>NC_042526.1:23093189-24563878 GCF_900963305.1 Echeneis naucrates | reverse complement strand
AGGGGTTTAAAATAATTTATTAACAACAAATATACAATTGAAATACATTTAACTTAACTAAAAATACATGAAAACCAATGACGATAAAGAAAAAAAAACAGAAAAAAACTAAAAACTAAGGAATAACAATTGACGAAAACCAAAACCTTTTCAGAAAAGCCAAATGGGCGGTCCTAAAAAATACTATAAATACAAGAGAGGAGCAGCTTCTCCCTCATTTTGTTTTCGTTTCTTGGGGGGTACATGTGCACTTAAGCCTGAAGAAGATCCAATCTTGATCGAAACGTCGCGGCAAGTGCACACAAAAAGGCCTAATTTAATTTCTTTCTTTTGGGGTTCTATTTAATTTAATTTATTTATGTTTTATTATTTGATTAATTTAATTTATAAAAAACAAATAATAAAAACTAAAATCTGGATGGGAACTGGGAGGCGGCCTGATGATGGCCTGTGCATCGGCCATCCCCTTATGGGGATGGCCAAAACACCCTACACCTAACTAGCCCGCGCCTCCTGGCTGTCTCCTGGGACCCATCCCAAGCCCCTAAATTCTAACCCTAATTTGGACAACCTAAATTCAACCCCTATAAATTATCCACAACTAAAATTAATAAACCAATTGCGGACTAAAATTAATAAACCAATTATGGACTAAAATTAAAACCTAATTTGGATCCTAACCCTAACCCAACTGACCCAAGACCTAAATTAAAACCCAATTTGGACAGAAAAATAAAACTAATTGGAGGCAACCCTAAACCTAACCCTAACCCTAACCCTAGTGACTTCTGACACTTACCTGAAACCTAAGCCTAACCCTAACCCTAACCCTAACCCTAGAGTTTGCAACCCTAACCCTAACCCTAATTTGGAGACCCGCTAGTTTAGTAAAACCACAAATGATGATTATGCTCCGGGAAGAAAAAATACCCCGTCGAAGCCCAGAAACAAAGAAAAAGCCAAGTACAAAAGGCAAAAGTTAAACACAAAGAAAAAGTAAGAAATAGGAACTAACTAGTGCCGAGGCTAAGAAAAAGGAAGGGTAGGAGTTAAAAGCAAAAGGAGAGGAGGTTGGAGGAAGAAAAGGAAAAGAAGGATGGAAGTAGTCAAGAGGAATTGGAGGGAAGGAAGGACAGGAGAAGGAAAAAAGGAGGTAACTTGGTGACCATATACTCACCCGGGGACTTACCTAAAAAAAGTTAAGAAAAACAATTAAAAAAATAAAAATACTTACCTGTGGACTAACCAATACTTACCTGTGGATTAAAATACTTACCTGAAAAAACAAAAATACTTACCTGAAAAAACAGAAATACTTACCTGAAAAATGAAAAATAATACCTGTGGAGAGAAAAAAACACAAATACTTACCTTAAAATATAAATAAACACAAGAGTCAGGAAAAGGGGTTTAAAATAATTTATTAACAACAAATATACAATTGAAATACATTTAACTTAACTAAAAATACATGAAAACCAATGACGATAAAGAAAAAAAACAGAAAAAAACTAAAAACTAAGGAATAACAATTGACGAAAACCAAAACCTTTTCAGAAAAGCCAAATGGGCGGTCCTAAAAAATACTATAAATACAAGAGAGGAGCAGCTTCTCCCTCATTTTGTTTTCGTTTCTTGGGGGGTACATGTGCACTTAAGCCTGAAGAAGATCCAATCTTGATCGAAACGTCGCGGCAAGTGCACACAAAAAGGCCTAATTTAATTTCTTTCTTTTGGGGTTCTATTTAATTTAATTTATTTATGTTTTATTATTTGATTAATTTAATTTATAAAAAACAAATAATAAAAACTAAAATCTGGATGGGAACTGGGAGGCGGCCTGATGATGGCCTGTGCATCGGCCATCCCCTTATGGGGATGGCCAAAACACCCTACACCTAACTAGCCCGCGCCTCCTGGCTGTCTCCTGGGACCCATCCCAAGCCCCTAAATTCTAACCCTAATTTGGACAACCTAAATTCAACCCCTATAAATTATCCACAACTAAAATTAATAAACCAATTGCGGACTAAAATTAATAAACCAATTATGGACTAAAATTAAAACCTAATTTGGATCCTAACCCTAACCCAACTGACCCAAGACCTAAATTAAAACCCAATTTGGACAGAAAAATAAAACTAATTGGAGGCAACCCTAAACCTAACCCTAACCCTAACCCTAGTGACTTCTGACACTTACCTGAAACCTAAGCCTAACCCTAACCCTAACCCTAACCCTAGAGTTTGCAACCCTAACCCTAACCCTAATTTGGAGACCCGCTAGTTTAGTAAAACCACAAATGATGATTATGCTCCGGGAAGAAAAAATACCCCGTCGAAGCCCAGAAACAAAGAAAAAGCCAAGTACAAAAGGCAAAAGTTAAACACAAAGAAAAAGTAAGAAATAGGAACTAACTAGTGCCGAGGCTAAGAAAAAGGAAGGGTAGGAGTTAAAAGCAAAAGGAGAGGAGGTTGGAGGAAGAAAAGGAAAAGAAGGATGGAAGTAGTCAAGAGGAATTGGAGGGAAGGAAGGACAGGAGAAGGAAAAAAGGAGGTAACTTGGTGACCATATACTCACCCGGGGACTTACCTAAAAAAAGTTAAGAAAAACAATTAAAAAAATAAAAATACTTACCTGTGGACTAACCAATACTTACCTGTGGATTAAAATACTTACCTGAAAAAACAAAAATACTTACCTGAAAAAACAGAAATACTTACCTGAAAAATGAAAAATAATACCTGTGGAGAGAAAAAAACACAAATACTTACCTTAAAATATAAATAAACACAAGAGTCAGGAAAAGGGGTTTAAAATAATTTATTAACAACAAATATACAATTGAAATACATTTAACTTAACTAAAAATACATGAAAACCAATGACGATAAAGAAAAAAAACAGAAAAAAACTAAAAACTAAGGAATAACAATTGACGAAAACCAAAACCTTTTCAGAAAAGCCAAATGGGCGGTCCTAAAAAATACTATAAATACAAGAGAGGAGCAGCTTCTCCCTCATTTTGTTTTCGTTTCTTGGGGGGTACATGTGCACTTAAGCCTGAAGAAGATCCAATCTTGATCGAAACGTCGCGGCAAGTGCACACAAAAAGGCCTAATTTAATTTCTTTCTTTTGGGGTTCTATTTAATTTAATTTATTTATGTTTTATTATTTGATTAATTTAATTTATAAAAAACAAATAATAAAAACTAAAATCTGGATGGGAACTGGGAGGCGGCCTGATGATGGCCTGTGCATCGGCCATCCCCTTATGGGGATGGCCAAAACACCCTACACCTAACTAGCCCGCGCCTCCTGGCTGTCTCCTGGGACCCATCCCAAGCCCCTAAATTCTAACCCTAATTTGGACAACCTAAATTCAACCCCTATAAATTATCCACAACTAAAATTAATAAACCAATTGCGGACTAAAATTAATAAACCAATTATGGACTAAAATTAAAACCTAATTTGGATCCTAACCCTAACCCAACTGACCCAAGACCTAAATTAAAACCCAATTTGGACAGAAAAATAAAACTAATTGGAGGCAACCCTAAACCTAACCCTAACCCTAACCCTAGTGACTTCTGACACTTACCTGAAACCTAAGCCTAACCCTAACCCTAACCCTAACCCTAGAGTTTGCAACCCTAACCCTAACCCTAATTTGGAGACCCGCTAGTTTAGTAAAACCACAAATGATGATTATGCTCCGGGAAGAAAAAATACCCCGTCGAAGCCCAGAAACAAAGAAAAAGCCAAGTACAAAAGGCAAAAGTTAAACACAAAGAAAAAGTAAGAAATAGGAACTAACTAGTGCCGAGGCTAAGAAAAAGGAAGGGTAGGAGTTAAAAGCAAAAGGAGAGGAGGTTGGAGGAAGAAAAGGAAAAGAAGGATGGAAGTAGTCAAGAGGAATTGGAGGGAAGGAAGGACAGGAGAAGGAAAAAAGGAGGTAACTTGGTGACCATATACTCACCCGGGGACTTACCTAAAAAAAGTTAAGAAAAACAATTAAAAAAATAAAAATACTTACCTGTGGACTAACCAATACTTACCTGTGGATTAAAATACTTACCTGAAAAAACAAAAATACTTACCTGAAAAAACAGAAATACTTACCTGAAAAATGAAAAATAATACCTGTGGAGAGAAAAAAACACAAATACTTACCTTAAAATATAAATAAACACAAGAGTCAGGAAAAGGGGTTTAAAATAATTTATTAACAACAAATATACAATTGAAATACATTTAACTTAACTAAAAATACATGAAAACCAATGACGATAAAGAAAAAAAACAGAAAAAAACTAAAAACTAAGGAATAACAATTGACGAAAACCAAAACCTTTTCAGAAAAGCCAAATGGGCGGTCCTAAAAAATACTATAAATACAAGAGAGGAGCAGCTTCTCCCTCATTTTGTTTTCGTTTCTTGGGGGGTACATGTGCACTTAAGCCTGAAGAAGATCCAATCTTGATCGAAACGTCGCGGCAAGTGCACACAAAAAGGCCTAATTTAATTTCTTTCTTTTGGGGTTCTATTTAATTTAATTTATTTATGTTTTATTATTTGATTAATTTAATTTATAAAAAACAAATAATAAAAACTAAAATCTGGATGGGAACTGGGAGGCGGCCTGATGATGGCCTGTGCATCGGCCATCCCCTTATGGGGATGGCCAAAACACCCTACACCTAACTAGCCCGCGCCTCCTGGCTGTCTCCTGGGACCCATCCCAAGCCCCTAAATTCTAACCCTAATTTGGACAACCTAAATTCAACCCCTATAAATTATCCACAACTAAAATTAATAAACCAATTGCGGACTAAAATTAATAAACCAATTATGGACTAAAATTAAAACCTAATTTGGATCCTAACCCTAACCCAACTGACCCAAGACCTAAATTAAAACCCAATTTGGACAGAAAAATAAAACTAATTGGAGGCAACCCTAAACCTAACCCTAACCCTAACCCTAGTGACTTCTGACACTTACCTGAAACCTAAGCCTAACCCTAACCCTAACCCTAACCCTAGAGTTTGCAACCCTAACCCTAACCCTAATTTGGAGACCCGCTAGTTTAGTAAAACCACAAATGATGATTATGCTCCGGGAAGAAAAAATACCCCGTCGAAGCCCAGAAACAAAGAAAAAGCCAAGTACAAAAGGCAAAAGTTAAACACAAAGAAAAAGTAAGAAATAGGAACTAACTAGTGCCGAGGCTAAGAAAAAGGAAGGGTAGGAGTTAAAAGCAAAAGGAGAGGAGGTTGGAGGAAGAAAAGGAAAAGAAGGATGGAAGTAGTCAAGAGGAATTGGAGGGAAGGAAGGACAGGAGAAGGAAAAAAGGAGGTAACTTGGTGACCATATACTCACCCGGGGACTTACCTAAAAAAAGTTAAGAAAAACAATTAAAAAAATAAAAATACTTACCTGTGGACTAACCAATACTTACCTGTGGATTAAAATACTTACCTGAAAAAACAAAAATACTTACCTGAAAAAACAGAAATACTTACCTGAAAAATGAAAAATAATACCTGTGGAGAGAAAAAAAACACAAATACTTACCTTAAAATATAAATAAACACAAGAGTCAGGAAAAGGGGTTTAAAATAATTTATTAACAACAAATATACAATTGAAATACATTTAACTTAACTAAAAATACATGAAAACCAATGACGATAAAGAAAAAAAACAGAAAAAAACTAAAAACTAAGGAATAACAATTGACGAAAACCAAAACCTTTTCAGAAAAGCCAAATGGGCGGTCCTAAAAAATACTATAAATACAAGAGAGGAGCAGCTTCTCCCTCATTTTGTTTTCGTTTCTTGGGGGGTACATGTGCACTTAAGCCTGAAGAAGATCCAATCTTGATCGAAACGTCGCGGCAAGTGCACACAAAAAGGCCTAATTTAATTTCTTTCTTTTGGGGTTCTATTTAATTTAATTTATTTATGTTTTATTATTTGATTAATTTAATTTATAAAAAACAAATAATAAAAACTAAAATCTGGATGGGAACTGGGAGGCGGCCTGATGATGGCCTGTGCATCGGCCATCCCCTTATGGGGATGGCCAAAACACCCCTACACCTAACCCTAACCCTAACCCTAACCCTAACCCTAACCCTAACCCTAACCCCCTAACCCTAACCCTAACCCTAACCCTAACCCCTAACCCTAACCCTAACCCTAACCCTAACCCTAACCCCCCCCCCCCCCCCCCTTTTTCTTTTTCCTTACCTAACCCTAACCAATCCCTAACCCCATTTCCTAACCCCAACCCCTCCCATTTCCCTTCCCTAAACCTAACCCTTACCCTTATCCTTTACCTAACCCTAACCATTCCCACCCCCGAACCTTAACCCTAACCCTAACCCTTTATCCCTGTTCCCTATCTTTCCTAACCCTAACCCTTTCCATTTACCTTACCCTAACCTTAACCCCTTTCTCCTTACCTAATCCTAACCCAACCCCATTTCCTAGCCCTAACCCCTCCCATTTCCCTTCCCTAAACCTAACCCTTACCCTTATCTTTTACCTAACCCTAACCATTCCCACCCCCGAACCTTAACCCTAACCCTAACCCTTTATCCCTATTCCCTATCTTTCCTAACCCTAACCCTTTCCATTTACCTTACCCTAACCTTAACCCCTTTCTCCTTACCTAATCCTAACCCAACCCCATTTCCTAACCCTAACCCCTCCCATTTCTTTTCCCTAAACCTAACCCTTACCCTTATCTTTTACCTAACCCTAACCATTCCCACCCCCTAACCCTAACCCTAACCTTAACCCTTTATCCCTATTCCCTATCTTTCCTAACCCTAACCCCTCCCATTTCCCTTCCCTAAACCTAACCCTTACCCTTATCTTTTACCTAACCCTAACCATTCCCACCCCCTAACCCTAACCCTAACCTTAACCCTTTATCCCTATTCCCTATCTTTCCTAACCCTAACCCTTTCCATTTCCCTTACCTTAACCTTAACCCCTTTCTCCTTACCTAACCCTAACCCTAACCCCTCCCATTTCCCTTCCCTAAACCTAACCCTTACCCTTATCTCTTACCTAACCCTAACCATTCCCACCCCCTAACCCTAACCCTAACCTTAACCCTTTATCCCTATTCCCCATCTTTCCTAACCCTAACCCTTTCCATTTCCCTTACCCTAACCTTAACCCCTTTCTCCTTACCTAATCCTAACCCTACACTCCCTAACCCCTCCCTTCCCTAAACCTAACCCTCCCTCTACCTAACCCTAACCAAATAAATATATAAGTTAATAATTTATCTATATAAAAAAACATTTGGTAAATAATTTAATATAAATACTATAATCTAAAATAAAAATAATATAAATAGTTTAAAAATATCATTTATACAAATTATTTTATATATATAAGGGGTTCTAAATAATTAAATTAATGAAAAACAACAAAGGGAGGAGTTAAAGTTAAAAAATCTTAAGTAAAAACTAAAAATCTTTAAAAATAAACTTAACCGATAAATACGAAAACACATAAATACAAGCGCAACAGGAGTTTATTCATTTTCACTTAGGCGATCGAAAGAGCAACATCTCCTAACCCACAGCAGCCACATTCATTTTCTTTTCTGTGTGCCTATAGGCCTGAAGAAGACCCGTATAGGGTTGAAACGTTGCCGGAGGCACACACTCACATACATAAACACATTCATACAAATAAATACATTCATATATATACATAAACACACACATTATTCATTAAAAAAAATTAAAAAATAATAAATAAATATTTTTTTTCATTTTTCATTTTTTATTTACATTTGATCATTTTTTTTATACATTTTTTTCCTTTCCTAAATTTTTGGAAAGAGTTTTTAGTTGTTTAAAAAGTTAAAAAATTACAAAATCTAAAAAGATATAAAAAAAAAAACACAAAAAAAACATAAAAAACATTAAAAAAGATAAAAAAGACAAAAAATTACTTTAAAATGGGCGACGCCCAATTAAAATGGACGGAGGTCCGCTATGGGAGGCATAAGCCCCGCCCCCCTGGCGGTCCATCTCTTCTGGGGCAAGGGATACAGAGAATGTGGGGGATGGACCGAGCAATTCCGGTTCCTCCGAGGAGGATACCGGTTCCAAATCCCATACCTAACCGGCCTGTGCCTCCTCCTTATTTCTCTGCTCCCAAACCTCTTAACCAACAAGGATTTTGGAGACCCCAACTGAGATCCTATGCTTCAGTGGTGCGCCAATGCAAACCCCAACAACCCGAGAACCGTGGCTATGGTTCATACAACCAGGTTGGGAATTGGAACCCACAAAGAGGGGAACTCATTTTAATCCCCAGGGACCAACGACCTGAACCTACTGATCCCAAATTTGCGAAAGGGGTACGCAAATTTTACAAAATCATAAAAATGGTGCACCATTTACAAAATGTAGCCCCTGAACAAAATCAGCCAGCCCCACGTATGATATCCCGGATGGTTGATGTCTTAGCTGGGATGATCAAACCTGCTATGCCAACCCAAACTACCATGGACATGATAATGGGCAATGCCAAGAATTGGGGGCATACCACTTTGATCATTTTAAAGGATCACTACAAAGAGGGACTACAGAAATTAATGGAAGATCTCCCTCAACAATTGCACTCGGATTGGAGAACTGAATTCGAGGTAGCGTGTAGATGGGCTAAACGTAATTTAGCCCGCATTTCACAAGAGGTCCTGGATCATGCAGAAGCCCTAATAGCATCCTGTGAAAATGCTGAAATCAGAGAAGGAGAAAAAGGAGAAAAAAATGAGAAAGAGCAAGAAAAAGAAGAAGAAGAGGAGGAGTTACAAGAGATAGTACTCCCGATAAGACAAAGGAAAGGAATGGTGACAACGGAATCTCAAACAAAGTTTCTGGAAGAAATTGTAGAGATTACCACTGAAAGGGAATCCTTTCCCACACACAAACAAAATGTCACTTCAAGATCTGAAAAAACAAAAAATTACACACAGGAAACAACAAAAAAAGAAAACAAAAGGGCTCTGATCTCAGAACAAGAAATCGTTCTGTCTCCTGTGAAACGCACAATATCCACCATGACAGAACCAAATGAGAAAAAAGACGAACAGAAAGAAATAGTCCACATTTCTTTGGAACAAGACTCTCCCAAAAATCAAAGACCCAAACGTTGGTTCCATTCCAGATCTCCACAAAATGAAGAGACAGGAAGCCCACAAAAGGATGGGGAACTCACTCACCTCCTTGATATTTTTGAAAAAATGGATCACACACCAACACTGAAACCAAACACAACACAACACACAGCACAAATACATGACACAAAGGAACAGAGTGGAGATCCCTTTTCTGATCTTGAAGACCGTTTTGGTGAAGACTTAGGAGAATCTTTTTTCTCTACACCAAAAACTGGTATGTTCAAACCCACCAGACACATTAACACAGACAAGAAATTGGTTGATTGGGATCTAACAGTGACAAAAAAATGGATCATCCTGGGAGATTCAAATTTGTCTAGGCTCCCCACACACTCTATTGCAAATTTGCAAATAGATAGTTACCCTGGAGCTAACTTTCGCCATGCCGAATCCATTCTTGCTAAAGCAACAAGCCAAATCATGGTCGAAAAAGTCATTTTGGCATTTGGCTTGAACAGCAGAAATCAGAAAGCCAAAGAAACAGCAATCAAGCAATTACAAGCTGCGGTTAGGATGACAAAAAAAACAGTTTCCATATGCCGAAATATGGATTCCAATGATAAACTACTCTTCAACTTTGCCTATCCATGAACGAGAAACACTCCAAAAATTAAATGCACACATTCTCAAAAACCTACCATACATTCAGACTCTACCTGCAGACCTCTTCAAAACCGAAATAGACAAAGTTCATTGGACTAAAGAAACGGCTCAAGCTATGTTTGATCATTGGATGACTGTTTTAAACTACTGAGCCCCACAAGCCTCCCTCAGGAGGGGCAAGGGGTATCCAAACCTTTAATTGATCAAAATGTGATCAATTTGGCAAAAAATTTTCAACTCACCCGGGCTCAATTTAATCTTTTAAATAGAGGATTAACATTCGTTCCAACAGTCGGAATAGATAAGAATCAAAAAAATCAATTACAATTGGACATTCAAGCATACCACAGGAAACTGAAATTAACGGCATATTTTGAAAATAAAATTGACACGACCAAACCAAAACCATTCACACCAACATCAATTTGGACACCATCAAACGAAAAAATTCCAAGACAAATTATTAATTTAATAAATACTGATATTAGAGACTTTAAAAATACTTACAAATTCCATAAAGAAAAACTTAATTTAACACAAGAAGAGGTAAAAGCATTAAGAGATTTAAGAAACAATAAACACATCGTAATAAAACCTGCTGACAAAGGCAGCGCAGTAGTAATAATGGGTCGTGATCAATATATTTTTGAAGTTCAAAGACAACTCAATGATAAAATTTATTATAAAAAATTGACAGAACCTATATATTTAAAAACAGTTCCTGAAGTACATTTAATTATAAATACATTAAAAGAAAAGAAATTTATTAATAGCAAACAAGAAAAATATTTAAAAGGTGATAAAGAGCCCAGAGAAAGGAAATTCTACATACTACCCAAAATACATAAAGATCCCAGTAAATGGACAATACCAAATGAGATACCCCCGGGAAGACCAATTGTATCGGATTGTGGGTCAGAAACATATCAAACAGCAGAATATATTGATTACTTTCTCAATCCATTATCTATCATTCATCCATCATACGTTAAAGACACATATCATTTCACTAATATGGTTAAAAACTTAAAAATTCCAAAAAATTCATGTTTTTTTAGCATAGACGTCGATAGCTTATACACAAATATAGATATAAAATCTGGATTAAAAGTAATTAAAAAAACCTTTGAAAAACACCCTAACCCCCAAAGACCTGATTCGGAAATTTTAAAATTATTAGAAATTAATCTAACTAAAAATGATTTTATATTTAATGGGGAATTCTACTTACAAATTAAAGGTACTGCAATGGGCAAAAAATTTGCCCCAGCCTATGCAAATATATTTATGGCAAATTGGGAAGAAGAAATTTTAGCCAAATGTCCTAAAAAACCTTTATATTACCTTAGATATTTAGACGATATATGGGGAATATGGTGCTATTCAAAGGAAGATTTTAAAGATTTTATCACGATTCTAAATAGCCACGATCCATCAATACAACTTAAATATGTCATGAATGATAATTCTATAGATTTTCTTGATACAACGGTATACAAAGGACCTTCTTTTCATTTAAATGGCACCCCTGATATCAAAGTATTCTTTAAAGAAACCGACACTCATGCCTTACTGTACAAAACGAGCTTCCACCCTAAACATACCTTTAAGGGATTAATTAAATCACAATTATTACGCTTTTACAGAATATCTACACAAAAAAACAGCTTCTGGGAAGCTGTTAAAATTCTATTCGGATCTCTTAGAAAACGGGGCTATAGTAGATCATTTTTGAGACAATGTCTAAAAAATTTTAATGAAGAAAAATTAATCACAAAAGAAAAAATTATTCCCTTTATTAGCACCTATTCTACTGCAAGTATGAGACTCAATAGAACTATTAAAAACAATTATCAGAATATTATTAAAAACAAAGGATTCTTAAAAAACTGTCAAATTATTTCTGCATACAGAAAAAATAAAAATTTAAAAGATATTTTAGTTAGGGCCAAACTTGAACCCGTACAAACAATCATCAAAGAACCTAGATTAAACAACAATTTTTGTGTTGTCAAATATGTTCGTAATAAAATTGATAAAACATTGATTAAAATCAATCAAGAATTTACACCAAATTCCAAAAATTGCATTTATATGATTTTTTGTTCAAAATGTAATATACAATATATTGGCGAAACCAAAAATTCAATAAAAATGAGAATGTGGCAACACACTTATAACATCAAAAACAGAAAAGAAACAAACACTCCTTTAGTTAAACATTTTTTATTTCATGATTTAAAAGCATTAAAAGTGGCTGGCATACAAGCAAATTCATCTTGGACTGATAAAGAAAGAAAAACTCATGAAAGACAATGGATCCATAGATTACAGACAAGACAACCAAATGGTTTGAATCTCCGTTATGATTAATATTCATATGCTAATTAGATCCTAAGTGAATTTGAATAACTCCTGAACGCCTTCCATTAGAAATCAAAATTTGATAATTACAACAAAACCCTAACCCTAACCCTAACCCTAACCCTAACCCTAAACCCTAAACCCTAACCCTAACCCTAACCCTAACCCCCTAACCCTAACCCTAACCCTAACCCTAACCCCTAACCCTAACCCTAACCCTAACCCTAACCCTAACCCCCCCCCCCCCCCTTTTTCTTTTTCCTTACCTAACCCTAACCAATCCCTAACCCCATTTCCTAACCCCAACCCCTCCCATTTCCCTTCCCTAAACCTAACCCTTACCCTTATCCTTTACCTAACCCTAACCATTCCCACCCCCGAACCTTAACCCTAACCCTAACCCTTTATCCCTGTTCCCTATCTTTCCTAACCCTAACCCTTTCCATTTACCTTACCCTAACCTTAACCCCTTTCTCCTTACCTAATCCTAACCCAACCCCATTTCCTAGCCCTAACCCCTCCCATTTCCCTTCCCTAAACCTAACCCTTACCCTTATCTTTTACCTAACCCTAACCATTCCCACCCCCGAACCTTAACCCTAACCCTAACCCTTTATCCCTATTCCCTATCTTTCCTAACCCTAACCCTTTCCATTTACCTTACCCTAACCTTAACCCCTTTCTCCTTACCTAATCCTAACCCAACCCCATTTCCTAACCCTAACCCCTCCCATTTCTTTTCCCTAAACCTAACCCTTACCCTTATCTTTTACCTAACCCTAACCATTCCCACCCCCTAACCCTAACCCTAACCTTAACCCTTTATCCCTATTCCCTATCTTTCCTAACCCTAACCCCTCCCATTTCCCTTCCCTAAACCTAACCCTTACCCTTATCTTTTACCTAACCCTAACCATTCCCACCCCCTAACCCTAACCCTAACCTTAACCCTTTATCCCTATTCCCTATCTTTCCTAACCCTAACCCTTTCCATTTCCCTTACCTTAACCTTAACCCCTTTCTCCTTACCTAACCCTAACCCTAACCCCTCCCATTTCCCTTCCCTAAACCTAACCCTTACCCTTATCTCTTACCTAACCCTAACCATTCCCACCCCCTAACCCTAACCCTAACCTTAACCCTTTATCCCTATTCCCCATCTTTCCTAACCCTAACCCTTTCCATTTCCCTTACCCTAACCTTAACCCCTTTCTCCTTACCTAATCCTAACCCTACACTCCCTAACCCCTCCCTTCCCTAAACCTAACCCTCCCTCTACCTAACCCTAACCAAATAAATATATAAGTTAATAATTTATCTATATAAAAAAACATTTGGTAAATAATTTAATATAAATACTATAATCTAAAATAAAAATAATATAAATAGTTTAAAAATATCATTTATACAAATTATTTTATATATATAAGGGGTTCTAAATAATTAAATTAATGAAAAACAACAAAGGGAGGAGTTAAAGTTAAAAAATCTTAAGTAAAAACTAAAAATCTTTAAAAATAAACTTAACCGATAAATACGAAAACACATAAATACAAGCGCAACAGGAGTTTATTCATTTTCACTTAGGCGATCGAAAGAGCAACATCTCCTAACCCACAGCAGCCACATTCATTTTCTTTTCTGTGTGCCTATAGGCCTGAAGAAGACCCGTATAGGGTTGAAACGTTGCCGGAGGCACACACTCACATACATAAACACATTCATACAAATAAATACATTCATATATATATACATAAACACACACATTATTCATTAAAAAAAATTAAAAAATAATAAATAAATATTTTTTTTCATTTTTCATTTTTTATTTACATTTGATCATTTTTTTTATACATTTTTTCCTTTCCTAAATTTTTGGAAAGAGTTTTTAGTTGTTTAAAAAGTTAAAAAATTACAAAATCTAAAAAGATATAAAAAAAAAACACAAAAAAAACATAAAAAACATTAAAAAAGATAAAAAAGACAAAAAATTACTTTAAAATGGGCGACGCCCAATTAAAATGGACGGAGGTCCGCTATGGGAGGCATAAGCCCCGCCCCCCTGGCGGTCCATCTCTTCTGGGGCAAGGGATACAGAGAATGTGGGGGATGGACCGAGCAATTCCGGTTCCTCCGAGGAGGATACCGGTTCCAAATCCCATACCTAACCCTAACCCTAGTCCCATAACCCTAACCCTAACCCTAACCTCAACCCTAACCCTAACCCTAACCCTAACCTCAATCTAAATTATAAAAACAAATTCCTAATATTAAACTAACCTAAGTGGACTGGACTAATCTTAATTTGAATTTTGGACCCTGACCCTAACCAAATTCAAACTCTGAATACCTAACCCTAACCCAAAAACGCCTAGCTATTTGACCCTAAGTTTGTCATTTACCCGCTGACCAGCCTAAACCTAAGTATGCCCGGGAAGAAAAATACCCCAAATAAGAGGCCAAGAGAAGGGAGGTGGCAGTGCCGAGGTAGAGAAGACTATGGATGATGGAGTGAAGCTGATGGCGAGGGGGGAAGTTAAGGAAGGAGAGTTAGGAAAGGAAGAAGGAAAGAAAAACAAAGAGGGAAAAGAACAGAAAATAAAGGAAAGAGAAATATGGGAGATTGTTAATATAAATTATGATTAAAAACACATGGACACAGGGGGAGGATTAAAATCTTTATTAAAAAACCAATTTGGAACAAAGAAAACACAATAATGGAGCTAAAAACACAATTGGATTAATTAAAAAATACATTAAAATTAATTTAAACACAATACATTAAGTCACATGGGGATCAAATTTATAAAAAACAAATTAAAAACAATTAAATATACTTACCTGGACCTAAAAATAAAATAAATACTTACCTGAACCTGGGGATCAAATTCATTAAAAAACCTAAAAAGAAAAACAATTAAATATACTTACCGGAACCTAAATTAAGGAAAGATTAATTAAAATACTTACCTGAACCTAAATTTACTTACCTGCATTTACCTGAAAAATATAAAATAAAAATTATCATTAAAATCAATTTGGAAGATTAAAAAACACAATTGGATTAAATAAAGGGCAAAATCTAAATTAAAAACCTATAAATTATATTAAATATACTTAAAAATTCATTAAAATACAATATAAAACCATTGGAAACCATTAAAATCAATTGGAAGAAAAAAACACTAAAAAAATACAAGAACAATTCGAAACTAAAAAAGACGAACACAAAAACAAAACTTACCAAGCCAAAAGTGGGCGGAGCCTGAGAGTATATAAGGCTGAAACTCCAGCAGCTCTCATTTCTGTTTTAGTTTTCAGGGGGGAAGGACATGTGCCAGAGCCTGAAGAAGAGCGAACTGGCTCGAAACGTCGCGCGGCACATGATCCAAAGGCCTGTTTAAGGGGATTTATTTTGATTATTATTATTTAATTTAATTTAATTTAATTTAAATAAAAAACTAAAAAAATAAACAATTTAAAAACTCAATCTATCTGGGGAGGGAGTCCGGGGGCCCCTGGGGAGTGCGAGTGCCTTCGGGGCCATCCCTTCACGGGGATGGCCCCTCTCTACCTCAAACCTAACCTGCCAGAGCCTGTCAGGTGGCCCCTGGACCCCCAAACCTACACTAAGCCCTAAAAAAACTATTTGATAAACCTAAATTTAGCCCCCAATTTGATAACCCAATCTAAATTTTGAATATTCAACACTAATTTGACCTATAACCCAATTTGTGACATTAAATAAACCCAATTGAAACTAAAAATACTAATATATAAACTACAATCTGGACAATTTTCCTAACCCTAACCCTAACCTCAACCCTAACCCTAACCTCAACCCTAACCCTAACCCTAACCCTAGTCCCATAACCCTAACCCTAACCCTAACCTCAACCCTAACCCTAACCCTAACCCTAACCTCAATCTAAATTATAAAAACAAATTCCTAATATTAAACTAACCTAAGTGGACTGGACTAATCTTAATTTGAATTTTGGACCCTGACCCTAACCAAATTCAAACTCTGAATACCTAACCCTAACCCAAAAACGCCTAGCTATTTGACCCTAAGTTTGTCATTTACCCGCTGACCAGCCTAAACCTAAGTATGCCCGGGAAGAAAAATACCCCAAATAAGAGGCCAAGAGAAGGGAGGTGGCAGTGCCGAGGTAGAGAAGACTATGGATGATGGAGTGAAGCTGATGGCGAGGGGGGAAGTTAAGGAAGGAGAGTTAGGAAAGGAAGAAGGAAAGAAAAACAAAGAGGGAAAAGAACAGAAAATAAAGGAAAGAGAAATATGGGAGATTGTTAATATAAATTATGATTAAAAACACATGGACACAGGGGGAGGATTAAAATCTTTATTAAAAAACCAATTTGGAACAAAGAAAACACAATAATGGAGCTAAAAACACAATTGGATTAATTAAAAAATACATTAAAATTAATTTAAACACAATACATTAAGTCACATGGGGATCAAATTTATAAAAAACAAATTAAAAACAATTAAATATACTTACCTGGACCTAAAAATAAAATAAATACTTACCTGAACCTGGGGATCAAATTCATTAAAAAACCTAAAAAGAAAAACAATTAAATATACTTACCGGAACCTAAATTAAGGAAAGATTAATTAAAATACTTACCTGAACCTAAATTTACTTACCTGCATTTACCTGAAAAATATAAAATAAAAATTATCATTAAAATCAATTTGGAAGATTAAAAAACACAATTGGATTAAATAAAGGGCAAAATCTAAATTAAAAACCTATAAATTATATTAAATATACTTAAAAATTCATTAAATACAATATAAAACCATTGGAAACCATTAAAATCAATTGGAAGAAAAAAACACTAAAAAAATACAAGAACAATTCGAAACTAAAAAAGACGAACACAAAAACAAAACTTACCAAGCCAAAAGTGGGCGGAGCCTGAGAGTATATAAGGCTGAAACTCCAGCAGCTCTCATTTCTGTTTTAGTTTTCAGGGGGGAAGGACATGTGCCAGAGCCTGAAGAAGAGCGAACTGGCTCGAAACGTCGCGCGGCACATGATCCAAAGGCCTGTTTAAGGGGATTTATTTTGATTATTATTATTTAATTTAATTTAATTTAATTTAAATAAAAAACTAAAAAAATAAACAATTTAAAAACTCAATCTATCTGGGGAGGGAGTCCGGGGGCCCCTGGGGAGTGCGAGTGCCTTCGGGGCCATCCCTTCACGGGGATGGCCCCTCTCTACCTCAAACCTAACCCTAATTTGGCTCTAGTTACTAACCCTAACTAGTTATAACCCCAACACTTTTTCGAAAACGACACGTCAAAATAGGTACCAAATGACTCCAAATGGTCCGAAACGTGCTCCTAACCACTTTCTATCTGGTGGATTTTGGCCTCCGCACTTGGTCAAATTTTCCTTACGCTCGTATCCCATTCGTTCGCAATGGGAACGTCTAATCGTCTGTAACTCCGGAACCGAACGTCCGAGACGCTCGGGGGTGGCGTCCGCCAGACATAATTCGGGGGCGCTGAACGCGCTGGTCCTGGTCCCGTGTCTCTACGACCTTCCGTTCCCGAGATATGACCTTGTCGTAACGGGAAGTGACGTATCTCCCGAACGGAAGCTCCTACGGACTCGGGGGTGGTACCGTTGGAAAGGGCGTACCCGAATTAGTGGGGATAGAGCTTGGTTTCGTGTCTCTATCACCTTCCTATCAAAAGTTATTCAAGAATGTCTAATCCTCAAATGTCTAATCGTGGTAATCATCCCTATTCCTAACCCTAACCCTAACCCTAACCCTAACCCCTAACCCTAACCTAACCCTAACCCTAACCCAACCCTAACCCTAACCCTAACCCTAACCCTAACCCTAACCCTAACCCTAACCCTAACCCTAACCCTAACCCTAACCCTAACCCTAACCCTAACCCTAACCCTAACCCTAACCCTAACCCTAACCCTAACCCTAACCCTAACCCTCCTCGGCCCCCCCAATGCTGCACCTGGATGAACCCGTCCAACCAGAAGTTCACCTCCAATCATCATTCACTACTTCTTCAGCTCCTGCCCCCATCACCCAGATCCCTATGTACAAGCCAACACATCACATTGCTCGCCCAAACAGAAAAATACAGGATTGGAACTTCAAATGCAGAAAATCTGTTGTTATATTGGGAGACTCCAACATAAATCGCATCCCTGGTCACAATAACCCAAATGTACAATTAGATAGTTATCCTGGAGCCAATGCATATCACTTCCTGAAAGTTTGTGAGAAGACCACCCCCCAACCCAGTGTCAAAGTCCTCATCTTTTCCATCGGCATCAACAACAGGGACCAGGACCCCAAGCAGACCACCCTGAAACAATTGAAGGCTCTTTTCCGTCAGGCTAAGTCGACCTTCCCTAATGCTGACATCTACTTCCCACTTATGAATTACTCCCCACAGCTCACATCCACTCAACGGAACAACCTCAAGTTGATTAATAACACCATGGCCACTCATTTTCCATTCCTTACAGAGATCCCGCATGACACATTCATGACAGAAAAAGACAACATACACTGGACAACAACCACTGCTAAAGCCATCTTTGCCAATTGGTGCCAACTTTTAAATTTACAGTAAATTATGAAACCAACTCGGACAATCCACCATCTGCTCAAGACAACAAAAACCTGAACTGGGACTCCCCCTCTAATATCCTCAACCTCGCCACTCTTTTCACTCCAACCACTTCACAGTTATCTCTTCTGGAAAAAGGCCTCTCCTTTATTCCCCGCCCCACCACCCTGGACTGGGAGGAACTTCAAAGGGACATTCACACTTTTCATAGAAGACTTAAATTAATCGACTATTTTCACCCTGACAGTGACTATCAACCCACCTCATTCACTCATAGATCAAACTGGGAACCCGACATTAACCTCCTTCATAAACAGATTAAAAAATTAATTATTCTTGACAAACGAGCCCTGTATCACCATCAGCTTTTAACAGATACTTCCGATAATTTACCTGAAGAAGAACGCAGGGCCCTGACGCAACTCACCCGGAACCATAACATTATCATAAAACCGGCTGACAAAGGATCCAAAATAGTCATTATGGATCGACAACAATATCTCATCGAAGCCAATAGACAACTTAATAACAAGACCTACTATAAACCAATAAAAGATTCTCTCCAATTACAAACTCAGACGAAACTTAGGCATATTATTCAAACACTTTACAATAAAAAATATATTTCCTCCAAACAAAAAGACTACTTATTTGGCCCCGACAATCCACGACCCAGGTACTTTTACTTATTACCCAAAATTCACAAAGAACCACAGACTTGGACTATTCCCTTTGAAGTTCCTCCCGGCAGACCAATAGTATCTGATTGCAATAGTGCCACCTATCACATTTCTCAGTATATTGACCATTTTTTAGGCCCTCTCTCCACCCAACATCCTAGTTATATTAAAGATACTTACCACTTTTTACAGATCATCAGACCCATGGCTGTCCCTCATTCCGCTTACTTATTTACAATTGATATTGACAACTTATACACAAATATTAACACTCAATTGGGCCTCCAAACACTCAGCGCCATCTTTAAGGACCACCCAGACCCTAATAGACCGGATCAAGAATTACTACAACTGATTGAACTCTGTCTAAACAACAATGATTTTCTCTTTAATAATCAATTTTTTCTTCAGACTCACGGGACAGCCATGGGCCAAAGATTTGCCCCCTCATATGCTAATCTTTACATGAGCGAGTGGGAGCGAGAAGCCCTTAAGAAATGTCCACTACAACCCACAATCTACCTCAGATTTTTGGATGACATTTTTGGTATTTGGCCATATGATTTATCCTCCTTTTCAGAATTCATTCACATTTTAAATAACCACCACCCCTCCATTACAGTTAAATATACAATAAATGCAACACATATTAACTTTCTGGACACTACAGTTTTTTTCAAGCCACTCAACACAACCCACAAATCACTGCAGACAAAAGTTTACTTCAAACCCACGGATACGCACGCATTACTCCACAAATCCAGCTATCACCCAAAACACACATTTAAGGGCATTATTAAATCACAAATCATCCGCTTCCATCGCATTTGCTCCAATATCCAAGACTTTCATACAGCCACCAGTATTCTTTTTCAGAGTTTACGCCCCAGGGGCTACTCTAAACGCTTTCTGAGAACCATTAAGAATTCCACACTGGCTTCTCTCGCTCCCACTCGCTCCTCTTCACAACAGTCTCCACCTCACCTTACATCCAGGACTCATCTCAACCCCATTTTATCTCCTCAACTCAACCCCCCCACTTCCCCCTTTCCTAATCTTAACACTTCCCCCGCCTCCAACTCCAACCCACCCCCCCCTCCCCCTCTTTCTAATCCTAACCCTAACCGTCCCCCCTTTTATAATCAAAACCCCCCCCTTTTGTCTGACTTTAATTTTAAACCCTCCCTTTGTCTTAACCCTAACCTTAACCCTCCCCCCTTCTCCAATCCTAACCCTAACCGTCCTCCTTTTTATAATCAAAACCCCCCCCCTTTTGTCTGACTTTAATTTTAAACCCTCCCTTTGTCTTAACCCTAACCTTAACCCTCCCCCCTTCTCCAATCCTAACCCTAACCCTCCTCCTCCCTGCAATCCTAATCCTAACCCCCTTCCTTCTTCCAATTCTCAACCCCCCCTGGACTCTAATCCTAACCCTAACCTCCTGCTTCTTGGAAATCCTAACCCCAACCCTCTTATTCAACATCTCAAACCCTCTCTCATCCCCTTAGTCTCCACCTTTTCTCACCGGACCACCAATCTACATAGGACTATTAAACACAACTTCAGCTTACTTCTGTCAGGACACCCAGCTTTTCATAATCACAGAGTCATTTCAGCTTATAGAAAAAACAAGAGCCTCCAAACCATCCTCGTCAGATCCAAGTTCTCAGACCATAGACCAACCCCTCCACTTCAATTCACTCACCATTACAGAAACAGAAAATTTATTCATAATTCATATACAAACACTGCTTATCCTATCTCTGGCTCTCTTTCCATATCCACCACGAATACAGTCTACATCATCACTTGCACTATCTGTCATAAACACTATATTGGAGAAACCAAACATACAATTTACACCCGTTTATCTCAACACCTCTATAATATCAGGGAAGGTCGACTCACCACCCCATTAGTACAACACTTCCAGATACACTCCCCAACTCACCTGATCATCTCCGGACTACAGAATAATGATCGCTGGACCTGCGGACAGAGGAAGAGAGCAGAGAAAATTTGGATCCACAGGCTTGGGACCACCGTACCAGGAGGCCTCAATGATGTCTAAAAAATCTAAACAAAAGAACAGAAAAATAATAAAAATAATAACAATATAAAATAACAACTAAAAAATGGAAAAACAATAACAAATTCCCTTCCTCCTGATGCGGTCGTCCCAGCCCTGTGCCTGTAGTCTTTTCCATTGTACGGATTCCCTTTGAAGTCAGTCCTAAATATAGCTCACAACCTAAAAACATGACCTACCACCCAATAGACCCGGGTTCGATTCCCTGGACGGACAACACTCCCACCATATCAAATATCACCATATTAAATTTAAAAATTTAAATTATTTTAAATTTTCTTATTAACCCTTTTGGATTATATATATATATATATATATATATTTTTTTTTTTTTTTTTTTTTTTTTTTTTTTTTTTTTTTTTTTTTTTTTTTCCCTCTTTATGTTGCATATATTCTTTTTATTCAATAAGCACTTATTGTAAGTCAGACCCAGATATAGCTCACAACCTAAGAACATGACTTACCACCCAACAGACCTGGGTTCGATTCCCTGGACGGACAACACTCCCACCATATCATAGGAGGTTTGTTTGTTTTAAACTTTCTTATTAAGCCTTTTGGATTATTTTTTTTTTTTTTTTTTTTTTTTTTTTTTTTTTTTTTTTTTTCCTTTTTATGTTGCATATATTCTTTTTATTTAATAAGCACTTATTGTAAGTCAGACCCAGATATAGCTCACAACCTAAGAACATGACTTACCACCCAACAGACCCGGGTTCGATTCCCTGGACGGACAACACTCCTATCACATCATTTTTTTATATTATATTTATATTATTAACCCTCTTGGGTATGTTGGTTTCTTCTTATTATTGGTTTTATATGTTGCATGTGTTTTTTTTGATTTTAATAAGCACTTACTACCTCTTGCACGTTTTTTTATAAAAAATTATTTGTAGCACTTATTATCTCATGCATGTTTTATTGGAAATAATAATTTATAGCACTTATTACCTCTTGCATGTTTCTTTTGAAAACAATCATTATAGCCCTTATTATGTTTTGTATGTATATATATAATTATTGATTTTCTTATAGCACTTATTCATGAATTTTACCAACCCTCGTCCTATTTATAATTTCCTTCCAGGTTTTGTTTTAATATTTATAACGATTCTCTTAAAATAAAATAAAATTTTAATAAAAATATATATATAATTTTTTTTTTTTTTTTTTTTTTTTTTTTTTTTTTTTTTTTTTTTTTTTTTTCTCTCCTCCTCTCCCCAAAACTGTCTTCTCCACTAGGAATCCGTACAATGAAGACTGGGACAGAACTTACCTTACTGCTCCTGAGACCCCCGTCCCAGTATATTTGTTTAATCTTTCTTGACAGGTCTCTCTCTTCACTCTGCCTGGGTGCTCTGCTTGGGGTTTGAACCCTGCTCTCCAGAGTGAAGGACAGCCTCTCTTTCCATTACACTATCCTTCTGCAGTTCAGCTGGCCAGTGCACCTTAACCTAACCTGAACCTATAATCCTAACCCAACCCCAACCCTAACCCAGCCAGTGCCGCTGACCTGCTCTTTCCACTACTCACAGTAATTGGATTCTTACAAGAAACATACCCCTTACCCAGTTAACCCTTCCTCCCTTGAAGCAAAATAATAGTCAATTCAATATTACCGGGATCATTAAACAACCTGTAACAACATTACAAAAAATAAAAGAGCAACTACAATTTATTTTCTTCTCCTCTGCCATCACTGGGACTGGAACCTTCACTTACCTTTGGAATCCACCGGCCCAACCAGGTGAGCTATACACTTCACACAATTCAGTAACAGCACACTTAGACCCAACCTCCCATTTTTGGCTTTCCTATTCAACCACCAATCAGACTCTGAAAATAATTTTCCCTCCAAAAAGACTCACCTGATTTCTACCAGCCAATCAACACATGACACCTTTCACACACACTTCCTTGTGGGAGGGACTTACCGCCCTCCCTCAACACCATATATACACACCAGGAGCCACTATTGAGTATCCCCTGAGGAAGCAACATATTTGCGAAACGTTGGGACCCCGCTCCTCTGTGTAAGACTTCTTTTATTTGAATTTATCATACCCTCCTTGAGTGGGTTTTTTTAACTATTGGCATTTGACCTATTTTTTAATTTTTACTCAATAAAGCTAATTTTAAACTATTGTGGAGGGCTCTGCCACGCCCTACAGGCAGAAGAATTTTCTTTTTTTCCCCCCCCTTTTTTTCTTTATTTTTTTCTTTTCCACTCTGAACTGCACCAGGACAAGGATTAAATGTAAACTTTTCAAACTGGATACTACCTGACAAACATCAGGACAGCACCAACCACAGGAATACAAGTGGACTTTTATTAGTCAGTGGCACACAGCCACTGACTGGCCAGAACTCCTTTTTCTTTTCCTTTTTTTTTTTTTTTTTCCCCCCTCCCCTTTTGTTTTTCCTCCAGTTTACAGGTGGGCCTCCAGAAAAGCCACTCTGGACACCACCTAGCACAAGGACATCAGCAACAATAAGGTAAGACCCTCCACACTTATGTTAACCCTTTCTAAAGAGAGTTCCACACATAGGAGCGGAGCTCAAAATGGCTCCTCCACATCCACATACACACACACATCCACACCCATGACTACTCACCCACTCAGGCCTCTTATGTCCATTAGGACACAACCACCCACACATAATACGCATAACAAAACATACTCCACTCCTTTACTTAACCATCCACCTGATCCAGAAACAAGATACACTAGTAAGCAATATTTTAAACTCATTCAAGCAGTACACCATAAAACCATAATGGACACAGCCAAACAAACAGGCACACTTCCACCTGGAATGTTACGACAAATCTCTCGTTTAACAGACTTTATCAAGCCATCCACACCTACACCCGAAACACGCCTGAGAGTACTTAACAACACTACTCAGTGGATGCAGAATATCATCACCATTTTACAACAACACTATCAAACAATAATAGCCAATACACATACACACATAACCCACTACAACCTCACAGCATGGCAAATAGCCACCGGTTGGGCCAGGAAACGTTACGGCACCAGGCTCACTACGGAAACACTGCGGAGCACTGAAGCACAACTGCAATCAACCCCTAAGACTGCTACTACTGCCCAACCTGATGACCAAGAAAAACCTCTCAGACCTTTATCCACTACTTCAGAAGAAGAATATCCACTACTGCCCAAAGCTGCCACCCCTGCTACACTCTCCTTATACTTAGGCCCTCAGAACTCAACCTCAGAAGAAAACCAGCAACATCATCAACCCTCCGGATCCATCCCCAAAGAAGAAAACCTAAAGGCCCCAACTTACATTCAGAAAACACTCCCTTACAGCAGGAAGACGACCGAGTCGACCCCCGGTGCTCCATTTCACCCAGTCTACAAAATATTCACTCCAGCTAACTCATCTAGCTCCCAACCCACTCAGAAAAATCCTTTCCAACCTTCATCTACTCAGAAGTTAAAACACTCGGAAAATGATCAACAACTCATGGACCATTACAACACATCATCAACCCCAGCAACTTCCACTCCAAGACAGAAAGGCCACAAAGTCACCTGGGGCCCTCTACCAACTGAAGAAGAAACCCATGCTCCCTCTCCAGTTTCCCCCATCATACCACCCATTACTAGTTTGCCTTTAACTAAAGCTAACAAGCCTGTAACCTGTATACAAACCACAGCCCAGATTCACCATCCCCCCCATCACCCCTCTACTCCAGTAGAATTACAGTCAATCACTCTTAACACATACTCTAATGTCTCAGTTCATATACCTGATAATATTCTCCCTATGTCCCCACAGACAGTTGTTGCTGGTGCCGAGGAGGACCAGGCAAGGCAGCGGAGCCCCCAAAACCACAACTTGATGGCAATAATGATGACCGGGTCAAGTAAAGTCAAACATGACAACACCCAAACCCACTCTGAGCCATCCTCATCTCCAATACCAACTATGGACCACCAGGGGGACCCGCTGCCAAGCCAAAGCCCCCAAAGCACCAACATACCTTTAGCTAAAACTCATCAGAAATCTCTCTCATCCCCTTCATCCCCTGTTTTATCTATTCCGCAACCGCAAGAGGATCCTCATGACCCAATTCTGACTTTATCCTCTTTTCAACCCCCTATAACTGAACCCACCACTTCACCGGATTCCCCCCTCCCCTCACATCCTATAGAGGGACCCTCCTCGGCCCCCCCGATGCTGCACCTGGATGAACCCGTCCAACCAGAAGTTCACCTCCAATCATCATTCACTACTTCTTCAGCTCCTGACCCCATTTCCCAGATCCCCATGTACAAGCCAACATATCATATTGCTCGTCCAAACAGAAAAATACAGGATTGGAACTTCAAATGCAGAAAATCTGTTGTCATATTGGGAGACTCCAACATAAATCGCATTCCTGGTCACAATAACCCAAATGTACAATTAGATAGTTATCCTGGAGCAAATGCATATCACTTCCTGAAAGTCTGTGAAAAGACCACCCCCCAACCCAGTGTCAAAGTCCTCATCTTTTCCATCGGCATCAACAACAGGGACCAGGACCCTAAGCAGACCACCCTGAAACAATTGAAGGCTCTTTTCCGTCAGGCTAAGTCGACCTTCCCTAATGCTGACATCTACTTCCCACTTATGAATTACTCCCCCCAGCTCACACCCACTCAACGGAACAACCTCAAATTGATCAATAACACTATGGCCACTCATTTTCCATTTCTTACAGAGATCCCACATGACACATTCATGACAGAAAAGGACAATATACACTGGACAATAACCACTGCTAAAGCCATCTTTGCCAATTGGTGTCAACTTTTAAATTTACAGTAAATTATGAAACCAACTCGGACAACCCACCATCTGCTCAAGACAACAAAAACCTGAACTGGGATTCTCCCTCTAATATCCTCAACCTCGCCACTCTTTTCACTCCAACCACTTCACAGTTATCTCTTCTGGAAAAAGGCCTCTCCTTTATTCCCCGCCCCACCACCCTGGACTGGGAGGAACTTCAAAGGGACATTCACACTTTTCATAGAAGACTGAAACTAATCGACTATTTTCACCCTGACAGCGACTATCAACCCACTTCATTCACTCATAGATCAGATTGGGAACCCGACATTAACCTCCTTCATAAACAGATTAAAAAATTAATTACTCTTGACAAACGAGCCCTGTACCACCATCAGCTTTTAACAGATATTTCTGATAATTTACCTGAAGAAGAACGCAGGGCCCTGACGCAACTTACCCGGAACCATAACATTATCATAAAACCGGCTGACAAAGGATCCAAAATAGTCATTATGGACCGACAACAATATCTCATCGAAGCCAATAGACAACTTAACAACAAGACTTACTATAAACCAATAAAAGATTCTCTTCAATTACAAACTCAGATGAAACTTAGGAATATTATTCAAACACTTTACAATAAAAAATACATCTCCTCCAAACAAAAAGACTACTTATTTGGCCCCGACAATCCACGACCTAGGTATTTTTATTTATTACCCAAAATTCACAAAGAACCACAGACTTGGACTATTCCCTTTGAAGTTCCTCCCGGCAGACCAATAGTATCTGATTGCAATAGTGCCACCTATCACATTTCTCAGTATATCGACCATTTTTTAGGCCCTCTCTCCACCCAACATCCTAGTTATATTAAAGATACTTACCATTTTTTGCAGACCATCAGACCCATGGCTGTCCCTCATTCTGCTTACTTATTTACAATTGACATTGATAACTTGTACACAAATATTAACACCCAATTGGGCCTGCAAACACTCAGCGCCATCTTTAAGGACCACCCAGACCCTAATAGACCAGATCAAGAATTACTACAACTGATTGAACTCTGTCTAAATAACAATGATTTTCTCTTCAATAATCAATTTTTTCTTCAGACTCACGGGACAGCCATGGGCCAAAGATTTGCCCCCTCATATGCTAATCTTTACATGAGCGAGTGGGAGCGAGAAGCCCTTAAGAAATGTCCACTACAACCCACAATTTACCTCAGATTTTTGGATGACATTTTTGGTATTTGGCCATATGATTTATCCTCCTTTTCAGAATTCATTCACATTTTAAATAACCACCACCCCTCCATTACAGTTAAATATACAATAAATGCAACACATATTAACTTTCTGGACACCACAGTTTTTTTTAAGCCACTCAACACAACCCACAAATCACTGCAGACAAAAGTTTACTTCAAACCCACGGATACGCACGCATTACTCCATAAATCCAGCTACCACCCAAAACACACATTTAAGGGCATTATTAAATCACAAATCATCCGCTTCCATCGCATTTGCTCCAATATCCAAGACTTTCATACAGCCACCAGTATTCTTTTTCAGAGTTTACGCCCCAGGGGCTACTCTAAACGCTTTTTAAGAACCATTAAGAATTCCACACTGGCATCTCTCGCTCCCACTCGCTCCTCTTCACAACAGTTTCCACCTCACCTTACATCCAGGACTCATCTCAACCCCATTTTATCTCCTCAACTCAACCCCCCCACTTCCCCCTTTCCTAATCTTAACACTTCCCCCGCCTCCAACTCCAACCCACCCCCCCCTCCCCCTCTTTCTAACCCTAACCCTAACCGTCCCCCCTTTTATAATCAAACCCCCCCCCTTTTGTCTGACTTTAACTTTAAACCCCCCCTTTGCCTTAACCCTAACCTTAACCCTCCCCCCTTTCTCCAATCCTAACCCTAACCGTCCTCCTTTTTATAATCAAAACCCCCCCCTTTTGTCTGACTTTAATTTTAAACCCTCTCTTTGTCTTAATCCTAATCTTAACCCTCCCCCCTTCTCCAATCCTAACCCTAACCCTCCCCCTCCCTGCAATCCTAATCCTAACCCCCTTCCCTCTTCCAATTCTCAACCCCCCCTGGACTCTAATCCTAACCCTAACCTCCTGCTTCTTGGAAATCCTAACCCCAACCCTCTTATTCAACATCTCAAACCCTCTCTCATCCCCTTAGTCTCCACCTTTTCTCACCGGACCACCAATCTACACAGGACTATCAAACACAACTTCAGTCTACTTCTGTCAGGACACCCAGCTTTTCATAATCACAGAGTCATTTCAGCTTATAGAAAAAACAAGAGCCTCCAAACCATTCTCGTCAGATCCAAGTTCTCAGACCATAGACCAACCCCTCCACTTCAATTCACTCACCATTACAGAAATAGAAAATTTATTCATAATTCATATACAAACACTGCTTATCCTATCTCTGGCTCTCTTTCCATATCTACTACTAATACAGTCTATGTCATCACTTGCACCATTTGCCATAAACATTATATAGGAGAAACCAAACATACAATCCACACTCGTCTATCCCAACATCTTTATAATATCAGGGAAGGTCGGCTTACCACCCCACTAGTACAACACTTCAAGTTACACTCCCCGGCCTACCTCATCATATCCGGACTACAGAATAATGATCGCTGGACCTGCGGACAGAGGAAGAGAGCAGAGAAAATTTGGATCCACAGGCTTGGGACCACCGTACCAGGAGGCCTCAATGATGTCTAAAAAATCTAAACAAAAGAACAGAAAAATAATAAAAATAATAACAATATAAAATAACAACTAAAAAATGGAAAAACAATAACAAATTCCCTTCCTCCTGATGCGGTCGTCCCAGCCCTGTGCCTGTAGTCTTTTCCATTGTACGGATTCCCTTTGAAGTCAGTCCTAAATATAGCTCACAACCTAAAAACATGACCTACCACCCAATAGACCCGGGTTCGATTCCCTGGACGGACAACACTCCCACCATATCAAATATCACCATATTAAATTTAAAAATTTAAATTATTTTAAATTTTCTTATTAACCCTTTTGGATTATATATATATATATATATATATATTTTTTTTTTTTTTTTTTTTTTTTTTTTTTTTTTTTTTTTTTTTTTTTTTTTTCCCTCTTTATGTTGCATATATTCTTTTTATTCAATAAGCACTTATTGTAAGTCAGACCCAGATATAGCTCACAACCTAAGAACATGACTTACCACCCAACAGACCTGGGTTCGATTCCCTGGACGGACAACACTCCCACCATATCATAGGAGGTTTGTTTGTTTTAAACTTTCTTATTAAGCCTTTTGGATTATTTTTTTTTTTTTTTTTTTTTTTTTTTTTTTTTTTTTTTTTTTTCCTTTTTATGTTGCATATATTCTTTTTATTTAATAAGCACTTATTGTAAGTCAGACCCAGATATAGCTCACAACCTAAGAACATGACTTACCACCCAACAGACCCGGGTTCGATTCCCTGGACGGACAACACTCCTATCACATCATTTTTTTATATTATATTTATATTATTAACCCTCTTGGGTATGTTGGTTTCTTCTTATTATTGGTTTTATATGTTGCATGTGTTTTTTTTTGATTTTAATAAGCACTTACTACCTCTTGCACGTTTTTTTATAAAAAATTATTTGTAGCACTTATTATCTCATGCATGTTTTATTGGAAATAATAATTTATAGCACTTATTACCTCTTGCATGTTTCTTTTGAAAACAATCATTATAGCCCTTATTATGTTTTGTATGTATATATATAATTATTGATTTTCTTATAGCACTTATTCATGAATTTTACCAACCCTCGTCCTATTTATAATTTCCTTCCAGGTTTTGTTTTAATATTTATAACGATTCTCTTAAAATAAAATAAAATTTTAATAAAAATATATATATAATTTTTTTTTTTTTTTTTTTTTTTTTTTTTTTTTTTTTTTTTTTTTTTTTTTTTCTCTCCTCCTCTCCCCAAAACTGTCTTCTCCACTAGGAATCCGTACAATGAAGACTGGGACAGAACTTACCTTACTGCTCCTGAGACCCCCGTCCCAGTATATTTGTTTAATCTTTCTTGACAGGTCTCTCTCTTCACTCTGCCTGGGTGCTCTGCTTGGGGTTTGAACCCTGCTCTCCAGAGTGAAGGACAGCCTCTCTTTCCATTACACTATCCTTCTGCAGTTCAGCTGGCCAGTGCACCTTAACCTAACCTGAACCTATAATCCTAACCCAACCCCAACCCTAACCCTAACCCTAACCCTAACCTCAATCTAAATTATAAAAACAAATTCCTAATATTAAACTAACCCAAGTGGACTGGACTAATCTTAATTTGAATTTTGGACCCTGACCCTAACCAAATTCAAACTCTGAATACCTAACCCTAACCCAAAAACGCCTAGCTATTTGACCCTAAGTTTGTCATTTACCCGCTGACCAGCCTAAACCTAAGTATGCCCGGGAAGAAAAATACCCCAAATAAGAGGCCAAGAGAAGGGAGGTGGCAGTGCCGAGGTAGAGAAGACTATGGATGATGGAGTGAAGCTGATGGCGAGGGGGGAAGTTAAGGAAGGAGAGTTAGGAAAGGAAGAAGGAAAGAAAAACAAAGAGGGAAAAGAACAGAAAATAAAGGAAAGAGAAATATGGGAGATTGTTAATATAAATTATGATTAAAAAACACATGGACACAGGGGGAGGATTAAAATCTTTATTAAAAAACCAATTTGGAACAAAGAAAACACAATAATGGAGCTAAAAACACAATTGGATTAATTAAAAAATACATTAAAATTAATTTAAACACAATACATCAAGTCACATGGGGATCAAATTTATAAAAAACAAAATTAAAAACAATTAAATATACTTACCTGGACCTAGAGATTAAATACTTACCTGAACCTAAAAATAAAATAAATGCTTACCTGAACCTGGGGATCAAATTCAGCAAAAAACCTAAAAAGAAAAACAATTAAATATACTTACCGGAACCTAAATTAAGAAAAGATTAATTAAAATACTTACCTGAACCTAAATTTACTTACCTACACTTACCTGAAAAATATAAAATAAAAATTATCATCAAAATCAATTTGGAAGATTAAAAAATACAATTGGATTAAATAAAGGGCAAAATCTAAATTAAAAACCTATAAATTATATTAAATATACTTAAAAATTCATTAAAATACAATTTAAAACCATTGGAATTCATTAAAATCAATTGGAAGTAAAAAACACTAAAAAAACACAAGAACAATTCGAAACTAAAAAAGACGAACGCAAAAACAAAACTTACCAAGCCAAAAGTGGGCGGAGCCTGAGAGTATATAAGGCTGAAACTCCAGCAGCTCTCATTTTTGTTTTAGTTTTCTGGGGGGAAGGACATGTGCCAGAGCCTGAAGAAGAGCTAATCGGCTCGAAACGTCGCGCGGCACATGGTCCAAAGGCCTTTTTTATGGGTTTTATTTTGATTATTATTTTAATTTCATTTAATTTAATTTAATTTAATTTAAAAAATATAAAAAAATAAAAATAATTAAAAACTCAATCTATCTGGGGAGGGAGTCCGGGGGCCCCTGGGAAGTGCGAGTGCCTTCGGGGCCATCCCTTCACGGGGATGGCCCCTCTCTACCTCAAACCTAACCTGCCAGAGCCTGTCAGGTGGCCCCTGGACCCCCAAACCTACACTAAGCCCTAAAAAAACAATTTGATAAACCTAAATTTAGCCCCCAATTTGATAACCCAATCTAAATTTTGATTATTCAACCCTAATTTGACCTATAACCCAATTTGTGACAATAAATAAACCCAATTGAAACTAAAAATACTAATATATAACTACAATTTGGACAATTTTCCTAACCCTAACCCTAACCTCAACCCTAACCCTAACCCTAACCCTAGTCCCATAACCCTAACCCTAACCCTAACCTCAACCCTAACCCTAACCCTAACCTCAATCTAAATTATAAAAACAAATTCCTAATATTAAACTAACCCAAGTGGACTGGACTAATCTTAATTTGAATTTTGGACCCTGACCCTAACCAAATTCAAACTCTGAATACCTAACCCTAACCCAAAAACGCCTAGCTATTTGACCCTAAGTTTGTCATTTACCCGCTGACCAGCCTAAACCTAAGTATGCCCGGGAAGAAAAATACCCCAAATAAGAGGCCAAGAGAAGGGAGGTGGCAGTGCCGAGGTAGAGAAGACTATGGATGATGGAGTGAAGCTGATGGCGAGGGGGGAAGTTAAGGAAGGAGAGTTGGGAAAGGAAGAAGGAAAGAAAAACAAAGAGGGAAAAGAACAGAAAATAAAGGAAAGAGAAATATGGGAGATTGTTAATATAAATTATGATTAAAAACACATGGACACAGGGGGAGGATTAAAATCTTTATTAAAAAACCAATTTGGAACAAAGAAAACACAATAATGGAGCTAAAAACACAATTGGATTAATTAAAAAATACATTAAAATTAATTTAAACACAATACATCAAGTCACATGGGGATCAAATTTATAAAAAACAAAATTAAAAACAATTAAATATACTTACCTGGACCTAGAGATTAAATACTTACCTGAACCTAAAAATAAAATAAATGCTTACCTGAACCTGGGGATCAAATTCAGCAAAAAAACCTAAAAAGAAAAACAATTAAATATACTTACCGGAACCTAAATTAAGAAAAGATTAATTAAAATACTTACCTGAACCTAAATTTACTTACCTACACTTACCTGAAAAATATAAAATAAAAATTATCATCAAAATCAATTTGGAAGATTAAAAAATACAATTGGATTAAATAAAGGGCAAAATCTAAATTAAAAACCTATAAATTATATTAAATATACTTAAAAATTCATTAAAATACAATTTAAAACCATTGGAATTCATTAAAATCAATTGGAAGTAAAAAACACTAAAAAAACACAAGAACAATTCGAAACTAAAAAAGACGAACGCAAAAACAAAACTTACCAAGCCAAAAGTGGGCGGAGCCTGAGAGTATATAAGGCTGAAACTCCAGCAGCTCTCATTTTTGTTTTAGTTTTCTGGGGGGAAGGACATGTGCCAGAGCCTGAAGAAGAGCTAATCGGCTCGAAACGTCGCGCGGCACATGGTCCAAAGGCCTTTTTTAGGGGATTTATTTTGATTATTATTTAATTTCATTTAATTTAATTTAATTTAATTAAAAAAATAAAAAAATAAAAATAATTAAAAACTCAATCTATCTGGGGAGGGAGTCCGGGGGCCCCTGGGAAGTGCGAGTGCCTTCGGGGCCATCCCTTCACGGGGATGGCCCCTCTCTACCTCAAACCTAACCTGCCAGAGCCTGTCAGGTGGCCCCTGGACCCCCAAACCTACACTAAGCCCTAAAAAAACAATTTGATAAACCTAAATTTAGCCCCCAATTTGATAACCCAATCTAAATTTTGATTATTCAACCCTAATTTGACCTATAACCCAATTTGTGACAATAAATAAACCCAATTGAAACTAAAAATACTAATATATAAGTACAATTTGGACAATTTTCCTAACCCTAACCCTAACCTCAACCCTAACCCTAACCCTAACCCTAGTCCCATAACCCTAACCCTAACCCTAACCTCAACCCTAACCCTAACCCTAACCTCAATCTAAATTATAAAAACAAATTCCTAATATTAAACTAACCCAAGTGGACTGGACTAATCTTAATTTGAATTTTGGACCCTGACCCTAACCAAATTCAAACTCTGAATACCTAACCCTAACCCAAAAACGCCTAGCTATTTGACCCTAAGTTTGTCATTTACCCGCTGACCAGCCTAAACCTAAGTATGCCCGGGAAGAAAAATACCCCAAATAAGAGGCCAAGAGAAGGGAGGTGGCAGTGCCGAGGTAGAGAAGACTATGGATGATGGAGTGAAGCTGATGGCGAGGGGGGAAGTTAAGGAAGGAGAGTTGGGAAAGGAAGAAGGAAAGAAAAACAAAGAGGGAAAAGAACAGAAAATAAAGGAAAGAGAAATATGGGAGATTGTTAATATAAATTATGATTAAAAAACACATGGACACAGGGGGAGGATTAAAATCTTTATTAAAAAACCAATTTGGAACAAAGAAAACACAATAATGGAGCTAAAAACACAATTGGATTAATTAAAAAATACATTAAAATTAATTTAAACACAATACATCAAGTCACATGGGGATCAAATTTATAAAAAACAAAATTAAAAACAATTAAATATACTTACCTGGACCTAGAGATTAAATACTTACCTGAACCTAAAAATAAAATAAATGCTTACCTGAACCTGGGGATCAAATTCAGCAAAAAACCTAAAAAGAAAAACAATTAAATATACTTACCGGAACCTAAATTAAGAAAAGATTAATTAAAATACTTACCTGAACCTAAATTTACTTACCTACACTTACCTGAAAAATATAAAATAAAAATTATCATCAAAATCAATTTGGAAGATTAAAAAATACAATTGGATTAAATAAAGGGCAAAATCTAAATTAAAAACCTATAAATTATATTAAATATACTTAAAAATTCATTAAAATACAATTTAAAACCATTGGAATTCATTAAAATCAATTGGAAGTAAAAAACACTAAAAAAACACAAGAACAATTCGAAACTAAAAAAGACGAACGCAAAAACAAACTTACCAAGCCAAAAGTGGCGGAGCCTGAGAGTATATAAGGCTGAAACTCCAGCAGCTCTCATTTCTGTTTTAGTTTTCAGGGGGGAAGGACATGTGCCAGAGCCTGAAGAAGAGCGAACTGGCTCGAAACGTCGCGCGGCACATGATCCAAAGGCCTGTTTAAGGGGATTTATTTTGATTATTATTATTTAATTTAATTTAATTTAATTTAAATAAAAAACTAAAAAAATAAACAATTTTAAAAACTCAATCTATCTGGGGAGGGAGTCCGGGGGCCCCTGGGGAGTGCGAGTGCCTTCGGGGCCATCCCTTCACGGGGATGGCCCCTCTCTACCTCAAACCTAACCCTAATTTGGCTCTAGTTACTAACCCTAACTAGTTATAACCCCAACACTTTTTCGAAAACGACACGTCAAATAGGTACCAAATGACTCCAAATGGTCCGAAAGTGCTCCTAACCACTTTCTATCTGGTGGATTTTGGCCTCCGCACTTGGTCAAATTTTCCTTACGCTCGTATCCCATTCGTTCGCAATGGGAACGTCTAATCGTCTGTAACTCCGGAACCGAACGTCCGAGACGCTCGGGGGTGGCGTCCGCCAGACATAATTCGGGGGCGCTGAACGCGCTGGTCCTGGTCCCGTGTCTCTACGACCTTCCGTTCCCGAGATATGACCTTGTCGTAACGGGAAGTGACGTATCTCCCGAACGGAAGCTCCTACGGACTCGGGGGTGGTACCGTTGGAAAGGGCGTACCCGAATTAGTGGGGATAGAGCTTGGTTTCGTGTCTCTATCACCTTCCTATCAAAAGTTATTCAAGAATGTCTAATCCTCAAATGTCTAATCGTGGTAATCATCCCTATTCCTAACCCTAACCCTAACCCTAACCCTAACCCTAACCCCCTAACCCTAACCCTAACCCTAACCCCTAACCCTAACCCTAACCCTAACCCTAACCCTAACCCCCTAACCCTAACCCTAACCCAACCCTAAATGCTTACCTGAACCTGGGGATCAAATTCAGTCAAAAACCTAAAAAGAAAAACAATTAAATATACTTACCGGAACCTAAATTAAGAAAAGATTAATTAAAATACTTACCTGAACCTAAATTTACTTACCTACACTTACCTGAAAAATATAAAATAAAAATTATCATCAAAATCAATTTGGAAGATTAAAAAATACAATTGGATTAAATAAAGGGCAAAATCTAAATTAAAAACCTATAAATTATATTAAATATACTTAAAAATTCATTAAAATACAATTTAAAACCATTGGAAATCCATTAAAATCAATTGGAAGTAAAAAACACTAAAAAAACACAAGAACAATTCGAAACTAAAAAAGACGAACGCAAAAACAAAACTTACCAAGCCAAAAGTGGGCGGAGCCTGAGAGTATATAAGGCTGAAACTCCAGCAGCTCTCATTTTTGTTTTAGTTTTCTGGGGGGAAGGACATGTGCCAGAGCCTGAAGAAGAGCTAATCGGCTCGAAACGTCGCGCGGCACATGGTCCAAAGGCCTGTTTATGGGATTTTATTTTGATTATTATTTAATTTCATTTAATTTAATTAAATTTAATTAAAAAATATAAAAAAATAAAAATAATTAAAAACTCAATCTATCTGGGGAGGGAGTCCGGGGGCCCCTGGGAAGTGCGAGTGCCTTCGGGGCCATCCCTTCACGGGGATGGCCCCTCTCTACCTCAAACCTAACCTGCCAGAGCCTGTCAGGTGGCCCCTGGACCCCCAAACCTACACTAAGCCCTAAAAAAACAATTTGATAAACCTAAATTTAGCCCCCAATTTGATAACCCAATCTAAATTTTGATTATTCAACCCTAATTTGACCTATAACCCAATTTGTGACAATAAATAAACCCAATTGAAACTAAAAATACTAATATATAAGTACAATTTGGACAATTTTCCTAACCCTAACCCTAACCTCAACCCTAACCCTAACCCTAACCCTAGTCCCATAACCCTAACCCTAACCCTAACCTCAACCCTAACCCTAACCCTAACCCTAACCTCAATCTAAATTATAAAAACAAATTCCTAATATTAAACTAACCCAAGTGGACTGGACTAATCTTAATTTGAATTTTGGACCCTGACCCTAACCAAATTCAAACTCTGAATACCTAACCCTAACCCAAAAACGCCTAGCTATTTGACCCTAAGTTTGTCATTTACCCGCTGACCAGCCTAAACCTAAGTATGCCCGGGAAGAAAAATACCCCAAATAAGAGGCCAAGAGAAGGGAGGTGGCAGTGCCGAGGTAGAGAAGACTATGGATGATGGAGTGAAGCTGATGGCGAGGGGGGAAGTTAAGGAAGGAGAGTTGGGAAAGGAAGAAGGAAAGAAAAACAAAGAGGGAAAAGAACAGAAAATAAAGGAAAGAGAAATATGGGAGATTGTTAATATAAATTATGATTAAAAACACATGGACACAGGGGGAGGATTAAAATCTTTATTAAAAAACCAATTTGGAACAAAGAAAACACAATAATGGAGCTAAAAACACAATTGGATTAATTAAAAAATACATTAAAATTAATTTAAACACAATACATCAAGTCACATGGGGATCAAATTTATAAAAAACAAAATTAAAAACAATTAAATATACTTACCTGGACCTAGAGATTAAATACTTACCTGAACCTAAAAATAAAATAAATACTTACCTGAACCTGGGGATCAAATTCAGTAAAAAACCTAAAAAGAAAAACAATTAAATATACTTACCGGAACCTAAATTAAGAAAAGATTAATTAAAATACTTACCTGAACCTAAATTTACTTACCTGCACTTACCTGAAAAATATAAAATAAAAATTATCATCAAAATCAATTTGGAAGATTAAAAAATACAATTGGATTAAATAAAGGGCAAAATCTAAATTAAAAACCTATAAATTATATTAAATATACTTAAAAATTCATTAAAATACAATTTAAAACCATTGGAAATCCATTAAAATCAATTGGAAGTAAAAAACACTAAAAAAACACAAGAACAATTCGAAACTAAAAAAGACGAACGCAAAAACAAAACTTACCAAGCCAAAAGTGGGCGGAGCCTGAGAGTATATAAGGCTGAAACTCCAGCAGCTCTCATTTTTGTTTTAGTTTTCTGGGGGGAAGGACATGTGCCAGAGCCTGAAGAAGAGCTAATCGGCTCGAAACGTCGCGCGGCACATGATCCAAAGGCCTGTTTAAGGGGATTTATTTTGATTATTATTATTTAATTTAATTTAATTTAATTTAATTAAAAAACTAAAAAAATAAAACAATTCAAAAACTCAATCTATCTGGGGAGGGAGTCCGGGGGCCCCTGGGAAGTGCGAGTGCCTTCGGGGCCATCCCTTCACGGGGATGGCCCCTCTCTACCTCAAACCTAACCTGCCAGAGCCTGTCAGGTGGCCCCTGGACCCCCAAACCTACACTAAGCCCTAAAAAAACAACTTGATAAACCTAAATTTAGCCCCCAATTTGATAACCCAATCTAAATTTTGATTATTCAACCCTAATTTGACCTATAACCCAATTTGTGACAATAAATAAACCCAATTGAAACTAAAAATACTAATATATAACTACAATTTGGACAATTTTCCTAACCCTAACCCTAACCTCAACCCTAACCCTAACCCTAACCCTAGTCCCATAACCCTAACCCTAACCCTAACCTCAACCCTAACCCTAACCCTAACCCTAACCTCAATCTAAATTATAAAAACAAATTCCTAATATTAAACTAACCCAAGTGGACTGGACTAATCTTAATTTGAATTTTGGACCCTGACCCTAACCAAATTCAAACTCTGAATACCTAACCCTAACCCAAAAACGCCTAGCTATTTGACCCTAAGTTTGTCATTTACCCGCTGACCAGCCTAAACCTAAGTATGCCCGGGAAGAAAAATACCCCAAATAAGAGGCCAAGAGAAGGGAGGTGGCAGTGCCGAGGTAGAGAAGACTATGGATGATGGAGTGAAGCTGATGGCGAGGGGGGAAGTTAAGGAAGGAGAGTTAGGGAAAGGAAGAAGGAAAGAAAAACAAAGAGGGAAAAGAACAGAAAATAAAGGAAAGAGAAATATGGGAGGTTGTTAATATAAATTATGATTAAAAAACACATGGACACAGGGGGAGGATTAAAATCTTTATTAAAAAACCAATTTGGAACAAAGAAAACACAATAATGGAGCTAAAAACACAATTGGATTAATTAAAAAATACATTAAAATTAATTTAAACACAATACATCAAGTCACATGGGGATCAAATTTATAAAAAACAAAATTAAAAACAATTAAATATACTTACCTGGACCTAGAGATTAAATACTTACCTGAACCTAAAAATAAAATAAATGCTTACCTGAACCTGGGGATCAAATTCAGTAAAAAACCTAAAAAGAAAAACAATTAAATATACTTACCGGAACCTAAATTAAGAAAAGATTAATTAAAATACTTACCTGAACCTAAATTTACTTACCTGCACTTACCTGAAAAATATAAAATAAAAATTATCATCAAAATTAATTTGGAAGATTAAAAAATACAATTGGATTAAATAAAGGGCAAAATCTAAATTAAAAACCTATAAATTATATTAAATATACTTAAAAATTCATTAAAATACAATTTAAAACCATTGGAAATCCATTAAAATCAATTGGAAGTAAAAAACACTAAAAAAACACAAGAACAATTCGAAACTAAAAAAGACGAACGCAAAAACAAAACTTACCAAGCCAAAAGTGGGCGGAGCCTGAGAGTATATAAGGCTGAAACTCCAGCAGCTCTCATTTTTGTTTTAGTTTTCTGGGGGGAAGGACATGTGCCAGAGCCTGAAGAAGAGCTAATCGGCTCGAAACGTCGCGCGGCACATGATCCAAAGGCCTGTTTAAGGGGATTTATTTTGATTATTATTATTTAATTTAATTTAATTTAATTTAATTAAAAAACTAAAAAAATAAAACAATTCAAAAACTCAATCTATCTGGGGAGGGAGTCCGGGGGCCCCTGGGAAGTGCGAGTGCCTTCGGGGCCATCCCTTCACGGGGATGGCCCCTCTCTACCTCAAACCTAACCTGCCAGAGCCTGTCAGGTGGCCCCTGGACCCCCAAACCTACACTAAGCCCTAAAAAAACAACTTGATAAACCTAAATTTAGCCCCCAATTTGATAACCCAATCTAAATTTTGATTATTCAACCCTAATTTGACCTATAACCCAATTTGTGACAATAAATAAACCCAATTGAAACTAAAAATACTAATATATAACTACAATTTGGACAATTTTCCTAACCCTAACCCTAACCTCAACCCTAACCCTAACCCTAACCCTAGTCCCATAACCCTAACCCTAACCCTAACCTCAACCCTAACCCTAACCCTAACCCTAACCTCAATCTAAGTTATAAAAACAAATTCCTAATATTAAACTAACCCAAGTGGACTGGACTAATCTTAATTTGAATTTTGGACCCTGACCCTAACCAAATTCAAACTCTGAATACCTAACCCTAACCCAAAAACGCCTAGCTATTTGACCCTAAGTTTGTCATTTACCCGCTGACCAGCCTAAACCTAAGTATGCCCGGGAAGAAAAATACCCCAAATAAGAGGCCAAGAGAAGGGAGGTGGCAGTGCCGAGGTAGAGAAGACTATGGATGATGGAGTGAAGCTGATGGCGAGGGGGGAAGTTAAGGAAGGAGAGTTAGGAAAGGAAGAAGGAAAGAAAAACAAAGAGGGAAAAGAACAGAAAATAAAGGAAAGAGAAATATGGGAGGTTGTTAATATAAATTATGATTAAAAAAACACATGGACACAGGGGGAGGATTAAAATCTTTATTAAAAAACCAATTTGGAACAAAGAAAACACAATAATGGAGCTAAAAACACAATTGGATTAATTAAAAAATACATTAAAATTAATTTAAACACAATACATCAAGTCACATGGGGATCAAATTTATAAAAAACAAAATTAAAAACAATTAAATATACTTACCTGGACCTAGAGATTAAATACTTACCTGAACCTAAAAATAAAATAAATACTTACCTGAACCTGGGGATCAAATTCAGTAAAAAACCTAAAAAGAAAAACAATTAAATATACTTACCGGAACCTAAATTAAGAAAAGATTAATTAAAATACTTACCTGAACCTAAATTTACTTACCTGCACTTACCTGAAAAATATAAAATAAAAATTATCATCAAAATTAATTTGGAAGATTAAAAAATACAATTGGATTAAATAAAGGGCAAAATCTAAATTAAAAACCTATAAATTATATTAAATATACTTAAAAATTCATTAAAATACAATTTAAAACCATTGGAAACCATTAAAATCAATTGGAAGTAAAAAACACTAAAAAAACACAAGAACAATTCGAAACTAAAAAAGACGAACGCAAAAACAAAACTTACCAAGCCAAAAGTGGGCGGAGCCTGAGAGTATATAAGGCTGAAACTCCAGCAGCTCTCATTTTTGTTTTAGTTTTCTGGGGGGAAGGACATGTGCCAGAGCCTGAAGAAGAGCTAATCGGCTCGAAACGTCGCGCGGCACATGATCCAAAGGCCTGTTTAAGGGGATTTATTTTGATTATTATTTAATTTCATTTAATTTAATTTAATTTAATTAAAAAACTAAAAAAATAAAACTAATTAAAAACTCAATCTATCTGGGGAGGGAGTCCGGGGGCCCCTGGGAAGTGCGAGTGCCTTCGGGGCCATCCCTTCACGGGGATGGCCCCTCTCTACCTCAAACCTAACCTGCCAGAGCCTGTCAGGTGGCCCCTGGACCCCCAAACCTACACTAAGCCCTAAAAAAACAACTTGATAAACCTAAATTTAGCCCCCAATTTGATAACCCAATCTAAATTTTGATTATTCAACCCTAATTTGACCTATAACCCAATTTGTGACAATAAATAAACCCAATTGAAACTAAAAATACTAATATATAACTACAATTTGGACAATTTTCCTAACCCTAACCCTAACCTCAACCCTAACCCTAACCCTAACCCTAGTCCCATAACCCTAACCCTAACCCTAACCTCAACCCTAACCCTAACCCTAACCCTAACCTCAATCTAAATTATAAAAACAAATTCCTAATATTAAACTAACCCAAGTGGACTGGACTAATCTTAATTTGAATTTTGGACCCTGACCCTAACCAAATTCAAACTCTGAATACCTAACCCTAACCCAAAAACGCCTAGCTATTTGACCCTAAGTTTGTCATTTACCCGCTGACCAGCCTAAACCTAAGTATGCCCGGGAAGAAAAATACCCCAAATAAGAGGCCAAGAGAAGGGAGGTGGCAGTGCCGAGGTAGAGAAGACTATGGATGATGGAGTGAAGCTGATGGCGAGGGGGGAAGTTAAGGAAGGAGAGTTAGGGAAAGGAAGAAGGAAAGAAAAACAAAGAGGGAAAAGAACAGAAAATAAAGGAAAGAGAAATATGGGAGATTGTTAATATAAATTATGATTAAAAAACACATGGACACAGGGGGAGGATTAAAATCTTTATTAAAAAACCAATTTGGAACAAAGAAAACACAATAATGGAGCTAAAAACACAATTGGATTAATTAAAAAATACATTAAAATTAATTTAAACACAATACATCAAGTCACATGGGGATCAAATTTATAAAAAACAAAATTAAAAACAATTAAATATACTTACCTGGACCTAGAGATTAAATACTTACCTGAACCTAAAAATAAAATAAATACTTACCTGAACCTGGGGATCAAATTCAGCAAAAAACCTAAAAAGAAAAACAATTAAATATACTTACCGGAACCTAAATTAAGAAAAGATTAATTAAAATACTTACCTGAACCTAAATTTACTTACCTGGAACTTACCTGAAAAATATAAAATAAAAATTATCATCAAAATCAATTTGGAAGATTAAAAAATACAATTGGATTAAATAAAGGGCAAAATCTAAATTAAAAACCTATAAATTATATTAAATATACTTAAAAATTCATTAAAATACAATTTAAAACCATTGGATTCATTAAAATCAATTGGAAGTAAAAAAACACTAAAAAAACACAAGAACAATTCGAAACTAAAAAAGACGAACGCAAAAACAAAACTTACCAAGCCAAAAGTGGGCGGAGCCTGAGAGTATATAAGGCTGAAACTCCAGCAGCTCTCATTTTTGTTTTAGTTTTCTGGGGGGAAGGACATGTGCCAGAGCCTGAAGAAGAGCTAATCGGCTCGAAACGTCGCGCGGCACATGATCCAAAGGCCTGTTTAAGGGGATTTATTTTGATTATTATTATTTAATTTAATTTAATTTAATTTAATTAAAAAACTAAAAAAATAAAACTAATTAAAAACTCAATCTATCTGGGGAGGGAGTCCGGGGGCCCCTGGGAAGTGCGAGTGCCTTCGGGGCCATCCCTTCACGGGGATGGCCCCTCTCTACCTCAAACCTAACCTGCCAGAGCCTGTCAGGTGGCCCCTGGACCCCCAAACCTACACTAAGCCCTAAAAAAACAACTTGATAAACCTAAATTTAGCCCCCAATTTGATAACCCAATCTAAATTTTGATTATTCAACCCTAATTTGACCTATAACCCAATTTGTGACAATAAATAAACCCAATTGAAACTAAAAATACTAATATATAACTACAATTTGGACAATTTTCCTAACCCTAACCCTAACCTCAACCCTAACCCTAACCCTAACCCTAGTCCCATAACCCTAACCCTAACCCTAACCTCAACCCTAACCCTAACCCTAACCCTAACCTCAATCTAAGTTATAAAAACAAATTCCTAATATTAAACTAACCCAAGTGGACTGGACTAATCTTAATTTGAATTTTGGACCCTGACCCTAACCAAATTCAAACTCTGAATACCTAACCCTAACCCAAAAACGCCTAGCTATTTGACCCTAAGTTTGTCATTTACCCGCTGACCAGCCTAAACCTAAGTATGCCCGGGAAGAAAAATACCCCAAATAAGAGGCCAAGAGAAGGGAGGTGGCAGTGCCGAGGTAGAGAAGACTATGGATGATGGAGTGAAGCTGATGGCGAGGGGGGAAGTTAAGGAAGGAGAGTTGGGAAAGGAAGAAGGAAAGAAAAACAAAGAGGGAAAAGAACAGAAAATAAAGGAAAGAGAAATATGGGAGATTGTTAATATAAATTATGATTAAAAACACATGGACACAGGGGGAGGATTAAAATCTTTATTAAAAAACCAATTTGGAACAAAGAAAACACAATAATGGAGCTAAAAACACAATTGGATTAATTAAAAAATACATTAAAATTAATTTAAACACAATACATCAAGTCACATGGGGATCAAATTTATAAAAAACAAAATTAAAAACAATTAAATATACTTACCTGGACCTAGAGATTAAATACTTACCTGAACCTAAAAATAAAATAAATGCTTACCTGAACCTGGGGATCAAATTCAGCAAAAAACCTAAAAAGAAAAACAATTAAATATACTTACCGGAACCTAAATTAAGAAAAGATTAATTAAAATACTTACCTGAACCTAAATTTACTTACCTACACTTACCTGAAAAATATAAAATAAAAATTATCATCAAAATTAATTTGGAAGATTAAAAAATACAATTGGATTAAATAAAGGGCAAAATCTAAATTAAAAACCTATAAATTATATTAAATATACTTAAAAATTCATTAAAATACAATTTAAAACCATTGGAAACCATTAAAATCAATTGGAAGTAAAAAACACTAAAAAAACACAAGAACAATTCGAAACTAAAAAAGACGAACGCAAAAACAAAACTTACCAAGCCAAAAGTGGGCGGAGCCTGAGAGTATATAAGGCTGAAACTCCAGCAGCTCTCATTTTTGTTTTAGTTTTCTGGGGGGAAGGACATGTGCCAGAGCCTGAAGAAGAGCTAATCGGCTCGAAACGTCGCGCGGCACATGATCCAAAGGCCTGTTTAAGGGGATTTATTTTGATTATTATTATTTAATTTAATTTAATTTAATTTAATTAAAAAACTAAAAAAATAAAACAATTCAAAAACTCAATCTATCTGGGGAGGGAGTCCGGGGGCCCCTGGGAAGTGCGAGTGCCTTCGGGGCCATCCCTTCACGGGGATGGCCCCTCTCTACCTCAAACCTAACCCTAATTTGGCTCTAGTTACTAACCCTAACTAGTTATAACCCCAACACTTTTTCGAAAACGACACGTCAAAATAGGTACCAAATGACTCCAAATGGTCCGAAACGTGCTCCTAACCACTTTCTATCTGGTGGATTTTGGCCTCCGCACTTGGTCAAATTTTCCTTACGCTCGTATCCCATTCGTTCGCAATGGGAACGTCTAATCGTCTGTAACTCCGGAACCGAACGTCCGAGACGCTCGGGGGTGGCGTCCGCCAGACATAATTCGGGGGCGCTGAACGCGCTGGTCCTGGTCCCGTGTCTCTACGACCTTCCGTTCCCGAGATATGACCTTGTCGTAACGGGAAGTGACGTATCTCCCGAACGGAAGCTCCTACGGACTCGGGGGTGGTACCGTTGGAAAGGGCGTACCCGAATTAGTGGGGATAGAGCTTGGTTTCGTGTCTCTATCACCTTCCTATCAAAAGTTATTCAAGAATGTCTAATCCTCAAATGTCTAATCGTGGTAATCATCCCTATTCCCTAACCCTAACCCTAACCCTAACCCTAAACCCTAACCCTAACCCTAACCCTAACCCTAACCTGTATTTCTAACCCTAATCTTAACCTAACCCTAACCCTAACCTTTGTTTCTAACCCTAACCCTAACCCTTTCTAACCCTAACCTTAACCTAACCCTAACCCTAACCTGTATTTCTAACCCTAATCTTAACCTAACCCTAACCCTAACCTTTGTTTCTAACCCTAACCCTAACCTGTGTTTCTAACCCTAACCCTAACCTCTGTTTCTAACCCTAACCTGTGTCTCTAACCTTAATTTAATTAAAAAATAGTTCTAAAATAAGTTATTAAAGGGTTAAAATAAATAGATAAATAAATAAATAAATAAATATATAAATATAGTTATAAATAAATAATTAAATTCTATTTGGTATAAAAGGGGTTAAAAATTAATAAATACATAAAACAGTTAATGGGAATTTCATTTAATTGACTATTATAGGGTTAAAAACAGGATCTGGTGAAAAAAGCGAACGGAATTAAAAAAGCGAACAAAACTAAAAACAGATTCGGTGAAAACAAAACTTTCTAAAAACGGAGGTTATAAAAGGGAGAACTCATCCACAGAGCTCATTTTCGCTCAGACTGTGGATGAGTTCACATCACTCTTTCCAGCCAGACTTAACAAGCCAGTTTTTTTCTTTTTTGTGTGCCTAACCTGAAGAAGGTCCTAAGGGACCGAAACGTCGTTTGGCACACATTTTTTTTGCTAAAAATTTGGAAATAAATAAATAAATACATATATAAATTAGTTAATAAATAAATAAATAAATAAATAGATAAATACAATAACAAAAAATTTTTTTTATTTTTTTATTTTTTTTCTAAAAAAATAATTGATTTTATTTAAGAAAATTACTTTTTAGGTTTTTTCCTTTCCCCACCTTTTGGGAAAGCGCCCTCAGTTGTTTATATATATATATTTTTTTATTTTTATTATACAAATAAACAAATAACAAATACTAAAAATATAAAACACAAAAAAATAATAAAAAAACAATAAAAAGTACAAAACACAAAATATACAATAAAAAGTACAAAACACAAAATATACACAAAACAAACACAACAAAATGGACGGTTGGACGGTGGTGCAGCGTGGCAGGAGGCGCCAGCGCACCCGCCAACCCAGCTGGGACCAGGGGTACGGGAGGTCCTACGGGGGGAAGGACCGTGCACCTTTCTTCCCCTCCTGGGGAAGAGCTTCAGTTCCCCAACCTAACCCCTAACCCTAACCCTAACCCTAACCCTAACCCTACCCTAACCCTAACCCCTAACCCTAACCCTAACCCTAACCCTAACCCTTTCGCTCAGACTGTGGATGAGTTCACATCACTCTTTCCAGCCAGACTTAACAAGCCAGTTTTTTTCTTTTTTGTGTGCCTAACCTGAAGAAGGTCCGAAGGGACCGAAACGTCGTTTGGCACACATTTTTTTGTTAAAAATTCGGAAATAAATAAATAAATAAATAAATTAGTTAATAAATAAATAAATAGACAAATACAACAAAAAAATTTTTTTATTTTTTTATTTTTTTCTAAAAAAATAACTTATTTTATTTAAGAAAATTACTTTTTAGGCCTTTTCCTTTCCCCACCTTTTGGGAAAGCGTCCTTAGTTGTTTATATATATTTTTTATTTTTTTATTTTTTTATTACACAATAAACAAATAACAAAGACCAAGAGTATAAAAAACAAAAAAATAATAAAAAGTATAAAACACAAAATAAACAAAAAAAGTACAAAACACAAAATAAACAAAAAAAGTACAAAACACAAAGACAAACAAAACAAACACATAATGGACGGTTGGACGGTGGTGCAGCGCGGCAGGAGGCGCCAGCGCACCCGCCAACCCAACTGGGACCAGGGGTACGGGAGGTCCTATGGGGGGAAGGACCGTGCACCCTTCTTCCCCTACTGGGGAAGAGTTTCAGCTCCCCAACCTAACCCTAACCCTAACCCTAACCCTAACCCTAACCCCCCCCCCCCTAACCTTAACCCTCTTCCTTTTCCCCTAACCTTAATTTTTTCCATACCCCTATCCTCAACCCTTTCCTCTTTCTAACCTCAACCGCCTCCCCCTCATAATCCTTACCCCAAAACCCTTTTCCCCCCCCTCCTCCCCCCCTTCCCCTCCTTTCTCCTTTTTTTTTTTTTTTTTTTTTTTTTTTTTTCTCTCTCTCTCCCACGTTGAACACAGGCAACTCCAGTAACCTACCTAATGACTCCAAGATTGAAAATATGATTATAACAAGATTAACAATTCAATAAAGTTTTGGATCGGACTGTTTTTGCCTTGCTTATGCCGCTGTGACTGCTGATATCATATGGTTTAATATCTGGGTTCTCGGAGTCTCTCCCAGACTCGGCACCTATTTTAAGTTTTTTATCTCCCCTAATTTTATCATAATTTGTTTTACATTTTCTTTTCACCTTTATGATATGAATTTTGATTTCCTTTTTATATATTTATTTATTCTATTAAATAATATTATCTCTTTGTTTATTCATTCCTTTAAGTATAGCTCCACCCACACACAGGTACACACAAATTATTTCTTATATACATATAGATATATACACACACTAGCTATTACTATATATAGACCTAACTAAACTGTTTCTGGTGTGTTCTTTTTTCCTGTACCTTTCGATTGTGTGTCTTAAATAGCTTTTTATTAGAAGAATATTGGAATGCCTTTGTCTATTGTCTGGCTTGCACTTTCTTACTATATACGCTCCCATTCTAAATAAATATTTTCAGGAGCTTTTGCATGTCCTTTTAACAATTTGCATGATTCAAAAAAATTTTTTTTATTTAATTTCAACTTTGAATCTCTTGAATTTAGTGCAACATTCCCCTAAACACAAAGCACTTACACTTCTATACTAAATTATCATTGTTTCTCTTCCCAATTTAATATATAATTACAATTATTATGTCTTTGTTATTTAATTTTCTTATTCCTTTTTATTGTTATATCGATTTTTAAATTATTATTCTTCTTTTCCCTTACTGTTACCTCACCGCAAAAAATTTGGCCAATAGGAGGCCCAACTCTCTGAGTTCTGCTTCCTGGCCGCCTGCCATTGTTGTCAGCAGTCGCACTGGTACATGTGTTCCTTCCTCTTCCTCCTTGTCCCCTCCTGGACTCGTACCCTGGGCCCCAGTGGGATGGTCCGTGACCTGTACTGCTTGGCCACGAGCACAGGACTACTTATCAACTCTATCCGGTCCCCCTTTTAACCACTATTTCCCTGATGTTGTTTCCGCACAAAATAGAGTCACTTTTGCTTTCCCTTCCCCGGTCTGTTTTTTTCTTGTTTTGTTCCTGCCGGGTTTCGATCCCTGTTCTTCTGCGCCTGGGGGCGTTGTGTTGCCACTGGTCTACAGGCTGCATAGATCCCCCTACATATAACGTTAACATAATCCCCAATTCTTTAAAAATTTTTTTTTTTTTTTTTTCTCCCTCAACTATTGCTGATTATGAAAAATTCTTTTTGGTAGGCCCGTGCAACTTAAATCATACTATGATTTATAAACCCAAACCCTAACCCAACCCTAACCCCTAACCCTAACCCTAACCCTAAACCCTAACCCTAACCCCCTAACCCCTAACCCTAACCCTAACCCTAACCCCTAACCCTAACTCAACAATGTCTTTTAGGAGCAGCAGAATGTTCCACGCATTGTCTCCCTCGGGGACTTTATGGCCAATGATAAGTGGGAGTAGCCTGAGTAGGCTCCAGTTCTCATGGCCATTGCCACCTGTGGTCCCTTTGGTAGAAAAGCCGTGGGCAATTGGCTGAGGCTGGTCAGTTTTGTCATGAAAAGCATATTCAAAAGTTTTCATGGCATGGTTCAGTGTTTCTATGGTGAAATATTTCTTAGAAATCATGTCTGAAATGCAGAGCGATAGCTCAACAGGAATAATCCCTTCCAAAAGGTCATGGAGGATGTCAGGGGGGTAACCACGGACAACATGAAAGTGCTCCAGACCATCAGTCAATACACACTCTCCTTTAACACCATACCGTTTTGCCATAGCGGGATCCTGCTTTACCTCCTGCACCTGCTGGTTGTGAGTGTTTATAGTGCGGGGTTCAAAAGCACCTGAATGTACCTCCTTGGCTTGCATCTCGCCTCTGGTTGCCATGCAGAACCTGCAGAATCTGTCCACCGTAAAGCTTTCGAAGAATCCTGCCAGAGAATGAGCAGCCAGGTTATCTGCGGCCACATATAAAACCGTACCTTTGACACATTCTCCCAACTTCTCAACATACACACCATGTTGCTCCAAAGAAGCTAGATCCTGAATGAGAGGGCGGAGAATTTTGTCATAGCCAAATTCTTTTACATGAGAGGCTTTACACAAAACGGCAAGCTGAATGGAGTGGAGTGTGGATCTGTATTTTGATGGCACATTAGCTATCACCCAATACACTGCACTCATTTTATGTTTCTTTCTAGATGTTCCTAAGGGGTTGGACACTTCAAAATCATCTGTATAAAGTCCAACAGCGATTTTGAATTCCTCCCCTTTAAGGAGGTCATTGTCATTACAGTACGTACCATCTCTGTATGAACTGTACTCATGTTGCACATGCTTTTGGATGGGAAGAGCTTTATCCAAAATGTCTGCCCTATTCAACATCTTCTGAAGCATTGGATGCAAAGGTACATATACAGCACTAAATTTTTTCCCTCTTTCAATAAGGTACTCCACTGGTTTAACCTCTGTGAAGTTTTTATTCACATATGCTGCTCTCCTTTTTGATGTTGATAAAGGGCCATCCTTGCCACAGAATCTCATGATCACATTGCTCTTTGCGGCAGCCCTGACTAACTCTTCCACAACTGAATCGTCTACATATGCATGTTGTATGAGAATGTCCTTGACTGCATTATGCAGCAGTGGCTGGGCTAGTTCACAAATCTGTAACAGCTGTTGTATTACTTCTTGTACCGTATTTTCTGGAATGTGTAGCACTGTTTGCATCTTTAAAAAAAGAGCTGCGAGATTGTGCTCCAGCTGTTTCTCTAGATCATGAAGATCTTCATTGGTAGAATCCTCGCTTTCTTCTGATTCAGAGGTGTCATTTGGAGGCTCATGTTCTTCTTGTGCCATTTCATTAGTTACACTACCAGAGACAATTTCTGGCCTGAACATCCTCCAGTTGTGTGTTCTGTGCTCCTTACTTCTGTGTGCATTAAATGTAGAATACACATTGGTGTGAAAGTTACAGCCATTAAATGGACACTGGACTCTGTGATTTACCTTCAAATGTGTACTGCGCAGGTGAGTGAGAAAGACTGCTTCTGTGCAGGGTGCAGAAAAATCACATGACTGACACTGAAAGTTTACTTGTGCAGTGTCTCTTGGTTGTGCACCCTGGGTTTTCTGGTGAATCTTTGCTAAATGGACCTTAAGTGCATTAATGGAGTTGAATGTGCACACACATTCTTGGTGTAAGCAGGGAAATGGGACAGTTCTACCATAGTTGCCGTGTTTTAACCGATAATGTTTTAAAAGGTAACCCCTTTTCTCACACATAAACTCACAATACTTACACTTCCACAGCATCCTCACAACACAAGGATCTGTAAAAATAGAAAACAAGAAAATTTTTAGTTCAACAACTCAGCTCAACAATATCGCTGTTAAATAACAAAATGGTAATAGAACCGAAACGACGTCTGTGTTACACATAAAACCGGCATGTAAACCACCCTGAGAGAGTGAGAGGAGGAAACAGAGTGGACACGGAGCGGTCGAGTGGATCAATGCTTGGCGCGCAGCTCACGGCGTCCACAACATTAACACCTCCACAACGGCAGCGCCTGCTACACTCTTTTGCCTCCGACAGCGGTTGAACCGCTTTTCTACCGCATGAAATGGCGGAAATATAAATTATAGTCGCGAAAACTCGCCGGTATTTGAGCTGTCCTAAGACTGTTAACACTTGCTAATTTTAAGCTTTAACATTCAGCTGACACTATTTTGAGTGGACATTAGCTAGCAATAAGCATGCATGCACAGGTTCAAACAGTACATTAACATGTAACAGAGAAAAAACAGACACCAAATTCAACAAATTATCTCCAAGCTTTTGGGTGTTAAAATTTCCCACAAAGATAACTAGGCTACTTATTTTACATACTAACCGTTCAAGGCGTTCTGTAAAGCTGTGAAGGAGCCGACAGACCGTCTGCTGCAGCTGCCTGTGTTCGTCCCGCCGAGTCAGTGTCCACCTCCGTGCAATTACCGTTGCGCTGGCCTTGTCATTTGACCATGGACGTTTTTGAATTAGGCCCCTCCCCTTTCTTGCAAAACTTAACATACCAAGTTATCTCTACTAAACCCGATTAGTACAATCAATCTTTCAGCTAAATAGTACAATCAACTAATGCTGTTTAGTAATGATAGCAGGTTTTTACAAAACATAAAAGTTTAAGTCATGATCACTCGGAAGGTTAAGTAGAAACAAAATCTGGGTTTACAGTGTATATACATACAAAAACACACACATTATTCATTAAAAAATCAAAAAATATAATAAATAAATAAATTTTTTTCATTTTTTATTTACATTAGAACATTTTTTTACACATTTTTTCCTTTCCTAAATTTTTGGAAAGAGTTTTTAGTTGTTTAAAAAGTTAAAAAATTTAAAAAGATTTAAAAAAACACAACTAACATAAAAAACATAAAAAAAGATAAAAAAAGACAAAAAATTACTTTAAAATGGGCGACGCCCAACTAAAATGGACTGAGGTCCGCTATGGGAGGCATAAGCCCCGCCCCCTTAGCGGTCCATCTCTTCTGGGGCAAGGGATACAGGGAATGTGGGGGATGGACCGAGTAATTCCGGTTCCTCCGAGGAGGATACCGGTTCCAAATCCCATACCTAACCCTAACCCTAACCCTGAAAAAAAAATAAAAAAAAATAAAAATGTATACTTACCTAAAAAACATACTTACCTGATAAAAAAAACCTATAAAAATATAATTTGAATAAATGCTTACCTGAAAAAAACATTAGAATTATTAAATGGGCATTTAAAACTATTACTATTGAAATTCATTCGAATACAAGTGAAAAAAAAAAACATGGATTTACCCATTGGATTTACCATTAACCATTGGATCTAAAACTTTAAAAACACCAATTCAGTTTCTAAAACTAAACTTCTATGTAAAGGCAAAATGGGTGGAGCCACAGATAGTACATAAGGAGAGGAGCTGGAGAGAGCTGTCATTTTTCTTTTGATTTTGGGGGGAAGAGCACGCACTTAACAGCCTGAAGAAGACCGAATATGCGTGTCAAAACATTGCGGCAGTGTGTGCTAAAGGTAAATATCTTCCCAGCGGAAGGTCTGTTGGCACCTCCACGACCTCCCCCACCAACCTCAGCACCAGGTCAAAAAATAAAAAAACGCCACTCCCCTCCCTCGGGCCCCCCCCCTCTTACCTGGACCTGGTCCTGCTGTTCCAAAGGCTGCTTCATCTGGTCCTCCTCCTGATATTCCGCTGGCTTCTCCACGGCTTCTCCCATCTGCCCAATCCAACCCCTGTGCACAACACACGGAGGATGAGATCACCATCCTGCACACTGAGACCAGCAAAAGACCACTACCACCCTCATCTCACCCACCTCATCCAAATGGCTCCCCTCTCAATCTTCGAGTCTCTACTCATCGACCCACCAGACACATCCATGCCACTAAAAAAATGAGGAATTGGGGCCTGACAATTACACAACCTGTCCTGATCATGGGAGACTATAACGTGGCCCGTTGTCCTCCATTTAAATTGAACAAGGTACAGGTTGACAGCTCTCCAGGGGCCAATTTTAGACATGCAGGGGCCATCATTTCTAAAGCCACCTGCTCTCAGAACCCACACACCATCGTTTTATGGCCTTTGGTTTGAACCACAGGGCCCAAAAAGCCTCACCCACAGCTGTCAAACAGCTCCAAATGGCCCTGAGAGCTGCAAGGAGACGCTTTCCTCAAACCTGGATTACAGTACCTGTCAACTTCTCACAGGAGCTTACTGCAATACAAAAAAGGAACCTGGAGTGGATTAACAAATACATTGCACAATTCTGCAGTTCCATCCCTCAGCTTCCCTACCTCAAAATTCAGCACCGAAAGAGACAAGGTGTCCTGGTCCAGGGAGATGGCAGAGGCCATGTTTCACCACTGGGTGGAGCACTTGGACCTAAAATAAATGGCTCCTGTGACCTATCTTATATATTTTTTCTTTAGTTCTGTGTTTAATGACGTTACCTTGGGATGACCTTGTGATAACCCCAATTTATCTACTATTTGGCCCCAAATTAATACCTATATAGGAATACAGAGCATCATTAATACTCTATACTCATCTCTGTCTTTGAATACAATTCAGCCTGAATCAGACCCCAAGACAGAGAACAATGGGGACCACAAATTGTAGATTGGCACAATTATATCCGCAAGGACTTATGGGAGATAAGAGTGATGCTTCACGTGGCTGGATGGAGTGTGCACAGTCCAGTGGCATGTCCTCTTATCCTTCCCCTAACCCCCCCCCCCCTTTTTTTTTTTTCCTCTCTTCTTTTCCCCTCCTTTTTTTTCCTCTCTCCTCCCTAAAAAAGGAAAAAAGAAAAAAACATTACTACAAAAGTTCAACAAGCAACCTGTGCCAGAGCAGCTCATAAAAAAACAACAATGAGCCTTTTGTCCCCCAACCTAACCCGCTAACCCTAACCCTAACCCTTTCTTAGACACAGGAATTATGATTGATTTGTTAAAACAATTCAGAACCACACAAAGAGAGAGTGACAGGTTAAAAATGTCAGTGAAAACAGAGACAAGTTGGCTATAACATGTCCCTAAAACTTGTGGGGTGATGCCATCAAGTCCAGCAGTCTTTACATGTATCAGTGACTGACACCTAATGTACTTGCCTGTTGAAAACATCCCCAGTTGGAGATAATGTGTCTGTGTGTGTGATCCCATTAGGGAGTACATCGACGTGCACATCCCCAGCTGGAGATGGTCTCAGTGCATCTCAGCAGCGCAGTCAAAACAAGCATAAAAAATATTCGTCTGGGAAGGAAGCAGAGATTGTTGTCACGCCACTTGGTTTGGCCTTGTAGCTAGTAACCGGTTGTAGGCCTTGCCAAACTGTGCTCATATCTCAAACTCTTGTAACGAGCGTTGTTTCCAGATTTAAAAGCCACAGCTCTCTCATGCAATTTCATGCATTATTCCCTGTTTACCCTAAGGTTACCTGAACCCTGCCCATTTACCCATTCTGAAGATTCTGCCTCGCCCTCTGGATATGTCTGCCTGATCTATCTGCCTGCCTGGTTTCTGACCCCTGCTTGTTACTTGGACTGATTAAAGTTTACTGGACACTGATCCTGTCTCTGAATTTGTGCTTTTGGGTTCCTCAGATCTGAGACTTTACAGGGTTAGCTTCAGATGCCCAGTTGTGCTGATAATGCCATAGACCAAAGTCTCAGCTCTCCTTGAACTCAAGAATCAGCTCTTTCCAATGAGCCCCAATACGTCATGTGTGACACTCACTTAAGTGGATAAATTGATGAATGAAATTAGTTCAGAGTTGAATCAGTCTGACTCTTTGACTGGTGCTTTGTTGCCTTACTTCTGTGTGTTTATTTATTGATTCTCATCCTCCATCTTTGATAGCGATGTCCAGAGTTGTGTATACATTGAACACTCCTCTTTTGAGGTTGCCAATTTCTACTAATCTGTCCTTTACTCTTAATCTCACGCTTTTGCTGATAATGAAAATGATAATGACAATGATGGTGATGAGCATGTTGAAACTTACAGGTACATAAATACGGGCTTTACAACAAGTTGCATATCATTCAGTCATCTGCTGCAGGCGGACACACTGGTATGTCCCAGACAAGGTGTGTTTAGGTAAGAGAGAGAGCTGCCCTGGAGCCATGCAGACAAGAATGAAGCCACCTGACACAGTTCAAGTATTGTTGAAACCTGTGCCTCAGTGTCACCACCTGTCACGCCCTGTCACACGAAACAAATGTACTCTGACTTGGGACAGGGCATACCATGCATAATGGACATACCTAAGGCACTTTGAATGTAACACACCTTGCAGTGACAGATGGTGGCTCACAGCACTAAATAAAGTCTTTGGCTCAAAGGAGATGACAAAGTGGGAGAGACACAGCGCAAAGCCAACAGAAAAATATGTTTATTTAAATAAAGCAAACCAAACTAAAGAAACACAGGTATGAGGTGTGTAAGTCAGTGGCATCAGCCATGTGGGTGCATTGACCATGTAAGGTGTGGTGTTGTGGAGTGAAATGAAAAGCCAAAGGAATCAAAGGTGTGGGTTAGGGTTAGGGCTGGCGAGGAAGAAGCAAGAGATCTGACAGGCAGCAAAACTGATTCTTTTATCTGTCTGGAGCACCGGGCTCAGGTGTTCCCGATCAGGTTGATGGAATCAGCTGATCACCTCAGAAAAACACAATTGCGTCACCATCAAGCAGAGGGAAAATCCGTAGCAGCCTAGGCACAGCCGTCACATCTTGTCTTACTCAAGTATGTCAGACATGGTCCTGGATCATAGACCAGAGACCAGCAACCAGGATGATCAATACAAAAGAGTGGAGAAGACAACAAGAGGTGTGTTAGATTTTAAACAGGTTGGCTAACTTACTCGACCGGCCCACATAGCTGACATTCCTGTCAACATAACTCTCTCTCTCTCTCTCTCTCTCTGTCTTTCTCTATTTCTTTCTCAGACTGGAAACAGCAAACTCTTTTGAAACCAGTGTTTGGAAAGTTACTTTTAAAAAGTAGTGTTTGCTCGTTACTCGTTATTTCTTTCAAAAAGTAATTGGTTACTTCATGTAGTTACCCTCTATGGAAAGTAACTTTTTACATTACTTGTTTTTTATGTTACTTTTATATTGCTCGACTTTGGCGGAACCCCATTTCTGTTCCTAAATGTGTAGGCTTACATCAAGTTCTACTAAGGAGGACATAACAGAAATTTCTTTTGTGGTTTTTGTTATAAAAAATGCCACAGAGAACAAGAAAGCATTGAGCTATACGCTGCAATACCACCACTAAACAACAATATCAAATAATATCAAATAGCATAGCCTCGATACACCTCACATTCACATTTTTCCCCTTAGTTTCAACGAGTTCGAAGTAATGTGAATAACTACACCCCTCAAAGGTTAGCATTGGCTTCCTGCTATGGTTGTGCTGCTCCTCGTTTGCCATTGATGTTTTTCATGTCACCATCGGCCAGTCTCTGTCACGTACAGTGTGGAATGAGAGTTTGTGACAATTGTGCACACGCGGCTGAGGAGACAGTGTTACTGTCACATCTGTCCCTGTAAAAAGTAACGTTGCATCGAATTGAAAAAGAAAATACGTTATGTTACCAAATTTTCCATAGTAACACGTTGCACTACTTCTTACCCAAAAAAAGATGTTGCATTAGTGTAATGCATTTTACCCAACCTCTAAGGCCTCTAAGGGACCTTGCGCCTGTGGATAACTGCTCCAGTGATCGTGTTAAAACAAGTGATATCTAGATGTCTCATACTGTAAACTGACTGCTGATTTGAATTTATCATTGAATGTGTCTCTTGACTCCTAGACAAACATCCCTGATCCACTTCAAGCAGAGACATGTGACATTTCCTCAGGTTTCCTGTCTAATTAAACGAAGTGTCTCCAAAAATATCTGTTATTAGCCCCCGTAGTGGGCTAGAAGACTCTGAAGGACCAAACTTTAGAGCGTAGGACCCTTTTTGGAGTCCCTGTTGTTTTGGACCGTCAGACCACTAAATGTTTTCTGCAGTCAGTTCTTTCTGTAAAAATTATCTTTCTTTTTTTGTTTTTCTGCTTATACCTCAAACCTGCTCTTGGTGTTCATCAGTCTGGTGACCCCTGACCTCTACTCAAGCACAACAGTCAGGCAAAAATATATCAAATATGAAAGTCTAGCCAGCGCTGGCAGATGAGTGCACGCCATGTAATTGCTGCAGGTCATTCTCATCTTGTTTCTTGTCAGCCTCTTTGGCCTTTTTTATACCTCTTATTTCAATCAGGATTTGGCAAAGTCAGTCTAACCAAACAATATCTAAGTACAACGGGCAGATTCAGGCAGTTTAAACACAAGAAACTTTCTACTGTCAGCGTGACGAAGGTGATGTCTATCATGCTCATGTCAGGCATGATATTTTTAACGTCTTGTGATGCGCCATGTTGTATGGAAGCCCATTTCCGCTAGTATAAAAAATAAAAAATAAAAATCACATACTAAGTCGTAATTATGAGATCCTAAGTGCACATACACATCAAGTGGCGCCATCTTCAAGGGTCCCACTTCACCTCACTGGATTCACCAATCAATGATAAGCATCAGTAAATTATTTAAGTATTACAGGTGTCTTTGATAGATATTAGCTATTACTGTTCTTTTATCCAGTCCATCCGTGCTGCTAAACAAATTACAACAATATTTTGACAATATCTTTCTTTAGCTGTCAATCAATTTTTAGAGTTTATAGTTTTGAAGTAACATTTACGCCTGTGGATGGTGACACTGAAACAGGAACAGTGTCCGTACTTGCTACCTGTGAGTTGCATTGTGTTACTCAGCAACGGCTATATCAAGTCTTCACAAAGTTCTTTATTAGGAGTTGGTAAGTGTTATCAGAGCTAGTTTTACAGTAATGTTGTGCTGTGAAGGCCTACAGTATGTTAAATAGTCATGCGGATATTGTACACTGTTCACTGAGTTATAATTTTCTAGTTTGAACTATTCTGCTAAACAATGGTAATGTCATCAGACTGTTAAACACCTGTATGCAAAGCTGAGGTGGCACAGCCAGCATGGACAGCTTGCACATCACTTTATGGAGCGTGAATACACTCTCCATCTATTCCTCACGTAAATAAGCATCTTTTCTATTTGTTCAAGGAACATTTTGGTTGTTATTTGTTATTATTGTTAGCCTGTATTATTTTTAATACACAGTGAGACAGCTATATTAATTAATATCAAGCCACAACATAATCTGATCTCCGGTAACCTAGAGATCAGGTTTTGAAAAAGAGACCTGTGCTAGGTTCATGGGAGGCAGTGGTAAAAAGTACATAGTCCAATCTTATTACATTTACATTTCCTTTTTTTAACTTCACATTGTAAGCACATCTAACATCAGGTGGCTTTTTTTTTATTTATCAAGAGACAGCTTGTCAATCATTTTATAAGCCACTAGATGAGTTACTGTTAAAGGATCCCTGCTGTAGGAAGTTGAATTAAATTACAGCTGAAAGGAAAACGCATGTAGTTTTATATGCTGTTCATGTTTTAAATGTTTTAATGAACTAAAACAACAGTTAATACGTGTGTGGATTTCACTTTTTTACTCAGCTCTTAGAAAGAAAATTCAGGAATAACAATGTAATTGGTTTGTGTGTATGTACTATATTTTTTGTTAGAAAGACATTAACATATTTGGTACATTTTTGATTTGTCTGATTAGCTACATATATTTTATCATCACAGGTTAAAACATATAATTTTGACAATCATAACACGTATAAGTTTCAATTTGTACTGGAGTGAAACATTTGAAATTTAAAATATGACACAGGACCAGATAAGTTAATTATCTAGATCCAGTTCATTGTTTATCAGTTCAATACACAGGTTAACTGTTTCAAACACATCGTTTGTTAATTTCAGATCATACTCTGACATTAAATCCACACAGACATGGAACACATCTTCATCACATGGAAAGTCCTTGAACACACACTCTTCAAGGCAGACTTGAACCTTTTCCAGGTCCACATGGGGCAAACAATATCTGCCTCCATATAGATGAGCGACTGCATGCAATATGGAGGAACGTCCATGAGGTGATCTTGAGTTGTGGACCTGACGTACTCTGTGGTTGTTCCAGGTCAATACAACCTCATTAAGTTCTTCCTAGGAGGCATATGATATTCAGTCAGAGCATATTAAAATATTGGTTATATATATTTGAGATTTGTCTTCTGGTAGTAATATGGTGGGCTGACACTCTTATTAATAAGGCACTGAATTTGGTCCAGTGTAACTATTGTTGCAAATATATTTACACAGCTATCAAATGTGGTGGAAGAGCCCAAAAAAAAAGAACTCTCAAGCATTATTTCATGTAATTTTTTACACAGGATAATTCTTAAATTAGGACTTCTTATTCAATGGAGATTTACTTTGAATACCTCAACCGACAAAAATGTATTACTGAATGGGTAATACTTTATTTCATTATGTGTCAATTACCTGTATTGTTTGAAGAAAGCAAAACTGGATCAGGGACTTGTCCAAGAAGTTTTCTGAGAAGAAGCCATCTTCTCTCAGTTTTTCAAATCGGTCTATCCAGAACTGGACACACTCACTTCGCAAGATCAGCCACCATCGTTCAATCTGCTGGTTTCCAGTGCTTGGACCAAAGGTTACACTATCTGTTTCAGCATGGTTTTCGGACAAATGCAAAAAACGCTGCATTTCAGCCATGTGGCCATTTTCTGTTCCTAAATCAAGTCTGATTTTGCGCTGATCACAGCATATATAAAGTAGCCAGCTAGGATCTTTGGGTCATTGTTTGTCTTAGAAGCCTCAAGCAATATCATCTTTCTGGAAAACCCATCAATGCATCCACTAATTGCAACTCCAAAAGACTTTAGCTTGTTGTAGCCATCAATGGCCTCAGGTCAAGACCTTTACCATCCAATAATTGCAACAATATTCAAACTGTTTCTCTGTCAGTCACTATTTGATTTAAACAACATTTTTTGGTGCATCCATCTGTAACCATGATGCTGACCTGACATTTCCAGTTGCTGTTCAATGAAGGTTGCCACCTCAGCTACATCAGTTTTGTTCTTCCTACGCCACAGCTGCTTCTTGCTTAAGATTCTTTCAAGAGTGCGTTTGCTTATTACAATCCCATGGGAATCCGCAAGCAAATGGAGTATTTAATTTGTTTTAAATCCTCGTTTAAAGCAGTCCTCAATGTGTTCACAATCCATTTCTCAAGAAGAGAATTCACACAAAGCGGTATGACTCTGACTGTTGTGTTAAAGTAGTATCTCATAATTTCGACATTTTATCTCATAATTATGGCTTAGTATGTGATTTTTTTCTTTTTATCAAGGCTAAGTTTTCTTTTTCTTTTTTTTTTTTTTTTACTGGCAGAAATGGGCCTCCATAATGTTTTACCCATTATAGGTATTAATATTAATCAGCGGTTTGTGTTTACAAATGTCCAAACAAGGAGATTCCAGTTGTCAGAGGAATCATGATGATTCACAGGAAAAAACAAACAAAAAAAGAGACTCAGCACGATTGATTCATCACTCTTATGTCTGTGATTTTACACACACACTTGAGTTTAGGTTAATTGAGATGAACTGTCAGTCCACATCCTCTTCATCCTCATCCTTCTTCTCTCCTTGCATTCCTGCATTCCAGCCTGACTGAGTGAAGAGGAGGAGGAAGGTCAGAGAGGGGTGGAGAGAGGCAACAAAGGAGCAGAGAAGAAGAAGAAGAGAGGAGAAAAGAACACGTTTATGTTGGTATTCTCTCTCAGTCTCACTCAGTCCGCTTATCCGTTTCTGGTGGGTGCTACGGCCAATCCCAGCCAATGCTCTGGGTGAGGGCAGGATATTCCATGGACATGTGGCCAGTCCATCACAGGGCTAACAAATAGAGACAGACAGAGAAAAACAACCACTCACACTCACACTAAGACCTACGGGCAATCAAGAGTCACCAATAAACCTAAACATCCATATTTCGGGACTGTGGGAGGAAAGTAGAGTACTCAGAGGAAACTCATGCAAGCATGGGGAGAGCATGCAACCAGAAAGGCCCTCATGAATCCATGATCTTCTTCACTAACCACTATGTCACTATGCTGCCCATGTTGATAAGCCATCCATCCTTCTACCGCGTTTCCGTTTCTGGGTCGCAGGGGTCCTGGAGCCAAACCCAGCTCACTCTGGGCAAGGGCAGGGTACACTCAGTCCATCACGGGGCCAACACACAGAGACAAACAGATCAAACAGACAACAAACACCCACACTCAGACCTACGGATAATTTAGAGTCACCGGTTAACCTAGACATGCATGTCTTATTCTTATTGCGGGGCAACAGCTCTAACCACTACACCGCCGTCATTAGGGTTAGGGTTAACCTAACCCTAACCCTCAACTGGAGATCTTATACACACAACACACACGACACACAATGTTGTCACTCCACACATGAAACACACGAAATGTACAGCACACACACAACACAATTGACACACACAGACCTTGTATGTGTATGTGTATGTTGATGTGTATTGACACACATGTCAATACACATCAACATACACCCACTGCCAAACATGAACACACATACTCCCAAACTGACTCGCAGAGAGAAAAAGACACACATTAACACACAAACACACTGGTACTGGGTGGTACTGTGAATGATTTGAACGGGTCAACAGAGGGTGTAGATCTGGAGGAGGAAGAAAACATGAGCAGAGGAGAAAGAAACACAACTGAAAGTGTTCACTTTGAAACCAGTGAAACATCAGTAAATAATCCTCATACATACCAGTAGTCTTACATGTTGAGATATCTGATGAACACATGAATTCAATAGCATAACTGCTCATTTTTTCAATTAGATCAGCTGCTGGTTCACAGTGGAAACCATCAGACATGGACGTGATGGACATGGACAAGATTGTTCCATACAACAGGCTGGATGATCACAGTGCACAGATATAAATTAGACACCTGTGAGTCACAGGTCATCTCTGTTCTTAATCCTGTGTAGGGTTAAGACTGCAGTGGCAATGACACCTGGCATTTGTTGTTATCAACTCTGGAAGTGAAACAAATCATTGTTTCGGTTATCTCTGCTCATTCCCTGATCTGACCCTCTGATGAAGATCAGGTTTGCAACCTGGTTCACAGGAAGTTTTTCTATTACATAGGAAAATAATCAGTCAACAGCATGACTGAGGCCTTCCACTTTGAGCCAGTGACAGTCTCATAAAAACACATTTAGATGTCACCAACCTCAGGAATCGATCTTGTCAAGAGTTGGACTCAATACACCTGACACCTTCTAAATATTGAGAGCCAGAGCTCACATTCCTAAAACATTAACACTGTGTCTGCCCCTGCCCATTACACAAGAAATAAAAGATGCTTACTATGCTAAAAGTTTTGATTGGTCTGCTGGGTACTGATTCTGGTCTCTCTCTGGTCTTCTGGTGGACATAAATATGTTGCTTTGTGAAATCCAGCATCATTATCATCATAACAACAATGCTGCAGCTGCTGATGATTATTATTTTGTAAGTGATTAACTAATTATTATTAAATTATTAAATCAACTCAATAATGTGGTGTCAGTGGTGGGGGAGGGTGGCATTAGTGATGAGGGTAATGACAGTGGCAGTAGGTGTCAGTAGGGCCACTTGGTGCGGGAGCGATGTCAGTGGTGGAGTGGGCGTGAGGTCGGTAGTGTAGTGGGTCGATTCACTTGTGTGGATGATGTCAGTGAGGCCAGTTGGCCGGATGGGTAATGTCAGTGGGGTGGAGGTGGTGTCAGTGGCAGGTGGTGTCAGTGACGATGTTGTGGAGGTGCTGCCCGGCCTCATGTCCCACCCCCTCTGCCGTGTCTTCCAGTGCCGTGAAGTTGGAGGGAGAGAACGGGTTTCACCAGCTCCTCACATCCCGTACCGGATTTACCGGAATCCACCTGTTTCCGCGGACTCGGCCCTGTAGCCTTTTATCCGCGTCTTAAGCGTGTGACAACACGGACTTTAGGAGACACAAACGGGGGTGCGAGTGTTTTTTTCGACGGGAAACAGCTGATTTTTGCTCAGCACCTGCGTGTGGTCGGAGCGGTGTTGGTTTCCTCCTGACAGAGCAGAAACGAGCCCGGCCCCGGTGGATGGTTTTACCCGCATTGCTTCAGCCGAACAGCCGACTGGGGAGCAGAATGTCCAAGCAACAGCATTACCGGACCCCGCTGAGACTCCCCGATAACGTAGTGGAGGTCAAGAGCAAAGTGAGTCGGGGCTGATGATGAGGTTGTGTGTCCTGATCGATCAGATGACGGTGCGAAAACACCGACGGCAGTGTGTATTCAAAGGATACGCTCCTCTGTCTATGCTGCTGCCAGGCCGTCCAGCCGCCCGGCGGCGCCTCCTGTAGCCCGAGCTCAGGACCCTGTTAGCAGGAAACCAGACCCGTCTTCCTGCCTTTCACTGTTCCGCAGTCTGTGCGTGTCTTTGTCTGGGGCGCCACTTCTTCCCTCAGTTGTGTTACTGTACGACTGCAGTGTAGCAGACTGTTTCTGGGATGCTTTAATTGTAGCCGTGTCTCAGTGATGTGAACATGAATCAGTTTGTGCACCTGTGTATGTTTATCAGTCTTGTGGAACTGTATGTCGTTGTGTAATTGCGTGTCAGTGTTGTGTGTTAGTCCTGTGAAGCTGTTGTCATACTTTTGTGTTAGAGTTGTATAGTTGAAGGTCTTAGTAAAGCTGTTTTGAGTGTGTTTTTTTTTAATCATTGTGTAGCTATGTCAGAGTTGTGTGTCATTTCTTGTATGTATGTCAGTGTTTTTCAGTGTTTTGTAGCTGTGTGTCAGTGTTGTGTAGCAGCAGTTTAAATGTGGGTTATACTGTGAAATGGCGATAATGTGCTTTGTGTGTCAGATTAAGGTCCTGTTGTTGGTTTTGGTCTCTGGACCGGACAGCCTTCAATAAAGAGCAGTGCAGTGTGAGCGAATCAGGAGAGCGGACCAGAGCCCTTCTTTCAATTGGCTGACTGATTCCAAACTAATAAAATCAAAATAAACAACAATGAACAGGCTGACAAACAAAATCTTGCAATGTTTGGATTGTGGCCCCAGGTGGGCGGAGCTTGGGGTGTGTGCATACTGCGTGAGTGTGTCATCACACTCCTGATGGCGTCTGCATTTAGACCATATAGTCCTTTAACATCTACCTTTAGACTACGTGGACCTGTATGGTTGTAGTGCTGTAAGTTTATTGTGGTATGGTGTAGTATAAATTATAGTGTTGTGGTGTTCTTATCTCATGCTAAGTGTAGTTGTCTTTGTTGTGTCATAGTGTTGTGGCATTGTGTTATTGTTGTGTTGTGGTGTTGTAGTGTAGTGGTGTCACAGTGCTGTGGTGTTGTAGTGTAGTAATTCCATAGTATTGTAGTAATGTGTTGTGTTGTAGTATTTAGTACTAACATTTTATTTTAGTTTTGTTGCATTGTAGTGCAGTAATGCTGTAGCGTTTTTCAGTTGGACAGGCAACCTGCTGCATATCTATGACAAAAGAAGTGAGACTTATTCTTGTCTTCACATTGTGAATCTGAATTAGTAAATTAGTAAAATTATTACAAACTGCACATTAAAACACAATGTCTGTGAAACATATATGAGAAGAATCAGTACAAAAACAACAAGCTGAAACTTTCTGATAATGAGAACACAGGCAGTGAGATTACTAGGGCCAATAAGTAGCTGTAGGCCTACATGTGTGTCGGTGTTTGTGTCGTGTACGCATATACAGGCTAAATGAAAGTACCATATTTTTCGCACTATAAGGCGCACTTACAATCCTTAAATTTTCTCAAAAATCGGCAGTGCACCTTAAGTATGAAAATCTGTCAGAATGTTTTAGTGCGACTTTGGTAAGCGACGAAGCCGCTCTGCTTGATGGATTGTCGGAGCATTCCTAGCTGACTCACGGATTTCGTGTTAACGTTGGTCCTTGGTTGGATATGGGTTGTAACGTCAGACGACCTTAGATAACTAATTATGTAGTGCTGGGAACAACCATCATCATCAACATTTAGTCAATGTTACCTCACTATAATTAGACGTCAAGCCAACGTTAGGTTTTTAACGTAAACCCAATTTTCAAATCCATATCATAATCCAATTATAATCAAATGTTGGGATACAACGCTGTTCCAATGTCACGCTAACCTCAGGTGTTTTCTATAGCTGGCAATGATAAACCAATCAGAGAACAGAACGCAGTACGCTTACCTCTGCCACTTTTTGTAATATTGGTACATGTTATGCTTCAAAAAAATATTACTGTGCATTTGTGTGTATGAAATCGCCTAACTGTTAAACGCAGACACTGATGATGACGAATTTAATGGATTTGTAGAAGATGAATAAATTAAAATGTGAGTGTATCTTTCTGTATTTGTCAAAACTGAACAATATTCTGATTTATTGTGAATGAGTTGAATAAAGTTCGACTCACCTTACTGTTTTGTTTCACTTTATATATGTTTTATCATGAGCCTTATGAAACGCTGACTGGAGAAATTCATGCATTGTAGTGGCATCAGACACATGTAAAACAGAAGTAACTACAATAGTTAGATAAGGTAGATAGAAAGAAAGGGACGGAAAGAATATATATAAAAATATATAAAGCAAAAATGTAACCACTATATATATAGAAAATTGGCAATTGTATTTTACAATTTACTGTGATGGACTGGTGACCTGTCCAAGGTGTACCCCACCCATGCCAATTTGAGCTGGGATTGGCTCCAGCACCCCCATTTAAAAATGAATCAGTGTGGAGAGTCACATCTAGAACATTCCTGATTTGTAGATTGTGTATCTTGTTTTCTAACCAGACTGTGATGCCATCTTAATCTGGGTGACACATGCTGCTGTTGTTCCATTGTAGCATTAATAATGGCTCAATTGACTAAGAAAAACTCAAAGTTCACTCCTGTTAATCCATTTATATAAGTGCTTAATGCTGTAATAACCCTGGTAACAATTTTCTTTAATCACAGAGGACAGAAAGCTCTATGTTTATGAACTGCTTTGCATGACTTACCATACCCATATTGCCCTGTTTAAAGCCCTGTTACTTGCATAGCCCTCACAGCAAACTAAATGTCAAAAGAAAATATTTTTAAAACTTTAAAAATATGTACTGTAACACCAGCAAGCTTCAAGTGCTGATGTGATCTCATCTCATTTTAGTTTTACATCTCCTCTCTCGGGCTTCTCTCTGAAGCTGTAGCCAATCTGAGAGGAGATTAGATCCCCTCATCTGATTTACTGACTGACCTGACCAATAAAAATATAGCATTTTAAGGGAAATACTTTGTGAGACCAAACCCAACAAGGTACGGGTACGGTTATGCTGGGCTTGGGGTGTGGCTGAGAGCATCAACTCCTTTGTTGTGACACCACAAAGTACCAGAGGTCCTGATGGCTCATGTGTTGTCAAATTAATGAAGCTACGTGAAAAAACAACAACAATTGAGTCAATTCACAAAAACATGGGCAGCGTTCATTGATTCTCTAAACGTCTGCATCTTGACTTTGCCTGCTACCACATGCCATCTCTGCAGATATATGCACCTTCCCTGTCTGCAAGTGTTATAATCCCTGTTTGTGTCAATGCTGTTATCACCCCCTACTGCACCACACCACTTCCAGGGTCACTCATTAGCGGTGTGGGGTTATGCTTTGTTGACAGGGATTGAGGTAGCACAGAAAAGGGAGAATTTTGATGTTATTATTTGGATGGTCCCACCATCCAAAGACATGCATTTATAGGTTAACTGAATTTATAGGTTGAATTGACTGTAGGTGTGAATGTGAGCATGAGTGGTTGTTTGTCTCTGTTTGTCCTTGTGTGTTGGCCCTGCGATGGACTGGTGACCTGTCCAGGGTGTACCCTGCCCCTCACCCGTGTGTGCTGGGATTGGCTCCAGCAGCCCTGCGACCCGGATACGGATAAAGTGGATGAAGATGAATGAATAAACAGTAAACAGAAAATCCTGCAACCAATGCTCTCACTGTTTATGCTGATATTGTTGCTGCTGTTGTTGTTTTCATGCCCCTCCCCTTCCTGTTCTGCCTAAGTTGATATTGTTGTTGCTGTTGTTGTTATTTTTGCCAACCCACCATCTTCCCTATCCTCTGTTCTCTCTTTCTATCCACTCTTAAGCCTCAGCCCAGTAGCTTTACCAATACACCAATACTGTTGCCAATAAAGTTAAACGTAGATGGTGTCAGGAGGAGTGTGTCAGACTCCTTCACAGAGTAAAACTCTTTCAGCACAACAAGGCACCAGGAGCATTCATACTGCCTGCCCCAGCTGATGAACAGAACAGATAAAAAAAATAGCTTCCACGGAGGGATGATGATGCTCACATACATGCACTGACATAATAAAAGTGTTTAGCTGCAAGTGCATCAATTTCAGAAAAAGTTGAAACTCCTTGTAATTTTAAACTATGTAGACAAATTCTGACAAAACAAATTATGGTGTTCTGTCAACTTGTGTGTTGACAGTGACAGAGACTCAGGTCATGACACAACCTCTATGTTTTTTGCTGAATGTAGCAGCAGTGGTCTGAGGACATATTCTTCTTCTGCAGTTTGAAGCAGAGTACCGTCGATTTGCTCTAAAGAGGAACAGCCCAGGGGACTTTCAGGAGTTCTACCGCCTCCTGCAGACGATTCACCACATTCCTGGTGTTGATGTGCTGCTGGGATACGCTGATGTCCATGGTGACCTCCTTCCAATCAATAATGACGACAACTTCCTCAAAGCGGTGTCGTTGGCCAGTCCGCTGCTCCGCATTATCATAAGTAAGAAAGGTAAGAGGAGGCTCCACCTGGTGTGTGTGTGTGTGTTTGTGTGTTTGTGTAGGCCTCTCTCTCCCCTAGTGAGTGTGTTGTCACTTTTTTCAGCAACTTTGTTCCCCTTCCCTTTTCCCTGAAATGTAGATAGTAAATAATAGGAAATAAATTAAATGCATTGAATATAGTGGCCTGTGAAATTCTTCCCTGCACTTTACAAGCTGGTGGTGAAACCCAGGAGTCAAATCCAAGAAAATAAGGATAAGATTGACCTGGATTGAGAATTAGACTGAAGGATGCAGCAGGGGAAATTAAGAAAATAAGTCTTGATTTAACACAATTTAAAAAGAAGCAGGGAGTGATAAGATCTGCTACAACAAAACTGCTTCACGTGATTGATGACAAATTAATGAAAGAAAATGTTTAGATGATTTGGAGAAATATATGGAGCAGCTGAAAAACAAAGAACAAACTCTAATGGACTGATGCAGAGACTAAGAAAGCGGAATTGGAGGAAGAAATTAATTCAGCGATGGAATATATTGATGCAATAAGCGTACTCAAAACAAGAGTGAAATGCTCAATGCGCACGGGCCTGGATGAATCCAACCAATCAAGTCAAAGTAACAATAGGCACGGGTCTAAAATGAACACAGTCAAACTTCCCAAATTAGTCATACAGAAGTTTTCAGTGAAGATATGTGAATGGCAAGGATTTTGGAGTCAGTATGAAATAGCTGTGAATGAAAGTTTGAACAAAACAGACAAGTTTAGTTACTTTAAGTCCTTTTTAATGGGAACCGCAGCAAGTGCAGTCAGGAATTGCTCTTGCTCATTCTTAGGATGCAATTTGCCTTCAAGGACCTAGTTATAAATGCTCACATGAATAAGTTACTAAATATGACTCCATTCAAGAAAGCCACTGATGTAAATGCTTTGTGCAAGTTATATGATGACTGTGAAATACAAGTGTGCAGACTTGATGTAATGGGCGTTGTATCAGATTCTTATGGAAGCCTATGTCCTATGCCTATGTCCCATTCTGCTGAAAATGATTCCAGAGGAAATCACTTGAGTTTACCAGGAAAGAAGTTGATAATGTACTTAAAGCACAGGAGTTGATGTAATTCTTGTAATTGGAAGTGGAGTGTAGAGAGCGAACTGTCAACCTCACTCAAAAAAAGAGAGAAAGAATATCTGCAATCTTGCCAGTGACAAGGAACGTGACAAAGAGCGCAGAACAAGAAGATCTAATTCTTGAAACATGGCCTCAGCCACAGCATTCCATACTTGGAATCCCAGTGATAATGACCATTTTGTTGAAAGCCTGATCATAAATCTTCCAAATTCAGACACAAGAGGACACAAATAAAGAAACAGATACTGTAGTGTCAGTTTTTCCAGGTAGTTCAGAAGGAAAACTGTACAGTTACAAATGGCTACAATTTGGATAGATGCTCCCAAATAAAGCCAAATAGTGAACTGTGTGTTGGATGGGGGAAGTCAATGTTTTTTTGTTTTATTTGTGAAGATATATCCCAAGAGTTCTACCAGAATCTACCAGTAGTGGGTACAGAAATAACTCCACACATTTGGTGAAGTAAATCATCAACAGGTAACAGCCAGAAATGTTAAGGCAAGTTTGAGAAACCTAAAAACAAATGCACCATTTGAAACGCCAAATATATGTTTGTCTAACATGAAAATGGCATCTGTGAAACTTTTCTCTGCACCTTACCCTTTGGTCACATGCATGGCGACAAGGTGATTTGATCACTGGGCAATTGTCATCTGGTGGTTGTTCCGGGGGTGTGCCAGTGCCTACTCATTGTTTTTTTTATTTTAGAAAGTCCCACCAAGTAATGTGCCCTACCACTCCAAGAATATTGATAATATAAATAATAACAATAAAAAAAGAAGTGTAACATGTTCATCAATCCTATTACTATTATTATTATTGAAAAAAAGTGATTAAAAAAATCAAAAACATAAATTTATGGGACATACATTCAATAAAATTCACCAGTGGTGGGGATTTAATACTATAATCCTAGTAATTTATCCATTGACAGAGTCGCAGATTTTTTCCCCATCAATCTTTGCAGTTTCTGGCAGCTACATCTGTAACATTTTGTTTAAATTATTGGTTTAAAGTATTCATATTTTGTTAATACTTTGCTATCATGCCCAGATCAATTACATATAGGCACAGTCCTACCCCATTTTGTTTACCGGTAAGCTCAGTATGTATAATGTATAATGTATAAGGAATGTCAAGCAGGAACTGCTTAAATTGGCAATAGTAAAGGGCTTTAGAGTGAATAGAACTGATTACCTTTACCATGGGTTTTATAATGATCAAATAATGGTCTTATAATGATCAAATTTGACATGTTTTGCGCAGAGAGCCTGCTGGTGAATTATACTGTGGAGTTTCATGGCATTACTGTCTTCTTCGCTGACTTTGTTGTAGATCAATGTGGACAATCCACATCGTTCACCAACCATGGTGCACCATCAGTAATCATCCCACTAACAGAATAAAACTAACAGAACAGAAAGAAATAAAACTGTTCCTCTTGTTTGGCCTTTAAGGCTTTGGACGTCAAGGATCTCCTCTGTTACGTTCCTGTCATCGTCCGCTCCTCTCAGAAAAATCTGTAGCTGTGTAGTGTCAGATGTGTCTGTGTTTTCATTGCAGGCTAATGTCTCCCATTTGTCTCTGAATATCTGGCAAAATGTAATCCATGTAAAAACAAAGGGTGTGGACCCATTACAACATATCCCTCGATGGATATAAGCCACCCAGAGGGCTACCGGGATTCCACATCATGTCTTATGAGCACTTTGAGATCCATTTCTGATGTAAAGTGCAATGTAGATTCCTAGAATCAAAACAAAATACTGAGTCAGAAATGGCGATACAAGAGCCAAGTAACATTACCTTGAATGATCAAGTAGGGGGTACTGGGGTGTTCGACAGTATTAATGTCCACAGCAGAGGCACATGGCTATAACATAGTAACACACAATAGCATAGATTTAACATTAAAGAATAAATATCATTCTTTGCTCAGAGGTAAATCAGGTATCAAGGTAATAAATGGCATCTAATGTAATCACTAATTTTTCATTTTTAATATTTTAATAAAAAATCTTATCTTTTTGACGTATGACATTAGGAGCAGCAGGATGCAGGCAGCCTTGTCTGAGTCTGGATCATAGCAGGGCAGAACATCGCAGATCTTGGGGTTGTCCAGTGTTGCATAGTAATCCAGGATGGTCTGTCCTCGTTGAGTAATTGCCTCCTGCAGCTTTTGAAGAACATCGACGTCCGTCAGGAATCCAAAGTATGATAATAGGCATTTCTGAGAGAAGAGAAACAGCCATTCCAGTTTGATCTCGGACACTGCTGGGGCAGGCACTGTGTTAAGGTATCTCTGCAGGATGACGTATGACGTCTTTTTCATTATTGGTTCTGCTCTGTCTGCCCCACTCATTCCTTCCTGTGTGTATACAGACATGCAAATGTATTGTTAGTAACAATTGGGTCTCATATCCGCCCTCACCTGGACAAGTGGACAAAGGTCACCTAAATTTGCATTAAACAAAATTGCATGCCTGAATAGATACTGAGCAGATCCCTCTTCATATTCTCCAACGTTGCTTCGGTCTCCCCTCTGGCAAATCTGCTGGGTCCCACCTCACACACCTAAGGTTGGACATCACAGGGTTACAATACTATTGGCAGGGGTTGACGTTGTTGGGGCAGTGCTTTGAGGGCTGGCCAACAGCTGATTTGGAGGCTGGAATGCTTGAGGAGTGGCCAGAGTGTTTGGAGAACTTGAAGGTGGAGAGCATGGAGCTCTTTGATCTGGACCAGAGACCGCTTCCACATTAAGAGTAACAAGTCCTAGAAGGCACAAAAACAATTTATTAATTATAGGGCAAGATTTAGGACAAGGGGACAATAGACTACGCATAGCTGTATTCCTACTCCAGTACTTCCTGAGGGAAGCTCACAAATTGGTTTCCTGTCAACATTATTGGATGAAATGATTATAAGTTATTCACTTGAGTGCATTTGTTCAAATGGGACGTAATGGGTTGGGTGAATGTGGAAGTGTCCATTGACTCATGTTAAAAGATCACTCTGATAATGCCACTTACGATAGTTAAAATAGCTGTATTGGAATTACAAACTCATCATAACTGGGCTTGATTGCTTTTCACTGCTGTTGTTATCGAGTTTGGAAATGCATGGAAGTAATGAGCATCAGCTCCATTCACTTCCATGTATTTCCAGATGTGAAAACAACAGCAGTGAAAACCAGCCCAGTTATGATGAGTTTGTAATTCCAATTATTATTTAACATGCCTGTTACGCATTTCCCCAACCTATTAGGTCACAGTGAATAAATGGCACGCACATGAATAAGGTCTATAAACTGGCTCTAATTCAGTGACATGAAAAAGTGCCAAGTGAAAAGATGACTTTACTGTCCTTGATGCCCTTCAGTAACGTCTGACTTTGGATAGGTTTGAGGTATTTCACCAGATCCCTCTCCTCCACCAAGGTCAGATCTTCATTAGACTCAACCCCGAGTTCATCAAGCATAGTGGTAAGAAGGTCATTAGGGAGACTAGGCAAGAATGCCCATATTGCCTCCTTGACCTACTCTCATTAAGTAGTGAATCGTGAAACACCATTAGTGATGTTAACATTTAATCCATGCGCAGGATTTGCACTATTTTATAGCCTATTAAATATTGTCGGGCAGCACGGCGGCGTAGTGGTTAGCGCTGTTGCCCCACAATGGGAAAGTTGCGGGGTCGGGTTAGGGGTTAGGGTTAGAAAAGAATGGTGTAGAGCAATAAGGGTCTGATCATCCACATTGTATGCTGAAAGAGGATAGTAATCCAGTAGCTCTTCCTGCTTAATGCAGACGTAATTGTCTTGGTCCACTCCTAGGTCGCAGTACACACCTCTGTCAATTAAGTTTACAAAAGTTTGTTTTTCCGAGACAAAATATATCGAATTATGAATAACAATAATTAACATAATCTTCCCCATGAGAGGCCCTTCATCACTGTTCTCTAGTAAAATGTACATCCCCCTGTGCCTTTGACTGGAACACAGTTACAAGCCACTGCCGACTGTGACATGAATGGACAAGTGGCTACAGATGCCCTGATCCGGTCATTGTAATCCTCAGCGTAAAAAAATCAGTTCCCTTTTCTATTTGTACAAGAGGAGGGAACAAGTTACACTTGTAGAAGTTGGTGCCTCTCTGCCAGAGTTTTGCACAAATTCTTAAAATTGTGAAATTTCCTAGCACATTGTTTGAAAAATGTATTCTTGCCCTTAAAACGCAATGTCCATAGTCGAATAAGTGTGCCGAAGTGAATGATGAGAGATGCATAATGGCACAGATAATGGTGCTTTGGTTTGAGGGGGCCATTTGGTAAAAGCCTTGAGAAATTGGGGCATTGGGGAAAACACCAGTTTTGAACTGCAAGCCCATTAAGTTTGTCACTGCTGGGAGAGATATTTGCTGGTTTGTCCCTTCCATCATTAGCTTCATATCTGAACTGATTGTTGCAATGATATAACTGCAAGTACGTAAAATTATTCTCCTCAACTAAATGGTGGATATATAAAGGAAGGTCATAAGCTATGACTCCCTCAAATAAGTCATAGACAAGGTGGTAGGCCATGACCTCAAGGGATGATTTAGATTACTATTTTGACATCAAGGACCTTTTAACCTTTAACCGTATGGACCTTATAATGATTGGGTCTTTGTTTTGGATAATGATGTCATAATGAGGTGATCATTCATTCATTCATTCATTCATCTTCTACCACTTATTTGTTTCCAGGTTGCAGAGGGTGCTGGAGCCAATTCCAATTAAAATTAGGTGAGGGCAGGGTACACCATGGACAGGTTGCCAGTCCATCACAGGGCCAACATACAGATATAGACAGAGAAGAACAACCACTCACACTCATACCTACAGACAATTTAGAGTCACCAATTAACTAAAACATGCATGTCTTTAAACGGTGGGAGGAAACCGGAATATCTGGAGGAAAACCACCCATGGAATGGGGAGAATATGCAATCTCCCAAGCAGAGAACCACACCCTTGACTTTCTTGTTGTGGGGCAACAGTGTGAACCACCATGTTGAGGAGAGCAACTAAACAAATAATGTAATTATTTTTCTAGCACCAAATCATCCAGTGGTCTAGACACGCTTGATATGTAAAGTCTTTTGATTATGTTCAGGAGCAGGACGGTATGTAGAATTTACATGGATTATTATAACACCTCATTGAAATTAAAACTACCACAAATTCAGATCTAAATATTACTAAAATTAAATGTGGAGTATTGAATATTAGATCACTATCATCCAAATCTCCACTAATAAATGATCTGATCACTGAGCATATTATTGATTTATTTTGTATCACTGAAACCTGGCTGCAGCAGGAATATATTGTTAGTATAAACCCTAACCCTAACACCAACCACTCATGTTAACTTTCATATTTGTCATACCATAGGTCGAGAAGGAGGGGTGGCTGTGATATTTAATTTCAGTTTATTAATCAGTCCTAGAGCAAAATCTAGCTATCTATCTTGAAAGTCTTAAGTTGCCTTGAAAGACTCTCCCTTTCAAACTGGAAAATTTAAAAACCAGTTTTGCGAGTTTGAGTATAATGTCCACCTGGTCCTGACTCAGTTTTTATTGGAATTCTCTGAGTTTGTATCAGAGTACGTAGTATAGATAAAATAACATTCATGGGTGGTTTCAATATTTACGAAGATTGGGTCAGTGAAAGCCTTATTTCTGCATTTAAGTCATTACTGGACTCAGTTGGCTTTTCCTAGTGTGCAAATTAACCTACTAATTGTTTCAATCACACCTTGTCTTAACATATGGCATTGAAATTGACCAATTAAAGTTCAACATGACTGTCTTCTCTGCAACCATTACCAAAAAACATTTGAGTTTACACCAATTGGCTGCAGAGCATCTGGGAATACACTGGGCAATAGCATATGTTTATCTGAAAATCCTGCAGCCAAATTAAAGGAGAATATTCAGTCATCATTTGCTAAATTGCCATTCCTAAATTCGATAGAGGATTTCTCCCATACACAGGTTGATGACCTTGTGAATAGCACTATGGCCTCACTGTGTTGAAATCTAGATTCTTTGGCCCCTCGGAAAAAGAAACAAGGAAAAACAAAGGAGGCTGGCACGTTAGTATAGCCCTCAAATGTGTGCCTTAAAGCAAATGTCATGGAAATTAGAAATTAAGTGGTGGTCCAGTAATCTTGATGAATTCTACTTAGGCTCAAAAGCAACCTTAAAAACATATAAAAAAAACTCTGCATTGCCAGACGCTCCAACTGTTGAGCGTCAATAGAAGAAAGCAAGAACAATCCCAAGTTTCTATTCAGCACTGTAGCCAGACTGACAGAGGGTCATAGCTCAGATGAACCTTAGCTTTTTTAAAAATCTAAATAAAATAAGAGCCAAGCAGCTTTTACCAACAATTGGCATTAGGGCACTATCTGGGCAGCTTCTGAATCAACTGTAATGCTTGCTTTGTATGCGGAATCTTTTTCATGCATAAATCTCTCCAAGCTAGTTTCTATCATCACATCGTCTAAACCATCAATTGGTCTTTTAGAGCAGGTACTTACCAGGCTACTTGTAATAATTATATTTTTCAGAAAGATATACCTTTGTTCATGTTAAGAATGGCTTTTTCTCACAACCTTTAGTTAATAATGGCGTTCCAAGGGGTTACATCCTTGGACGAATGTATTTCACCCTTTATATGCTTCCCTTAGGTGATATTATCCAGAAGCACAGCATCAGTTTTCACTGTTATGTATGTGATATTCAGTTATACTTGTCAATGAAGAAACTAAACAGCCAGTCAGCCTTCGGGCATGTCTTACAGACATAAAGGCCTGGGTGATCTGGAACATTCTACTTCTGAACTCAGACAAAAATGAGGTCATTGGCCCTAAGCACCTTAGAAAAGCATTATTAAATCATATAACCACTCTGGATGGCATTATTTTGGCCTCAAGCTGCAGTGTTAGGAATCTTGGAGTAATTTTTGACAAGGACTTGTGTTTGTCTCTCACATAAAACAAATTTCTCAGACAGCTTTCTTTCACCAATGCATTATTGTGAAGATCTCAATACGATGCAGAAATAGTGCATGCATTTGTTCCCTCTAAATTGGACTACTGTAATTCAATACCATCAGGATGTCCCAACAATACTCTGAAAAGCCTTGAGCTGATTCAGAACGCGTCTGCACGAATATAAACAGAATCTAGAAAATAGATCACATCTTTCATGTGTTAGCTGCTCTTCATTGGCTGCCAGTAAAGTTCTGAATAGAATTCAAAATCTTTCTGCTGACATACAAAGATCTAAATGACCAAACTCCACCGTATTCTGGAGAGCTCACAGTTCCTTACTGTCTCAGGAGGTCACTCCGCTCTCTGTATGTAGGTTTACTTGTGGTTCCTAGAGTCTCCAAAAGTAAATTGGGAGGCAGATCTTAGCTATCATGCTCCTCTTCTATGGAACTGACTCCTAGTATCATTAGGGGGGGCAGGCTCTGTTGTAGCTTTGAAGATCAGGCATAAAACATTCCTTTATGACAAAGCTTGGACTTACTACTTTGCTCAAGGTTTCTACCTCTGAAGTTTTTCTGAATATTTTCCTTGCCACTTTCACCAAGTGCTTGCTCTTGTAGGGATATGTTGGGTCTGTTGAACAACTCCATGAAGAGCTTGGTATAGACATGCTCGATGTGTAAAATGCTATGATGTAACTTCGTTATGACTTGGTGCTATATAAATAAATTTGATTTGATTTAATGATCACATTTTGGGTGCATTACTGCATTGAAAGGTAGCCATATTTAAGGGAAAGAGAAAACCTCCAATATCTGTCTATGAAATTACAGTGAGTGTATGTGTGTATGTTCAGAGAGGACTTAGCTGTGTCTGTGCCTTCAGGCCTCAGTCTGTCATAACAGGATACACACACACACTCGCCCAGTGAAGACAGTGAGTGTGCCTAACCCTTTTCTCTCTGTTCGTCGATCTCTATAACAGGGTTAGGGTTTGGGGAGTACAGAAGGTCAGATGTTTTTCACCAGCAGAGAAGAAAAGCTGCAACTTTCTCTGTTCTCTTCTTATGCAAATGTACAGAAGTTCAGTCAGTTGATCAGTCTCTGCTAGGTCTCTCAGCTGAGTCTCCACCTGAAGCTGTAGTTTGCTCATCTTCTTTATGTATCAGTCACCATTATGTGTTATGACAGTGAGTGGGACAGTGGTGAATTGGTTAGTGACTCAGCAGCAAGGTCATCAGTTCAAGCCAAACACTGTGGATGGGAAAAACGGAGTCAGTTTTATTTTGATCACGTGTCTATAAACAGAGATTCAGAGGTTCACAGACCCAAACCTGCGCCTGGTCTTCAAGGGAATGTGCTGATGTAAGACCCATGTGATGCAAATACAGGAAATGATTCAAAGTGCACTGTCGAACAGGAATAAACTATGGCTGTGTTTGTGTGTGTGTAAATAATGGAGTTATTGTTGTGTGCTGACACTAAGGTGAGTCCTAGTGTGAAGCGCATCTTGGCGAGATGGTCTATCAGTCTAAAAGTTTAAAGGTCCATATCGTCTAACGGTATATGTTAACGGGTCCTTACAGTCTGAAGGGAGATGTTTAGCGGCCTTAAAACCTACCCCAAGGAGTACTGCAACTTTCTCAAGTCAAATTAAACCACCCTCATTGGAGAAACTTAACACTGCCCTTTAACTTTCCCATCTTTCTCTCTCTGTCCTTCAGTTAGCTGATTGCCATGAATCTGCACAGAGAGAGATGAGGAAGAGCAGAGGGGAAGAAAGAGTGAAGAGTAAAGTTAAAAATTATGTGAACTCTGTAATATAAATATTTCTCATCCTAATATTGTTGGACTGAATTCTATGAAAACCTTCCAAATGAAGATGAAGAATATCCAGATGTCTTTTTCCACTTGATTAAATTATATAGATAAACCTGTGTTGGTGCCTCTGAGGTATGCTCAGTATGTGTGTGCCTTCGTCTATGCTGCTCTTCCCCTATTCCCCTCCAGGTATACTTTGATCGCTTCAGATCTGGGTTTCAATGAAAGATTGTGTGTTTCTTAGCATCAGATTCAGTTTTAGGTACTTTTTTTCTGAAGAGGTCAGTGTTTTAAATATGTTCTGTCCCCCGTGTCCTTGTGTCTTTTAGAGGACGAACCTGGAGTTTTTGCCACCAACTCCCTCCAGAGGCGTAAAAAGGGGCTGGGCTTAACGGGACTGCGCACCACTGTCTCAGGCTCTGCTCACTCAAAGAATAAGCCTGGTCTGATGATTGGCCTGCCCCAGAACTTCAGGCAAATCTCATCCATCATTGATGTGGACATCTTACCTGAGACACACCGACGGGTGCGACTGCACAAACATGGTACCAACAAACCTCTGGGCTTCTACATCCGTGATGGTGTGAGTGTGCGGGTGACACCTCAGGGTGTGGAAAAGGTGAGAGCCGTGATGTTACAAACCATCATCCATCATTGAACTGGCCAGAATTGATTATATGATAAGCTAAAAAGCATGACTTCCTGTTTTATTTGGCCCAATTAGATCTGATCTGTTTCTCTTTTTTTTTTTTTTTTTTTTTTTTTTGGGGGGGGGGACTTGTTCAGTGGTTTCTCATATTGTCCTCTATCCTGCAGGTCCCAGGTGTGTTCATATCTCGACTGGTTCGTGGTGGGCTGGCAGAGAGCACAGGGTTGTTGGGAGTGAATGACGAGATCCTTGAGGTTAATGGAATCGATGTGACAGGAAAATCTCTGGATCAGGTAAAGAGAAAGTGCGTGGGCGGAACTCAAGAACATCATTAACCTGCTGGTTTCAGTTATTTCACCACAGTTGAGACAAACTCAGTCTTTCGCAGAAACTATGCTGTTGATATCAGTCAGCTATTCTTCAGTGCTCTAAAACAGTTGTCCTCACAGGAAATTATGCTGCTGTTAGGGAAGAAGGTAACTATTTTACATATGTGCTGCATTTGCCAGATGTTAACAGTGTGGCCATATTGGACTAGGTGATAGCTGGGTTTAATATGGAGACACACTATTTAATATTCCTCAGTGAATTATTTATGATTCACAGAAGAATTTTGGACAAACTACAACCCTGACATCACAGTTCAGAGCCTGTTTGATAATCAGGGGGGAGTGAATTCCTCCTCCTCATTATCATCCTCATCAACCTGTTGTTGTAGGTCACAGATATGATGGTGGCCAACAGCCACAACCTCATTGTGACTGTGAAGCCGGCAAATCAGAGGAACAACGTGGTGCATCGTGGTAGTAAAACCTCTGTGGGAAACTGTGGTTCAGTGGGCTCAGTCGGATCTACAGGCTCCACTTTGTCACATGACTCACCAAGCCCTGCCTCTCAGAGCAACCCCATCACTGCAAGGTACAACGTGCTACAACGTGATTAAAGAGCTAAGAGTGTCACATGTAGTGTGAGACGCTAATGTCACTAGCATTATTGTCATCTAGTGCCCTGACACTTCCTGTCTGTAGCTCAGTTAAACAAGCTCTTATTATTTAATCTGGTCCTTTCTCTCCACTGCTCATTAAAGGGGGTACTATTGACCTCCAGTGTTGGGCAAGTTACTTTAAAAACTTCCATTCCATTTGGGTTAGGGTTAGGGAGTTATTATATATATATTATGTGGGTTATTATTTGGGCTTGCCTTTCCTGTTTCTCGTTGGCTGACTCACTTGTGTTGACACCTGTGTGTCTGACTATGCGTGCTTTCAAATTTCTGAAAACAACACTTGCCCACCTTTAACTCTGATTGGCTTACCATGACATTTTACTCTACCTTAACCAATCAAGACCATTTATGCAATTGTCTTGTGCCCACTAACCAAGAAAAAATAGTAAAACGAGTCTTTGCCTCTCGGCTCAGAGATCTAGCTGGTTGGAAAAGCTTCAATTACAGTAACGCATCGCATTTTTTGGCAGTAACGGTAACAACGTTACTGAAAAAAGTAAGGCTGTTATTCCCATCACTTTTGACCACATTGAAATTGATCATACTGAATGTAATGATTATATTCATCATAATGCCATTGATTATATTGATCCTGTTGAATGTAATTATTATTTTGATCATACTGATATTGATTATATTGATGAATTAAGAATCTTGGATGAAGCTTGAAACCAAATCACCATTAATCAGATGAATCATAACTAAATCACACCAGACAAAGTTTCATTATCTGCATCATGACACCTCACATTTTAACCAGGACCATACAGACTCAAAAAGCATCTCGTGTTTTAAACAAATACAGATTGTCTTAGCAGCTGGTGGAGACCAAACATAGAGCTGAAAGTGGGAACGCTAGACTCAGATCATAAAAACACAGAAACTGTTGGACTTCTACATCACACCGAAAACCCAACATTTTAACCATATTGTTGTTGTTGTTTTTTTTTGTTGCCACAGCAACAGCATTGCTGAGGGAGACAGCGATAATGAAGACGATGATCGTGACCTCATTCTGGAGAATGACTGTCTGACGCCATTCGACTCCCACCATATCACCAACAGTAATAACACTAACCTCTATGACAGAGACTCACCGACCAGCATACTGCACAGTACCACAGTGAGGACGCCTCTCCCACAGAGCATCTCATTGCCCAATAGTGTTGGAGCTTCCCTAAGTGACAACTCCACTACCATGTCCACTCTAAATGGAAACACAGCCAGTAGCAGTCATGAGAATATGAGAGAGGATGGCAACATCATTACACTGTAACCATGACAATACCATGTTTGAACTGTAAATGTGAAAGGACACAACCACAGAGCGCTGTTTAGACACTGACAACAACAACAGGTAGCTGTACTCGCTGTCAGTCACACCATCAGCAGTTCCTCCATGGTGATTCACTGAGAGATGTTTTTAGGGTGGACTGACTCTTAAAGATCGTAGATACAGAGAGAGAGAAAGACATAGACAGACATGAAGCCAGAGATACAGGGCAAACAGTCACAGAGACACCCCACAGTAAAATGGTGTCACAGTGAAACGTGTCCAAACAGGAAACAACCGCTCTGTGGGACACAGTGTGGCATCACATTTGACCTCCATTGGAGGCCGCCCTGGAGACACTCGTGGATGTCCTCCACTGACTGTACCCATTCTTCAGGAAGTGCCTTCTTCTTGTGTCTGATTGGATGTCGTCGTATTCAGGACCTGGCTAAGGTAGCCGCAGGTCAGCTGATCAAATAGCCTCACTGGACATTATCACCCTCCCTGTACACAGATGGTTTCTATTGTAATTAAACCGTGAATAATATCTGGAGGTAAAACTTGATTATGATCAAATGACTATACAAGGTAATAAAGTATTATTACAGATCAAATTTCAATGTCCCTGTGACCTCATCTGTCTCATTCTCAATTTGTTCAGAGGAAACAGCTGGACTGAATGTAATTACATCTGGAACATTCATCTGAACTCAAGGATGAACTAATGGTTAGGGGTCAAAGGTCACTTTGATTTTCCACATGTTTATGTTCCAGGGGCCTGAACTGTGAAGACATCTTAACATAGCCAGGAAATGTTCCAGTGATCCAACTGGTTATCAGCTCGGTAAGCCAACCAGGCTCGTCTAGTTTTCACCACATTGACATAAAAATTATGGCGCTATTAGCATCTGACAAATAGGGAACATGGACAAAGATTTGGCTTTTAGCTGCTTACTTCACTAATAAAGAGCAAGATATAACAAAAAAATTTGAAGAATTTAAGGATGTAATAAAATATCAAATCTGTCGCAGCTTCAGAACAATGGACAGAGTTAGAGTATGTGTTAAATGTGCATGCAGTGATAAATGAGCTCTTGCTCCCCTCTCCAAATTGGAGCCTCAATGTTTGTTTCATGGCCCTGACTTTCTGTGTCGGGTGGTGCTCTGAATCTGGCTCAGTATTGATACATTTGGGGAAGAAAGGACAATGTATACTGGAGGTATATGGATTTCTTGTCATGATCGCTCACTACGAGGCACAAGAGGAAACCTTCTAATATATGTTATATAGTGGTGTATAATGTGGAGAACACATACTATAAATATCATGTAACTCAAACAATGTTTATGTGGTTGACTTCCTGGGTCCTTTGGGTGGCGCTCTGACTGACTCAATATTGATGCAGTCATACGTGGTGAATTTGGGGCCGATTGGACAATACATGGTGAAGTTATGAGGACTTACTGTTAGGAGTAGCCACTATTTGGCTAAAGAAGGCACCAACTGTACCAATTACAGCGGGTAAAATAAGTATTCGTCACCATTTTTCTCAGTAAATATATTTCTAAAGGTGCTACTGACATAATTTTCACCATTTGTTGCTAATAACCCATGCAGCCCACACATGCAAGGAAATCAAACCTTAGATGTCCTGAAATTAAGTTATGTGTAATAAAATAGCTGTGACCAGGTGCTCCTTGCAAGATTTCTGAGAGAGGAGTCAAAAGAATTATCAGAATAGTTGTCTCAAGAGCCAAGGACCACTTGTGGAGAGCTTCAGAAAGTTCTGGAATAAGCCGGTACAAATGTTTCAAGAAAACAATAAGTAACACACTCAACAGCCATGGCCTGTATGCACGCTCACCACGCAAGACTCCATTACTGAAGAAAAAACATGTTGAAGCTCATTGAAAGTTTGCTGCACAACATTTAGACAAGCCTGTGAAATATTGGGAGAATATAGTCTGGTCAGATGAGACCAAAATTGAACTCTTTGGATGCCATAATACACACCATGTTTGGTTGTCAAATGGCACAACACATGTTATAGGCCTCAGTGTGAGGCAGAAGATATATCCTGTGTTGTACAGGAAAAGTACAGACGAGCCATCAGTTGTGTTCATTTGGCAGGCTGTCCTCTGCCTGAGGAGCGGAAGCCGAGCGCAGTTTACTACAACTAGCGCTCCTTTTGACTGACACTCCCTCTTGTGGTGGAGTTGGGGAAGCGTACCTCACTAACGCGTAGTTCAGTCCAGTCCAGCAGTAAGCAGTGGGTTGGCCAGAAACATCACACCTGCAGCTTCTGCAAGTCATGGTGGAGGACTCTGGCTTCTCCTGATTCTCCTCACTGGTCCTGACCACTGAACCTCGCAATCATGATCTTTAGCTGAGAAGATCCCTTTTTTGTAATTAACTTACCATCCATCCATCCGTCCATCTTCTACTACTTTTTCTGTTTCTGGGCTGCAGGGGGTGCTGCAGCCACTCTTAGCTCACTCTGGGTAAAGGCAGAGATGAACAACCACACACTCACACTCACATTCAGACCTACGGACAATTTAGAGTCACCAACTAACATAGACATACATGGAAAGTGGGAAGACACACAGAAAGGCCCCAGGCTGGGAACCGATCCCACAACCTTCTTATTGTGGGGCGACCACTACGCCACCATGCTGCTCTTACCTCTATATTTAAATAAGGATATATTTTTTGCCAGGTTATGGGTGTGCCTTCTTTAAGCAACAGCTGGGTGATTGTATGCATGCCATAAATATGTGTGTGATTATTTATGAGATAGGGGGTGGAGTCATACAGTGCCAGGATGGTGATCAAGTAGCTCACTGAGCTTCAGAAAGCTGTGTTGATGTCATAGAGGTGGCATCTATCTTTATTTGCAGCCTGAGGTATGTCTGAGCAATGACTCAGAACCAGATGGAAACACAGCCCACCTTCTGTGGCTAACATGTTAGCATCTTCATTGGGATTAGTGGCGTGGCTAGGTACTTGTGATATTTGCCCAACCCTGTTACTACTAAGGAGGAAGTGTCTACAGCAATACAATTTCATAACTCACATCAAAACAGTTCAACTTCAGCGAAAACAGCCTGGGGGTTAGGGTTAGGGGTCACACAACAAACTTTAGGCCACAGGCAGACCGAGGATTCATCATTTATTCCGAGCAGGTAGATGAGACTTTTTTAGACAGACATGACGTCCAATTAGCTCACAGATAATAATTCAGTCAAACTGAAACATTTGTAAACACATGGCATGAGACAGAGCTCCAACGTCTCCCACTACGCCCACAGGGCACACTGGAGTCTGACTGTTGTTGGACAAACTCACTGGATCTGTGTGTGTACGCGTGTAGTTCAATGCATCTGTGTCTGTCTGTCTACGTTGTTCGGTGTGTGTGGTGGGGAGTGTGAGTTGTTCATTGACTCAATGCATCTAATCTCTCATGGAGGTAGTGGACCAGGATTTTCTCTGAGCTCACAGTGTACTGGACACTGGACACCCAGATACACTTCTTTGCAGTTTGTCCCACAGCTCCTCAGCAGACCACAGCAACAGACACACTGCTCCATCCCGACTGTCTGTGAGGGAAACGGAGTAAGAGAATATCAGCTGGTGATTATGTGACAATCTAATGATGAGCGTGAGAGGAGGGATGACCATAGTGGAGTAGACACACTTCAATCTCAGTGGATTCAGGTTGGCATGAAGTGGGATTCAGGCTGGTATGAAGTTGGTCTAGGTTGGTTTCAGATAGGTATGTTTTTTGATTGGCTGATGTGATGGTGATAAAAGCCAGGGTAGGATGAAACATGTCTAATTGTACCACTAGACACGTTTACATATCAGGAGGAACTTCTGATATGTAAATGTGTCTAGTAGTACAATTGTGCTGTCACCTGTAGAGAGACAACCATTCCTTTACATCCATGTATGCATTGTCATGTGATTGTAATTTTGAGTAGTTTGACTCTACTAGTGTTTTTTTTTTTTTTTGCTGGGTTGTGTGAAGACAAGTATGAATGTTTTGTACCTCTGATAACTGCATAACAGCACTGAAGACCCTGTTTCCAAAGCTTGTTGTGGTCTTCTGAGACAAATCTCCTGCCATCTGAAGACACAAAAGGACAGACAGGTTTAAGAGGGTTAGGAAACGTTGAATTTCACGGCAAAATACATGGACAATGACAAATCCATTAAAAAGGGTGAGTATTGGTTCTTTTGCACCTAAGCGCGTCCATTTCTGTTTAAAAAGTTAAACTTACATGATACATAAATTCATGTTTCATGCTACTTAGTTAAGGTTGTCAGCTTTGCAGGCATAGCCTAAAATAAGCACGTTTTTCACAAAACAAACAAGGGAAGAGGAGAAACCAGACATGATGGAGTGTAGACACTTAAAGCAGTTAAAACGCAATAAATCATGTTATTGACGAGATGTGGTAAATTTGTCAGAAGCAATAGAGCTCAGCCAGAATCAGATGATGAGGGTTAGGGTTAGGGTTGAACATTGCTGCGCCCCCACGCAGCAGCAGAGGAGAAGGAAAAACACATCAAATAAAAATGAAAATATATATGTATACATATGTATATGATTATATATCCCCAGTCTGGGGATTAATTATTGATGAGACCACTGACATCTCTGTCACTAAACAAATGGGTCTTATTTTGAAGTGAGCAGTGTTTCCTCTGGGAAATTTTTTAAACGGCAGGGGCAGGATAATTTGACGTGTATGCACTAAATGCACAACATGAAAGCACATAACAAATAATAATCTCGGACATTTACTGATAAACCAAGCGCTGCCCAAAGCATTGACACACTTTAGGAGGTTTATTATTTAGGGTAAGCAACAGAATGGTATCGGTAGACTATTATTGTGCATCTGATGGAGCAGCAGTAATAATTAAGTATCCGCTACGTAATGTACATAGCGGAAATATTGAGGTAAGGGTACTCTCTACAAACAAATAATAAAACCAAAATAATAACCATAATAACAATTATATATATATATATATATATATATATATATTTATCTTTTTCACCACAAATATTTGTTCCTGTAGTTTTTTGGGACCTGACGAACTGGAAAACACTGCAGTGAAAACTAATGTGCTCCACTTGGGTGGCTGGTGGTGATGCTGAAACTTTATACTGAGAGTCATAAGAGATGAAAGGGGCTACCCACCAACAAGCTGGCCTCTTTTGCCAGTGATGGTTCCTCAGAAATGACTGGTGAGTCATTACTATTGCTTCTAGTAGTGGGCAGCCAGAAGCTGGAAAGGCTGCAGCAACAGTAGATTAATTGGTTAAAATAAATTTTTTTGGTTTCATGGTTTAATTGTCAGTGATCAATGATAATTTTTAATTATCCTAGGAAAGAAAAATGGAGTTGGAAAAAGACTGCAGGATTCATTTCCAGGACTCGTAACTGTGCGCTGTGTGGCACATCGCCTGAATTTCGCTGTGCCAGACTGCATGAAGGAGGCAGCACTGTACCTCACCAAATATGCCAGAATTGCCTGAACTAGCAGGCCTCCCATAACAGAACCACAAGCCTCATAGAAAATGAGAGGCTTTTTGTACTGCCCCACATCAATCTACAGGTTAGTAGTATTCTATGCTAGATTATTACAGTATTTACTTTTGTTTTTCTAAAATGATGAAACTCATCTTTGACCCCCACTTGTTATTGTTTCCTCCGTATAAAATTCAAATCAGGAAGCAACCGACGTGATGCAGCAAATTCTACCTGCTCTCATTGCAGACCTCTCCAAGCTTGGGCTGGACCAACACAAGTTCTTTCATCCTGCACTGTGCCTAATACAAATTGTACATGAGAGGATCCATCATCAGTTTTTGGTTTTTCAGAGGAGAAACCTTTTTTTCTCCCTGGTGGAGCAAGAGGTAATGAGATCAGTCCCACAGTACCTGGTTTCCTGTTAAGTGAATGATATTCCTAACTCGGTCATTACATTTGCTCTCAGGTCACAGTGCTAAAAGCATCTCCGACACAGCTGAAAGTCAGATGCTGGTCTGAAGCCTCTGCACAATGAGATCCCTGCATTCTTCAGAGAAGATGTCTGGGAGAGGTTCCAGTACACACAATACACAAAGTATTTTATATGACCTAAGAATACCTTTGCTTATATAGAATGAAGAACTGTTTAATTTAAATATTTGTATTATTTAAAGATAACTTAAAGTTTGAATCTTTTTCATGTGATGGAGCAGTTTCTAAATGCACTGATTGAAAATATTGAGCCAATTCCCCAACATTAGCAGTCTCTCTGTCTTTAAATAATTTTATAAAGAGTTTGCTCTCGACCTGCTCTATATGTAAAGTGCCTTGATGTAACCTTAATATGATTTGACGCTATATAAATAAATCTAATTTGATTTGAATGGAATAATGGGATAGAGATAGTTGATTTCTGGTAAGATTTCCATTTCGACAGTGGCCACTCGTGCCAAACAGGAGCTGGGAAGATTCGCTCAAGAGATTTTATCCATTTCAATTTGAAGTTGCTTTATTTTGGATGTTTTACCAGTTGAGGTCCACACACAGGGAGCGTATTTTATTGTGAAATCCTGTACAGGACATAATCAAGGGTAACAAGGTTGTTTTTCCGTTGTTGTTACTGAGCCCAGGTGCAGAGTCAATGAGTAAGAAGTCTAATTGTCAGGATCAGTTAGTTTGTGTTTTGACTCAGTTTTAATTTTGTTCATCACTTCCTGTTTTGTTTTTGAAGTCCTTGTCTCTTCCCTCGTCTTGCTAAGTTCCCACTTGCTCATTGCCTTCCCTGCCCTAATGTGTTTCACCAGTGTCTTGGTGTCTCCCTCCTCGTGTTCCTGCACACCAATCCGTTCCCTGCCTGTCCCTGTCTCCAGACCTGGCCCTTTTGTCTTGTTAAGTTCAGTTTGTATTTAAGTCTTGGTTTCTGTCCAGCCTGTGTGGGATGCATTGTCCTCTTGTTACTCTTATTATCCTGGTCCTCCGGTTCTCCTTGCTCTTCCACGTCCTGTTCACCTTTGAGAGCCCTGCCATGTTTTTGTAGTCATTCTTGTTTTGAGTCCTGTTAATTGTTAGTTGGTAGGCTTATTTCTGTTCGCCACCACCTTATATCCGCCTGCTCCCGCATTTGGGTCCTCACCCCAGCACACACAACCGTGACACTAATATCATTCAGCAGAAGTGGCTACAGAGAGAACTAAGAGCTACGACAGACAATACGAGTTATTTAATTTACTCAAGATAGCCATTACAATTTAGTTATATATTAAAGGGTTAGGGTTAGGGTTAGGGTTCAATGAATATAGCAAACGCTAACCGTCAGAATGGGTATCCTTGCCTGGTTCCCTTCCCAAAGTGAAACTATGTGAAGTGATCCCATCACAGGTGATGAAAGGGCCAGAGAAAGGGCCAATTAACTTTGTCAGAGGTTCTTTTCTGCATCAAGAGACATGACATTTGATTTTGTATTGCCTTCTGACATTGTTAGTACAGTGCTGTCCTAATGGTGATTTGATCATTATGAATTATCAATGAGATTATTGTCTCCAACCTAGAAGCATGTGCCTTTGATATCATTTTCACATTAGTACTGATTCGTGACAGAGTGAGCTGGAGGAAAATATCTGTTTAGAAATTAATTGCAGATGCTTTCATCCCAACTCTTGTACAATCATTGCTTTTAATTTATGTCACTCCTGTAAAGATGTGCCAGTCATGACCAAAAGTATCTTCTAAATTCAGTGGGGAAGCCATCAGGACCTGAAGCCTGTTGGCATACTGTCAAATGCCATTTGATTCCCAATCAGCTGATCAGTTCCTGAGGTTTGACATCACTGACTGAGCGAACAATGAAGTTTACAAACAGCTCAGATGCTTGATGCTGTTGGTTTGTTAAATAAGGCCAGCAGCTCCAGGGAGCTGAGAGTTAAATACATAATGAAAATAACAGTAAACTTTAATGTTTGAGCATTTCTTGACATACATACATATTTATCCAAACTGTATGTTATATACAGTTTGGATAAATATGTGTGTGGGAAATCTAAGAAAATAAGTGTCATCCTCACTGCTCTAAAACTAATTTAAATCTGCTCTCTACACACCCACATATCAGATCAGGGTCAAGACTGGGTGGACGCAAGGGGACTCATACTCACGTTTGCCCTTCAGGTACATCATAGACTGTGGGCTCCAGTGGACATTATGCTGGGGGGCAGAGAGAACAACAGTTTAAGTGAGTGTTACATGAGATCAGAGGAGGCTGAAGTGAGTTTTACCTTCTGAGCCTCAGAGGACAAAACCAACAGGGAGAGCACAACAGTCCAGGTCCAGACGGCTGTGGCTTTGGTATTCTGAAGAACAAACAAAAACAACACACATCATGGAGCTTGTGGTGGCGGCACTAGTCCAACTCTCCAACTCTGAGGCAGGTTCACTGTTAGAAAAGTCAATTGTAGGTCAGTCAGATTCTGTCAGTCAACTGCCTGAGCTGCTGATCATCATTACTGATCCTTCTCCTGGTGAACCCTCTGTGGTAACGTCAAGGTCATGATACCATGACACTAAGCCTGACCATGCTCTTATCCTGCACTCAACATCTCAGTGCTGTAGTCCTTGAGCTGTTTGTGTCACAAGCTGTCAGCTCTACTCAGGGACTTGGCTACCAAAGCAAATTCCTCCCGCATCCAAAGCCAACATTGTGGGTCCAGAACCACATCTACACCCTGTCTCAGGTACAGTTATTTGGTTGACTCATCATCACATACAGAGGCCACTCAACTTCAAGGAAATCTGAGCACTGAAGAGAAACAGCAGAGTAAAAAAAAACCCAAGGAACAGCTTTTATGCAATGAGAGCTCCTCCCAGCAGAGTGCAACTCCCACCATGATCAACATTAATTAATCTGAGCTGCTCCTGCAGGTCTCAGACCTGGCTGGTTCATTCATATCTGAGCCCAGGTCTGACAAAATGAGTGAGGAACAGGGCACAGAACCAGATGCTACAGCTGCCTGTGTAATGTGCATGCACATAGACATACAGGGTTTTGGTATTCAATGCAACGTGTGCCAGATGGAATAATGAATACATGCAGCTTCAATAATCTACATTAATGATTATCTTTATATACAACCAATGCTGTGACTGACAAAAGATGTCACAAAGTTTCATAATGCAATATAACAGAAACCAATGGCTATTGATACTATAAAATAGTATCAAACAGTAATATTGTGAATAATAATATAATAATCATATGTTCTTTTAAACAGATATATTCACTGTAATGAAAAAAATCTCATCAGATGTTGTCACCAACACTTTAACAAAGAAAGATGAAACCACTCACCATGTCTGCTGCAGACAGAGCAGCCATCCAGTCAGTCTGTGTGTGTTTGTGTGCGTATGTGGATGTGCTTGAGAACAATCATCTCACCTGCTTATATCCCTGTAAGAGGCAATGGCAGCGATAACTGATTGATCCTACTCCCCATGAGGACTGGCAGGACTCCTGTTTATGAGGCTCAAAAGCAGCACAAACTCACAGGCTTGCATCACGGCCATGATCCTCACCCAGGAACATCAATACTGAGTCTGGCCCGGTGAGGAACACAGTGCTGCTGCCTTGTTTCTTGTCTCTAGGAAACAGCTGATTATCAGTATCTCTACCAACCACTGTCATGTGGCCTTACAGGATTTGGGTCCTGCTGGGCAAAAATAGACAGGTCCTCTCATACCGCCCCCACAACTACACCACCACAGGGTTGGGGGAAAAAAAGCTCAACACACTGCACCATAGGAAAAAACAAGAAAAGACACACACTAAAGCAGATAGTAACCTTAACTCTGAGGTCCTCAAATGTCAGAATCAAGTGGTTTGGATCAGTTTGTGCTTACTAATAAAATGAATTAGTTTTGGGTTTCTTTCCCTACTAGACTCAATTGGCTTTTCCCAGCATGTGAATGAACCCACTCACTTCTACAATCATATCCTTGATCTTGTTCTAACTTATGGCATTGAAATTGACAAGCTAACAATTTTTCCTCAAAACTCTCTCCTGACTGACCATTACCTCATTACATTTGAGTTTACTTTAAGGAGCTCCACAGCATTGAGGAATAAATTCAGCTATAGAAGATGTTTATCTGAAGCAGCTGTGGCTAAATTTAAAGAGAACATTCGGTCATCATTCCCAACAATGCCATGCAAATGCAGTGATGATTTCATGGACTTTTTAGAGATAAAATTCTCACAATCAGAGAAAAAATTCATCAGCTCTTACTAACATTAGAAAAATAATCTACTGAATACAGCAACTCCTGAATCAACTGCAACGCTTATTTTACCTCTGGAATCATTCTCACCTCTGAATCTCTCAGAGCTAGCTTTTATAGTTTCATCATCCAGATCATCAACCTGTCTATTACACCCAGTACCAACAAGTCTCTTTAAAGAGATTTTTTACTTAACTGAGCCATTCATTCTAGATCTGATCAATTTGACCTTATCTTTGGGTTATGTACTCCAGACTGCAGACATCCAACCTCAACTCAAAAAAACAAATCTTCATCCAGATGTTTTAACCACTTATAGACCCATATCAAACCTCCTGTCCATTTTTAAAATCACAGAGAAAGCAGTTACAAACCAATTATGAGACCATCTGTATAGGAATGGTTTGCTTGAAGAGTTTCAGTCAGGATTTATAGTTCATCATAGCACAGAAACAGCACTGGTAAGTTTCCAATGATATTCTAATGGCTTCAGAGAATGGATCAGCCTCCATACTTCTCCTCTTAGATTTCAGTGCTGCATTTGACACCATACCTCATAATATTTTACTGCAGAGACTGGGACATGAAATTGGCATTAAAGGAACTGCACTAAGGTGGTTCAAATCCTACTTATCAGATAGACATCAGTTTGTTCATGTTAACAATAGCTCCTCCTCATGCACTATAGCCAATTATGGAGTTCTACAGGGCTCAGTACTTGGACCAATCCTCTTCAGTCTATATCTGCTGCCTTTTCTGGCTTGAAGACATACAACTCTGGATGACCTGTAACTTTTTACTTTTAAATTCAGACCAATCTTAAGTTATTGTACTTGGCCCCGCAGAGAAACCTTATCCGATGATCTAATCAGTCTGAATGGCATTAGTTTGGCTTCCAGCTCCACTGTAAGAAACCTTGGAGTAATTTTTAACCAGGACATGTCTCTTGTCCCTCACATAAAACAAGTCAGTAGGGCAGCTTTCTTCCACCTGAGAAACATTAGGAAAATCAGAAACATTCTCCCTAAGATGATGCAGAAAAACTAGTCCATGCATTTGTAACTTCTAGGCTGGACTACTGTCACTCTATACTATCTGCATGTCCAAACAAATCTCTGAAGGGTCAGAGTCGGCTAGTCCGGGCGAAATATGATGCTTTGTAAAAATTAAACATTTCCTCAAGGCAGAGGAAATGTCATGTTTAGTTGTAATTCTGGTTTTGGTTGTGTTGTGTTTTTTCCTGTGTTTGTTTTCTACTTTCCTCGCCCTCCTCTCTCCTTTCGTTCTTCCGTCCTTTGGTTTTTTCTCCCGGCAGAGTGAGTGGGCGGAGCTGGCTGGCTGCGCACTCTACACTCACCTGTTTCTCATCACACCAGTCACCCAGTGCCATAAATACCTGCACAGTCTTCACTCCAGTGCCGGATCACCCCATGGTACGCGTCGCCAGTGTGTTCTCTGGTATCCAGTGGACTCTGTTTCTGTGATCAGCGCTTCTTGTGCTCAGCTCTGGGCCACGCCACCGACCAGGCCAGTGTGGCTTCAGCCTACTCCTCCAGTGCTGCACCCAGTGTGGGTTAAATAAATTCTTTTGTAAAGACTTTGTTGCCGCTGCCTCTGCATTTCGGGGTCCCCCCTTTTACTGGCACATGACAGGAAATTCTCTGATAATTTTTTGTAATTGAGGTACTCAAACTATTTGAGGAATTGTTTTAGCCCTACTTCACTCTCTAAATGGAGGTTTACTTGTGGTCCTTAAGAATCAGTTATTAGACTCCTCTTCTATGGAACTAACTTCCAGTATCTTTCCAGGGGGACTCTTCAGTAATTTTCAAGACCAGGTTTAAAACGTTTCTGTATGACAGAGCTTATAGTTAAAAAGTTTTTTAAATAAATTTCATTTACTCCTTAGCTATGGTGCTACAGGCCTATACTGCTGGGGGAAGAACTGAGCACCTCTCTCCCTCTCTTCCCCCTCCCTTTCTCTTGCATGCTGCAACATACTAACAATGTTTCCCTGAAGTCCTTGTTTCTCTGAGGTTCCTCTCCTCTCTCCCTGTTCTCAACCCACAAATGGTGAATCATTGCTACCCCATGTTCCTGCAATGACTGCTGCTCCCATATTTCTATGTACTTCATACGTTATATGTTTCTGCTTGTATCTGTTGAGTATCCCCTCCTGCTGCTCTTAATCTCTCCCCTCTCTACTCAATCCCCAATCCACTGTCACCAAGTGATTGCTCATGGAGGGATCTGTTGGGTCTCTTTAAATAATTCTATGAAGAGGTTGGTCTAGACCTACTCTATATGTAAAGTGCCTAGATCCAACTTTATTATGATTTGACGCTTTATAAATAAACCTGATTTGATTTGAATGAGCACACAAGAGCAGACCACAGTGACTTAATACTTTTATTTTTGAAAAACTGTTCAGACTACAAACTAAATAAAACTCAAGGCTGATGTAAAATAAAGAGCAAATATCCAGAACGGGACAAGAAGTCAGAGCAAGAATGCACAGAAGAATAAGTGAATGAAACAAACATTTAAAGCTGTACACAGACGTATACATCTACACAGCTGAGCTGTGGTCCTTTAAATGTGAACCAGCAGACAGTCCTGTTGTGAAGAAATCATAGCAACAGGTTCATATGAACCCATCAGTGTGAAGGCGATAACAACACACAGCTTCATATTTAACCTGGAGGCAAGCTGATGACACTGAGTCATGACACAGGCCTGGATCAGGGCTCTCACTGTGGACTGGACTTGAACATAGCCTCACTGATCTGACTGACACAGTGACCAAACTCCTCCAGGACCATGAGCTCAGCCTGGATTGGGCTCAGATTCCCCCTCTCTGCCTCCTCAGCTTGGGCCAGGAGACACCCACATACAGCCCCCACCACCGCAGGGCAGATAACTGACACAGGCCACCTACATACAGACAAACACAGACTCACCACAGGGCTGATCACTGACACAGGCCACCTATGCACAGGCACACACAGTAACCAGTCCTGTGGTGTGTTTGACATAGACTACCAACAAACAAAGTCAGTCACCTGTTCTTGACTGTTTTCTCTCTAAGGCTGCTCTCTGAGCCACAATCATAATTTCTGCAGCCAACACACTTACAGCTGGAGGTACACATGATGTTTGCCTGTAGACATATACACAGAAAAATAAAATGAGGTAAGTCATGCATGTTATAAATAATAAAAAAATAAATTACTTACATGAATGAATTAAGTCTTGAATGAATGTCAAAAATGTATGTTATTTAACTGAATTAACCTCTACACCCTCTCTCAGGTAGGTGTTACAGCCTTCAATCACACAGTATCCATGCCCCCAGACCATCTCCTGCTTTATTTTCCTCCCTTTGAATGGAGACTGAGGCCATTAGCTCATTAGGAAAACATTTAATGAGCTAATAAATCAATGACAAGTAGGGACAGTTCCCATAGACCTCAATACAATCTGACCTGATGGTTATTAGATAGAATGCACTTTTAAAGCTCTTCCGCATTGACTTCACTTTGTAGACCTTGGGTCATTGTCTAGGTGTACAGTCAGTAGACAATAGTCTAACCGTTCAGTCTTATTCAAAAGTAGAATAAAGGAAGTTATGGAGCCCCTTAGGGGTCAAGTAGAGAATTTTTTTTGGATAAATCTTTGCGTTATCTCGCAATATGACTTTTCTCGTTATATCCCTCTATACTATGTAGCCATGCTGGATCATGCAGACATCATGCAGACATGTTTTACCAAGACATGATCTCCGGTAAACATGCGCAGTGTCCCCTGTAAAATTCCCAATGAAATTTCATGAATGACTCTACTTTCATCACAGATTAATATCTGTACCCCTGCACTATGACTGAAACATCTAGCAGTAGTTGGCAGCTCCTGTCACAGCCCCCCATCACTGAATGGAACGGGCAAAGCCCATTACTGGAATACTTGAGACCAGCCCAGGTACTTTTGTCTTATGATTGTATTTTTTATTTTTGTAAAATTTTGTGGAAAAAGCTCTGTTCATGCATATGAATTTAAGTAAACATTCACATAGGCTACCGTGAGCATAGTGCATTTGTAATTTTGAATGGGATTAATACAATGAGACTGTGTGTGGCGTCTGGGTGGGGTCCTGTGCCCGTGGAAAGCTGCAGGCCCAGGAACGCCCCCGGCGAACATCCTCTGTACATTTGGCATACATCCACCTGTACTGGTGCAGCTGTCCCAAGTACACTAAGTGGTCACGGATTAAATCAATGGCATCCTGCAGATTACCATAATGCTTTCCTCTGGAGAAACCTCATGATCTGAGGATGCATTTAAGTTTGCTTTTACTGAACATGACCATGCTGGTTAAGCAGTAAGACTAAGTAAGAAGATAGTAAGTAAGATATCCAGTAAAAATTCAATTAGCTGATGTACACGTTCCGTAATTCAGACAGTGTTACACTGGGGGCAGCTAAGTGGACATGCAAATGGCACAATAGGATATAACAAGGAAAATCATTTTGCGAGGTAACACAAAACTATTGCGAGGGAATGCAAAGATCAGTCCCACAAAAATATTCTCCACTTGACTCCTAAAGGGATCCGTAGGAAGTTGTCCTCTTTTTTTTTGTCTGCATTTCTTATCATAGTTTAGCACCACAGGGTGTCAACATTGTATGAGAATGATGCAGTTACAGTCTTGGAATGACATTTGTGTGACAGGGAGATGAGTTCTACAACTCAGTGAATATAAGGGGGGAATGAAGGACAGAGGAAGTAGGTGGTGCTGTTAGGGACTAGTGGGGTGAGGAATCGTGTGCTTTTCCTGTCACCTCACTCTTATTATGAGAGTCCAGAGGGTTAATGCGTAGATCTCTATAGAGATGGGAGTCCAGACAGGTGAGGGTGTCCCAAAAGAGGAGCCGAGTCAAACATAGGATATGTAGTGATGGAATGAAAGAGCAGAACCACACATGCGAGTGAGCATTTCCTAAGTATGGGTGAGACCATCACCAGGGGCCAGAGTCGGGTCAGAGGTCCCAGCAAGTACCAAGCCCAGAGAGCCAACACAGCTACGTGGCGTGCAGCGGTCTCCAGGTGGGCGAAGGCAAGCACCAACAAACCGCCCAAGCAAGCGCATGCCAGAGCGGGGCAGGATGGCCCTATGCCCCCTCCCACCACCCCATCATCCGCATCCGCCACTGACATCTTGCACCCCGAACCCGACCTTCTATCCACTGGATGAGCTGGAGGCACCCCACCGACCAAAGAGACCCACCCCAGACCCCCCACGGTGCACCCGCAGGGGGATAACGGCAAAGCGTCCGAAAGGGGGAAGGGCTGCAGGGGCGGGGGACCATGGAACCGGACTGACCACGCAGTATCCAGCCACCAGGACGCAAAAGACCACAGGATCCAAACCATCCGTTGTAGTGTGCCCCAGGCCACAGATCCCATAAACCACCCTACCACAGAGGAACAGGCCCCCCAAGCCATGCCATGACCAGTGAAAGTGTCCTTTTTCCTGTGCTGTGGGTGTAAGTCAGAGGTATGCAGCACACCCTGGCGGAGTGCCCCCTGCACCTGCCCTGGACCATCTGCCAAGGTGTGGTGCATTAGAATCTTGTGTGGAGTGTGGTGTACCTAACTGTGGCTGTGAGAAGTAGCAAGTGTGTGTGGTGGGTGAAGCGTAACGTAAGAGCAGTTTAGGAGGCAGGCAAGTGAGGGCCTGGTCCCCAGCCACAGATGGGGCAGCCCTGGGGACCCATGGGTGGGGCAGAGGGCCCCAGGGAATTCAGAAGTGCAGCAACCAGACCCCGGCCCCAGCACAGCAACAGGGGCATGACTGCTGCCCCAGCAGCCACCACGAACCAACACCGGCCAGCTGGATACCGCCAGCCCCCTCCCATTCCCTGGGGCCCCTACGCAGAATGCATGAAGACTCCATCCACCGCAAGCCCCCCGGTCCCAGCATGCCGGAGACACGGAGGACATGGCCATGGCCTCCTCTACCCCACAGCCGTCGACCCCAGGACAGCAGGCCCAAGCCCGTCCACAGGGGCCAGCCAGACCCCAGAAAGGTCCTGGCCCACCAGGGGAGGGAGAAGGGCAAACAGAGGATGGAACAGCAAAGGAGAGGAGCGTAAAGACCGTAGAGCCTGCTAGCCACACTGGCATGACCGAAGGGACTACAGTGACTCCTGATGCAATCCCCTTGGAGTCATGGGCATAATTCAATGTTTTTGACTACACCACACTGTGTGACTTTACAGTTATTTTTTTCTTTTTGATAGACCGTATGAACACATTGAACCTAAATTTACACAAAACCATTAAATCCAAGGAGGAAAATGTTAGATTTTTGTTTACATGAAAAATAATTTTTGACAAATCAACAAAAAAACGAAAATAAAAATATAAATAAAAAAACGGTTTACTTAGCAAGCAACCATTATTTAAAATTATTTACATTAAAATGCAGGCAATGCCTCAAGCTTTTTTTGTACAGCTATTTACAAAACAATCAGATGTCACAGTAAGATGCTGTACAAATTAATATCACTATCATTGTCGCTGACTCTCTTTTGCCTCCCTCATTTTTCCCCTCTTCGTCAGCAATGCTTCATGTTGCTACGTATTTTTTTATTAATGGCCCTCACTTTTTACCCTTTCCTCCTGCACAAACCATACACCAAAGATGACAACAAAGCATGGCCTGTCTTGTTTGTCTCAACCCAACCGGTCGAGGCAGATGGCCGCCCCTCTGATCCTGGTTCTGCCCGAGGTTTTTTTCCACTTAAAGGAAGTTTTTCCTGCGCTATACAAATAAATATGATTTGATTTGTTTTACTTTGCCGATCAACATAATTCAAAAACTGGTATATAATTTGAGTTCCAAACATTAGACACAAGTTGAAACGGATATTCAGTGAGGCTCCATCTAGCTGCTATGTCATCTTAAATTGGTCTTGTGATTGAGAGTTAAACAAGCAGAAGCCAGATTTTTTTGTCTGAAATGAAAGGTGATTGTAATTGACATTGTGTTAGCCAAACATGTTTATGCATGTTTATATACCTCATAACATTCGCAGTAGTTCTTCAGGCAGTTGGAGCGTTTGCAGTTGCAGCCTCTGTTGTGCCAACCTTTGACATCCCCTGACTTCCCACCAGCGATCTTAGGCCTGAAGGCATCAGGGTTACGACCCAAACATGACTACAGAATCATAAAACAATGATGGTTACACAATAAGCACAATGTGCACACATGTACAGCTCAACAGAGGTAGAGCACAGTGAACAGTGAATATCTAGAGGAAAAGATGGAGAAATTAAGTGTTTCCTTTTTGCATCTGAGTCTGTGCTGCAACTGCAACACAATTCAGCCTTGTCCAGTCAATATGTGACGAGTCAGAACAACCATACAAATCTCTAATGTAAGTCTATCGACTGCAAGTTGGGGAATAGGATGAGATGTGGAATTGTCCTGCTTCCCAGTATCATGCTAAAGCAGCATTCACTTTTCATCCTGAAATTTCCTACAACCATATTTCTTTTTCTTCTGTGGTTGTTAATAGCTTATAGTGTTACATCCGTCAACCAGGCTGAAACACAGGTTCAACTGATCAGTGCAGTCAGAGCCTCCCAGTTCCTCCTCTCTGCTACAGATCAAACACAAGCTGCTCCTGTTAAGATATAGGACACCAGATATTGATCTCACACTGAAATTTTGCTCACGGCTTAAGTTCATGCTGACATTACACTAGTTACCATAAGTCCTCCTCAGGCTTCTGAGGAAGTGATAATTTCCAGTAAATTGTGTAAGGTAAGCATTGATGGTCGTCAGACAGACGGTCACCAGTCAGTCAGAAAGACAGTCAGACAGAAGGTAAGACAGACGGTTAATCAGCTGGTAGATGGGTAGACAGTCCAAAGATGGTCAGAAAGGTGGTGCAAAGACGTATAACAGTCAGACACAAAGTGAGCAGACAGTCACACAGACTATCCACAGATAGTCAGCAGATCGTTAGATAGATTGGCAGTGGACGTCAGTAGACGTCAGTAGAGGTCCACAGAAAATCAGCAGGCGATTAGACACAGTCAGCACACTGTTAGACCGACATTTACACAGACAGTAAGCAGATGGTTAGACAGACGAGCAGACAGACAGTTAGACCTCTCAGAGGTAGTCAGATAGACAGAAGACAGGTCAACAGACAGTCAGGAGACGGCACGCAGACAGTCAACAAGCGGTTAGAAAGATGGTCAGCAGAAAGCCAACAGTCGATCAGCAGTCAGTCAGACAGATACCAACAGTCAATTAGACAGACAGTGGGCAGTCATTCAACAGTTGGTCACAGTCAGCAGACGGACAGAGAGACAGTCAACAGTTGAGCACAGACGGAGCACAGTTCCAACTGGATGATGACTCAATGTTTCTCCAATGCATTTCAGCCATCAGGCCTCTGCTTCAGTCTTTTTTCTTTGAATGGCCTTTTAATGAAGTGGACGGACATACTATCTGTTGCTGGTGTATGTTCTGCAGCAGAGAGCTCTGACTGCACTGATCAGTGTACTTAGTGTTTCAGCCTGGGTGATAGGGTTCAAGTCCCATTTTCCAACAGAGCAATGGAATGCAGCTCTTGTGCCTCCCTGTCCTGTCTCTGGATGAATAAGATGTTCAGGTCAGATCAGATACAGAGTATCAGAAGACAGCCAACAGAGCAGCCAACATCCTGTCCCCTCCCACAGCTGGATGATAATCTTATTCATCATGAGCACAGGTCAATATCAGCCCCTTATGGACTCTCATAGCATGAACAGAAGTTTTACTTTGGTGGTAAAAAAATAATGGGCCTTTTACTTCTGGAACCGTAAATTGGCTTTTCCTTCTTCAGTGTGATTAATTAATAGATTTCAGTTTGTCAAGGAACGATGGTTCATCAATAATGACTTGTGTTTGGTAGCAAGTAAGAAAGCAATAACCAGATGCTGGTTTCTGAGAGAACCTCCCACCCTGCACCTATGGAAAAATATAATGAATGACATATACAATATGGAAAGCTTAACTTTCTCTTTGAGGCTACAGAAGGAAAAGGGGAAAGATTATTGGGCCAAATGGGTTACATACCTAGCTGATGCTGAGTGTGACGGTTGAAACTGCTGTTGATTTTGAACAAAAGCTTATTATCCTGTGGTGAGCACTTGCATAAATTACCCAATATGTCTGAATGTCTGTATATGACCTCCTGTTTGTGTTATGAAGGAAAAAAATAAAAATAAAGTATAAAAAAAAAAAAAAAAAAAATAATGACTTGTGTTGGCCCTTCATTCATGAATGTCCTCAGTTATTAGATTAATTTTTTATTTTCAGTGTCAGTGTGTATTGACTGTATGCAATTTCTTCTATTAGTTTGTGTGGTGACCCAAGTTGGTTCTGCCTGTTATGATTGGATGTCACACATCACAGACTTCCTGTAGAGTTCTCTTGCCACACAAACACATCATGGTTTCTATCAGCTCTAACCTGAATGGCCTTATGACGCTTCACCTCATGCTCTACATTGTTGTGGCAGTTGGAGCAGTCACAGTTGCTGCACATCACTCCAGTGGCAAAACATTCACAGTAGCTGAAACAGAGTGTCACACGCAAATGCAACTCATACAAAGTCAAAATATGTGTATGTGCTTCCTGAGACTCTTGTTTTAAGTTGAAGCAATAGGGAAAAAAAAAACAAACAAACAGAGGCAATCTGGCTGTAATTGCACATCATTGTGTGACTCCTCACAGGGTTATTGTCAGTGTCTTGTGCAGTAATACGATCTTAGTATCAGACACAACAATGGTGCACTCACAGTTTGAGGCACTGAGATCTGGTACAGCGACAGGGTTTCCTGGACTTGGATTCACACATAGCTCCAAAATCTCTGCAGGGTGAGAGGATATTAGTCCACATGAAATATAGCCTGGTTTACTGTAGGCCAACAGTGTCTCCTGCCCAGTACTGACATGTTCATATTATGCCAAATGTAAAAGCTATTGTGACCTATATATATTAGTTAACTTTACTTACCTATCCTTGCTGGCTTTTGTTATGTTACAGGTAATTTCATGGTCAAAAAACAACTTGCTCATCCTTTGTGAGCAAAGTTGCTTTGGAATAATCAAATAACAAAGAAAGCAATGATGTCACTACACCAGTGGGAGGGCGCAATGCACTGGCGTGTGCCAAAACTTCAACAAAAAACTGTACAATATTAACTAGCAGAACTTAGTTAGTGCATTTGTTGGTGGTAAAGACTGGGTTGAATCAAACAGGATAAGCTAATCACAGATTTAACCCTTCCAAAAAGATGAGATTTCCATATTTATTACAGCCAAGTTTGTTTTATTTGTTCCCTGGGTTAACACATTGACCATACATTATTCAGGGGCCAGTAATTACCAGCACAAAATTACAAGTGAAGGCAGCATGAAAAGTGTTTACTGAGGGACAAACTCAAGACGGTTAACAATTAAATATTAAATACAGTTAATAATTAATATTCAACTGGACAGTTTGCTTCACTTTTTTCAGATTGTACTTTTAATGCTTAAAAAACATTCAACACTGTGTTGAAGGATTGTAAAACACTGCAGCAACAGTAAGTAACCTACTTGTCACTCAATGTAGAGGTGGAATTATGTTATGTACATGATTAGTGTCAAGGAAATTAATTTTATTTTCCCAACAGCACAAGGAATATAACAATGGAAGTCGGAATCAACATTCGATACATGGCTAGATAATGATAGGATCACAATGCAGCAATTATCCATATATTGCTAGACAATCCTGCAATGGCACATCATAAAATCTGTTCAAATATAAATACTAAATGGTGAAACGGTAAAGTGCGACCTTGTCTTTACATGTAAACAGTGACACATTTTAACGTTTAAACTTCTCTTGTATATGGCAAACATTGCTGCCAGAGAAATTAACAACCGGTCTATGAAAATAGGCCAAAAAAGCTGATCTTACCAACCTATTTTTTCACTTCACTTGATAATGGTATATGTATATACATTTATTTTTAAATGTATAAGCAAACAGTACGCGGAAAAATAGTCAGTTCACACTAACACAATGTATTTCCTTTTTAAATTTTGGTAACTTTACCTAAAATGAGTGGACTTGAGGTTGGATCCAATCTTTTAAGGCTCTCTTACGCCTATTCTTTGGTATATTTTTTGCAGTATTTTCACACTTATTTTAGGGCAGTGTGCCACTTTTGTCACAGGTGCTTGTGTCTGTGGGTGGGGGTGCTGTCAGACACAGGATGGGAACAGGGTGGTGTTCTAAACACCATCCGACTGGTCTGATGCATGTGCTCAGATGTACGCGCTTCTGGATTTGCGCCAAGTTGATGCCCCCGTCCTGGCAGCAGCCCCCCCCCAAGTCACTTTTTTTTGTAAATGTTATGTTTTACATTATATTTACAAAGTTCATCTATTTGCACGGCGACTTTTTTTTTTTTTTTTTTTACATTGCATCATATTATGTACAGTAAGACGAGACAGAAGCTGTACTCAATGAGCAGTGCAGTAAGGGGGAGTAGTGAGTTTGAGCAGTCTTCCTCAGTGAGTTGTTTGGGGTTTTTTTAAGCAATTTTTGCAGTAGATCCCTCTTTCGGTACTTGGTGTTTAGAAAGCAGAACTATGAAATGTGTAGATTTATGGATAACATAATATTAACCAGTTGACCAATATTAACTAATAAAATACACTAACATCTGTACAGTTCTCTGCTGAATCTCCTCACACTAGAACTCAATCTCTGCTGTGAGCACAATTTCTCCTAATTCTGACTGTCCCTGGCTCAGATCACGCAGTTGAGGGATGTGGAATTTAAATTTATGAATCTTTTCACTTCTCTTCTTTGTGAAAACTGTCATTAAAATCTGTTTTCATTATTTGATTGACTTGGTATCAATTCCAGTTTGTCATTTTTAGATGTGTAAGTAAAATTCAGTCACAAAATGACCAAAATAGTCACTGTAATGTGTAACTATGTGAAATAAATCTTCAAAAATTGCTAAAATGTTTTCCTAAATTTTTATTCACTGGGATGTCCAACTTACAACTTACACTTTAACTGTAGTATAAATTTCTATTTTACATCTATACAAATGATAAGCAGCAACAACTAGTCAATATAGTTGATTACATCAACTCAATAAACTTAAAAAATTGAAAAATTTAAATTAACAATCATCAATAGATTAGTCAACAACCCAAATAATCATTAGCTGCAGCCCTATTTCAATGCATGTCAAACATATCAGAGGAACGTAATCCTAACTACAATACAATTGGACCCTTTAGATGAAATTATTTTATCAATATACCGTAATTTCTAAGATAATTATAGAGAATTATAAGATACTTTTTTCACACGCTTTGAACCCTGCGGCTTAAACAACTATGCAACTAATTTATGGATTTTTAAAGGCAACAAGCATCATGCTGCCAATACATTTAGTGTCACATCAGACCAATTAAATTACCCAACAGGTCATAGTGGACCAATGAAATTGTTCGAATTAAATTAAACACACCCACACTAAAACCTTCAGATCAGTCATTTATTTTGCGCTTCATGCACACACCCTTATCATGAAAAACACACGAAGCAATGCATATGATGCAGCTCTCAAGTTAAAGTCGATCTGGCGAAAAGGCAAAATCTTTCTGAGTTAGGATTAGGGTTCTGCGGCTTATAAACAAGTGCAGCCTATATATGTACAAAACTGTTTTTCTCTTTAAATTTAGTGGCTGCGGCCTATATTCAGGTGCGCTCTATAGTCCGGAAATTACAGTAATAATTTTTTCGCTTTGCTTTTAGCAACCGGACCTCTTCATTGGGCCACAGCTTTGATGCTAGGACACTGAAGGTGAGATTACAGTAGCCTATAATTTGAGATATATTTCAGCAGGGCGTAATGCCTAACAGTAAAGCATCTGCAGACCAACAGCCTCATTTAGAATGAATGTGGAAGGCTATTATTATTATTATTATTAGAGCTGCACAATTAATTGTAATTAATTTCAATTGAATTAAGTATATCAAAGTCACACTATAGCATAATCCAAAACACAGGAGTCGCTGTTATTTGATGCATATAAAATTGTCTGCACCGTCAGTGCTGTAGCACCTCAGAGACCCCCCAACCTAGGGACCATATTCTACTAATATTTGGCTCAAAACTGACAAACATCACTTCATCATTTCCATTTTTTTTTCTTCGATGCAAACAAAATAAAAAACATGCAACCACAGGATTTACCGTGCTGGAAGGAGGTGGGGCTGCATGTTGGTTTTCTGGCCTCTGGACTCATACTGGGGAAAGGTAGTCTCGTCATGCAGAGGGGGCTGAAATGAACAAATGACAGCTTGCTGTGGTCAAAAAGGAAACAGGGCTTTCAAGAGGCGGTGATTTCTGGTAGAAATGGAACAAGCTTTACTCTCCCACCTGGCTTTGAGCTCCCAACACACTCACCCCTGGTAAACACAAAGTAAAATATGATCACTATATGATTTAACAAAAATCTGTATTTCCGACAGAACAAGTGTGACTGCTCCAGTCTGCTGCTCAAACCCATGGAGACATTACCAAGACAAGGAATTGAGAAACTATAGAGCTCTCAAACTGTTAGTCCAATTCAACATAGACATCTGACAACATTGTGGCGCAATCACAATTTTTGACTATGTGCGCAGTCTATCAAGTTTCATTTCTGCTGCATTTTTATAAAAAAATATATACATTCAATTAAGTAACTCGTATCTTACCAGAGATATGAACAAGCTGAGTGATGCTTGATGTTTTAATAATGAAACTATACTTCAGCTACCAGGATCAGGGAGGAGCAGCTGAGTTTTAAAGGCAACACATAGTGAGCATTATTTTGCCACAGCCCAATGCAGCCAACTTACAGTATCAGACAAGTCACAGTGAAAAGTGAAACCTTTACCTGGAGCTGGGCCATTATCTCTGTGTGTTGGTGCAGACTCCAGAGTGAGGAACACCGGTCCAGGCTCACAGTGGTTAACCAGCACCACCTGTCCACCTCCACTCATATTACACACCACCTACACAAACAGCAAGACTGTTAGTAGTAGTAATTAGTGGCTGGCCATTGAAAGTTACTCACTTAAGTGTTTTTCACACTGAGAGCAGCATGTGAAATCCAAATATCAAATTGCATAGATAAAATATTACAGTTATTTTATTTTATCCAGAATCTTCAAACAGGGAAGTCCTCCAAACTGTACAGAGCATGAGCATGGAAGCGCCCAGTGAATATAAATCAACACATTTCTGTAAAGCAGCAGTGGATTCAGGGATTTGGGGGCCCTAAGCAGTTCAGTTTCACTCTAGTTTATCTGTTGCCACTTGGAGTCCCAGAAGTCACACCTTTTGACAATTTCTCTGATAACCACAATGTATAATACTCCATTTTTTTCTCTTTGATCTAACCTTTGAGCACCACATCAGACACATTACCAGGAACAGTTTTTTTCTTCAAAAATATTGCCAAAGTGCATCAATTTCTCTCCCAAGCCACCTAATTCACGCTTGTATTACCTGTAGAATTGATTCTTGCAATGCTCTTCTCTCTGGTCTTCCTAAAAAGAATATTCCACCATTACAGCTACTCCAAAATGAAGCTCCATGTGTGCTAATGAAGACATGAAAGAGAACTCACATCACACCGATCTTTAAGTCCCTGCACTGGCTACCTGTGGAGCTTCAGGATTGATTTTAAGATTCTTTTATTGGTTTTTAAAGCCCTTAATGATCTTAGTCCATCTTATCTATCAGCTTTGTTTTTAATGTATGTTATTAATACCAAAACTTAGATCCAAAACTCACAGAGAGGCAGCTTTTTACTACAACGGCCCACGCCTGTGGTACAGCCTTCCTGAAGACCTATGTATATATGGACATTGTTAAAAGCAAACAAGACACCATTTTAACCGGGCTATCTGTTATTTCCTTCTTCTACTGTCTATCTATTTATCTATTTGTTTCTTAGTCTATGTATTGCAGAATGTTAGTTGTTTATGTCCTTTTATTGATGCTGACCGCTTAATTTTTATCTTAGTTTATTTATATTACGCTTTTTAATGAGTATGATTACAATTTTAATTTCCTTTCATTCATTTAATTTTATTCAGTCTCTGGAGTTTCCTCAATACAGACTGTTGAGGGCAAGATTGTGCTTCAGTTACCTTCAGTAACCCATACAGACACCTTAAATGTTTATGTATAGGTCATATGGTAGTGCATGTGTGTGTGTGGATGTGTTTGTACATATATGTAAATGTGTGTCACTTTTGGTTTTATTGTGTACAGCACTTTGTGCTACATTTGTATGAAACGTGGTTTATAATTCAAGTCAGATTGATTGATTGATTTATGAGATTGATTCACTTATCTTTCAGCTAAATATTTTATTATTTTAGTATGTGTGTGTGTGTGTGACAGAGAGACTATCATAAGCCCTCCTTGGAAGCTAGTCTGTTGATCTTTATTGAGTCAATTGACCTTTGTGTGGCAAAGGGCAGTGCTACACTTCAGTGAATGCAGGGGTCAAAACAGAAGATGCAGAAGGATGGACAGGGGATAGAAGCAGGTGGTGCTGGTAGGAACTAGTGCAGTCAAGGATGAAGGTGTCCAAACAGACACTTCATGATGTGACCCAAACCGGGCTGGCAAGTGAAACCACACATGCATGTGTGCATTCCCTATATATCAGCCCATCACCAGGGCACAGAGTCAGGACAAGGGGCCAGACGCCCCAGGTCCACCACCCTGTTTGCGGGAGCACAAACCCAAACCCAAACCCAGAGAGCCACAGCAGCCATGCCGCAGCTCCCAATGTTACAGTGTGCACCACTGAACCGGCCAACCAAGCACACATAGGAGTGAGCAGCGGAGAAGCAACCAGTGGGAGATGTTAAGAGACTGTTTATTTTTCCAGGATTGTTTTCTTGGCAATGGCCTCAAATCCTTCTTCTGATTTATTTTTTTTGAAGTATAGCTTGGCTAATTGTTGTCTTTTCGTTCTTTGAGTAGAATTTTATAATAGCAGAGTCAAAATTCTGAACCCACTTTGCTGTGGGTTTGAATGGAATCATTAAGAATAAATAGTTGATTTGTGGTAAAATTTTCATTTTAACCATAGCTATACGCCCCATAAGAAATATGGTAAGGTCATCACAGATTTTCTCCAGGAATGGACCAATGAACTAGCTTTGATAAAATAGATGCAATATTTATATCCAAATATTTAATGTTGCCTGTGGAGGACAGTCCAACTTTCAAAGTCTGATAAGAACAGAAATAGTATCACAAAGATCAACTTTATATCAACTTTACAGCCTATCATGTTGCTTTTGTGCTACAGGAGTTCCATCTATATCATATCACATTTTGTTTTCTTACTATCCGAGTGCCTCCATCCCAAATTTTGCCTTTGGATGTGAAACAACAGTACATCAAAGCAGGCCTAAAGTGCTTCCTCTTCATGTTGACCTGGAAGATGAAGTCCAAATAAAACCATCAAATATGAACAATTAATGTACGAATGAGTTCTGAGGATGTAATATCTATTAAAGTGCGTTATTTGTAACCTGATAGTAGCATATACATTCAGTGCAGTTTGAAGAGTGGTGGCCTCTTTTACAACAGCTCCAGATATTCTGGAGGGAGGGTCTTCTTTTACACACTGACAGAGTTCCTGTTGAACCTTGAATGCGTTTACTTCACACCCACGCAAAAGACAGAAACTATTTAATACTATTCAACTTCTGCCTTTTAGACTGCAAATGCTATACTAAAAAACAAACGTCATTTTGCTGTGATGGGGGAATTAGAGACATTATTTATCATGAGTAACAGGTCATCAATTATTTGCAGTTGATTCCATTGTGTCCCTAACACATTATTACTGTAAGTGTGCATGAGGCTTAACAGGCATATATATATATATATATAGACAGAGATTAACTGATAACAATGAATTCAATGACATCTAAGAGTTGCGATGGAACAGATTAAATCTGTTGCAGTGCCATAACTTACAGGCTGCGTGATGTGAGATGTGACCTCAGTCAGCCCCTCTTGAACCTCCTGACGGCCCATGGTCTGTGGTGGACAGATGCTAACCAAAGTAGAGTTTAAGTCCCCCTAAAACACACAAGACACACGCACAAACAAAAACACAAGCCAAATCATTAACAAAGTTACTTATAGATTGTTATAAGTACTACTTATATACTTTATAGAGCAAGTCTAGACCAAACTTGTATAATTATTTAAAGAGCTATACTATTGATAAACATTGTTTGTTCTCACCGGCATCATGGTGCAGAGAACAGGCTCAGTGACCCATGGAGCAGAGAATAAGTTGTGGTGGCTGCTGTCAGCTTGGCCAGGCACAGGGCTGAGGAAACCAGGAACATGCAGTGTCACGTCACCTGCAGACCTGACACAATGGTTTGTACGTACTCAAACATGAGTCATACCCCCATGACATTAAATCTAACCAGGGTGCTGCTATGATTTAACCCTAGAACACTAACATGATGAGTGAGCACTTTCACCCATGCAACTGTGCTCACATGATTTTCATTGTGTTGCTGCTGTCTGAGTTGCATGGATCCTTGGATCAAACATGCCTTGAAGATAGGCATGCTTCCCTGCTCCCATTTCTGTTTTTTTCCGCAGGCACGTGATTTTCCCCTGACGTTAGTGATAGAGAGTAAAATATCTTTCGGGTGGATTTCACCCAACGTTCATGTTTATGTATTAAATCAGTCAATCTTATCACTTTTCGAGGGTTAGGGTTAGCGAGGTGTGATAAACTTGTGGCTCATACACAAGGAGAATGCAATGAAGAGGGGGCCTTATATGCAGGCTTTAGCACTGGCACTCATCAAGCCATGGGCAGAGCAGAGGCTCCCCTCTTCAAATCTGTCATATCAACTCAGAATCCTGATCTGCAGCACGTTTGACATCCCTGCCACTGGCACTCCTGCAGGTGAGGCAGGACCAGTGGCAGCAGAAAGCAGAGGTCCCTTAGTGAGGTGTGCTGACTGAGATACTTGAGATACTGAGATTAACTTGAGATAATACTTTATGGATCTCCATTGGGGAAATTTGAATTTCACAGCAGCACGAGGCAAGAGAATTCATATGGTTAAAAAAAAAAAGTCATTTTTACCCTCTTAAAAAAATGCAATTTTTTGTTTTTCTCTCCCACAGCTGTACGTGATACAGAGAGGCTGTGCCTTCACGGGACAAGACTCAAATGTCCCAGGAATCAGTGGGCGATAGAAGTAGTTCCCAGCTCCATTTTATTTATTTATTTATTTTTATTTTTTTTTTGTGGGGGGGTTTATTAACGACTTCCTAATTTCTCACTAATTTCCAAGCATTTTATAGGGTCTCCCGATAATAAATTTTTTTGCATTTTGTGAGACATTGTTTAGTAGAAAATAAAAGAGTACTTCAATTTGTCATGTATTTTTGTATTTTAATATATTTTGATGAGAAGTATTTTTTAAATCCTAATCCTAATAAATTAGTGATGGTGTTACTAATTGTGACATTAGTGTTCTAGAGTAAAATAATAAAATATATCAGTCTGTTCACTTGAACTTCATTTACATGAAAGAAACTACACCTCCTGGTGACTAAAATATTTCAGATTTTCCCCAATATGTCATATTCCAATGACACATTTTCCTCTCCAATAAGCTTGATAATTTTTGTTGCTTTTAGTGACACTTCAGGGGGGTTAATGTTAGCAGACGTGTGGTAGTTGTGAGGGGAGGGGATTGGGAATTGATGGGCGGTTAGTTGAGAGCTGACCCAGTCAGAAGGTAAGTCAAGGTGAGGAGGTGAAATGAGGAGACCCAGAGGTGAATTGAGGAGGCAAGGTGGGGAGGTGAAGGTTGGAATGACCCCATGAGGAGGTGAGAACTCACCCGGTGAGGAGGTGGTATGGCCCAGGCTGGTCCTGGAAGTAGTCTGGGTAAGTCAAGGGACACTGAATCCTAGAAGCAGTTGCTCACAATCAGCCAGGGAAAGTTAAAAGAGCAGGGTGTCCTAGATGGGACAGACACACAGGACCAGAGACAGAGAGTAGACAGACTCTCTACCTGAGGCTGAGGGGGTCCAGCGTTCCTGGAGGGATGGTTTGATGCTGAGGCTGGTTGATTATTGGAGGCAGATGAGCCTCTGAAGGGGGGGGTGTCCATAAAGTAATCCTGGCAGGGCCGTCAGAGCAACAATCTTTAGAGAGGGGGGCGTCAGAACCAGCATGATCCTGTTTGCTCTGTGTTGCGTTCATGCCTGTTGTGGAGCCGTTCATCACACAACCTGTTTAAAGTACACTTTATGGCGCATTTACAGACAAAAGGGTGTCACTGTAACGGTTTCTGAGCGTGGTGAAAAAACTGACAAGTCCGTGTCAATAACCGACTGTGCAGTTCACCAGCCTGGTCTAACGTCTCTTTTCAGTTCATTCTCCAAAAACTGTGAAATTCACACTTACAACCAGCTATCATTTAGCCTGCTAGTATACCGCTGCTAGCTAAACTGCGGATAGACAAGCTGGACCTTTCATCAGAAATAACTCACACTTACATCGGAGCTGTGTTCACGCCAGGTTGTTCCGTTAATGAGGAGCGGGCAAAGCGGCTTTCAGTCGGCGCGCACTTTTTCATGGAGGTTACGTCAGAGGTGTGCTTCAAACTGCCGAAATACACTTGCCCCTCCTGACGTCACCGCACAGGTTAGTAAACGGAACACAACTTAGCCATGGCGGCAAACGGAGTGGTACGTACATATATAACATTGTGTGTATACTGTTATATATGTATATGTTATATATATATATATATATATATAGCAGTAAATATCTTTCATTTATTATAAGGGAATAATGGACACCACCACAATAACTCATCAGATCTTTGAACATGCATGGACATTACTCTGGTTACTGGTTTTAGCATTTTGACTTCTTTATCAGTTGGTTAGGTCACCGAGATGATCGACAGCTCTGACTCATGGTTGACAGGCTGTAATGGCTATCTCCAGCTCACCCGCAAGCCGCGACTGATGATATTTGCAACCGACTACAGAACAACAAGACCGAAGTCGCGTATAAAAAGCGGACCTGGCAACCCTGCGAGCCAGTATCGTCTTTTGACTCTTTTGTGGGTGAGAAAACCTTGTTACTGCCTCCTACCGCACCAAAGCTTATACAACGAGAGTTTATCCAACATTACATATCTTCGTGTTGCTTCCATCACTCCCGGATATAAACCTAATCTGCTCCTAATAACCCCTCTCCAAATGAAAGTGCTGCCTTCATAAGATTTATTAAAGCAAAGGATAAAATAGCAACCCACAATTCCTTACTGAGACAACTTTTAAGAAGATCCCAACTACAGTTTGACGGTTGTGGACTTTTTTTTTTTAAGTGCCATGGGGCCTGTCGCCCGGACAAGCAACCCACGTACCGTCCTGTGTTCAAAAGTCACCCCGATCACATTTTAGTTTGCAGGACAAATTGCGTTTGCCAGATATGACTATGACCTTGATTAATGAGAATATGCACAGAATGAGAGTGAACAAATGAGTGTGCTGAACATACTAGTAGGAAAGTCAATTAATCAATGAATTTGTTTTTCATTACATTTGTTATTTTTTTGTTATTTTTTCATGCTTCTCTCACTCAAGTGAACGAGCAGCTCCACTCTGGTTTTGACAAAAAAGTGATTTGGATGACTCTTTTGAGCATTGAAAAGCATTGTCTGTGTGTGTTTGTGTGTCTCTGTGTGTGCATTTGCGTTTGCATTTGTCTATGTCTGTGTGATTGTGTGTATATTTGTCTCTGTGTGTATCTGTCTATATGTGTGTATGTCTGTATGTATGTGTGAGTGCGTCTGTATATCAGTCTGTGTGTGTCTGTATATCAGTCTGTGTGTGTCTGTATGTCAGTCTGTGTGTGTGTCTGTATATCAGTCTCTGTGTGTGTGTCTGTATCTCAGTCTGTGTGTGTGTTTGTATATCAGTCTCTGTGTATGTCTGTATATCAGTCTATGTGTGTGTGTGTATATCAGTCTGTGTGTGTCTGTATATCAGTGTCTGTGTGTGTGTCTGTATCTCAGTCTCTTTGTGTGTTTGTATATCAGTCTCTGTGTGTGTCTGTATATCAGTCTCTTTGTGTGTCTGTATGTCTGTATATCAGTCTGTGTGTGTCTGTATATCAGTCTCTGTGTGTGTCTGTATGTCTGTATATCAGTCTGTGTGTGTCTGTATATCAGTCTGTGTGTGTGTCTATAGCTCAGTCTCTGTGTGTGTCTGTATATCAGTCTCTGTGTGTGTCTGTATATCAGTCTCTGTGTGTCTGTATATCAGTCTGTGTGTGTGTCTGTATATCAGTCTGTGTGTGTGTCTGTATATCAGTTTCTGTGTGTGTGTCTGTATCTCAGTCTCTTTGTGTGTCTGTATGTCTGTATATCAGTCTGTGTGTGTCTGTATATCAGTCTCTGTGTGTGTGTCTGTATCTCAGTCTGTGTGTGTGTTTGTATATCAGTCTCTGTGTATGTCTGTATATCAGTCTATGTGTGTGTGTGTATATCAGTCTGTGTGTGTCTGTATATCAGTGTCTGTGTGTGTGTCTGTATCTCAGTCTCTGTGTGTGTCTGTATATCAGTCTCTGTGTGTGTCTGTATATCAGTCTCTTTGTGTGTCTGTATGTCTGTATATCAGTCTGTGTGTGTCTGTATATCAGTCTCTGTGTGTGTCTGTATATCAGTCTCTGTGTGTCTGTATATCAGTCTGTGTGTGTGTGTCTGTATCTCGTTCTCTGTGTGTGTCTGTATCTCAGTCTCTGTGTGTGTCTGTATCTCAGTCTCTGTGTGTGTCTGTATATCACTCTCTGTGTGTGTCTGTATGTCTGTATATCAGTCTCTGTGTGTGTCTGTATGTCTGTATATCAGTCTCTGTGTGTGTCTGTATCTCAGTCTGTGTGTGTGTCTGTATATCAGTCTCTTTGTGTCAAAAAAAAAAAAATCAGATTTATTTGTATAGCGCCAAATCATAACAAAGTTTCATCAAGGCACTTTACATATAGAGCAGGTCTAGACCAAACTCTTTATAAATTTATTTAAAGAGACCCAACAGATCCCCCGATGAGCAGGAAAAACTTCCTTTAAGAGGCAGAAACCTTGAGCAGAACCAGGCTCAGGGGGGGCGGCCATCTGCCTCGACCGGTTGGGTTGAGAGTGGGAGAAAGAGAGAGAGAGAGAGAGAGAGATAGGCATTGGAGGGGGGGGGGTGTAGGCAGGAACATGTTGCTGCATGAAGTTCATGGAGTTGAGCTGTAATACAGAATTCATGCTATATGGGACCAGCAGGTGTTGCAGGAACATGGGATGGAGATGAGTCACCACCTGCAGGATGAGGACAGGGAGAGAGAGGAGAGGAACTGGGAGAGACAGAGACTTTGGCAGAACATGGTTAGTAAATGTACTATAAATGCTTAGAACTGGGAGAAACTGTTGTTTTGTTTCTGTGTGTCTGTATATCAGTCTGTGTGTGTTTGTATATCAGTCTCTGTGTGTGTTTGTATGTCAGTCTCTGTGTATGTCTGTATATAACTCTCTGTGTGTGTCTGTATGTCTGTATATCAGTCTGTGTGCGTGTCTGTATATCACTCTCTGTGTGTGTCTGTATGTTTGTATATCAGTCTGTGTGTGTGTCTGTATATCAGTCTGTGTGCGTGTCTGTATATCAGTTTCTGTGTGTGTGTCTGTATCTCAGTCTCTGTGCGTGTCTGTATCTCAGTCTCTGTGTGTGTCTGTATCTCAGTCTCTTTGTGTGTCTGTATCTCAGTCTCTGTGCGTGTCTGTATCTCAGTCTCTGTGTGTGTCTGTATCTCAGTCTCTTTGTGTGTCTGTATATCAGTCTTTGTGTGTTTGTATATCAGTCTATGTGTGTGTTTGTATATCAGTCTCTTTGTATGTCTGTATATCAGTCTATGTGTATGTCTGTATATCAGTCTATGCGTGTGTTTGTATATCAGTGTCTGTGTGTATGTCTGTATATCGGTCTCTGTGTGTGTTTGTATATCAGTCTCTGTGTATGTCTGTATATCAGTCTATGTGTGTGTCTGTATATCAGTCTGTGTGTGTCTGTATATCAGTCTCTGTGTGTCTGTATATCAGTCTGTGTGTATGTCTGTATATCAGTCTCTGTGTGTGTTTGTATATCAGTCTCTTTGTGTGTCTGTGTGTCTGTATATCAGTCTCTGTGTGTGTCTGTGTGTGTCCTGCAGTCTAACACAAATGTCAGTAGTAACAGCTGATCAGCAGTCTGATGACATCACTGACTCTCCCTCCAGCCAGAGAAAAATACATGGGGAGTAATAGGAGAGAGGAGGGGTGAGCATGTCCTTTAGAGGGGCACAGTTCAAATTTGGTTTGTTTGACAGTTAAGGCATTTTTCAAGAGAGGACAAGAATCTCTACTACTTTGGAGGAAATTACACGTTTACCTTAAAAAACATTTTAACGTAGCATTTATTGCAGTACCCTTTTCTCCTTACTTCAGTTGCTCAATCTCAAGTTTTATTTTTTTCTGATTATCCAGCTCTAGATTCCTTTTATCGAGGACCTTCACATTGTCTGCTCCAACCTGTATTAATTGGTCATTGAGGTGTTCATGTAAGAGTACATGACAACTTTGACAGTTACCTCTGTATGGGGGCCAGCAAAGGTGTGTGCTGGCGGCTTGAGCAACACTAATGTGTCTCCTTCAACTGTAAAATAGACTTTTCTCATCTGAGAAACAATAAATATGCATTTAGTATTTTACCACCAAAGCACGTATGCATACCCTGGACAAAAACTTGCTGCTGGGAGCTGCCAGCTCCAGGGTCTGACTGAATACCGCCTTGTATCCCCTCCATGATCGGCTGCTCTTCAGTGTTTGCAAGGGCCAGTTCCTCTGAGGCCGTGTAATCTGCTGGAGTGGGGCCCCCTCCAGTCTTTCTCCTCCTTTCTCCTCTTCTTCTTGTTTGCTTGAAACAATATGAACACTTAATATGTATGCATCCACATTCCTCTAAAAGAGCGATTGAGTGATTCATGCACAGTAAATACATACCACTTTGGATTATATTTTTGTGCTTGGTCCAGATTTGCACTGTTGGCACTACAACTAATAGAACACCAATTGGAAAATTGCTTAAACTTTATCACAAATAAGACAAATCAGATTAATCTCACTTTGATTTGGCCCTAATCTAAGTGATTTCCATGTATTCTTCATTCTGAGACAATGTCAGTGAATTAAAGTTATATGATGATATAATATATCGGCTATATTAACTTACATTATCTGAAATGTAAGTTCAGATGATTTGAACTTTTTTGTCAGGCTTCCTCTCTTGCCTTGTTTGTAGAAACAGTGTTGCTTTTAGCTGTTCTTATCGGTCTGAACTCTTCATAGCTTTCCATTATTGTAATCTGCACCTCTTGGCTGAAATATGCGGCATGTAATCTGACAATTTTTCTTTGGAAATGGTGTCAAATGACGCCTAAACGCCACTTTTTATGTGAATGCGCAACAAATCAAGTTGATAACCACCATCGTGATACTCATTATCTCTGGTTGGAGCTTTCGGCTTTGTTGAGCCAGCTCACCCAAAGAAAGCCCGGCTCTGTTGAGCTTCCTTCGTAGTATACCCCTCAGATCATGGTCATATCCAGCCAACAATCATCAGACTAGTGAGGATTAGTCAGACTGATACGTTACGAACTGATGAAGCCTCTTGGATAAGAGGCAAAACGTCTTTGACAAACCAAAGTCCTTAGTCCAATTGTTGGCCAGAAATAACATCAATGGTAATAATAAAAATAACAACAATTTGAGTGGCGGCACAGTGGCATAATATTTGGCACTGTTGCCTGACAAAAAGAAGGTCGCGGATTCAGTCCCGGCCTGGGGCCTGAGTGTGGATGTTTCCTCCTACTGTCCAAAGACAAGCACATTTAGGTTTATTGTTCATTCAATCGTTCATCTTTAACCGCTTAACCGTTTTCAGGTCACAAGGGTACTAGAGTCAATCCCTGCTCACACTAGGTGAAGGTGGGGCACACCCTGGATAGGTCACCAGTCCATCGCAGGGCCAACACACAGAGACAGACAGAGACGAACACTCGCACTCATCAATTAACCCAAACATGCATATCTTTGGATGTGGGAGGAAACCCACGCAGGCACGGGGAGAACGTGCAAACGTGCCCCAGGCCCAGGAACCAAACCCGCAACCCTCATATTGTGGTTTATTGGTGACTCTAAATTTCCTGTAGGTGTGAGTGGTTGTCTTTGTCTGTCTCTGTATGATGGACTCACGAGCTGTCCAGGGTGTACTCTGCCCTTGCCCAACGTAAGCTGGGATTGGCTCTGGCACTCCCTGTGACTCAGAAACAGATAAGCGATAACAGATTATTGAATGAATGGGCTAGAATCAGCAGAAAAAAATTCTCAATCACTGAATCAAGCTATAATAACTTTTAGGATGCAGAGCACCTCACAAGTCCCACGAACCAACCCCAGATAAGCAGATGCAGATGGAGGGATGGAATACCTCAGAAGTTCCATCATTTTTCTGTCCAGCAGAGGAAAATCAAGTAAGACATGTTACAAAATTGGTGGACAAGACATGACAATAATCAAAAAAGGAACTGAAGAAATTGCAGAACCTCTCACTCACACCCGCAACAGAAAAACAGAATTAACCTTTGGGCATTTAGTTACCATCTAGTTACCATCTGTGCTTTAGAATTTGATGGACCCTCTTCCTGCTCCCCAGTCAGCTCTGTTGAAACAATAACAAAGTCTGTACTATAGAGTATGTTACATGTCAGTCAGTCATCCTCTATTTATACAGCACATTTTTACATAACCAGGTTTGGCTGAAGTAATTCACAGAGGAAAAGATAAAACATGAAAAACAACATGGCATACTGAGAAGGACCAAAAGGGACAGAATGAAATATATAAATAAATCTTTAAATAATTACTTACATGAGGAATTAATTAATTCAAATATCAGTTCATGTAATGTAAAAAATATATCTAATTATTTCACGCTCTGACTCTTTCAATCAGCCACCTATCACAATAAAATATGCACAATGATGACAGGAAGACTTCTCTTTAAAGCCAAAAATAGTATTTGTTAACTTCCACAATGATTAACAAAGCCAACAATTGTTTCAATTGAGAAATACTATACTAGCCACTAATGCTAAGCAAAACACAAAGCCTGCAGTGGCATAAAGACAAACCATGTATTATACAGCGTGTAGTTTGAGGTGTGGCTTTTTCACCTGTTCACCAACAGCTACCTGTTTGACCACAAGGTCGGAGTTCTTTGTGTGTGTGCTGGACTATTTCATGGATCACACATACGTACGCAAAGTTTTGGAGACACAGCTCGGAGCAATGGTTGATTTAATCAATCAAGAGGAGTCTGCAGAGTACTTTCCAGAGCCTCGACCAAGTAAGAAAACAAAGACATCTGTTCAGGAGCAGGACGAGCCTATGACTATGGCCTATGGTGGAACAAGCGAGGGCGGAGGGCAAGATGACGGGCTTCAGAGGTCCATTTGCCTACATTGATGGAAAAAGAGTGACAATATGCAACATGTAGGTGACAAAGCATCTCTTCTACTAGATTGTTGACTCTTGCAAACTTCTTGTTTTTGACTCTATACTTGATTTATTTTCTAATGAGCCTCCCCCACCAAAAAAAAAAAAAAAAAAATGGGAATTGGTCTGTCACAGGTGCAACATTTTCCTCAAATATTAAAAGAGGATTTTGAGTGTCCTTATTTTTTTACTCTTAGTTATTTTCTATGTCAATTTGTGTTCTGTCTGTTAATGCCAGGGGTGTTAGGGTTAGGGTTAGGGTTCCCTTAAAGAGTAAATGTTTATTTTTATATTGCCAGAATAAAGGAGCAGATTTTTATTTTATTTAAGAAACTCACGCTATAGAAGCAGGTGTGTCAATGTGGAGGAGTCAGTGGGGGAGAAACGTGTGGTTTTCCTTTGGTGGCAACAGATCAACAGAGGCCGCTGTATTACAGGGAAAGTTTAAAGGCAACATTGTCAATCACTTTTCAGATATTAATGGCAGATAGATAATCCTTCTTGTTGAAGTTGATCATTGTCAGTTTATTATTGCATATAATATATATGCCTCCAATAGTAAGCAAAATAATGCAGTTATATTTTCAATAGAAAACACAATCAACCAGCTGTCACTAACATTCCTTACAACCAAAGTATTATGGGGAGGAGACTTTAATGCAGTGATGGATGAAAGTTTGGACAGATGGCCTCCTAAGGATAAAGTAATCAATGAATTAGGGAATGTTTGTGGCAGAATGGGTCTTATTGATATTGGAGGCATAGAATCCCAAACCAAAAAATGTATACTTGGAGTAATAAAGATAGAACTCAACAATCTCGCATAGATTTCTGGTTAATTTCATCAGACATAGATGATGGAGAAGGTGGAGCCGGTAATAATAGAACCCACAAGATCAACAGATCATCAGGCCGTCACAATTAAGGTCAATATGGCAGCAACTAGATTCACTTCTAATGGCAATTACTGGAAACTGAATAGAGCATTACTCGAAAACAAACAATTTAAAAATGAAGCCCAAAAAATAATTAAATATTGGAGGCAAGCAAACTCTCTACACAGTTTTGGGAAATATTGGGAACTGCTGAAGTATGTAACTGGAAAAATGGCTATTATATTTGGAAAAAGACATTGCCAAAGCAAGAAGAGAAAGACAACATCAGATAATTACAAGAAAAATAAGACTAAATTAAATCCATCTGGAGAACTAAACGAACTGTTAGCTTTACAACTTGAATTAGACAGATTGTATGAGGAGAAGGCCTGAGGTGCTGTTGTCAGATCTCGAAGGAAGTGCCAAGAACAAGGTGGTGCACCAAATACTTTTTTAATCTGGAAAAAAGAAACTTTGAGTCAGCCTCTTGAGTTAGACTTGACATTAATAATAAGGTATGTGATGAGGAAAAATATATTTCCCAGTATGTAGCAGACTTCTACCAGAACTTATATGCTGTTGATACTGAAAATGAAGGTAAGATTGATTTATTTCTGCAAGACATTTAAAAAGGGACATTAAAGGTATTGATGACAATTTTAAAACTGCGTGCGATCAGGGGGTTATCTTAACAGAGGTAAAAAAATGCATTGACTCTCTAAAAGATAACAAATCTCCAGGTAATTATGGGTTAATATGAGAATTTTATAAAGAATCAAGTGAAATATTAGCCCCATTTTTAGTTGCTGTTTTTAAAGAATGCATAAAAAAAGAACAACTTCCGCCAACTCTCTGTCAAGGTCTCATTAAACTGATTCCTAAACCAAAAAAAAGATAAATTGCGTATTGAGAATTGGTGCCCTATCAGTCGGTTAAACAACTATGCAAAATTATTTGTCATGATATTTGCTAAAAAACTTAAGTCGAGACTGGATTATATCATTGATGAAGAACAATCAATCAGCGATTTCCGGTCGCTGTTAATCAGAGGTGACAAGTAACGAAGTACAAATACTTTGTTACTGTACTTAAGTAGACTTTTCAGGTATCTGTACTTTACTTCACTATGTATTTTTCTGACGACTTTTTATTTTTATTCCCTACATTTATACAGGCTCGTAACTTTTTTTTTTCTTTTTTTTTTAAAAACCCCTCAACAGATGACGACACAACATAAAAGCATACACAAAAGACGTGACGAACTAGAAAGGGAAAGAGGAAGAAGAAGAGGGGGGGACAGGAAACTGCGAGAAGAAGTCTAGTGAGTGAGGGGACAGTAGAGAGAGAACCGAGAACTTGTACTGTAAAAGAAATTATCAATGGATGTATTGCGTTTCATTAACGGCAAAAATTCATTTTCACTTTTTAATCTTACTTTGAAAGTGCATTTCAGAGCTTCTACTTTCTTACTTTTACCTGAGTAAAGGAGTTGAATCAGTACTTCTACTTTTACCAGAGTATTTTTTTACACGTCTGTACACTGAGTACTTTTGACACCTCTGTTGTTTGAATTTGGACAGTTGAGTGGTGTAATTCTGAAATTTAACATTAAAGGATGCAGAAGAATCAGCAATGAGGTATCAGTATATACAGGAGAGATGATGGCACTCTTAGTGGCAGTCCAACGGGTTGAAGAGGTGAGACCTGGGAGGACAGTAGTGTTCTCTGACCAAAAAAAGACAAAAAAAAAAAAAAAAAAGGCATAAGCTCAAAGAAAGCAAAAGCAATGAGAAGAAGAGAGAACAGGCAGATGGTTTTATAGAATTCAAAGAAGAGTTGGAATTACAAGAGAGACAGCAAGATCCCGCAGAGAGGAAACAATAACATCAAGGTTACGATTTGGTCATTCAGGACTTAACAGCACACTATAAAAAAAAGAAACATGCATTAGGAAAATGTGACTATTGTGATCAGCAGGAAACAGTAGAACATGCCATAATGTACTGTACAACGTATAAGAAAGAAAAGATCTGATTTTGAGCCTTACAAAACAGAAGCTGAGGTTAGATTTAAATTATATGCTACAGAGAGTATCGAGTGAAAAATGCTACGACAATTTGCTACAATATCTTAGAAGTACTGGATTGATTAAAATCATATAATTTTGCTTTATTTAATTGTAAAAGTTTCCTTAGATAGAACGACTAAATAATAATCCCGGTCCAAACTCCATACCAGTCGGTGGCAGTAATGCACCTTAACGGTTTTTGCCAACCGCCAATAAACCCAACAAGAAGAAGAAGAAGATGAAGACGAAGAAGAAGAAGAAGAATTTGAACAAGTTAATCGCTGAGAGAGGCGGGTAGTGTTGTGAACCTTCTTCCAGAGGTTGAAAGTTTGTCGGAGACCGTGGAGTGCTAACAACACAAACCCAGTTAGCATCAGCTAAAAGGGCAGCCTGTTTTCTGTGATGCTAATCTCGATCATTGATCACTTTGGGCCATGACGTTACAACGCTAAGTGGTAAAGTGTGTGTAGACACCGAACTTCCTGGCGGTAAGGGAGTTACTTTTTTTTCCGATCACTGGTGATGCTGTTTGGCTTCGTGTCGCCAATCTCTGGGCTTCTGTGGTTTAAATCGGCCACTCACTCAAACTTGGACGGTTAATTTTCACTCAACTCACAGTTAGTTATGCATTTTGTTTTCACAAAGTTCTAAATCACTCATTCCTGAGTTCTGCTAACTTAGCTTAGCAATGCCCCCCCCCCCCGCTCTCTCTTTCTCCTGCTCTGCTTGCTTGATTTTCAGTTACTCCCCTCCCTCCTTTAGTGATAATAGTGTATGTAATTAATACAGGTTGTTGCATTGATTGATCTAAATAATATAAAAATAACTATTGTATGTTAGATCACCATCATCCAAATCACTGTTAGTTAATGATATGTTTGGCAGTTATTGTCCACCTGGTCCTTACTCAGAGCTTCTATCAGAGTTCTCTGACTTTTTATTTATTTGTACTTCGTACAGATAAAGTCATTATGAGTGATTTCAATATTTATGTAGTTGTCAGTGACGACTTTAGTTCTGCATTCAAGTCAGACTCACCTGGCTTTTTCATTGTGTGAATGAACCTACTCACTGTTTCATTAACACAGTTCACACATATGGCCTTGGAATTGGGTAATTAATATTTCCCTACAACCCTCTTCTCTCTGACCACTACTTAGTTTTTCCCAATTGCAAAAACACATTTCTTGAAACCTCCACCCATTTTGCCAAAACCTAAATACAAATCAACCCTAACCCAAAAATGTGAACTACATTCACAAAACCCCCGACTTTTCTATACTTTGAACTCTGAACAGACTTCTATCTTGCCCTGATCATATCATGAGAAACTCTGCGTTCAATTTTGAGTTGTGTGTAAAGGATGACAGCTGTGTTAGTTGTGATCACATTTTGCTGCCAGTTAGTACAATTTTGCAACATAAGTCTGTATCACAGGGTGAAATGTGTTGAGTGTGTTTTTAAGGTTGAAGGGAAAAAAGAGCAGATACTTTTTGCAAATCGAGTTTAAGTACCTGAACAGTGTTGAAGGTTTGGCCAAAAGCATGCTTGATTTGAAAAGTTAGTTTAGGCCAACGATAATTTGTTCAGAGAATGGGGTTTTGCTGTTAACTAATTAGTTAATTCAGTAGTTAATTCAGTTATAGCAGATGCTTATCTGAAAATGCTGGTGCTGAATTTAAGGAGAATATTGAGATATCATTTGCTAAACTGCAATGTCTAAAGTCAATAGAGGACTTCTCCCCTAACTAGATTGTGAATAGCATGGTCCATGGTGTTTAAAATGATTCTGTCACTCTTCTGAAAAAGAAAGTGATGAAATAGGGGCAGCTGGCAGCTTGATATAACCCTCAAATTCGTTCATTAAAACAAATGGCATGAAAATTGTAGAGAGGAAGTGGTGGTCCAGTAATGCAGATTAATCCTACTTAGCTTATTATAAGTGGTTTTTCCAAATTCAACATAAAATGTTAAAATCTTAATGGATTTGATAAGTTAAACAGACATTCGCGAAGTATTGATGGCCAGTTACGCAACATGCCAGTAGCTTAAGTTAATTGGGCCCGGTGCCAACTCAGTGACGCTAATGTGGGTAGACTAATTGATAGTATTAAGCTAATATCTACACGCCATGATGTATTAACTGCAGATGAGCTTGTTCAAATATTTCATTAAGAGGAGAGACAACTGATTAAGATGATGCTAGTCAGGTATCATTAGCCTTTTACTGACTAATAAATGGTGATGGTTGGGTAAAAAATAGTTTTTTATTGTTCACACTTCAGATGTGATGTGAGTGTAAATTATTAACGTTAACATTACTCAAACTTTTAGTGTAATCGTATTGGACAATTAACATTTTACAGGGAGGAGTACTGGAACAAAGTGAAGGAGAGGAGAGCAAAGTGATGGTGCTAACCCAACCCTAACCCATCTAGCTGATTTTATTAATTAATTATTAATTATTTGTTAATTAATTTAATTTTTTCTTTACTTTTTACATTTAGCATTTATCTGACATTGTATATGGCTGAAATGTATAGGTTGTAGTGGTTGTAAGGGAAAAAGCAATGTTCAACTGGCCAGCCAATAAATAGGCTGTAAAAGTTAAATCTGCAGTCATGTGTAATTTGTTTACACTACCACGGCCCTCTGGAGAGCCTGCCCCCACTGCTGAAAAAAATCCTGGAGGAAACACCGATATACAACTTCCCTTTTATTTCTGAAATTCTTGAAAAAGCATTTGCAGGCCAATTATATCAACATCTGCATAGGAATGTCTTGTTTGAAGAGTTTCATTCAGGTTTTAAAATAAGTCATAGCATGGAAACAGCACTGGTAAAAGCTACCAATGATATTCTAATGTCTTCAGACAATAGATAAGCCTCAATTCTTGTCTTGCACTAGATCATAGTGCTGCTTTTGACACCATTGAGCAGATGTGTCAAAATCCGGTCCTGGAGGTGTATTGGAGCAGGGTGTCATCTAAAACATGCAGGACAGTGGCCCTCCAGAACCGGATTTGGACACCTCTCCCATTGAGAATAATATTTGATTGCAAATGCTCACACACCGAATTGGGATAAAAGGCACTTCGCTTTTTCAGGGCCGATACTGATTATTAGTAGTCAAGGAGTCTGATCACCGATATTTGGAGCCGATTATTCATTTGCAGTAAAAGGGAAAATATTGGCGTCAAAATTTTGAATAATACTAGTAGAGTAGACACCAGTGGAGTAGAGGAATCCATACAGCTGATAGATTGCCATGTGTGAAAATCTCTCTTTTAATGTATTAAGAGCTGTATCAATAAGAGGCAAGAAAAACTCTCTTTTGAGATCTCTTCTGCAGGTGACTGAGTTTGCCTTCTTCCTTCATACCCAAACTGTCAGGTTGTTCTTCTCTGATGCACCTCTGGCCAGCTCATCTCCACTTCAAGCCTCTCTGCTATTTCCCTGGCCTGTTTTGGCAGTGTTGAAACCATCATCCCGAAATTCTTAAATTCTTAGGGAATTATGTCACTGCCCTGATTTATTTTCTGACTGTTTCAATTGAAACTTTCTGGCATCTGCAGGGTCTTGCTGGCTTTATTGATCTGGAACAACACATTGTACCACACAATGGTACTTAACACAAAAGGTCACCTCTGCATCTCCTGGTATATGCTCCTTCCAGCTGTTGAAACTATTTCTGCAGTCCTTTTCTGTATGGCTTATTCCTTTAGAGAAGTCAATGCCTCCACAATTTCAAAAAGCTGGTAGCCAACAGTTTGATAGCTTCAACCCTGGACTCCCACCTGGTTGTTGACACTGCCTTCAGTGTGAAGTTCTTGACATGTTCTGTGAGAACGGATCAGTGGTGAACTGAGGCGCTGAACAGAGTGTAGAATTGCTGTAGCAGACCAAAGAAGCTGATGGATGTCACAGATTACTTGGCAGCATCCCCGACGACAAGGTTCAAAGTGTGATTTCCACAGGGAACACATAAAGCCTTGCTGTTTAGTACTCTTTTGGACCCCCTGATTTTTACCTTGCATGTTACTGCTGTAGTTGTAAGACTGGCCACGACAGTTGGACAGGTCCAGCTCTAGTGTTTCTAGGTGCCCTAGAATGACTCTCATAAGCCTTTTCCTGTTGTGCCTGAAGAAAACCAACAAAGTGCTCACACCTTTTTGAGGTTTCACAATTCACAATCCATAGCACCACTGAAAGCTGCTCGTTGTGACTGAGGCCTAGAGTGCAGTCCATAATAACAGCATATTTAGCTTCCTTTACTTTCGCAACAGTTGCATCAACTGTGCACTTTGCTACAAGGGAGATGACCACAAGGCGACTGGTGTTTCCATCATCGCCCTGTGAGCGTTTAAAAAACGCTGATATTTTGCTTTGCTTTTCTTGTGACATTTTTCGACACTCGCTGGTGGTAGTCTGCTCACATCGCCATGTGTGATACAGAGCGCAGAGGAGAACTGTGCGAACAGGGAGAGACAGAAATGACGCTGTCGCGATACTAAAATAAATAACATATTACTATGCTGTTTAGTTAAAAGCACAAGGTAGCTATATACATGTTCTATAGGAAAATTAACCTTAAATGATGTGTGTTGTGATCTGGTCCTATATAGAAAATGTAATTCTGTTTAATTAATTTCACCTGCTGGGGGTGCGGGAGGCGCCATTGGGAGGGCAGGTTGCCCCCCTAATATAATCGTAGGAGAAACACTGGAGTTGGCTAATAAGGCTACCTTTTCTCCAGTAATTCGCTGCCTTATTCCTCATGACTACACTTCTCTGACGTGGCGCCTGACATGATGTCACTTTCAAGGTCATGCTCTCGCGAGTAATTAACTCCGATAGGATCCCCCAACCACCCCACTTCTGCCCTCCCCTCATCTCCCCTCCCCCTGCTGTTGCACTCATCACACAGGCTGTGCTGTGAAGGTGGAGAGATGTGGCGGTGGTGCATTTACGACAATAATAAAAAAAAAAAAAAACAAATTTGAAGCCCTGGCGGCTATGATTTAGAATTGTAGAGGAAACACTGGGGATCATGTTAATGCAGAGTGAGTAGTTGTTAATAGCGTCCTTAAGTTTCATACTTTGTAATGTTTTGAATGCATAACTTAAAGGAATATAGAAAAAAACATCCCTTGAACAGTTTTGATACTCACTAGTTGTTCATCTCCTCCACCCAGCGGACCCTCCTCAATGGGTGTCAATGTCGTTTTTCCATGTCGCTGCCAGTTGTGGGTTGCTGCTTGTGCTGGCAGCAGTGACTTGGTCCTAGCTACTGAAGATGGCACAAGGAGCACCTGCTTCTTGTGGTCGTTTGTTAGTATGACTTGTAGCCACTGCCGTGGTGAAGAAAGTAGTCACTTAAGTTAACTTGGATAATAGTTTTCTGCTTTCCTCCCTCTTTCTCCTTATCTCAGCACCACTAACGTAACTTCTTTTCATCTTCTCTTCTGTTCTCTTCTTGTCTTCTCTTCACTCAACTTTTCCTGGTTCATGACATTTGTTTTCATATGTTTTCCTGCTGTCTTCCTGAATCCTTCCTGCACATGTTCAGTAAGATGGACTAATCCAATATAGTGGGGACTAAAGTCGGGGGCCCCAAGACACACATAATACGATAAGCATTCTGCTGGCATTGTATCGAAGGGATTTAAACAAAAAAACATAATTAATGTGTGCAAATAATTAAAAATTCTATTGACCGTAAGTGTATAAGGAGCAGCTGCCTAGTTTTGCCTAATGGTAAGTTTGCCCCTGGCTCTGGCTCTTCTCCTCTCTCTTCATTGTGTTGTTAATCAAATCAAAACATAGCCTAATTTTATCTCCTAGCCTTAACAAATATGCGACTATCTGCATGTCTTCAACCTGTCACTTCCCAACATTATGTTTTCAGTGCTTGTCTGCATATCTCGTGTTTTGAGTTGATGCCAGTGCTTCACGCATGCAGATAAAGTCCAACTAGAAATCCCATAGGTGTCAGCATTGTTTTTTTGTTTTTTGGTTAAAATATGATGGGCTCTCACAAGAAGGTCAGCTGATCACACAGCCTGTCCACAAAGAAAAAAACTTAACAATCAAGTCAGAGTACCAGTCAGTATGGGAGCTATTTTGACTGTATGCCACTTTATGAATGTAGCCACATTATTATTTAGTTGTTGTTATGCTTTATGTTTCAAAGGTTGTGATATATATTTTTTTCCATAGTACTTGTCTGCAGCCATTTTGGGGTGTTTAAAATATGAGTCAGATTTGGACTTATTTGCATATTGCCATATCAGTGTAGATGGGCCAATAGAAAATCATGAATTTTCAAGCAAATATGTAGTGAAATACTTGGAACGACAGTGATGCTAACGTATCCGAACATGGTCACTTTTCTTTTTTGCGCCAACACAAAATTTGAGTTTCCTAACCTGCCAAATCACACTTTAACCACTGCTGCAAAGCGGGAGCTGATCCCACCCTGGATGTGAATGCAAAGTTCTCCCATGACAGAAAGTTTGGTTGTGCTCTTTTCTAACAATAAACAATACAGGACAAAATTGATTTTGCTTATGTAATGTGTCTCTCGACAAAGCATTAAAGTCATGAAGTCATTTAGAGAAGTGATACCCTATTTCAATGGCAAAAAGCAAAAAGGATCAACGGAAGAAAGTTCATTGATAGCTCTATACACATTTAAGGTGTTTTTTTACTCATTTTATGTCACTCCCACCATGTTCAACTCTCTCCTACAGTGTCTATTACAATTAAACTATGGTCAACAAATTATGCAAATTAAGTTAAGTCATTTAATGTATTTTAGGACATAGTTACAAAAGTTACTTTCCTTATTTCCTTAGGTTTTGGCAACACTGTACATTAGCAATATAACGAGAAATTTCTCCAAATCAGAATATGATTGGGGTGACTTTTGAACACTGGAAAATAAATCATATATTGATCCTGGCAGTAGCCTCCATGGCACTTTTCTAGTTACACACTACTATTCACTTCCCATTGTAACCTCTTCTCCTCCCCTACTGCTAATATTTACCAGTGCACATTTAGCACTGCCAGGTTGCAATCAATGTATGTTTTGTTTGTATTTTCCCCATCCTCTCATTCATGCTCGCTTACACTGTCTCTCTCACTGCAAGCCCCCATCTCCTTCTCTCAACCCAAACTATTGAGACAGGCTGCCCCCCCTTAGCCCAGATCTGCCCAAGCTTTCTGCCTCCTAAAGGAAGTTTTTCCTTGCCACTCTCACCAAGTGCTTGCCCTTGGAGGGATATGTTGGGTCTCTTGAACAACTCCATAAAGAGCTTTGCCTAGATCTGCTCTATGTTGTAAATATCTTGATGTAACTTCATGATTTGGTGCTACATAAAAACATTTGATTTGATGTTTCAGGAACATGAGTGAGCTAGAGGACCTCAGCCTTCATGTCCATAACCAGGTATCTTCACTGCGGCGCATGCTCGACCTGTCAGCAGCCGGTGGGTTACGTCAGATAGATTGGGCGGAGTTTGTACAAAGTTATTACTGCTGGATGTTTGCAACTATTATTGTTTTATTCATAGAATCATATTCAACATAATTTGCCTTTTTTTGACAAGGGTTAGGGTTGTCAAAGCCTCATGGTGAAATGTTGATGACCTGTGCGGGGGCTCAGTGTGTCTGAAGTGTAGTATGAAGACGTGTTGAAAGTCCAGTTATGTTATTCATATCAGTATTTCTCAATTTCCTGAGTTAATACCGTCATTGAGAAATGGAAGGAATACGGTGCATTTCAAACTACCAGGGGTAGGTCGTCCTCAGAAACTGAGTGACCGGCTCAGAGAGAAGGACCCTAGTGAGCTAGTAGTAGCATAGTGGTAGCATCAGGCTGTGTGGATGTTGCTTTCCTATAGGCCATTGAAGGCTGGTAGAGGTACAAGCTAAAATGAATGCAGCAAATATAGGGAAATGCTGAAGGACAATCTCATTCAGTCTGCAAGAGAGCTATAACTTGTGAATATATATTTTTCAGACAACAATCCCTAGCATAGAGTGAAAGCTACAGAGGATTTTTTTTCTTTTAGACAAAAAGGTGAATGTTCTGGAATGGCCAAGTTAAAACCGGACGGCAATTTAATTGATAATTTGTGGCTGAACTTGATGAGAGCTCTGCATACCTGATCCCCGTGCAACCTGAAAGAACTGGAGCAGTTTAGCAAAGAATATGGTTTTTATATTTATATATGTGTCCAGATGTGCAGCCTCATTGAGTAATCCACACAGACTCAGTACTGTAATAATTTATTATTTATTCATTAGATGTTGTTATTTATTTATTTATTTTTGGGGGGGAGGATGCATGAAGGCATTGACATGGCTCACTAACAGGTATGTTCTCGCTCTCAGAGCTTCCCCATAACAAGATTAATAAACTGGGACAGGAACTTTTTGTACTGGAGACTCTGCTGGAGCAGCTTGATCACTGTGTGGAGCAACAGAGGCGGCAGTTGGAGCACCTGAAGGTAAACTGTAATAAACTAGAGTTAGACTGAAAGTGTTATTAGAATTAAAAGAGGAGATATTTTAAATGATTTGTGAACAAATGTGTTAGACGAGTTAAATTTGGGTTGAACTGGAAGCAATCCAGTGACTGAAATAAAACTGAAAATAAAGAAAATAAATAGACAAACGGGATAAACAGCACTAACCGGCCATCTGTGGTGTGCTTTTGTTGCTGCAAACAATAGAACCTTATTGATACTGGATTTACGAAACCATGTTAATACTTTATACTATATTGATTTTATTGAGCAGGAAAGTGTAATATTGACATCCTACATGCATGTACACAGAGACAAGCTACAGCCAGACATTCAAAGCCACAACCCTCAGCCTGAGAAACAAAAACTGTCCAGGTACTTCTGCCCTGTGTCTCATTGAGTAATAACATTGTTGGTGTTTCAGGAAGTTGAGCATTTGCTCCAGAAGGATGCGAAGGACATCCATCACATGAAGGACAACATCCCTACACACATGCCAAGGAGGAAAGACCCTGCTCAGTAAGAATACAACCAGTGTTTCTCTCCCCTTGTTAAAGACAAACAGCTCATCTAATTCTAGACAAATTATCATGACACTGTCATCATCAGGAATAGTTTCTACAAAGAACAGTCAACTTCTGACTTCACTCACCTCTGTGATGCTTCTCTCGTTCCCAGAGGGCTTGAAATTGTTGTGGACAGTGAGGCAGCAGATGTTCAACTTATTCAGCCTGAGACAGTCAGAAGGACCAACAGGAGCCACACCAGAGAGGTGGAGGTCATCACCAGGCAAGAGTTTGATGGTATCCCCCAGTGAGTCATTGGTTCATACTTGTTTTATACTGGTACAGTCTCTAGATCAAACTGGGACAATTAATGATTTATACAGGGGCAATCTCTGGATCGTACTGAGCCCACCACACCAAAACCTTTGCTCTCATGGGTGGGGGGGGGGGGTCAATAAGACTGATCAATCATCTAATGCAACTCCTTGCTTTATTTTGAAAATCGAAAAAATAAAATAAAATAGGAACCTAAAAACGTAATATCAAACATACAGTGAAATCATACAATATAAATAAATGAACCTGTGTTCAAAAAGATATAGGAAGAAGTGTGTCAGTCATTAGTTTATAGTTGGCATAAATAGTCTTTAGAGTCTAACATTCTCATTTATCAGATGGTGCTGAAGAGTACAGTATCACTACATTGCAGTTTTTTGCAGTCCACAGGAAACATTGGTTATTGGTTCATGGTCTACTGGAGTTAAATTTTGTCTTTATAGTTGTCTGTCTGTCTGTCTCAGGTACATGAAAGGCCGTGTAACATATGAGCAGATGAATGTAGCTGTGCAGAGCATCAACACATCTGTAAAGGCCAAGTACAAAATCCTCAATCAGTCATTGAAGACTCTCAGTAACCATGGCCGCAAGCTGCAGCAGCGGTTCAAGGAGCAGGAGACTGGAGACACTAAAGGTACAAGTACCAGCAGATTGACTTAATGTCTTCAGGTGGTGTAGGAAAAACTTGTGGGTCAGCATCAGGTAAGATCATGACCATTTACCTGTCTCAGAGGTCACACAGACTGAGTGGACCTTGTTTGACATTGAACCTGACCTGAAGGTTATCACCTGGTTCTCTGCTAAGTGGACCTGCAAATGAGGATGAACTAGTCTGACTTGGCTACCCTCTTTGTGGACTTGCAGGTCAGTTCTTTGTGGTGGAAGATGACATCAGGGAGTTCACACAGACCAAGGTGGACAAGCGGTTCCAGGGGATCCTGAACATGCTGCGACACTGCAAGCGACTGAGGGAGCTGCGAGGAGGGGGCCTCACACGCTATGTATTGTTATGAACCATCAGGAGATTCAGAAAGTGCAGGCTCAACCAGGCTGATTCAAGTCTGAGCTCAGCCTGAAATAACTACAGCTGTTTGTAATCGTAATAAAATATCAAATAATAAAAACTGAGCTTCAACATGTTCATGACTATTCATTTCTCAACACAAATCAAGTCACACACCAGGACCTCAACCATCAACCCCAACCCCACAAGGATCACAACTATTAGTCTGAAGTCCACCAGGACCTCAACCATCAGCCGGTGGTCAACCAAGATCTAAACCATCAGCCTGAATTCCATCAGGATCACAACCATTAGCCTGCCATTCATCACGACTTCAATCAGCCTGAGATCGACCAGGGTTGCAACATGAAATCCACTAGGATTGCAAGCATTATCCTGAAGTCTACAAGGATCTCAACCACCAACCTGAAGTCAATGGGAACTTAAACCATCAGCCTGAAGTCAACCAAGATCTGAAACATCAGTAAGGCTGGTGTTATGGATTGGATTTTTGATTCAGTTATTGTTCAGGTACACACAGTTGGATACACCCTAACTGATGTAACCAGAACGTGTTTTTGTTTTAAAGTGTACTTCCTCTCATTGTCCACCAGGGGCCCTTGTGCCCTCTAAAACCTCAAGAGTCCAGCCAAGCAAAGTCAACACAGTTGTTGAATGTCCTGGAAACAGATCATGACACTAATCCCGCCTGATGACACCTGAAGCAAGTGGTCTGCCTATACAGCCTCTACTGAACCGACAGTTCAGTATAAGCTGAAATTAGCTTTCAGAATAAAGCTGTGACCAGCTGAAAACATGAGTGAACATGTTCACGTTCTGTGGTGAGTGGGCACACACAGCTCAACTTCAGTTTGCATTCACCCTGTTTCATTGATTTCTGTGAAATGTTCCCATACTTAAAAAAAAAAAAGAAAAACAACTTGCTTTTCCATTCAAACAATTCATCTTCTTGCAGCACTTCCTGTAGTGTATTACAGTTAAAAGTGATGCAGCATGTGATTTTAGCATACAAGATAGAATAATCATGATCCAGATACCACAAGAATAGGGTTACAGCATCTGGATTTGCAATCAAATATGTGTAAGACACCTAATCAGAATGAAAAACAGAATTACAATCTTATCTAAATCTTATCTCGTAAATTCACACAGAAAAGTAATCTTTGTTGTTCTTTTGCTACATAACAAAGAGTAAAGCAACGAAAAAAGGGAAACAATTAGCACAATATGTAACTAATCCCCACAATTAGAAGGTTGATTTTCAAGCATGTGGCCTTTCTGTGTTCAGTTTGCATGATTTCCCTGTGCCCCTGTGGGTTTCTTTCCACCGTCCAAAGGCATCATGTTTATGTTAATTGGTCACTCTAAATTGTCCATAGGACTGACTGAGTGTGAGCGGTTGTTTGTCCCTGTCTGTCTCTGTGTGTTGGCCCTGCGATGGACTTGCAGCCTGTCCAGGGTGTACACTGCCCTCGCCCCATGTAAACCGGGATTGGCTCCATCCCCCATGACCCGGAAACAGATAAGTGGTAGAAGAAGAATGAATATGTAAATGAAATGGTCCCCTGGATCTAAAGAGTTGTTTTTTAGTGACTTTTTTGATTTATCCAATGTAGACAAGGAATATACACACAGTCCTGTGGAGCAGGATTCATAGGATTATATCATTGACCACATCAGGAGACCAAATTCCTGACCCAGCCGTGATCACTGCAAGTCTTGTCCTGGGTCAAGCCAAGGTGGATCAGGCTCAGCTTGTTTATATGTCTGTCATATGAGATACATACTAATGGCTTACACAATATTTGCTTGTTTTTTATAGGTGGTTTCCAGGTAGTTTACATAGGGTTTACTGGCATTTTTACTGACAAAAATGGCCCACTAGACCGATTTAGACCATCCCTGGTCATAGCTGGACCTACTTCATTTGAGAGGAGGGGAGAACTGGATCGGATAGTGGTCTTTCTCACTTCTGTTCAGCTGGTGTGATGTGCTGATTTTCTTCACGTGTATTCATTGTATCAAGAACCTCACTGAGACTTCAGGAGCTGGACTGAGCTCGACTTCCCATCAGAGATGAGTCACACATCTGACACACTGATCTTGGCCAAGTCTTCCAAGTGAATTGTACACAGAGGGATGAGACCATTCTGGCAGATCCACATTGCTCTCCCCACATGGAGTCTTGACTCCTGCCATCAGGGAGAAGGTTGGCCTTTTCTAGGATGCCAAAGTCTAATCATCAACCATTTATATGTAAGTCTGACTAGCTGATTAATTTAATTCAGTTTCATACAGTAGATAAGTACACCCAAATATCATCTGCAAAGCAGTGGAAAGTGATGTTGTGCTTCCTGATAATATTCCCTACCACACTCCTCATCGGGGATTCCATCCTTTGGAATGTCCGTCTGACAGGGGCGCTCACCCTGTCCTTTCCCAGCAGCACTGTTACAGATATAACAGAAAATCCCAAGTGTTATAGATTCTCATCCCCAGGCGAAACAAGTCGCCATTCATGTGGACACCAACGACACCTCAAAACAAGAGTCTGAGCTTTTAAAGCGAGACTTTACACAGCTTTTTAATAGACTCTTAGAGTTCCCAGCTGTGTGTTTTTATCTCCGGCCCCACCCCTACCTGTGGCAGGTGCATTGGGCATTTCAGCAAGCTGCTCAGCCTGAACACCAGGCTCTTCTCTGCCTGCAGCACCCACAATGTCAATGCCTACGGTATACAACACACGCACGTCACCACACTCTCCTCCCACCGGCCCAAATCTAAACAGTCTGACCTGTCTGCGAGGATTTTGCAGACCACTTTGGAAACAAAATCGATGACATTAAGTCCAGCCTTTTAACACATTAAAATGTAATTTTTAACACATTTGGACAGTCTCTTCTATCCGAGGAAACACTGGAGAGTTTTGCCCTGGTTGATGCAAGGACACTTGGTCGCGTTTTCTCCCAAGGAAAGCCCACAAACTGCCTTTTAGATCCAATTCCCACATAACTCTTAAGGATGTTTTATGGATTCTTTGAGGAACAGATTTTACATATGGTAAACTGCTCTCTTTAGACGGGTGTCTTCCCCACCTCCTATAAAATGGCGGTGGTGAAGCCCCTTCTGAAGAAGTGCAATTTAGACCTCAAAATTTTTAATAATTACCGACCTGAATCTCACTTACCATTTTTAAGTAAGATTTTAGAAAAGCTGGTTTTTAACCAATTAAATGTTTTTTTTTAATACAAACAATATATTAGAGAAATATCAATCTGGTTTTAGACTAAACCACAGTACCGAGACAACCCTTTTAAGGATTTTAAATGACTTCAGGTGTAACACAGACTCACAAAAACTCAGTCTTGGTACTGCTGGATTTAAGCGCTGCTTTTGATACAGTAGATCACCACATTTTATTGAATAGACTGAGAAACCTGGTGGGCCTCTGTGGTACTGTTTTTGACTGGTTTTGCTCTTATCTCAAGGATCGATGTTTCTTTGTATGTATGGATACATGCTCCTCCAGAATACATGAAATTCGGTGTGGAGTGCCCTAAGGGCCAATTTTAGGTCCAGTTCTTTTTAATCTTTACATGCTTCCCTTGGGGGATGTCATCAGGAGACATGGTATCAGCTTAAAGTCAAGTACATTTCTCTCCTGATGGACTGCACCTAAACGAATATCTGATTTTATTCCCATTTATGTATATAATTGTAAGCTACTATCTCTTACGGTTAAATGTAAAATCAATCGAGGAGTACATCCAAAATCACGCATTGACTCAGGTAGTAATTTTTTCTCCTGCTGTTTTTCTCCTTCGCTGCTGCAGCGGTGTTACATTTATGGTGAAACATCTCCATAGGCCTGAATTCAGACCTCCAACTCCATCAGGGTGAAATAACTGGATTTTTTTCTCGGTTGTCATGGTGACTCGTGGTATCGGGGCTCCATTGATGATGGCTTTTCATAGAGTTTGTGCACGCGCACAACTCAAAGTGAACCAACTCAGATCAGCTGTTCTGGAACCGGATACTCAGAGTTTGTTGACCCTCCTATCTGGAATACCCCAGTTATCTCTGATTGGAGCTTTCGGCTTTGTCTAGCCAGCTCACCAACAGAAAGCCCGGCTCTGTTGAGCTTCCTTCGTAGAATACCCCTCAGGAGGGGTTCATACACGGAGCAAAGCAAGCCCAGTTAAGCAACCACACTTTATATAACAAGCCGAAAAAAAATCCGCAACCAGCGACTGACGATATTTGCAAATGACTGTACAGAACAAGCCCAAAGTCGCTTATAATAAGCGGACCTGGAAACTTGTAGAGAGAACCAACGTGCTATTGTTTTGCGGCGGCCATCAACTCAGCAACTGATTGGCTGGTAAAGTGTCAAATTTGAAATGAGCTCCTCCGATTGGTTCTTTGCTTTTCTAATAAGACACAATGATTGGTCGCAGTAAGTGTCAGTCGCGGCTGCCCCCACTTCTATTGGCTAATTGTTGGTGGTATCAGCCGGCCTCTCGGATTGGTTGGACGGGTGTCAGTCAGCACACGGTCTAATACCATTGGCTGTTGGTGCAGCTGCCAGAGTTTCCTTCCTAACAGCAGAGACCAGCTGGGTAAGAGCAGCCAGCCGTATCGAGCGGACGTAAGCTATTGTCACAGGAATATGATGATTTTGTCCACGAGGTCGCGCGCTGTTCGGATTTAATTGCACACCTGGGTGAGGAAGACTTTCTGTTTGTTTTCCCATGTGTCACGTGGTCTCAATAGCGTCTCGATGGGTTTATTTCTGTCAGATATGTTAAATACGATCTGTTGATCTGACAGAAAGTGCTTAAATCGTCTCACACACCGTCGCTATTATGTTTTTGTGTGTGTTTACATGCGGCCACGGAAGGTGTATGTGTGCGCTTAAATACGGCCACAACGTGTGTCAGTGTGAGTGCGGTGTGGGCAGAATGTGCGTCCACCGTTTGCCTGTGCGCGAGAGACTGTGGTTTTGGACACAATGTGTGTGTATGTGATTGTGTGAGAGACTGTGGTTGTGTACACAGTGAGTGTGGTTGTGCACACAATGTGTGGATCCACTGTATGTATGTGTCTGTGTGGTTGTGGGGGGCAGTTAAATAAATAATGAACCATATACATTGTATGCAGAGTCAAGTTAGTGATAGTTAGTGAGACACAAAACTAATCTCATATTTTTACATCAATACAGTTCTCAGAGAAACAAAATCAAGATTCCAATATTTCACTGAGTATTTACATACTCCGGGTGAAACAAAATTGTGTTTCTCACGGGTTTCTAGAAGTGCCTTTTAAAGAAGTCAATAATAAATAATAGAGGGGAATGATCAATGGGGCAGCACGGCGGCATAGTGGTTAGAGGTGTTACCGCAGGTTCGGTTCCCGGGCCTGGGGCCTTTCTGCGGAGTTTGCATGTTTTCCGGTTTCCTCCTGCTGTGCATGTTAAGGTTAATTGGTGACTCTAAACAGAGTGTGAGTGGTTGTTCGTCTCTGTACGTCGGCCCTGCGACTGAATGGCGACCTGTCCAGGGAGTACTCGGCCCTCTTCCAAGGTGAGCTGGGATTGGCTCCAGCACGTGACTCAAAAACGGCTAAAAGGTAGAAGATAAATGATCAATATCTGAAGTTAAAGAAACTGACAATAAATAAATAGGCCGGCATTCCAAGGACACATTACATCAAAGAGACATTTAGCCCCAGTAAAAATCACTTGTTGAGATGAATGTGGCAGTTGTCAGTTTCTCTATATATATGTGTGCTCCACCTGAATCTGGTTATGAGTTGCCAGGTTGCCAAATCGCACATAGCATGTGGATTATGGGTTTACCTAGTGTGTCATATGCCACCTAGCACTTCACGGAACATCAGACATACAAATGCATGGGTCTGTGTTTAGTTCATATTTATAATAATAGTACTAATACTAGTAATAGTGAGCATTCCTGAGTGAACTCCGTAGACATCTTTTTAATATACACATGTAGTTTACACCTGATAAAGGGGGGACAAATGTTGGGTCTTAAACTGTGCAATTACTCATTATTTAACAATGAAACAAGCCTATGTTTTATTCACTCCTTGAGTAGAAATAAACTTAATGAAATGTGAATGATGAACAACATGTTCCGTTGTTTTATTCACTTGGATCGTGTAGTCAAACAAATTTTCATCAGTGATGGGAAAAGTAGGGTAGAAGTCTATTAGAGTCAGAATTAGAATTGCCTTTATTGTCATTGTAATTTATATTACAACGACATTTGACTGCAGCTCCAAGGTGCTTTCGAGGTAGAAGTAACAATGAGAAATAAGAGCTATTTGTACAGAATAAATCATCAAAATATATACAACTAAACAGGAAATATAAAATGTGCAAAATATCAAAAAGTACAAAGATGTAAGACAAAATTATATTCAGAACTGTGGAATGTGTAATCGGCTGATATTGCACAGAAGTATTTCACCAGAAAATATTGCACTGGATATTGCATGAGCTGTGTCAAAGTGCAGAGTGTTAACATTTATTATTAGATGATCTTTCATCACCTCCTTCCATTTAGATACTAAACATTTGCCAGTGTGAGCTCCTTTAAATATTTTTTAATAGAATTTGAATAACTAGGGTCACTATAGGTGCACTTGGGACAGATGAAGTGCATCGAAACATGCAAGCAACACGTGTTGCTTCAGTCCCTGGTAACAGAACATGTCCAATTTGTTGTTTCGCGAAAATAAGCCCTACTCTGCCCCTCCAAATGGTGTACATGCACAGTTTTTACATGTTAGTACACGAGTCCCCATCACTACAAGTAGGTTCTGAATCTGTCTGAATTTTTGATGACAAGAGTGGAAGTCCTGTCTGGTGATGGGAATAAATGATTTGTCTGACGTCTTAGCTAGACGTCATAGTGGCACAAACCTTACTGACAACAATTTTCTTGCAGAAAAAAATATGTTTCCTGTTGTTTTTACTGGGGCCTGGTATTAAATACTTCTTTTCTATCAACAGAATGTAATAATGATTGTAAAAGCTTTTTTCTGACTGCCATAAGACAGCAAAAGAATTGGCCATAAAGAAAACATGCTTTGAAATAAGATTCTACTGTAAAAATAGTAGAATCAAGCAACGTAAGGTCAACTTTTGTCTGGTCTTAGTCTGCCTCAGTCACACACAGTCTCAAACACACATAGACTTATACACACACAGTCACACAATCTAGCAGCAGCTCAATAACTGAATATCAACAGAGCAGCTGAAAAGACTCTGGAGGCCTAAAGAAGCAGGTTGTCAGTCGCATAACTGCTACACTGTACTTCTTTCTAAGGGTCAGTGTGTGTGTGTCTGTATATAAAATTCACTTTTTTAGACTCCTGATCCATGGTTTGTCAGACTTATGGAAAAGCAGAAAAAATTTAAAGAAGGGTAAAAGGAAAGCAAAGAAACACACACACACACACACACACACACACACACACACACAGTGACTTTAAGATCTGTAGAGCATAAAACTGTATGGATCAAAAATGACATCAATCTATGTATAACAGATCTATGTAGAATAAGACTATATATAATGGATATATTGCATATACAAACTTCTACCATCTGAAATTACCTTCGTTTCTGAGTTTGTTGTCATTTTTACAATAAAAACCAACAGGTAAGACAGAAAAACAGGCCACAACCTCACCCCTGATGTCATTGTGCTTGTTGTAAATGATTATAACATGAATCATAATGAAAAACAATAGGAAGAGTGATTGGTCTCAGACTGTTGAAACACAGCTCTGTCAGACCTGAACCCTGCTCATTGTTTGGTTGCTCAATTGGTTGTTTGTCTCATGTTCCTTTTCCTGTTTTCTTTCACCATTAGCAGAGACTTTAACTGGACTCTCTGGTGGCACCAGCTGCTGTCATCATGTCAGTGACTGTTCATGAAAATCGTAAATCCCGCACCAGCACTGGCTCCATGAACATCTCACTGTTCCATAAGCCTTCCCACCCTGACAGTGTCCTGACTCACCTTAACACAATGAGGAAACAATGTATGTTCACTGATGTCACCCTGTGGGCAGGGGATCGCTCCTTTCCGTGCCACAGGTAAATTCCCAGTCATATCATCAGACACGTGAGAAGGACCACATCTGCTTTGACTAAGGCGTCCTGGCTCTGTGTGTGTGTGTGTGTGTGTGTGTGTGTGTGTGTGTGTGTGTGTGTGTGTGTGTGTGTGTGTGTGTGTGTGTGTGTGTGTGTGTGTGTGTGTGTGTGTGTGTGTGTGTGTGTGTGTGTGTGTGTGTGTGTGTGTGTGTGTGTTCGGATTTGTGAACAGGGCGGTTTTGGCAGCATGCAGTCTTTACTTTGAGGCCATGTTCAGCGGTGGACTGCGAGAAAGTCTGGACAGTGATGTCAACTTCAGAGACAGTATTCATCCTGAGGTACACAACACAGATACTCTGTATTCCCACTGGATATGAATGCGGCTAACAAAGAGCTTTGATCTGAAAGTTTTCCTCTCAGTGCAACTCTCTCTCTCTCACTCATTCAGCAGCTCCCTCATTCACAGCCCCTGTCTCCCTCTCTGTCTTTAAAGCATTCATCTCTCTTCTAGTTTAACACTTCACTTGGCTCCTGGCAATACTTTAAGGGGGTCTCAGACTCCTGGGGAAGTTCATGTGGTGTGATCCTTGTATATAAAGCAGTATATCAGCTGATGAAACAACAAAGTTGAGGTGACACTCAAGGGCCTCTTTGCTCTTTCAGGTCCTAGAGCTCCTGCTGGACTTCGCTTATTCTTCTCGAGTCATTATAAATGAGGAAAATGCTGAATCCCTGCTTGAGGCAAGTGACATGCTACAGTTTCATGACATCCGAGATGCAGCGGCAGAGTTTCTTGAAAAAAACCTGCACTCTTCTAACTGCCTGGGGATGATGCTGCTGTCAGATGCTCACCAGTGTAAAAGGCTGTATGAGCTGTCGTGGAGGATGTGTCTGCTTCACTACGAAACGGTAAGGACCCCCTCCATGGCTGCATAACTGTCATTCAATCAGATGTGAGATGTTGGGCCAAAGCCACATAGATGGCCTGTAAGATAGGGTGTTTTTACAAAAGAAGAAAAAGAGTATGTTAATGAGCCATTTTATGATTGGGGAACTCTTGCCTACCCTTAAATTGCAGAAGAGACCAATTAACACTCTTTTCATTCAGTTAGTCAGATCTCTTTTAAAGGTGGGAAGGGAGTTGATTGAGTAGAAACCAAAAAAGCAAATGTCTTAAGCTTTATTGAGCGTAAGCATGTAACATGGGCCCTCAACTATGTTAAAAAACGTACATTGGTTTTAGACCTAGTGTAGATTAGACATTTGAAATGTTTAATGTCTCCTCTAGGTGAGAGAGTCGGAGGACTTCTACAGCCTGTCTAAAGACAAATTGCTGGAGCTGATTCTAAGTGATGAGCTGGAGATAGAAGATGAACAGGTTAGTGATCTTCCAATCTTGTTTTGTGGCAGTAGACAGACCATCTGAGGTGTCTTTTCAATATTGGATGCTTGATGATTAATTTCACTTATGGCAGGTTGTATTTAACTCTGTGATGCGCTGGGTGCGGTTTGATTTGGAGCGTCGGCGACATCATCTGCCTGAACTGCTGCGGGGCATCAGGCTGGCTTTGCTGCCCTCCGAGTGTCTACTGGAGGCTGTGGCCTGTGAGGAGCTGGTCATAGCGGACAAAAGGAGCAGGTATGCAGACTCTCAAAGGCAGATTCTGCCAACATTCACGGAGCTGTCTGTGAAGCATTCAGATGTGTGGTCTGGATATTGCGGGTTTTACAGTTTTTATGCATTCATATTTGATAGTAGATGGCCAAGAGACTGACAGGAGAGAGAGAGAGATGAGGATGACATGCGGCATATGTCCCAGGTTACAGTTGAACCTGGGACACTGCAATAACGTGGCATGTGCTCAAACCGCTTCACCGGTTCTGTCTAAACTATCACACCATAACCCTGAGAAACTAATGATGAAAAGGTAATAATAGCTGACCACAATAATGCTAGACACAGTGTCTTGCTGTTATTCCTCCTGCTATGGTCTTGTCTCATCTTCTCTGGCCTCTCCATACACAGCCTAAAAATAGGTTCCTTAAATATTAATGTTGCAATGGACACATGATGCATTACAGGTGTGACTGCTTTGTTCAAAACACCCACAAAAGCAGTTGTTGTTTAATCTGCTGAGGTGGTGAAGGGTCAGCTGCTCTGACTTTACTCTAGGTGAAAGTGTTAAGTCCTATTGCTTCTTCAAAATGGACAGAACTCATTTTGGCTGAGGTGGAAAAATGGGGGGGGGATCATATTCAGCTACCTGAACCTGTAGTGGGAGATTGATAAAGCAAAAATGCATGCTTTTGCCAGTACTTCATAGAAGTAGGGGTAAAAATGGTGATTATCTTTAAAAAATGCTCAGAGATTTTGCAGCTTCTGGTGGTTTTGTAGAAGCCTCTAACATTGCTTGAGTGATTGGCATGCATACCATGTTATTGCAGTGCCCTGCGTTTGATTCAAGCTCCATACCTATGGTGTAGCCCACCCCCCCATAATAAATAAATAAATAAATAAATAAATAAATTATTCATTGTCAGCGTAGGTAAGTGCTTTATCTGCATGGTTGAACTGGGCTAACTGGCAGTAAAGCTTCTGGTGGTATACTTAATGGATTAGGCATGGACCAGACCTAATGCTCCACAGAAGTCCCACAGTACCATTAATAGGAAGAATTCAAGTGGCCAATAATTTCGCATTCAGGACTGACACCTTTTTGACACCGTGGACCCTCTGCAGGAGGGACTGAGGGACCATTGCTATGGGGTTAGCACTTTTATTGAGGATTTTCTCTCAATAATGTATAATATAAATAGATTTATTTTTACTGATCCCCAATTGAGATGTATGTTACAGCACCAAGTACTCAGATTTAAAAGACGCACTGTGAATTCAACATAGACTGCAAGAATATTAAAGCAAATATACACACTGTACAATACCAAAGTAAACAAACTATACAAGGTACAATGTAAAAATACAATATAATTTTATATTTTATATTTTTCCTTGTTCGGGTTCGCCACAGCAAGTCAGCTTCCTGCAACTTGCATGACTAATTTGGCTACAGTTTTACCCCAGATGATCTTCCTGATGCAACCCTACCATTTATCCAGGCTTGGGACCAGCACAAGAGTACAGCTAGTTGGGGCGCTTTGTGGCTGAGATTCCTAGCCGGGGAATCAAACCCCAGTCTCCTGAATACCAAGCAGGTATACTCACCACTAAACTCACAAATGATAAGATAATTAAATAAATAAATAAACAAAACCAGATAAACTCAGAAGGTGCAAAGTGATGGATGACCAAGACCAGGGTTATATACACAACTCTACAGAACGGATTTTAATATTTTCTCTGGCAGAGATTAACTCATGACAGAGGTGAGTTACTATACAGAGTTGTGGTTTGGGGAAGTAAAAATTCCCCGTATCCAGGCTGCTGCTGATGCTGCTACCCCAACAGACCACAGCAAAGAAGAGAACACTGGCCCCAACTGACTGATAAAAGCTTGATAATTATACCGGGATATTTAAAAAACAAAACTTCTCTTTTCCTTTTCCTCTCTCTCCTCTCCAAAACTTCAATTTGGGCATTTGGTGTATTGAGGTTGTACCTTTCCCTCCAGGTCAATAGTAGAGGAAGCCATGCAGTGTAAGAAAAGAATCCTTCAGAATGATGGAGTGGTCACCAGTCCCTGCGCTCGACCTCGTAAGGCAGGACACACACTGTTGATTCTGGGTGGCCAGACGTTCATGTGTGACAAGATCTACCAGGTAAGAGAAGACACAGTGTGCTTCATAGTTTGCAGGTCTGACAGATTCAACATGAACTGAGTGTGTATTTAAATATAGATGTTGGAGGCAGGAGAAACTAGCAACAGGTTACCAAGCAATCCTTTTTTTACATCCCTACTATGCACTAGGCAGTATGTGTGCACCTTGTGGCCTTCGGTGTGTGAGTTACAGGGTGTGTTAGAGGTAAAGGTGGGCACATATGATGGTATTAGACAGTGAACGTTTAGAATGTGTTGACAAGCTGTGAAAGTGGAGATATTGTCACATCATTTATAGTGCACATTGTATTCATTGCAGTTCTATCTTCTTGCACAGACACAGAGGTTTTTTGTTTTTTTTTCTCAGATAAATCACACTATTTCCTCATCCACTTAATGCCTGCCATCGAGACAAGCAGATCAACCAATCATACCATTCTTTTCATTCCCTACGCTATTTGATTCAGAGAGACTGAACCCATGACTGAAGCAGAAAGTGGGAGGGAAAGAGGAAGGAGTTGGTTGATTTTAAAAAGTATTCTATGTCTGTTATGCGGAACTGATGTGGCTTTTTACCAAATGACAAGCCTCAAACAACAGTTACATGCAAAGTTTGCACATTGAAGTCTGCAAGTAGGTTGGCAACACCACAAACCTTTTCACCTATCTCAATAGACAATATCTCTATCAGTATTGTTACAGCCCGGCTCATAGGCTGCAACAGAGGAACGAGTGGAGATGAGGTATTTTCAAAAAGGCAGTAACTTTATTCACAAAATATCATAACTAATCAAATAAATGCAAATTTCAGTGTTAGTCATCAGTAGTGTAGGGATGCACGTGCATTTGTACGTAAAACCAAAGAAAATAGCAGTTGCTGACGGAGTGTGTGGTCAGGTGGAGTGAGCTGGAGAAAAACATCTGGGGAAGAGGGCCTTTACAGGCACTACACCAAGCCAAGGTTTTTCTCATTACCCTACGATCAACCCGCCTTGACCAGAGTCTGCAAAAAGGAAGAAAGCAAGCCAGCACATCCATACTGGCATGGAGGGGTCGTATATTGAGAGTTAAGCAGTGAGGAGACCAGCCACATCTCAGCCAGCAGAGGCAATGGATAGAATTAAAAAGAAACAAACGGTTTTAAACCAGGCTTAAAGAAGCAATAAGTATGGGAAGTCGAGCAAGCTGTGAAAGAGGTACCAGATAGATACCTTTTACCTAGCAAAAGATTTGATTGATACATTTTTATTTGACCCTTCTCAATAAGCAATTTAGTGTTTTCCCTTAGGAAGTATACTAAAGACTATGCTGAATAATAGAATAATTCTTTATTGCATTACTAAAAATTGCCATTTTCATCTTCCCATTTTAAATAAGCCTTGAATCTTGTTTGAAATTGGCTGATTCCTTGCCACTGTTGCCAAGTGGTTGGGTCTTTTTAACTACTCCCAGAGTTTGGTCTACACAAGGGCTGTTGCTATCGAATATTTTAGTAATTGAGTATTTTACTGAAAATTCCATCGCTTATTCAATTAATTGGATAACAGATATTTTTGTTTAGTTAAAGAGCAATTGTAAAACAACATGAGAAAATTAGATATTTCACTTAATAATGAACAATTGGTTTCCCTTTTTAGACAATCAACATTTATCTTTATTATCGCTTTTGTTGTTGTTACGTCTTTCCTCCATAGAGACAGAGCACATTTAAGCCCTGCCCTCACCAGAGAGGAAAACACTCAAGAGCGCTCCATTGACTTTGTATTTTGTGAAGGTGTCTCTTGTCACTCTGTGTGCCAGCAAACACAAACAAATGCCCAAAAGCTTCTGTGTGGTAGGGTGATCTACTAACAGGGTAGTACCTGATCTAAGTTGTTAGAAGCTGCTTAACAGGAAAAAGGAGCTTCTAAGCTGGGGCCAATCAGACATCAGGGGAGGTATAAAGGAGGCTGGAGGAGATACCATTGGGGGACCGTGTCTTACTGTGTCTTCTTTCGATTTAGTGAGAATAGCCTTTGAGTGTGCCTTAGTTCTCAGGTGAAATTGTGAAAGCTTACGGGTGTAGCGACATTGTATAGTTTAAGCTGTACTGATTTGGTCTTTTTGTTAAAACAAGCACATAATTTTTAGTTTGTAAATAGCTTAGAGTGACTAGTTACATATTAGTTATGCAGTTGCATATCCTACTTGTCAATTAGTTATTCCCTTCCCAGTCATAATTATTTTTTAGTCCTGTTCTCCCTTAGACCCAGACCAGGATAGAACAATCCTGCTTGTCCGGGATATAAGGGGATTTGGGTGGGTTTGTAATCCTTTTTTTATATATATATTACTTCTGGCATTTGTGTCTGTATGTGTTGTGTAACGTGTGGAACAGCTTTCTCAGCATAGGTAGGTGAATACCCAGCTGAGCCTGATTGGCTCTTCATTCAGGCACTCTTATGTCATTTTGCCCTTTTTATTTAGCATATGAATGTTACCCCTCTGATGCAGGTAGAACAGTTGGAGGAAAAGTGGCCATGCATGCTGCCTCATTTTGACCCCAACTCTCCTGAGTCCTCTCCAGGTTGTAGGCTAGATGCGTGGCTAAATCTCCGCTTGACTCAACTCAAGTCAACTCAACTCAACTCAGGGGTTCTTAATCTTTTTGACTTCTGGGCCCAATTTTCCCAGTAAAAATTGTTCCTCTGCCATTCCGCGGGGGGGGGGGTTACATGCCATGGTGTGTTTGTAGGGTGTGGTAGTGTTTGTGTGGGTGGCAGTGTACAAATTTTCTCAGGTGTGGTGGTTCTAAGCTGGAGCCTATCAGACATCGGGGATATAAAGGAGGCTCGAGTAGATGTACTGATTTGGTTTCATTTTAAATTTTTTCATATTTTACAGTGAATGGTTATAGTAGGACTGTTTTTAAATGATATTTTGATTTCACCTGAATAAATGTCTACAGTTGTATATCCTACTCCAGTATTATTTTCTCCCTTCCCTCTCTATTCCCTAATTATTCTTACGTTACATTAGCCTTTATTTATCCCACAGGGGGGAATTCACATGCACACACATATAGTCCACTCAGTACACATAAGCGGACTGTATAAAAATAGGGAATGGAAATGTAGAAAAGAAAATATAAATAACACTATAAAGAAAGGTATATAGCAGCATATTACAAACAAGGCAGTCATTGCACCTTGTACCTAGTACATGTACAATATACATGTACTAGGTAAAAAAGAACCTATACAAAAGGCAGTGCAAATATGGAGGATGTGTAAATAAATAAATAGATATGGTACACACATGGTGTGGTTGTGATAGAATGCTGAGGATATTGCACATGGTTCACAAGAACAGAATATAGAATAATAATAATAATAATAATAATAATAATAATGCACATATGGGAGCAGAGCACTGTCATCCTCGTTTCCCCCACCACCTCCACAGACTTGAGGCTGCAGCCCACGACAGAAGCAGCTTTCTTAACCAGTTTGTTCAGTCGCTTGGAGTCCCCGTGCATCCTGGGGGGGGGGGGCCTGCCCTCCCAGGGAATGAGGCGGGGCGGGTGGTGCCCATTAGGATGGCTGCACTGGGGGGCAGGGTCTGGTTGAGGGATTTCCAGATTCCTTTGGGCCCCCTCAGGTCGCTGCACCTGCGGCCCTCAGGCTGGGGGCCGGTCCCTCACTTACCTGCCTCCTAAACTGCACTTATATCATGTTTCACCCACCACCAGTGCCCTTTGACAGCTGGCTGGTGTTGACTTGTGATGGCTGCCGGGGCAGCTGTCGTGCCCCTCTTGCTGTGCTTAGCTGTGGAGTGGGGTCTGATTGGGGGACATCCAGATTCCCTGGGTTCCCCCACACCTATGGGTCGCCTGGGCAGTCACATCTGCAGCCCTCCCGCTGAAGACCGGTCCCTAACTTACCTGCCTCCTAAATTGCACTTACAGCACCATGGCACTTCACCCACTAGACACTTGCCACTACATGGCTGTGAGCAGCCACAGCTTCCAGGGAGGGCTGCTGATCTGGCCAGTCCTCTCTCTACCTGCGCTGTGGAGAGCATTGTGCTGGATGGAAGGGCAGTGAGTGTGCTGGGGGGTTGTGTGGGGGCAGAAGGGAGGGGGTTAGGAGGGGCAGTGAATGTGGTGGGGCGACAGGGAGGGGAATGTGGGAGGTAGTGAGTGAGCAAGGGGGTTGTGGAAAAGCAGCAGGGGGAGTTGGGGTGCCAGTCTTTTGTGTAGCTGGGGCTCCAGTCAGGGGAGGTGGCAGCAGGGCTGGTTGGGGAGGGGTGACTGATTGTTCACATCTGTTGAGGTCATTCACCCACTCCTGGTCTCCAGCCAGCTCAGGTCTGGAGTTGTTATGTCTTGAGATTGAGTTCATACTACTCAGAATCCCACTGGCATTGTTCTGCAGTAGTTGTTCTTGTTAGTCCTACTGTACTTGATCCAGTCCAGGATGTAACGTTAGTTTTATGTTACTTCTCATGGTTATTTAAAAGCTATTTATATACTGAGTACTATCTCGAAAATCAAGTGAGGTGAATAGACTGATTTGCTAGCTGTATAAACTTGCTTCAATCTAGCAAAAGTGTGCTTTACCCAAGTAGTGGTGATGTTTATCTTATCTCTTATCTCTAGTCCATCGCAACACCAACATGAGACAGACAGAGACAAACAACCACTTGAACTCGCACTGTCGGCATGCATGTCTTTGGGCTGTGGGAGGAAACCTGGGCACTCCTGAGAAATCCCACGTAAGCAGAGGGAGAACATCCAAACTCCTAACAGAATGGCCCCAGTCCTGGGAATTGGAAAAACAACCTTCATCTATCTATCTATCTGTGGTGCAGTGGCCACATGGTAGGCTGACTGAGATACATACTGTTATATGAACCATGAAACCCAATTAATTATATTTTTGGCATCAAATTTTTGGATCAAAATATTGTATAGCTCTCCCAGTGCTTGTGTTGGGAAAAAAAATCATACTTCTCCAATGTTGTTGCTCCAAAGGGTAACCAGGCAGGGTTGCCCACTTTCTCCCTCCCCTATTGATATAATTATTGAGCCACTCGCAGCTGCAGTTCAGCAGAACAAAAATATTCAAGGAATTGATAAAGACAGCAAAAAAGTCTTTATGCTGTATTATGAATATTATGATGTATTACTTTTCCTATGAAACGTCTCAACTGACAAATTCTCAACTATCTCTGACTACTCTATTAATTGGAGTCCCAGCGGCCTGGGCCCTGTGTGTGGGTGGAGCATGGCTGCTAACCCTAACCCTGGTCTGGAGCCAGTGTTGTGTATAGTTACTTTGGAAAGTAGTTTATTAGGTTACAACCTTACCATCTAACCCTAACCCTAAAAGTAATCAGTAACGTTACAGCGTTACATATGAATAAAAGAGTTAGAGTACTCATGCGTTACCAAAAACCAAAAGCCGTTTGCAGCGCCTCGCACATGCTGCAACTTAACTGACACACACACACCCGCCTTTAAATGCACCGAGAAGTCGTGACAATGCATAACATCAGTAATCCAACCAAATTAACTCTGCAGGATAACAATAACAGGAAAGACAGTCAGCATGATGCCACACAGCGTTTTATTATTATTTTTTTTTATCACAGAACATATGAATCAAAACTCACACCTACCCAGCCAAGGTAGCTTATATATGAGCACCAAACAAGATTAGGTAACTCCTGAATTTTTTTTTAACCCGAATGCTGTTATGAAAGTGCATAAAGTGCGCTTACTTGTCAACACAATCTGAGGTAAACAGGTAGCAAATTCAGATCCATTTAGAAATTAACAACCAGTCAACGATCTCTTAGAAATTTTAACAGCTGCCTCGATGTCAAAAAAATGATAACAGGCCGAATACCACGAACAATAAAATCCCTCACTGGCACACAGGCAAATGACATTACATGTAAATTATATGTAAATAAATATAAGTAAATATAAAATATTTACTTTAATGACAATAATATATAATACATGAAATACATGAATACATGAAAAAAGTAATTAGAGTACCGTATCGTAACGCGTTACTTTGTAATGCAGCATCTAATGACAAACCACAGCATACACATACACACACACACACACACACACACACACACACATATATATATACACTTGTATACACACAAGGTGCACAAGTCATATTGTATGGAAAATCCTGCGATCAATGCGCTCACAGTTTATGTTGCTATCTTGCCTGTCCTGTTTCTGTTCTCTCCTTCTATCCACTCCTGAGCCTCAGCCCCACAGCTTTACCAGCAAACCAATACCATTGCCAATAAAGTTAAACACAGATGACGACAGGAGTATGTCAGACTCCTTCTTTGCAGAGTTACTAAACAACAAGGCACCAGGAGCATTCATACTGACTGCCCCAGCTGATGAACAGACAAATTAAAAAAATGTGTCAGACTTGGTTTGTCAAGTAATGGAATGGTAGGAATACAGCATCAAAATGACCCATATCATGTGTGTCTAGGTTTTGTTTCTCTGATGTGTTAACAGCATTCCTGTCTATGCCCTTCCAAAGTACCACAGAAGAAATCCTTATCCTTGAAATGTTTTCAGGTTGACCATAAAGCCAAGGAGATTATACCTAAGGCAGACCTCCCGAGCCCCAGAAAGGAGTTCAGTGCATGTGCCATTGGCTGCAAGGTTTACGTTACAGGAGGTAGAGGATCAGAGAATGGTGTGTCTAAAGACGTCTGGATCTATGACACCGTCCATGAAGAATGGTCCAAAGGTGCACCGATGCTAATAGCCAGGTGAGTTATACACAAGAAAACATACCAAAGCATGTTTAGTCTCTGAATACTTAATGTATAAAAATGCATCTCCATATAGTTACACTGTGTAGGGTGATTGACCTTCATTTAGAGGTTGCTCATCTCTGGGCTGTGGCTTCTGCACAGCTTATCTTATATCTTATTTATTTACATTATATATATATTATTATATTACAATATATTTATATATTGCTGAGTTATGGACAATGAAATAATTGATGTCTCTAAGTTTATATTGTAGTTTAACCTTAAATGTTTATATGATCAGGGGGTGGTCGTTTTACAAAAAACGGGATCGGAATCATAAGATATTTTAAAGACAACAATATATAAAACAATAGAACTGAACAATGAGGAGTTTTTGTCACTTTGTGGACAATATTTTAATGACAACAATATATAATAGAATTTATCCATCTATCTTTTATTTATGTAATTTATGTATTTAATTACTTGTTAAATTACTTACCAATATCAGTGTTGTACAGCCAGGGGGGATATTTCCCTTCTGACAGCCAAGCTGGGTCAAAGTCCGACATGCGGTGGTGAGCAAACTTTTGCTGCAGGTCGAGGGCAGGGTGTGCAGAACTGTCGCTGCTTGGGCCCGGAGCTGCTCTGGCTGCTACTACCAGAGGAGCGACTGGTGTTTCCATCATCGCCCTGTGAGCGTTTAAAAACACTGATATTTTTCTTTGCTTTTCTTGTGACATTTTCCAACACTCGCTGGGGGAGTGTGCGCACATCAAGGCAGAACTCCGCTGTGTGTGATACAGAGCGCAGAGGAGAACTGTGCGAACATGGAGAGACAAAAATGACATTCTGTCGTGTAGATAAAATAAATAAGATTACCATGTTCTTAAATAAAAGCACCACGTAGCTATAGACATGTACTATAGGAAAATTAACCTTAAATGACGTCTGTTGTGATCTGGCCCTATATAGAAAATGTAATAAATTAATTTCACCTTCTGGGGGGGTGGGAGGTGCCGTTTGGAGGGCGGGTTGCCCCCCTAATATCATGGTAGGGGAAACACTGAGGAGCAAAGGACAGGTGTGAGACAGCTGATGAGACAGGGGAGGGCTGTATTGTTTTTGGACCACTCCCTTTTTTTTTGTTTACATACTGCAGTGTAGGCCTAATTGTGCTTATGTTTTGTTGTGGACACTGCACTATCGAGATTATAATAAAACTTCTATTCGGCCCAAGCAAGACAGTGACTGTTTTTTTAGAGTACGTCTGGACTGCAGGTCTCCTCTGAACTAAGGAAGGCGGCTGAAACCCACAGACGATAGAAAGGCTGCCACATTTTGTTCAAAAACATCGCAACCTGTGGATATATGGATGATCCAACTCAATGGAACAAGCACAGGACTTTTACTGACCCAGACACATCGGCCTCAGCCTACTTCTGAATAAAACTTGCACTCAAAATTAGAATGAAATGCAACATGGTTCAAGAGGTCAGATACTTATGAAATGTTTGCGAATGAACAAGGAATATGAAATGAGCTCTGCAAACAAAGGAACAGTGTTGATAAATAAATTGATCTGATCTGTAAATAAAGAAGGAATAATGGAAGAAATAATGGATGCAGATAAAATGCTGGTTGATGCTGCTGACATGAAGGAGAGATTTAAATTACTCAGTGCGTTGCACAAAGGGAAACTTGGAGCATGCATGTTGAGGAAGTGGATGAGTCTGTGGCCCTTTTTCGAAGATCACTGAATGATTTTTAAGTAGGTTCATGAAATAGTCTAAACACTTTTGTCTGAGGAAACAAAGGAAAAAATAACTGATTGGTATAAACCAAAAATGTCCACATTTGACGATTTCCTGAAGGATGTTGGAAAATGGGAAACTTCTCAAACAGATCCGCAGTCACTCATTGAACCCGAGGACAGTATTTCCATAAAGAGCTGCACTGCTATCCCGAGCAGCTTCTATAAAAAGGAAACATGCGCTGCAAATGGAGGCTCAATAAGCACCAGATGGAACGAATGGGGTTGGAAATGAGTCTGGTTGAACAAGATGAAAAGTTAAAGGTGCTGGAGAACTTTGAGTCTCGAAATGAACACTTGCCAACATCTGAACCACAAGAGCAGCACAATGATGGTATGAATTAATATTTGGAAACTTACCAGGAAAAAGCAGATGTGACAGCAATTCTTGGAGCTTGGAGCAATTCACAACACCCTCCTCCAAAGATATCTGAACCACCAACTGAACTCACTAGCAAGCTCTCCACAATAAAATAAGACAAGGTCGAGAAGAAGACTTCTCCATAAACGGCAACCGATGGTGGGTTTAACAAGCGATGACAAGCAATGATGACAATTTCCTGTCTGCAATGCAGAGAAGAAATGATATTGCTGATTTATTTGCTTTGCAGCACAGGCAAGTATCACTGCCAGTACGTGAAATCCCAGTTTTTGATGGAAACCTGCTAAATTATCAAACATTCATAAGGGCATTCCATCATGGCATTGAGGAGAGAACCAATAGCTACCAAGACATGTTAAATTACCTGGAGCAATATACATCAGGCCCCTGCCGTGAGTTGGTTAGGAGCTGTCTTCAAATGGATGAACCAGGCTTTATAGAGGCAAAGAGACTGTTAAAGGTGCATTTTAGAAACAACATAGTGATTGCAAATGTTGATATAACAAAAGCTCTGACCTGGAACAACATAAAGGCAGAGGATGAACAAGTGCAAAGTTATGCACTTTTCTTAAGAGGCTGTTGTACTGCCGTGAGAGGTCTGCAGTACATGGAGGAGCTTGACCTGTCGTCCAACTTAAAGCTCATTGTGTCAAAATTTCCTTATAAACTAAGAGAGAGGTTGAGAACTGCAGCTTGACATTTTGGAGCAAAGAAACATTAGAGCAGACTGCAGGACCTTGTGGCTTTTATTGAGAGGCAAGCAAGCATACTACAAGATCCCCTCTTTGGTGATATTCAGGAATTCGGGATCCTTTCACACATATTAAGACTTTAAAGGCCAAAACCAAACAAATTTAAAGGCAAAGGAAGCAGCTTTGCTACCACAGTGGCAATGGTATCTGATAGCACAACACACAAGAGAAATCACCCATTAACATCAATTTGGACCCCGATACACTCAGACACATCATGTGCTTTTTGTGCTGGCTAACACAATTTGGCTGAATCTCAGAAGATATATGCACAAGCTCATGAAACTTCAATTGAATTTCTCAGAGAGAATGGATTGTGTTTTGAATGCTTGAAATTGGGACATTTGAGAAGAATAAAATGTCAAAGTTGTCAGTGCAAACACCCCACTATTCTGCACATAAAGAGATTTGAGACAGACTCTCACAAGGCAAAGCTGAACAGTTTTGCAGCTAAACCAGAGGAAACATCGATCAGCAGTGCTCTTCTGTCATTTGGAGAGGGAGAAGGAACTGGGGGAGGGAATTTGGTAAAAAATATGGTAATGTAATGATATGTGACATATTTACATGTAGGCTAAAACTCAAATGGCTCCACATACTAGAGAAGAACCTGCTTGTACTTAGGTCAGCGTTTGTCACCGCTGAAATTATTCTGATTATTCTGATAACCTATACATACACCAGTACTTGAGATTGCAGCAAAGTGTGTAGGGTTCAAGTAGAGTGATATACCTCAATGTAGATAAATACACATGTATGTTGATACAAGGAGGTGTATCAACATACAACCTAACATGCGTTTATTTGGATTTTGGGAGGGATCTGGAGAATCTGGAGGGAGCCTATGCAGAAATGACAAAGGTGGGGGTTTCAACCCAGAGCCACAACATGAATCAGATACAGTCACAAAGTCTGACACACAATGTGGCTTCTGTGTCCTCCAGGTTTGGCCATGGCTCGGCTGAGCTGGAGAACAGTCTGTATGTGGTGGGTGGTCACACAGCCATTGCTGGAGTGTTTCCTGCATCTCCATCAGTCTCCCTAAAGCAGGTCAGTGTTTTTTTTGCTCACAGGCTTTATCTCCATATGTAAATGAACAGTGACCTATGTGACTGTCATGAAAACATTGTCTGTATTATGGTTTAAATGAGCACCAACTGTGTCACTGTCATGTGCCCCAGGTTGAGCGCTATGACCCTCTTAGTAATAAATGGACTATGATGGCTCCTCTGAGAGACGGTGTCAGTAATGCTGCCGTGGTCAGTGCCAAACTCAAGCTCTTTGTTTTCGGTGGGACCACCATCCACAGAGACAAGGCCTCCAAGGTGGGTGTGACTGAGACAACAGCTTCTGTTAGAAATACCACTTGTAATAATAAAACTGAGACTACAGAAAGAAAAGTTGGGTTGATATTGGCTGATATCTTGCTTTGTATCAACACCTACTTTCACTGTCACTTCCAATTTCTTGTGTCTATGTGTGCAGGTCCAGTGTTACGACCCTGTTGGAAACCGCTGGCAGATTGCAGCAGAGTGCCCCCAGCCATGGCGGTACACAGCAGCTGCTGTCTTAGGAAGCCAGATCTTCATCATGGGGGGTGACACTGAATTTACTGCTGCGTCTGCTTATCGCTATGATTGTGAAACCAACCTGTGGACTCGGGTGGGTGACATGACATCTAAACGGATGAGTTGCCATGCTGTGGCATCAGGGAACAAATTATATGTGGTGGGGGGGTATTTTGGGACACAGCGGTGTAAAACGCTGGACTGTTATGATCCCACATCAGATAGTTGGAGCTCCATAACCACAGTACCTTACTCACTGATCCCCACAGCTTTCGTGAGCACTTGGAAACACCTGCCAGCCTAATAAAGTTTATTAGCACCTGCAGGTGCCGTAACAGCTGAGGGGACAGCTCTCTAGCAGCCTGTCAGTGAACATGTCACAGTCTGCCTTTGTTGGCCTAATGGAGTCAGTGTACAGTATAGATGGGGCTGCCTTCTACAGGCAGAGCAAAATTTCTACAGCAGCAACTTAGAGGCAGCAGACATTTATTCATTCATTCATTTTGTACTACTTATCTGTTTCCAGTTCACAGGGGGTACTGGGAGGATACTGGAGTACTCAGAGAAAACCAATGCAAGCACTGCACACAGAAAGGCGCAAGGCCCCCTAATCAAATCCACAAAGTTCTTGCTGTGAGGCAACAGCGCTAACCGCTATGTTGCTGTGCAGACAGCAAACAATCAGAAATGAAATGAATTTTTTTAACAATCTAAATATCGGGTGCATTGTTTGTGGTTAAAATTAGCTGAGCCACCAACTCATATTCACTGCATTTCTCTGAGGAAACTGAATCTGGGACAGATGGTTGTACATTCTTGAAGACAACCAAGAAACTTAACAGCCTTTCCCTTGCCTACAGTGCTGTCCTTCAAACCCTAAGACAGTTAAGCATCTTCAAATCCATTTCCACTTCCTCAGAGAACAATTATTTAGTTGCTGATTACCTACACAGACTTCACTGCACTTTTTACCGAGGGCTGGTAAGCTTGCTGGCTCTTGCAATGGTTTACCTGCCGCCTGATTTAATTCTGTTGGAAAACAAATCTATCATTTCAAGTAATTTTTCAATAACAGGAAGAATAACAAACATAAGTAAGTGCTCTTTTTTTGTTTGACCTTTTGCCTGGCTAACAGACAGTAGCTGTGTCGGTAGCTTGTTTCTGCCTTATATCGTTAAAAGCAAACAATGGATTAACTTAGTTAAGTACAGTGCTGACATTGGAGTATAAGGACTGATCACGTATGTGTGACTGACCTCTGACATCTGTGCTTGTCTTCATTAATTGAGTGCTAAAGTTTGTGAACCATCATACCCAAGTCAGATTTCAAAGCCAATGAACTTCTGACCCCACCAGAACCCCCTTTTTCAGGTCTTGATGTCTGCTGTAGAAAGATTTTTAAAGCTTCCCTCTGAAGTCAGCAACTGGAGGGTGTTGGGCTCCATATATTGGGCCAATCCTCTACCTCCTTCACTTTGACTTTAGGACTTTGTCCTGACTAGTTGAACTAGCCAGTTAATGGCAAACTAGATAGCTGATGTAGTCATACACAGAAGACAGGATTTTTCTACGGACTTCCTAAACAATGTGAGAAACCTATGGACAGTCAGAACAGTCTCATAATGAATGAACTCTCGCGGGGCTTTTCTCAAATGCACATGCTTTTTTTTTTTTTTTGTAGTTGTATTTCGGACTTCACAAATGTAATTTTGAGGCACACTTGTAATATAAATTCACGGAGCATACGAATCAATGAATGTGCATTTAAAAAATCTATACATAGAATTTTGTGACTGATCGGACGTTGCAGGTCAACCGTCGCCATTGGCTGATAAAACTGTCAATCAAATTCATGTTTCTGATTGACAGAATTATTAACCAATCAGGTGTGTTTGCTTTCAGCCAATCATATGGCCCCTTACATTTCTTCACACTTAAACCGTTGCCCTAACGACCATCGTCGTAACAAACGGTCACATATTATATGTTCATTCAAACATTTGACTTTGCTAAGCAGGACAATGACATAATTCAATGACATTACATGATTTACAATGAGGGGATAGTCAGACAAATGCTGCTGACAGGTTGAGGTTGTTTAAGACTCTCCATGCAATTGGCTGAAAACAATACATTTGATTGATAGCTTTATCAGCTAATTGTGATGTTGGTTGACCTGCAACGTGAGGCCAGTCTCAAAATTCTGCGTACAGAGTTCACAAAACGCACATTCATTGATTTGTATGCTCCGTGAATATATATTACAAGTGTGCCTCAAAATCACATTTGTGAAGTCCGAAATACAACTACGAAACAAAGCATGTGCATTTGTGAAAAGCCCTGTGAGAGTTCATTCATTATGAGACTATTCTGATTCCATAGAAACCTAACTGACTGAGGAACTGCCGAGTGGAGAAGTGTGTGTGTTTGTTTGTTTCATGTCTTATTACTAAACCATTCCAGTATGGGCTGTCAGATGATGATATTCAGTCAGGACTAGTTTCCCAGGAGACTAAACCCATGGTGCATTTCATGTGCTGAATGGAGGGACTCAGTCAGTCATGGGTGTGTCTTCTGAACATGTGAATTCAGTTTCATCGGGGTAACATGACACCTTCAGCTGTGTGAATTGTTGTTAGTTTGCGTTTGTCACATCAGATGCTCAGCATCATACATCTTGACATGACAACAGACTTAGTTGATGATGGACCTTAGATGATGGATCTTACGCTAGATGTATCACTAACAGAGTTAATAGCTCAGTGACTGACAACTATGTTATAAACACAAACTGAACACACAAACCTTCTGTCTACAGCACTGATGATGAGGTCACATTAGCAAGAACTATAACCAAATGGTCAGTCAGCTGATGACTGACCAGATTTATATATATACATGTTGACAAATCTCTGACAGTGTCTTTTATCCCTGAGTGCCAAAGTGTTGAGATCAGTTTCATCATGACAGAGGAAACACAGGACACGTGACAAATGATTCCAAATGTGTGCTTCACAGGACATGGATGAGAAGCACAGAACAGCCTAATTTTCCACACAAGTCCTGGTTCCTCCTCCACCCTGTAAAAAGTGGCTCAGTGTATGAAGATGGCTTGTGCTGGAGAGTTAGGATTAGTCCTTGTCCCTGCTCAGCTGTTTACAGCTATTATGTTGGTTCACTTTGTGTAGTTAGATTTTAATGATGTAAAAAGTGTACTTGAGATTATTTGTCCAATACTAATGTTTATATGGAAAATTAAAATGACTTTTTCAACCATTACCATGTAGTTCCTATGTGTGATGAAAATTAAGCTTCTTTATTATGAAGAAGATTCATGTCTGTGCGTCTTTTTACACAATATCAACCCAACACAACTATTTCTAGAAAGAGTTTGGTTGAGACCAGGGGCCTGTACAAGAATGCAGGATTTGGAGCTATTCAGGAAAATTGAGATTAAATCCTGGGTTTTGCATCCTGAAATGGGTCATTTCTTACTGTAGTCTACTTTGAGGCCTACAGGCTGAACCTGGCAACACTATGGAGGAGGCTCATTTCAGTCACTTGTATTGCAACCTTGTTTTTTTGGTCACTACCCAGAGTTGTGACAAATCTTAAGCACAATGGAACAGTACAGTGTCCACATCAGTGCAAATCTGTCCATCTACCCATCCCTGTTCGCCACACAATACCTCAAGATACTCCAACTCTTCCACTTGGGGCAGCCACTCCCCACCAACCCAGAGCAGGCACTCCATCTGTTTCCGACTGAGGACAATTATCTCACACTGGTGCTGATTCTCATCCCAACTGCTTCACACTCTGATGGAAACCTTCCCAACATAAGCATTACTCAATGAAATCAGTGGAACCACTAGCTTCTTTGGCACGAATAGAACTAAAAATCTTCATCACATGGAACACTTTAGTGCCCATATCACTGTAGTGATATGATACCTGGATCTGTCTATCCATCTACCACTTCACTCATATTCCTGGAAAACCTCCCAGGGGCTACCCTGAGCGACACAGTGGAAGCTTCAAGTTCAACAAAGCACAAATAGATAGTTGATCAAACTCCCACCCCCAGGCCCCCTTGTGAGGTTATAGAGCTGTTCCAGTATTCCACAACTTAAACAAGAACAACATTGTTCCTCCTGAATCTGGGAATGGCCTATCCTCTCCAGCAGCCTGGCATGGATTTTTCCAGGAAGGTTAAGGAGTACGATCCCTATATAGTTGGAACACACACTCTGGTCAATCTTTCTGAGGAATCACCACCTCAGATTACCACTCCAGAACTCCACTGTCCCCAATTTCCATGCAATGTTGCATTGGCATGTCATCTAAGACAGTTCTACAATATCCGGGGTTTTGAGATTTCACCCATCCACAAGGCAAAACTGAGTCATGGTTAGAGCACTGAGCATTGGTTTCAGCAGACTGTCACGATAGACTTGGGCATTCTGAGTCTATCCACCTACCTCCCTAGCCTGTTGGTGATCAGTTGACAGTTCAGCATACCTGCGTCCTGAGCATGTGGTCAGATTGGCTGAGAACAGCTGGGCATGACCGAAATTCACATATCTGACCCAATTAAAAGTTAAATCATCAATACCGATCAAATATGGCAACTAAATTATTCAAAATTTGCCATGAAATTTAGTTATGCGCTTGCATTCAACACAGTATGTTCAATGTAGAACTGAATGTTGGTTGGGACCCAACCAAAACAAACAACAAAGAAAAATAAAAAAAATTATAATTGAGATCTCAATAAACAAAAAATGTACACAAGTGAGTATGAATCAATCAGTCTCTGAAACATTCACAGCTTTGGTTGAATAATCAGTTTGTTTTTGTTTTGTTTTTTTTTTTCTTTATTTTGAGTGCCACTACAGTTTCCTACCACCCTTTATGAGAAAGTCTGCCCATCCTGGTTACAGATGAGGGAGACTATGAGGTGAGTAGAGGAGATGAGGACTGAAGATGGTGGAAATGATAACTGAAGATTCAGTGAGCCGTGATGAAGGGTAATGATGAGGTGAATCCCAGAAGGCAGCGGAGTGGAGGCAGCTTGTGCAACTCAACCCAGTCTGCAGAGCAGCTCAACAAAAAATCAGCCTGCACAAAATGTGCAGGGAAAATTTAATAATTGTCTTTATCAAAAAGTCCACATTGTGTGTTGTCTCTCTTTTTTCCTCTCAGAACTTCACACAGTATCACACAATCCCTCATATTACACATAATAACATTACACTTAACATGCTTTAACTCTGCATTTTATACCAAGCTTAATAAAATAGCTTACAAAGAATATATTCCACCAATGCATTTACCACATAACATTAACCGTGTATGCTCAGGCTAGCTGAATTAGCTGACCAACAGTCCTATTTAGCACTTCTTTTCCCACAGTATTAAACATATTCAATTTAACACTTAACACATTCGTAATGTCACCAGGTTACTAATTCAATGTGCTAATTCACTGGGTTTGCTAACAGCTAACTCACCGGGATACTCAACAACCATGTTGCTCAGATGGCTTGGCAACTCTGTGGCGTCAGATGACTTCTCCTTCCACAGACATAAAACTGATAATGTAACCTTGCTACTTTTTTTACTTTAGAGACAAGTAATGAATGCGCTCCCATTGCGCATTGCTCAGCCTCACCAGTAGGTGACGGCAAACCATCAAAACTAAGAACATAGATATTCTGATACTAGAATGGCTGTTCGGACTGCCTGGCTACACTTACATCAATAAAAGTGAAAGTAGCTAAGTTAAACTATGAGTACTTGCTTTTAGACGTAGGCCTGTGTAAGTATTCAAAGTACTTTTCATCACAATGAAGTACTCCCCTGATCCTAACCCTGTCCTGAAGTTGTACATTCAACAATAAATTTTTTTCTCCCCTCTTTTGGCTTTTCCCTGTTTGGGGTCACAAAGACAAGTCAGGTTCCTGCTGGCCGCATTTTTATGTTGGATGCCCTTCATTTATCTTTATTCGTCTGCATTTGTCCTCATAGTTTAACACCACAAGGTTTGTCAATTTTTTTATGAAATCAATGCACTTATCAATGCACTTATTCTTGCAGCTAAATATTTTATTATTTCAGTGCATGTGTGTGACTATCACCAGTCCCTCCTGGAAGTTAGTTTGTTGATTTTTTATTGAGTGATATGACCTTTGTGGCGCAGGGAGGGCAGTGCTTCACTACAGTGAATTAAGGGTGGAGCAAAAGATAGACAAGCTCAAGAAGAATGGACAGGGGAAAGGAAGCACCCAGGGCTGGGAGGAACTAGTGGAGTGAAGGATCCTGTGCTTTTCCTGTCATATCACTCAAGATTGTGAGAGTGTTTCTGTGTAGGTCTTTGGAGAGGTGGGAGTCCAGATAGGTGAAGGTGTCCCAACAGTGGAGCTAAGTCAAAGATAGGGTATGTAGTGATAGACTGAAGAACAGCTTGGCCTATTTTTGCAGTATTCATCAATTCTTTATGATGTGGCCTAACAAAACCTGGCAAGTGAAAGCGCGCATGTATGTGGCCATTCCCTAAATATGAGTGAGACCATTACCAAGGCTCAGAGTCAGGTCAGGGGCTCAGGCTCCCCAGGCCGACCACCCAGCATGCAGGAGCAGAAGAGGCGCCAAACCGAGATAGCCACCACAGCCAAGTGGTAAGGTGTAGCACCTACTCAACTGCCCATGCAAACACATGTGGGAGCGGGACAGGAGGGCCTTCAGGGTCCCAGCAACCCCCAATCAACCACCCATTCTACCAACACCACTGCCACCAAAAAACCCCAAACCCATCAGACGAGGCAGAGGCACCCCCTCAGCCAAAGAGACCCACCCGGGAGCTAAGCAATCCCCCCACCGGAGGACACTGGTGAAGTGCACACTAGTCAGCATCTGACCCACAGTGGCCATCAGGGAACAGAGCTTCAATAGACCCATCACCACAGACAAGACCCAGGTACAGGGGCCTGTAAGACCAAACTAAACTGTCTGCCGTAGGGCCCCGAGGCTGCCATCTCTTTGCCTAACAAAAGTCATGAGCACGAGAAGTATATCATGAGTGCAGTCTTATGTGCTTCAGGTATGAGAAAACAAACACTTTGTAAATTGTGCACAATAAGAACTGATTTGTATTGCATAAATTGCAGAGGATGCGGGGACCAGAAGCATCTTGAGCTGTGTGAAATGCTACTGTTTTTGTTTAAAGAAAAAGAAGTTTGAAGTTTTCAAGTTTTATTTTTTAGACTTTTGCTCTGTGACGACAAAACTCACCTTAGAAAGAAGATCGCCTTGTCTCCAGCACTGACATCTGTAATATGATTTAAAATAATCATGTTTAATCAAATTTAAAACTGGATCATCTGCTCCTCAATGACATGGTTTGACTGTCAGCTCTGGTGCATCTCAAACATTCATTCATTCATTTATCTTCAACTGCTTATCCGTTTCCAGGTGGTGGGTGGTGCTGGAGCCTATCCCAGCTCACACTGGTCAAGGGTGGAGCACACCCTGGACAGGTCGCTAGTCCATTGCAGGGCCAACATGCAGAGACAAGCAGCCACTCACACTCACACTCAGACCTATGGAGGTCACCAATGGTGGGAGGAAACCCACGCAGGCATGGGGAGAACATGCAAATACCGCCCGCATTTCAAACAATGCACTAGAAATAATCTATTTTCAAATTTAATTGAAAAGATAATCTCTCATATATTCCTAATTTATTTATGTACTTTTTTACATTGACTGAAATATGCAAAGTCTTCTTTGTTTTCTCTTATTATAAAAACAAATAGTTATTAAAACATTTAATCACTGATTTGATCAAGGGACAACTGGGGAGGCAGCAGAGGAAACAGACAGTAAATTGTGAGGTTGTGTGTGCAGCTACCAGAGATGAGTAATCAAAACTGCTGACCACAGTATGTGTGTTGGAATTCAGAGTACAAGATCATCCCTCATCATCTGAATATCTTTCATTCATGTCTGTTAAAGTGAGATGCTCTCAGAGACATGAAGACCAGTCTCTCTTCAGATCCTTCATCATTGCATGTTAGTCTTCCTCACCAGGGGGAGTGACCTGCTGATGTTAAACACAATTGAACATGAACAGCAACACATTCATGAATTGGAAACAGTCTAAGTGTTACCCAAAGGAAGACAAATGAACTTCACAAAAACCAATACATTTAATATGTCACTGCAAATCCTAGAAAATCTACATCATAACACAACTGCCACACAAAGCTGTCACACTCAGGACCATCCTACACTACATATTTTTTCACAAATAACTTCCTCAATTATTATGGTAAGTTCAGGGTGTGTTTTGCTTTTACTGTATTCATCATGCTTGAAAAAATGTTTGCTGTTGCCATGACGTTCATTGGGGCGGGGGCCTAAAACTGATTGAGAAACTGCAGAAAATTTGGAATCATTGTTATAATCAAATTATTTAAGAATGGGTATGTTTTGTGTTTATTGTGTGTGTTCTCATTCCCATTACGTTTTCATCCTGTTGGCGACAAAGTGTCAAATCTAGACAAGGGTGCATCTTTAGTGCCAGAGATGTATTTTTCCCCATTACTCAGAAAATAGAAGTCTGACCCACTCATCACATCATCAGGTGAAGAAGTTGACGTAGCAGCTCTATGTGTTGTCATGGTGACAGTCATTAAGGTGATTTATTGCCTCTTGCATGAAAATACTGGTTGAGATTATGTATTAATGTTGACACATGCACCCACACAGTTTTGTCAGGACACACAAAGCTGACACTTCCTCCTTGAGTGATTGTCCTCCTATGACAGTGAACAGAAACAAGGCTTGTGTGGATTCTCAGTTCTCCAAAGTCAGGCTCAGTCTTTATATGGGCCAGAGGGATCTGATGTTCAGTTGTCGAACTGGACCAACCACCAGATCACAGTCAGCCTCAGGTGACCTTATCATACGCCCACGATCACATGACTGAAGCACATTGTGAGCTGTGAGGCCATAGGAAGAGACTGACACTGGAGAAAAAGGTATCATAGAGGACAAGGCCTGACCGTGGGAGACAATTTGTGTCATCAGGGTCTGCCCTCAGGGGATAGGGTTTGACCACTTGGAACAGAGTCCGACCTACTGAACATCCATCCTACTGGAGCTCTTTCCATGGTACGCCTGTTTGTTTTCTTCAGGGCATATCAATGGGTGACTGATCTGGTGAGGGAACAGGCAGCTCTTCAGATTGGAGTGCTGCAACCAGCCTGTGCTACCTTCATCAGCCTACTCTTCATCAGCAATGGACATATTGATGTTGATATCTGAGTCCAGATCAATGTCTTGGAGTCCAGGAGAGTCAGAGGAAAATTCAATTTGCTCCACACAAGGAGGCTCATCATCCTCAAAACAGCTGCAGAAGAGGACAGGGGGTGGGAGGAGAGGCACAGGAAAGAAGAGAGGAAAAGAGTAGAAGATAGCAGGATAGGAGTAGAACAGAGGAGGAAGAGTGGAGGAGGAGAGGGTTGGGGAAGGAGTAAAGGAGATTATCAGAGGAGGAAAAGAGGTTTGTTCTTTCAAGTCTCTATTAATCCCCCTATTAATAAATTGTGAGGGGAATTACTCTCACAAAAGAAAAACAACAGTCATCACCTCCCAAGAGCACAACCCCCACCCCCAGATTGTGTTTATCATGAGATAATCAGAACCATCACCTGCAGACAGCTTTCAGTAACCCCTCAGAAACTGGTCTCAGGGTGCTAACCCTAACCCCAGAGTGTAAAACAGGCCATCAATGTGGCAGAATCAGATCCAAGGTTCATGCAATGACAATGTAAAAGAACATACTCCCAAAAACATAAATATCATTTGCATAAGCAAAGACAGTAGGCAGAGGGTGAAAGTAAAAAAAAAAAAACAACAACAAAAAACCAGGAAAGGAGCGACCACTTAGCCCCGTCCTCAATCTGCACAGCAAGAGCTCAATACATAGGCTATTCAGCTGAGAGACTGTAAATGCTTTTGTTCAGGATCCAAACTCCAGGGTTTTAAAACCTCTGGAGCTTGGTCCCTAATAAATCTGTAAACTATACATAGCATAAATAAGGATCTATTGATCCATAAAGACAGCAGTACAGGTAGAGGAGGATTTTTTTTTTTTTTAAAGAAATCCAATCTCGTCTTTGAGCACAAACACTATGTTAACTGTCTGACCTGGGGATTTTTTAACCATCATATATGCAATTTATTTAGATGTGTGGTAATGTTGTTAAGACTCTCAGATGACTATGGCTGTGTGGTTCCTCACCTGTCTTCTCCACCACTGTGGTGATTTCACCACAAATGACAAGCTGGTCCTGAAGATAGTTTATTAGCTCACTTTTTAACAAAGAGAAATTCCTAGTCATTATGAGCCCTGATTTTGAGCATTAAGAAAACAGAAAACTGAACGTTTTGTTTTTATTCATGCATCATTTGTTCCTTTCATATTCAAATGAGAATCCAAAATGTATTTATTTATTTATTTTTTTTTCCAATCATTAATCTTCTACCGCTTATCTGTTTCCAGATCAAAGGGGGTGCTGTAGCCAATCCCAGCTCACATTGGGCGAGGGCGGGGTACAGCCTAGACAGGTCACCAGTCCATCCGGGGCCAACACAGAGACAGACAGAGACAAACACCCACTCAAACCTATGGACACTCTTTGTGGATCCAGTATACTTCGTCCAATCAGGTTTAAATTCACCACGCATGATCAGAATCCTACTCTGAGCACTATCATGTATTTATATTGAGTCAGACTTAGAGCTGTTAAACTGGTCACAGGCAGTCACTTTCAAGAACCCTGCCTCATAGATGGATACTACTCCTACAAATTTAATCCATATTTAAGCGGCAAGCAGTGATGATCAGGCTCTCGCACACCTATGCAATTTGGAGGCCCCTGGACTTGCCCCCATGCATATGCGTTAAAACTTTTGTTGTAAGTGGCGTGCATGCAAAATATTGTGAGTCTCCTCTATATGGTGCAAGAGACCACCCTTCAGTTTTACATAATGTGGAAGTGTAAAGTGTGGAAACCATGTCCTGTGAATATCATACAAATCGGACAATGTTTGCATAATGAGGCTGATCCCCTGTGTCCAGGAGGTGGTGCTATGTGTGTGAGTCAGTACTGACACATGGACGTTTCATCGTGGGACTTTGCTCATGTGTGGTGAATCTAGACCTACTTTAATACTAAGCAAATATGAAGTCATTTAGAAATCACCCAAATATCCCAAAAATTGAAATTTCAAATGAAAATGGCTGACTTCCTGTTTGAATGAGAATATGGGTCCTTGAGACTTGTTTGTGCCGCTTGCCAGGTTACATACGTGTACCAATTTTCATTGATGTACGTCAACCTGGAGCAAGAGGCTTGACTTTCTAAATTTGCAAAGTAGCGCTGTTGAGTCCGTTTTTGACATGCATTCCTGTACAAATGAAATATGATGCGGGATCTGGAGCATGTGTATGAAATTTGGGGCCGATCGGACAATGTATGTAATTTCAATGTGTCACTATTAAAGAATTCCTTGTACATTGTCCAAACTGCCCTAAATTTTGTACATGATTAGACTCCCACGACTGAACACCTCTGTGTGTTAACACTGAGTCACACATAGAGCACTACCGCCTAAACACAGTACATCATAATAACACAAACATCATCAGATTTATGATATTTACAGGGTGTGTTCTTCATATACTACACTCTGACATGGCATAAGATTGATGAATGTTCTTTAGTCCCATATATTGGACATCTCTAACAGGACATCATTATAATCGTGCGTATATCCAACCTTTTTTGCACACGTGTTCATTGTTAGTCCTGTGAGGCCTCCAGTGAACAACCGTCATTCAGAGTCATGTGAGCCCACTGGTGAACGACAGTCCTGAGGTCATTTGAGTTACATGAGGTCAGTTTTGGGCAGCCATTGTTGGAGGCTGAGTTGCTGATTCTCCTGGGTATGGTTGAAGGGCAGCATTGTAGATGGGAGATAGATGGTGTCACCAGTACTCGAGTTGTAAAATGGGATGGTGGATTTTAATATTTAGGGACACATAATTTGTGCTGATGACAGTGGATATGATGGGAGACCAAAGGTGTACCCTTTTGATTATTGTTAAAGCACAAAGATAAGTACTATACTTTATGACTCTGAAACAACAGGCATGCTATGGATTTACGTGTCAGATACTCCTGTCATTCATTTTGACCAAGGCACCTCAGAATTGGAGGTGGACATATGAGGAAGGGGGAGGTAGCAGGAAATCAGCAGGAAAAGGGGCAGAGACTACAAAAGGCAGTGGGAAGCTCAATTGGGTCCACAGCCCCCACTATTACAGAGGAGTTCTTTATAGACCACTTTCAGTCACAAGGCAAAGATAAGTTGTGACAATGGAACTGGCTGCAGTTGAAGGCTGCAAATGGATTGGGAATCCCCTATATAGGTTACTTGAAACTTGATGTCAATGTCCTGAGTAAGACCCTCCCCTGGATGGGGGTACTGGTTGTGAAGAGCCCAGAAGATCTCTGTGTTAAAAAGCAACAATTGTCTGTGCCTAGCTTGCTTGCCTGCTATAACAGTTATGTAAAATATATGGCATTGAAAAGAGTCGCACCACACCATATCACCCTGTGGGTAATGGGCAGTTTGAGAGATTCAACCATACCTACCTTGCATGATCTACTTCGCAGCCTCCCACCTGAAAAGAAAAGGAAATGGCTGCAGTACCTGCCACAGATCCTTTTTGCATACAACCCAAAGGAACATCCTTCTACTAGCTACTCCCCATGTGAGTTAATGTTTGAACAAAAAGCTAAGCTACCTGTTTATTTTTTGCTTGCCACCACAGACCACAACTCAGGCTTGCTACCACAGACCACAACTCAGGCCCCATGCTCTACTCACGACTGGGTAGTAGAGCATCAGAACCACCTAAAAACTCCATACTCTCACACCAAGGACCAGCTAAGATTGGAAGCTGAATGTAGAAGTAGACAACTGACCCCAAATGTAACAGAGAAAGTGGCACCAGGAACCCTTGTATTGCGAAAGAACCATCCACTCTGGGGCCACACAAATTATGTCTGTCTGTTTGGATGACAAAGGAAGGGTTTATCAAATCCAACCCAGGAATGGAGCCGGGCCAGAGAAAATTATAAGCAGGACTGAGCTTAAAGTTCTATCACCTACTGCCATTGTTGACACACCGGACTCTCTTTCAACTGAACTGCATAGTTTGCCGCAAGGAGGGGAAAATTGATATGCCATTGATATGCCAGAAGATGAAAGTGATATACAGCCTTCAAACTCTGTAAAAACTCTGTAAACTCCCAACTGCCAACCCACTCTGTCAATTTGCAACCTGAATGCCCACTAGTTACATTACAGCCACCATTACAGTTACATTCCACCCCCTAGCAAACCTGTTACCTGATGAGTCCCCCCGTTCTTGTGAGGACTATGGCAGGCCACCACACCAACTTATTTAACCTTCCGCAATCCATATATAGACCACTTGAAAATAACAGCAGTAGCAGTGACCATAATGTTTCTCAGGCACCTAGCCAGCCAGTTTAAACAGTATTCAGTTCATGGGTTTAAAATCAATGTGGAGTTTAATTTATCTTGTTTTATTTGTCACTGGGTAGGTGACCTTTCAAAGTGGGAGAAAATGTGGAAGGGGGAGGTAGCAAGAAGTCAGCAGGAAAAGGGGCAGAGTCTATAAATAGGATGCATTGCTCACCTGGGTCTTTCTGCACTGAGACCAGCCTTTGTTTGGTGTTTCATTGGGTAATATCACCGTCATTACCATCATTTTTTTTAAAAGGTTAAAAGAATGATCTTTAAAGTGAATCTGAAGTATTTCTCTTAGCTCCCAGTGTTAAAGATTTGATAATAATGTTTAAAAACTGTATCATTTGTTAGATTCTTCATGCTTGGTGAGGGAATAAAACTTGGAGTGATTGCTTAGGTGCATCAGCCAAAATCAAGGTACAGTACAGGCCAAAAGTTTGGACACACTTTCTCACTCAAATGAATAGGAAAGTGTGTTTTTTTTTTTTTTTTGTAGTTTCCAGTCTAACAAGATGTATTATTTTTTTGTTATATTGTTTTTTTTCTTTTGGTAAAATACCTGAAAAGTTTCCTTTTGTATACTGATACCTGTATACAATACCTGTTTCTTTTAGTTTGCAAGGAGACACACCATTAGAGGAGCCAAACACTGCTTTTTCCCCGACTAATCATATTCAATATACCTTTAACTAATAATTGATTTATACGGGCCAGTTTATTTTGGTTTGGGGGCTTTTCTCTTTTATTTAAGGGGAGGCCACAGAGTAATCTTAATTGTATTTATTTTTAAAACAGGGACAATGCAAAATAAAACATTAATCTTGTACAACAAGAGAACATGCATTGTGCCAGGTTTTCCACCTGCAGTCCCTAGGCAGGTTGATGGAATGGTACCTTGCAACATAGTCATTTTGCATTTGTGCACTTGTATGTGGTTTAAGTCACCTTAGCGTGCTGTGAATATGCAAAGTGAGTTTTGATGTGGTATGAATTCAGTGTGATGAGGTGGTTTATTCATTATTTGCCTATCTGTGACAATTTAAGTCCTTTTAGGTATAACTCTATACTAACTCCCCTCCCCTTTAGCCCCACATGAATGATTTTCTGTATTTGTTAATTTAACTTTTATGAATAGTAAATAAAATATATATTTTTTGTACAGCAGTCTCTGGTTCTAGATTATTCTGGGTGTTGTGCATTGAGTATCACCAGGTCACACATAGTTAGGGTCAAATGCAACTGTGTGCAAGTGCAACTTCATACTCATTATACCTATAAATCTTTTGGAAATTCATCTATTAAATTTTGAAACAAAACCAAATAAAACATTATAAGTGAACATATGAATCTTCTCAAGTCAAGAACAAATGTATGATTTACAAAATCTTAAAATAATGAAAATGCCCAACATTCAGGGAACAACTGAATATAAAATAACAGCAATCATATTACTTTCTAGCACTTTCTTGCTGTCTTAATTTATGAGTCTTTTCTCAAATTTGTGATGTGCTTTTTGAGACAAAAGCGTTTCCTTTCATCCGATCCATCCAAACTAACTCATCTCTTCAGTACATTCACAAATGAATTTATTACAAGTCCCTTACTTTGGCTAAGTTTTTTAAGTAACATCTATGAAATGATAACTCTCCTCTAATTAATAAATAATAGCGCAAGGAGAGGAGATGGAGGGAGACTCTGAAACAGACTGTTTCCATCAGCGACATTTCCAAAAGGAACACTGACACCTGGTTATTGTCAGGGTCAGTCAACTTTCTGTCAGTGTCAGTTAGTTTCTGTTTTTTACTCAGTTTGATTTTGGTTGTCAGTTCCTGATTTATTTTGTCCTTGTCTCTTCCCTTGTCCTGTCAAGTTCCCACTTGTTCATTGCCTTCCCTGCCCTGATGTGTTTCACCTGTGTCTTAGTGTCTCCCTCCTCTTATGCCTACACAACAATCCGCTCCCTGCCTGCCCCTTGTTGTCTCGTTGAGTTCAGTTTGTATTTAAGTCTTGGTTTCTGTCCAGTCCTCGTTGGATCCTTTGTTGTGTTCTGTTTCGCTCTGTTGGAGAGCCTGTTCTTGTCCTGTTTTCTGAAGAGTCTGTAATCCTTGTATTCTGGAGAGCCCTGCTAGGTATGTGTATTTTTCTAGTGTAGTCAGTCCTGTTCGTGTCTGTTCAAAGTCTTCAGTTCTCATTAAAACATTCACCATCACCTTAACTCGGCTTCCGCCTGCTCCTGCATTTGGGTCATCACCCCTGCATACAACCATGACAGTTATTAGCGCCGTCGTGTCCTTCACTGCCAGTAACACTTGAAGATGCTGCCTAAACCTTTTCTTCCAACTGTGAACCTGTTGTGGGCTCAAATTGAGAGCTACCCAAATCCTGCACAAGGTCATCATTACCCTCTCTCGCTCCTGGTTTATGTCCTGTTTAACATCAGCTTAGTCTCATATAAAACAAGCCTCTAGGACAGCCTTCTTTCACCTATGCAATATTGCAAAGATCAAGAACATTCTGTTTCAAGAGGATGCAGAAAAGCTTATTCATTCATTTGTTACATCTGGACTAGACTACTATAATTCATTGTCCCAACAATCCTGAAAAGCCTTCAGTTGATTCAGAATACTGCTGCATAAAAGAGATGAAATTTCTCCTATGCTAGCTTTTCATTGGCTTCCAGTAAAATTCAGAAAATAATACAAAATCCTTCTAATGTACAAAGCTCTTGATGGCCAAGAGCTCATAGTTCCTTATTGTCCCAGTAGGTCACTTTGCTCTCTGGATGTAACTTTATTTGTGGTTCCTCGAGTCTTAAAGAGTAAATCAGGAGGCAGATAATTCAGCTATCAGGTTCCTGTTCTCTCTCTCTCTCTTTCTCTCTCTCTCTCAATAACCCTGCTTCTCCCAGTTCTAACCATGTGTAACTATTTACTAAGAATGTTCTCCCAAAGTCTCTGTCTCTCCCAGTTCCTCTCCTCTCTCTCCCTGTCCTCATCCTGCAGGTGGTGACTCATTGCCACCCCATGTTCCTGCAACGCCTGCTGCTCCCATATCTCTATGAAATCCATACAGCATAATTTCCATGAACTTCAGGCAGCATCATCTTCCTGCCTACACCTGTATTGAATATCCCCTCCTCCTGCTCTCATTCTCTCTCTCTCAACCCAACATCGGTTCAGGCAGATGGCCGCCCCGCCCGAGCCTGGTTCTGCTCGAGGTTTCTGCCTCTTAAAGGAAGTTTTTCCTTGTCACTGTTGCCAAGTGCTTGCTCATGGAGGGATTTGTTGGGTCTCGCTAAATAATTCAATAGAGTTCCGTCTCGACCTGCTCTATATGTGAAGTGCCTAGATGTAACTTTGTTATGATTTGTCGCTATATAAATGAACCTGGCTTGATGTTATTTAATTTGATTTATTGTCATTGATATTATTGTAATTATTATATTTAAATAACACAAATATTTAATAATAAATACAATTCATTAACCAGATTACCTACAGGTGAAATAATTACGAACTACTGAATTTAATACAAAGCAAAGGGCAGCCTACAATGGATCCTCCGTCTCTATTAGTACCAGGCTGGAGTCCAGCTGGCTTCCTTCACATAAATGTAAAGAATTGTGATACAAGCTTTTGGCCCTATAGCCTTTTTTTTTAACCTTTGTGTAATTGGGCAGCACAGCGGCTAAGTGGTTAGTCTTGTTGCTCTACAACAATGGTTCCCATGCCTGGGGCCTGTCTTTCTGGAGTTTGCATGTTTTCCCCATATTTGTGTGGGTTTCCCATGGCTACTCCGGTTTCCTCTCTCCATCCAAAGACATGCATGCTTAGGTTAACTGGTGACTCGAAATTGTCTGTAGGTCTGAGTGTGACTTTGTGTGCATGTTTGTCTCTGTCTATTTCTATATGTCTTACCTTACCCTCTGCGATAGAATGGCCACCTGTTCAGGGTATACGCCATCCTTGCCCAATATGAGCTGAGAATAGCTCCAGCAGCCCCTTCCAACCTCCCCAGAAATGGATAAGCAGTAGAAGATGAATGAATGCATGACTTAATTAGTTTCATTGAATAATAAGTAAAATATATAAATTTTTTATCATTCATGTTTTGGTTGATGTGGTGTTCTGAAACTTTCCCTTAGTCATTTTATATTTCTGTCCTTTATGGGAGTAGGTCTCTTGAACACATAAACGTGTATCAAGCAGTTTAGGCTGAATTGAGGACTGAGCCAGACAGCTTTTTGAATACTCTAATAAGACTGTAATAAGACACTGCAAAACCTTGTAATAGATGTATCTTTGTTTTATCTTTCACACTGGAGTCCTTTGAAAATTTCTTCCTATTCAAGTGAAGGTACACTAGTCAAGTTACTCCAGTTTTTTACTTCAAATCCCACGATATTATTTCAGTTTCTGCATCAGGAGCCATCTGGTCAGGACTGCATCTTACTTGTGAGACTTGTGGTCCAGGATTTTGTGACCCAAATCAAGGCAGTTGACCAGAGACCTGCTGTAAAGAGTCTTCATGTCTCTGGTCACAGACAAGAGACTCTGGCAGAACTTCATCCCCATCTCTTGCAGCTCTTGGGTCCCCATCTGCAGGCCCTAATGTGGTCAAATTGGAGGATGTTAATGTTGGAGCCTCATCTTGTGTTCATGTTGTCTCAGTTTACCACCCAAGGAAAAAGTCTCATGAGTGTGGACCAGCTCACAGTGTCTCACCTTGTATATGCCTTGGTCACAGCCGTTGTAGGTGCTCTCCATGGTATAACTCCTGAGTACACCCATCTCCCTCCATACCACCACCCTGGCTGTGGCAGAGCGAGACTTCTCCACCTAAACATGGAAGCAATCCATATTTCATATTACATGATTTGTGCTGTAAAAAATCAAACAGGGTCTTATATCAGTCATGTGACAACATCATGAGGACGATGATAACTTATGGTGATAACACTGAGGGTGGCGGGAATGATGAAGATATGACAATAGAGATAATGATGAAAGTGAGGAGGACGAAGAGCATGATGATAAGCTGTAGAACAAAAACTATGATGATGAAGACACTGGTTATGAAAACAGTCAAATGATTATTGTAAATAATAAAAAAAATATATAATTCTAAAGATTCATCAATCAATGGTGATTCATCAATGAAATGTATCATTGTCATCATTGCTGTTGTTACCAAATAGTTGCAGCTGTTGAATGAAAAAGCCGGAGCGATACGGTCCAGGGTCTTTGGAATGGTCTACAGAGACAAAAATAGTAGGTAGGTAGTTTGGTAGGTAGGTGAATAAGCTGGCGAAACAGGTAGGCAGTTATGTAAATTGTAGATAGGTATATAGTTAGGTAAGTGGGTAGGTAGGTCATAAGTTGGTAACAGCGTAAGTTAGAATATAGGCAGGTAGCTCATGTAGGTAGATGGACAGAGCAGTTGGTGGGTACATAGGTAGTCATATTAGTGGGAAGGTAGTTAGGTTAGTGGAGATAGATAAATGGGTGGCTAAGAAAGTGGATTTGTTAGGTAGGTTGTTTTGCTTTGGCAGGTAGTTAATAGATAGGTGTTATTAGGTAGATAGCGGAGTAGTCATAGGTTAGTGGGCAATACTAACCCAAAATCTATATTTTATGGATAGGCAAGCAAGTAGGTAGGTCGGTAGGCAGGACTGTACGCTTGCGGATATGTAGCTAGACAGTAAGTTAAGCAGTGTTCTGCCAGTTCACACTTCAAAACAAATAGCTCAAAGTTCATCTCACACAGAATGAAAAAAAATTACTAGTTCACATCCACAGTTAATTTTTAAAAACTTTTGACAGACCCAAATATGAAGTAGTTCACGATCATTTCTTATTTTCTTTAACAAGCCACTAATTTTTCAGTAGAACCTTCTCTTACCCATGCATTACCACACGCAATATTTCAAGCTGCAAAAACAATGTTGAAATTGATAGTATATTTTATCACTTAAATAATATGTTGTCTCAATTTGAAGGGTTTGCATGATATATATATATATATCATTTCCCCATATATATATATATATATAATCAGTAAAGTGTTCATTTGTTTGGACATAAAACTCCATCAAATATGCAGTAGCTTCTATAGTGCTAGTATCTAGGTTTGATTTTCTAGCACTGTCTTGCTGGGTGATGTGAGTTTCATAAAACTTGAGTCTGCTCTTGAGTTTTAAAATTGTGAATGAGAACAGGAGTGTAATTCATGTATTACATAGATTGTGGGTCATGAGCCAGGCACGTTCATAGGTATAGCGAAGGAAATGCCAAGTACATCTCATTTTCTTCAGTAAATTTATTTCCAGTGAGGCAATTCAAATGAAATTTTCATCAGACTTTGAGAAATCCACCCATATAAATAAATTAAAACAATTAAGCTCATAAATTACGTTATGCATATCATAGTGGAATGAAACTAATAAAAAGGACGGAATATTTTAATTGTTGCATTCAGCATTAATTAATCCTGTTTGTGATATTCACGGACAGGATTTTGACTGGCAGCCATGTTGAGAAGGGGTTGCAGGTTGGTAGCCGGAGCATCGCATTGTTGCTCTTTGATGATGGGGTCCTTTTGGCCTGGCCTTAGACCTGAAGCACTCACTCACAAAATCATACAGGCGGCTGAAATGGGTTTTCTCCGGGTTTCTCAGGGTGGCTGGAGTCTCCCTTAGAGGTATGGTGAGAAGCTCAGTCATCTGGGAGAATTTCAGGGAGTAGACCTGCTGCTCCTTTGCATGGAAAAGAGCCAATTGAGGTGGTTCCATCATCTGTCCCAAACTATTTAACACACGAAAGGTGTCCTTTATACAATGAAAGTAGGCATGGTTTCATATAAATTTCAATGCTGAGATTTTTAGGACACTTTCGGCAACATGCAAAAAAAAATTTAAGTTTCTAGGTGCTACGGTTTTATCATAGTTACTGAAAATGTCTCGAACAATAGAAGATGACGGCAAGACAACAAGCGACGTCACGTCAACAAGAAAGGGAGTGTAAACATATGTGCGCCATCTTTAAACCGTTTCTTTCACCACCAAAAAAAACTGTATACTGTCATAGAAACAAAAACAGTAGTTTTTATCCCAATAAAGTTTTTCACAAGCCTGATCACAAAAAAAGAAAAAAAAAAAAAAGGGACAAAGATCTGACGCGGACTAAACAGAAAACAGGACGTAAATACACAGTGAACTAAACAAGAAACAGGTGAACCACATTATGGCAAGGAAGGCAACCACAGGAGGGAAACAGAACCAGAACAAGACTTTCAAAATAAAACAGGACGTGACAACACAAACAGAGCAAACTAGAAAACAGAATTTTTATCCATCGTGTCCAGCTAACCGGACGCTTTGTCATCTTTCCCCTCTGTGCTAATGCTAATTTAAAGGTCTGTCAGACTGCGCATCTTTTACGCGCAGGTAGGGTCTGCTGTCAATCAAAGTCACATTGATGACAAATCGTAGAGACCCAAAGGTATCACCTGATGTATAAATTTTTCACCCCAAATAAGCCCTGCGTAACCAGAGGTGAGGCACACGAGACACACATACACGCAGTGACACACACAGTGATGCACACAGTCAATGCTGCCGGCCTGAATTTCCCTTTAACACGGTATTTGATCATTTTCACCGTCATTTTTGTTATTGTCGTGGAGAAGTTTGCCACTCTTTTACATCAACACGGCGAATAGGGTGCGATGGAGGTGCTGCAAATGTTGTAAAGTGGGGACGAATAGATTGAATGTGTCTACAACCAGCTGGTCCCTTTGTTGCCTTTCCTCCCAGTGTCAACAAGTAAACAATAGACATCTCCACAAAAAGTGTGTTTTTACTGCCCCAAGTTGTAATGTAATAATGAAAGTAAATAACAAAAGACAATACATGAAATTTCATAAATTCATATTTTAAAGGTCTTTGTTAATTTAATCCATCACCGATAGTTTTGGGTTTACTTCTGGAGTCATAAAGCTTCAAAATAAGAACATAAAACAGGCAAAAATAGGTCAAATTTGTGTTTGGATAGGTTTTGCACAACATATATTCATCCCCATAAACGAAAGTTTTAATTGGCATTTTACTTATGTAACTGGTGTTCATGTTTGTGATTGGCCCCAAAAGGTTATCTGTAAAAAAAATAAAAAAAATCTCACTGAAATCTTGTCGTGTCCATTTTAAACAAATTGGACCATTTTGGATAGGTTTGGCACACTGGAGATCACCAAGGGACACTGTTAGGTAAAACTACTGAGGCACTATAGTTTTTACCAATCAACCTAAAATTTGGTACACGTGTGGATAGGGGGTGTGTGAACCATATATGTATTTCAGTCTGTTTTATAACTAAGATTTTGAAATATCACTGTTTTCACACAAAATTTCAAACTCAAAATATTGTATTTTCACTAGCCCCATTTTTTATGGAATGACTCAATTCAATATTTGATGTAAAGGGACAAATATCTTCTTTCATTTAAGCCATCAGCCATATTTATGGGATTAGTATTTTTGTAGTTATAAAGCTTTAATTGCAGTGATACAAAAACAGGCGGAAATCGCCAAAAACTGCCTCTGCATGAACAAGTTAATAGACTGGTGCCTCCGGTTCTTTAGGAGTGTATTTTGTCGATTCTGCCTTTTTACTTTCTAGTTCTTGTTTCCGTCCGTGGAGGTGGACTGGTTTTCATTTATTGATAAACCTTTTAATAGCCTATTGTGTCTTTTAGTTGAGTGATTATATTTTTGATATTTTTCATAGCCAGGGTTTGGAAGTAAACAATAAACCTTATTGTTGCACCTGAACCCTGCACTTGTGTCTTGTGCGCCTGTTTTATCAGGGTTGTGTTGCTTGTAGCCTGCAGAATGGGGTTGAGCCTAGGGCCCTGCTTCATCCTATTACAGTGTCATATCCCTTGAAGTTGTAAGCCTAGATTTCCTTTCACTTGCCAAACCACTGATAGATATCACAACATTCTGGTTATGACAGATTTGTTTACGCCTTATATCTAAAGATCAGACAGCTCAAACAACTGTCCAGGCTCTGAGGTCACAGGTAATACAGACTTTTGGCTGCCCAGCCAGGTTACATTCAGACAGAGGGGCTAACTTTGAGTCGACAACCCCTTATCATCCTGCCAGCAATGGTATCGTTGAACTGATGAATGAGACCCTATTTATCGTGCTCCGCTCCGTAGAAGCAGAAAGACAACATCGCTGGCCAGAATACATCCCGGAGTTAGTCCAGACTTACAACAACACAGCCCACAGTGCTAAAGGGCATGGGTGAGGGACAGGAACAGGCGGGGCCAGGGTGAACTAGATCCAGGCTGGCAGCCAGAGCCCCATGTTGTGTTGGAACGGGTGGTGTATAAAGTGCAGCCAGAGAAAGGGAATTTGAGAAAGGGAAAAGACTGTACACAGGAATGCACTGAAACTGAATCTTTGTTCCTACCCTTACCTATGGTCATGAGAACTGGGTCATGACCGAAAGAATAAGATTGCGAATACAAGCAACCGAAATGAGCTTCCTCAGAAGGGTGGCCAGCCTCTCCATTAGAGATAGGGTGAGGAGCTTGGTCATCCGAGGGGAACTCAGAGTTGAGTCGCTGCTCCTTTGCGTTGAGAGGAGCCAGCTGGGGTGGTTTGGACATCTGGTTAGGATGCCTCCTGAGCGCCTCCCTTGGGAGGTGTTCCAGGCATGTCCAGCTGGGAGGAGGCCTGGGCAGACCAAGGACCAGGTGGAGAGATTATATCTCTCTGCCCTGGGAATGCCTAACCCTAACCCTAATTCCCCAGTCAGAACTGGTCAATGTCACAAGGGAAAAGGAAGTCTGGGGCTCACTGTTGAAGCTGCTACCCCCACAAACCAAACCCGGATTAAGTGGAAGAAGATGGATGGCTGGATGGATGTTTTGCATGTATATTGGTTGCTGTAGTTTATTTTGATTGTTTGAGCTGATTGCAGGCTGTACAGGTTGTGTGTGCAGTTCCTGCCATAGTGTACACCATAGGAGATGGAATTGGACAATTGCCCGATTGAACATTAAGACTGACAGCGACTCGGCTAATGGGGAGTTGGGGGCGGGTGCTGAGAAAGCCAGTGGGTGAGGAGATTTGGAACTGCAGGTAATTTTGAAGGGGCTGAGGACATCACATGAGGCAGTGAGGAGCCAGAGAAACATATTACTTGTAAAAGAGTTCCTTTGGATGAGGGCTGGGTGTACAGAACAAGGCAAACCAAAAGTTGCAAAAATAAAAATACAGGCTTACAGGCTTTAAATCAAGCAAACAGCATAGAGCATAAGCAGACTCTCGTGCCATATATGGGCAGAGCTCTTCTCTCTCCACTGTCAGAGACAATAATGAGTAAAACTCCCTCAGCCAGGGCCTTTCTGTGCTGGATCAAGCCAACTCTCCCTAGTGAAGGCCTGATACACAAGCTCACCTGCAATTCAAGTGACCATAATCCAAGAAAACCATTTAAAAACATCAAGTACACTATGAACACACACAAGGTAAGTATTCTTCATATTTTTAGCAATACAACTCACTTTAGCAATACAACTAACCCTAACCCTAACCCAATACAACTCTTTGTATGGACAACTTACAAACTCAACCACTGACTAACCCTAACCCTAACCCTTGGTGTTGACCATGTGGATGTAACAAAGTAATAGTGATTTCTGAACCCAAAGACCAGGGTGTACATACTGCCACATAAAACCATGGTAATGAGTAGAATGAGGAAAAATACACAAGATAAACAGAAAATAATAAAAAAAATAATAAAATCAAAACATAACTGAACGTGTGGCTTGAAATATATAAGTGGGAATGGCAGTCTCTGACTTTACAACACTACCGCTGTTGCTGGCCTGGATAAAGCTGTTGGACGAGCCACTGGACACTGGTCGAGAGGAAGCCAGAAATTGAGATTTGCGGTTGCTGGGTGGAGGCTGGAGCCTCGGCAGGTAAGAGTGAGTACTGCAGCCCATTGATACAACGTATGTGACGTTACTAGTGTTGGGTTACCTGGAAGTTCCTGACCTACAGCTAAAAGTTTAGTAGCAACGGTAGTTGTGTAGATACTACAGTCCTCTGTGGTGTTTTGTGAGCAACACACTGGCCAGGCTTTTTCGCTGACAGGTGCACTGAGGAGGCATGTCCTGGAGCTGAGTTGCAGAGAAGATTTCTCCCTTGCCGTGGACCCCGAGCCAGTCCAATGTCCATAGGACATTGCAGTATCCTATTTTAGCTCTCCATTGTTAGACTTATTTGACATATTTTATTCTTGTTATTTCCTGGGACTCTTTTAATGATTCATTGCCATTCCAGCACACCAGTCTCCAGTATGTTTACTTTGTTATGGGTTTTATTTTTGGGTCTTAAAATATTTTAGTCCCACGGTCATTCAGACCTTTTATTTTTGTAAAATCATTTTGGTATCGAACTGCCTGGGAAAGAAAAATAAATTGTTCTTTGGGCTGCCACACACTGCTCTCCCTGTGAGAACCTGGTATATTGAGTAATGATTTAGAGCTCCTAGTATTTTACAATCCAAGGTGGCGTTGTCGGACAACCAACCTACTGTGACTTATCCCACAACTATTTGCTCCTCCCCCAATGTGACGCTGGTACAGATTTTCCAAATCTAGTCCACAATCTAATAGACCACTGTAGGTGTGTAGGAAAGTAGATGTGTTATCAAGTAGGTGTCACACCGTGGTGAGGTTGTCTTGTCTTGGTTTTATTTTGTCTTGTCATTTCCTGTTTTATTTTGAAATTCCTAACTCTCCTCTCGTTTCAGAACACTTGCCCTTCCTCATGTATCCTGTGCGTCTCCCTGATCACCATTGTTTCCACCTGTTCCCCATTTCCCCCCAGATCTTAAATAGTCTGGCTTCCCCTTGTCTTGTGCCAGTGTGTTGCCGATTCATGTCCCACAGTCCTCAATTGAGTGAATTTTTGTTTGTAATTTCCATACCTTAGTTTAACTCTTTTCCATAGCCTTTTGTGTATTCTCTGTATGAGTGACTTTTTGTTTGTAGCTTCTTTATGGATAGGTTATTGTTCATAGCTTTTGTGTTTTCCTTGATAAGAGTGATTTTGAGTTTCGGTAACGTTTTATAGAATTACCTTTGATCCTCCGCTTAGTAGTGCAAGTGAGTTTTTTTTTTGTTTTATTGGTCAGGTTTTTTCTTCCCTATGGTGTGTTTTTTGGTTTCCCCTTTTGGTTTCTCTAGTGTAGCGTTAGCAACCTCCTTCGCGAGCGATTTTTGTTCTCCCCATAAAGTTAATGTTTCATAGCCCTGTTGGTTTATCACTGGCTTCTGAGATCATTGCTGTCACGAATAAAAGTCACTGTCTTGCAAAACCTCTGAGTCCTGTCTGAGTCACGGCCTGACAGTAAGTAGGTGGGTGGGTTAGAAAGTAGCTATGTTGTTAAGCAGGTAAGCAGGTAGATGCGTAGGTGGATAAGTAATTAGATCGGTAGTTAGGTAGGCAAGTAGGTTGGTAGGTCGGTACATATTGGCAACCCACTGCGCTAAGCATTTGCAGACATGTATTCAGTGTTCTCAGAGTTTTAACTGTAAAAAAGAGTGTTTGAAACTGAGCTGGTTCTGAGTATATCACATCTCACCCTGTATCCCGGGTCCTCTTTTAGTCCTGTCGTGTTTATATCAGAGCCTGACTGCCAGAGAGTCTCTTTCACGCTGCAGCCATATAGGAAGACATTTTTCTTTCTTGAATGGCCGTGGTAGTCACAGAAAACCTGGACAGGGGCAGACAAGAAAAACTTTAAACTCAGCATACACACAAACACCAGAGTAATCTGATGATTCACATTTCAGTTCTCAACCTAACCCAATCTGGTCTCAGTCTTGACGCAATCTGCTTGCATGCAGGTCTCAGGCTAGTCCCATTTGGTCTGGTCTGAGTCTGGTGTCAGTCCAGAACCAGACCACCAGAAATGTGTCACCAATTCAGACCATAACTAGACCACCTTTTGAGAGGAACATGTTACACATTTGGACCTCCAGAGTAGATGAATGAAAAACATCTCACCAGTGGAGTTCGTCCAATACTGTTCAGGTAATAGAGGAAGCCCTTGGTGTGGTAGATGGTTGGACTGAGGACAGGTTCTGGTTTACACCACTGACGGTTCAGGTCCTCACTGCTCAGATCACAGCGATTCCTGTGGAGACAAATCAGTGGAGTGTCTGCGAGCCGCAAAGCACCATGTTTTTTTCTTTGTTGTGTTTCAGTAGAGAAGATAATGTTCACAAATGAGCATGATGCTTTCTTTGTATCTTTGTCACGACCAAAAGGCTGGATAGGATATGACATTTGATAAACCTCAATATAACATATACAAGTGATTAGTTCACATTAGGGCTGAACAATTGATTGAATTTAAATTGTTAGTTACATTTTGGCTTTTCAAAATGATAGAAACATGACAGCCAAATTAAAATGATTAATGTGCTGTACAGTGTGCTTGTGCTGTAAATGCAAATACCCCTATCTTTCTTGATGGGAAATTTTTGTTTTTTTTATTTATATATTGCCATCTGGACACCACATCTGTTCTTTACTTTAAATCAACTCATTTTAAGTATATATAATGCCTCATTTCATCCGTCTTTTTGCCCCAACTATGCAATTAATCTTATTAAAAATTTCAATCATTTGACAGCCCTAGTTTTAAATTGTCGGGCATGGAACAGATTGTGGTATGCAAACTCATGGTAACACAACCGATTTATATAATATAAAGTTTGTAATTGTTGTTTTTACATGCTGCTTTTTTTTTTTTTATTAAGGAAACTATTTTTTATATATTATATTTTATATTTACATTTATTTCTGGTTGTTTTGTTGGGTTATATTTAAAATTGAGTTCTGGTTGATAAATAAATTATTGTGTGTTTTTTTTTTTTTTTTAGTTTTTTTTCTCTTTTTGCTTTTTCCCAATTTGGGGTTACCATGGCAAGTCAGCTCTGTGACCTCTCTTAAACTTATTTGGGTTGGCCACAGTAAATCATCTTGAATTGCATTGTTAGATTTGGCTCCAATTTTTTGCTGGATGCTCTTCCTGACATATCCCTCCTATTTATCCTGCCTTGTTGCTGGAGTTTGGTTCCTCATCTGGAGTCTTCTGCGTGAAAGTAATAGTTGTGTTTCAAAATCATGATTTTAATTGCAATCAAAATATTTGTGTTTTTTTTTTTTTTTTTGCCATAGTCATTGAGCTCAAGGTCACGTGCTGTTTTCTAATATCCAACCGTTTGCTGCTACATTCTAGTGATGGAAATCTCGATTCATTTCACTGACTCAAAGTTTGTCAAGGATGTATCTCAGAATGGGTTACCCCCAAATAAATCACGCGTTCCCATGAGAGGAGTCATGAATCATGAGTTTGACTCTTAATCAAGATTTTGACTGAACGTATTACTTTGAGAGGACTCAGGATTCAAGAGATCAATAAGTTCCTAGAATAGCAAAACTACTGCATTTCCTTTATATCTCTTTTACCGTTTCCCTTTGGATCTGTGATTCTAAGTCTTTAGTGTCTTCTAAACTGCAGTCCTATGATGAGAGCGTCTGCTCATGAACCAGCAGAGACCAACACCAAAAGGAGCTGCATCAAGAATGATATGCACCAACTGTTGGCACCATTATGAGGATCAGACCATGGGTGACACTGGCAGACCTGTTGCCGTTGGTAATGGAATGATACAATAAGATTACATGCTTCAGGTTCAGGAGTCTTGGTTAATGTCTGATACACTGTAGTCAGCCTTTTTATTTTATCTATCACCATATTGTTTACTTATTACATTGTTGTTGGCTTATTTGTTTCTGGGATGTTGAGTCCATCTTTGTGCTGTGCATATACACAAAAATGACCCATGTCCCTCAGCTCTGCGTCCTGTGCCTCAAACCTGCTCTGCATAAGTTCCCAGTCTAGAGTACTGTTCTACTAACAGACTAACTGCTGGGTTTGCATCTGCTGTGGCCAACGTACATGCCATTGATGACTCCATCTGGATTGAGCATGGGGACTATCTTGAAAATGAAGGCCTCCCTCAGACTCTGGGCCACTGGATCATTGCTACACAGAAACTCCAAGGTGCCCTTCATGACCCAGCTGGCGTTAGATTCACCTGGATGGACGCGTCCTGTCAGCACGATGCAGGGACGGTTACCTGCAGGAGTCAAGCACACACACTTGTCACATGCTTGCACAGGTTAAAATCTGTGAGGTCATTGCCACAGTGATGGAGACGCTGTGTGTCTTATCAATTGTTTGAATTGTCTTCCTGCTTGTTGGAGGAGACTGGAGCCAACATGGAGGCAGAGGATCAATATATGCAGAGGAAACACCACTAAACCTGCATTTTCTCTAATGACAATCAGAGCATGATTGAAAAGATCAGACTGTCCGATTGTATTGAAGGCTATGGGAAATGTCAACTCGAGCCTTCTAAACTGCAGCCCACAAATCAAATTGTGACATCGGGGAGGTTGACAGGTTATCAAGACATACATGAGGTTTTAAAAAGACCAGAGTCAAGAAGTAAGAAACTTGATGAAGGAATCTTAGGGAGATGGAAACCCTTTGACCTTTGATCTGCTGCACTGTCCAACCCCAATTCTATAGGGATGTAATGGTACGTGTATTTGTACGGAACAGCTCGGTACAGGGCATTCAATACCAAACGTACCGAAAATATTATCATGCTACAGCAAAGTGGAACTATTGACCTCTCCAGGTGACAGAACACTATCAGTACGCGAAAATCATACCGCGTGATGCTGTGAGAATGTGAGACGGAGTGAGCTTTCAATTTTAACATGTCGTCTGCCCTCAAACATCCAGCAGAAACGTTAAATAACATCACCTCCCACCGTGTCCACCGACTTGGCGCCTGAGTAGGAAATCGTCTTCCGTCCCATCATCATCAAGTCCTAGCATTTCCAACAGAAGGTACTCGTTAAGAGCAAAGGATGAAAACTTAAAAGCATTCTTGGATGAACGACCATTTCCTGAGCAAGAGCAACGATAGTCAGAAAGTGTTTAACCAAATCATGAAGGAACAACCCCTAACCCTAAAAGGAAAGAGGACGGCACTAACTGTAGATATAATTCTGATTATTATAGCACCAAATCATAACAAAGTTACATCAAAGACCTTTACATATAGAGTAGGTTTAGACCAAACTTGAGCATCAATGATTATGGGAAATTATTATTGATATCTAAGAATGTTTTTTGTAGTAAATTTCGGTGCACCACCCTGTTACCAGGGACCAATGTCCAAATTAGCAAAATCAATATACAGTCTCAGAAGGGTAACAACAGGAATCAATTCAAGCACTGACTCTTATGAATCCAGCAATTGTCACAATTATAGTCACAATAATCACAAACAACAAAGGATTAAATTATAACAAAATTTATTCACAGCAATAATTATTCAAAATAACATCACTCTGGATAAATGGCTATTATAATTCAGTTATCCAATGGCACACATCAACCACTAACGACAATAGGTAACACACAAGTAATAAAAGTGAATTAGCAATGTCCATAGCCTTAGTGATAGTGATAGCTATAGCAGTAACAATGGTACTATCAAGCGCAGCAACACTAATAAATAGTGATAGCAATGACAATCACAATGGCACAGTAACAACAAAAGCAAAGACGGAGGCCTGTGGGGTGTCTTTATTACTTCTATCCACAGGGGACACCTGCCAAGGGTGCGGGCGTCCAGCCAATGTCCGCGTCAGTTCCTGTTCAAACTCAGATTCACACCTAGTGTGAATCATGGGGTTGTGGCGCCGTTTTCAAACAGGCAGACAACTCTGGCCCAGGCTTCTGGAGGGACATGTAGGTCTGTTCTTTTTAGAGCACATGTGAGGCGATCCCAACAGAGACTAAGCCTGATGAACTTGGAACTGACCAACTTCACTGACGCCCAAACTCTACAGTGCATTGACTCAAACGCTCAACAGTGCCATGCTACTGGAACAAAGGGGTAGAGGAGGGCAGGACTGCCTTCCTGCATCCACTAGCTTGATGATCTAAGGGCAAGGACATCTGGGTTGCTGGGTTGGTTGCGGTCATAGCAGAGAAATCACGTGGAGGACATGAAAGCACACGTGACAGACAATGAGCAACAGGGTTGGACTTCCTGGCCACATGCTGAATGTCTGTTGTGAACTCAGAGATAGCCACCAGGTGGCGTTGCTGACGATTAGACCACGGCTCAGTCACCTTTGATTGATTGATTGATTGATTGATAGTGATGGGCAAATGATACCGAGGCTTTGGAGCTTGTGTCACCCTTCCTGTGATTCGAACTGCTGTGTCAGAGCTTGTGTCAAAACACCAGTGTCACGTGACAGATGACGTTCGAAGATTCAAACATCATCGCTGTTTCACTTTGTGCTTCATTGCTTCAAAATGTTTCGAAGCTTTTCAGTGGCTCATAGTCTTTCAGTGGCTCATGGTGATTCAATGCATTCTGAGCCAATGACAGCTTGACAGGTTTGACAGATTTGAGTTGTTTGGTGCCATACCAGCTATACAAGATGCATCATTATGCTTCAAAAGGATATTTTCCAAAGCTGGGGAGCTGGTCAGCCAGAAGAGGAGCTGACTGAAGCCTGTGACAGTAGAAAAAATTATACTTCTCAATAAAAACCTGTGAAGACAAATAACTTGTCTGCTTCTGTGAATAATCATTCCAAATCAACCATACAAGTCCCCAAATAGCAAACCATTAAACCAGTAAAGGTTTTCCTTAAAAACACTTCACACACACACAGACACACACAAATGATGTTTCTGAATTCAAACCCCATGATCATTTGCAAAGTAGGAAGAATCACTAATCCTGTTAGGGACTTTTAGTACAGTTTTTAAATAAAGCTCAAAGCTTTAAATAAACCCTTAAACAACATTTAACGCTTACTATAATTTATTTTATTCTTTTATTCTCATTTATTCTTTGGGTTAATCTGGAATGTGTTTTAGAGTATGGGGGAGAGCATCTGCATATTTTATTGTAATGACGATATAATCATTATTTGGTATGAACTTAAATGACCACACAGACTTTTCTGAACTTTTATTGCTGTCATTGAATTGAAACAGTGACAGTGTTTCAGCTGTGCTCTTTAGAGGTTGCTATGGCTTCAGTTGTCCATCAGATGTCACCGTCACTGAAGTCTTGAAGCTCTGAATCTTTTTCGGCAGGATTGTTAGGAAAGCCTCAGTGTTTCATGAGGCTTCACTTGCCCACCTCTATTGATTGATAGCTTTATTTTGATCATGTAAACAACAACAACAAAAAAACTAATAGAAAACATAATACTAATAGAAAAGTGAACAGCAAGAATTAAAAACAACACAAAACAGTGACCTACATAACCTACATAAACAACTGTTTACATGAGTGAAAAGGAGTTGGAAGAAGTATAACCTATCTAATCCTACCCTTTTAAATTTGATTTTACTTTGAAATTGAAATCATAACACAAAACATACAATAATTTCTTTTCATTTGGATTAAAATGTTGCAGGAAATGATACATACTGTAATGGTGGTATGTTGAATGTAAAAAAAACAAAAACAAAAACAAACACCTTGTGGGAATTATTTACCAATATACCTCTGAAGAATAATTTCTTTGTCTCTTTTTAAACAGAATTATACTTGAAATGTTTTTAATGTCAGTACTCACTTTTCCACATCTTTATTCCACTAATGGTGATAAGGAAACTTTTCTTTTGTGTGTGAATTCTGAGAACCTTTCAATTTGACCTCTCTTTGAAATCATAATCTTGCTCTCTTTCATGAAACATTCTATGAATATTTTATTGGTCATAGAATTCCTTGCTGCATATAATACTTGAGCTGTTTTATGCTCCACCAAATTAAAACAATTTTATACTTTTAGATTTACAAAATAACTCATTGGTCTGTGCCCCATAATCAACCTTATGAATAATTCTCAAGTGCAGTTTTGTATGTGTTTCACCATGTCTCTGTACAAAAATTTAAAATAAGAATAAGAAATAAATAACAAGTGTTAAGAAGTTAATTTGACCGTTTCCAAATAAAATGAATTTTGTTTTGTTCAGATTTAGTGATAATTTATTTTATGTCAAACCATTTTTTTTAATTGTATTGTGTTCTGAAGTGATGACAACTACAAGTTGCTGCAAATTCTCACCGGAACAAAAAATATTTGTGTCATCTGCAAATAAGATACATTTAACTAGACTAAACATATTACAGATGTCATTAATATATAGAATAAATAGTTTTGGTCCCAACACTGACCCCTGGGGGACACCAAATGCAACACCGAAACATTCTGAGAAACTGTCTCCCATCTTCACATATTGCTGCCTGCTTCCCAAATAACTCTTCACCCAATTCAAAACAACCCACGATCCCATTTTGCCAGTTTATAAATCAATCTGTCATGGTTAATTGTATCGATCAATGAATACTCCTGCTGCATATTGCTTTTTATCAATGGAATCAGTTACAGTTTCTATAAGTTCTGTTAAAGCGACTGATGTTGAATGGTTTGATCTGAATCCATATTGACTGTTGCTGAGTTTGAAACAGTTTAATCTGTTGTTAAACAGTTTTTCTAGTATTTTTGAGAATTTGTGACGTTTGTGTGGTGACAATCCCCAGTTTTGTACAGCAGTGTTAATTTTGCTAGTTTCATTTTATGTTGAAATTGCTTGTTTTGGAATGAGAGATTGAAAATATAAGTGAGTGGTTTACAAATCCCAACAATAACCTTTTTTGCAGTTTTCATATCTATGTCATGACAATCAGTTCACATTTTGTTTTTACATTTATTAACAATGTCTAGAATTTCTTTTACTTCTTTTGCCCTGAGAAACAGGAAAATTATTCCTTTCTATGACATCCTCATTGATACTTCCAGTCATTTGTGGATCACAGAGTTTTTATTTATTTATTTTTTTGCCAAGTTTGGTCTGGCACAAAGAAATAATGAAACTTATTAACCACCTCCTCCATATTATCAATATTTAAATCATTATAAATAAAATATTTGGTCTGTCTAGAGCCATTTATTATACTGTACAAATTATTCTAAATACCTTTGATATTGTTTTTGTTTTTTTTTCTAATATTTCCTTTTACATGGCGAAAGTCAGCCATTTATAACCCACATAAGCCAAGAAGGAGCAACCTTCTAGCAGGAAGCGGAAATGACGGATTGCAAGGTGCAGGGACAACAACTCCCAGTCAAAAATGTTGTATTTGAGCTTGCTATCGAGCAGTTTGCAGCTAAAAAAATGCCAGTGGCTGCCATACATGTTGGTGGTGGGCAGCATAAGGGAGGATGCTGTTATAAAAATTCATCATGCCCAAGGCCTTTCCAGAGACCCAGTGGGGGAATTCTGCCACCGCTTTCACCTTAGAAGGCAATAGGACCTTGCCTTGCGGTGAAATGTGGTGACCCAAAAAGTCAATTACTGGCAGTACAAACTGACACCTGGCCCGGTTGACTATCAGGTCATGTTTGTCCAGACGATGGAAAACCTGTTTCAGGTGCACCAGGTGCTCTTCAGCTAATGCACTGGCCACCAATATGTTTTTTGAGCTATATGAACATGAAGGCAAGGTCAAGTAGCCTCTGGAAGGTTTGCGCTTCCGCCTTCAACCCAAAAGGCATGCGCATGAATTCAGAGAGCCCAAATGGGGTGATCACTATGGTCTTGGGCATGCCCTCTGCGCCTGCACGCACAGGAACCTGATGATAGCCGTGCACCAGGTCCACCTTAGAGAACACGCTACTACCTGACAGGTGTATGGAGAAGTCCTGTATGTGTAGGATGGCATAGCGGTCATTTGTGGTGTTCAAGCAGCAAAAGTTGACACAAGGCCACCATGACCCATCCACCTTGGGCACCATGTGAAGTGGCAAGGCCCATGGGCTGTTGGAATACCTCACTATGATAACAAACTCCTCCTTTGCCATAGCCAATTTTACCGGGTTAAGGCATTGCGCATGTGCAAAAACTGGCAGTGCCACAATGGGAATGAGTCGCTGTCCCAAGGTCTGGTGGTGTTGACAGCCAGCTCCTCCTGGGTCGCCCTGTGTGTAGGGAATGCACACATGGATGTGTGACTTCATATAGCATCATTTCTATGAAGTTCATGCAGCATCATATGTTCAAGCCTGCACCTATATTGAATATCCCCCCCCCCCCTCTCTCTCCCTCTTCCCAATTGGTCTGGTTCCTGCCTGGTTCTCCCCGAAGTTTCTGCCTCTTAAAGGAAGTTTTTCCTTGTCGCCAAGTGCTTGCTCATGGGGGGATCTGATTGGTCTCTTTAAATAATTTGTAAGAGTTTGAATAAGAGAATTTGATCTAGACCTTCTCTCTATCTAAAGTGCCTTGATGTAACTTTGTTATAATTTCGTGCTATGCCCCCCCTAACCCTAAACCCCAGGGGGGGGGGGGGGGGGGGGGGGGGGGGGGGGTGAGTGAGTGGAAATTGGGTTACAGGGCTGCAGCTGACTGTCAGACAGTGACGGACTGGGAACAAAAAACGGCCCTGGCATTTTCACCTACCACCGGCCCATGGGGGGGGGTGCAACTCGCAGATAGACAACTCGACTCAAAATCAATGGGGTGTGCGTAAGTCACATGGAAAGAACAAACACTTTTTGTAGCCCCAGTTATGATGAACATAAACTCTATAAATCACTGCACCAAAACATTTACATATCCAACACCACTGCATAAAAAATGAATAAAACACCAGAGCCAGCCACTCCATAATAAAACCATGTCTTACCTTCATGCAGCTAACAGGGTACACATCAATTCCCTATTTTGCTATCTCTGTGTCAATCTCCAACTTCCAGTCTCTATCAGAGAGCGTGGTCTACTCGATTCAATATTGAAATTCCTAGAAGGCATTGCTTCATTTTAACATTTGCAAATCAAATTAAAAAAGCAGGTAGATTTATTTAATTTCAAACCATGCAGGATTTTAATGAGACATTTTGTTCCAAAACAATGCAGACTGATGGCAAAATTTGACTGTTCCTCAACATACTAACTTATTACCATATCTCAAGGGCTGAAAGATCAAGCTGATCTTTGATCTGATCAAGGGCCGCTGAGAACAACTCCACTTCCGCATGCCTTTTGTTCATTGGGCCGTGGCCCCTCTGGCACCTGCCCAAAATCCAGATTACCAGTCCGTCACTGCTGTCAGGTTATCTGTTCGGACCAGTGGATTGGTGGACTGGGATTTAAAAAATTGGACGACACCTTCCTTCTCTCTCCACCCATTCCCAAGCACCCGGTTCAGAGTATTGTTGTGCGTAACTGCAGTTTATTGCTGTCCTGTCTGGTTATTTTGTGCTGTTAGCCGGTATGTTAAGAGTGTTTTGTTTATTATTAGCTGCTATTGCTGCACTTGTGTTCTGAGCGAGCTATGAGCCTTTAAGTATGTTTTCCCTGAACTGAGTTGTAAATGTAAATCTATCAAGGCCGGTGCGCATCAGAAACAGTGGGGGAGAAGCCTGTTTATTGTGAAACCCCTATCTCTTGTTCATTTCGTAGGAAGCTTAGGGTTAGTGATTGTCTTGTTTCCTTTTTTTATAGGTAAGCCTAGGTCAGGGGTCTCCAACACGTCACTCGTAAGCTACCAGTAGCTCGCCAAAGGGTTAATGAATCTGCATAATTCTTAAAACTTGTCTAGTCAAATTTGATTAGTCACTCAGAAAACTAGCTTGTATGTATATCCAATGTAATTCATAGGTGTCCCGCCCCCTTCTTACACTAAATGATTATTTGCCCATTACTTGTCAATCAAACAGTTGCGCAGCTGTCTGTCAAGCTTGATGAGTCAGGGGTGATGTGAGGTGGACAGCAGTAACCATGACCGCGGTGGCAGGGACCCATAAAAATAAGAGGCTGAAAACTTACGACACTAATGAAAAGTGGGAAACAGAGTTTTGTTTCACAAATGTAAATGACAAGTGTGTATGTCTGATCTGCGGCGCAAGCGTGTCAGTTGGTAAAAGATGTAACGTGGTACATCATTTCACCAAGGTCCACATCAAATTCTCACAAGACAAGAAAAAATCCCTGTTGAAAAACTGGTGTCTGTGACAACTGACGGAGCACCTGCCATGACGGGTCGTCACTCAGGATTTATTGCGCACCGCAAGGTGGATCTGGACTTTCCTACGTTTCTGAGCTATCATTGCATCATTCATCATCATCTGCAGAGTATGGGGATCTCCATCCACACTGAAGTCAGATGGCTCAGTCAGGGTAAGATACTGAACCGCTTTCTTTCCTTGCTGCGTGAAATTAAGGCTTTTATGGAAACGAGGGAGGAGGATACGACCCTATTATCTGATGCAGAGTGGCTACTTCATCTTGCTTTTCTGACAGATATAACTGAGAAAATTAACCACCTGAACCTACAGTTACAAGGCAAAGGTAAAAACATTTCTGATATGATCAGTGCTGTTAAGCTGTTCACTGCAAAACTGTCATTGTACATTCAGCAAGTGAAAAACAAAAGGGTTCAGCACTTCCCCTCTGTCTCAAAGATGTTGGAAAGTCACACAGGTGCAGCCAGCGTTTTAAATGTTTCCAAGTACTGTGATCTCTTGTCAAGGCTTGGACAGGGGTTTGCAGACAGATTCCGTGACTTTGAGAAACCTGAGCCCTGTGTGACATTTATGGCCAAGCCCTTCATGGATGTGGACATAAATGACATTTCAGGATGGATGGCCGAACTTTTTTGTGTTGATCCTGTAGAAATGGAAATTGAGTTTATAAACCGTCAAAATAATGTGCAACCTAAGTCCCAACAGCATTCTCAGCATTTCTGGAGCTTTGTAGGCCCAGATAACTACAAGAATCTTCACCAAGCAGCTCTGAAAATGTCTTTATTTGGGTCTACATATCTGTGTGAGTCAGCCTTTTCTGGCATGAATTTCATGAACAACACTGACAGATGAACATTTAAATGAACCTAAGTGGCTACATTCCACCATACACCTCTCTTGCTGACTCCAAGCAGTGTCAGTCATCTCACTAAAAAAGACTGAATATACACACACACACACACAGACAACTGGACATGTGAATACTATTGTGAAGTGATACAGTATCATGTAGACAGATAACAAAATGACAAGTGAATAAGTGTGTATCTGTGTTTGTAATCGCATTGTTTTGTTTTGACAGCATTCGACTATTCAGTTAATAATATGAGATACACTACAAAGAAATACAAACAGAAATACCAAATGCAATGGGGGGGTTCCCTACTTTAATTTTGTTTGTTTTTTTTTTAGGCATTGCTCTACCCCAAAGCCAACACTTTTATTTTATTTTCTGTAGAAATAAATGGCTTTTGTAATTATGATCCTGGTACAAAGACATCTTTGCTTTGGAAAGGGAGGAGGGTTACACTTTATGCCACATCTCTGGTTCCCATATGCCAGGGGTGTAACACTGATTTGATTTATGTGTGTTGTCACTAGCCAGCTTGGGTGTGTTGGGTCACATCATGAAGAATTGATGATCCTGCCTAAAATGGGCTGAGCTGCTCTTTCATTCCATCACTATGTGTCTTTGACTCAGCTCCCCTTTTGGGACACATTCACCTATCGGGACTCCCATCTCTTCAGAGATCTACACATAAACCCTCTGGACTCTCTTAATCCTGAGTTAGGTGGCAGGAAAAGCACAGGATCCTTCACTCCACCACTTCCTACCAGCACCACCTTCTTCCCTTCCCCTGTCCATCCTTCTGCATCTTCTCTGTTGTTTGTTCCTCCCTGTATTCACAGAGGTGTAGCACTGCCCTCCCAGCCACAGCAGCCATTACACTCAATAAAGATCCACAAACTAGCTTCTAGAGAGTGCTACTGATCACTGTCACATAGAAACACTGAAATAATAAAATATTAATTTTTTTATACCATAAATTTAGACTATAACTCAGTCTAATATAATGTCAACAGCCTGTGGTGTTAAACTTCGCAGACAAATGCAGATGAATAAAAAAAAAAAAAAAGAAGAAAAAAAGTGTATTTTATCCATTGGAGCATAAAAGTAGCACATGTAACGGAGAGCAAGCAGGAGATGCTTAGTCTACCAAAACACACCCTCACCCATGATGTCCCCAATCGGTGGCTATTGAAGAACAGGAATTGTGCTTATTTTATTGTGTAGTTATTTTCTCTTCAACACATTTTATAATTACTCATTTTAAATATGACATTATCTTTGTCATCATCACTATTATTGAATCCTCCAGCTCAGTTACAGGGAGAACAGACTCATAAGCATAAGAAAAAAAAACAAACAAACCCAACAACATAAAAGTATAATGAATCTGACGCAACCACAGACTCTTGTTAACACTTAAGTTCACGAGAAAACTCTTGATGTATAATTTGTTTTCTACATGCTGCACTTTAAATTTTTCATTTATTTGAGAACCATAATGCTCCCTGTGAGCACTATCCTTTGTTTAGGGAATTGTTTTTTGTTTAATGTTTTGTATTTGACAATAAATTAAAAACAAATCTGACTTTACGTTACCATTACACGCCTAACAATTCAATCTTCAGAGGTAATGTGCCGATGTTCTATATTATAACACATCCTCTGAGCAGTTATCTCTCCAGGACAGACAGAGGTTACGGTTTTGCTGGTTGCTCATCTTTTGCTTCCATTCTTATAATTTTAACTAAATTTTAGACTAGTTTTTTACTCCTGGATTCGATGGACAGAGGATCTAGACTACTAGGATTTTTTTTTTATTGAAAACAGCGCATTTCAAACACATTTCAATAAAACTTTTTATCCACAGCAGATGAGCAGCTGTTAACACTTGTTCAGCTAAACACAGAGACAATTGTTCTGTTGTTCATTGGAGTGGAGACTGGAGATCAATATAATCGAGAGTCACTGCTTTTGGTGACACTGATTAGACAAAATAATAAATTCAAGAGAATTGTTGAGGAGTTGTTCAGGACTGGTGCCACTTTTCAATGAGAGCAAAATCTAAATTGAACTATGTAGCTGTTTTTGGGCAGCAGAGAAACTAAGCAACCTTTTTGAACTTCTGGAGCCTTCAAATGCTAATGGACAGGCCTGGGATGACATCTGATGTGGAGCCTCCTGCCATGGAGGCGGAGTGTGGAGAGCCACCACACTCCTGATGCGTCCAAATAGAGGAATTGCTGGAGAAGCTTGAAAACCGGACTTTACTACCGATTCTTACTACTGACACAGCGCTGGAGCTAAACCAAAGTAATCAACCCCAGCCAGGACATGGTCTGATGGTACCTGTTGCAGAGGAGATTCCAACAGGAAATTAAATTTGAATGCTCCAATGCTCGCTCCACAACTTGAAGTCTCATTGCATAACAGGTACAATATATTAACTCTAAATCACATATGTGGTGATTAATGCAAAGCAGCTAAATCTGTTAACAATGTGAGGTCCCGAAACTTACCCAAGAGCCATCCAAAACACAAGGAAAAGCGTGACCCTCTACTCCACATCACCCAAGGCTTTATCCCAGTCAGGAGTTTAACAACCACCATCTCCCAAAAAATGCTCCCCATCCTCCTACTTGGTCATCTGTCCTGGCAGCGCAGGTAATAGGAGGATGTACAGGATGCTCAGGAAGCAGCAGAAAAGTTCAACACAAAGATTGCATGCCATGATGTGTTCAGGCTCCCAACTGTGGTAGTATTGCTACTGTCAGCTATTCTGAGCACAAACTGGGACCCAGTATGATTCCTGTGTTAGTCAGTAAAAGAAGGAATTGAATACATTCATTTTATGGTGTGACTCAATCTAATGTGTTAACTGTACCGTGCAAAGCTCAGAAAGCCACAAAGGCTTCAGTTATCTCTACAAAGCTGTCTTACTTAATATGAGAGCTCTCTCTAACAAATCATCGTTAGTTAATGACTTAATATGATATGATACGCTATGAATCTAGCAACTGTCACAATTGTATAACCACAAAAATCACAAACAATGACAGATTAATTATAATTGGGTTTATTCACAGCAGTAATTATTTGAAATAACATTACTTGGTATAAAAACTATTATAATTCAATTATCAAAAGCTAACCACTGATTATTAACTACGACAGGCAACACACATGTAATGCCATTAGCGATAGATGTAGCGGTAGCAGTAGTCAAATCAAATCAAATCAGAATTATTTGTATAGCGCCAAATCATAACAAAGTTACATCAATTCACTTTACATATAGAGCAGGTCTGCACCAAACTCTTTATAAAATTATTTAGAGACGTAACAGAGTAGTAATAGCAATGGCAATTATAACCGCAACAGCACAATGGTGATGTGTGTGCATGTGGAGGCATTAGAGGGAAAGAGAGAGAGAGGGGAAAATAGCAGTGGTGTCACATGAGTGGTGTGTCTTTAGGAGCCAAGATGGCTGCAGAGTGACGTAGGTTATGCTCTTGCTGGAGCCAAAATGGCAACCTCCGTGTAATGGACTCAAGATCATGCAACCGCACCTGACGGCAACGTGAGATGTGAGATGTGTGTGTGTGATTGCAAAGACAGAAAGAGAGAGTGAGAGAGTCCACAAAAGATCGTCACCATAGCTGATAATTACAATATCACTACGCAATAGCAGAGCTGGCAAACCAAAGTCTACTGGGTCGGGTATTGGTCCTTTAAGTGATTGACTTGCAGTGAATGACTGACAACTTAGAAAAACAGACTGCAACACTTACAAGTAGACTTTCAAATATGGATACAAATGCACTCTATACTAATTGTCTCTGCTCAGACATAAGCCTCTTACTTCTTGTTGCTCCAATCATTCAGGGTTTGAGGGAGACAGGAAAGAGATCTGCTTTGGCTGTCCACAATGTGTTCTGTGTCTGGGGGTCGAGCGGTCCATACCTCACTCTTCTCGCGTGGCAATGTGATGAGTTCCTTGGTGGCAGTGGGGAAGATCATGGGTGGAGGGCGGTGCACTTCATTACTTCTTCATCAAAGGGGGCGCACTTGTCATTACAGGACATAAGATCAGCTGATTGCACAACGATCTACGTTGGGCCCCCCAAAAAAGGAAAGAGGAAAAAGAAGAAAAACAACAACAGTCTATATGCTCGTTCCATGAGTTGAAGACTGTGATGTAGGCTTTAAGGTGGTGGAAATCAAACATTTAAGGTGCTCCCTTCGGTGGGCAGGTCGTGGTCGTGAAAGCTTGGAGTACCTCTCTACTGTAACCGGTGTACTGGGCAAAAGGGCAAGGGTTGTTGGTAACCCTACCCAACAGTTGGGTCTCTTTAACCTGTTCATGCAGAGGCAGTTTTTGGCAATTTCCGCCTGTTTTTGTATCACTGCAATTAAAACTTTATAACTACAAAAGTACTAATCCCACAACTATGGCTGATGGCTTAAATGAAAGAAAAAATGTGTCCCTTTACATCAATTATTAAATTGAGTCATTCCATAAAAAATGGCTAGTGAAAATACAATATTTTTGTGAAGAATAAAAAACAAGTTCGAAATTTTGTGTGAAAACTGTGATATTTCAAAACCTAAGTTATAAAACAGGAATTTTACATATATGGTGCACACACTCCCTATCCACATGTGTACCAAATTTTAGGTTGATAGGTAAAACTACTGAGGCACTATAGAGTTTTTACCAAACAGTGTTCCTCGGGAATCTCCAGTGTGCCAAACCTATCAAAAATGGTCCAATTTGTTTAAAATGCACACTACAAGATTTCAGTGATAAAATAAATATAATTACACTGAGGGCCAGATTTGGCCCGCTGGCCTGAGTTTGACACCTGTGCCTACGGGTCTGTACTATTTGATGAAAAACTTGTCACCAATGTGACTTTGATTGATGGGAGACCCTGCCTTCATGTAAAAGATGTACACTCTGACTGACCTTTAACATCTTCAGCTTTAAAATGAGGACAAGCTTGTGAATTTATTCAATATTTAAGTTGAGGTTTGATCAAGGGCTGTTCGTATTCCATGGCAATAGAAAATGACTTCTGACTATGAGGCCAAACAGGCCACAGCCACTCATGGACAGGCTCTCTCCTCTTTTGCAAGCCAAGTGAAGCAACTAGTTGCACTCATTGCCCAGTCAGCCCTATCCCTGCTCCATCAACAAGTCCTATTCTGCCACCAGGACCAGTTTCTGAACCACGTATTGGAGCACCTGAACTTTATGCTGGTGAGCCTGAGGATTGTAGCTCATTCCAATCAAACGGCACCATCTTTTTTGCATTGCAACCTCTCACTTTCGATTCTGAGAGTTAAAGTAGCTTTTACCATTAATCCTAACCCTAACCCTATGTCAGAAGGGTCAGTCTGTGTTTGAGTTCTCAATAGACTTCTGCACTAAGGCCCATGCAAGTGGCTGGAATGAGAGTGCTCTTTGTGATGCTTTTCTGCATGGGTTGGCTGATTACATCAAAGATGACCTTGTGTCTTACCCCTACCCCTTTCTCTTGATGTCATTGCTCTTGCTATTAACATAGACCTTTGAATCCAGGCTCACAAGAGAGAGAGGCAAAAAGCACCCCCAGCTCATGTATCTGCCCATGCATTGCAAGGCTCTGCCCCCAACTTGGCCTGATCTACAGCCACTCCTGAGCTCTTAACCAACAGGTCTGAACCCATTCAGGTGGGCCGCAGCAGTCTGTCCCCTGAGGAACAAGACTGATACCGCAAGGCCAATCTCTGTCTCTACTGTGGTTGACCAGGCCACTTCATTTCTCACAGCCCAGTAAAAGGGGGGGGGGGCTCATCAGTAGTGGAGGAGTGACTGGTGAGTCCATCCTCTTTTAAAGCCTCCTCTGTATTTGATCATCCTCTGTAACCAAGCTCCTTCCGCCTGAAATCTCTCAAGTCCTGTCCACATTTATTGATTCTGGAGCAGAAGTGAAAATCATTGACAAAGAGTTAGCTTGTCAGCTGGGTATTGGTCTGTCATCTTGCCCTGTGCCTGCCAGAGCTCTTGATGGTTATCTGCTAGGGACTGTCACTCATCAAACCATACTGGTCCGTTTACTCATGTCTGGAAATCACCATGAAACCATCCAGCTTTATGTTCTGCCCTCACCTCACCTCCCTCTTGTACTGGGCTACCCATGGCTTCGCCACCATAATCCACATATCGACTGGTTGGCAGGGATCATCCATGGTTAGAGTTCTGCCTGTCATCAGGTCTGCCTGAAGCCCAATCTCTCTGGGGTCCCAGCTCAGTATCACGACCTGTGTGAGGTTTTCAGCAAAATCAAGGCTGTGTCTCTACACCCTCATCATCCCTATGATTGTGCCATTGACCATTTTGCCGGGCACCTCCCCTCCCAAAGGGCGCCTCTAGACAGCATGTCTCTCTCCTTAGAGACATGCTGAACCATTCCTTATTTATTTATCTGGATGATATTTAGATTTTCTCTAAGTCAATGAAGGAGCATTTTCATCATGTAAGAGCAGTCTTGCAGCGGCTTCTGGAAAACTCCCGTTTTGTCAAGGCTTAGAAATTTGAGTTTCATGGGTTATATTGTGGCTCAGTGTAGCCTACAAATGGATCCGGACAAAGTTCCAGCCGTTACAGCCTGGACCGCTGCTAATAATCAAAAATAATTACGCTTCCTGGGCTTTGCCAACTTTTACCACCACTTCATTCATGGCTACAGCACTCTGGCTTCACCCCTCACAGCCCTGACTTCCTTCAAAATCCCATTCTCCCATTCTCCTGGACCTTCACCACTGCTCCCATTCTGCATGTCCCTGACCCTGAAAGACAGTTTGTGGTGTAACTGGATGTCTTTGATGTGGGGGTGGGGGCTATGCTGACTCAACGTTCAGCATCAGGCCAGAAGCTCTACCCATGTGCCTTCTTCTCTTGCCACCTGACCCCTGCAGAACAAAACTATGACATTGGAAACTGAGAACTGCTAGCAGTAAAACTAGCCTTGGATGAATGGAGGCACTGGCTGGAGGGAACTAAAATTCAATTTCTTATCTGGACAGATCATAAAAACCTGTAGTACATTCGCACAGCCAAACACTTAAACTCACATCAAGCCCGCTGGTTACTCTTTTTTATATGATTCAACTTCTCTCTATCCAACTGAACTGGGTCCAGAAATGTTAAGCCCAATGCTCTGTTCCATCATGTTTTGAAGGAGACCCAGTGCATGCATCCCCTGACCATCTATTTGTACCTGCTACATTTAGGTCAGAGGTTTTACAGTGATCACATTCATCCAAACTCACCTGTCACCGTGGGGTACACAGAACCAAGGAGTTCCTGTCACGATGGTTCTGGTGGCCCACTATGGAGGAGGATGTGTGCGAGTTTGCAGCCAACACAAACCAACCCATCAGGCTCCTGCTAGCCATCTTTATCCACTCCCCATACCCCATCGTCCCTGGTCACATATATCCCTGGATTTTGTTAGTGGTCTTCCTCCCTCTGAAGAAAACACCACCATCCTCACCATAGTTGACAGATTCAGCAAGATGGCACACTTCATTCCTCTTCAAAAACTCCCCAAACCTCTCTTCTAGGATGTGGTTTGCCTTCATGGCATCCCTGTTGACCTAGTTTCTGATCGAGGTGCCCAGTTCACGTCCATATTTTGCAAAGAGTTCTGCAGTTTGTTGGCGACCTCTGTTGGCCTGTCCTCTGATTTCCACCAGCAGTCTGACCCCTCCTCCTGGTCCCAACAACTGGTTTGGGTAGAATATGTCTACAACACCCTGGTCAGTTCTGCCACTGGTCTCTCTCCCTTCCAATGTTCATATGGGTATCAGCCTCCTCTGCTCCCTGCGCTTGAAAAAGAGGCTTCTTGCCGCTCTGCAACAGCTTTCATTGGGCGCTGTCAACACACCTAGATGCAAGCCAACAATTCCCTGCAATGCTCCGCTGATTGTTATGCCACATCTGCCAACTGTCACAGCTCACAAGCCCCTGCTTACCAGATTGGATGAAAAGTTTGGCTTTCCACCAAAGACCTGCCCCTCTGTGTTGAGTCCAGTAAGTTGGCATCCAGGTTCATTGGTCCATTCCCCATTCTAAAGATAATAAACCCAGTAGCAGTGAGACTCAAGCTTCTTCATTCTATGCATATTCATCCCACCTTCCATGTCTCCAAAATCAAAGCTGCTCCAGAAAGTGTCCTGTTACCCACTACACCTCCTCCCCACATGGTTGAAGGTGGGCCTGTTTATGCAGTCCAACACCGGCTTTGTTCTTGCTTCCAAGGGCGAGGCATATAATATTTGGTTGACTGGGAAGGCTGTGGGTCAGAAGAAAGGTCTTGGTTCCCAGCTATCTTTATTGTTGACCCTCAACTCATTACTGACTTCCACCAAAAAAAACCTGAATCAGCCCTCTCTCTCATCCACCCCTGCTGACTCTTTTGAGTGATTTGACCACTCTCAACAGTCCTGCTCCTTTCCTCCAGTGCTAGTGGATGAAGAGGATGGATCTCTTCCCTGAACCCTGTCCCACCACACTCCGGATAGGGAATGGTCTGCTTCTCCTGAATATTAGCCCTCCTCCTTTCCCCCCGCCTCCCACCCTCCTCTGTTTTGGGGCATCACGAGTGTCCCTTGAGGTGGGGGGTTCTGCCATGGTTTGCAGTTTTTCAGCACCGGTTTCTCTGTGTCACCCTGAATGCATCACCACCCACTCACTCACTCCCTCACTCCCTCAACTAACCTCTGCTGCCAATTGGTCTTAACCACCTGCACCTGTCCCCATGTTATTTAAGTCTCCTTTTCCCTTTTTTCTGTGCCAGATTGTGACGCATTCATACCAGACTTTCCACCAAAATCTTTTGGACTGATTTCCCGGCTTCGTCCCTGCTTGCTTTGACCACTCCTCCTTGCCTCTGTCCAGCCCTTTTGGTTAAAAGCTCAATTGACCTCTGTTTGTACTCGGTCTGCCCGAGGCTGTGTGTTTTTTTTTTTTTTAATGGAAAGGAGCATCAGTTCACTTGTCTTTCCTGGCGCTATCCCCCCATAGTCTGTGTGCCATACCAGAAACTCTAAACTGCTAGTTCATTCACCACCCCAAACTCAGGCCGTTTTTTTTTTTTTGAGCTTTGGAGAAGGACGTCAGACAGCCGACAGTACCTGTTTTTTGCCACAAGTTAAATTCCTTGTTTTAAGTGCTGCAGGTGGTGACTCATCTCCATCCCATGTTCCTGCAACACCTGCTGGTCCCATATAGCATGAATTCTGTATTACAGCTCAACTCCATGAACTTCATGCAACAACATGTTCCTGCCTACACCCCCCCCCCCTTCAATGCCTGCCTGCCTGTCTCTCTCTCTCTCTCTCTCTCTCTCTCTCTCTCTCTCTCTCTCAACCCAACCGGTCGAGGCAGATGGCCGCCCCCCCTGAGCCTGGTTCTGCTCGAGGTTTCTGCCTCTTAAAGGAAGTTTTTCCTGCTCATCGGGGGATCTGTTGGGTCTCTTTAAATAAATTTATAAAGAGTTTGGTCTAGACCTGCTCTATATGTAAAGTGCCTTGATGTAACTTTGTTATGATTTGGCGCTATACAAATAAATCTGATTTGATTTGATTTGATTTAAGTTAGTTAAAGGTCATTACCAATTTAACTCCTGTTAAGTGTGTTTGCATTTGGGTCCATACTCCTCTTGTCTCAGGTTTGATGTTACACAATTAAATTTGATTTGATTTGATTCACAGCCATAGCCTGCAGTGCAAACTGGTTGTTTCTTATAAAATGTCTGTATGTTTGCAAATAACAGGATGAAAAGCCAAGTGTGTGATAACAATGACCAAAGCAAGTAAAATCAAATTAATGTGGATGTGCTAGACCCTAGTTTGTCCATGAGTGTCCAGCTGGGATCACTAGTTACCAATAAAAATAAACAAAAAAACAAAAAACATGCAAACCAACACTCACGTAACTGGTGCAGGTCTCTCCAATTCCGGCTGTTAGGACAGGCAGTGATGGTGACCAGAGGACACAAGTTTCCAGCCAAAGTGCTGCAAAGGATCTGTTGTTGGAAGAACACCTTGGAGGGGTCCACTGTTTCCTGCAGAACCTTTAGATGAGCCTGACGGACACAACAGACAGTACATGTGATAGTTTTATATTAGGATGACTACTGAGAGGTGAGGATGGCAAGGACGAAAACACACAGAGAGAACGCATGACACCAGTTTTGAAGTCACTACATTGATTTCAGTCAGACAGTCTGCACCTGCAGCTGTCACCTACAGCTCTGGGGTTGCTTGGACAATGCCCTTGGAGCAGAGGCAGAGATCCCAAGATCAGTCAATTTGCGGTTCAGCAGAGCCATCAAACTTAGGTGACTTATGACAAAACAGTAACTCCTATCAGAAAACTTACCAGATGGTGATCACTACAAGTTTTGAAGCAGTGTATTGTTTTTGGTGTTTCTAGAGCCTAAAATGTGGACAAGAGAGTGATGTAAATACAGAAAGTGTTGCTGTTCTCCTGAGAAAATGTATTGGAATGAATGGGGGCCATGGATGGTGAACCTGTCCTACAGAGGCTCACAGTTTCAGACACCTGGTCTGAAACAGAACAAGAATCTCTATTACCTTGAAAAAAAATGGTATAATCAGCTCAAATTATGTGCCAGTGAGGTTGATTTCTATTTTTAGGGTTAGGGTCGAGTTAAAAGTTTTCACCTGAGCTCTTCGCTCTAGAAAAACTACACACACCATCTAATTCTGAATATTCCGTGCCATACACATCAATTATAAACTGAAAATTAGGTAAAACTGAGCATGATACTTAAAAATTTGTTGCTCAAAAGGTGTTAAAGATATGAAATAAGTGATGAGTGATGAATAGATAAGACTTTTGTCAATGTTTTAAAATATGTATGCCATCTGTAGTTGAGTAGTAGGGGCAGTAGTTGAAATTTGAAAAAGGTTGGAAATTTGAGACTAAATACACAAACATAATTCCCCCATTCATGCCATTTATGCCACCAAAAAAGCATAGAGGAAAATACTTTGACAAAGATATTCATACACACTCACACACATTGAGTGGCATACACAAACAAACATGCACACACAAAGTCAATGATGTTCACTTTGTTCATACACGACAGACACACACATAGACATGCACACAGACAAATATATAATTAAAGAAAGGTACATACACACAAAGATATTCACAAACACACACACACACACACACACACACACACACACACACACAGTGTGTGACATACCCAAACAGACACACAAAGAATTTTTCATTCACTGTTCACTTTGTTCATACATCACTCTGGGACAGAGTTGACTAACACAGACACGCACATATATATAGAGAGAATCACAGAATGCAATGCAAAGTCGATGTTTTTCAATTTGTTTGTACATGACTGTGGAACAGAAACACACAGACACATACACACACAGATACCCCCTGCCCACAATCCTGTTTTCTCTCTTGCTCTCCAAATTTTTCAAATTTTCCAAATTTTCACACAAAAAACACACCATTCTGTTCATCAAGACCTCAGTACTCTCAAAATATTGTTCTTTGTATGATACAATATTCAGCTTTTCCTTAAATCCTTCTAATGCAAGGTGTGCTCCAGCAGTACTTTCTCTGCTGCTCAGGCAGCAGTGGCAGTCATGCATGGCTGCTTCTCATCAACTAATTAAACATGCAGGCAGCTAAAGCCATCGTTGCATAAAACTCTCTTCACCTTGGAGTTCTACTGCTGTAGCATACTTTCACCTACAGATGTCATTCAAACTTTAACCATTCACTAAATCTTCAGCTGACCTATTACTACTACTACTACTACTACCAGTGTTACCCGGGTTTCTGCTCAACAGAGCTTTGGGGGAAAAAAAAGTATTGGGGGGTGGGGGGTGGAAATCGGGCTGCTTCGGAATAGAGAGGTGTAGGAGAGTGGTCTATGTGCAAAGTTCAAGTTAAAGCGGAGATGTATAAATTACTTAAAAAAAAAAACTAAAAACTCAAAGTATAAATACCATAACTGAAAATGACTTTGGTAAAAGTTAGTCAACTATAATAAAATTACTTGAGTAAAAGTCTTAAAGTAGCTCACATTAAATGTACTTTAGTATCAAAAGTATCTTTTGAAAAAATATACAAATATACTACAAGCACAAGTATTTTATAGTACGCATGAAAAGAAGCAAAACAAACAAAATTTATTCTCCCCTTGTTTTTTTTTTTTTATTTCACTTTTTCAGGTGAATGAAATCTGGTTGGCTATAGAATACAACTCAAGAAAATAAACATCTTGCAAAAATCTTCACTTTTTAACTATGTTGAGGGAATCCTCGTGAGCTGAGGCACTTTCTGGTTCAAGTGGAGAAGTTGAATTTTCAGTTCATCCTCAGCAGAAGCGGATTTTCAAATGCGTTTGCAGCTAGCCGTGCTCTCTTGGGGCTGAAGATGAGACCTGCTATGCTGAACAGCCTTTCACAAGCTGCAGAAGGCAGAGGTGTACTGAGTTTGACAGACAACTTGAGAACCGCAGGAAATGTTTTGAAAATCTTGGTGTCTGTTGAGTAGGCCAGGTATGACTCAAGCTGCTTGGTGGTACTTGGTATTTCGTGGGAACCTTTCAGGATGTGGAAGAAGTCTCCATTAGATGAGCCAGATTCAGCATCTGCTGAAATGGAAGGATCCTTCAACTGCTCCCTGATATAGTCCAACCCTGAAACACATGGAGGATGACACTAGCATTAGTGCAGTCAGAGTATGTGCACATTTTTATTGGACAAATTTAATTACATTTCTGAAATTTTCCATAATTCTAAAGGAAAATAATTTTGAGACAAATTGTGAAAATAAAATAATATAATAACATAAATGTAATAAGTGTCCATTAAATTTGTAATTTAATGGATATTTTCTTCATTTCTCCATGTTGTCTTACTGATCTTCAGATCTGCAACTTGCCTGTTGGCTAACAAAAAGGCCAAAATGTTGGCTAAAACTATGTTTTACACATATTTACACTCCTGGCACATGAAATGACATTGGCAGTGATTAATGTTGCTTAATTCACTTACCTCAGTGTGTTTCTTCAGGTTGGACGGAGAGTTCTTAAACGCCTCTATCTTGTTGCACTTTGTGGGGCACAACATGCACTTCATTCGGTAGGTGTTGAAATTTCCCCCCATCCCGAGGTAGCTGAATATTGTTGACAAGTATGACCATGGGTGACCATTGTTTTGCCAAAGCTGTACCATCTTCTGTGTCTCGTTGTCGACATGCTCTGTGGCTGCCATGCTTACAGTGCTGCTGATCTCTGCTGCCTTGCGCATCCCGCCCTTTACCTTAATCTTTGTGAGAGTACCGTACGTACGGCCAGAAACAAACTGCTTCTACTATTTCTACCACTTCTATGTTTTTAAGCCATTCAAAAAACCTACTGCCCTTAATATTACTTCCATTAATATATCTATTATCCCTACAACTTTTCTTACTGTTCACACAACTTTTTTTTTTATTACATAATGATTCCAATTGCTATTTACTACTGTTAGCATTGCCATTATTGCCAATATGGAAACTATTACTATTTCTACTTCTACTAAAATTGCTAATACGACAATGTGTATCACTATGGCTACTGCTCATGGTGTTCTTACTATTGTCACTATTCCTACTACTACTTCCTACTTCCTACTCAGACAAAACTCAGGGTATTTTACTTGGCTCTAAGTAACATACAGAGCCATTATCTTATCATGTAACCACCCTGGATGGCAATAGTTTGGCCTCCAGTTCCACTTATAAGAATCTTAGAGTCACTGTTGATCAGGACATGTCTTTTGTGCCTCTTATAAAACAACTCTCTAGGACAGCCTTCTTTCACCAAAACAATATTGCAAAGATCAGAAACATCCTCTTTCAGGATGATACAGAAAAACTAGTCCATGCATTTGTAACCTCTAGGCTGGACTACTGTAACTCATTACTATCTGGATGTCCAAACAAATCTTCAGTTGATACAGAACGCTGCTGCACGAATATTAACAGGACCCAGAAAGAGAGATCACATTTCTCCTTTGCTAGCTTCTCTGCATTGGCTCCCAGTAAAATTCAGAATAGATTTAAGATCCTCTTCCTTACATACAAAGCCCTTAATGACCAAGCTCCATCATACATATCAGAGTCAAGATAGTTCATTTTTGTCCCAGGAGCAACGTTATGGATGTGGTCCTCCTTGGTCCTGGAGAAAATCAGAATGTTGTCCAGGTTGATGAAGACCTGCTTGTTAAGCATGTCCTGGAGCACGTCGTTGACCGAAGATGGTGGGGGCATTGGTGAGGCCAAAGGCTACCGATTCTTCACTGCTATGTCGTTGAGGCCCTGCATCGACTACCAAGGCCTCCTTCTTCTGGACGAAGAAGAACCCTGGGGACGACGATGAGTGGATGATGCCCGCCGCCAGGGAGTCATTTATGTAGTCCTCCATGGCCTTCCTCTCTGGTGCGGACAGGGAGTATAGACGGCTTCGGGAGGACTGGTGCCAGGCAGAAGGTCAGTGGCACAGTCGTATGGACGGTGAGGAGGCAGAGATGTTGCCCTCGCCTTGCTGAAGACCTCCCTGAAGTCGTGGTACTCTGGCGGAACCCACATCAGATCAGGACCCTAAGTAGTTAAGGGCATGGACTGAGGAGCGAAGGCCTGCTTGAGACAGATCTGGTGACAGGCCAAGTTCCATGGTGACTGATGGGGGGGGGGGGCAGGCAGGTGAGTGGAAAGATCCTGGGTGCAGGTGAATGGGAAAAGCAGGCAGGAGACCGGAATGGATTGTGACAGAACCCCTGCCTCAAGGAATGTCCCCCGACGTGACATCCCCATCCCATCGTCGCCAAGTTTGAGCATTTCCAACAGAATGTAATCGTTAAGAGCAAATGACACGAACTTAAAGGTATTTCTTTTGGGATGAACGACCAATTCCTAAGAGAGATCAACGATAGTCAGAAAGTGCTTTACCTGATCGTGAAGAAAGGCAGAGAGGAAAGGGGACTGCAGATAAACTTTACATTGACGGTCAGCTGTTGTCGGTCAGCTGGACGCCAACATCACCCCCTACTCTTCTGAAGGGATAAGTAAAATTAATACATCAACTGTGCTAAAATAAGTAGTGTGTATATATATATATATATATTTATATATATATATATACATATATATATTTTATATATATATATTTATTTATTTTGTTTGTTTGTTTGTTTGTAGATAACTTTCGATAGATTGTTTATAGCCTTTGTGTTTTTCCACTATTCAAGTGATTTTGAGTTTCCATAACATATCGATTTACCTTTGATCCTCCGCTTAGAAGCACGAGAGTTTTTGTTTTGACTAATCAGGGTTTTTCTCTTTACGGAGTATTTTCTGTTTTCACCGTTAGGTCCCTTTAGTGTAGCCTTATTATCCTCCTCCTGGAGTTTTTTTTTTTTTTTTTTTGAACTTAGAATCTAATGACTTCCCTGTAAATATTAAAGTTTGATAGCCCTGCTTGTTTCTTCACTCGGTTCTAAGATCATTGCTCACACGAATAAAGATCTGAGCCTCACTACCTCTGAGTCCTTTCTGGGTCCCGGCCTGACAATTTACTTCCAGGGTCCACTCAAATACTTGATTGTAATCCCCTACTCACTGATAACAGCAGATGGTTTCAGTAGAGACACATGCAGATTATTCTTCAGTATTCATACAAAGAATGATTGAATGCTCTCTTTCTCCATGTCTCACTTAGCTATCATATCCTGAAATGTGCATGGCGTTTGATTGTGGGCAAAAAAATTAAAAAATTAAAATGATGTATTATGTCTCCAAGTTAAAAGCATTTAAGAAACCCACCTAAAAGATTCAGAAGAAACATCTCTTATAGATCCAAATTGTAACTCAATCTTTTCATCCTGTTACAATAGTATACAAAGATGAGTCTACATTTTGGCCCATAAGAGACTAAAATTTACTTTATGTGGTAACTTTATATGGTAACTGACACAGAAGGCTGATACATCATTATTCAGGCATCAGTCTCTCATAAATTATACATAATTGTGAATATCTATGCTCCAAATAACGATGATTCGTCCTTCTTCCACAAAGTTGTTTTGCAATTATCTGACATATCAGTCACCCAAACTATGATCATTGGACGGGACTTTAACACAGTCCTGAATACCTCTATAAATTGTTCTCATAACTCAGCACACACAAAAAAATTACAATCATCCAAAGTCCAAAGGAATATATGAATGAATTTGGACTTGGCGATAGCTGGAGAGAAAAATCCTACAAAGTTAGGAATCCTTTATTTGTTGTTTTGGCCTTGGTTCACCCTGAAGCCTAGCGCTCACCTTTAGTTTATCTTTGTGTATGTATTGTGCCTAGTGCACTTTGTAAATAAAATCCCATCCATTGTTACAACAGTTGTTTTATTGGTGGCTACTCGACTTGGGGAAGATGGGGCCTTATCATGTTGTGCTCTAGGCACCCCTAGACTGGGGCATAACACTGTCAAACAACTCTATAGCACAAAAAATCAACACCAGTATACACCCCATTATCAGTGATCATGCACCGGTGTACCTCCACCTACAAATACAGCCCAAATGAAACTGTCACCCACTTGGCCCTCTAACACCTCATTACTAAGGGATCCAGAATTTGGCTTCTTAATAAGGAAGGAATGGAAAAACCTTTTGAAAACCAATGACTCTGCAAATTTATTTTGATTTCTGATATGGGAAGTTGGGAAGGCCGTAGTCAGAGGCAAAATTATATCTTATTCCTCTTATGAGAAAAAACAGGAACAGGCTGAAAAAAACATTGAAAATAAGACTATAAAGAATGTACAGAACAAAATGCTATGAAACAGAAGGAACAATTATGGACCCAATTACAAAGCGAGATGTCACAATTAGAAAATATCCTTTAAAAAAACTTAATTCATACTTCAACAGCCCAGAAGCCAATATTTATGAAAATAATTACAAATCAGGCAAATTTCTTGCAAATCAACTCCAATGCAACAGTGAAAACCCTCTTATAGGTGCAATTCCATACTCAAATGGCAAATATATTGAATCAGCCCAGGAAAGTGATCATATCTTTTACAGCCTTTATCAAAAAAACTAAATTCCAATGCTGCAGAAGGATCACATTAACTCCTTTTGCCTCTTTGATGACCTGACAACAACCAATTTACCTAACCATCTATCATCTCTACCATCCCAGTCTGTTCTTGTATCTCTAGCCATCGCCAAGAAAACACTCCTAGTTTACTGGAAAAATAAACAGTCTCTTAACATCTCCTAGTGGCCTTCTTGCCGAATATATATCATTGGAAAAAATATCTGCTACCCAAAAAACCCAACCCAACCCAAAAATACAATTTACTCTGTTTACAAAAAATGGGCCGCATTCTGCAACTCTCTGAACCTTGATATGCATCTAAACCTTGCCTACTAGCACATACCATCTCTGCTAAAAAATTTACTTTCCCTGCACTATATTACTATCTCTGCTAAGGTGATAATTTATGGCAATATTTTTATTACCCTCCACATCCAGGATCATAACGTTGGATCATAACGCCTGCCCGCCTGTTGGCCTGTCCCTTGGCCAGTGTCTCTCTGTGCCGTTTGTTCACATTTTGTCTCTTAGTTATGTTCATGGTCCCTCAGTGTATGTAGTTACGTTTGGTCTGCCTGCCTGCCTCTCTGTTATTTTGTAGTTTTTGTTTTTTTTTCTATTTAAGTCCTATCTTCAACTCTACACCCAGTCTGGCTCCTGCATTCGGGTCCTCTTTTTACCACCACCCTCAACAACACTGTGACAGTTACTCTCCTTCCCACCCCTGGGTTGATCTCTGGCTGTGGAGGGTCTACCTGGGTGATCTCCTCCCCCAAAGGGGGTGTACAATATCACTACACAATAGCAGAGCCGCCGAACGGAGTTCACAGGTCAGGTTGGTTTCAAATCTGTACTGGTGATTCTCACAATGTAGGACCTCTCTATTGTTCTTTTCAGAGCACATGGGAGGGGATCCCAACACTGTCCACCTGGTCCGTACTCCGAATTCCTATCAGAGTTTTCTGAGTTTATCAGAGTTAATACTCAGTATAGATAAAATCATTATACTGGGACATTTCAATATACGTGTAGATGTTGGAAAGATGGTTTCTTTCGCTACTAGACTCAATTGGCTTTCCCCAGCATGTGAATGAACCCAGTCACTGCTTCAATCATATCCTTGATCTTGCTCTGACATATGGCATTGAAATTGACGAGTTCACAAAAAGTCTGGATGACCCAAAATCTTTTATTCTTTATTTCTGACAGAACTGAAGTTACTGTACTCAGCCCTAACCACCTCAAAGAAAAGCTATCTAATTATCTAATCAGTCTGGATGGTATTACTCTGACTTCCAAGCTGGCCAAGCTCCATCATATCTCAGAGCTCATAGTTCCGAGTTTCATAGTGGCAGGCCACTCCGCTCTCTAGATGGAGGTTTACTTGTGGTTCCTAGAGTCTCCAAGAGTAAATCTGGAGGCAGATCTTTCAGTTATCAGCCTCCTCTTCTATGGAACCAACTTCCAGTATCGGCCCGGGGGACAGACTCTTCAGCAATTTTCAAGACCAAGCTTAAAACTTTTTTATGACAGAGTTTATAGTTAAAAAGTAAAAAAGTCCATCTACTCTTAAGCTACACTGCTGTAGGCCGAGGCTGCTGGGGGAAGGACTGAGCATCCCCCTTTTTCTCTCACCACCCTTTGCATGTGCTGACAATAAGCATGCCTCTCTGAAATGCCCATTTCTCCCAGTTCTAAGCATATGTACTGCATTTACTAACCATGTTCTCCCAAAGTGTCTGTCTCTCCCAGTTCCTCTCCTCTCTCTTCCTGTCCTCATCCTGCAGGTGGTGACTCATCTCCACCCCATGTTCCTGCAACGCCTGCTGCTCCCTTATCCTCATGAACTCCATACTATAGCATCATCTCTACAAACTTCATGCAGAATCATACTCCTGCCTACACCTTTTTTGAATATCCTCTTCTCCTGTTCTCATTCTCTCCCTACGCTACCCCACCCTGTCTCTCTCTCTCTCTCTCTCTCTCTCTCTCTTTCCCTCTCTCAACCCAACCAATCGAGGCAGATGGCCACCCCCCCTGAGCCTGGTTCTGTCTGAAATTTCTGGCTCTCAAAGGAAGTTTTTCCTTGCCACTGTAGCCAAGTGCTTGCTCATCATTTTATAAAGAATTTGTTCTCGACCTGCTCTATATGTAAAGTGCTTTGATGTAACTCTGTTATGATTTGGCAATACACAAATAAATCTGATATGATTTGACCACCACATACACTGACTTGGACTCAACATTACCAACAGAGGGTGCTCGCTAGAGCAAAGGATATGAACTTAAAGGCATCTCTTTCAGGATGAACGATGAATTCCCAAGAGAAATCAACGAGGCATAAAGTGTGACACCCAATCCTAAAGGAATACCAGCAGAAAGTAAAGTAAACTTAGTTTCTTCCTGTAGTCTGACTCCGTCCCTCTTGTCGGATCTCTTGCTAGAGCCAGAAGGCTGATACATCATTATAAAGGCATCAATTTTTGATAAATTAATGTGATGAAACTTACATGGGCACCACTGGTGCATTAATATTAAAAATATTATGTTAAATGCTAACTTTAATTAATAGAAATGTTAATCTCATTGCACCACATTAAAAAGGGAAACAATAGCCAAATCATCAATTCAGTGATCCCTGACTAATTATTATATGATTAGTACTTACATGATAAGTACAGCCAAATTACCACATAAAAGTAGAAGGACTCAGAGTTCTGCAGAAAAGAAGTTTGAAATATTTGCTCTTGTGCAAAATGGTTGTGTTTGAGAACATTCATTATAAAGTAACACAAACATTATCCCAAAGTATTGTCCCTGTATGGGTTCTATATATGTGTGCATGCGCTTATGTGCCTGCAGGTGTGTGTGTGTGTGTGTGTGTGTAAGAGAGACAGTGAAGAAATGGCAGACAACGAAACTACATACTAAGACTGCTGCTGGGGATCGTGCTGAAATCGTTCTGAGGTGCCAGCGTAAAAAGGGTTAGAGTTATTTGCATGCAGGGCAAGTGATGTGGTAAAGAGTGTGTCAACATCAACTACTGGAGTGGCTAGCCAACAACCTAAACACTTACAAGAAAGCCTGACAGAGACAGTAACCAAATCTACATGTGCGTTTACAAACATAAAAGTACTGTTTTTAGCTGGGCTTGCTTTTTTTAAGCTAGGTTGGCCCAGTGAACATTAGCCAGTTCTTGGACAAGCAACTGTCCTTTGTGTTTTGAGAAAGTCCAGCGTCCAGAGCCCGGAGCTGCAAGTCTGTGTGACTGAACTCCTCCTGAGTTCCTCAGTTCCTTAAGACCATCCTCCAATCCAGGAGAGCTAATCCATGAGAGGCCTCAGAGGATCCAGGAGCTAAGAGAGAGGTGCCTAGGAGGGTGCCATTGAAGCAAGGAAAGATAGAGGAGGAACAAATATGGGTTTTTGAGGACATGTCATAATGTGACCAATAACACCTGGACTTACAGTTTCTGGTTGTCTTCTTTTATAGGAAAAAAAAAATAGCATGGTGGTGGGCCGAGTTCAAAGGATCCTCCTTTGTCTGTCAAGCAAAGGAGCATGTTTTCTTGTCTCTTTCTTAAATGGGCTGTTGCCCAACAAAATGGGCAACAGCCAGCTCAATCCAATGGTATCAATACCCACACATTGCCTGTTTTGGTATCGACTAGTAATTAATAAATGTGAAATAAAAGTGCATTTGTCAATTCCAAAAATTTTTTAGGTAACTTACTCCAGGCCTTCCATGTTGAAACACCCCTCAGCCCACAGCATTTTGAACTGGTCCATCCAAGTCATGTGACCAGAAGAGCCACGAGTTGTGTGTTTACATCCAGCTAGGAACAATACCGTGAGGAGCGTGTGCATTTCTGAGAGTTTCTGAATGTGTGGAGAAAATGGAGAAACGGCCGACAGAAAGAGAAGCAAATTTTTTTATTGAGTAATGTTCTTTCTGTAAGTGTACACCACTTACATCTTAGTCAGGACCAAATTATGCTGGTCACCAAAGGTATGGTTAGTTTGACAAATTAAAAGTTCAAATATACATTTCTTTAGTTTTTTTTACAATTTGATGTCATTCTATTTATGTTATTTATTGTATTGTATTGATGGTAAATGTACTGATTTACATTTCTGTCAGGATAATTTCATAGTTTTGGAAATAATTCTACTCAGCAAAAGTAAAAAAAAAAGGTCAAATGTTTTTTGTTTTATTTAATTCATGTTTATGTGAATTATTACATTATAAAAATTATAAATTGTAAATTATACTGTGCACATTAAAGTTGTTACATGGCCAGTATTTCACATGATTTGTTTTTAAAGGTACTGATATTATGATTAAGAAAAAATTCACCAATAACAAATTATCAGTAATCGGTATTGAGTATTTTATGCAAAAAGGAATCGTTTTCATATCGAATCGAAGTGTGGTATCACTATTTTAAAGCAAATGCCCCCAGTAATGATGACACCAGTGCTTCTCAAAGTGTGGGGTGTGACCCACTGGTGAGGAACGGAGACATGACAGGTGGGGTGCGACAAACGGGAGGAAATTTTCAATTTCATGCCTATCTTATTGTACATATCAGCTCCCCTAACAACGATCATTTGAGGGGACTTTAACACAGTCCTGAATCCTTCAATAGATCATTCTCATAACTCAATGCACACAAAGAATTCAAAATCGACTAAAGTCCTACATGAATATATGGATGACTTTGGACTTGGCGATGGTGGAGATTCAAAAATACAACAAAGAGGGAATATACCTGATTCTCCCTAGTACATCCCTTTTTCAGTAATTGACTTTTTCCTCTAAAATAATTTAGCATACACCCAATCATCAACAGTGATCAACCACCAGTGCCCTCCACCTTCTACTGCTTATCTGTTTCTGGATTGCCGGGGGCTGCTGGAGCCAATCCCAGCTCACATTGGTCGAGGGCAAGGTACACCCTGGACAGGTCACCTGTAATTATGAAATGTCTTGAAAGACTGGTTCTACAACAAATCAAAGCTGCCTTATCAGCCTCCCTGGATCCCCTTTAGTATACAGCATTTTTATTATATTTAGCATACCGAGCCATTAGGCCAACAGACGATGTCATCTCCACACTGCCCTCCACACTGTGCTGCACCACCTGGAGCTGCAGGGGAACTATGCACAGCTGCTGTTTGTGGACTACAGGTCTGCATTTAATACCATCCTTACAAGCAGACTGTTGTCCAAGATGTCCAACCTGCGTATACAGCTCAGCATCTGCCTTTGGATTAAGGACTTCTTGACAGACAGACTACAGATACTCAGAATGGGATTGCACCTCTCTCCCACTCTGACACTCAGTACAGGGGCGCCACAAGGCTGTGTGCTGAGTTCTTTCCTCTACTCTTTGTACACACACGACTATGTTCCATGGCAACACAACTGTGGTGGAGCGGATCACCAAAGGTGATGAGTCTGCCGATAGAGAAGAGGTACAAAGGCTGACAGAGTGGTGCACAGAGAACAACCTGAGCCTCAACATAAAAAAAAACAAAAACTGATTATCGACTTCAGGAAGAAGCAGAGCAAACATACACCACTATACGTCAACGGGGAGGGGGTGGAGCAAGTGACAAGTTTCAAATTCTTGGAAACACACATTTCAGAAAACCTATCATGGACAACAAACACCACTAGAATAGTTAAAGCACAACAGTGGTATATTCTTTCTCAGCACATTGAAGAAAGTCAACCTCTCTCAGCAGCACCTGAATCATTCTATCGCTCTCCAAGGCTGTTGCATCTAGATTGGAGAAAATAATTTCATCAATTATTCACAATGACAAAACAAGATTTATTGAAAATCTCCAATGATGCGTTTTAAATGCTTTTTAACAAAGATGCTTTTACCAGCTTTGAATTGCAGCTTTTCACGATGGGCAAACCATGTGCTTTTTTGTTTGCTATAATCTATCATCCACTTAAGTACAACGAGAACTTTATCTCTGACTTCAAAGATCTTCTGTCTAGATTTGTTCTGCTTTATAAGATTTTGATTGGGGGAGATATGACTATGCACACCTGCTGTCCCGATAAACCATTAGTTAAGGACTTTTTAAACTTAATTGATTCTTTTAATGTGACACTGCTTGTGTTTGGACCAACTCATCAGCTTGAGCACACATTGGATTTACTCTTCGGTTATAGCCTATCAAAATAAATGTTATTAATTTGCATATTTTTTTGGTCAAAAATGACTGGCCTTTAGAAATGAAGTGGGGAGACTACAACTAGTTTAAAAAATGGATCTTCTCAAATGATGTAGATCCTCATTTGTCAAATGGACACACACATGCACACTCGCATACACACAGACATAAACCTTTGGTTCCCTGGCAAACGCTATGGGAAAATCGTCAACAAGACAAATTGGCTGCAATCAGAGAGGCTTAGAACAAGTGGGTGGTGCGCCTTTCACTCATCTATAACCCAAATATCTATAAGTCCAAATGTCACAGTGGATGAGCATCTGGCCGCTTTTAGCTGCCCTTTCAAACAATATATGCCAAGTAAGTCACCTAAATACAGCATAGAGATATGGGCAGCATGTGATGCAAGGACAAGTTATGCCTGGAACATGCAGGTTTATACCGGGAAACCTGTGGATGGTGTTCCTGAAAATGGAGATGACTGCACGTCTAAAGGGAAACAACATGTGATCATTTCTTCACCTCCTATGCTCTTGGCCAGGAGCTGCACCAAAAAAAAAAAAAAAATGACCATGGTGGGTATGATCAGAAGAAACAAGCCTGAGCTGCCTCCAGCCTTATGTGCTACCCAGGACAGGGATAGTTTTTTCTTCCAGATTTTCCTTTACCTTCACGATCACATGCTTGTGTCCTGCTGTCCAAAGAAAAGCAAAAATGAGCTCTGCATGGGGATGCTGCTGTAAGGTATGGTGATTTTTATTTTTCATCTGTTTGAACTGCACTATAAAGTACTTGGTGGAGTGCACATTAGATTTATGAACAAAATTGAGTCAGGCTTGTGCATTTGAACAGATAAACATGGATTAAATGGGATCAGTGAAAACAATGACTTCATGCATCATGGAAAACACAAGGTATTGTTTGAATATAGAATACTCATAACTGTATCTAATTTTTGCACTTTTGCCACATACTCCTGTCAGAAGAGAACCGCGTGTTTGCCCATGGTGGTGTTTTTTATCATCTTAGATGTGTCATCTTACAACGGATTTGTGGTGTGGATGGAGGTGAATCCAGCATGGAAGCAGAGAAAAGCTATGATGGCACCCTGCGTTCAACAATGCTGACACCTTCCCCAAAAGCTGCCCTTTGCTGCATTAGTGAGAGAGATGCAGGGCCTAAAAGCAAGACCACTTGCTGCAAGACAGAGAGGTGACAAAAGGAAGAAATGCAGTCTGTGTGCACCAAGAGATGTAAAAACAAGCATGACGTGCCACAAATGCAATGCATACATTTGAAAAGCACATGCAACAACCTGCTCATATTATCCAATGTGTGCCTGATTTAGTGTTCAGTTATTAATCTGTTAATCAGGCAAGACACATGGGATGAGCATTCAACATCTTGTTGGCATTGTAATGTTATTATTATTGTCAGTTGTTCTTTCATGAAATATGTAAATGATCTTGGAATATTTTCAAATTGTAAAGTTTTGGGTTGGGTTAGGGTTAAGGTTTCAAATGTGCACAAATAAAATATTCCTGGTAACTTCTGACTGGGAGTATAACAGATGTTTCTTTGTGTGACAATAAAATTTTTTCATGTTTTCAACACAAATGTCCTTAAACAGATGTAACTTAGATGAAACACAGTATACTGTTTATCACAGACTACTTTTGGTCAGACTAGTTGTCTGATAATCTGGATTTAATGTTTTTTTTTTCAGAGTTTGAATTAAAGATGTGTAGGATTAGATACATGGAGCATATAGGCTGTAAATAACAAATTGAAGTTCAAAATGTGTGATGTTCACAATAATTTAAGTTGATTAAAAAAGTATAACAACAAATAGTTGCAATAATAAATTATGAATGAGTATTTTCAAGAGGGAAAATGAGGAAATTTAACATGTAATGGACCCAGCATGAGGGTTAAAAGGCTGTGGGGCTAAGGTGCAGGAAACACGTTTGTCTAACATTATCAGTCCCAAGGAATTGATAATGTATGAAGCACATAGAAATACGGGCGCAGCAGATGTTGCAGGAACTGCGGCAGTGTTGATTAACCAACTGCGGGATGATGACAGGGAGAGAGAGGAGAGGAACTGGGAAAACAAGAACTTTGGGCAAACATGGGAAGAAGTTTCAATGAATCAAACTTTATTTATATAGCACTTTTCATATATTAAAAATGTAACACAATGTGCTTCATAAAATGAAAACAAAAACATAAAAAAAGCAACCCACCCACACACACATGTAACACACATACACCCAACATACTATATACTAGAGGCAAGACAACTGAAGCGCTATCGTACTGTCAGCAGTTTGTAGCAAGGAAACACCGGAGACTGGAGAAAACCACGTAAATAAAAGAAGCTAAAAATAACTAAAAAACCATAAATAAAAAGAGTGTTTGAATTATTTTTTTATTAACATGTTTTAAATAAACAGACAAAAAAACTAGAATGATACAATAAATAAGCTAAATACACAAATAGACTAAACAATTAAAATATATGAAGAAAAGGATAGGATATAATAAAAACTATAAATAGAATTTAATCAAAAGCCAGGCTGAAAAGGTGAGTCTTAAAGTTTGCTTTTAAAAATGTCCACACTTGTAGCTGCTCTCAAGTCTTCAGGAAGGCAGTTCCACAGACATGGAGCATAATACTAAAAAGTTGCTTCATCAAGAGTTTTGGTTCTAACTTTGGGAATCAACAAAAGACCTCTATCTGAAGACCTGAGAGTTCTGGATGGCTCATAGGTTAAAAGCAATTCTGATGAATAAGAAGGACTAAGACCAGTAAGAGCACACAGGTAACCAGTGCAGGGACTTTAAGATCGGTGTAATGTGAGCTCGCTTTCTTGTCTTCATCAGAACTTGTGCAGCTGAGTTCTGGAGAAGTTGTAATTGTGTAAAAAAGAAAAAGTCAGAGGTCAGTGGAGCCAGCCACCAATGCTGAGGTGCTGACGAGGAGAGAGCTGAGGAGCGGTCAGAGACAGGCACAGGGGGTCGAAGCCAGGAGAACAGAAGCCAAAGATTGGGAACAGACAAGGTCGGTAATATGAGATCAGACAGGAACAGAACGCTGAAAAGTCTTGCATGTTGCTGAAGAAAAATCTGGCAAGGAGTGAGTGTGGAGCTTGTGAATATATACTGGGGTTGATTGCAGGGGATAGGCTACAGGTGTGAGGGCAGGTGTGGTGTGAGCCGTGGAAAAGTATTGAGTCCAGGGTGAGAGACAGGGGCAGACTGTGACAGAATCCCCCCACAAGTGACAGCTCCTGACGTGCCAAAAACCAAATCCAGGGAGCCAGGGTGGGAGGAGGGGGAACAGGAAGCCTCGGTCTCAGCCTCCTCTTTCACATTACATGCCACGGACACAGGGGTTGACGTTTGTGCCCTCTCCAACTGAGGTAACATTGGAAGGTTGGTCAGGGTGCCAGCGGTAGAACTCCTGTATGAACCTTGCATCTAGGATCTGGCTCACCGGGACCCATGACCTTACCTCTGGGCCATATCCCTCCCAGTCGATGAGGTACATAAGGCCCCTGCCACAATGATGAGAGTGCAGCCGGCGGTGAACTGAGTAAGCAGGAGTCCGGTCGATGATTCGGAGAGGAGGTGGTGGCTGGGAGGGAGGCATCAGTGGATTCTCATGAAACGGCTAGAACTTAGAGACGTAGAAGGTGGGGTAGATCCACATGTGTGGGGCAGCTCGAGCCTCCCTTTCAGGGGTGGACAGGGAGTAGAGGCAACCCTTGGGAGGTGTGGTGTCAAGGAGCAAGGAGGGGCCCTCGCCTTGCTGAACACCTCTTGAAAGTTGTGGTAGTTAGCAGGTACCTTGGAGAGGTTGGGGGTCGAACAGGTGCTGGTGGTGGGTGTACAACAGCCTGTCTGAGGAAGATCTGATGACAGGAGGGGCCCCACCCCCATGGACCCCATTGACCAGTGAATTTGAGGGTTATGGCGGTGAAGCCGGGGTAACCGAGGATCATCGGAAGGTTGGGAGACCTCAGGACATGGAACTGGATTGATGTGAGCTGCAACTGTGTCCACTCTATAGCTGTTACAGACTGGCTTTGAACTTTGTCTGCCTGAACTTGTGAACTGCCTGATACTCATCTTCTACAGCCTCTGCCTGTAAAAATCAAGACTTTGTAGGATTTTGTTGCTGAGTCTCTGCTGTGCATTTGGGTCCTATCTTTGACAGGTATCTGTGCACTGTGTAGCTCACCCAAGGCTACAATCACTAATGGGATCACTCTAAAGTGGGGAATCAAACAAGAGTACCCTCTCCTGTGCTTGCTGTTTAGTATATTCATTTAAAAAGTATAACACATTTCCACTATAAAATATATAGTATATATAATATATAATCTTTCTGAACACAAAATCAATTAACATACTGATGATATCTTGTTCTACTTACAAGCACCTCAAACATCATTATAGGTATAAATTTATAATGAGAGTAGGGGAGGGGCCCAGGGATATTGAAACATCTGGAGTTTTGGGTAAGGGAGAAGTGCACCAATAAACACACATTGGTTTGTGTAACCAACACGGCCAAAGTTTAGATAAGTGAATTTGAGAAATGTATCCTCCCTTCCGTGGAAGCTGAGATTGCCAAAAAGGTCTGATAAACAGGATGACCACCCAATACACACGGATAGCCTGCATTTGGTATAAAAAGGTATGTCATGTCCTGTAATACTGGGATTTTGTCTCTGACTACATTGTTCGCAGGACCTCTGTAAATAAAGAGATTCCCCATCTGATTCCTGTGTCCTCATTACAAATTCCTCTTATAGTGGACTTGTGTCACTTTTCTCTTACCGGTCACTTAATTGTAAATTGTTTCTTTAGGCACACAATTTAATGCCCCACACTTTGGGGGACCAACCAGGAAAGGCTCAGGGGGCTTTTTTTTAGAGGGCAGGCTGCAGGACAGGAGTGTGCTGTAGACCTCTGACTTGCCCCCACCCTCCTCTCCAGTCCCCCAATCAAGAGGCCATTGGGTGGACCTTGTGGTGCTAGCAGTCCTGGGGCCTTGGTAATGGTTTGGCTAGTTCCATGGGGGTTTCTGGGGCCCTGCGCCTGGGCCTCATCTCCTTGGCATGGTCTCTTTGATCTTGGTGCATCTGGGACACAGGCCTGGTGCCTTGCAGCATCACAGCTCCCCACCCCTGCATCCTGTCCCCAGAATGAGCATTCTGTTGGAGCATTGCTTGGCCCCCAAGCTGGTTGTGGGGGTGCTTCTGTTTTTCCAATTGGTGACTGGTGAGGGTTGAGGTGTGTAGTGGTGGTGGTGGGCAACCAGGGGCCCTAATGTCCTGCATCTACATGTGTTGGCTCTGGCAGTTCAGTGGTGCTGGCTGTTACCCTTCTTGATTTCTGAGGCCGTGCTGTGCCCTCTGGCTGCAGTGGCTCTCTGGGTTTGACATCTCTTATACTCCCACACGGTGGGTAGGGCTTGGGGGAAGCTTTGATCAATTGACCCAACTCTGGCTCCTGGTGATGATCTCATGCACAATTAGAGAATGCCCATATCCACGTCTAGCTTCACTTTCCAACCCATGTTGGACGTCATCACAAAGAATCCCACCAAAAATGGGTGGAGCTTTTCCCTCAGACTACCACAATATGCTCTGTCTACACCTATCTGACCAACATTTGAATTGAACGCAACTGGACTTCGGACTTACGTCTGCCAAAAGGTTGGCCAGATATGACTATGATTTGGATGAATGAGAATATTCACAGACCTCTTTGACTAGATTCCACTGTTGGTACACTTTTTCCTATCTGGACTCACATCTATCCACAGATCAACACACAAATTCTTGGGACTCTCATTGTCCTTAGTGGAGTGGTAGGAAAAGTACAGCAACCTTCTCTTCACTATATACTACCTACACCACCTGCTTCACTTCCTCCTTCCAGCCTGCTGCATCTTGTCTTTCCTTTGCCTGCCCCTATATTCACTGTGGTGTAACGCTGCCTACCCTGCCTCAAAAAGGTCATTTCACTCAATAAAGTGCAACAAACTAGCTTAAAAGGAGGGCCAGTGAGGGTCAGACATGCATTGAAATTATTAAAACATATAGCTACAAAACTAAGAGTGCATCATAAAAACTTGACACACCTTGTGGTGTAAAACTATCAGGACAAATGCAGACCAAACAAAAAATGATAAAAACCTAAAAAGATAAATACAATCATTTGACTTCCATCTTCTTGCAGTCTTCTTCAGAAGACTCACGTGGTGCTACTGTGATGTGTCTTGCCAGCTGTTTTATAAATACAGATCATCTGAGGAAGACTGCACAAAGTTGAACAGCAGTTGAACCGTGTCAAAGTAAAGGTTACCTAAACAAACACCTTTGTGTTTGAGAAGAAAAAAGTAAATACACTACAGCAATAGATTCTGAGGAAACCAGCCACAGCCACAGAAACACCAACAATTACTACAGATGCTGAGGCAGGTCTTGATGACAGGGACAGAGATTGAGGTCTGTTTCAGGAAGGTGAGTCAGGTCCAGACAGTCCATTCCAGAGTACTAAGAGCCTTGCTGACATGATGAAGATCATAATAGCCATGAGCATCTGAGAGGCTGGGTTTACATTATGTTCTCACCTTTTTAACAGAACAGAACTTCTGAAGCAGTTTGAGTTATAGTTTCTCTTCTGCTGGATAAGATCACATACCATCTGCACATCACAGTTTGGTTCTTGATGAGTGATTCACTTTACCTGTCATAATGTTATGGCTGAATCGTGAATTATCACAAATACGTTTTAGACAAACAGATGTTGAAGCTATTAACTGACCCTCAAGAATACAGTTACTACTCTAGAATGCAGAGACAGATGCTGCCAAATTGCATGTCTGGGGGCAGAAGGGGCCAATCCATCAACAGCCAGATCTGTTTACATTACCACATACTCAGAATGCATAAGAGGACACTGTAGGCTATTTATCACTTGATGAATTAATCTTTCCTGACAGCATGGAAATAAATCCCGAAGTCTGCATCAAATAATATCTTGGCTCCATGGAGGGACTGACAGAGGGACAGAAGAACAGAGGGAAGACAGTAAAAGAACACACAAGGGAAACAAACAGATGAACACCTGTCTTCGGAGGAACAGTGAAACAGTAGGATAGACAGACAGAGGGACAGATGAACAGAGGAATGGACAGACAGAAGGATATAAAGTAAGACAGACCGTGAGGTAGACAGAAGAACAGAGGGACAGACAAATAGAGGTACAGATGAACACAAGATCAGATGGACAGGTGAACAGTGGGACAGTGTACCTTCAGAGCAGAGTAAGTGTAGGGGTAGTGGTACGCCAGGTAGCAGACGTCCTCATGGTGTCTGAAGGTCACAGTGAAGGTCAAAGTGTAAAAGGTGTTTCTCCTCCGTCCACGAGCAGGCCTAAAAAAGTTTCTGGATCAGGAAACAGGAGGCAAAACATCAGTTTTCACCACCAAGTCTTCACCACCAAGCTGTCACACATCACCTGTCCTCAGACAGTGTCTCAGCTTCTGTAGATTGATCAATCTGATCCGTCAGTCAGATCAGTCCAGTCAGTGAGTCAGCATCTCTCATTCACGCAAGTCAGACAGGCCCAGCCCATTAGTCCAATCAGTCACAGAGATCAGCCAGTCCAGTCAGATCATTTCAGTCAGGTCAGTCTGTCCAGTCAGAACAGTCCAGTGCGATAGTCAGTCAACCTATCTATCTGTCACTGTCAGTCAATCACCGAGTCACTCAAATCAGTCATTACAGTAGCAGCATTATTAAAGAAGCAGGATAGATAAATTATAATGCAGGGAGAAGTATGGAGGACCAAAAGGGACAGAATGAAATATATAAATAAATCTTAAAATAATTACTTAAATGTGTCATTAATTCATTAAAATACCAGTTCATGTAATGTGAAAAAATATATCATTATTTCACTATGTATGTAATTATTTTATGGTCCTGTTGCAGTGCTTCATGAATTAATTTTATCTGTCAAACTCACCCATCAAAATCAGTGGGCAGGGCTAACCCAAATCGAGTCGAATCGATTACTTTGGTGAAACCTGGAAGTCTGTGAAAACATTGCGGCTATGCAGGATGTGCTTCAACTTTCTCTGGAGTTGTTGAAAAACATTTTAGATCTTGCAGAGTATGCGGAAGTGGGGCCTGCTGACCCAGAGCATGTAGCGTGGAAAGCAGAGGAATTTATTGAAGTTGTTGGCATTATTTCCACACTTTCTGACCAAGACATTGACTGCAAATTTAGAAGAAGTACTCCACCACCTCAGACACAACAACACACGCAAGAACCACACAAGGATGTATAATGTAGAATGAGCCGATCGTTATGGGTTAGGGGTAGGTGAAATAATCCCAGGTATGATGAACATTATATATCGTGGCCATATTCTTACCTGGAACATGCACACCTCTTACAAAAAACCCCCTCACCAATGAGTAATGTTCGACTAGGCGTAATATCCGGATGAGACCAACAATTCATAAAGTGAAAAATGAATTTAGTGTAAATACCTCAGATCGCTTTATTGCATGCGCCTCCTGACAGTTTCCGTTGACGCTCCATCCGGAGTGAAATAATTATATATATTTTTACATCACATGAACTGGTATTTTAATTAATTAATTACATAATTATATATAACTTCTTCCCATCCTTTTTGAGGATGAATAACTTTCCACCTTTTTTTCCATTGGTGACTTGTTTCTTGTTTCTTGTTTTTTGTTTGCTTCTTGTCTGTTTTCCCCAGTTAGTCAGTCATTCCATCCAGTCAAATCAGTCTGTTGAACCAGTCATACCTGTAGTAACAGATCTCAGCTCCTGTCCTCACCCAGTGAGGCCGACCATCCAGAGCGTCTCTCACTGAGTACAACACAGGCTGCATTCCTGCAGACACACACAAACACACATCACAATGACATAGGCCACTGGCACTCCCACACTGGTCTGATTGGATCTGTGCTGTGTTGTGTGTCTGTGTGTTTAACGACTGACCATAGTTGAACTGGCTGTTACTCTTCTCACAGTTGATGATGTTGAAGCGATATGAGACATTTGAGTCCATGTTGCTGATTTCAAAATAAAACCACTGAGAATGATGAGAGCTGTTCACATCTGCATTCAGGACCAGGTCATACTCATACCTGAAGAGGGGGAGAGAGGGGGAGAAAACAGGGGAGTAAAGGAGTAGGAGGAGAGCAGAGGAGTGTTTTGGTTTTAAAGTGGTTTTAAACCAACAAACCACTAAATTTCCACCACCAGTTCTTCCACACTGTCAGTTACTTGAGCCCCAATCCTGTGAGTCAGCCAAATAGCCAACTTGACAGAACAAGATATATATGTTTTTATCAGAGTTAATCCATAGCACAGATAAAATCATTATAGTGGGTGGTTTCAATATTTATGTAGATGTTACCAGTGGGAGCTTCAGCTCATTATTTGTGAATGCACCCTCACTGTTTAAATTACACTTTTGATCTTGGTGTAACATATGGCATTAAAACTGGAAAATTACTAATATTTCCTTAGAACTCTCTTCTCTCTGACCCTTATCAAGGGATGGGAATCGAAAACCCGTTCCCAGTGTTTCCATTCCTTGGAATTATTTTGGCAAGTGATTCTCTTATCGATTCCAGTGGGTGCGAATGACGCCACCAGTGCAGCCAGCAGGAAACATGGCACCCAAGCGGCACAAACACTCAAAAGTTTGGTTACATTTCTCGAAAAAGGATGACGACAGGGCATGTTGCAATACTTGCAAAGTAGATACTTCATCAAAGGGAGGAAATACTGTGGAATATTAAATAAATGGGCCTCTTAAGACCTGTTGTGTTTCTAGGGTCATGTTACTTCTAAACTAAACAAAGTTGATGCTAATTGACCTTTTTGTTCTCCTTTTTCCAAATGAGAATCGATCACAGCATCTAGTAATAAATTTAGATATAGCAGATAAAAATTCTAGAACATGCGCTTCAACAAGAAGCAGCAAAGTCTCGTAGCTCTCAATTTTTACTAGATTTGACCTCATTTTTGTTTTATTATTTAGATTATTTTCTGTTAATTGCTAAAGAGCTTCTTTCATTGAAACTGGGCAAATCTGGAGGACACCACCTGATTCCAGCTGAGACATAGAGGTGTTTTCTTGGGCGCCGTGATGGTGCAAAGGTAAAGACAGCTTAGAGGATGCTAAGGACTGGGAGATACAGGTGGATTTAGGACGATAGCTGGTTGTTCCCCAGGAAATAGCCTGTACAAAGCTAAGGCCTGATATAATTTTGTGGTCTGGGAGTAGAAAGAGAGTATATTTCATAGAGCTGACTGTGCCGTGGGAGGATTTAGTTGAAGAAGCATACGAAAGGAAAAAGCTCAGGTATGCAGATCTGGGTAAGGATGCTGCGAGGATGGAAAGTTAGGATTTGTCCAGTGGAAGTAGGATGTAGAGGGTTTGTAGCAAGATCTGTTGTTGCTTTGTTGAAGGAGGTACGAGGAAGGGGACCAAGGGTGAGGAAAACAGTGAAGGAAATGTCGGGTGAGGCAGTAAGATCCACATAGTCCAGGTGAGTTGGTCTGTATTGGTTTGATTTGACTTGTGCTCTTTCTCTGTTTATAGGACTGTTCAGGTGAGTTTGTTGGCTGAATCTGCTAGTGTAGCTTGTCCTCCACCTCCTGCACCCTCTATACCTTCATGCCCCCTACCTGAACCAGGGTCTGTATCCCATCCCTACTTTTATCTCCACCTCTTCTGTTTCTCCCCCCTACCCAAACCAGGGTCTGTATCCCCACCCTGCTTTCACTGGTGCAGTTGTTGAGAGGTCAGAATAGTTGATGTCATTGATAGTCATTTTTTTGTAGCACAAGTTTCTTGTGTTTACTCTGAATATGTTGTCTGTCGTTCCTTGAATGTCGTGGTCAACTGGTCTTTAGTGTGTCTCACATTAAACTAATTTAAATGACTGTAGATGCAACAGTCGTTGCAGTCGTTCCTTAAACTAGACAGCTACCCCTGTACTGAAACCCCTGGCTGAGGAAACATGACCTGTCCCACCATAGGCACCAATCTATTGCATCTGCTTAACCCTCTTGTCAACCTTGTGTTTATCATTCAAAAGTAATAGTTGAATTTTTGTGGGAGCTTCCTATGTCATGACTTATCCCTAAATTTAGCAGGACAACTGACTAAGCATTAAATTATAATCATATTTTTTCTATTTGCCCTAAACTTATTGCATGTATCAGTGTTCCATTTAACCCCAAGCTGTTTCAGCTGTGTAAAACATGTCTCTATGTGTGTGACCTCACATCCTTACACCTGCAGTCACAAAGTTGATAATTTCGTGTTGATACATGAGAAGGGGGCAAGAAAGCCTAGTTCCCAAGAGAAATTTGATACTACTTGTGGTGACTTTCAAATAATGCTTGGTTGCATTTCGTAGGTGGTATCCAGCCCAACAATTTATTCTGAACAAACTTTACAAATACAGCAGCATCAAAGTTTGGGAAGCACATGATGCACAGTCCAGCTATGTTTTTAATATGCAGATACACACAGGAAAATCTCCTGAGGAAGCACCTGAAAAAATAGGGGAATAAGGGTTGTGCTTGACATGGCTGTAGGGCTGCATGGGCATCACATAATATGATGTTTTTTTCATTTGACACCCTGGTGAGGAAACCCAACTTCTTGAAAGGTACAAACCACAGGATTTTTTGGATAAACAGTCTATGAGCTGGGTGTATGGAGTCAGAACAGTCGCATAATGAATGAACTCTTGCTGGGCTTTTCACAAATGCACATACTTTGTTTCATAGTTGTATTTCAGACTTCACAAACGTAATTTTCAGGCATACTTGTAATATAAATTCACGGAGCGTATGAATCACTGAATGTGCATTTACAAAATCTGTACATCAAATTTTGAGATTGATCCAATGTCGCAGGTCAACCAATGTCACTTTTGGCTGAATAAAGCTGTCAATCAAAGTTATGTTTCTGATTGACAGATTGATCAATATGGCCCCTTACATTTCTTCACACTTAAACCGTTAGCAACCGTCGCCGTCATGGCAACAATAAACACCACGTTTCGCAAAGGTGGCATGTAACATATGGTCACATAGTTTATGTTCATTCAAACATTTAACTTTGCTAAGCAGGACGCTTCAACTAATTCAATGACATTGCATGATTTACAATGAGGGGATAGTGTCAGAATCAGTATTTAATATGTCTCACCCAGCGTTGTCTTTGTTCTGTTTCCCGCCTTAGTTGATTACTTGATTTGTTTCCCCAGTGTCCTTCTCCCTGTTTATTTCAACTCTCCACCACTAACACTCCCTTGTCAGATTGTCTGTTTTACCTTGTGTACTAGCCTTCTCACGTTTGCCTTTTTGGTTAAGAGCGGTTTTCTTTTTGACTTGGATTTTCCTTCCTGCTCCCTGCCTGTTTTGGTTGCCTGGACCTGCCTGGCTTTCTGTGTATGACCACCTGCCTCCTTATTAAAGGAACCTGCTTTAATGTACTTGACAGGGGGGCGGGACAGGAGCCATGTTTTTGACCACACCATCCACTTCGGCACTCCAGTTACCTCAGCCTTTCTGAGAACATTGGATCACAGTGGATCTATCGAAAGTTTTGAAGCTTTAGTAGAGCTAGCTATCAAAATTGACAACCGGCAACATGATTGAGAGCGGCTCCAAGAGTCTTTGCACGGCGAGAACTGCTTAACCCAGCACCTGGACCTTCATCATCCCAGCAACACCCCATGCAGCTAGGCTGGACTCAACTAAAACCTGAGGAATGTGTGCAACACCAGCGTGAAGGTTTGTGCTTCTAATATGGGGGCCCTGGTCACTTCCTTGTAAAAGCTTTTAAGCTCCAGCACCAGCTGTTTGTCAAAGCTGAAAAATGTGAATTCGACAAGTCCACTGTGTCCTTCTCTGGAGTATACCCACGGGGCCAAGAGACTGAACTCAAGGCAAGGCAGGTGGGCCTGATTTTTCACCTACTTTTAATTTACCCTGTCTTATCATGCAGGTTCACACAATGTCAAACCCAATGCCCTCTCTCGACAGTTCGAGGCTGAAGACCAATGCAGCCAACATCCTGGTCCAGAGGATGCTCTCTTTTACCCAGATTCCAGATGGCTGTCCCCCGGTCGGCTCTTCGTCCCAGGCCCCCTTCATTCCCAAGTCCTACAGTGGAGGCACTCCTCTCGGCTTAGCTGTCATACCGGGGTGATTGGAACCCTGAGCCTGATCACACCCTCAAGCCAGAATGTGGAGACCCTTACTCATTCCACATTGTCCATGGTCCCACATATGGACTTTGTCACAGGACTGCCTTATTCAGTGGGTAAACGATCGTCCTCACAGTTGTTGACCAGTTTTCTAAAATGGCCCATTTTATTGCCCTGCCCAAGCTTCCCTCTTCTCGTGAGACAGAGGAGGCAGCTCTGTATCATGTTCCCTTTTTGCACCCGGGTCCACTCCTTGTCAGCTTCACAGATAGTGAGATAAAAGTTACTGACAGGTTGAGGTTGATTAAGTCTCTCCATGCGATTGGCTGAAAGTAAACACACCCGATTGGCTGGTGAATTGGTCAAACAGAAACATACATTTGATTGACAGCTTCATGTGCTAGTGATTCATATCCTCCGCAAATTTATATTACAAGTGTGCCTCAAAATTACATCTGTGAAATACAACTACGAAACAAAGCATGTGCATTCGTGAAAAGCCCTGCAAGAGTTCATTCATTATGACACTATTCTGCCTCCATGTGGGTGTTTTGGGTCTTTGATGATGTTTCTAGCCCTCTTGTGTAGTTGGCTAGTGTAGAGTCTTGTTCTCTGAGCTTGGTCGCAACAATCTTCTTTGCCATCATGCAGCTGCTTTACCAGGCTGTAATACTGTGGCAGAAGATGTTCTCTATTTTGTTTCTGTAAAAGTTCACTAAGAGCTGGGTTGGAAGTCTGGCTTTTTTCAGTTTTCTTACATAGAAAAACTTCTGCTGAGCTTTCTTCACAAGGTGAGTGGTGTTGAGGGTCCATGAAAGGTTGCTTGTGATGTGGAGGCCCAGGAATTTGTTATCACTGACCCTCTCAACTTCCTCTCCATTTATGTTTAATGGGAGGTAAGAGGCTTTCCTGGTTCTCCTTAAGTCTACGATGATCTCTGGTCTTTTGTGTGGCAATTTTGAGGACCAGGTTGCTGTCTGAGCACCATCAGGCCAGGGCTTTCTCACTATAGTGTGTCTCATCATTCACTGATATGAGACCCACTATATTGTTGTCATCAGTAAACTTCACGAAGGTGTTTGATGGGTGGATGGCGTGCAGTCCTGTGTCAACAGAGTGAAGAGGGTCACTCTGTTTTAGATGATGGAAGAGGAGAGTGATGGTATGAAAATTGTCGTAGTATGAAATGTAGCCAGTTTACAGATATTCCTTCTTCACTAGCTCCGTCACATCAAATGCAAGTCCCTTCCCTGAAGCACCTTGGCTCTTTCCTGTGTACAGTCAGAAGCAAATGGTTTATCCATTCACGGAAGTTAGAACGAACAACTTAAGACCCCACTTTGATGACTTGGCTTTCATGTACTGCTTTAACTTGATGCGTGCCTTTGTGGCAACCATCCTCTCATCCACCAAGATGTGCTGGTTTGGATGATGTAAGCTCACACACCTGTCTCTGAGATACAGAAGAGCTCTGACCTTTTGTAGGGGATCATAGTCCTTTTTGCTTATTGACTGTATCCTCCTCTGGATCACTCATGTGTAAATTGGTGGTTATTGCAGGAAATCTGACCTTATATGTCAGATGTGGGCTTTGGGTGCCAGTGGTGAGAGGGGGTTGGACACTGGGACTATGCTGGGGGATAAACTTCTGTGGATGAGGGTTGGAAATGTCAGGGTCTGCCTCTGGTTTCCAGGCCTCTTGATGATGTGATGACTGGCTCCTGGGGGCCTCAGAAACATCTGAACCACTACTTCTTTGGTCATGGCCATGGCCGAGATTCCTTCCCCAATGTGTACCACTGGTACTCAGAGATGGGCCTTCATCAGATGAATCTCTAAGAATATAAAGATATAGCATACGTTTATATAAGATTTTAATAATATTAAATATCCAGAGTATAGAAACTGTATTACTTACTGTAGTTCAGATGGTGACACTCCTCCTGTCACTCCTGTGTACTCCTGTGCATCCTGCACTCCAAAACTACGCGGGACTTTTCTCTCCCTAGTAGATCTTCTCCACATTTCCACTTTCAATACAAAATCACGAACAATGAACTATAGCAATCAAACCATACAAACTGGCAAATGACAAAAAAATTAACAAAGGCAGAAAAGATAAACAATCACTAAAGCATGTGAAAAAACACTCCAAAACTCTCACACTTGCTAATGAAACTATTATTTACAGGTTACAGGTCTTTTAACAGTGTTTTTTTTTCCAAAGAAAAATCTGCAAAAGTCAGCTGAAGCCCCACTAAAGGCTTGTCCACTCCACGAACTGTAACTATAACTATAAATAAATATAGTTCTAAAAATCATTCTTAACTCAAGTGGATGGCAGCGTCCACACTACAACTATAATGACAATGATAGCGGTGGACGATATCAGATGGATGACATAGGAGAGAGGCTTATCATTGAGGTACAAAAAAATCCAGCTGTGTATGACAAGAATGAATATATTGAATATGAATATAAATAATATAAAGAATGTATGAAGATGCCACCGAGAAGAGGGACATCTGGGACAGAATTGGGGCACACCCTTGGAATAATGGCGTAACCTAGCAACACAACGATATCGTTCATTGGTGTGGATGCTGACATTTTATCGTTGTAGTATAGTCCAACGCGCTCAAGTTGTATTTTTGCACTTGCACAGCCACTCCCCCGCTAAGCTCACTTCTGCCCCTCCCCCACTGATGCGCTGTGAAGCTATCGTCATGTACATTATTATTGTTATTATGATTGTTATTAGTACTGTTACTTTTACTATTGTTGCTGCTACACTGTGGGCCTCAGGGAGTACTGCAATTTCAATGTCTGTGTATTTTGGGTACCCATGGCATTGGCAATAAAGCAGACTTTGGAAAAAACCTTTGCTTTCAGAATCCGTTGGAATTACGTTGGCAGCCTGTGAGGAGTTACGTTAAATCAAAGATTTGTAGTTCATTCTGTCACCCGCAACAGAACCAGTATTAACCTTCCTCTTGTATTAGCTTTCTGTTACAATCTTTCATCAGCCAGGTTTTGACCCATGTCTTAAATAAGCCATAAAATACCCTAAAATCAATTATTTATCATCCAATTTGTTGGTTTCTCTTGGTTTCCTTGTTAGGCCTCCTTATCCATGAAAAGCTTGGTTTTAATATTTTTGTTGTGGCCCCCTGGTCCTTTCTTTTGACAGCATACCCATTGTTTTCAATATAAAAAAAATTGTCAAATGAAGCACATGAAAATTATATAACTAAATAAAAGGCTGATATGTTACCTGAATATTACTGAAGGGTATTGTAATACATCTCTTTAATGTTCAAAAAACAGGGTTTTTTTTTTTTAATATTATTACAGTGGGTTAGTTGAATTTTGTCGGATTCACACATGATTCTCACGTATCAAAGACCACACGTTTTCCTTGTTTTTTTTTTTTCCAGTGATAAGTGCATCACAGGCTGCCCAGATATTTATGTCATATATGGGGGGAGGTTAAGGTTAGGGTTGGGGTAACAGGGTAGGATATGGAAAGAAGAGGGAGGAAGAAAGAAAAGAAAGAGAGGAATTTTTTTGGGGGGGGGGGTTAGGGTTACAGGCTGTGTTCAGGTATTCAGCAGTAAGTTGGACTTGTTCCAAGTGAGGGTTGGCCTCCGCCATTGCTGGGCCATGTCAGCGATCCTGTTCCTGATTTTGAGGAGGAGAGGGGTTGCAGGTTGAGGGGCTCAGGTTTGCAGCTCAGTGTGAAGCAGCTGGGATGAGTATCAGCACCTCCAACTCAAAGGCCATGGTTCTCTGCCAAAAACGGATGGACTGTCTACTCCAGGTTGGGAATGAGTATTTGTCCCAAGTGAAGGAGTTTAAGTATCTCAGGGTCCTGTTCATGAGTGGGGGGACTATGGAATGTGAGAATGTCCAGAGAATCGGAGCAGCAGAAGTGGAACTGCAGTCGCTGTATTGCACCGCTGTAATGAAAGGAAAGCTGAACTGGAAAGCAAAGCTCTCAATCCTCAGGTCATTCTTTGTTCCTATCCTCACCTATGGTCATGAGAACTGGGTCATGACCGAAAGAATGAGATCACGAATAAAAGTGGCCGAAATGAGTTTTCTTAGAAGGGTGGCCAGCTTCTCCCTTAAAGATAGGGTGAGGAGCTTGGTCATTCAAGAGGAGCTCAGAGTAGAGCCGCTGCTCCTTTGCATTGAGAGGAGCCAGTTGAGGTGGTTTGGGCATTTGGTTAGGATGCCTCCTGGGCTCCTCCCTTGGATAAGTGGACGAAGATGGATGGATAGATAGATTGATGTTGCCTTGGACTTTTTTTTCCTTCAGGGTTTGTCATAACAATGATGACTTTTTTTCTGATATTGACATAAACAGATCAAAATGTCTTAATGTCACTTACTCTCATCATAGCAAGCCAGCAGCAGCAGCCATGCCATATACATCAGGAGGTACTGAGCTCCAAGAGATGCTGCCACTTTTGGATTTGAATGTTTCTGTAGGTGTTACAGACACAGCTCTGCTTGCGCCATTGTTAGTGTATGTGTGGGTATGAGGTTGGGTAAGAGGCTGTGGCTGTACTCTCAGTAGATGAGAATCTAAATTACAATTCTGTGAAAGCTGCAATCTTACGTGTATGAGGTGGTTCCTGAGGCAAGTTAAGGAACCATAAAAAGGCCCCATATCAGACTGTAAAGTTGATGTTTTTGACTCCTTGCATGAACTCATATTGTTGGAGTTTCAGAAGGAAGGCAATGTTTTTATTATCATAAAACTGGTCATGTCATTTCAGACTGTTTGGCCCTTTGCCAAGCGACAGGTGTCTACAAAAGCGTCACAGCCGAAAGGCGTTGCCCTGATTAAAGTTGAGCCGCGAGGTCCCACTGAGCTTGGTGAGGACAATTTCGATGCCTGTTTTTAACCTTTTGTTTAATGCTTTTGTTTCGTGTGTAATGACATAGCCAGTGGTGCAGTCACACCTAGCTAATAATAATGACTTAAGGTCCTACAAGGCTGTCAAGAAGCCCTTAATAAATGAGAGACAGAGGTTAGCTCGGCGTTGTTGGGCCCAAGCACACAAGAACTAGACAGTTGGGAATTGGAAGACAATTCTATGGTCAGATGAGTCCAGTTTCCAGCTTTTTCTTTCTCCTGATAATGCGAGGGTATGCAGAAGGCCAGGCTACGCATTATCTCCAACATGTACAGTACCTACTGTCAACCATGGTGGAGGCAGTATCATGGTTTGGGGATGCATGAGTGCTGCTGGCGTTGGTCATCTCACTGTCTGTGATGGCACATTGAACTCTGCCAAATTCAAATTTATCCATAAAAATTAGAGTATCTTGGAGGTTTGTAAATTATTAAAATTAGAAATTTGGGAGTACCCTTTGGAATAAATTATTCAAAAGAAATAAAATCACCAAGTGAAATCTCTTTACAGTGGAATATGTCTTTATATAAGTGAGCTTTTCCTCCTCCTCTCCTGCCATTTCTACACTTGCTCATAACACTAAAATTGGAGGTGCTGCTTTGTTAAGAACAGTATAACTTGAGGCTTCTGTTAACCATATTCTGTCAGAAAAGGGGAATCTAAACTGTGGGAAATTAAAGTCATTGACTAAATGATGTTGGGATCGCCTCCCATGTGCTCTGAAAAGAACAATAGAGGAGGAGGAACACGGGCCACTCAACTGAGCCGAAGAACACATTGCGGATACTCGGAGCGGATCACTCCCTCCCTTTTGCTCCCTGGAGCGGAGCAACAAAAGTAAGAGGCTTATTTCTGGGCAGAGACAATTAGAATAGCGTGCATTGTATTTTGTTTTACTTTGTCTTTTGTTTATTTGGGATTCAGTTTTGTTTGTTTGCTCTACTTCGTTTAGTTCCCTTAAATCTCATCATTTGTCAAATTGATTGATACTACAGATCTCGTGTCAGCTGTCACCATGATCAGTGATTAAACAATATCACTAGTTGAAGGACCAATACCGGACCAGTGAGCCCCGTTTTCTGGCTTCGCTATTGTGTAGCGATATTGTAATTATCAACTGGGGTGACGTTGTCTGTTATCTTTTGCCTTCTCTTTCCTCACCTCATGCACACCTCATACACTCTCCATTCACAAGCAGCCCTCAGTCACCATTTTGGCTCTGGCTGGTGCATAATCGATGTCACTCTGTCGCCCACAAGGTCTATAAGACATCACCCACATGACCCTGCGGCCATCTTTAGTGCTTACACACCCGCCCTCCACCCAAAAAAAAAAAAAAAAAAACACATACATTGTCGCTATTTATTGTTGCTGCGTACGATATTGCTACTGCTACTGCTATAGCCATCACCATTGTTAAGGCTATCGGCATTGCTAATCCATTTTCCGTCGTTGTTTGTGATTATTGTGACTAGAATTGTGACAATTGCTGGATTTAGGGTTAGTGCTCGAATTTACTCCTTTTGTTAACCGTTTTGAGACTTGATATTGATTTTGCTTATTTGGACATTGGTCCCTGGTAACAGGGTGGTGCCCCGAAATTTACTACTTATAGTAAACATTATTAGATATCAAAAATCAGTTTCATAATCATTGTTATTAATTGCCAATCTCCAAATTGCTCCTACTGGTGCACAACAATGATTTGTTGGAGAGAGATGTAAAAATAAGTAAAGCTAGCTTTGTTGGGCTAACAGAAGCCTCTGTGGCATTCTAAACTTACTTAGTACAATGATTGCTTCACACTATTAGTTGAATGTATTTGAGTCCTTCTTTTACTAACACAAAAATTGTACTGGGTCCCAGCTTGCTCTCAGAAAAGCTGTCAGTAGTAACACGACTATAGTGGGGACCCTAAACACATGCATGTAATCTTTGTTTCAAATGCTGCTGCTGCTCCCTGAACATCCTGTATATCCTCTTGTGCCATGCACTGCATTTTGACCTTGCCTGCTAGCACATGTCATCTCTGCACGCACCTTCCGTGCACTGTAGTATTATTCTGCTAATGGCATAATCTCTGTCTATCACCATCCACATTCAGGAATACCATGACAGACCCACAGGACCCTTCGTGGTGTTACTTTGCTCCTCCCCCACCAAACGCCCAGCTCTCTGCAGTAGCTGAAAAGCTGTATCCAACCAGCTTGATTCACAGTTGTAAAGCAGTCTATCAGCAGTCAAAAGTCTGAATGAGCCCATTTTTCACTGAATATCTATTCATCCTTGTCCCCCTTCCTCCACTGGAAGACAGAGGACTGCTGCCTAGACCCAGTGCTTTCTGAACCAAAAAAAAAAGGCAGTAAGAGTCTTGTTGATGCTCACCATGCGTTAAGCCTTGTGATAGTGTTAGAGCAACCAGTCTGTGACAGAGAGTTGAGGTGACCAAGTTGGAAGCCAGAACTCTTCCTTCTACAACCTAAATTTCTATTAAGACAACTGAGCACACAATTTCTGCTTAACTCCTGCCCGGTTCTAACCTGACTCCCAGCACCTTAAAACCCCTCTCTTTCCAAAACAAGTCCTCAAGGCAGATGAGGTATTTGTATTTATTATATATATGCTTTTTTGAATTTTTTTTGCCACTTCAGGGCAAGGAACCAAAACGTTTAACTTGATTTTCTCAATGAAAATTAAAATTATTATGCCCCCCCAATAACACTCTAAGCTTTAAATTTTGAATTTCAAATTATTTCAATGAGTGCTCTATAAAGGGTTAATTTGCAAATAATGTACAGGGGGCAGGCAAAGTGGATTCATTGTGTGAGCTCACTAGAGGGTGTTTTGCCGCAAGCCAAAAAAGGCTGAAGATGTTGTGGTAGAGCAGTACAGACTTCACAACCCTGTTGAATAGCCAGATGGAGGTGATGTTGCTGCTTTGTTTCAGGACATCTATAGATGTTGAAGTGATCTTCATCAAGTCACCCAGCTTTGTAGTATCAGCACTTTAGAGACTGGCTCGCAGGCCGGCAGAGTGCATTGTTAAGGTGCTTATAAAGCTATGGAAAAACAAAACAAAGACACCTCAAACAACCAGAAGCCTGGAGTCTTGTTTGTAGTGCACGTAAACCTCAGAATCTGTCATACCAGCAACACAGAGTTATAAAACAGTGTCAGTCCTATTAGCTCCATGTCCTCAGCTTGGAGAGAAGAACCTGGGACAGATGTGATAATGTTATGTCTTAACCCTTCTGGTTACCATTCAATAATGTTTAGCTTTCCTCTACATTGTAAGGTGCTTTCTTAAGCAGAAATGCTTCTTCTCATCTAGCAGATCAACACCGACAAACCTTTTTATTATACCCAGAGATCTGAAGATCTGATGGTATGCTTCATACAGAAACTGAGCAGTAAACAGAGATTGTGTGTACTCAGTGTGTAATGTGCGTCCACTGTGTGTGTCCTCACTGTGTTCTCAGTGTGTTTTGTGTATCCCCAGTGTATGTTGTGTGTCCTCAGTGTGGTCTTGTATGCCCTTAGTGCGTGTTATATGTCCTCACCTGCGGACCTGGATGGCCTTCCTCAGATTCCCACATTCAAAACTTGAGAAAAACCTCAGGGACTCAGGTGGAGTCTGGAGACTGACAGACACACACAGGGCAACACAGAAGGTTTTTTCCTGTGCTCAAAAGATGCTTTCACAGTAAAACTCACTGGATAGTTATTTCAAATTAAAGCTCATCCTTTAAAACAGACAGTTACCCCTAACCTACCTGTCATCCTCAAGGTCAAAGACCACCTGGTTGATGATGTCATCACTCTTCATGAAACGCTGGACGTCTTCAAGCACCTTCTGCCTGGTGAGACACACAAACATGAACCCCAAGGCTGAAGGTGCACAGGATCTGAAATCAGACCAGTTCATATACTGTCTCTATTGATCTACATCTAATTCTGTCCCAGCAGGACAAGGTCTGGGACAAGGTCTAGGACAAGGTCTGAGACTAGAGCGGCTCTATGGGTCCATGACATCAGAGCTTCCATCAGGAAGTCCTGCTGCACAAGTGTTAATGGGAACAAGAGAAAGGTCCAGTTGAACTGACAGGACAGGGCATTGGACTTGATGTTCCAGGACACCAGCCAGAAGGAGAGAGAAAAATAAAGACTTTTGTACATGGTAAGAGTTCAGTCTCTTGTCTGGTCAAATATATTCATGGTGTGTGGGAAATCTGAACTGTGGGACTCCAAAATGCCCTGTTTTCTTAAGATATGTGTCTCCTGACTAATTGATCTCTGAAGGCCTCATTTGTGAAGAACCTGTTGAGAGAGTCAGTAAGTGTTATTTGTCACTTAGATTAGATTAGATTAGATTTTCCTTTATTGTCCCACACTGGAGAACTTCACGTTGTTACAGCAGCGAGAAACAAACAAACAAGAGGGCAACCCAAGACAGAGCTGGCCTTCTTTATCAGTTTATCGAGTCTCTTCCTGTCAGCTGTAGAGATGCTGCTGCTCTAGCAGACCACTCCAGAGAAGATGGCTGATGCCACAACAGAGTCAAAGAAGGTCCTCAGGAGTGCTCCCTGCACTCCAAAGGACCTGAGTTTCCGTAGCAGGTAGAGTCTGCTCTGACCTTTCTTGTAAAGTGCATGGGTGTTATGAGTCCAGTCCAGTTTATTGTTCAGGTGAACACCCAGGTACCTATAAGAGTCCACTCTCTCTATGTCCATTCCCTGGATGTTCACCGGTGACAGAGGGGCGTGATTGTGTCTGCGGAAATCCACCACCAGCTCCTTGGTTTTCCCTGTGTTTATCTGGAGGCGGTTCCACTGACACCAGTCCACAGATCAGTTCTCTTTATTCCCTGTCATCGTCATCAGTGATGAGGCAGAGCCATCAGAGAACTTATGCAGATGGCAGTGTGCAGAACTGTGCCTGAAGTCTGCAGTGTACAGGGTGAACAGGGAAGGAGCCAAGACTGTTCCCTGTGGAGCCCCCGTACTGCAGACCACCATGTCTGAGACACAGTCCTTATTCCTTATATACTGTGGGCAGTGAGGTAGTCCGTAATCCAAATTGTGCGGTGGTGATCCACGCCTGACAGCTCCAGCTTGTCCCTCAGAAGCAGAGACTGGATGGTGTTGAAAGCACTGGAAAAGTCGAAGAATATAACTCTCACAGTGCTTCCAGGCCTTTCAAGGTGGGAGAGGGTTCTGTGCAGGAGGAGGATGACCGCGTCATCCACCCCGATGCTGCGCTGGTAGGCGAACTGCAGCGGATCCATTAATGGTCCCACCAGCAGCCATTCCAGTGTCTTCATCAGGTGCGATGTCAGCGCCACTGGCCTGTAGCTGTTGAGTTCCTTTGGGTGCGGCGTCTTTGGCACCGGCACCACGCAGGATGCTTTCCACAGTTGTGGAACTCACCCCAGCTTCAGGCTCAAGTTGAAGACGTGTTCCACAGAGTAGGTCTGCACAGGACTTGAGGCGCCTGGAACTGATGCCGTCTGGACCTGCAGCCTTTTTCACCTTGATCTTCTTGAGCTCTCTCCTCACTTGGTCAGCAGAGAGGGACAGATTGGGGCTCGGGGGCAGAGTGGTTGGTAATGTGTGGGGGGGTGGAGGTGTGAGAGGAGGTGAGAATGTCAGTGGAGGGGATGGGGTGGTAGAGGTGGAACCAGCGGGGGTTGGCTGAGTGCTGTGTAAGAGTGAGTGGGGGTGGAGGGGGGAAATACAGGGCGTGACGACAATGGGGGCTGCAGCAAGGAGGACTGGGCAGGGGGAGGGTTAGGTGACTGATCAAACCTGTTGAAGAGGTTCAGATCAGTCAAAATCCCGTGGTAGATAGAAAGGCCTCATGCTAACAGCTAACAGTTCAATGTCTTTGCAGCAGAGTTGTTCTTTAACAGTGGTATGTCCAGTCTTACACCATCTGTCATTCACAAACATAGCCAGCCCTCCTCTGTCCTGTCGGCCCGATGTAGATTAAATCCACCCAGTAAAACATGTGAATCCGGAGTCAATGAGTTCAGTCATGTCTCAGTGAACAGCATGATGCTGCACTCCCGATATTCCCTCTGGTGCCTGGTCAGCGCTGTTAGCTCGTCCATCTTATTGGGAAGAGATCTCACATTTCCCATAATGATGGACGGGAGGACAGGTGATGTACTGGGTGAATTTGAGTAGAGTGGGGGAAGGAGAGGCATGATTGAAGTCCCCAGAGATGCAGAAGAGGGCTTGTTGTCACACTTGAGGTCATAAACATGACCACAGGACAAGAAAGCTCATTTGACCCCCCTCAGGGAAATGATTGACAGAGGACTATCAACACCATTTGTTCTCCCCAGAGGTTACATGTATAAAAAATGAACTCAAGTCACATGGTAATTGCCTAACCCACCTGGAGGAAAATAACTCTGTCCTTACTCAGCTGACTAGCTTGATACAACTCTGACTTGTTGCTTGCTTGTAACTGTTTTATGTAGTAATCTGTGTTGTGTTTTGTTTAATGTTTGTATTAAATCTTTCAAGCTTGGCTGCTACATTAAGCATGTTCATTCTCTCACCTGAGAAATAGAAAACGGCCACCACACAAGGTTTTTGTAGTCAGTCTAGACTAAGAGAAGTTCCCAGTTTTTGGTGTTACCGTTACATTCCACCAATGGGAGTCAGCGAGGAAGAAGGTGCATGGTATGAGCTTTTGGTTGGTAGCTGAGCACAAAAGACAGGCAAGATGTCCACTTTTCCTATATCCTCCACATCCACCCCAAACTCTGAATGGGTGTTGGGGGTTTTGTAGGATAGGAGTTGAGGTGAAGCATTCCTTTAGGCTCCGGAAAGCCAGGATTCCTCACAGAGACTAAAGAAAGCCTCCTTGGAGGAAGTGAGGGCCAGCAGAGAGGAGGCCAGAGTGCTGAAGTTCAAGTTAAAATATCAGTAGAACTTGAAACACCACAGAAATCTCTGTAACTGTTTCTGTGACTCAGATACAGGAACAGCAGAAATTCTAGTACAATCCATCCGGAGATGCTCCTCTGGATTTATGTATCCCAGGAAAGTAACTGAGGAAGTGCAAAACTCGCACTTTTTGGCCTTCATTAAGAGGGAGTTTGCCAAGTGGTGAACATGCTCCTCCTGGGACCAGGAAAAGATCAGTATGTCGTCCAAGTACACAAAGACAAACTGACTCTGGAGTACCCAGACTTTTTTAACTGTTGCCTGTAAAACTGCTAAGGCCTTGGCAAACCCAAAGGACATCAAAAGATGCTTGTTGTGGCTGGTGGGTGTGACTAGACTGGAACTAGACTGTAACCAGGTGGAGACCTGGCTGAGACTCAAATGGGAACATGTGAGACCAGAAGGAGACCAGCTGAATTCAGCTGACATTAGACTGAGACCAGAGTCAGACTAGCGTGAGACTGAGGGTGTAGAATAAGATCAGAATGGGACTAGCTAAGACGAGACAGAAACCAAGTAAGTCTAGACTGAGACCAGCTGGTCCTGCACTCTTTGTGTCCATACAGTGCCAGCCTGTAGTACCTCTGTACATCAGGTTTCCGAGGCTCCATGGGCTCTGGTCCTGGTGGAGGGAGGTGTCCCCAGAAGTCAGGGAATGCCAGGATGCCGAACCCTGGGACAGACTTGGTCCTGGCAGCTACAGTGCGGTACAGCTTGGGTTTATGGTGGGGTACACAGGCTCCATGTCTCTCCAACAACCTGTCTATCATAGTGCAGTGATGATCCTCATCTGCCCTGTCCTCTTCACCCTGCCCATCCCCTCTCTGACCAGGAGGTGTGTCTCCCCTGTGAGCAAAAACCATCAACAAGGTCAGACATCCTCAGCCTTGACAGACTATGTTGGAGACAGCCCAGTCCCTCTATACCTGGGCACTCTGATGCAGGTCCTGCGCCCACGGCTGGTACTCAGGATGCCGCAGTGACTCTGGAAGTCTCTGGGCTCTAACTGGACAGCGACTGGAGTTCAGTTGGAGAAGATGGATATGAAAAGTAACACTGTGTCAACACATAGACTCATACAATGACTGAACATTCATTATTTATTCATATACTCTATTATAACAAGCTGTGCTTAATACAGTCCCAAAGGCCTGCTGTGTGTTAGTGGTTGTGAGTCTGACCTGATGTATGCTAGTGGTTGTGTGTTTTATGTTACGTCTCCGATGTTGTGTATCTGATTTTGTGTTTTTAACCTGGTGTATGCCAGTGTCCTTGCGTCTGATGTTGTGTGTCTAACCTGGTGTGTGCCAGTGGTTGTACATCTGGTGTTGTATGGCCGGTGTTGTGTATTTGATACTGTGCGACAGACCTGTGGCCAGTATCACAAGGCTGGATGTCAGCCTTGCGAGATCACTTCAGGGTTCACCCTGGGTTTTCAGTCTCACACAGGTGGTTTACTTTCTCTCAGGGTATATTGCCATGGAAATTTAGGCAGCGCGTCTAACCTAGTTTGATTCAAGGTTAAGAGCTCAGTAGGTATATTAGGCCACCTACTGACCAATCAGTTCTCTTGGAAAATGGCCTGCTCATTCCTAGATGAGCACATTAATGTGGGCGATAGAGCCATGACAGGACCTCTGGAGAGAGAGAGAGAGAGAAAAGGTTGTGACCAAGTTGACCAGATGATTCTCCAGATAAGGTAAATGGTCTTGCTCTCACCAAATTGTAATTGTAATTGTGTAATTGTAGGTAACAAAAAGAGATTCCAGGCATATTAATCCAGCTTTGTGATACAGGCCCCTGGTGTGTGTCAATGTTTGCTTCTGATGTTGTATATCAGACTTGGTACTGTGTCTGACCTGGTGTGTTTCTCTCTGTGGACTCCTCTGTCTCTGGCAAGTTGCTCCTCCTTCCATACTTTCTGAGTATAACAGCTTCCTCATCTGAAGATGATGATGATGAAGATGTCAGGTCCAGTTCCTGGAGGACAGACATGTTGTTGAAGGACACACACAGAGCTGTCTGTCGACATGTGCTTTCATTAAAATGCGCCAATGAGACCAGCCTCCTCCAAGAGTCCTGTGTGGACTTAGTCACAGCAATAGAAAAACAGGACAAATACCAAACTAATATCTGAATGAATACAAATAAAGTCTGAACAAATACAAAAAGCAAGTCCAAACAGGAGTGAAGACTGAACAAGTGTAGGACTAACATTGAAAAACAATAAGGACAAATGTCCAAACAGGACAATTATTTGAAAGGGCTAAAATGACTAAAGTTTGAGCACAGACAGGACTACAGTCTGAACAGAAAAATGATCTATCCCTGAACACAAATAGGACAAATGTCTAATGTTTAAATGCACAAGATTAATCCTCTTCAGACTTAAGTCCTTTACTAATTCTAAAGTCCCACACACTGACACTGACATAGACTTTAATACCTCAAAATCATGTGACAGCTCAGGACAGAGGCGGCTGTACTGAAGCAACAGCTCTTTAGGTCTGTCAGGATCCGGACGGAGACGAAGTCTGGTCAGGTCAGTCTCCAAGTCCTCATCCTGGATACAGACGCAGGCACACACACACACACACACACACAGAGTTTGACTTGAGAGCCCAATGTGAGACAGGTGAATACTTTCTGATTGAAGCATCCCGTTCAGTCTGAGCTCAGAGCAGGCAACAGGCATTCTTTTTTTTCTTTTTTCATATTTAAAAAGCTCTCCACAGTGCTAGAAGTTCATATTACTCAGCACTCATAGAAGAAAACAAGAACAACCCCAGGTTTCTCTTCAGCACTGTAGCCAGGCTGACAGAGAGCCATAGCTCAGTTGAACCAGTGATCCTCTTAGCTCTAAGCAGTGATGATTTTATTAACTATTCTACAGATAAAATTCTCACAATCAGAGAAAGAATTTATCAGCTCTTACCTACATTAGACAATAATCTCCTACTGAATACAACAACTCCTGAATCTACTGCAACGTCCATCTCTGAATCTCTCAGAGTTAGCTTCTATAGTTTCATTATCCAGATCATCAGCCTGCCTATTAGACCCAGTACCAACTAGCCTTTTTAAAGAGATTATTTGAGCCATTCATTCTAGATCTCATTAATTTGACCTTATCTTTGGGTTATGTACCTCAGACTCTAAAGATCACAGTCATCAAACCAAAGTCATCAAGAAGAATCTTGATCCAGATGTTTTGGCCAATTGATTGAAGAGTTTCAGTCAGGATTTAGAGCCCATCACAGCACAGAAACAGCGCTGGTTAAAGTCTCCAAAGACATTCTAATGGCCTCAGACAATGGATCAGCCTCCATACTTCTCCTTCTAGATCTTAGTGCTGCATTGGACACCATAGATCATGATATTTTACGACAGAGACTGGAACATGAAATTGGGATTAAAGGGACTTCACTAAGGTGGTTCAAATCCTCCTTATCAGATAGACATCAATTTGTTCATGTTAACAACAGCTCCTCCTCATGGACTTTAGTCAGTCATGGAGTCCCGCAGGGTTCAGTACTTGGACCAATCCTCTTCACGCTTTATCTGCTTCCTCTAGGCAACATTATCAGGAAACACAGCATCAACTTTCACTGCTATGCAGACGACACTCAGGTGTACTTATCAATGAAGCCAAATGAAGTCACTCAGATAATCAGACTGCAGGCATGTCTTGAAGACAAAAGTCTGGACACAAATTTTTTGCTTCTCAACTCTGACAAAGCTGAAGTTCTTGTATTCGGCCCTAAGCACCTCAGAGAAACGCTATCTAATCATCTCATCAGTCTGGATGACATTAGTTAGACTTTCAGCTCCACTGTAAGAATCCTTGGAGTAACTCATTACTATCTGGATGTCCAAACAAATCTCTGAAAGGCCTTCAGTTAATTCAGAACGCTGCTGCATGAATATTAACAGGAACTAGGAAAAGAGATCACATCTCTCCTGTTAGCTGCTCTTCATTGGCTACCAGTAAAATATAGAGTAGAATTCAAAATCCTTCTTTTAACATATAAAGCTCTTAATGGCCAAGCTCCATCATATCTCAGAGAGCTCATAGTTCCTTACTGTCCTAGCAGGCCACTCCGCTCTCTAGATGGAGGTTTACTTGTGGTTCCTAGAGTCTCCAAGAGTAAATCTGGAGGCAGATCGTTCAGTTATCAGGTTCCTCTTCTATGGAACCAACTTCCAGTATCGGTCCGGGGGGAGGACTCTTTAGCAATTTTCAAGACCAGGCTTAAAACCTTTCTGTATGACCGAGTGTGGCAGTTTCCCCTGCCTACGGTAGCACCCTGCACTACATGTTAGCCAAGTAGTATGCTACAGTTTAGTGGGTGCACAATATAAGCTACATTTAACAACTTAACAGGTTTCCTGTGCTATATTCTTTCATTACACTAACATATTTTCTTTGTTGTACACAAATGCACAATCACAGTTTTGTTAATTGTTTATTGTTCAAAGACTACTAAATTGTTGTACAAATGTGTTTTCCTCACCACAGCACTTCCTGGGTCTGGGCAGTGTCAAAGGACCTGAGCATTGTGTCTGGCTGGCTTTTGTAGTGCCTGGGTAGATTGGGAGCATGCTCAGTCCAGCCCACTGCACCAAACCAACTCATGAGGGGAGTGAAAGGTTGTTGTGGATCCATTCCTGTCTTTGTGTGTGTGTTGAATGTTGTGATTTTGTATTTATATGTCAGGGTTGAAATGTAAATACACTTTGCAAATGTGTCTGCTGTGGGAAACAACTTTTTCTAGTAGAATGGTTAATTGATTGATGCCCTCAGCAGATAGTGCAGTCCAGTGGGAGGGGCTTAGTCTTTAAATTCTGGGAGGTTTCTATGTCCAGGCCACAGGGAGAAGGGCTGTTGTGGAGGTTGAATGTGTTTGGATTAGTGCTTGCTGTAGTGGTTTTTTATTTTTGTTTATTTTGTCAAAAGCAGCAATATTTTTTTTCATTTTGCACCTTAAAGGACTGTGTCTTTGTCTTGTAACCTCCACCAAACTACCCTCACTCTGGGACAGAGTGTGACACAGAGCTCTCACCTAGAGGTGGTGAATCATCACCGCCCCATGTTCCTGCAACACCTGCTGCTCCCACGTCTTCATGAACTCCATCCAGCATGATTTCTATGAACTTCATGCAGCATCAGATGTTCATGCATGCACCTGTATTGAATATTCCCTCTTCCTGCTCTCATTCTCTCCCAACTCTACTCAACTTTGCCCCATCTGTGTGTGTGCCTGGTTTCTGCCTCTTAAAGGAAGGTTTTCCTTGCCACTGTCACCATGTGCTTGCTCATTGGGGGATCTGTTGGATCTCTTGGATCTCTATAATTTTATAAAGAGTTTGGTATAGACCTGCTCTATATGTGAAGTGCCTTGATGTAACATTGTTATTATTTGGCACTATCCAAATAAATCTGATTTGATTTGATTTGAAGTTTTTGAAGTTTTTATCCCATAACCCCATAAAGTGAGGCAGATTTGAGACGTTTGGGTTATAAAAAGCAATTTCAAAATGATAATGTATCAGTGTAGATCTAGCGTAACTTTTTATTGCTATTAGGTTAAATGATGATCTTAGCGGAGAACTCGATCAGGTAGTTGTAAATATTGATGTATTTCACCTCTGGCCGTTTAGTGGGATAATTTCTCCATATAAATAAAGGCACAACGAGAACAACCCACAGATGTGACTTTTTCATTGTACCGCTTTATATCTAGTACAGCTAGCTTGTCAAAATACTAATTTGACATGTTGAAATAATGTTTCAAGGGAACTAATGGACAGACTTTTTTAAATTGTGCCGCCAATTGCTTTTCCCTTTGGTGGGTGTGGCCTGCGGAGTATGACGCATTGCTCTCTGTCTCTATCACACGACACCCTGAGGAGGATTTTCCTTCCGTCCGAGCAGGATATTGACTCGTATGGTACTCGTATTCCTCAAAATTTCTATATCTGTGCCGGATACTTGTTTCAGCCGAGTATCTGGCTCAACCCTAACTACCACCTTCATCACATGGACTATTTGACCCTAGAGTTCATGTGCCCTGAGAAGAACAATAGAGAGGCCTACATGTCCCTCCTAAAGCCTGAGCCAGAGTAGGCTGACCATTTGAAATTGGCACCACCACCTCCACGATTCACATCTAGATTTGAATAAGCGATTGAGCAAAAATTCATCACTGCATTGGCTGAAACCATGCACACTCAGCAGGGGTTCCGGGCAACATCATTTAGGTAATAAAGGTGCTTCCATGACCCTCCTCCGTGTTTTTTCCAAGTGCACCTGTTAAAATAAATAGCTACTCCAAGCTTTCTCCACAACCTGGCCACTGAAGGGGCCAACACGTCAAACATTTGACTACCACCACCTTAAATCCTAGGTCAAGGTTTTCAACTTGCATGATGAGTACATAAACGGTTCTTATTGTTTTTTTTTTTTTTTATTTACATTTTTTTGGACCCAATGGCGATCGCTGTCCCATCAGCTGATCAATTGACAGTGGTGCTGCTTGAGATAGTTGTCTTTGTGTTTGTGCCTCTTTGACACCATGCGGTTTGCCCAGGTGAGTCTGCCTTGGTTAGTGTGTTGGGTTTGTTTGAGTATAGGTCTGTTCAGGTAAGTTTAGTTGTCTTTGTGTGAGGAGCAGTGATGGCTGGCATTAGGAGGTGATTCTGGGACGCCAGTGTTCACAGTCTAGCCTCCTGGAGGTGTTGTGGGCCTAACTAGACAAAACACTGGTGAAAGGAGGTTCCCACTGTGACCCCAAAGACATGATAGTTATCACCGCTCACCGGCCTAGTTGGATATTATCTGTAGGGCACATAGAGTAGGGCGAAAGTTTTTCGCTAGGAAGATAATCACTGAGTTTGGTCAATTTTTTTGTCGCACACAAGTTTCTTGTGTTTTCTCTAAATTACATCCTGTAAAGACAAGTGCGCCCACTTTATTAAAGACGCAACAAAGTGCACTGCCTTCCACCCGTGATCTTCTGTCTCATCAAAGTCCGGTAGACTTCGGTTTGCTGGCTCTGCTATTGCGTAGGGATATTGTAATTGTGGTTATAAGAATATATCTCTTTGCCTTGCTGAGTTCTGCAACTATGGCTCACCTGTCTTATCCCTGACCTCCTTATTTTTCCTTTGAAAAGGCTGTGGGCTGTCATCCCCAGCCTCATCCCCAGCCTCAGCCTGAGTCTGCAGGCAGCACCTTGATGGGAGCGGTACAAACAGTGTGTTGCTCGGGTGGGTGGGGTCTGTGGCAATGCATCTGGCTCACCTGTGGATTCTGTCTGCGTAGACTGAGTCCAGGTCTGGCAGATGGCAGCCCACAATCCCCTGCACTGCTTTTACCACCCGGGCTAAGTTCTTCTTATTCTGTGCTGTGCAGCTGCCGTACTACACAGTCACGCTGTTGAAGTTTGCGAGTAGTTGAGAGAAGAGAGTCCAGACCGTTTCAGTCTTCTGAGGAAGAAGAGCCGTTGTTGGGCCTTCCTTATCAGGTGTTCGGGATTTGTGGACCAGGAGAGGTCAGAGGAAATATGGATGCCCAGGAACTTTATGCTGTCTGCACGCTCCACCACCTCTCCCTGTATGCTGAGAGGAGCATGCTCAGTCCTCCTTGACCTCCCTGGTCTTGCTGGTGTTCATGATGAGAAAGAGTTCTCGACATGGTAAAATGACCTGGGAAGGTTCGTCCCACCCCTTGCAACAGTGGGGCAGCCGTTGTATATGCTGCTAAAGAGTAAGAACATCTGGACTTGGGGACACTCACAGCAGTCAGCTTTTGAGGATATTAAAACAATAATGACAAAAGCACCTGTTCTTGTCTTTTATGACGTCACAAAACCCACAGCTGTATCTGCAGACGCCAGTAGTTATGGATGAGGAGCTGTGCTACTTCAGCTCCACAGAGAGGAGTCAAAGCCAATAGCCTCCTGCTCCAGACGTCTCTCAGAGGCTGAAACACGCTATGCCCAAATAGAGAAGGAGTGTCTAGCCAACTTGCAGGCTTGTGAAAAGTTCAACGAGTATTTGTGTCTCTTAGATGAGTTCAGACTGGAGACTGATCACAAGCCATTGGTGCCAGAGATGTTCACAAGTCTTTGGTCACGAGTTCAAGTCAAGTTTCAAGCCTTTGGGGGGTGAGACTTGGTCAAGTCTCAAGTCTTTGGTCACAAGGCCAAGTCAAGTCTCAAGTCTCTAAAAAATAAAAGTCTCTTTAATTTGTTTCTTCTGTGTCTTGTCTTTACATGTCTCTTCTGGTTGCAATGAGCCTTCTATCATCTATCATCCAGTGTAATGGTAACCTGATAAACTTGTAACATTAACGTTACATGTTCAACAATAAACCTGTAACCAGCCTGTAAGCCAACTATGTATTTTTCTCTTTTTAACGTTGCAGATGGTGGCAGACGAACGTAACGTTACCCGTTTTTTTAGTCATGTCAGCACCATTAAATGCAAACAAGTGTGACAAGCAAGCTAACACTCACTCATCTATTCAAATATTCAGTTACAAAGCTAGTAGAAAACTAAGTTAAGCTAAACATGTTTGCTACCCGGCCTTATGCACTAATGTGACTTAACGTAAGTTACTGGTGAGTTTTCAGGTGCCTGATAAAATTTTAAGTAGTGGATCCAGCAGCCCTAATTTTTGTTTGCGCTTCTTTTGTTGATGCCATCTTTTTTCAGGTTTTTATAACCAAACGTAATTACAAAGGGTAACATTACAGAAGCCGTTACTGGTTTGCCAGTCGCCATAGTTACTGTCATCGAAGGCAGGGGTTTTCAAAGTGTGGGATAGTGTGCATCCCTTAAGAGAACTCAAAACCATGCCGCCCCTTCTTTACCCCCCCAATTATTACTATAATTACTGTTATTGTTGTTGCTTTGTATGTTCCACACAGGCTTAAAAAAGGTTTTAAACAATAAATGTTATACACATCTTTTGTAAATATGTTTGTATGTTCTTAAATATATTTTTAAAACATTTTAATCATCTATATCTGTGTATGTGCTTAAATATCTGTTTAACACATTTTAACAGTGTTTTTTAATATATTTTTGAATACATTCAATTTAAGGCTTCTTTGTGCGATTCCTGTATTCAAATAATCAACAGATCAACGTTAGATTTTTATCATCGCTACACTCCATGTACACTGCTGCTTTTCATATCGCGGTCTCAACATCACGCATAAATTCTTTCCATTACAGCAATAAACCAGTTGCCAATCTTGCCACCTTATTTTGCTCACCTCTGTTTTAGTAGGAACAATGAGTCTGTGTCTTTGATGCACACAGGCGGTTGATGCCGGGCTGCACTGTGGAAAGGAATAAAAGCAGATCATCCCTTTCACCTCCACTTACTTGTGTGAGTGCGGGTTTTCCACTTTGACAATGATGAAAAGCAAGTACCGGTCACAGTTGCAGGTATAGGATGAACACCTTCACAGCCTTTTTGGTGAGGTGGGGGAACTCGGTCTCCACAGAAAGCCAGTGTGCAAGTGACGCCTCACTCATCTTTTGTTTGAAGTCCATATTAGAGTTCAGCTCGACAAGGGCCTCCTCTGACTGCATGGTCAGTCCATCACGGGGTGTCACTGGGAAAGAAAACGTATTTCTCACCCACTGATTTGACAAGGTCTCCTCTCCAAAATAGTCTCCAAAATGCTCACGCAACCCCTTCAAATCTGCAATGACCACCTGTTGCACACAGTCCAGTTGCAGTTCTGTCTTCTCCATAACATCCTCCAAGGTTGGGAACATTTCGACTGAGCCCCGTTCAATACAAGCACACCACAGATCTAACTTTTTCTTGAATGCAGAGACTTGATCGTGTGCCAAAAAGACATGGCACTCTTTGCCTTGCAGAGAGGTGTTCAGTGTGTTTATCTGATCAAAGATATCAGACAGATAGGCCAGCTTTGCAACCCACTTTGCGTCCTCCATATGCTTCACCAGTGGGGAGTTGATTTGGGCGAGGAACATGAGGACTTCAACATGCAGATCACACAAGCGAGTGAGGAACTTGCCCCGCGACAGCCACCGGAACTCGGAGTGCAGGAGCACCTGATGGAAGTGAGCGCCCATCTCATTGCAGAGGGTGGAGAAGAGACGGGCATTCATGGTGCGTGATTTAATTAGGTTGACAATTTTTACTGCCTTATCCAGGACAGCATGCACTTCTTTGGGCATCCTCTTGGTCGCCAAAGCCTGGTGATGGATGGTGCAGTGCGACCAAACAGCAGTGGATGCAACCGCTTGGACCTGTTTCACCAGACTGCTGTGGCGGCCTGTCATTGCCCTCGCACCATCAGTACATATTCCACAACAGCGGCTCCAGTCTATATGATTTTCCTGAACGAAGTCATTCAAAGTATTGAAAATTTCGGCAGCTGTTGTGCAAGCCGGCAGAGCTCTTTAATAGAGCGTACATACACCATTAGCTGTGCACAGTTAGCAACATCAGTGGACTCGTCCAGTTGAATGGAGAAGCAAGGGCTCTCACGGATAGCGTCCAGCACCTGTTACTTCACATCAGCTGCCATGTCAGCGATGCGACGCTGGATGGTGTTGTCAGACATCGGGATGGCATCCAGCTTGGCAGCAGTAGCTTCGCCCATTAGTACTGAACACATACTGTATCTTTGCCAGCAGGGAGGAGCAATGTCTCACCAGTGACATTGCAATGCGTAACACTACGCAGTATGATATTTCGGTTACCTTGGTATTCACAGTGCCAAACGCCTCAATGACTTTCTCCTGTGACTGCAATTCATTAAGTTTCCGACCAAAAAAATCCTGTGGCTTGGTCGTTAAACTTTGGTGCTTGGTTTCAATATGACGTTGGAGTTTACATGGTCGCATACTGTCGTTAGCTAGCACCTCTTTGCAGATAACATACTGTGGCAGCGGAGCATCATCAGGACCAATACATGAAAAGCCAAACTTTAAATAACCAGGGTCATACTTCCTCCGTTTTCTGCTCACCCCAGACTCTGTGCCCTCTCTCACTTTCATTTGAGATACTAAAAATCGATCCATCTTGCCTCTCGCCAGATGTTTACACTTTTTTTTCTTCCTTTTCAGGTTTATTTTTTCTCTTGCCATGCCTCCCCTGAAGCCCTCTGGTGCCACCCAGGGGAGGTGCATCACACTTTAAAAACCACTAATCTATGGTATGAATATGCGAGGCGCGCATGCAATGCCTAATATGGTTATTACTGTGACAAAAAGGAGGTAGTGACATTAAGCTTTACAGGCATTTCCAAACTTCCTCAATGTTAATACGCCAGAAACAGAAAACAAAATGATTGTTCACGAGTCAGAGTTGAGTCTGAAGTGTCTGAAGTGTGCGACTTAAGTGCAACTAGAGTCCAAAGGAGCAGTGTTACGGCGGTACAAGAGTGACTTCGCATCCAGCAAGTGTTATCACTCCAGAGACAGTTTTGTCGAGTCCAAAGGGGTCACATGCCACACACACACACACCCGTGCACGGACACCAGGACAGTATTGAACCTGAACTGGATGACTTTGCAGACCAGTCAACAGGCTAGTCCTGTAGACAGACACTGAGGTGTCAATCATATGGCTTGTATGTACATATTTATGTTAACTGAAAATCATCATGTGATATTAATATTACCTTAGTTACATGAGAAATGTTTTCAGGGGAAATATGTTTATTAGAGAAGTAGAATTTACAACCTGCTCAGGATACATGTTGTTTTTGAATATGAAATATTTCCTGGCTGTTACTGTATGTAACAGAGCCTTTATATAAATGTGTTTGATTTGTGAAAAAAAGAAGAAAAGAAATAAAAGTTGATTGAATTTGAAGACAAACACATTTTAGATTATTAGTAGACCTGTGGGGTAAGCAAGGCTCCCTACCACTAACCCACATCTTCAAGTCTTGGCCATGGTTTCCTAGAACTACTGAACCACAAAAAAGGGTGAGCTATCTCTGGATCATATCAATGGGGGGTCAGCAGCGATGAAGACCTTTTACCAGGCTGTCGTGGTGAAATGGGAGTTGAAGGCAAAAATATAGATTTACCAGTGGAATCTTGGGCTCAGCCTTTGAGATATGGAGGGAGCTCAGAAATCTGGAGGGAGTAGAGCTGCTGCCCCTTCACATCAAAAGGACCCAGGTAAAGTCCTTCTAGGGCCTGATATAATGCCTCCTGTGTACCTTGCTCTGGAGGCTCTCTGGGCATGCCCAATTAGGAATAGACCTTAGGAAAGACCCATACTTCACCCACATATCCCATCTGGCCTGGGAGCATTGTGGGAATGCCCAGGAGGAACTGTAAAGAGTTGCTGAAGAGAGGGATTCCTGGAAAACTCAAGTTAGCTTGCTGTTCCAACCTAATCTCAAAAGAGGGAGGTGGCCGGACCTATCAAATATAATTTCAGAGCAGTAATTGTGTTCTAATTTAAACATGAAATTTAAGTTTCGTATTGATTTAATTTAATTTTGATTCAATTGCATAACACCAAATCTTTATATAAGCTATATTATCGTAAAGCTCTTGACAGGGCCATGTTAAAAGCTTCTTACAAATTCGTACAGGGGCACAACAGTTGACACAAAGAGCAACACTTGAAAGAAGTAATTAAAAACATATAATATCCACACTTACGCTGTCTCTGTTTTCAGCCTCTTGGTTCTCTTTGACTTCGTCTTCATCATAATCATGATCATCATCATCACTGCTCTCATCTAAAAAAAAAAAAAAAAAAGAAATACCTGAGTTCAAACTGGGTTAATTTATTTTTCAATGATTTCTGATATGAGATCCACACAGGGACTATGGACTAAACAACTATGCAAAACATATACTACAATTGAGACAACACTACAGTACACTCTACTCTATGAAAGACAACGCTATATTACCCAGCACAGTACACTACACAACACCGCACAGCACAACTACGCCACACAAAATTACTCACATTACAGAATACTGCACTTTACCGCACAATACCACACTAGAGTGCAATACAACACTACACACTACATTGCACTGCACTATAGTAAATTGTACAACCATACACTATGATAGACCATGCTATACTCAACTATTCTGCACTGCAAGACACTAGACCAGAGTATACTGTACATTACATAGACTACACTACACTACTACACCACATCTAAACTGCACTGCACTATACTACACAACACAACGCAACACTGCACGACAAGATTAAAAGGCCAAGTTCAAGGTGACTTTATTAGTACCTGTGTCAGCCATTCTTTGTTTGCAGCCACGGGGTCAGTTCCATTTGCTTTCAGAAAATGATTGCATTTAATCTCCATCACAAAACTGAACAAAGCTGTCTCTCTCACTATCAAAAATGATGCTTGGAAAACAAAGAAATATCCGTAAGCCAACATAATAGGGGTTGAAAAACTTTTCTACCACTGACTCTTTTCCTTGATATTCAAAACAAATCCGCCAGGACCTCCCTCTCGTGGAGGTTGGTCAAGTGGTCCGGGCGGTGGGCCCTCTGACTCCCTCTTCCGGTCCAGGAGGAACATACAGTGTCCCAGTTAGGATCCAAGGGGGTAAAAAGCATCGTGCCAAGTTCATGGTTAGTTCCTGCCTGACGCACCACATAATCTTGGGCACTGATTGGCCGTATAATGGCCGGACTCTATTGGCCCGGCATTCAGGGAAACGTACAACGCTGGTGTGCGTCTTGTCCCGAATGTAAGCTGGTTAATCAGCCGGCCATTCCTAGAGCACCATTGCGCCCATTGCCACTTATGGAGATACTCATGGTATGGACCTCATCGGGGAATTTCACCGGAGTGCACAAGGATATAATTTTGTGTTAGTATTGGGGGACTACGCAACACGATATCCACAACCAGTGCCATTGCGCACCATCTCGGCTAAGAGTGTTGTGCAGGCACTTTTTCGGGTCATCACCTGAGTTGGGCTCACGAAAGAGATTCTGACTGACCAGGGCACCTCGTTCATGTCACGTACACACAGGGAACTATACAAATTATTGGGAATAAAATCTATTCGGACCAGCGTATCATCCGCAGCTCGACGGGCTGGTGGAGTGGCTGAATAGGACTTTGAAATCCATGATCCATAAGATCGTGCACGGGGACAACCAAAATTGGGATAGGTGGCCAGACCCTCTGTTGTTTACAGTGTGGGAGGTTCCCCAGGCCTCCACAGGATTTTCTCCCTTCGAACTGCTATTCGGCAGGAAGCCACGAGGGGTGTTGGAGCTGCTTAAAGAAACCTGGGAGGATGGTCCAAGCCCCAGTAAAAAAAACATCTTGGACCTGAGAGCAAAACTCCACACACTGGGCCAGCTATCACGGGAGAATTTGCTCTAGGCCCAGGAATGTCAACAGCGCCTGTACAACAGAGGAGCTAGGCTAAGACAATTTGCACCGGGAGACAAAGTACTTCTATTACTCCCCTCTTCCAGCTCCAAATTGCTCGCCAAGTGGCAAGGACCCTTCGAGGTCACACAACGAGTGGGTGAGGTTGACAATGAGGTAGTGCATTTGGACAGGGGTGGGGCAACACAAATCCACCACCTCAACCTCCTTAAAGCGTGGAGAGAGGCAGTGCCTGTTTCTCTGGTAAGCACAGTATTGGAGAGAGATGAGTTGAGGCTGGAGGTGCCAAAATCCACCCAGGCAGCCTCGCTCCCTTTTGACAACCTTCTCTCACCGTCCCAGAGAACAGATGGGGCCCAATTGCAGAAGTATTTTGTGGATGTGTTCTCTTCTCTACCAGGGCGCACTAACCTCATAGAGCACCATGTTGAGACTCTCCCGGCCGCGACAGTGCGCTCACGGTCCTATCGGTTACCTGCACACACAAACGGCCTTCTCCACTCCGTACGTTTTGTACCAATTCGTGACACTGCCTTTCGGACCCGTAAAGATGAGATCCAGTCCAGTGGGCTGAACGGTGCCAGCTGGCATTTGAGAAGGTAAAACAAACCCTCTGTGGGGAGCTGCTCCTGCACACCCCTAACTTTTCTCTCCCTTTTACTTTGCAGACAGATGCCTCGAACGAGGGGTTTGGAGCTGTTTTGTCCCTGCTGGTCAAGGGTGTCGACCGTCCTGTGCTATACATCAGCCAGAAACTGTCAGAGAGGGAATCGCGCTACATCACGATAGAGAAGGAGTGCCTGACAATCTGATGGGCGGTGGACACCCTGCAGTACTATCTGCTGGGATGCCCATTCACCCTCTGTTCACATCATGCCCCCTTCCAGTGGCTCCACTGCATGAAGGATGCCAACGCCCGGATCACCCGGTGGTTTATGTTTAAGTTCGAGGTGATCCACAGGCCAGGGGCACATATGGCTGTGGCTGAGTTCCTGTCCCTCTGTCAGGAGGGAGGAGGGGAGTTGGTTGGGCCTGTGAGCTCCCCAGCCTGAGTCATGTGGTGTGGGTGGTTTCGGCTCCAATTGTGGAAGGGGGAGACAGGGTGGGGAGAAATGATGGATAAAGTGTGTTACTGGATCCATGTTTTAAGTCATTACCTGAGTAGAATTTACAGCTATGCGCTTGACTTCAGAGTCTTTTGATGAGATTTTTTTCCAAACCATCAGGATTTTGAGGCCACTCTTTGTGAGAAATTCATGCTATAAGATATGCTATCTTACTTTTTGTCTTTAACTTATTTATTATTTTTATATATATTTTTTTCTTTTTTTCTTTTTCTCTTTTTAAGTGTCTAATCAATAAAGTTGATTATTTAATAGTGAAGGTTAAAGGTTAACTTTATTAGCTGGGATGATTAAGCCAGAATTGCATTCATATGTATTGCTGATTAAGTTCATGTATTCATTTTATTTTTCATTGTTCCTTTTCATTCATATTTGCTCTTGATGTGAGGGTTTTAGTTTTTTGATTATTTTGGATTTTGTTATTCTTTCATTTATTCCACATAAGCACTTGAATGACAAACGACGATGATTTTATTTCCTTATCACTCTCATTAATAACAGTTACTGATTAATTAGTTAGTTTATGGGATATCTCCTCATCATATTAGAGGTTTTCCTGGTTTTAATTAGCGTGGCTAGGCAGATAAGTCTTTTATCCGTTCCTTCATCATATTTGGAGGGGGATGTTTGGCTTGTCTGAGATTGTATCCTATGACCTCTGCCTAAGATTTTCATCTCCCGTGATGGAGACCAGAGCCCCGCACCCTCTCTTCCACTCCTCTGTGGCTGTGGCATGTCCTGCCAACCTTTGTTCAGCGTGGCAGCTGGTGGCACTGTTTCCACTTCATTTGGTGTGGCCGTCTCATAGTTGTGACCGCCATCGAGGCGCACAGATCTTTCTTGCCCCAAGCGCCTGACTGCTTGGCCCAGGGAAGACTGCTATAGCCCTGCTGTGTCAAGCAACCTGTCCGCTCTTGCGGTGTGCTGAAGCTGCGCCCTGTAAGGCTTGCATCCTCCATTGTCTGGGTGCCTGTGGACGCCGAATCCTGTGGCCTTGTAACTGGCCAGCTACTTCCATCACACCTGGAAGCAGTGCTGCTGTTTTGGCTCTTTATTTTGGTTCTTTTTCTTTTGACTTTTGTTTATTTTGCATTGTTTCTGTGGAGCGGACCACATTTGGGCCTGATGCTGACTGCCGCCTGGGCCTGCTCCGTCCAGAGGCCTGGATTGTTTTCATGGGCTGTTCTGGGGCCTATACGACGACCCACACCCAGTGATAATGACCGTTATATTTTAAATCCCTTATTCGTTAGTTTCATTTGTTTTCTTTGATTATTACTTGATTAGTAGTTTTCCTTTTTGTGCCATTTATTGTGTTAAATGGGTTTAGTTATTTCTATTTTCTTGTATCTGATTTCCATTATTGTTTGATTGTTAAACAATTCATTTGTAATTTCCTTCATTGTGTTTAGTTAGCCCACACCACTTTTGTTTAAGCCCTTGGGCATGTTTTATCAACTCCCCCTTTTTTTGCTTTGTTTCAAGTGCTGGTGGCTGACAGCGGCAGTTTAACCCCTGGTGGTTGTGCATTCTTCACAGTCCCCTCCCATTTTTCTTTTGTGTGTGTGTGTGTGCAGTGTCACAAGTGGTTCATTTGACCCCTTTTTGGCTTCTTGCTGCATGGTGAGCCCCAGTTCTGACCTTACCCCCCTACCCCAAGTGTGTGTTTTATGGTGTGGTGTGTGACATTTTGCTTTCTTTTCTTTAATTTACTTAATAAAGTTTGTTTACTTTTAAACTATAAACCATCTAGGAACCGTGATACAACCACTGATTAATGTGCAGCTTTTGCACTTTCATATGGCTGAATCAGTTTATTCACATTTAATTGCACATCCTTTACATTTTCATAATTTTTCATCAGCTCTTTAATTTCATGTGTGAGTCCTTTAAATTTCTTCACCGCCGATTAACACCCATTTTGAAGTTTTACAAGCCAACGCTTGTCATTTTGACATTTCCAGCATGCACAGTGCATCAGTGATACACAGCAAAGCATAAATGCAGGGCGCAGGGCTCCACTGTGGTCTCTTTTTTCCATGCCAGTGACTAAATATTGTCTGTCTGTAGGCTGTCTTTCAAAACTTTGGCCGTTGAGGGACTTTAAGCTCTTTTTTGACACGTCCAGATTCAAAGGGTCCATGATCAGTTTGTGGCAGTAGGTCATTAGGACACTAGGAGCAATTAGTGGAGATAGGAACTGTAGGTTGATATTCTGGCTGATTAGCAGCAGGTCTGACTACAGGCTCACTCTCTTCAAATCCTTTGTGTGCACTCCATGTGGCTGTGACTGTTGATTCCCTTTTCTCTGGTAAGATGGACTTTTTGGTTTTTTTTTAGCATTTTAATAGGGTATTGTAGGGGTGCATGCACCTCCAGGTATGGGCGATTCTAGGATTTGACCTTTGGGGGGGCTTCCAGGAAGCAGCTGAGATCTGCTCTTGGTTAAGTCATTAACATGTATTCATTTATTAAATATTTTGTTGCTGTATTTGAAAAAAAAAATAATTAATAATTGTATTCAACAGTAGATAGAAACAGCAGAAAATGAAACTTTTTTTGTAAACTATTAATGTCATTATGTGACTGTACCTTTCAGTGTGTAATCTGGTTAGACCATGTAGTGTCAGGTCTGATATCTTCGTCATCTCTACTCTCTCATTGCCATGGAGATTGAAAACACAGCAGGTAGACAGTGAGCCAGAGTCCGCACAAAAACAATAAAATATCCAAAAACATATGTGCCATTTTTGCACAATCTCAAAATATTAAACTTGACACTATATGGCCTAATTAAATAACACATTGAAAAGTGCAGTCACGAAAGCAATGTGAATAACAATCATTAAAAAAATGTTCATTTTCTTCTACTTCTTCGTTCAAAACACTTGTATCTCGGCAATAACAGTACAGTAACCTGGAACAGTTCATTTCCGTTAGACTTTCTTACTCCTAGCGCCTTAATTTGTCATGATACACAAGCCATGTGAATTGGTTAATTTCAACATGGTTTGTTTTTAGGCATAGCACTGACTGCTGTTTGTTTAGTTTAGCATTATATATTTTAGCCTTATTGATTTTATTGTTTTAAATTTTTTGCCATAGGATTTGAGTTGTTTAGTTTTAACATTCTGTCCTCTTCTGTCTCTCGTCCTGTGGCTGGTGGGGTCTTCCATTCATCGGTGTGGCAGGGATGCTGGGAGTTCACTCTCGATAGTGATACGGTTTGTGGTTGAACATCATGATTAATGTGGTGTTTCATTTAAGTGTGTTGGTTTCCCAGCTGTAGCATAAATATAATTTTTTCTTCCCTCCACTCACTGTTTTCATAGCTCTTCTGTTTCTCCCCCCTACCAGGGTCTGTATCCCCACCCCGCTTTCACTGGTGCAGTTGGTGAGAGGTCAGAGTGCTTTATCCGTATCCGGGTCCAGGGCTGCTGGAGCCAATCCCAGCTCACAGCATACATTCATCGGAGACAAGAGCCTGGTTCAAGTGCAAACTCACCAGGAGGTGGCAGTGCGAACTGCAAGGAATGAGTGGAAATTGAGTCTGTGGATGGATTCCTCTGTTTCCAGGGAGCAAAGGAAAAGATGTGACCTCGTGATCAGGCCCAGGGTTTACATGTAGGCCTTTCTTTGTCTGACCTCGTGGTGGAGGCCCAACATTGTGCTTTTTCAGTAATTACTCAAATGACAGTTTCAGCGCCACACTGGTTCCAATGAATGAAGTGAATTAATGACTTGAAAAATGATTCGTTCATTTTACTGAACAAGATTAAAAGCCTGAGTCAGTAAAAAGATCCAAACTTCCCACTAATACCCCATAGGACTTTATATCTCTGACCAAATAGAAAGTGTTTGCTGTACAGCAACTCTAAACACCTGTGAATAAGCCAGCTACACTCTAAGCCACAATATATTGCACAATACCTCATTGTATTGTACTTCACTATACTGTAGACTACACCACAGTAGACCAGAGTAGACTACATTGCTACACCACACTTCCTATACTACACAACATTGTAATGAACTATACTACACTGCACAACACTAATGTAACTGTATTACACAGAATCAAATCAAATGTATTTATATAGCACCTAATCAGAATACAGATACATCAATGCACTTTGCATATAAAGCAGATCTAGACCAAAATCTTTATAGAGTAAGAGACCCACCAGGTTCTACAAATCCCTCCAAGAGGAAGCACTTGGCAATAGTGGCAAGAAAAAACATCCTTCAGCAAGAAGTAACCTTGGGCAGAACCAGACCCAGGAAGAGCAGCCACATTTGCCATGACTGATTGGGTTGCAGGATCGAAAGAGAGAGAGACAGTGAGAGACCGTATAAAGGAGAAGAAAGATGGGGATTTGGAGGATATAGAGGGCTAGAGAGAACAAGTACAGGAGAGGACGTGCAATCAATAAAAATGCAAGGAAAACATACTGATTAGTTATGGAATTGGGATACCACTAAGTGTGCATTGGTAAAAGATAGAAGTCGGTGAAACCACATTGTACTACACTATATTATATTAAACTACATAACACTAAACTATCCACAATGCTGCACTACTCTACATGGATCAGTGAGTTAATGAATGAGAGAGAATTGTGACACTGCACCTGGTTCCAGGTCCTGGTCAAGAACGGCACATTGTCTTCCAGGGAGCGGAAAGGTGTATGCAGACTGATCTGATATCAGTGGCAGACGGGTTTTAGGAAGACACCTCCTCATTATTTGCATGGAGGCCTCCACCAGAGCCTCCAGCCCTGTTGCTGACAAGCATGTCTAAAAGAGAGAAAGAGACAGGAGGCAGTGAGACCCTTTCTGGTTCATGGACTGTACTGACCTGAATATCTAGCACTCTTGTATGTTCTGGCTGTGTACATTTGATAGTTGCCTCCTTTCTGCTGGGGTGGAGATGGAAGCAGAATTATACTAATTAGGCTCAGGAGGTCGGCCCCTGCTGCAGACAGCTTCATCAAACTGGGACTTTCAACTTAGCCTGAGTTGGTTTTGCTGTTTGCTGGTCTGCACTGAACATCAACATCTCCACAGGGCAAAGGAAAGTGGAGGTCATTGTTAGAGTAAAGGAAGAATATGGACTTTACCTGTGTGGTCTGGTACAATAAACTCATGCCCCCCTGGGACCTGAAGGCCCGTCGACCTGCAGCAGTATTGGCAACCCTCTGGAGGCAGCACAGCAGCGTGTGGCGGATCACAATGGCAACATGTTGAGTGTCCCTGGTGTGCCAATCTTCATAGACCCGCAACAGACCAGAAATGAAGCCCTTAGACACGACTAAGTGAATGTTAGCCTCTGAGACAGAGAGAGAGCAGAGATGTTAGACTGTCTCATACTATTCTGAGCTTGCTGGATCCATCAGTCCAGCTGTTATAAAGACTTTGTCCCCTGTTACAACCGAGGGTCAGAGGCTGAGAATAGTCTGTCAAGTATTTCAGACTTCTCCAGGCAAACCAACATTCTCAGAGCCCAGGTCCCACTCCCAGTCTGGGTACAACTGCACAGTGAGCATGTCTGAGTCCAGAGGCCTGTATCACGAAGCTGGTTTTAATCTTAGCAAGGTAACAATTTCAGGATTAACCCTGGTTTTTCTATTGGGGCACATTGCCATGATAACTTATGCAGAATGCCTATCTTACCCCGGCATACTGCTCAGCATTAAAAGCAAAGCAGTTATATAAGGCCTCCCACTGACCGATCTCTTTTCTTGGAAAATGGCCTGCCCATTCCAAAATGAACCCATTTATGCAGGCGATAGAACTGTGAGAGGAGCTCTGAGGACACAGAACGTTTTCTGACTGAATTACATAAAAAAAAAAAAAAAAAATCTGAAACATACATTTATAGGACAAACATACAGTAAATCTCTCTCTCTGCAGCTCTTTGCACATTTTCTATCTTTCGATGGGCGATTTTCTATCTTTTGACGTATGCAGCAAACCCCGCCCCTTTAATGTGAACGCACGCTAACCGGATCCAGGGTTTTCCCATCTAGATCAGAGAATTCATAACCAGCCCCGTCAGACCGTTTATAGGTATGGATGTCTGGGTAACTGCAGCCAGAATATGAAAAGAGATCCTGGACATGTCAATTCAGCTTTGTGATACAGGCCTCTGAGGCCTCTTTAGTGTCCAGGTCTAAGTCCCAGCTCTTTCACCACTGATACAAGAGAACTACATAATAGACAATCACAAGCCATGTCAGCAGAGAGGGTTCTGTTGAAGAAAAGTTGCTCAATACAGTTCAAAGTTGGCTGTAGTGATGTGAAAGGACAGGAACAGACACAGCCAGTTGTAGTGGTACATAAGGAGTGTGACCTCCTGATGAGATATCAGACCCTAATAAAAGAGAAATTACATTGTTTGCAGCTAAAAAAGATGTAAATATACAGAGGTCTTGAATAGCAGGAGATCGAAAGACGCTCCAGCTGACAAATATGGAAATTTTCTACCACAGTAAATCAATATCATCATTAGGGATGAGCGAGTACACCACTGTTCAACTATTTACATTATCTGTATCCATATTCATACTCATAAGAGGCGGGACTTACACCGGAAGTGGGTGTGGTTTGTACAAAAGTAGTATTTTTAAGCCTGAAATTAACATGGGTTGTTCGAAAGTTGTTATATTTATTGTAAGCCTGAATATATTTTTATTTTCAACTTAATTTGTACAACACCAAACCGACAGGAAAAAAACCTGACCCCATGAAAAAACAGCAAGAATGAGAAATGCGACGCGGGCTGCATGCGGCCCTGTCTCGTCACACAAACACTGCTTCTGTTGCAAGTTTTTACAGCATAACCCTATAAAGCAGAGCAGATTTGAAACATATGGGTTATAAAAAGCTATTTTAAAATGATAATGTAGTAGTGTGGATGTAGCCTAACTTTTGATCTCTATTAGGTTAAATGATGATCTTTCCTCCATCAGGTAGTTGTAAATACTGATGCTTGTCACCTCCGGCCGCTCAGTGGGGTCATTCCTCCTTAAAAATGAAGGGACAATGACAAAGACCGACAGATGTGAGCTTTTCATTGTACCGTTATTTTCTCCGGTACAGCTAATGTGTTAAAATGATCATCTGACATGGAGAAATAAGGTTTTAAGATAATTACTGGACAGTGTATTTTTAATTGTGCTGGCAATTGCTTTCCCCTACGTTGGGTGTGGCTTTTGGAGTATGACACGTTGCACTCTGTCCTATCACAGGATCCTGAGGAGGATTTTCCTTCAGCCCGAGCACAAATATTAACTTGTATTACTCGTATGGTACTTGTACTCGTCAAAATTGCTATATCCATACCAAGTAATTGTTTCAGCCGAGTATCTGGCTCAACCCTAATCATCATCATCATCAGCTGGTGAATGAAGTCTGCGAAAAACTTACTTGTGGATAGCAGAGCTGCAAATGCATTGATGGCTGCCCTGAAAGAGACAAAAAGAGACAGTGGTACACTAACTCGTACAATCACAATATCTGTGTGTGCTTGATATGAGTTGTTCAAAAATATCTGCCTTTGTGTGCTGACATGTTATGAACATCAGCTTGTCCAGCAGTGATGTGGACAGCACTTTGCAGTTGAGCTATGTTCCTGTCCTGAGTATTTTCCTCTGGAGGCTTTCTGTACATTTCCAACTGGGAAACTGGAACCTCAGGGTGGACCCAGAACTTGCTGGAGGGACAATATATCCCCAGCAATAAGACAGCCTCACTCTCACCACCTGTCCACAGCTTCCTTTGACTTAAGTCTTATGTCTGATCATACTACGAGACATTTTTTTCCTCTGTAGTAGAACTACAAACACATTCTAAGGGAATATGTAAACAATAATTGATGTTGTCATCATACTGTGAAATAATCATGGTCTTCCACATGGGTGCTGTCGAGGGTCAGTCCGCTGAAAGGTGCCTATGTCTCATCTTCAGAGCTTGAACTCTGATCAGTAATACACAAAATTATAAAACACTTCCTATATTAAACAGAGTACAAACAGGAGCAACATACAATGCACAAAGAGTGAGGCGATGGGGTGTTAAAGGGGGTGGTGGAGCCTATTTTACTCTGGAACATTTTTCCATCATCCCTGAGTCAGTCTCCGGACACACAAGCCTGAACCCTCAGCCGAAAGAAGAGTTGAAGTCACTGAGGACAAGTTTAATTTTCGATGAACATCCCCTTGTTTTAACCTTACTCTCATTCATTTTCTACTGTTTATTCGTAAGGGTCACAGGGAAGTGACATCTCAGTCTTCCTTCACACAGTTTATCATTGCTGTACTAACACACCATGTTTGTTTGTGTGTGCCCAGTGTAATATTACCAGCAGCAAGTGAACCCAAGTGTCACTAATAAGGTGACAAGAGGTATTGAGCCCAGTAGCTGTTAGCACCAAGGCGAAGCCATGCTGTGTTGGGATGGGAAATATGATACTGTCATTTTTATGCACATCTACAAAGGGACCAAACATACGACTGTACTTTTAAAACTGCTCTGAGCCATCCAGGTCCCATAAAACATTAGAAGATAACAAATAGGTCTACAGTCCTAATGGACAGAAAACTGTCAATCTCAGCCAAATTATTTATGGGCTCTCCCTCCATAGACAAGTGACCTTAAGACTCTGGGGTCGCAGGAAGAGGGAAATGATGTTAACAGGTATGAGTTCAGGATTAGGTATCTGAACTATAATGCTGTTGTGCTCAAGAAGGACAGGTAGGATTCGCCAGAATGAGCTATCCAGGATTAGATGAAATTGCTGAGATAAAACGAGCTTAATACAAATTTATGAGAGGGCCCCACCCTGGAACCAGTATCTACAGTCAAGGCTTTGGCTTGAATCATGATGAGCCAAGTTGGGGAAGGTGTGATTCAGAGAACTGACCCCAGTCAACCAGCAATTAATACACAATCATCCACAATAGACACAAGCCAACCACTTTAATAAGTATTTATGTTTCAAGTACATTGATGGACAATCAATACTGCTGAAGAACAAACTGTGAAACGAACAAACAATTACTAGAACTACAAACTTCAATGTCCGGAGCAAATAAAGGTGGGAGTGAGTTTAGGTGCAGGTTTGCATAGAAGTGTGTGTGTGTTGGTAAGTATGTCTGTATGTGGGTGTTTGTTTATGTGCGTTGGTAAGTGGTAATTGCAGTGTTTGCACTTCATGCTCCGACATGCACATATATACACACACAAAGTGGCAGCCCAGGATGAGGTAACAGCAAGGTTACCTTACAGCAAGGTAACACTGCCACCAAATTGATAACTGGCTTTGTAATTGTCCCATGTTGTGTGTGGTGCTCAGGTAGTCACAAGGCACTCAAAACCAACAAGTGTGAGTGTGTAGGTGTGGACAAGTAGGTGCAAAGATAAAGAGAGGGAGCGATAGCAGGAAAAAGGAAAAGATGATTCCACGGACACCGAGACCCTCTCTCTTTTACCACGGCGCACTAGATGCAGGCTCTGTGAGGTGGCCAAGTGCATGTCATTTAACCAGTGAAGTTATAGTCCACTCCCTGCAGTGCTATGGTCAAAAAGTCTGCAGACCCAACGTTCAGATGAAATTCGTCTGTGTGTCTTAACACAGCAACGCTGACTTGTCCAAGAAACAAACAGCAAAATATTAATAGGTTGCTTTATCAACATGGTAGCTCGTTCACACCAGATAATTATTACTGGCACTCATATTGATACAAATCCTAGGTAATAGCTCTGCCCAGAAACCATTAGTCCCTTAATTTGGTTCAACCCTGGTGAAGGAGGACGTTGTCTCTTGCTGTGGCCCTTCTAAGGTGGAGATTGGCACTGCTGCATTATGATCCTTTCTGGATCCAAACAAAAAACAACAACAACAACAAATAAATAAATAAAAAATAAAGAAGAACATAATCGGACCTCCAGAAATGAGCTAAAAGCAAAGAAAAGTAATCCAAAGCAGAAAAAGGGGAGAAAATGGTATTTTCTCTCCTGCAAGTTGCAGACCGTGGCTCAAACAATATAAGACACAAAAGGGAAAGTGACGCTTTGGCAATACTCCCTTCCAGATGCTGGAGTGTATTCTCTGGTGTGTACAAACAAAGCAATTCTGTACTGTTGCGTCTCCATTTTAGCCTCTTGAAGCGTCTGCAGTCCTGTGAGTTTCCAGAGCATCTGACCAAAGAGGGCCCCAATATCCATCTGACCTGCACTTAGCCACGCCCTTAGCTGCTGAGCGAGTTGTTGCTCAACTCTACTCAGGCTTAAACATGGTTTTAGACCATATTTATTGTAGGATGCAGTAGTTTTGGAACATGATGTGTCTGATTGTGGTTATCAGGCTCGCCAATACTCAAAAGACTGTGAGGTCACCCACACTATGAGGCTCGACTGACTGGCTTCAATACAACAGGATCGAAGGAAATAATATTTTGCTCTGCCATTGTGAGACTTTCATGAGTGTGGTCATAAGTTACAATAACATCAAGAAATGAATGGTTGTCTCACTTGTGTAGAATGCATCATGATGGTTCATGACATAGCAACACAGGATAGTAGCCACCATTTAAATATTGACATAAAAACCATCAAATTTAAACAACCCTCACGGTCGGTGACATCTGTAATGATAATGATAATGACCCTAACCCTATGATATAAGTCCTACATTGCCATTCACTCGAACAGACAGGAGTGTGGGATTAACTGCTGCTGACAGCTGAGAATAGATGGCTGAATTTATTTGTACAGCTTTAAACAGTCTGAGTGACTTCACTGTTCTAAATGTGTGGCCAGTTGCCAACTGGCATATCATATATCATAGCATATCATAGCTATAAATGGATAAATCATTGTGACAGATATGTCTCATTGCCTCTACCACCCAATGTATCTGTTAGGGTTTCACTGCTGCCAATCCTGCCAAGTCTACCTTAAAAAACTGCAATTCCATAATCTTCTAATTGTGTTAGAGCAAGTAACAGCCATTATCTTCACAAAAATGCTCCAGAAGACAGTCAGTGGATTATAAATTAGTGATGCCAGATTGTCTGATGCCCTCACACCACTGGGGAGTTTCATGTTCTCATGCTCTCATGGTCCATCGGGGACTGGTATGCCTGGCATGAATCCAGCCAGAGAGGCTGGAACTCTTGGTGTTCTTGGCATGCTGTACTGGGTGTACTGTAGGATGCAGGCTATTTGAGACAAATGCCATCAGTTCTGATAGACACTGGTAAAAGAGGACGCATGAGCCAGGACTTGTGGCTTGTAGAAGAGCAAGAATCTACACTCAAGCTCAGGATAATATAGAGACAGCAGGTTGATTTTAGGTTTCCCTGATTTGATGTAGACTATCATGGATTTCGCAGGAAATCTACAACTGAAACAAAAGACATGTGTTGTTGTGTACTTGAGATAATAAGAAAATTTAGCTTATCTACCTGAAACTGCACAGAAAACCTACAGGCTGACTGCTGTAGGAGATCTAAGGTGAGCACAGGAAGAGGAGTTGTAATCATGGAGCTGGTCACCAACCGATTAGACAACTTGATAGGCCTAGAATTTAGGCCCTAGCCAATCTGTGTTTTTCGTTTGTTTGTTTTTTCTGTTCAACTCATATTACACTGGACAAAACTGGTTGGCTCGTTTGTCATGTTGTTGTGAAATGAAACTTACTCCACTATGAAATATTTCCTCTCATGACTGCATGTTGTGCACTCAGAATCGTCAAAGCTGACAGAGCAACCTGCTGCTGTGTGATGTCTCAAAGCTTGAGTGTGACCGTGTGTGTGTGTGGAGAGAGGAAGAAGGAAAATCAAGCAGTGTTATGTGTGTAATATTGGTTAAAACTAATCTTTATGACCATTGTCTATTTCATATAGTTCAATCGGTTGACTGGATGAAGAGGAAAAAACTCAAACAAGCCCCAAAGCCCAACCCCCCTTTTAGCTGGCTGGTTTTCTGGCTCTAAGGGTTGTTGGGTCCGAAGAGCCTCAGGCTTCAATGCAGGCCTTTATGCTGATGACCTCTACGTAGTATCAAACTCATGATGCCAAAAAGTGTTTGTGATCAAATGATATGCCAGTTGATCAAACATTAAGTCTCAGAAGAGACTAAGCACTTCAAATTGTCCTGATGATGAGGTGTAGCGTGTTTGAAACTAAGCAGGCCCATAATAGACTTCAGTCCAAGGACAGGATTACTGCTAAGTAGCTATGAGCTAAAATTCGGCTGACTGTTGGCTCCCTGTGAGCTAACTGTTAAACAAAGATTAGTTTACTTTTAGCTCACTATACAGCATCCAACTCCAACAACACTTGGGATGTCAGGAGGCAGCATTTGCTACCAGAGAAACGATTCCTACCTGAGAGGAGCTAATGCGAACACTGAGTAATCAGGGGATGCTTTCTGTCTTCTGTCCTCTGTCTCTGGTACAGGGACTGGGATCTGCATGCTGTGCTTCAGCCAGGATCACCACCTTGATAAACTGTCTTTCATCTACACATTTGCTGGCCCTGGGTATGGCTACAAGTCTAACTGGGAGTTGATGATTGATTTGTAATGATGGAGTGTCCTGTGAGTGTCATCTGTGAGAGGTCAGGTACATACCTGATGGTGTGCATATGTTTGGTAGTAAACTGAGAAATGAGGCTGAAGGTCAAATCTAGTCCATGGTTTTGTCCAATCAGGTTTGCTGTAGAGACTGTAAACAGACACAGAGGAATGAGTCTGTGAGTCCACTTTTGCATGTGTGTGCATGTGTATGCGTGTGTACCTGAGGAGGAGAACACCTGGATGACCCAAAGACAGGCTGCCGCCCTCTTGGGATGAGTGAGATTGTGTTTCAGCAGATTCAAAACCAGCAGCACAGCTCCAGCTTCCTGAGCCTTCACACCAATATGACGGTCTGGACACAGACAGGCCGGCAGACAGCCGGATATTCAGTCAGTCAGGCAGAAAGACAGAGAGACAGTCAGACAGACAGTTAGACAGTCATTACTATATTATTACAGTTGTCCATTTCATGATAACTGGCTCACTGCCATTCATTTAACCCCTCTCACTCCAGGACATGCTTCCACAGCTACCTGACAGCAAGTGTGTTTCCTCCAATGTGGAATAGTGTGGCCATAAACTGGCCTGTTCAATAAAAACAGGTGAACCTCACTGACCGACTGTTTATACAGACCAACTCAAATCAGCAAGTCTTGGGTCAGTGGAGACCAGTAAGACTGGACCTGTCCAGATTGGTCAGGCCTGGTCTGAGAACCTCAGTCTCTCTGAGTTTTGTTGTGACCAAGTTCAACCTAAACCTCATCCACCACTTTCTCATGGTTGCTTCTTTTAGGATAATGGTTCAAGTCACAGATATACAGTCGTTTCAGACAGGTCTTATCAACATCATAGTGCATCTAGTTTAAATCAAATCAAATGTATTTCTATAGTGCCAAATCATAACAAAGCATTTTACACATAGAGCATCTCTAAAACCAAATTTGATATGGAGTTGTTAAACGGACCCCACATATCCCTCCAAGAGCAAGCACTTGATGACAGGGGGCAAGGAAAAACTTATTTTAAGAGGCAGAAACCTCGGGCAAAACCAGCTCAGGGAGTGCAGCCATTTGCTTCGACTGGTTGGGTTGAGAGAGGGAGAGATGGTGGCGGCAGACGGAGAAGCGGAGGATGTGAGAGATGCACAGTGAGAGCAAACACACGTAAGGAGAGGGGGATTTGGTAAAGGGGTGGAGAGAGAACAAGAAGAGAAGGAGAAATCATTCATTCATTGATTCATTTTCAACCACCTTTCTGGTCATGGGGGTGCTGAAGCAAATCCCAGCTGTTGCCCAGGGTACACCCTGGACAGGTCGCCAGTTCATCACAGGGCCAACACATGGAGACAGACCAACAACCACTCACACTCACACTCAGGCCTTCAGATGATTTAGTCACCAATTAACCCAAATATGCACGTCTTTGGATGGTGGGAGGAAACTTGAGTACCCAGAGGGAACCCGAGGAGACACGGGGAGAACATGCACTCTGCACAGAAAGGCCTCAGGTCCGGGAACTGAACCAGCAGCCTTCTTATTGTGGGGTGACAGCACTAATCACTGATCTGCAACAGAGTCCAACCCCCAGACCAATACTGAGACTTGGTGTCATAGAAGAGGAGCCCAATAACTGAAAGATCTGCCCCCCAATTTAATGTTAGAGACTTTAGGAACCACAAGTTAACTTACACTCAGAGAACGAAGTGAGCTGCTTTGACAATAAAGAATTATGATCTCTCAGAGATACCATGCATCGCTGAGAGCTTTGTATGTTAGGTGAAGGATTTTGAATTCCATTTGAATTTTACAGGGCACCTAATTTACTGGGAGTTCTAACAAGATAAGTATGGAGGCCAATCTGTTGTCTGAAGGAATCAGAATGTTGTTGGTAACTCTTATGAGGCTATGATTTGCACTGTGCTATGATTTACTGTAAAACCTGACTGAAACTATTAAAACAAGCTGTTCCTATGCATTCTTTGCAGATGTTTTTTCAAGAATTTTGGAAATGAAAGGAATATATATGGGTCTATAAATAGCCAAAACTTCTGGATCAAGATTAGGTCTTTTGACGAGAGGTTATATAATAACAATCTTGAAATGCTGTGGTCACACAACCTAGAGATAAACTCACAATGATCAGATAGAGAATATACATGTTAAGTGTTCAACAAACATCGTTAAATAGCCTGGAAGGTATCATGTCTAAAAGACAAGTTTATGGTGACAAGATGGTGAGACTTAAGAAAATACCTTGGAGAGATTTAAAGGTGAAAATCATTCAAATACTAAGCAAGTGTTGCAGTTGATTGGGAAGCTGCTGCATTTTTAGTGGACATTTGCCAATTGTAGGTAAAAGCTGTTAAGGTTTTGCTCTGAATGTTATGATTGTATTAGTAAAAAAAGCCCATAAAATTATCAGTGCTAAGAGCCAAAGGGATCAATGGTTCCACTGAGATATGACTTTGTCAGCCTAGCTACAATACTCCAGACAGACTGTAGAAGAGAAATGTTTGATTGTTCTTGTTTTCTTCAATCAATCATCTATAAATAGTAGGAGCTTCTGGCAATGCAAAGAGCTTTTTTATACGTTTTTAAGCTTTTTTTTCCAGGCTAAATAAAATTCTGCATTACTGGACTGCCACTGCCTTTCCAATTTTCATGATGTTTACTTTAAGGCATGAATTTATTGATGATGATAATGCCAAGGTGTATCACATTGCTGGCCTCCTCTGTTTCATTACTTTCTTTTTCAGTGGAGCCCCAGAATCAAGATTTAACACACTGAGGCCCAGTGGCAAGGTTAGCCCTTTTTTAGGGGGACTCAAGCTCATCCTATCCTTTAGTCCTCAAATTGTATATCTTTTTTTTTTCGCAAACATATTTTCTTTGGAGATGGGAAAAATGGTAAATGGCTCAAACCAGTAAAATCAAGCACAAACCTGCATGCATCTCGTCTCTGACTGGTGAGTGGTGCCTCCTGGTTTACAAAACATGCAGCCCGAGAGCACGAAACATGAGTCCTACTATAGAGGCAGGGCGGATAACCTGTGTGTGTTGAGAAGATAACCTGCAGTGAGTTGTAACACTAATGACCATGCAATGTTTCCTTTTAGGACTTTGACATAATCTGTCATATGTCTATTAAACCACGATTTTATCAATGCCTCGTCTTATGTTTAAATTCACATGGATTGTAATGACGCATATCATGATAAACTAGGGCACTAGGAGCTAGCGCTAGTTATTCAATTGCAAAGACTTAAATTGTTGCCCAGGGTCAGATATTGCCCAGAGATTTGTTTGGACATCCAGATAGTAATGAGTTACAGTAGTCCAGCCTAGAAGTTACAAATGACTAGTTTTTCTGCATCATCCTGAGAAATGATGTTTCTGATTTTCCTAATGTTTCTCAGGTGGAAGAAAGCTGCCCTGATGTCTGCAGTTTGACTATCTGACTGACTTCATTTGGCTTCATTGATAAGAACAGCTGAATGTCGTCTGCATAACAGTGAAAGTTGATCCTGTGTTTCCTCATAATGTTGTTGAGAGGAAGCAGATAAAGCGTAAAGAGGATTGGTCCAAGTACTGAACCCTGTGGGACTCCATGACTGACTACAGTACATGAGGAGGAGCTGTTGTTAACATGAACAAACTGATGTCTATCTGATAAGTAGGATTGGAACCATCTTAGTGCAGTTCCTTTAATTCCAATTTCATGTTCCAGTCTCTGTTGTAAATTATTATGATCTATGGTGTCCAATGCAGCACTAAGATCTAGAAGGAGAAGTATGGAGGCTGATCCATTGTCTGAGGCCATTAGAATGTCATTGGAGACTTTAACCAGCGCTGTTTCTGTGCTATGATGGGCTCTAAATCCTGACTGAAACTCTTCAAACAAACCGTTCCCATCCAGATGGTCGTGTAATTGTTTTACTACAGCTTTCTCAATGATTTTAGAGATAAATGGAAGGTTTGATATGGGTCTATAGTTTGCCAAAACATCTGGATCAAGATGTGTTTTTTTAAGTTGTGGTTTGATGACTGTGGTCTTAAGAGTCTGAGGTACATAACCCAAAGATAAGGTCAAATTCATCAGATTTAAAATGAATGGCTTCATGTCACACCCTGTACACTCCCATTTTTAACCATAAATGGTCAATGCAAAGCACCTAATGAATGAGGCCTGTATATATAAAATAAGACGGAGATACAAGTGTTATGTCTTCTTGGAAACGATGGCGAAATGCAGGAAGAAAGGGTAAAAAAAAAAAAAAAAAAATTTCTGAGACAGAAGTGGATGCTTCTGACGCTTGTTTTTGAGGTGCATACCTGGAAAACCATCCTGTTTGGAGGTCACAGCACCAGAATCTCCAACTAAAGGAAGCAAAGTGGCAACAGGTTGCTGCAGCTGTGAAAACCATCAAGGGGAGGGAGCACATGGTGCCAGAAATAAAGAAAAAAGTTGTCTGATATAAAAGCAAAATTTTTTTTATCCCTTTAGGCACAGCACGTTAGCTTAGCTTAACCAGCATTTGGGTTTAACTGGGGGGGTGACCTGATGCCAATGCACACAAAAATCATGTCCACCACTGATACACCTGCGAGCAGTTTGGAGCTCACCAAGTCCTGCAGCTACAAAAGGAGATGATACAAGAAATCAACAACCTGACAAGCAATTGACCATGTACAGTAAGTTTTTCACATGTCAAGAAAAAGGACCTCAGTTACTGAAATCTCTTCCCAAACTGCTAAAAACATGCTTTTCAGTGGATTTACTGCCTGAAAATGCTTAATTTACTAGGAGATGTTTCCAAAACACCTACTGAGTCCACCGCAAAATAACACAGTTGAATCAAGTGATTCTGATGACATGGCTCTAACGCATGATACTGGCTGAAATTTTATGTGTGAAGGACCATAATAAAAACATGATTGTTCTTCCCGCTGTTCATTTTTTTCAATCTCACTTCAGTTCACCACCGTGCAGTCTGTCACCAATTCCCCTTTTCCTCCAAACTGTGTGTACACGTGTCAAAGTTTCTGTAGGGGTGTGCACATTTTCCTGTCAAATCTGTTTTTTTTTATAGATCACAACTTTTGCATAGAAGTGACGTACAGAAGTTTTAAGTCCCACTTTGTGTGTATGCAGTGTTTATAAATAAGGCCCCGGGTGGATGATATAGTATAACTAGTTCAGGCTCTAGTCTTGGATCGAGTTGACCACTTCACTTGATAGACTACCTGGCATCAATGTGTTGATCCTCATAAAGTGGTGGGGTCTCACCTCGGTGTCCAACCTTAGCAAGTAGGTGCAGCAGTGGCAGAAGGATGCTATAGTTGGGGCAGACGCTGTGGCCCATATTGACCAGAGCCATCAGCAGGGCCTCACTTCCTCCTCTGCTGATCATGTGCTGGATTCGCCGTTCTGAGCCTGGATTCCAAAGCAAAGAGCAAAGCAAAACAATGCTTCAAAAAATTAGTGTGTGTGGTTCAGCATACACATACACAATCAGTGATTGATTACTGACAGAGCAGTAATAAGTGAGTTATAGGTCACTGATAGAGTGGTAATAGATCATCAATGATTTATAGACAGGTGATAGATTAATCAAATCAAATCAAATCAAATCAGATTTATATTTATGTATAGCGCCAAATCATAACAAAGTTACATCAAGGCACTTTACATACAGAGCAGGTCTAGACCAAACTCTTTATAAATTTATTTAAAGAGACCCAACAGATCCCCCGATGAGCAGGAAAAACTTCCTTTAAAAGGCAGAAACCTCGAGCAGAACCAGGCTCAGGGGGGGCGGGGATCCGTTATAGATCAGTAATATATCAGTGACAGAGTAATGATAGAGCAGAATTAGGTCAGTGATCAATCAGTGATGGATTAGATATGGAACCCCCCAGCTCACCAGCTGACAGCAGGTCATCCAGGATGTTGAGGATGTTTCGGCTGCTCTCCACGTCCCCTTCACTCTGCAAGGATACCCATAGAAAGGGTTTACCTCACCAACTGATCTTGGACCTGCTCTTTGGTTCTCATCAGACAAGTTGCACAAATCTACAATGGGGGTTTGCTAGGTTCACAGAATAGAGGTGTCATGGTCTCCTTGTGAATGTGCTCTAAAGGTACAGCCTCAGTCAAAGCTGATTATATTCTGCAGTTTCAACAAAAACGTGCTGCTGGGGCAACCCCCTCCATTAAGGTGTGTTGTATAAAGAGAAGACCTCCCGACTCGCTGCAGGATAGAAATAGCCTGGTGGTGCAAACAAACAGAAACAAACAGTGTTTCGCTACGGTAACAAGAGACTAGTGCTGAGCACAAGTCAAACAACAGTCTGACTAGGTCAGTCAGTCTATGGTCTCTGCAGGACACTGCAGGACTCTGGATCACCTGGTCCAACTTGAGTGTACTGGAGTAAATATGTTGGAATTTACTGGATTTTACTAGACTTATTAATTGGGGTTTACTGGGAAGCTACTATCAGGCACAGCAGTGCGAGCCACCATTGGGCCTCCACAGCATTGACTATCTGGCTCCAGCACCAGAAGTGACCTCAAGGACTCTGTTATCAAGCTAAGCACCATTATGTCAAGAAAAAAAAAAAAATTGTCCATCACAAAGAGAAGCTGTGGGCATCATACAGGGGGCATAACGTCACTATTGATAGGTCAACAGAGGGACTTTGACATAATCGATCCTACATCAGCAGCAGGAGAATCTGAAATCCTCTGCTCATGTTATTGTTGAACAGAGAAATAAGAGATTGGCTGAATGGATTTAAAGACGTGCAGGATATGGAATCAAGCTTGCAATTTTCAGATGTCTTCTTCTCAATGATCTGCTCGTAAATAAAAAGACAGTGACACTAAAATATGGGGGCTGATATCAACATTAAAATGTCAAGATTAAAGGAAAAAGTTAGTAAGATTAATTGATTGACTGATTCATAGATAATCTCTCAAAAACAAACAACACTGTCTTGGGTGATAAGTAGGATGAAAAAGAACTGTGGGAGTCATCTGAAAAGAAAATCAGATCCATGCTGGTGGAGAACCTAGGTTTGGATGGTGAAAACTGAACATGCTCATAGTTTCATTAATAAAACAAACAAATTTAACTCATAATTTTGTCTCTAATTGAAGCTTTTGGCTGTTAGTTGTAGGGAAAGCAGAAGTCAATACAATACAGTACATTACAAAAGGTTTCACTAAGATATATTTCTGCACCTATATGTTCCATTTCCAATTAATGTTAATGACCGGTTCAGACTAGCCTGGGTAATGGAAAATATCAAGAGTCATTCCATTACCCAAAGAAAAAAAAAAAAAAAAGCTGTACTGGTGCCAAATGCTACCAGCACTCTTTAATCAAATACAAGATTATTTTTTCAAGCACACATGATTCCAGCATGCATACCAAGCTAGCCAACTAATTCCATATGACAAAAATGGACAAAAAAAAAAAACATAGGCACTGTGATGCATGACTTTAGTGCAGCTTTTTATGTTGTTGACCATGAACTGTCAAATCCAAAATTAAAGTTTTAGTTTCTTATCTTTGGTGCTCTTGGGTGGAGAGTGCGTTGCCAGGAATCCCCATTTAACTCTCCTTTCATTTTCAACTATACCAACACATTTGGAGGAAGTTTTTCCTTGCCACCTTGCCACCGTGCTTGGTCATCGGGGGATCTGTTGGGTCTCTTTTAATAATTTAGTAAAGAGTCACTCATCTGTTTCCAGGACTGGTTGGACTAGCAAGGTGTCAGTGTTTTTCTAATTTTGTATGTATTTCAGTATTTGTTTTTATTAATGTTTTTTATGTGAACTCCAGTAAGGCTTGTAACTGCCACAGCAGAAACTAATCAACAAAACAAATTACTGAGCATTACTGAGCTTTTCTGAGCTTTACTGGGTTTAGTGTTTACCTGACTTTGGTGGACTTTACTGTTTCTTACTGATATTTACTTGATATTCAGTGGGGTTGAGTGGTTTTTCCCTCAGTAAACCCAGTGACTTTAGCTGGGTAACAAGCAGCACCAGTAGTTGAAGCCTCTTCCAGCTCCGCATGGAGCATGGAGGTCAGACCTCAGTGTGTTGAGTCTGAGATCACATCCCCTCACTGCAGCCACAGCTTCCTGCCAATCTCTGAACGAGCACCTAAAGATTGTGTCCATGTTATTTTTTTATGTCACCACCTCCCAAAGCTCCTGTTTCAACCACAAACCAGATTATGTGAACCTGATCCACAGTGTACGCAATGCGGATCAGGTTTGATGCACATGTGCTATGTTTGATATAGCAGAAACCTGAAGTTGGCCAGAGATCCTGAGCCAGCAAATTACATGATGGTCCCAAAAGTCAGTGTTCTCTTGAAAATAACACATCACCTGATGAAAAACACATCTCTGTTTCTTTAACCAGTGCCTAGGCACTGACTGTGTCTAAGCACTCACAGTATGGCTTTCAGGCCTGTCACCATGATCGCATTATCCACCTAACCCATGCATGCACGCAGTGAAGCAAGAGAAGTCAGCCAATGGTAGCAGGTTATTCTATATGACTTGTTGCAAAAGGAGAGTCATGCTCTAGCTGCCTGCATGAACCCCCCTAAAAGGCACAGCTCATTGCTCTTTGAGAGGCTTTGTCAATGTGCAGTATTATATTATTATTATTGTTATCATTACATTATCACAATGAACCTAACCCTCCCCTGGACCTGTTTTGGATAGGGACAGAGCTCAATCAGATCCTGACTGAACTCCGGTTGGTGGGGCCACAGTTGCTCGGAACAGTTTTGTGAGGAGTCTCTGCATCCCTGACTGGGACTGAGTCTGAAACAGCAGCACAATGCCTGTGTGGGAGCATTGTCCCTCAGGGTGGGCCCAATTTAGTATTTGAACCTCGACATGCGAGCTTGTCCACTCTGGTTTGCGATAATGTTAAAGGTCAAGTGTCAGAGCCAACTGTGAAATATAAACCTGAATGAACAGATCCCTAATCTCCAGTGAAACATGACTAAATCTGAATTCTGTGGTCTCATCATTAATAACTCTACCAGCTCAAATCACAGGCTCACTGTTCATGTGCTTCAATTCAGCACAGAAATCTGTTTATGATGCAACTATACAAGAGTTATCCTGATTTATATAACAGAGAAAAAGCTCTGCTAACTAAACACTTAAAATTAAAAAGCTCAGCCACTTTGTGCTCAACACCCAGGTCTTACCTGCAGAGCAGAGAGGAGAACGTCCAAACCGCCAGACGAGCTTGATGGGGCCGTCATTCTGATTTGCCCTGGTGCTGTACCACAAAGACAGACGGTCAGTCAGTCAGTCTGTCAGACAAACTGTCAATAAGGTGGCAAGACACTCTGACAAACGGTCAAACAAAAAGACAGTCAGTCAGTCAGAGAGACGGAGACAAACAGTCAATCAGTTTTCACACAGTCAGTCAGTCGGACAGACAGCAGAGAGAGGAGAGCAGCAGACAGATTGTCATTAAGAGGTGGGGACAGAGGAAATCCAAAGCACGTCCTGTGTATACGTCACACACACACTGAAACCGTTTGTCCTCCTCGGGCTTGTCTGTTGTGCAGCTGTGAGAGTGATGGACTTAAATTGACTGTGAATATCCACCCAGTATGTGTGTATGTATGTGTGTATGTGTGGTGTGTGTGTGTGTGTGTATGTGCTAGTGTTGCAGACACGTGAACATAAACATGTGTGTGTGTGTTGGTGTATGTATGCGTAACTCTACCCCTGAGGATAAAGCTCCAGAACATTTGCACTGGGGTGTTGAGAAGCTGCCTCTATAAAAAACCTTGAAAAAACCAGCAGGGCAGCTGGAGGACCGGCACAATCTCCTGTGGCTGTCTAGAACAATTTCAACACCAGTCCTGCACGTACACTGAGACAGAGACTGAGACACACAAACTGAGACAGAGACAGGCAGACTGATACACAAAGATGTGTGTTTTGCAGACACATGCGCACATATGTACTGCACACAGACGCACAAACACACACCCTTCCTGGGTAACGACATTACACCCTGTATGTTTCTTCAGCTGTTCAATTAATATGTTTCACTGATGTATACAGACAGCAGACTGAGTCTGTGTCTGGGAGTCTGGGAGATGATCCTGAATCCCCAGTCACCTCTCAAAGCTGGCAACACATTGCCCAGTTAGAACAACAAATGATCTCTGGCCCCAACAGACTTCTGACCTGAGTAAATCTGGAAGATACCACTCCATCTGATCTAAGAGTTAAAAAAGTTCTTTTGAGGTTGCTGTGCAGGCACAAAAGTGAAGGCCAGGAAATGGAGATATAAGTCATTCCTTCCCTTAGTAATCATGGGACTCAACTGGCCAAACAAAAGTTGGCTGAATCAAAATAATATAGACTTGTGGAAGTACCTGGATTCACTCGGTTTCGTTAATTAAGCTAGTGGCAAGATGAAAGGTGGAGTGAAAGTTGGGTGACTGGCTTTATTTGTAAACCTTAAATGGTATAAACCTACTCACGTCTTTGCCAAAGAGAAAATAATGCTGTTCAGATATTGAAAAACTGGCAGCTGGTCTGAGATCATACTGTATTTCATGGGAATTAAGTCATAGCATAACAATCCTGGTTTTACATCTGACCAAAGGTTAATGCTAATGTTCCATGTGAGGTCATTCATTTAGATGTTTCCAAAATAGAAACTACATCCCCTCTGCCATCTGTGCCTCCTCCACTGTCCATCACTGTCATGGGGATGAGGTTGGAACTTGGGAAACTGGTCATGTCAAGGCAGCTGGCCCAAATGGTGTGTGTCCATGGCTGCTTAACCCTTAGATGCACAAGTGACTGGACCCCACTGTCCACAAGTGGGTCAAAAATGACCCGTGTTAGAATCAATGTGTTTCTATGCCACTTTTGTCATTTTGGCTAAGAATAATCATTTGTATTATATTTGGTCTGGTAGTGCAATACACCAAGCTACACGTTCAAACTTGACACAGCACTGGCTAAAATTACAATACAGACCAAGAGACATGATGGAGCTGTTGTTCCCCAAAATCTAGTCAAGGGTTGCTTTATGCATTTCTCTGCAGACAATGTTGACATTAATGCACTCTGGATGGAAAAGAAACATTTCATGCCACTCAAGTGGCTGCTTGGCAACGAGGTCCACCTGAAGGTAACCTACTGGTTCTCAAATGGGGGTACGTGAGATTTACAAAAATATATATTTAAAAAAAGCAGTAAGCCTAATAATAGTAATAATAATAAAAAAATGATTATATTATAAAATGTTCAATAAAATACAAATGCATGTTCATACACTAAATTTTATATTCAGTATTCAATTTCTGGTGAAACCAGAGCCGACGAAGTAGCAACAGTACATGGAAGACTGTTTTAATAGGATTTACATCCACGAGTTGTAACCCACCCAAGGCACTGTGGGTTTTTTTGCGGAGAAATCAGCCCAGCTGTTTGGCAACTATTAACTCCACGTCTGTGTGCATTCCTAGATACGCTGACAGCCAAGCTTGCTGATATCTGCAAATCCATAGATGCTGATCACATTTGCACAAAGTCACCGCCAATAGATTTCAGCAGCCTATGAAACAGTTCTCCTCAGCTCTCAACCCAAATGCTGAATTCTGGTGGGGCTATATGACTATGGTGAGCATCCTACTCTGGTTCACAAGAGCACAGTGTGATGAGTTATGGGATCTCCATCTGTATGCTTTCAAGCAAATGCTGCAATTTTTCTTCAGGTATGATCACATCATCTATGCCAGATGGGGTACTGTATCCCTGGCTGAGATGTCAGCTCTCCCACCAGAAATCCTCCTTGAGTTCCAGAAAGGGAACTTTGGTTTTAAATGCACTGAGACACTTAAATTAGGTGTCAGCAGACCAAAGCACGGAATGGTTAAATGCCAAAGGAAAAAAGAGTGGAGGCCTGGTAGGCATTACCAGAATAGCATCTGCGCTCAGCAGATGGACTCTGTCCTATAAACTGAGAACAGTCATTGCCTCTCAGACAACAGTACTGCTGAGACTGACCATGGAGAACAACAATGATGAGTATACACACAATGAGTGCATGAGAAGTAGAATGGAAAATCATTCAGATTCAGGTCACTTTTATTTATCCCCAAGGGGAAATTCAGTTTGAAGGACATGGGTCACAGCAAAGACAGGACATTTGACATATTCATTCAATAATACACACATCTGTCAAAGTGCAGGACAGCTGATGGGTCCAGCCATAAAGTGCAGCTGTGGCAATAAATCAGTAAAATAAAGAAAAATAAAATAAATAAATAAATGGATTAAAAACCTAAAAAAATCATAACAACTGTGTGCTATGCACTCGTGCTGACATTTAAAAGCCTAATGGCTGAAGGAATAAAAGAATTGCCATATTTGTTTGTTTTCCTGCTGGGAGCAAGATAGCGCCTCCCAGAGGGCATCAAGGAAAACCTCTCTTTCAGCACATGATCTGAATTAGCAATAATGTCTTTTGCTTTCTGGAGCACCTGCCTGCTCCACAGGGAGTGTAGATCTCAGATCTGCACACCAATGATCCTAAAACAAGTTTTAACTACACTGGACAAGCTGTTTTTGTCTTTCACTGACAATACATGAAACCAAGATATAAAAGAAAAGGTTAAAAGACTTTCAATAAAAGAATGGTAAAAGACACATAAAATGGATTTGGAGACATTAAAAGAGTTAAATTTCCGCAGCAGGTAGATCCGTTATTGACCTCTTTTGGCAATGGCTTGAGTCAAATATAGTGCCAAAGTATTTATAGTTGTCCACAATTTCGACTTTCTCTCCATTGATAGTCCTGACGTCTCGGTTAGTACTTTTTCTGAAGTCGACTATCATTGCTGTGCTGGAGATGGTCCGATAATTGGCCATTCACTAAAACCTGCTGCTCTGTCAGTTAAAAAATCTAAAAGCAACAATAAAATCTGCTCCGGGAGGTTAAAATGAGATGCTAGACGGTCAATTAAAATATGTGGTTGCATCTAATTAAAAGCAGAAGAAAAATCAGCAAATAACATTTTAACATGGGACTGGGGTTTTTCGAAATATTCATACATTTTGTCCAATATCCACCCCTTCTCCTGCCTGGTATGCAAACTGCAATGGATCAAGCTTGCCGTTAATAAAGCCAAGGATTCTTTCTTTCAGGATTTCTCAAAATTTTTCATCACTAAAGATGTGAGAGCTATGGGCCTGTATTCATTCAGTTCTTTCGGCTGTTTAGATTTAGATAAGGGAATAATGTTAATGTAAACACCTTACTCTTTCAATGACACAAAGACATGGTCACACCTGAAATTCAGAAATCTCTGCTTAATGCAGAACAGTTTGGACAACAACAACTCAAAGAATTTGTGGAAGAATTTTCAATGCAAATCTCCTGCATGAACTCATGTCCATTCCACTGTCTTTGGTAACAACCAATGGCTGTTTCCATTCCACCAACAAATCTATGATGGTCAATGTTCTTACAACACAAGTCCAAACCTCCGCAGATATCACCCTGCCTAAACCCAGCTGCCTGCTCATTGATGGCCAAGCACTTGTGATGGCACTTGGAAAACCACCAAAGGTAATAATTTTTGGTGAATATGGCTGCATGTTTTCCAAAACACTGTGCAAGATGGGAGGGAAGTTTCAGAGAGTTGATGCAGTCTTTGACAGACAAAATCAATCAATTAAAGCAGGTACCAACCGATATGCTGTAAAATTGATAATGAGTCAGTGGCTTTACTGACAGATTGGTCCAACTTCATGGCACTCTCAAACAATCTCTTCAAACACAGCTCAAAAGGCGAACCTGTGATTGTCGTGTCTGAGGGGTTTGCAGAGGCAATCAAAGTAATGACATCAGATACTACTCTCATAGTCTCCTCTCTACAGGCTGACCATGAGAAAGCTGACACGTTTGATGTTACGCTGCATACATGCTCACATGGAGACAATTGTTGTGTCAGCACAAGGTACACATGTATTCCTTCTGCTTCTAGCACACTATGGGATAATGAAATGTGAATATGAAGGCTGGCACCTCAAAGGGTTCCAAAGTATTTGCCAGTGCATGAGATTCATAAGTTACTATCTGCTGATCATTTACAAACTTTACTTGCTTGTCATGCTGTCACTGGGTGTGATAGTGTGTCTCAGTTTAGTGGCCACAGCAAGAATACAGCGTGGCAGGTGCTCCTCAATCATCATTAGGATCTTCTTGGCCTTGGGAAAGGGACCTATAACAGAAGACATATTCAGGTTGACTGAGGCCTTCATCTGTAAGATCTATGGTGTGCCTGAGGTTGACACTTGTGATAAAGCAAGAGTCAACTTTTATCAGTATATCTCATGCTCTACCAGAATGAACAAAACTATTGACTTATGTTGTGGCTCAGTCAAAGGTGCGTCTAAGTTTGTAGCTTTGCCCCCTCTTGGTTCCTCAGGTCACAATACCATCCTCCTTTTCCCAACCTACAAGCCTCTCCTTAAAAGGGGCAAAGTAGCCACCTGTTACAACCAGCTGATGGTAAGAGGTTAAATAAAAAGGTATTTATTAATAAAAGTAAACAGTTAACAAAAGAAAGTGGCCAAAAGGGAACAAAGCAGGGCCACAGTCAAAACACCAGCACAAATAAAATGACGAAACAAAAATAACAGCTTACACAAAAGAGCTGCACTCTGATCTACCATTCACAATATTTACGAAGCTAGCTCTCACAGAGAAGCACAAGAATCACAAATCCGTTTTTCTTTACTAGCACAGGTCTATGGCCACAGCGCAACGGTGAGTCTGAGTATGGGGAAACCCACCTCACCCAGAACAAAGAACTGACAGCTTCTTTTACACTTGGGGGTGGAAATGAAAGGAATTCCTGGTGACATCTTAGTTGGTACCCCTCCCTCTTGCAGGATCCGCCAGGTGATCCGCTCAAAACAGCAACAACCAAGAGAGATGGAGAGACAGACAGATCCCCAAAATACGGCGGCGGCTGTAACACCACCAGAGAAGTGGAGATGTGGACTAGGATTGCTGTCGAGGAACTGAAGGGAACCCTGAAGTGGACAGACTGGACTGTTTTTAATAACTCTTCTGATCTTGATGAGACAACCGAGGTGATATCATCTTATATTCTTTATTTGAAAGACTCAATCATCCCAACTAAACAAACAAAGGTGTTCCCAAACAACAAGCTGTGGTTAAATAAAGCAGTGAAGGACGCGCTGCACAGGAAACATCATGCTTTCCTCCATGGTAATGATCAGGATAAGGTAGGAATTAAAAAAGAAGTCGGATATGAAATCAGGAGGGCAAAACTTCAATATAAAAGCAGAACAGATGAGAAATTTCATAAGAATGAAGTATGAAAGTCATGACAAGCCAAGACAAGAGGAATCGTAGGCCAATCACAATTTTGACTCAAACTCTGAGCTGGCAAATGCACTAAATGACTTTTATTTACGTTTTGAAGATGAACATAATTTTACTAAAGTGCACGGTGATCTGTTTGCTTTACTGAGTGTCTGTACTGCCACCTCTCAGTCTGTGCAGATCAATTATGTGATATTTTTTATAATCTTTTTAACTCCTCACTTATCCAACACAAGGTCCCAAAACTGTGGAAGGAATCCATTATTGTACCTGTGGCAAAAGCCAAATCTCCAAAGGAGCTGAAAGACCTGAGGCCTGTGGCCCTTCACTGGTGATGAAGCCTTTTGAGCAGTTGGACAAACAAATATTGATTGACAAAGTACAGAGCCAGCTTGACCCAATGCAATTTGCATACTGGATGAACAGAGGGGTAGAGGATGCTACTATTACTCTGTTTAATTACACACATCTTGAGGGTACAAAAACTCATGCTAGGCTTTTATTTGTAGATTTCTCCTCAGTTTTTAATACAATTCATCGCGAATAAATATAGCCTATGTGTGCATATCCAGCCTACCTCTGACATTGAATAAGAGATAGATTACTAAATAAATAGGTAAAATATACATTAGTAAATAAAACTAATAACTAAAACTGAAACTAACAAATAATTAGTTAAAATTAAGATAAATAAGTAAATAAATAGTTAAAATGTTGTAATCAAAATTGTATTTCAAATTTATTTATATATTCTTCAGAATACCGTCGACCTGTTTCATGGTCTTCTTTTGTTCATGAATTTGTAAATTATCCGAGACATCAATTTTAACCATGTACCATGTATTATCTGTGGTCTTGATCTTACATCTGAGCATGGCATTGAATTCCCCATTTGTGAAAACCTATAAAAGCACATTACATTCAGGTATTCACCTTGTATCGTCAAAAAGATAAGTGATTAATTAGATTTTGACCTGGCAGTGGTGGCCATATTGGATTTCTCCATTTTGAAGCACATTGCGCCATTTTCTAGACAGCTTGCCCACCACACAGGCTTCTCAGAAGGTAGTTTCTTTCTCCGTTGTAAAATTCTCTCCATTTACCAGATTTTTGAGGTTGAGTGTGACCCAGGCGATAATGCCACAGGCTGGCTGTTACAGATGCAAACTTCCCTCGACGTCCAGCTGACATAACCAATTCGATCTTTGTGTTCCCATCCCACAGAGTTCCATCTTTTCCACATATGTAGCAGCGAGACTTCTTGAACTGCACTGTATTTCCGTTTCTGGTAGCAGCTCCCACTGAGAAAAGATTTCCAGATAACTTGGAAACATACAGTACATCATACATTGTTACATTTTTTACATCACTGACTTTTAATGTCATTCTGAGTTTGATGTTGCCAAGTCCTAGTGCATCCACCACCCTGCCATCACCAAGTTTTACAGACTGTGGTTGTGAAAACTGTTGGTAGTCTTGAAGAGATTCTTAATAGCAAGTCATGTGCTTTGATGCTCCAGAGTCAATCAACCACTGAGCCTGTTGTGACATCTCATTCTGATTAGTCTCTTTAACTGCAAAAGCACTCTGAGATGACTCTTCAGTATCTTCACACATCATGCTTTTGGCCTTGTGGGTTTTATTTTTCCTTTTTTATTCTTGGACAGTCACGCTTTATATGCCCTTTTTTTCCACATTTGTAACATCTTCATGAGCTGGATCTGTCAGCTCCCACTGCCTTAAAATTAGGCTGCATTCTCCACGAACTTGCACTGACATGGCTGATGCACCACCCGATGCAGCTCCATTATCATCTGCTTGCACTCTCTTTCGTACTTCATTTATTAATGCTTGCTGAACAAACTGCAGTGTCAAGTTGTCCATCTTTGTTTCTAATGCAGAGACAATTGTAGCATAGCTTGTTGGGAAACTACCCAGGAGAGTTACAATCTGGTCTTCCTCTTCAGTTATAGCACCTATTGCTCCAAGCTTGTCAGTCAGTACCTTCATTTGTTTTAAATGTTCAGTTAAACTGTCTACTTACTTCATTTCACATCTGAAGTATTTTTTAGGAACAGTTTATTTCCAAGAGTGTCAAAGTCAAAGTCAAAATGTCTTCTGATCGTATCCCACGCTTCTTTTGGGGTCTAACAGCTTAGTATCAGGTACAGCTGGGGTGTACTTACATTCAGCACCAAGACTAAAACTGCTTTCTTTTTCTGTCATTGAAACTCAGCTTGTGCAACAGGATTAGTTCCTGCTGCTAGCACATCTGTTTCCATTGCCATGCCCCACAGTTCTTTTTCCTTCAGCAAGTGCTCCACCTGAAATTTCCATGTTGCTCAGTTCTCTGGTCCACTCAGCTTGTCAATAAACAGCTTATCTTCCATTGTGAATCCCGCAACACTGTTTATATCACAACACGGCTTTGGGCCCATAACCTATTGTTGTCTCACATGTATTTTAATTCAGAACAGAAAAAAAAAACACTGACAAAAGCCATCAGTAGAGGCAGTATAACTTTGTATCTACACTGTCAAATGACCTTTTTTGCAACAGGGCAGAACAAAAGAGAGAGCAGGAGGACAGAGAGGAGGCTGCTGGAAGGAGCTGGACTGCCAGGCCTGGAGGAACCCTCAAAGCCAAAGGAAGGCACATTAGAAAACCCCCGACTGTTACAGGAAAGTGCACACTTTATGTTTGACTTATGGGACAACTAGGGGAAATATTAGATAACCGTTTTAATCTTGGAGAGTTTGCTGGGTCCGTGTGAGCTGTATGTTTCTAAGCAGTGGCTGTTTGGCAGAACCTCCATGCAACACAGCGCAATGTTAACACCAAACACTGGCCCAGCTTCTTGGAGTGTGAATTGTGGCTTTGGCCCCACCCAAGAGGAAGGCTGACAACTGAACCACACAGTTACCCCACTTATTGAACTGACTTTCAGCCTCCCCTATTAACACTAGAACTACCACAGCCCAGCCATTTGGCTTTTCTACCTACATAGCCCAGGGGCAGCCAAATGGCTGGATTAGTCTGGAATTAATATCCTAACTGAAGCATGAACAGCCCAACTTGTCACCTTTGTTCTGTAAATTAGGTCCCTAGTATAGTCATCCATCACCATGCCCAGTAGGCCTGCTTTTACATTTTCCATCAATCTTTATATGTACTTTTTATTTATCGATTTTTGTTATTTTGTTGTTTTCACCTGGATTTCTGTGTTTGTCAGCAATAAAGGTCAGCAATTTAAACTTTATTTACGCTACTCAAAGCACCCCGTGTCAACTTTGCGCGTTTGAGATGTGCTGTACAACATCCTTGCATTCAGACTTTCAGAGTGTCAAACTTTGTAATAACACTGGATTTTTGTCATGTAATACACATTCAATACACACTTAAAGTTAGGTCTTTAGGCGGCACCAGGAATGCATATGTACGCACTAGGGATGTCTGAACCAAAATTTATGGAAGCAGATAAGTCGCACAAAGTGCTGCATGGTTATAAAAAAAAGTATGTACTGTATTTTCCGCACTATAAGGCACACTTAAAATCCTTAAATATTCTCAACTTACTATTCTCAACTCAACTTACAACTCACTCTCTTCAAAAATCGACAGTGCACCTTAAATGTGAATTCTTGTTGTGCTTACTAAGCTCAAACCAATTTAATGCGGTACACTGTGCTCAAAAATCTGTCAAAATGTTTTAGTGCGACTTTGGTAAGCAACAAAGCTGCTCTGCTTGATGGATTGCCGGAGCATTCCCAGCTGACACAGGGACGTTGTGTTAACGTTGGTCCTTGGTTGGATATGGGTTGCAACGTCAGTGTTACCTTACTATAGTTAGACGTCAAGCCAACGTTAGGTTTTTAACGTAAACCCAATTTTCAAATCCATATCATAATCCAATTATAATCAAATGTTGGGATACAACGCTGTTCCAATGTCACACTAACCTAACCAGGTGTTCTGTATAGTTGGCAATGATAAACCAATCAGAGAACAGAACGCAGTACGCTGACCTCCGCCACTTGTAATACCGGTACGTACTGTGCTTTCCTTTATGTTTTATCATGTGCCTTATGTATGAAAATAGATAGTTCATTGATATTGCACCTTATAATGTGGTGCGCCTTACAGTCCGCAAAATATGGTATATATAACATAACAACATATAACATACACATACCATTCATATACACATAAACATAGTTCTATCAAGAACAATATAAAAAGAGTATGGCAAAAAAGCACTTCCAACAATATAACCATATTCAAAAATAAAAATACTATCAACTAAAAGCTTAAAATGAAAACTCAATGGCAGTTTTGCACAAGGCCACTTTAATATGAACTACATAAGAAATAGAATTTCAAATCATATCGCATATATTTACAGCTACAATTGCCCTACAGTCCTACAGCCCAACACCAGAAACTCTCAGTAGATGTTTGAAGCTTCCAGGCTGATCTGATCCCTGATCTGAGCATTCTGGTGGTAATGGTGGTCTGCCACATTCCGATGGAATGGCTACATTTACAAAAGAAAGGTGGCTAATTGTAGGCCGTTGAGTTGTAAAATTTAAGCCAGCAGCCTTTTGGCTGTCCTCTGGGCATTGTGGCAGGAGTAAGAAAACCCTGGGTTTTCTAGTGTTATCTCTCCTTAACTCCCGATGATTCAAGCATGTTACACCTTTCTATGTCCACTTAATAATTTTGATTAAATATTTTAGAGAAGGGGTTCACATTTACTAGGCTCTCTTCAAAATTCCCTCCAAAATGGAAGTCATATCACAAGTCTTTAGATTTGTGATGCTGGAACAAACCACTGCTGATTTATAGAGGGGTTGTCAATGGGTAACACAGACATAGATTTCTGGCACACTAACGCAACTAATTATTTCATATAAACGATTGAGTCAAATTGTTTTTAAAAACACCTTATTCACATTTTAATGATTGTTTTGAACAAATCACTTAAAAAATCTGATACAAAATCATGTATTTTATTGTTAATCTGAAGAGGACCAATCCTTTTCAACCTATAAATTCTTCCCTTGGGCAATATTACCCCGAAGCACAGCATCAGTTTTTACTGTTATGCAGATGATACTCATTTGTAATTGTCTATGACGCCAAATTAAACTAATCAGCTAGTCACCCTTGAGGCATGTCTAACAAAGGCCTGGATGACTTGTTACCTTTTATTTCTGAAACTAGCCTCTTTAAAGAGATCTTCTATTTAATTGAGCCGTTCATTCTAGATTTGATTAATCTGACTTTATTTCTGGGTTATGTACCTCAGACTCTTCAGACTGCCGTCATCAAACCCCAGCTTAAAAAGCCTAATCTTGATCCAGATGTTTTGGCAAACTATAGACCCATATCGAACCTTCCATTTATTTCTAAAATCATTGAGAAAGCTGTAGTAAAACAATTACATGACCACCTAGATGGGAACGGTTTGTTTGAACAGTTTCAATCAGGATTTAGAGCCCATCATAGCACAGAAACAGCGCTGGTTAAAGTCTCCAATGACATTCTAATGGCCTCAGACAATGGATCAGCCTCCATACTTCTCCTTCTAGATCTTAGTGCTGCATTCGACACCATAGATCATAATATTTTACTACAGAGACTGGAACATGAAATTGGAATTAAAGGAACTGCACTAAAGTGGTTCATCATATCTCAGAGAGCTCATAGTTCCTTACTGTCCTAGCAGGCCACTCCGCTCTCTAGATGGAGGTTTACTTGTGGTTCCTAGAGTCTCCAAGAGTAAATCTGGAGGCAGATCGTTCAGTTATCAGGCTCCTCTTCTATGGAACAAACTTCCAGCATCGGTCCGGGGGGCGGACTCTTTAGTAATTTTCAGGACCAGGCTTAAAACCTTTCTGTATGACAGAGCTGATAGTTAAAAAGTTAAAGTCCTCTACTCTTTAGCTGTGCTGCTGTAGGCCGAGGCTGCTGGGGGAAGGACTGAGCTTCTCTCCTTCTCCCCCTCTCTCTCTCTCTGTCTCTCCCTGTCTCTCCCTGTCACCCCCCCCCCCCCTTCTCTCTTCCTCCGTCTCGCTCGCTCTCCTTTCCTCCCCCCTTGCATGTGCTGATAAGAACCATCCTTCTTAAAAAAGTTTCACCCAGTTCTAAGCATTTATACTGCATTTACTAACCATGTTCTGCCAAAGTCTCTGTCTCTCCCAGTTCCTCTCCTCTCTCTCCCTGTCCTCATCCTGCAGGTGGTGACTCATCTCCATCCCATGTTCCTGCAACACCTGCTGGTCCCATATAGCATGAATTCTGTATTACAGCTCAACTCCATGAACTTCATGCAGCAACATGTTCCTGCCTACACCCCCCCCCTCCAATGCCTATCTCTCTCTCTCTCTCTCTCTCTCTCTCTCTCTCCCACTCTCAACCCAACCGGTCGAGGCAGATGGCCGCCCCCCCTGAGCCTGGTTCTGCTCGAGGTTTCTGCCACTTAAAGGAAGTTTTTCCTTGCCACTGTTGCCAAGTTCTTGCTCATCGGGGGATCTGTTGGGTCTCTTTAAATAAATTTATAAAGAATTTGGTCTAGACCTGCTCTATATGTAAAGTGCCTTGATGTAACTTTGTTATGATTTGGCGCTATACAAATAAATCTGATTTGATTTGATTTGATTTGAATCTCAGACAAAACTGAAGTTATTGTACTTGGTTTTAGCATTATCTGTTCATCTAACCATTTTGGATGGCATTACTTTGGCCTCCAGTTCCACTAATGGGAATCTTGGAGTCATTTTTGATCAGGACATGTCCTTTGTCCCTCATATAAAACAAGTGTTTAGGACAGCCTTCTTTCAACTATGCAATACTGCAAAGATCAGAAAAATACTTTCTCAAGTGGATGCAGAAAAACTACTGCATGCAACTCTAGACTACTGTAATGCACTGCTATCAGGATTCCCAACAATTCCCTGAAAAGCCTTCAGTTGCTTCAGAATGCTGCTGCACAAATATGGTCTGTGTCTGTGTCTATATATGCGGTTACATACACACACTGTTGTGTAAGGAGTGGAAAATAAATGTATACAGGATCCGAGCTTTTAGCTCTTAATGTTCTGCTCATAGCAATTTAATATGATACATTTACATATACATACACAGACACAAACAGAGACACAAACACAGTCTGACTCTGCTCCAGTCAGCTGTCTGTGGTTGCTATTCTTGTAACACCCCATTGTTAGTACCAGCTGAGGTTTGAGTTGTGAGCTGCTGCCACAACAAGACATGCAAAAGTTGATTTCTGTTTGTTATTGTCTCCTTGTCTAAGCATGGAAGACTGTTGTGATGATACAGATGATCAAGTCTCAGCTTTGTGTCTCAAATTCAGTCCTCTGGGAATGTTAGCAGCAACAGATTAAAAAAAAGAACAATGGTGAACGAAGGGACCTGAACAAGGGCACAGGACACCAACGCAAAGGTAAAGTTAAAAGGGTTTATTTACAAGAAAGTTGTGCCATGCGAATGATTCTGAGGCACAATAAAGAAGTGAAATGAGGCTTCAAAAAAACAAACGTGTAAGTGTGACCGGTGTCATTCTGCATTGTGTATTTCTTTTACTGACCCAAGAAAGAGACAGAGAACTTCTCTCATTTGGTTGTCAGCGACCTTGTATTGAGGACTGTGTTACTGTAGCATTAAAGAAAACAACAATACAGCTGCATCAGGAACTGTGTGGCTAACGCCAATATGCAGCTTCCGCTAGAAAATGTAACCCATAACAAAGATAAAAGTTATAAAAATGACATTACATATTACAGAAGTATATTAACAAAACATACTGTCGTGACACATTAGAGACGGATCATGGAGAGTTATGGGGGTAAACAGAATAATGGGGCAGGGGATAATATGGCCACATACCTCTTCCCACATGAACATCACAGGAAAGAGGCAGAGGTAGGAGAAACATAATCTTTTGGGGGCAACTGACCGGATGTTGGGGTCACAGGGGTGGAGCAACAACAAATACAGTTCCTGATGTACAGTAGGCTATCAAAATAAAAGCACGTGTTAATAAATGAATAATAAATAATGTGATAGTTTTTATGGGTTTTGTGTAATTATATATACATTCAAAATGAACATGTTACACAAGGTGTACTATCATAAATTGGGAGAGGAATGTCACACAGGTAAATGTAGGCGGGGCAAGCAACCAGACAGTGGAGCTAGATCCCCTACAACAACAACCTGACATCTGGCACAGAGACTGACAGCAAAAGAGACAGAAACATTGAGGAAGGGGAAACACAACACAACAATTGCTACCATGAGAATTATCAGGCACGGAGGGAGCCATGAGAATACTCACTCACTCATTGATCTGTTTATGGGTAGCAGGGGATGCTGGAGCCAATTTCAGCCAATGCTATGGGAAAAAGCAGGGTACACGCTGTGGAGGTCAGCAGTCCATCGCAAGACCAACACATAGAGACAGACAGAGAAGAACATCTGCTCACACTCACGCATATTAGAGCCACCAATAAACCTACAAATGCATGTCTTTGGACTGTAGGAGGAAACCCACGCAAGCGAAGGGAGAAGATGCAAACAGACACACAGAAGGCCCCAGGGATACTGCAGCAGCATATTTGGGTTGTTGTTGCCTGAATGCAGTGTACCCCTCTGACTGATGGAAGGGGGAGAAAAAAGGCTATGTGGCAAGGGGTTTGGCATCACTTGTGATGCTCAATGCCTTTTTATGATGCTTGGTAGTGTATCAAATCAAATCAAATGCATTTATGAAGCACCAAATAATTACAGTTACATCAAGGAACTTTACGTATAGAGCAGATCTAAACAAAACTCTTACTGGAGCTGTTAATGTGGCCCCATATATCCTCCATGAGCAAGCACTTGGCAACAGTGGCAAGGAAACACTCTCTTTAAGATGCAGAAACCTTGGGCAGAACCAGGATCTGGGAGGGCCTTGATTGGTTGGAGAAAGTGAAAGAGAATGTGTAGGACAGGACAGGAAATGGTTAGGGTTTCCAACATCCCTGTGGAGGCTTGGGGCATCAAACTTGAGTGGTCAATGCTCAAATCTTCCATTGCCAAAGCTGCAGCAGAGAGTTGGTGCCTCAAGGTCCTGGGTGTGGCAACCCTCGTACACCATGGTGGACACCAGTGGTCAGGAAAGCCATCCAACAGAAGAAGGAGGCTTTCCAGGGTTATTCAGGGGGTTATTCAAGGAACACTTTGAGGAACTCCTGAACTAGACGTACCCACCCACTGTGGTAGAGACAGAGCTGGAGGATGAAGGGGGTTCATCGTCAATTTCCCTGAGAGAAGTCACAGAGGCAGTCCTGGAGGGAGCCTGGGAATACGCCCATCTGGTCTGCATGTGTTTTGTCGACCTAGAGAAGGCGTATGAATGGGTCCCTGGTGAGGTTTTGTGGGGGGTACTGCGGGAGTATGGGATGAGGGGATCACTTTTAAGGGCCATCCAATCTCTGTACGCCCATATAGAGAGGTTGTAGTCTGTGATGGAATGAAATCCAGAACCAGGATTGGGGGGGCAGCCATCTGCCTTGACCGGATGGCTAGAGAGAGAGAGAGAGAGAGAGACGCAGGGGGGAATTGAGTGGAGTAGGGAGAGAATGAGAGTGGGAGGAGGGGATACTCAGCATAGTTGCAAGCAGTGTTGTATGTATTAAGTACATAGAAAGCAGCAGGCGTTGCAGGAACATGGGAGATACGAGAACTCCCTGTGCTTGCTCATGGGGGGATCAGGGGCTTTCCTGAGCTTTCCTAAGACGTAGACCCAATAAGACTGCCAGCCAGCTCGCAACCAACCCCAGCCCAACCGCCATATTGGGAGGTAGACCCTCCCCCCCGAGAATGTCAAATGGACCCCCATGCCCAGATCGAAGACCCAACCACAAAAAAGGTGGTAAGTGTTTTTGTGTAGCCTACAGTACAAGTGTATAATACTGTAAGTCTACATATGGTAGGTATCCTTGCTTATCTAACCCATGACTCATTACTTATCTGCATTTACAATTACAGGCAGCTGTCACAAAGATGGTTCTGTGTGATGCAGAGTGAGAAAGGCATGGGGGGGGGGTGTAGGCAGGAACATGTTGCTGCATGAAGTTCATGGAGTTGAGCTGTAGTACAGAATTCATGAAATATGGGACCAGCAGGTGTTGCAGACCGGTTGAGGCAGATGGCGTGGTTCTGCTCGAGGTTTCTGCCTCTTAAAGGAAGTTTTTCCTGCTCATCGGGGGATCTGTTGGGTCTCTTTAAATAAATTTATAAAGAGTTTGGTCTAGACCTGCTCTATATGCAAAGTGCCTTGATGTAACTTTGTTCTGATTTGGCGCTATATAATAAATCTGATTTGATTTGATGCAGAGCAGATAACCTTTTGGGGCCAATCACAAACATGATTGCTTTTCGAAACACCAGCTACAAAAGTAAAATACCATTTTAAAATTTCATTTAGGGGGATGAATATATGGTGTCTAAAACTTATACAAACACAAATTTTACCTATTTTCATTATTACATTAAAACTTGGGGCAGTAAAAACGCTTTCTGTGGAGACGTCTATTGTTTGCTTGGTGGCACTGGGAGGAGCGGCAACAAAGGAACCAGCTGGGTATAGGCTGTCAGCGTTGACGCTGCCTCCTTTTCGACCTCACTTTGCAGCATTTACAGCTCTTCCATTGCTGTAAACACCCTCTTCGCCATGTTGGTGCAAAAAGATGGCAAACCTCCCCAAGAAAATAACAAAAACAATAGTAAAAAAAATGTAAACGAGTAAAAGAGAAATCCAGGCTGACAGCATTGACTGTGTGCATTACTGTGTGCGTGCGTGTGTGTCTTGTGTGCCTCAACTCAGCTTAACACAAAATAAATTGGGTTACACATGGGTTATTTGGGAAAAATTTACCCAATCAGAGATTATTATACATCGGAGGATACCTTAGGGTCGCTACTATTTGATGAAAAACATGTCACCATCGTGATCTTGATTGACAGAACATACATTCACGTAAAGGATGTGCAGTCTGACGGAGATTGACATTAGCAGTAGCACAGAGGGGAAAGATGACAAAACGTACAACGTATTGAACTGCGGATTAATGTTGGGATTATTTTAGTAGGGGTTTGATTGATTAATGTTCATATTTCACGGCAATAGACCAGACTTTTTTTCTTTTTTGAAAACTTTATTGGGATATAAACTCCATTTTTGTTCTTTGATTATGTTTCTATGACAGTATATGATTTTTTTGTGGTGAGAGAAAAGGTGTAAAGATGGTACATACATGTTTAAATCACCTTTGTTGTTGACGTGATGTTGCTTGTGTGCTTGTGGGCTGGGAATATTCACCTGTTTGAACATCATCCCCCTCTCCTGGTCTCATTCTCACCCAACACTACCCCCCCCCCCCCCCCCCCCGCCTCTCTCTCTCCCACTCTCAACCCAACTGGTCAATTATATGATTGTATAACTATCAATATAAGACTGTTTGACTTTACAACTGTAGAACTCCATGACTCCATGAGTTTCAACTGTATGACTGTATTATAAAAACATCACTGATGCTAATGCTGATGCTGATGATGTTTTCATGAAAAAATACTGCTGTTTCACTCTGCCTTATATTCACAAGTTCACAATATGAATCTGTGTTGCCGTTGTGTTACAGCAGCTCAGACAACAGTAATACAACAAGCCATTGATGTGGATCATGCCTGGGTGTATTTAGTCTTCAGCTCTCCTGTCAGACAAATTTATTTCATGTTCCCTCCTCCCTGAATTCCTCACATTACAGATTGATGGCAAGGTGCCTCTGATAGCTGAGCCAGGGAAGTGACCCCCACCCCCCGATTACCCACCCTGCACCCAAGGTACCTCAGAACCTACATCAGAAAAACAGCTGCCCCTGTCAATCGATCACACATCTGTCTCCTGCTGTCTGGGCTGGGGTCTCAGGTCTGATCCGATCTGGGGATTTTGGTCTGGTTTCTGGTCTAGTTTGGTTGGTCTGAGCACTTTGTTCTTGTTTGTGGTCTGGTGTCTGTTTCTGGTGCGGTGTGGTATGGTCTGATCTTGCCTCTGGTGTCTGATCTTTGGTCTGGTCTGAGGTCTCTAGTGTAACCTGAGCAGCCTCCATGTCTCTGCACTTGTCGTTCTGTTCATGGCGGAAATAGCCTTTTCCACAACGCCTGAAACAGAAGCTGCTACACAGACGCACACATACACAAAATGTCACACAATCTCACACACACCATGCAATCTGTCTCACACACACATTACACATACACACTGCCACACAACATACAGACACACACAACAACAGAAGAGTCTTAAAGATCAGAACTTGTTCAGTCTTCTAGTCAGTCAGTCACTCGGTCATTATTGTGGCTTAAACTGATTTCACATAGGATCAATGAAAGAGTATTACATTTATTAGGCCTAGGCTACTGGGGGAAGGACTGAGCTTCTCTCTCTCTCTATCACTCTCCCTCTTTCTCTCTCCCTCCCTCTCGCTCGCTCTCCTTTCCTCCCCCCTTGCATGTGCTGATAAGAACCATCCTTCTTAAAAAAGTTTCTCCCAGTTGTAAGCATTTATACTGCATTTACTAACCATGTTCTGCCAAAGTCTCTGTCTCTCCCAGTTCCTCTCCTCTCTCTCCCTGTCCTCATCCTGCAGGTGGTGACTCATCACCATCCCATGTTCCTGCAACACCTGCTGGTCCCATATAGCATGAATTCTGTATTACAGCTCAACTCCATGAACTTCATGCAGCAACATGTTCCTGCCTACACCCCCCCCCCCTCCAATGCCTGTCTCTCTCTCTCTCTCTCTCTCTCTCTCTCTCTCTCTCTCTCTCTCTCTCTCTCTCCCACTCTGAACCCAACCATTCAAGGCAGATGGCCGCCCCCCCTGAGCCTGGTTCTGCTTGAGTTTTCTGCCTCTTAAAGGAAGTTTTTCCCTGCCACAAGTGCTTGCTCATTGGGCAATCTGTTGAGCCTCTTTAAATAATTTTATAAAGAATTCTGTCTAGACCTGCTCGATATGTAAAGTGCCTTGATGTAACTTTGTTATGACGTGGCGCTATACAAAAGAGAAAGGAAGAGAATTAACAATATGAATGAGAGCTAAGTCCTGTGTTGGGTTGTCTGTAACTTGTGTGAACAATCTGCATGTGATGTTCAAGCATGTCAGGGAAATAATTTATGGTCACTTTTATAGTGTCACGACTGAACGAGGACTTGAACCCAAATGCACGACTCAAGACAATTTCAAAATAACAATCTTTTAATGACAAAGTATCAACTGAAAATCACTCGAGAGGAAAAACTATCCAAAATAAAGAATCACTCACTAGGAGGTAAAATTGCAACAAAAAACACTCTGCTTTGGTTTTGCCCTTTGTTATTTTGTTTTCCTTGTCAAAGTATCTAAGAATACAAAAACCTGACATGAAAAGGAGCACTGACTTGTGTTGGTTCACGATCTTCACAAGAGAAACTTGCACAAGACAAAGGGAAACACAGACTATATACACACGATAATGGGGAAACAAGTGGAAACAATCAGGGCAGGGTAGACAATTGGACCAGTGGGAAACACAGCGGAGAGTAGAATGTCAAAATAAAACAGGAAACCACGGGACAACATAGACACAGGACATAAACTAAACATAACTTAACATCACTTCTTGGACATGACACGCTGTGTCAAAATAATTTTGAAGAATATGTGAGTCCGTGCTACAAGGGCGTCCAACTGTTTTCCAACGAGTGATGCAACAAATGATGATGACGTGAAAGTATATTTGAAATTCTCTGCTTTGCTGACGGAATTGTTCTGACAGAGAATCCTTTAGAATTCCATGCAGCACTAAATGATGGTTTTTCTTATTGCAAAAAGTTATGATCAGGGCTGTTTCCTGCTACATGCAAACTATGCAAATGTCTAGGGCCCCTCAAGCCACTGGGGGATGCCAGGCTCATCTAAGGAGAACTATCATTAGCTGTTGTAACCGAGTGAGATAGAAGCTGTAACTCACTATCCTTAGACTGTGCTCAGCACCACACTGGGTAGGGAGTTGTCTCTTGGTGTTGTGGTTTGCGTGGCTGACTCTTGACCCAAACGTTGCAAGTTCGTGGCAAGTTTTAGGGGATTTCCTCATTTGGGTGTGTTTGACTGTGTTTATCCCTCCTAATTTGAAAAATAATTATAGAATAAATAATAATAATAATATAGAATAAAATAAAACACGACAAGCTGTGGCTTCAACGCCGTGTGATTTTGTGACATAATTCAAAACATCAAAAACATTGGACTCACTCCACTGTTATGTGGTGAGTGATGTCCGCTGACAGGCACACTGGGAATGATTGACGGGGCCATTTCCATTACTGAGGCTGTGGATGCCAAATGGCGATATGGCATCGAAGAAGATGTCAAGTTTCCAGTTCTGCTTGACTGTGCATGTTCAAATGGTATCTGAGGAAGAAGAGACTTAAATCTGGATGGTCTCAACTTAAACAGGTCATTGCATAAGTAGCAATACAGCTCTGGTCTCTATCTATCTGTCTTACTCTTATTTTGTTGTTCTTTGCTTATTTACTTTAATAATTATTGATCATTTAAACTTTGAATTTGCCGTGTGTCTCTTTCTTTTGTTGTGGTCCAGAAGCCGGCCATAACAGAGTAAACTAAATATATTCACAGTAGTAGACAAAATATATTCAAGCTTCAGATCCTGCAAGTTCCACAGGACCCCCCTGACCAGCATCTGCAAGCTCTTCAGGACCTCATCCTGACCAAGAAAGAGTAGGGATAGACTTGTACCTGCTGCTTGCTGGTCAGGAGCTGATAACTTAATCTGCAAATTGACATGGTCATATTTTTGGGAACCCAGCAGATCACTGGCCTCCAATTCATTTAGGACAGATTTAGTAGCTAGAGGGTCATTTGAGATTAGCCCAGATTTCACATTTCCCAAAAATGAAGCTGGTATAGGGTTTGATCATCATATTTTTTACAGAACATAAACACAAATTAATGACAGAAGAACTGACAAACTGACCACTGTAGGCATACTTTTGAAAAGTTACAAAAGCAGTTCTAAGCCCTCAACACATATAGGAAATGAATGCAAGGAAATAAATGTGACGGTTGTGCTAAAAGAAGAGACTAAATCAAATTAAATCAAATCAGATTTATTTGTATAGCGCCAAATCATAACAAAGTTACATCAAGTTACATATAAAGCAGGTCTAGACCAAACTTTTTATATAATTATTTAAAGAGACCCAACAGATCCCCCGATGAGCAGGAAAAACTTCCTTTAAGAGGCAGAAACCTTGAGCAGAACCAGGCTGAGGGGGGGCGGCCATCTGCCTCGACCGGTTGGGTTGAGAGTGGGAGAGAGAGAGAGAGAGAGAGAGACAGATAGGCATTGGGGGGGTGTAGGCAGGAACATGTTGCTGCATGAAGTTCAGCAGCATATCTATAGAGTAGATGGACTTTAACTTTTTAACTATCAGCTCTGTCATACAGAAAGGTTTTAAGCCTGGTCTTGAAAATTACTAAAGAGTCCGCCCCCCGGACCGATAATGGAAGTTGGTTCCATAGAAGAGGAGCCTGATAACTGAACGATCTGCCTCCAGATTTACTCTTGGAGACTCTGGGAACCACAAGTAAACCTCCATCTAGAGAGCGGAGTGGCCTGCTAGGACAGTAAGGAACTATGAGCTCTCTGAGATACGATGGAGCTTGGCCATTAAGAGCTTTATATGTTAACAGAAGGATTTTGAATTCTACTCACATTTTACTGGCAGCCAATGAAGAGCAGCTAACAGGAGAGATATGATCTCTTTTCCTAGTTCCTAAGAAGCCCAAAAAAGCACTTTGCTTCTAGCCTCTTCATAACATCTGAAATAAACTTGTCTGGGGCTTCATAGCCAAATTCTTTCATGTTGTTGTTGACACAGCTATTGGAGCCTGAACACATACGTTTGAAACACTAGGTGAAGTGAGAGCTAGATTTGGAATGCTGTTCATTTTCAAGAAACTGGATGACACAGAGTTGGGCAACTACTGTGACAACCTCTGCAGGACATTAAGCACTTGTGGCAAAAATGGCGATTCCTGCAAAACCGAATAGTTTAAAAAACAAGGCAATTAAATGTACTGCTTACATGAGCGTAAAGAGCATTGACATCGTGTAAAACACTGTATAATCAGACATTCAAGTAGTTAGATGACAATTAAAACTGTTACCCAAGACCCAAGAGAATAGAAAAAAAAATATCATAAAATGACCAAATATGAGAATAAAAATTACAGTGCAGTGCAACATTATCAAAAGCCAAAAGACAGAAAAGTTGTTCGTACTGTCTTTAGTCGTGAGTTGGGTAACAGCAGACAGCATTTCTACACACATTCAAATCTGATACGGAGGGTTAGGGTTAGGGGGTAAGGCGGCGCTCTGCTGGCGTTATCTGGACATCGGACATGTGGCACGAATCGTGTGCGATTAAATGGATGTGTAGGTGTGCGTGTAGTAGATGTTAGTAAGAGAGAGAGGAAATCGAGAAGAGAGGAGACCGGCTCTCGTTCCTTCGACCGTGAGAGGAGAGAAGCGGTTGCCTTGACTACAGGCTATCCTCGACTGACTGCTAGCTAGTATCTGCTCTTGGGAGGTAAAACCAAACAATTTGGTATTTTAAAAAATTGTAAAAAAAAAACTTAAAAGTTCTCTGCTGATGTTAGTTGGTTAGTTTGTAGCTTGCATAATACTGTGGCATACAGAACTTTAAACTGAATGCAATGCTTGCCATTCACAATACTTTCGTTGCACTCCGCCATGTTGAAAGGTCGAAGTTTATCTCATCTCGGCAGCTTGGATATCACAAAAGTCTTCCAGCTTTCCAGTGGAAATTACATGAGTGGATGTTCATATACAATTTTGACGTCGGTTTTTGGTATTCACCATAATTACTATAGGACATGAAGGCAGCATAAGTTCCCAGTCCATATTTAAAGGGGGAGTGACATCACAGCCTGTTATCTCCGTTCCCTGTATTGTAGATAAGTCTCTGCCAACCAGAGACGAGAGCCTGCCACCTCCTGTTGAGTCCACATCTGGACTGCAAGTAATGAAGGGAAATGGAGTCTGTGGATAGATTAGTTTGTCTCCAGAGAACAAAGGGACGGAGGAACCTTGCGGTCAGGCTTCAGGGTTTTCATGTAGGCCTTAAGTGTGAGTTCATTTCTAAGTTGCCTATGTCAGGGTTCAGCACAGGACAGGACCGGATATATTGGTCCAGGCCAATTGCTTCTGCTATGCTGGAGCACTGGGTGAAGCATTTAAACGGAGTGTCCCCTCAAACCTGCCCGTTCAGGAGGGGTTTAAGAATGTTTTGATTTTATGTAATAAAGTTTCTCTGTCCACCCCTCAGCTTGCTCTGCTCAACAGAGACCTTGGTTTTATTCCCACTGTTGGTATTAATGGTAAACATAACAGGCAACAGTCTAGATTCCACCTGCACAACTACCATAGAAGATTACAGTTGGCAGCTTTCTATGGCCACAGCCGTTCACTCCCGCATCTACTTGGGCCCCTCCTGAAGCACATTTACTTCCCCAAATTCTTGAACTAATCAGGAAAGATATAATTTATTTTAATCCAAAATAAAGATATTATAAAACCAGCTGATAAGGGCAGTGCCATGGTAATTATGGATCAGGAACAGTATTTATGAGAAGGATATAGACAATTAAATAATACAGAGTATTATAGCAAATAAAAGAAACCAATTTATCTGGAAACCATCCCATTAGTGAACCACATTATCAATAAACTCCATGAGAACTAATTCATCAATCTGAAACAAAAAAATTATTTACTCAGTGATTCAGAACCCAGACCTAGACGTTTTTACATGTTGCCCAGATACATAAGGACCCTGCAAAGTGGAGCAAGCCTTTCAAGATCCCCCCTGGTCGACCTACAGTTTCTGATTGCAGCAGTGAGACCTTCAGGACAGTGGAGTACTTGGACTGTCCACCAAACACTAGAGTTATATTAAGGATACATATGATTTCATAGATAAGGTTAAAAGCTTGCACATTCCGGCAGAGTCGATCCTCTTCACTATCGATATTGATAGCTTCTATGCAAACATTGGCATAAAGCAGGGCATCCAATAACTGAGAAACATTTTTTCAAAAAACTATGACAAAAAAAGACCGGAGAGGGTATTATTACAACTTTTAGAAATTCATTTACCTGGAATGATTTTGAATTTGATGGTAAGTTCTTTTTACAAATTAAGGGCACAGTGATGTGTAACATTTTTAATGGCCTATTGGGAGACAGGTTCCCTCCAACGAGATAAAAAGTTTTCTAAACAAATGTTTAGATGACATCTGGGGCATATCAGCTTATTCAGAGGGTGATTTTAAGCTCTTCCTGAATACTCTCAATAATTACAATCCGTCTTTTAGGCTAAAATCCACCTTAGATCATAATTCAATTGAGTTCTTGAACACAACAGCATTCAAAGTACCCAAACTTAATGAAACCAATAGATCGGATGTTGAAATATTTTTCAGAGACGAGACACACACATTACTCCACAAGACCAGCTTGCATCCCAAATATACATTTGCAGGTCTGATCCCATCACAATTGTTAAGATTCCACAGGATCTGCTGTGATTGATGATTTTAAACAGGCCTCTTGGGTACTCTTCCTCACATTGGCCAGCAGGGGGCAATCTATGACCTTTCTTAGAGCATGTTACAAACAGTTACTCCAAATTAAGCCCCATGATGTATCCGGCATTATTCCCTTCATCACAACATATTCGGCCTCCACGGTGAAGCTGGTCAGAGAAATCAGGAATAATTTTGAGCTCACCAGGAGAGGAAGGGAACTCTTGTATAATTATAGGATCATTGCTGCATTCAGAAAAAACAAGAACTTGAAGGATCACCTGGTAAAAGCCCAAATCAAACCATTACTTGATGCCAAACTGAGACCAATAGATGAACTCTTTAAGCAGCAAGTGTGGGTGTCCAACAGACAAAAGTCTTCAAAATCAGTAATCAGGGAACTATATCATCTAAAAATTGCATATACAACATAAATTGTAAACAATGCGGCCTACAGTATGATGGGGAAACTGGAAACAGATTCACCCACCATAGATGCAACATTCTGAACAAGAAAAACACCCACACTCCGCTTGTTAAACATTTCATACAGCATGGCTGGATTTCTGTGCAGGCCTAATCCTAACCCTAACCCAGGTTTTAGAATGCAATCCAAATATCCACGGGACTTTAAGTGTGCAAGAGTTGTTTTGAGCTCCTCTTCTGTTTAATTTGGGTTTATTAACCCTAACCCTCTAAATTTAGGTGGTCGGGGGACAGACACAGTTTCTATAGACCTAAACATAGACAGAGACTCTATTCTATTCTCGGCAGGTGACCGCTCTGACACGCAGCGGAGCGTGTTGAACTGCGGCTCTGCCTCCTGGTCTCGACTCGGGATTGTCAGAGTTTTCGATATCTAATAAAATCGGCCATATTCCTAGAAATGAGAGCGGCCCCGTCCACGGTGGGATGGACACCATCTCTCCTAATTAGACCAGGTCTCCCCCAGAATGACTTCCAGTTATCTATGTAGCCCACGTTGTTTTCGGGACACCACCTCGACAGCCAGCGGTTAAATGATGACATGCAGCTAAACATTTCATCACTGTATCTTCATGAACTCCACACAGCATCATACAGCAACTTTGTTATGATTTTATGCGATATAAATGAATCTGAATTGATTTGATTTGATTTGACTGTATCCATTGGGGTCTGATACATACATAAATTCTCTGTATGTTTGTAAAGTACATTGGAATGCCTTTGTGTATGAAAATCACTGTACAAATAAACTTGCCTTGCCTTGATTCGGGCTCACATTGAAAAATTCTGTAGGCTAATTAATTACAAATTTTGAAAAAACAAAACTTCCATCATCATTCATCAAGAGCTGTCTCCATTCATGGAAAGGAACACACTGACCAGAGGGCACGTTTTCACCTCCTACCTTACTGAGGCAACAATGTCTAAGCTCTTGTCATTTGAAAATGACTTCCACCTACCGCAAAGGAAAGTGGCAAATACCCTTTCAAAATATGGATCACTTGACCCAGGCCATTTCAGATACAGTACTTTGTAAAAGTGTTTTGGAATTGGAAACAGACTCACCAAGAAGTACACCTCACGTCTTGGCTGAAAACAGTGCGACCTCACAAGAGGTGTTTCAGCTCTGTTTCTCTTTTCTCTCTCACTCTCTTTAACATGAAGATACGTTTCACTGGTTGGTAGGGTTGGACCTATCTGAATTTTGTCACAGTGTAGTCTAATTCAAATGTGCATTCAAAAGCACATTTCAGAGAAATAAAGAACATCGAATTTGAGCCAGAACATCATGCAATTTAGCCTCAAGCTAACTGAGGCCTAAGATCCATGTCATGGAAACAATCAACAACACCTACGCTGGGCAGTTGCAGCTGACAACAGGAACAAGTACAACAGCCATAATTTGTGGTTTGATGACATTGTCACGCAGACCGTTTTGTGAAGGGAAGATCACTGCAACTTCTCACAGAGGTCCTCTTTACTCAGAAGCAATCTATTGGTTTTAGTGGGACCTGTTTCCTCTTGCTCAGAGGATCACAGACCTCAAATCACTGTAACATGCAGTGCACCTGCAGGTGCTGTGGCCCTTCATTAATCATTGTAACCACCAAAATCCCTGTTAGCTGGATAGTGACTATCAGTGCTTCCTCGCATTCAAATCTATTTGTCTATTGATAAATTGACTCTGAAATGTGGTAGTAAGGAATATGCTTTTGGACATATATATATATATATATATATTATATATTATATATTATATTATATATATATTATATATATATATATATTACTAAAGCAGGATGAGTAGCTCTAGCTTTTAACGTATACATAATCATCAGTTTTATTATTTTATTGATGGTGGTGTGTATATTTAAAATACACACAATCATGATTAGCTGCTGGTGACATGCTCCTTGAAAATAAAATCAGAACACAGAAAATAAACCACACATAACTTGAACAACCTGAAACAAAGTACTAGTCCCCTGGTAGATCTTCAAAATGTGTGTTGACTTGGTGCTCATTGCTCATTCTCCACCTGAGGGCCCTGTTCACTGTAAGATGTGTTGACATTGTTCTATGACAGCTATAGCTTTCAGAGGTCTCAAATCATCATCATCATCTTCACTAATAGGGTGTGATAAAGAACAGCTAGGTTAGAATAAAAAGCTGCATCACATTAATGTGTACATCAAGAACAAATACAACAAATGCAAGAATGTTTCTGCTGTTTATAGTTGGGTGAAATTCATATTTCAAATTAAAATGGCCCCTTGAATTCAGAGTGTCAAAGGAGCTTCACAGCTAATTGCTTTGTGTGGAAAAAAAAAAAAAAATCATCAGTCATCATGTGTTCACTGTTGTTGATCACATGATTGAAAACCTGGGACAGAAAATACTTTACTGATCAGGGTGAAGATTAGGGGTTTAGGGTTAGACATGTTTTAAAGGAACAAAAACAGTCAAAAAAGCTATTCATTCGAATTTGTTTTAACAAGGACATGCTATAAAACCACTAAATAACATCAAATGATGATTTTTTTATTAAATACAATTGTCACAGCCCCTTTAGGTGTCTTTCTTTCAGGGCCTGTGTTAGGCATTCCTGTGTCTCTCTCCTCAGATCCTGAGCTGATTGGAGTACGGGCTCTTGATTAGTGTAACTTGGCCAGTGTCCTGTGGGGTGGTGATTAAAGCTCTCTAATTCAGTCTTTGGCTCCCTGAGGACAGCAGCATATTTTAGTGGTTGGTGTTACACCTTTGTTTTTAGGTTTTGCATCATACAACACCGCTGACAGTTGATTGCCACACTTCACAGTTATTCCTTTGTTGCACATTCTGTTCATTTGAGGATTAGTTAAATCAATTGAATATTTCCTTTGTAAACCTTTTAAACCAACGTGCTTCCTCTCTTTTGATAGTCTCTGAGCCAGGTCGTGTCACAATTCTTCCACGGTATTTTTTTTAAGTCAAACAATAAACAAACATTACATTGCAGGATTAAACAGATTAGACAGGTCAGCCATCCATCGCAGGGCCTACATGTAGAGGTAGACAAAGACGAATAGCCACTCAGACCTATGGCCAATTTAGAGTCACCAATTAACCCAAAGATGCATGTCTTTGAAATGGAAACGTGTAAATATTAAAAATACTCAACTGTCTCTTAAAAAAAACGAACAAACAAAAAAACTTTTTTTTCTTTTAAACCAGAGGTTAAAGCAACAGAATGTAAAAAAAAAAAAAAAAAATTAATTTGTTCAAGTCATGATGTCCTCCCTTGGTTTGTGCTTCTGTTTTGAAGCTTCTTTTTTGTAATTTAGCTGTTGACATTTAAATTTTTTTAAACCAAAAGAAATCATTTGGAGAAGGTGGGCCTGACAAGAGCGGAGGTTGCATGTTTTTCATGTGCATGTGTGGGTTTCCTCCAAGTACTCCTGTTTCCTCACACTGTCCAAAGACAGGCCCTAGGTTAGGTTTATTCTGATTAGTGACTCTAAACTGTCTGTAGGTCTGAGTGTGAGTGTGAATGGTTGTTTGTCTCTATCTGTCTCTGTGTATTGGCCCTGCGATAGACTGGCGACCTGTCCAGGGTGGGTCCAGCACCCCCATGACCCAGAAATGGGTAAGTGGTAGAAGATGAATGTATGGACCTGAGGAAGAGTGACTCCAAGCTTAGTATGAATTAAAAGGCATGCAGGCTGATGAACAGGTATGTGTTGCCTGATAAGTGGTAGCAGGTGACAGGATGTAGATGAAAATGCAAATGAGCTGATGCATTTACTAACCATGTTCTGCCAAAGTCTCTGTCTCTCCCAGCTCCTCTCCTCTCTCTCCCTGTCCTCATCCTGCAGGTGGAGACTCATTGCCACCCCCCCTGGAGCTACCCAAGGTTTCTGCTTCTTAAAGGACGTTTTTTAAGTTCTTTAAATAATTTGATGAAGAGTTTGGTCTAGACCTGCTCTACATGTAAAGTGCCTTGATGTAACTTTGTTATGATTTGGCGCGATACAAATAAATCTGATTTGATTTGAGAAAGGGACCTGGAGACTGGGGTAAGGAGAAGTGAGGCATTGAATCCTGACAAGAATAAATGTCCTTGCATAAATGTCTCCATGCAGGGAGAAGCAGCTCTGTCTTCAGACACACTTCTCCTTTAAACAATAAAAAGTGACTTGGAGAAGATTGTGAACAGTGCTCCGTGATCCTGCAGCCTCTCTAATGGCTGACCACCCAACAGAAGCAGTAAATTTAACTAATGACTTTCCAATGGTGTTTAATTCTCCATTTAGGAGGAGAGGAAATGTCAGGGCCGATGGAAAGGTTAATGTGACTTTCACCCACTAATAAACATGCATTGATCAAAGAACAATGCAATTAAAAGCTTTCCTTCATTCACTGGACATACACGCTTTCACACACACTTATGTCTATGCACATACATATACGCCTAGTCACAGATATCATAGTGATTTCCCAATTAGATTTTCAATTTTGAACTTAATGGATGAAGTTAATGAAAAGGTCTCAGACTCATTTTCAGTGCAAGAGGGTGATGAATGTTGCGGGGGGAAATTGTTCAGGCTGGTCCAGAAATGTAATATATTTAAAAAGTACAACTGATTAAAGAGCTAACATTAAAGATGGGCCAGAAAATGGAATTATCATAACAGAACATCTGAGCACTGATGAAGGGGTTGATGATGGTACTGACTACTTCTGCAGCTGATCAGAGAAAGAAGCTAAATTTAAAATGGCGTGTTTCATGCTTGAAGTTGCTGCTCTGTGGATACCCAAGGAAAAGAATCCAAAACAGAAAGTGTCGTATTTATTTCCCCCATTTCACACATTGATGCTGAGAGGAATTGTGACAACTCTCAGCTGTTACCATGGGCTCTCCAGCAAAACATTGAAAAAGTTGCTTCCTGCAGCACCTTTATTCCTGGGCACATATATAATACTGGGCCTTATGGCAGTCTCTTCCTGACAGTCTCTGGCACATCATGTGTCCTGTGTTTGTCACCTGAATCAGTGTTGACACGCAGCCCTCAACTTGGTAGTATAACAATAATAATAATCATCATCATTATCATCATTGTAACATGTGCATAAAATATTTCAGTCATATCACTAAAACTAATGTATTTAACCACGCCATATTTACCGAGATTCACTAACTGGAGTCCACACCGATAGCATAACATTACTCTGAAAGCAGGTCTGAAAAACATTACTACATATTCACAGATTTTGGAAATGTATTCCATTCTAAATGCAGAAGTTCTTCTCCAGCTTTGTTTACCTCTCTCTGCCTTGCCTTTTTATATATTGTATGCACAATATGTATGCATGTAAATGTATTAGTTAGTAGATAGATAGTATTTGATTTATTACATGCAAACAAGTAACTGTGAAATCCGTGCCAGTGTTTAATATGTGATCAGTCTCAAAATAACATTGACAATTTCCATGAAAATCTTAAATGGAACCAACTTTCATTTTTATGGCCCTGGTTTATCAAATCAGATTTATTTGTAAGCGCCAAACCATAACAAAGTTACATCAAGGCACATATGGAGCAGGTCTAGACCAAAGTCTTTATAAAATTATTTAAAGAGACCAATAGATCCATCCATGAGCTAGGTGGGGTGGCCAACAGTCTCTACCAGTTGGGTTGAGAGAGAGAGAGAGAGAGAGAGAGAGGGAGAGATGAGAGCAGGCGGAGGGAATATTCAATACAGGTGTAGACAGGAACATATGATGCTGCATGAAGTTCATAGAAATTATGCTGTATGGAATTCATGAAGATGTGGGAGCAGCAGGCATTGCATGAAGATGGGATGGTGATGATTCATCACCTGAAGGATGAGGACAGGGAGAGAGAGGAGAGGAGCTGAGAGAGACAGACACCTTGGGGAAACATGGTTATTGATATGTCGGTGCATGCGAGGGGGAGAGAGAGAAGCTCAGTCCTTCCCCCAGCAGCCTCGGCCTACAGCAGCATAGCTAAAGAGTAGAGGACTTTAACTTTTTAACTATCAGCCTGGTCTTGAAAATTACTAAACAGTCCGCCCCCCGGACCGATGCTGGAAGTTGGTTCCATAGAAGAGAAGCCTGATAACTTGAACTTGCCTCCAGATTTACTCTTGGAGACTCTGGGAACCACAAGTAAACCTCCATCTAGAGAGCGGAGTGGCCTGCTAGGACAGTAAGGAACTATGAGCTCTCTGAGATAAGGGACAAAGGACATGTCCTGTTCAGAAGTTACTCCAAGGTTTCTTACAGAGGAGCTGGAAGCCAAAGTAATGCCGTCCAGAATGATTAGATAATTAGATAGTGTTTCTCTGAGGTGCTTCGGGCTGAGTACAATAACTTTGAAGTAGAAAATTATGGGTCATTCAGACTTCATCAGTCATCCAGTGAAAATTGATGCTGTGCAGTCAGTTAAAGTAAACTCAAATGTAATAAAATGTAATAATGGTCAGTCAGGCGAGAGTTTTGAGGAAAAATTGTTAGCTTGTCAATTTCAATGCCATAAGTTAGAACAAGATCTAGGATATGATTAAGCAAAGAAACCCAGAACTACTCGCTTTCTACATCTACATGTATATTGAAATCTCCCAGAATAATGATTTTATCTGTACTGAGTACTAACTCTGATATAAACTCAGGAAACTCTGATAGGAGTATATATATATATATATATATACACTATATTATGCAGAAAAGTACATTTAACAAAACTGCATGCTAAGTGCTAGTTTTGCTTATTTCATGTTGTAATACTGAGTACTGTAAGAATTTTTCTCACACAAAAAATCTTTTACAATAGGGAAAAGTTTACGATTTCAAACAGCCACTAGTTAAATATTTTGGCTACCTGGATTATAGTTAAGTTCCTTTATTCTAAGACTAAAATATTCCTTTGTCTTAAATACTCTAAAAGGGAATTTAAAAGTCAGACTGTCAACCCTGCTTGGCAAGCTTACATTGAACCAAACCAAATTTCCATTTCCTGAAAGAACAGTCTGACAAAAATGCAACTTTTGTAATAGAGAATATGTTGAAATCCTTTGTTAAGGTCAGCACTTTTTTATTTTTTTGGTTAGGTGTGTTCCATGCCCCTTTTTTCACGCAGAACATTTTGACTTGAATGTGTTTACTGCAGCCAAATCTAACACAATGTGAACTGTGTCACAGAGGGCAGACACAATAACAATGACCTTTCAAATAACCAATGAGATTTATGCCAGTGTTACCATTTGCATCATCTGTATCATTGTGATTTGTGTTGCTATTTTGTCCAGTTTCTTCCTTTCTTGTTTCTTGTTCCTTTTGTTTCTAATTCCATAGTAATTTCCAAGCATTTGCTTGCATCTTTTGTTGCTACTTTTGCTATTAATTTCGTACCAGTTTGTTTCCTCAATCTTTGTAAATAAACATTTATCAATTTGCTACTTTGTCTTACGAGTTGTGCATTTGGGTCCAGATTCCTTTCATTCTGTCATACGAAAAGACACACAACTGCAACTACTACTCACACACACTCATACCTATTACTCAAGATAAAAACACAGTAATCGCAATTGTGTGTTTTTTTACCACTTACAACACAATTGCTATGATAAAATATACAGTATATAATTACTGTATTTTTTTCTTTTTCTTTTTTGTAACTACACTGTTATTTCGTTTACAGTGAGTTATTTGTTGCTAGTTAATTACTTTGAATTTCAGGAAAAGTTTCTTTTTTTTTTTTTTTTACACTGTGCCTGCTTGGGAAATGTGTAGGTTTGGGTTCTTCTGTAGTTTGATTACCTTTAAGCAGACTCTATAAGCAGCTAGTGGTTATGTCATAAGCATTGCATCTTGGCACATAACTCTTTCTGAAATGCAAACAACAATCTATTGCTTTAAATTTTTATTTCCATTAATCCCTCCATTTTCCCCCACATATCCAAGTCAGGAGCAATAGGTTATAATCTAATCCCTCATGCGTAATCTGGGTCTGCACCATTAATTCCTCACAGTAGGACATGTCCAAAAATATCTGACCAGACACCAAAACCGTCAGATCAAAGCGATCAAGTGGTTCAACTCAGACATCTATACAATGTGCTATCCCCCACCCATGGGACACTAAGACCACCAATAAATCCCAAATTTCCCTGATGATGTCACGTTTCATGGTAAAAGAACATTATTCTTAAACTACACGCATATGTTGTAAACATTACATTCAGATATCCACTAAATAGAATACAAAAAACAGCAATAACAAAAAACCCCTCTAAACTGATCCTCCTCAGCCAATTCTCTTTGTCAGCTTGTGTCTGTGTGTGTGTGCGCGTGTGGATGTTGTAGTAAATTGCTGGCTTCATTAAGGCAGGCCTCCTCACTCAATTAATTACCAGAGAAAAGGTTAGTGACAACGCAATTTACAAAATGTGATTTCTTAGCAGCTATTAACTGTGTGTGTGGGTGTAGTCACAGAGAGGGGGAGGGGAACTGTGAAGTCCTCCTCTGTGCTGCTCTGATGTTGCTCTGTGTGTAGAGGCGGAGGGGTGTTTCAATTCATCAAATGTTACCAAGTTTACTGGCTGTGACTCACAGATCTTTTAGTTTAAATTCTATAAAGAATGATAATATAATTCAGGTAACCAGTTGTATTTCATTCAGATAACCCAGCCCAATTAACACACCAAGACTGAAGGAGTGATTATCAATGGCTGGATACACAGTGATCTGAGAACTTGTGCTTTTTATGTTCAATCCATCTGAAGTGACATTTGAAGATCCCACATTATAACAGAAATGAGTCTCCTGGATGAAGAAGACCTGAATTAGGGTGTAGAAAACCCCAGGTTAAGTAGGGAGATGAAGGGAGAGGGTTATCCCTGGACACAGCCACTAATCTTGGCCAAAGCTACCTGAATGCTGCATTGAAAGAGCGTGAAGGCATGAAAGAGAGAGGGGGCAAAGAGGTATGATTTGTGCAAATCTACTGTGTTCCAGTTTTCACTTTCCTGAGTTGTTTCTTTTAGAAGAGACTATGAATCTACGAAGCAGTTCATGTTAATGCATAAAATTAAATTCCTTATCCGGCTTATTAAAACCATTTGTCAGTTTAAATATCAAAGGGCACATCCAGTGCTAAATTATAACTCTTATAAATGATAAATTATGAAAGTATTTTAATGGAATCATAATATGCTGGTAATGTTGATGAATGCATTGTGTGATGATGAAACTATGTCTTCTGTAAATTACATGGAAACATTGTTTATATTCCACAGAAAATATTTTTTGCAGGACCAACCTTTCACTGAATGCCTCTGACTGACTTCATGATCACAATTCCATCTCTACACTAATGCCAAACTCTTAGATTTCTTCACAGAAATTTTGAAAGTGCCCTGGGGGGCTGTTGCCATAGTGCTAAAGTGAACAACATTGACTTTAGCTCTGTGTCTGGATATCTATGTGTGTATATGTATGTCTGAATCTCTATGGGCCCATGAGGAGTTAACAATATTTTTTCAGGTAATTTTCACCTCAGCTCTCCATTGTAGCGGAACTACACACCACTCTAACTCTGAACTCACTCATTCTAAACTGAAAATATATCAAAACTGAACATTTGCTGCTCAAAAAGTAGAAAAGATATGGAAGCTAAAAACTGTGATGAATAGACACCACTTTTGTCAACTTTTTTCTGGAGTCTGGAGCTGTAAGTATGGGGAAGTAGCATAGGTTTGAAAAAGGCTGAAAACCTCAGTGTGGAACTACACACAAATGCATAAACGTAATAGACACCCATTCTTTTATTTGGCAGCTCTGTGACTTGCATGATTTGATTTGGCTACAGTTTTATGCCGGATGACCTTCCTGATGCAGCCCTCCCATTTATCCAGGTTTAGGATTGGAATAAGAGGACCACTAGTGGGTGCCACGTGGCCAGGGTTCCTCATCTGGGAATAAAACCATGGTCCTCTGCAGACCAAGTGGTTAAACTTGCCACAACACTAAATACTTTGGAGTCGTCAGCTTGACTTGCATGATAGATTTGACCAGTTTTTCGCTGGATGCCTTCCTGACGCAACCCTCCCCATTTTTCTGGGCTTAGGATGAGCACAAGAATACCACTGGTTTGTGGGCAGCTTGTGGCTGGAGTTTAGTTCTTCATCAGGGAAACTAACAGTGAACTATAATATAATAAAGAAAATAGAGAACTGAACAGCTAAAATCAAAATTAAAAATCTGCTATTTCATCACCAGATATTTTTTATGTAAATACTTGCAAATTGTTACTGAATTATGAATGATTGCTGTCCTGTTTTTACAGTATTTGATTAATTTTGCATTTTGACAAATTTTCTGACAATTTTTTGTAATTGAAATAAACTTATAATACAATTCCAATTGCAAAAAAGTTGTGACTTTCTTTAAAATATAAATAAAACAATGATTTGCAAATCCCATAAAGCCATATTTTATTCCCTATAGAACATAAACAATATATCAGATTAAATAACTGTGACATTTTACCATTCCACGGAGAATATTAGCTCATTTTGACAATCCCACCACCTACAGTTCATAATATTATTAAAAGATTCAGCGAATCAGGGACAAGGCCGAAGGCCGAACTGTGTGCTCGTGATCTTCAAGTCCTGAAGCGGCACTGCAAGAGACAAGATTCTCTACCAGATATCACTGCATGGGCTCAGAAACGTTTCCAGAAAAGTGTATTGGGAATAAAATACGTGTTTTTGAGATTTGAAAATGTACCCTGCTTTTATTTACATTATACACAGTATTTTTTTTTTTTTTTGGGGTGGGGTTAATAACTACAAAATTATCACAGTTCAATCAAAATAATTAATAAAAAGCTGCATATTTTTGATGAAATTTTCAACATGTGCAATACAATACTCCAATTCTAAATTAAATTAGTGCATCAGTTTGGGGCTGTTATCTGTTAGAGTTTAATGTGAGAATCAATAACGCGATATAATTGAGGATAAGCCGAGAAAGCAAGATTATTTATTATTAAAGATTATTATTTAAGATTGCTATTTCACAGAAATTTACTCTGTTATTTTATAGTTTTTTATTTAGTTTTTCTATAGTAAATGTAAATAAATACAAAATATTGACTATAAAATAAAGGCTGTAATGTATATTAATATAATGGAATATTATTGAGGAGCAGCACAGTGACGTGGTGGTTAGCCCCACAAGACGATGGCGGGTTTGGTTCCCGGCCTTGGTCTTTTCTGTGCATGTTCTCCCTGTGTCTGTGTGGGTTTCCTCCCACCATCCAAAGACATGTTCAGGTTAACTGGTGACATTGTGTGTCCCTGCAGTTTTAGGTAAAATAAGCATACATTCTGAAGATAGGTCTCACTGAAATCACGTGGCAAGTCAATGCTTTTGCTCATTTCCACATCATTTAAGCTTTAAGGAGGATCTTCAGAGACAACAGCAGCAGAAGGCTGAGGCATTTCAGTGTACACATTTATACTATCTGCCGAACATGCTCTACGTTGGACATGTGAGCAGTACATACTGATTTCACAGTGGACTAACGTTGACACATTAGCATAGCTAGCTACCTAGCTGTGTTAGTTGTAGCTAAGTTATCTTTCAAGTTTGAAGGCGCTTACATTAGCTAACAGTCAGAAAAAGAACAAATTACCAAATTAACATTGAATCAGATGTAGAAATCCACTCATCCACTCTTCCTTCATTTGCCCAGGTGAAGGCTTGCTTGTCTGCTAGAAATGATTGCTAGTGAGTGACGTCTCGAATCAGGAGGTCTGGAGAGCATAGTAACCACCAGTGAACCGTTATTTGTCAGACAGCTCTCGTCTTCCGATCATGTTTAAATTATTACCATGAAAACAGAACAACCCTTGACTTTACATGAAGCTGTCAAATGTAAATTTACATTGAAAATCATTATGTGGACATGAGGTACATTTGTCTACATATTAATCAATTCAATTAATTCATTTTCAATCATTCTGGTCACCTTACATGCTGTAAGCTTGACTGGACCAGCCACCACATATCTTTATGGTTGGAACAACGGCAGGATCTGACCAATTTCAGAGAAATACTGTATTTTTTATTTGATTATTTGTTCAAGTCAAGACACTTCTATGCATATAGTTTGATGAGCTTTCAATGAAGCTGACTTAACCCAACTTGACCAACCCAAGATAGCCTACAAGACCATACAAATCAACATGACAAGAGGCCTACCAGCCCAACATCACCTCACCACACAACAACCCAACATGACTAGACTATGACCACACCACCCTAACTTGACCACATTGACGCAAGGTGAACACGACATGACCACAACACACCAATGACAACAACAACCCAACACACAAACCCATTATGACCAACCTAACATGGTACCCCCCCAACATCACCACACCACATGACCCCATCAACCCAACAATGACTCCAACATGATCACACCACGCTGACACGGCCACATCACCCCAACGATGACCACAGCACAACCACACCACTACACATGGCCACAACACCCTAACATGTTGAGTAATGCAGTGACACAAGTAGGACTACACATTAGCTGTAGGCCTATTTAAGTTTCATTAATGGTTTGCTGTATTTGTACTGTAAACTCTAGCAAATGAATTGTAAAATACAATTGTTTATTTCTGTATGAAAAAAAAAATCTTAAATAGTACAACACTGTTGTAGTAGTACTAGTTTTGTATTACTTTTTCTATTACAGTTTTCCAATGTTTAAACTAGTTATTTGTAAATTCTACGAAGAAATATGATTTTTTTTTTACATATTTGGACTTTAAAATTTACATTTGTGAATGGTTAAGTATTTTACAAATATTACTGTAAATTAAAGACTGCTTCAGTGCTTCAGTGCCTATTTACAGTTTTTTTTCTGTCATGACTTTACAGTATTTCTCTGTTAATTTCACAGACAGATTTTTTACGGTGTGTACTATTTGGATGGATAATCATATGAATTTACCAAAGACTACTGTATGACTTGAGCCAATCCCAGATTACATTGGGTGAAGGGCGGGGAACACCTTGGACAGGTCACTAGTCCATCGCAGGGCCAACACACAGAGACAAACAGAAATGAAAAACTACTCACCCTTGCATTCACACCTACGGTCATTTTAGAATCACCAGTTAACCTGGGAGGAAACTGGAGTACCCAGAAGAAACCCACGCATGCAAGGACATGCAAACTTGTTTGGCAACTTTTGCTACCATACTTTTTACACCTCCCCAATTGGAGCAGTGATGACATGTGCAGCCGCATGTCGTCATTTAACTGCTGGCTGTTGAGGTGGTGTCCCAGAAACAATGCGGGCTACATAGATAACTGAAAGACTTTCTGAGGGAGACCTGGTTTGATTAGGAGAGATGGTGTCCATCCCACCGTGGGTGGGGCTGCTCTCATATCTAGGAATATGGCTGAGTTTATTCGAAAGCCAAAACCTTGACAACCCCAAGTTAAGACCAGGAGGCAGAGTCGTATTTTATAAAGAAGTTGACATTCCAGTAACTCAGAAGAGTCTCACAGAGCCTGGAAAGAAAGCTTAAAAACATATAAAAAAGCTCTCCACAGTGCTAGAAGTTCATATTACTCAGCACTAATAGAAGAAAACAAGAACAACCCCAGGTTTCTCTTCAGCACTGTAGCCAGGCTGACAGAGAGCCATAGCTCAGCTGAACCAGTGATCCCCTTAGCTCTAAGCAGTGATGATTTTATGGACTTCTTCTGAAGAATAAAATTCTTACAATCACAGAAAGAATTCATTATTTCTTACCCACATTAGACAGTATTCTTCTACCGAATACTGTCTACCTGCCTGCCTTTCGTCCCCGACCACGAGTTCTGCCTCAATGTCCACGGCTTCTGTCTGCTCTCCCGGCTCTGACCTATCTGCCTGTCCCCGGCTCATCCTCTGCCCACTCCCTGTCGGTACCTCCACCTCCTCGGACTGCTCTCCCGGCTTCGACCACCCCCCTGTCTCTGACCACTCCTCTGCTCTCTCCTTGTCGGCACTTCAGCGCCGTTGATCGGTTCTGCAGATCCTGACCTTTACCTGTCCCTGGCAATAAAAGTCATTACCAACTGTCTACCTCTCTCTTGTGTTCTGCTTTTGGGTCCTAACCACTCTGGTGTCAGAATACAGCAACTCCTGAATCAACTGCAACGCCTATTTTACATCTGGAATCATTCTCTCCTCTGAATCTCTCAGAGCTAGCTTCTATAGTTTCATCATCCAGATCATCGACCTGTCTATTAGACCCAGTACCAACTAGCCTCTTTAAAGAGATTTTTTACTTAGTTGAGCCGTTCATTCTAGATCTGATCAATTTTACCTTATCTCTGGGTTATGTACCTCAGACTCTTCAGACCGCGGTCATCAAACCCCAGCTTAAAAAGCCGAATCTTGATCCAGATGTTTTGGCAAACTATAGACCCATATAGAACCTTCCATTTATTTCTAAAATCATTGAGAAAGCTGTAGCAAAACAACTACACGAGCATCTGGATGGGAACAGTTTGTTTGAAGAGTTTCAGTCAGGATTTAGAGCCCATCATAGCACAGAAACAGCACTGGTTAAAGTCTCCAATGACATTCTAATGTCCTCAGACAATGGATCAGCCTCCATACTTCTCCTTCTAGATCTTAGTGCTGCATTGGACACCATAGATCATAATATTTTACTACAGAGACTGGAACATGAAATTGGAATTAAAGGAACTGCACTAAGGTGGTTCAAATCCTACTTATCAGATAGACATCAGTTTGTTCATGTAAACAACAGCTCCTCCTTATGTACTGTAGTCAGTCATGGAGTCCCGCAGGGTTCAGTACTTGGACCAATCCTCTTCACGCTTTATCTGCTTCCTCTAGGCAACATTATCAGGAAACACAGCATCAACTTTCACTGCTATGCAGACGACACTCAGCTGTACCTATCAATGAAGCCAAATGAAGTCACTCAGATAATCAGACTGCAGACATGTCTTGAAGACATAAAAGTCTTGATGACCCAAAATTTTTTGCTCCTAAATTCTGACAAAACAGAAGTTATTGTACTCGGTCCTAAGCACCTCAGAAAAATACTATCTAATCATCTCATCAGTCTGGACGGCATTACTTTGGCCTCCAGCTCCACTGTAAGAAACCTTGGAGTAATTTTTGACCAGGACATGTCCTTTGTCCCTCACATAAAACAAGTTAGTCGGGCAGCTTTCTGCCACCTGAGAAACATTAGGAAAATCAGAAACATCCTTTCTGAGGATGATGCAGAAAAACTAGTCCATGCATTTGTAACTTCTAGGCTGAACTACTGTAACTCATTACTATCTGGATGTCCAAACAAAGCACTTTTCAAGATCAGGCTTAAAATTTTTCTGTATGACAGAGCTGATAGTGAAAAAGTTAAAGTCCATCTACTCTTTAGCTATGCTGCTATTGGCCTAGGCTACTGGGGGAAAGACTGAGCATCCCCCGCCTAATGCACTGACAATAACCATGCCAGTTCTAAGCATTTATACTGCATTTACTAACCATGTTCTGCCAAAGTCTCTGTCTCTCCCAGTTCCTCTCCTCTCTCTCCCTGTCCTCATCCTGCAGGTGGTGACTCATCTCCATCCCATGTTCCTGCAACACCTGCTGCCCCCATATCCTCATGAACTCCATACAGCGTCATCCAAGTGCTTGCTCATCAGGGGATCTGTTGGGTCTCTTTAAATCATTTTATAAAGAGTTTGGTCTAGACCTGCTCTATATGTAAAGTGTTTTGAATAAAATAAAATCTGATTTGATTTGACATGATGTATTCATGTTTGTTCCCCAACCTGGGGCCTTTCTGTGTGGAGTTTACATGTTCACCCTGTTTGCGTGGATTTCTCCAACAGTCCAAAGACATGTATGTCTATGTTCATTGGTGAATCTAAATTGTCCGTATGTTTGAATGTGAATGTGAGAATGGTTGTGTGGCTCTTAATGTCCCTGTATGTTGGCCCTGTGATAGACTGGCACCCTGTCTAGAGTGACCCCACCCTCAACCACTATGAGCTGTGATTGACTCCAGCACCCTTCCTTCAACACTGACAGAGAAGAATCATAGATAATGGGATGAGATTAGCCTGTTCCTTGTGTTACAATAAAAAAATGCATCCATATGAAATACTAATGATCTGTGAACTTCTTTCACTTTGAGCATTTTTACTGAGGTGGGTCCCTAGCTTCCTCCGGTCCTTTTAGCGTGTCAGGGTCTTTATAAGATAATGTTAATCACTGACCTGCAGTAAGTTGTTAATTGAGACTGTGAATTAAAGATAACAGTCATTAGAGTGAGAAGAGAGATCACCCATCACACTGAAACAGAAGATGTCACAGCTCTAAGGATGAATGATGACTCTTTGTGTCAAGAGCATGATGGTGCAGCGCATGAAAGTGGAAAATGGATGCAGATGACAACACAACGTTTCAGCTGCTTTTAGAAAGCAGGGTCAGGAAAGAGCAACATGCTTATATATGAAAATATCAAACCACAAATCATTAAGTCTTTTTTAAGAATACTTTAAGCCTCTTTATATCAGCTCAGTTTAAAGCATGTCATGTCAAGGACCTACAGTTGTGCTCTTCATTTCTTGTGGCCTCATGGTGAAAACAAAACTTCCTTTTTTGGTAACTTCTGTCGATCTCATCAGCTTCTGGTTTGTTTGCTCTATCTCTGTGCTGTTGCAACAGGGCTACTTCCCCAATGTGGGACACATAAAGGAATTAGATTTTAGACCAAACTCTTTAAAAAATTATTTAAAGAGGCCCAAAAGAACCCCCCATGAGCAAGCACTTGGCAACAGCGGCAAGGAAAAACTTCCTTTAAGAGGCAGAAACCTCGAGCAGAACCAGGCTCAGGGGGGGCGGCCATCTGCCTCGACCGGTTGGGTCGAGAGAGAGATTTATTTTATTTATTTATTTATTTTTTTATAAAACACTTTATTTATCTTTCCCATTTTAGGACATAGATGGCAGTAGTAATAAAGTGCTTCAGTGCTAAATTTTTCAAATAAAATAAATTATTTCATAAAAACTGTGCAAAATGCAAGTTGTTGTCTTCAACACAGCAAATTATATTTTTCAAACAGCACTTTCTTTTAAAGTCTTATGGACTTTAAGTCTTTAAGTCTGCATAACTCCAAGTCCCTACCGGAAACAAAACCACAACAAATTAACCCACTACGATGATGAATCTACCAACAATCAACACCAAAAGAGCAAAACAAAAGATAGAAAAGACACAAATATGCTGAAAAACGCGCACACACTCACCGTCTTTCACTCCCACATGCACTCACTTAGCCATTCAATCAGGACAGAGAGAGAGAGAGAGAGAGAGAGAGAAGGAGAGTGGGAGAGAGAGAGAGAGAGAGAGAGAAAGGTGCTCGGTCCTTCCCCCAGTAGCCTAGCCCTATAGCAGCATAGCTAAAGAGTAGATAGACTTTAACTTTTTAACTTTAAACTCTGTCATACAGAATTTTTTTAAGCCTAAAGAGTCCGACCCCGGACCGATGCTGGAAGTTGGTTCCATAGAAGAGGAGCCTGATAACTGAACGATCTGCCTCCAGATTTACTCTTGGAGACTCTGGGAACCACAAGTAAACCTCCATCTAGAGAGCGGAGTGGCCTGCTAGGACAGTAAGGAACTATGAGCTCTCTGAGATACGATGGAGTTTGGCCATTAAGAGCTTTAGATGTTAAAAGAAGGATTTTGAATTCTACTCTATATTTCACTGGCAGCCAATGAAGAGCAGCTAACAGGAGAGATATGATCTCTTTTCCTAGTTCCTGTTAATATTCATGCAGCAGCGTTCTGAATTAACTGAAGGCCTTTTAGAGATTTGTTTGGACATCCAGATAGTAATGAGTTACATAAGAATGCAGCACTAAGATCTAGAAGGAGAAGTATGGAGGCTGATCCATTGTCTGAGGCCATTAGAATGTTGTTGGAGACTTTAACCAGCGCTGTTTCTGTGCTATGATGGGCTCTAAATCCTGACTGAAATGAATGGAGGGCTTGATATGGTGCTATAGTTTGCCAAAACATCTGGATCGAGGTTAGGCTTTTTATGCTTGGGTTTGATGACTGCGATTTTAAGAGCCTGAGGTACATAACCCAAAGATAAGGTCAAATTAATTAGATCTAAAATGAACGGCTCAATTAAGTAAAACATCTCTTTAAAGAGACTTGTTGGTACTGGGTCTAATAGACAGGTTGATGATCTGGATGTTGAAACTATAAAAGCTACCTCTGAGAGATTCAGAGATGAGAATGACTCCAGATGTACAATAGGCGCTGCAGTTGATTCAGGAGTTTCTGTATTCAGTAGATTTTTTTTCTAATGTAGGTAAGAGCTGATGGATTCTTTCTCTTATTGTGAGAATTTTATCTTTTAAAAAGTTCCATAAAATCAATCCATCACGATAGTCAATAAAAAATTCACCACTGTGGCTCAGGAGTTTATGGCCATCTTTGGGGCAGTTTGGTGTGTTTCATGTTATCTATTGCTCCATGCTCCATCATTGTCAACATCTAATTTTCAGTGATACAGAAGTTTTTCAGTATCTTCAAACTGCACGTTAGAATGGCAGCTTCTTTTTTCAAAAAAATCTTCAGCAAGCTTTGCTGCTGTAAAACACCATCTCATCTCATTCATCATGTGGCGAAGACAAGGATAAAAGACATTTTTTGAATGAATTTTTTTCTTCATGAGAAAACAAATTTCTCTGCATCATTTTCACAGATAAAGAAATGGATGAATTAATTAAAAAATGTTTTCTATATCCTTGAAGACGTTTTGCCTCTCATCCAAGAGGCCTCATTCATTTGTGCCTTTCTGACTAGGCTAAATTAGTCTGACTGGCTGGTGTTGAAACTTGGGTAATCTCAGTGGAGTCATTCATCCACCCTATTAAATGTCAATGGCTTTTTGGAGGCTAAAGTTTTTGAGTCTCCTTGGTATAGCTGAAAGGACGGCATTTTTAGTGGGAGATAGGTGGTGTTTTTACCAGTTTGACTCCTCTTTCAAACCATTTATCTTCCCTGTCAATTTTCTGGACTTGTTTAGCATTTGGCAGAAATGGGGGGTCAACGCTGCAAAGGATGGCATCAACACTCACTGGTCTTGAAAATATCTGTAAAACATTTGGTTTAATTTGCAAAACATAAGTCTATATATTTGTAGAGCTAAGTCTATATGTTTTTTGAGATGAAGGAGAAGAAAGTGAAGCCAGAGATGTCAGCTTTCATACTTTTGCCACAGCAAGGAACAATGAATTATATGTCTCTCCATAGAAACCCCACAGCATCCTCTGTGAAGAGTTCAAAGGTATTTCACCAGGAGTCAGTTGGCAGTGGTTGCCATCTCTCCTTAAATGCTGGAGAAACGTGTTTTCTGCAGTGTTATGTGTGCAACATGTGGAGGATTGACTGAGGAGATGTGTGTCAAAAAGGATCTTATGGTGCCGTTACATTCAGTGAGTAAATGTAAGTGAAAGGAAAAAGTTTGCACACGTGTTAGTGTGTGTGTGTGTGTGTACGTGTATGCATGAAAGTGTATGTGTGTGCCTTTGTGCATTTGTGTGTAGGTATGTGCACTGCTGCTGGGTTAAGGACTTTCAAAAGCAAGTCAAAGGCCAGCCTTCCATCATAATATTGTAAAGACAAACAGCCCCTCCCTCCTTGATGTAATTACTGTCCATTTAGATGATTACCTGTAATTACTTGTTAGCTGTCAGCATTAGACAGAAATTCTGCTTCTGAGACATAAGGAGGAGGAGATGGAGGTGGAGGAAGGTAGAATGTGAGGTAAATTTGGAAGGGGCAGAGTTGGTAGGAGTGAAGATGACAGAAGGAGGACAAAGAGGAGAAAGTGATAGGAAAAGAGGAATTGTGTGCATGTATGCATGTGTGTGTGGAAGGGAGCTGCAAGGAAAATCAGAGGAGGAGGAGGAGGAAGAGGAGCTGAAGACAGGGAGCAGAATGTTTACATGTGTTTCTGTCAGCCAGTGTCAAGAGGACCCTGTTTCTTCTTTCACCTGCTGTCCATCAGAGAGTGCCAGTGAATTAATCTCCCTTCATTTACAGCAAGGACGCCAACCTCTGACAGCAGATGTAATTGCAGGGCTACTGAGCTCTCTGATGACAGTGATGCTGCTTTTTCCACAAGATATGTGACAGCAGAGTTGAAGAGAGGCTCCATCTGAGGTCCTGTTCTTTTAAATCCCTTTTGTCGTGGCTCACAACACACAGGATTTAAATGCACAATTTAATGTCCAGGTTAAAAGTTTGCTTTTATCAAAAAGACAAAGCAGATGGTTTGGTGAGGAGTAGAAGTAAATGAAAGCAAAATCAGGCAGGAAGTCTACAGCTGGGAGGGAATGGGCATGTATATATGAGAATTAGAATATAATAGTATAAGGGCATAAGGTATAGTTGCACCTAGATTTGTTGCTAGATAGTCTGACTCAAACAGAGTGTCAGTCCCTGCAGGTTACCATGTTAAAATGTGTGTTTTTACAGTTAAAATAGACATCTTCACATTCTGCACTTCACTGCAAATTTTCTCCTTAATCAAGATTTCATGGGGTGAACTTTTATATCACTGATCTGATAACAGTTCAGAGTCTTCTTGTAAGAACTGGACTTTTAGATGTTTCATTATTGAACTGCATCGCTGTGAAGTGACCAAGTGACCATTTTGTTGTTGTACATTCTGACAACAACAGGTGCCAAGTCCATGTTACAGGGGGTAGTTTTCTTTTGTGGGACATGGCACTAGTCTGTGTTTTGCTCAACACCCACCATGTCATTGCTGACTAAGGTCATGCTGAAAATTCAGATAAATATGGCCATTCAGATTAGGGTGAAAGAATGCACAGACTAAATTTAAAAAATAAAATGCTGAAATTTCAAAAAGTTGAAAAGAATTTCTTCATCAAACAAAAAAAGAGGAAAGACCTGTCCTGGGTGTACATCACTCTCGCCTAATGTGAGCCTGGATTGGCTCCTGATGCCTGAGAAATGGCTAAGTGCTAGAGAAAGAATGAATGAATGAATAAAAAAGAAAGTCCTACCTTTTGTAAATTCAACCTTCACACAGCAAATAAATGTTGAAATGTCAGTTGGGTTAGTGAACTGTCATTTTCACAAATCTGTCAGGGCGAGTTTGAATTGAGGTATTCAGACAAGCCTCATTCCTTGGATCAACAGTACTGTAAAGTTTGATGTCAGGGATTTGGGTTTCAGACATCTGCAGTGTTTGAGTCTACAGAGTATTTGAACTTGAGCACACCTACCATCGTATGAGCACTCCCAAGCTCAACAATCATCTATAGATGACAACTGCTAATTGCTGCTGCAGGACTGTTAATTATAACAAGAAACAGTTAATTATTGCAGTACAGCATATTCAGATAACATTATGTGATAATGAAGGATAAGACATGCAGGGATGAAGAAACCCAACAATGCAGCTTCCAACTGCACTAGACCAACTGGACATAACTTTTCAATTAACAGTTTTGAAATTAGTTTTGTGATGTGTAAATAGACCCAACAACCCTAAACTACTCTAAGAAAACTGAGATAGTGGCCTTTCTCTTATGATTCTCACAGCAATGTTCATTGATATAAATGCATTCCGTGAATGCTACAGAAAATATTGAACTGATATTTTGGATTTTTGCTCTAGCAAACCGCACATGGCACTGTTATGCACTGCCATGATGGCCGTATGGCTTTTCTCTCTGGGGATAATAAAGTTGACCTTAACCATTGAACCTTGTTTAGGTTACAGGATATCAATATAGCATAGTGCAAAGTGGGTAGGTCAGGTTGTGGCCAAATTCAATACAACTCATCTTCAAGGAGCCATGGTACAGAAAGAAAACTGGTACAGTAAACCGTTGTCGTGTGCTGAAAATCTGTTGTCTTGTTATTTCCCTTTTTTATTTTGAAATTCCTACTCTCCTTGTTTTCCAGTTTGCTGTCCTCTTGTGCCAGTTTGATTGTCTTTCCCTGCCCTGATTGTGCTCATCTGTTCCCCATTAGCTTGTGTATACATGGTCTGCATCTCCCTTTGTCTTGGGCCAGTTTGTCATGTCTTGTGCTGTAGAACTAAGAATCTCACAGTTAACCTTGTCCGATTTATGTTGACACTTTGATCATTTGTGACAAGCTTAGCCTTGTGATTTGTGTTGATATCTTGTCTAGTACCTTTTGTTTCTAATTCTGTAGTAGTTTACAAGCGTTTGCTTTCTTCTTTTGTTGCCATTTTGCTATTTATTTCATACCAAATTTTTGAGTTGAACTTTGTAAATAAACATGTATTAATTTGCCACTTTGTCTTGTGAGTGGTTCAGTTGGATTCAGATTCATGTTGTTCTGTCAACTATATTAACATGACTGAGGAGCGCCTCTCCTTGATCTCTCCACCTTATCTCTTAAATGTTTCTGACACAGTCAAATGTTTCAAATTTTCATATCACATATTTATTATCATATTTCTTATTACATAAATATACATAAGCTTAAATGCAAAAATTACTACTGATTATACCCTTTATTTCTTGTCTTTAGGGGAGTCGAAATATGTATGATGAAGTACAATGAATTAATATGCTCAATTCTTGTTTGATATCTCTTATATTCATCTTACTTTTAGTTAACTATCAAAGAGTTATTTACTACATGTTTGATTACTGCTAATCAACAATGACTTCATATTTTTTCAGGATCATTATGTTTTTGAACTGATGGTGCATCCTGCAAACGGTGTTGACAAAGCATATATGTGTGTATGGGTATAGGAAGGCTGTGTAAAAGAACATCAGCTGGACTTGCCAATTGATATTACAGTCTAAAGATACAGCTGCTGCTGAGCAAAGAACAACACACCTGCTACAGATTATGTAGCTATAATATTGCACTTAAATCGGCATAGCTAACAAAATATGAATTCAAATTTAAACTCCTTCATTTTTTCATGGTAAGGAAATTTCCACATTGCATCAGTACAGAGATAGCACATACTGTGATGGCCAGCACCCCATCCCCTGGCTCCATGGGACATCCCAGCACACAGCTTAACTTCCTTGTTGAGATGCTGCTCCCCAAGCAGACCATACAATTAAATATGGCTGATGCTACCACAATGTCAAGAAAGGTTTTTGAAATGATCCCAACACTCTGAAAGACCTGAGTCCCTGCAGCTTCCCCTAATTCAGAGATTCAGCAAAAGTTCAGTGTCAATGTTTTTTTTTTTTTAATTCTCCATTAGGTTTGATACATGAACACATACAAATATCTTTATTTCAACTGTCCTTGTCTGGTAAATATCAACATCTTTCAGTTGTAATTCAAGGTCAGTGTTAATTAATATCAAACCAGGCCCCTGACCCTGACACAGGCATTCAAAGGCACAAAGTATGTTATATATCACAGACCTAATCGTCCTTCCATTTGATCTAATCATGACTCAGACAAACTCAGTTAATGCACCAATGTATTAGAATTATTACTTTCTACGTTTTTCCTCTTCAAACTGGTATTTTCCCCCTTCTGGTCTGTGTAGCTAACATGGTGTGTGATGCTGATAGAAGGGACTGTGAAATATCACTTCAGTGCAGATCCTGATGTGAGGACTCATGCAAAGCAAAGCTCAGTGGACAAAGGAAGGAAATGATGGAGGGAGAGAAAAGAGTAGGTCGAGAACGAGGAGGAGGGATGGGGAGATATCGCCCCATTACAGACGTGAATTTAAAGACATTAATAAAACTAATAGACAACACAGGACATGAGTTTAATGTTCAGGTCAGCATTACCAAATTATACATTTAGCTCCCATCACTTCATTCTCATTTGCTGCTGAGAGACAAATGGTTTCAGGAGGACTATATCTGAGTGTGTGGCTGACATGATCCTGCTAAAATATGAACACCAATTACAGTAATGCATTTGACACTGCTGTTCTGAATGAAATTGACTCCATGACCGACCTCTGATATATGCAAATGCTGTGTAAAATGACTGTGTGGAGCATTAAGACTGTACTCTGTTGTAGACTGCCAGAATCAATCATTGGAGGGGAAGTGCCTCAGAATGACATTTGAGTGACAGAGCCCTCTAGTGGCCACAGGACTTATGAAAGGATCAAGAGAGCAGAGCAATGTCATTTGGTGGCAAAACAACATTTAACAAACGAGAGCGCAATGTAAATAAGAAAGACAAAACAGACACTAACCAGTTCTAATAGTTTAACAGTAAAAGATGATTATGATTAAAAATGATTATGAATGATTATGATTATGAGTAAAAGGTGATTATGAATTCTGTAATCTTTCAAAATTTCATTTCTGATGCCCATTATATGTAGACAGGGTGGGAAAAATGGACTAGCTCAGCTAAGCTCATTTTGGACTTTTTCACATATGGACTCGAGGAGCACACTGATGAGTGGACTCCAGTTAGACTGAATGCTCTGATGATAAAAGTAATAGATTTTTCTAGCTTGAGAATTTATTAAACTAAATCTTATTCAATCATTCATTTTCTACCACTTAACCATTTCCAGGTCACGAGGGGTGCTGGAGCCAATCCCAGCTCACATTGGTCGAGGGTGGGGTCACCCTGGACAGGTCACCAGTCCATCACCGGGCCAACACACAGAGACAGACAGAGACCAACAACCACTCACACTCACAACCACAATCAAACCTAAAGGGCAATTTAGAGTCAGCAGTTAACCGAGACATGCATGTCTTTGGATGGTGGGAGGAAACCGGAGTACCTGGAGGAAACCCACACAACCACAGGGAATTTAACCCACAACTTTCTTGTTATGAGACACAACGCTAACCACAATGCTACAGTGCTGCCCCATATGGAACATATACAGAGACAAATAGCCCATCACAGTCACAGGTAATTTGCAGTCACCAATAAATTTAAACATGTATATATTTGGAATATGTGAAGAGGATGGAGTACAAAACTCCACACGGACAGACCCTCAGCCTTGGAATTAAATCCAGTGTACCACAGGCCATTATTATTATTATTGCTGTTATTATTAACTAAAATTGCATTTTTAAAATTATTGTAAGTCTATGCCAACAGATAGATCATATCTATTGACTGCAGAGTTAAGAATACACTTTTTCTTTAAATGTTATTGTCACGCGTATTTTTGTTTATTCATTTGTACCAAGGAAAATGATCCAGTGTTGACATACAGCTGCAAATGTTTCATTCACTGTTTTCTTTGATCAGTGATAAGTTTTATTTTCATTTCATTTGGACCCACTATCCTAAAGAAACCACATTGGATGGTTGTGCATCTTCTGGTTAATATTCTTTGCCAATGCGCAGACCCAAGACAGGAAGAAATCTTATCTTTAAGTAGACAGCGGGCTGGTTTAGGAGCCTGTGGTGCAAAGACCTGCAACATTTATTTATCAATGAATTACAAGCACCAGACGCTATAAAGTTAATCAACACTACAAACGTTGTAATGGTGTGTCGGTCGATACGGCTGTTAGAGCCGGCTGTTTGAAATGAACGATGGGAACTGGATCCTGCCTGGCTGGGGCTCGCTTCATTTTTTTCTTTTTTTTTTCTGTTCCAGCCGCACGTCATTGGTCAGCTACTTGAGCACTTAGCAGAAGGGGGAGGGGCAGGGGCAACACACAGCACAGAGAGAGAACAGTTACTAACAGACCCACACAGAGACACTGGAAGCAGGTCGGCATTGAAAATGACTGGCAAGAAAAGAAACAAAATTTTTATTCATTTCAATTTCATAGATCAAGCAAAGGCAGAATGGGTGACCAAGTCTTCAGTCTACCTACGCCTTGAACACATGATGGCACAGAGACTATGTATTGTGGCCACATCCGTCCCCTCTGAGCGAATCTTCTAAAAAACAGAGCAAATAATTACAGAGAGAAGGAAAGAATCAGCCCCTCAAAGCTGAGGCACTTGGCCTTTCTCAGTGCCAATCTTCTCTAAAGACTAGTTGAAACTAAAAAAGAAACTACACATTTTTATTTATTGTTAATGTTGTTGTTTTTAATGTGTCCTTTTATATTTATTACTGTTTCACACTAAATAGTTAAAAGTCGATGAATAAAGTATACAATCAGGCTAATTGAGACGGGTCTTTGTTTTTGTATTTTAGAATTTATTTTTGTAGCACTCTGCTCCATGTTGAGTATAATAAGCAATATATGAATAATGAGCATTTGATATAATGTACATTTAGTTTAGTTATTCATTTTACATATAATTTTACATTATTTATGGTAATAAATTAATTTAAGTAACAAAACATCTGAGGAGCCACTTGAGAGCAAAAAGAGTCAGCTCTTTTTAGTGAGCCATGCCAAAAGAACTGGCTCTCTAAACAGAACCGGAATTCCCATCACTCCTACAAAGGGTTACGGTTCAAAGGACTGCATTTATTCAGCCATATGCTGTATGTAGCTTGTCAGCCAGACAGCTCAAAGAACTTTTTAGTAATACCTCACATTGTCTAGCTGCACCTTGGTTTCCAATTTTCTATTATTGAAAAGAGTGTTTGGGTACAAAAAAAGTAAAACAAATGCCACTCACAGTCATGATAACACCTAGAATCCAAATCACCTTGGTTGTCTACCAATGCCTATCATAACTTTTTGTGTGTAATAAAACCAACTGAATTCCCTCCTATGCTGTTAGAATCAGTTTGTTTTCCTGCCTTACTGGTCTCTCTCGCTCTCTCTCTCTTTCACACACACACACACACAATAGCAATATAGATAATGTCATTAATATAATTTTGTTGTTATCACAGCAATATTTTCAAATAAACTAATAGTTACTTTTGTTTTTCCCGATCAGCTGTATCATTACAAGTTGGTGTGAGGCGAGAGACTGGGAAGGATGGGACTAATTGGATGGAAGCACTGAGAGATTCCAATCTCAAAATGTCCTCACAGAATCAGCTGGCCCAACTGCACATGCACGCCACAGTATAGAGGACCCTTTGAGTACTGCTTTGGGTCTGCTTGATAATGTAATGCCACAGTACATCTGTGATTGCACTGTGACAGCGGCACAACGTGACAGAGAGAATGGTTGGGACTTGAGTGTCTCTAAGCTGAAGGTTTTCTCATCGCTGATCACATGCAGTGGAACGTGTCACAGGTTGTCTGAGTGGGGTGTGTGCATATGTGTATGACCTTAATTGAATGGCACACCCATTTTTCAAATGCGCAGCGGCATGTAATTAGGACACACGTGTGGGTAGTTGGGGCTCTTCCTTTTTTCCCCTTTTTAGATGGACAGAGGGAGCGGAGAGGACGATGGCAAGAGGGGTACGGTGACAGACATCTTGCTTCAGGTTTGGGGGAACAGTGTGATAGAGGTGCTTTCTACAGAGGACATCTGTACCTGCTGCTACACACAGGGACAGGTCGCCTGCATTCTAGAGGGATCACGGGGCCGCATGGTGCAAGGGGAGAGGCCCTGGATAATAGCAGAAGGCTGGGGATGTGTTACACCATTCCTCCAGAAAAGTACCCCTCTGCTCGCACTTCAACCGGTCGAGGCAGATGGCCGCCCCCCCTGAGCCTGGTTCTGCTCGAGGTTTCTGCCTCTTAAAGGAAGTTTTTCCTGCTCATCAGGGGATCTGTTGGGTCTCTTTAAATAATTTTATAAAGAGTTTGGTCTAGACCTGCTCTATATGTAAAGTGCCTTGATGTAACTTTGTTATGATTTGGCGCTATACAAATAAATCTGATTTGAATATTGAATGAGACATCACCTTTCAACTGTCGTGCAGACTATTGCACCACAACCTTCTATCCGAGACAAAGGAAAGGGAAACTCCAACCCTCAGCCCTAAGACAATTTCAATAATTTGGATTAGGTTGTTGTGAATTTATTCTTTAAAGTGATTTGTTTAAATTATTTTAATTAGTGTTGTACACTTAAGTTGCTGTGGTTTATTTTTTTAATATTATTTCTTCCTTTTCAAACATTGTTTTGTTCAAAGAAAACCTCCCATAACAGGAGACTGGCTGGTTAGTGATTACCCTGACAGATATTTTTGTAGCTTTTTTCTTAAGGCTGTTGGCCCTCCACTACACAGGAGCCTGCCGGCGGAGGACTTTCCATCCACCACTTGTTGAACCAGTGAACAGCTTGTATCAGTCTGTCTGGACTCTTTTTTGGCTGTGCCTTTAGAGCTCCTGATATTTAAAATTGTTTAATAAAGAAATTGTCATATTGAATCCTCCCCTGGTATTTGTTGTTTGGTAGATAGCTGACACATCCCCAATCTGTGACATTTTTAGTGTTGTTGGCAGGATTTCTGTTGAGTTTGAGCAAATTCACCTTGCCTGGGGAGGAATGGCCAGCTGTAGAACAGGCTGTCGATCAACAAGCTACAATGATGCCCTTTTGTTATGGGGATGCTATGAGTGCAGAGGTTTGGTGGCGTTGGGTCAGATTTCAAATTGGGAGATTGGCAAGCACAAATGGAGACTATGTTAAATTTCCATCATCAAAGATGCCCAAAAAGCAGACTTGGTAACAGGGTTTTGGACGGTGAGGCAAAAAGAGTAGTACTGAAGCTGGTAGAAATACCCCACAGAAAATATTTGTGTTATTGTCTACATAATATGGGGACACCACTAATGTATCTGTCCTCAGAGCTCAATTCCTTAATTGCAGACAGGAACCTAACCAGTCCCTTTGATCCTTCACCTTAGAGAACTGTTTACTAGGTTGAAGTGCAAGGATGATGCTGGCTTAGAGCACAGTGACATCCTTTTGCGGGACCAATTCATTATGGCACTATGAGAAGGGCCCATCAGGCTAGAGCTGAGGCATCAGGTAAGGAAATGACCAGCCCTGTCATTTGACGAGGTAAAAGCCCTTGCATTATAAGAACAGGATGATAAATGGTCAGAGCTCTCATGCTTAGCTGTAAATGGGCCTAACAGCTCCCTACCACAGGATGCTAATGCCTGGAAACAAGAATTTCTGAGGGAGCTCTTTAAGGAGGTTAGAAAACAACTGACAGAAACAGCCAAGGTGCTTGTAAATCAGGTCCGAGCAGAGATTAATAGCCCTCCATGCCCCCTGCACCCGCATCCCAGCCTAGGGCCTGTTCAGACACTTCTGATAGGGCAAGGCAGAGATTTAGAGCCCCATCAAGTAGCCAGGAATTCCAGTGGGATCCACAGGGCCCTCCTATTTGCAATCAGTGTGGAGAATCAGGCCATGTTAGGCGTCACTGCCCACATAGGAAGACACCACAGGGTTTTTAGTCAAGTGACTGGATCTCTCAAATGTGACCCTATCCATAAACTAGCAGAAGCCACCATTGCTAGGGCTTGCCCTGTAGCAGAGCTTGAAGTAGACAATGTAGATGTTAAATGTTTGGTAGATACTGGTTCCCAGACTACCTTATTTCGCGAAAATCTATGTAGAGAACTCTTAAGATAAACAAACAACGGAGACCTCCCCTGGTTGACCTTACAGGCTGACAACGGGCTTAAAATCCCCTATGTTGCATATATGGTTGCAAGTTTTGTTGTTGGGGCTTCGACTGTGCCATCACATGGGTTTGTCATAGTGGAAGATGGTTGTCTGGAGGAACTTCTGGGCATGAATTTGATCTGGGGCTGTTAGGACCAAATGTTTAAAGACAGAGACAGACTTTGCCCTAACCCCCAGGTTACAAACAGTTCCCAAACAGTGGGAGTCACTGTTCCAGACCACCAGACTTCAAGAACCCCTGCAGGAGACATAGGAGTCGAGGTATCCAGGACTCTAGTAACAGTAAGAGGAGGGAGAGTTCCTGTGATGGTGCGTAATGGTAACCTTTACCCAGTCAACCTGTATAAACTCCAAAAGTTGGAAACAGTTTCTATTGATCCACTGAGTCCAGGGGTGGTAGAGGTGGGTGTCATCCAGAGTGGTCAGGGGCCGGACTCAGTGGGGGCAGACAAGCTGACCATATCTTTACCCCAGAGTGACCACCTGAGTGAGGAGCAACATCAACAGTTCAACCAACTCTTGGCTAAGTGGCAGCATGTATTTTCTGCTAATGAAGATTATGGCTGCACTGACATTACTAAACACCATATCCTTACAGGTGACGCTCCCCCTATCCGAGAGGTTTAGTCCGCTTCCCCCTACCCACTACAAGGAGATGCGCACCCTGTTACAAGGTATGGTGGGTAAAAGTATCATCAAGGAGAGCTGTAGCCCCTGGGCTGCACCAATTGTCTTAGTTCAAAAGAAATGTGGTCCCTGGAGGTTCTGTGTGGATTACTGCAAACTGAGTAATGTGACACACAAGGATGCTTTCCCCCTCCCACGCAATGAAAACTCTCTCACTAGCCTGACCAGAGCCAAATGGTACACCACGTTAGATCTTGCCAGTGGCTACTGGCAGGTGGAGCTGGAGGAGGGTGACAAGGAAAAAACAGTTTTTACAACTCCACTGGGCCTCTTTGAGTTTGAACATATACCATTTGGGCTATGTAATGCACTGGCAACATTTCAGAGACTGATGCAGAGGGGTTCGGGTAATCAATTAACTGAATCTGCCTTGGTTTATCTTGACGTGGTAATTTTTTTCCCCTGATTTTGCAACACATCTATACCATCTAGAGACAGTGTTCCAGTCCTTGGCACGCTATGGCTTGAAGCTCAGGCCGGAAAAGTGCCAATTCCTTCGTAAGGAAGTGAAATTCCTAGGACATGTGGTGAGTGGACGAGGTATTTCACCTGACCCTGAGAAAGTGGCGGCAGTCCAAGAATGGAGCCCACCAACAATAGCAAAGGAGGTACGTGGGGTATTATTGGCACTTTAAGGACTTCTCAAGGATCACTAAGCCTGTTCATGAGTTTTTGGTGGGTAGAGGCCACAGGCAATGTAATGGCTCTTATTACAGTTCATTTAAGCTTGAATTACTTGCAATGAAATGGGCCATTGTGGAAAAGTTGGGGTGCAAAAGTGACTGTGGTAACTGACAATAACCACACTTTCAGACTGCAATACTTGGAACAGAGATTGGCTGCCCAATTGGCAAATTTTGATTACACCATAAAATACAGACCAGGGAGGGACCATACTAATGCAGACGTATTGTCTAGAATGCCCATTTCACACCCAGAAAAGGACTCGGCAGAACCAGTACCGGAAGACGACTTGCTGGTGGGAGTGGTGATGGCTCCTGCAACCCCAGTGAAGGCAGTACCCACAGGCTAGGGTGGGACCGAAAACACTGGTGGGACCTCCAACGACAGGATGCCACACTGCAACTAGTGAGGGAATATCTTCACAGAGGTTGGTTACCTAGAGGCCCTGAATGTGCCGAACGGTAAAGAAGCTTTTGAACCACTGGAGATGGCTGTATCTGAGAGACGGTGTGGTATGCCATAATGTGAAAGACTTGTTAACTCATGAGACCCTCCAACACGTGGTTGTGCCTTCAGACCATGCGAAGGCCCCGTGGGACACCTACCACTTTGAAACAGGCCACCAAGGTGTGGGAAGGCTCTCGCTTCTCTGAAGGGGCTTCTACTGGTCAGGTATGGAAGAGACTGTTAATTCCTGGACTTAAGCCTGCTCCTGGTGTGTATTGCGGAAGGCTAAGCCAGGGACTAGGGTCCCATTAGTCCCCATTGTGCCCAAAGCACCACTGAATATTGTTTCCATGGATTTCCTGACTCTGAGCCGCCACACTGATCGTTATCAGAACATTCTAGTCATAACAGATCTCTTCACTAAATATGCCTGGGCCATCCCCACTGCTGACCAAACTGCCATCACCACTGCCCATGCCTTATGGGATCATGTGATACAGCCCTTTGACTGTCCAGGTTACGCACCAACATACTTAATCTTTGGCTGCCATACAAGGCTGCCTATTGAGATGGGAATCGGCACAGCAGGGGTGCAAGTAGTCACTACTGTGGAGTGGGTTGCAAGACATGCAGAACATTTGCCGTATGCTTATAGCTAGACATCTGAAAAACTCAGAATGGCAGCAGAGAAGAATAAGAGATTGTATGACAAAACCACTGGAGACTCCCCACTGCTTCCAGGTGAACGGGTCCTAGTGTTGGACCAAAGGAGGCAAGTTAAAGGGAAGCTGAGTGACCGGTGGGAAAACCAAATCTATGTGATACATCACCATGCCAGCCTCCCTGTTTACCAGATTAGGTAAACTGCCAGAGGGGAAGGACGGGCCTGAACATGTCCTCCATCGTAACCACCTCTTTTCCTGCTTACTGTACCCCACACCATAGCCGTCCCATCCTGGCAGCCAAAGGTGCTCTGGGCCTCCTTTGCCAATTTGGTGCCTTTGCCCCTGGTATTAAAAAAAAAAAATGTATTGTTGTAATAAAGTAATTGTCATATTAAATCTGCCCCTGGTATTTGTTGCTTAGTGGATAGCTCCCAACAGAAAGCATGGTGTTGTACATCACCAGTCACATATCCTCACTCAGTAACAAACGCACAACAGTAGGAATATGGATATAGATCAAATCTCGTCAAATGAATGGGGAATGCCATTCTTTCGAGAAAAAAAGTCACAGAATCGGTACAGAGAGACAAATCACTACTTGAGTTTTGACAAAAAAGCAACCAGGTGTGTTGTCCGTCCAGTGACAAATTTGCACTAATGTCTTAAGGGACAGACTGGTGCAGAATAGCCTTGCATGCTACAAGGTAGGGGCAGACATAACCATGGATGAGCAACTGTTCCCCTAGAAAGCATGCTGTCCCATGTAAGGTAAACCAGACAAATTTGGGATAAAGTTTTGGCTTGCATCTGATGTGGAGACCAAATATATGGTCAATGGCTATCCATATCTGGGAAAAGATAAATGTTGAGATTGGGAGAGTACGGTGATGAACCCGATACAGTCTAACCTAGGCAAGAAACTCTTGACAAAAAGGACCAGCCTGGTAGGCACAGTGAGTAAAAACAGGTTTCTGTCCCACCTTCAGTGAGCCAGAAAATCCCACTACATAACATCAAAATGACCGACAACACAAAACTGGCAATATGTCAGGGAAAGCTGAGCAAAAAATGTGTGTATCCTCAGCACAACGCCCCAGAGGGTGAATATGGAGACTGACAGCAAGAAGAGAAAGCCATACACAGGGCATTATTATAACAGGTGCAAGGTGGGACTGGTTTTTTTGGGTCAAATGGGCAGACAGTATTCCACAGTACGCCACACGTCGACGGCCAGTGGCTGTCTTCTATAACGTGCTGTCATCAATGCATGCACCCTCTACAGGGGCTGCACAAACGGGAAGATTGCCAAACGCAACTTATTTCTCTGGCTGTGCAAAGAATTGCACAATGAACACATGAACATAAAGAAAAAGGAGACTGCACCACTGCCACTTCCTTGAGAGGCAGCGCAGTTACAGGAGAAAAAAGGCAGTGTGTAGTGAAAATGCACTGCAAAAAATAAATAAATAAATAAAAATAAAAATGCCGGCAAACTGTGTGTGGAACATACACTGTCAAGGTCTACAGTGTTTGTGCTGGTTGTGAGTAGCTGATGACTAATGCCGTTGATTCATGTCATTCCTGGTGTTCAAAATCCATGTTAATTTTTTATAAGAGCAGGAAAATTATTTTAATGTTTCATGTCTATGTGCAATGTCCTTTTTTGATGTTTGATGAGTTATTTATTTTTTCACAACTTTTTTCATTCACTATTCAGATTAAGTTATGTTGTTATCTTTTACATAAAATAAATGATCGTGCAAAAACTTAAAGAATAGGATTTAATTTGTCGGATTTTCCTTTACAGGACCAACGCCATCCTGACCCCCCACACCAAAAGTAAACAAGAGTCTGTGAATACATTTCATCTTTACTTTCTTCTACGCCTCTTCGGTTTCCTGAAAAGTGTTATATAAATGCATTGCATTATTACAATTTCTAGTTTGAAGTCTGATAAATGATTTTGAGCTGTACCAAAGTCTCACTAGACACACACACACACACACACACACACTCCCTGCGTGTTGCTCTCTTTGTCAATGGAGAACTAACTCTCAGTAGTTCTCTGTTCAAACTGCTCAACCCTCCATCCCTTCCCGTCCTCTCCCTCTCTCTCTTTGGCAGTCTCTCGGCCCTCCCACTAACTCTCCCTCTCTCCCCTCTATTCTCCCTCCTCCTCAGAGGACCAGCTCTGTCTCTCTTTGCACTTGTCTTTTCAGTCAAGGAGAAACTAATTGGAGGAAAGAATACAAGAAAGGAGCTGTTGGAAAACTAAACGCAGCAGCAAAACTTCACTTCTGTACAATATGCCACAGAAAGGTAAGATCACTGTCTCTGTCATTCTCCATCTCTCTCTCTCTCTCTCTCTCTCTCTCTCTCTCTCTCTCTCTCTCTAATTGCGCTGATCTATTTCTCAATCAGTCTGAGCAGGAGTTGGAAAGTTACCGTTTGTTAATCAGATGCAGACAAGATGGAGTCCGATTGATAATGTGAACCTGACACAGACAAAAAGGATTAAGACTAAAATTAAAAATAAACCAAGATATAAATAACATAAAAATGGAGATGACTGGGAGTTCAGAAATTATAAATTAGACGACACAATTTAAGGAAATGTGTAGCTTTAAAAACAGAGGGAAGACAGGAAGAGATGAAAGAGCGAGAATTAGGAGGGAAAAAGTTTAATGAAGCAACAGATCAGAAGAACAGAAGATTGAAAGAGAAAAGTAAAAAGTATTTGGGTAGTTTCAATGATGTAATAAAAGCTGCGTTGTTCAAGACCTCACACACACCCTGGCTTTAACTGAATTATCCAATCTCCAGATGCTCAATATTCAGTTAGAGTGATGCTGGAGTCAGTCAGAATACAGGAGAAAACCGAAAGTCAAAGAAAAGCAGCAGGAGGAAAGATGCAGTGTCCCCCGAGTGTCACTGTACAGCTGAACTGTAAAGTTTAAAAAACTCTGCACAGCTTCACCGGAGTTCAAAGCCAACTGCTGTGCTGCAGTTAATCATTCGCCTCAGATTGTCTGCTGGAGTGTGAACCTGGAATCATGTAGATCATGTGTATTTTCATTCGCTTCATTTGTATGTTGATTAAATTTATTTAGATTTGTTAAATCGTTTATTCGTTTCGACATTAAATTATATTAAAAGTTAATGAAGGTCCAAGCTTTTTGATGGTTTAATTTCAACCATCAAACAGCTGTTAGTAAAGATTTTGAATTTTCACAATTTTCTTTTTAATGAGACGATTGGCTTGTGTAATTATATGATCTTTGTCATCCACTGAAACTGTTTACCGCCTCGTTATTATTTTATGAAACAACATTTTATTTCATTTTCATTTTTTTTTTTTTTTTTTGTGGATATTCTGGAATAATTTGCTTTAAACGGTCAAATCCTTCATCTGGAGTTTATTCGTCTGGCCTTCTGAGTCACACTATTGTGTTTTTACGGGTCGCATCCGAACAATACTAACCCTTTTAAATAATATTCAAACATGAACACGAATAACTCTGGAGAAATTAAGGCCTCAGCACTTTTTTCCTTCGAAGGCCTGACAACATGTGCTGAAGTTACTGTTGCAAACCCAGACAAAAATAAATGAGTCGTGTTAAAATGATAACTGTCACCGAACCACACTAAAATCACATTTTAATATCCTGTGTGCCCTGGAATCACGTGCTTCATGATGTGTAATATGATCTAGTTGCGTGCAGAAAATCCAGAGACAGCAAAATTCAGGACGACAAAATTCCTTTTTAAGTGATGAACTAAGTCGGCTGTTAATTAACGACTTAATTAAATCGGAGCCAATTAACCGCATGATTAATCAGGTCAAATGTATTCATCCAACAAGATAATTTGGAGCTTTTCATTGTGTGAGCGGCAGCGGAGGGAGTGCGCGCTGCTCCCATATGTTCTGGAGAAGACGCCGCATCTCCTGCACGTGCACAGTCCCCTCTGTATCTGAGCACGCACCTGAGCCACAGAGCTGAGGAGTGCAGTGAGATCATTATTATCCAGAAGTCACTTTTCCTTTGACTTACAGTCCGGTGTGAAGTACAGCGGAGCGAAAGTCAAACACAAGATGGGCCTTCAGTGAGTTCTGTCCCGTTCACGCACAAAACTCTAATTTCACTGTAAAATATTTGCTTCTGTTTCCCGCGAAGGTGAATTTAACTCAGGTTTTCCAAACGGACACAGCTGACAGTACAAAAAAAGAAATAAACAAAAGCACGAAGAAACCCCACAAAAACACGTACAAAACACATACGCTGTTATTAAAATTATATTTTATATCTGCTTTTAACACTGACTGCATCCATCAACGTCCCGCTTCATCGTGTCACTTTTTGAATTCTTCATAATGTTACATAACGTTAAAAAGGACACAGAAAATTCCTTTAAATGTTCTTTAATTTTATGGTGTAACTACTGATATAGTTGTGTTTCCAAATTCCTGTAGAATATTATTCAGAAGAATCTGAAGTGTATGGTTACAAGAAATAGTTTTCAAAAAAGATTGATTATTATTAGTAGTAGTATTTTTTTTTTTTTTTTTGTGTGTTGTTGTTGTTGTTGTTGTTGTTGTTGTTGTTCCTGAGCCAGCAGCGGGACCGGCTCGGGACTTCTGTCTATCCGGCAGTAGCTCTCAGTCCCTCGGCTCTTTTCTCCTCGTATCAGCGGCTGAATATGGGTGAATTCAACTTTTATTTTGTCATCAGTGTGTTCAACAGAATTCCTTTGTGTACGCTATGCTGGTCAAATTGGGCTCCCCGCCGCGGTTTTGTGTGCTGGATTTTTTAACGAGCCGCAACTAACGAGGCAACGACACCAAAGTCCCGCGGACACACAAAGCCTGGCGGGTATTTACCGAGCAGAGCGGCGACTCCGCTCCTCCGGCTCTTTGTCTCCATTCACAGGGAGAAGGGCGCTGAGTTATAGCGGGAACAAGGTGGCCATAGCCGGCCTGTGTGTGTGCGTGTTTGTTCCTCTGTGGAGCTGCTTCATGTCCATTATGCGGATTGTTAATGACAGAAGGAGCCGCTCTGAAGCTTTTATTTCTTCGGCGAGCCTCAAAGGGCTTTGGTCTGGAGAGCTGGATGGAGAAGAATGATTGTCATATGCTTTATCAGCACAGTAACTCATCTTCCTGCCTGTCCCACCAGAGTTTCTGATGATAATGGACGAGTTATCAATTTGTGGATGTTTATGAGATACCTAGAACAATTGTCTACAATGTCCCTGTTATTGTTGGTTTTCATCATTATTTTTTTCTTCCATCTGGATCATAAACTTTAAATCACGATATTATAACACTGTAATTTTATAAATTTAACTCTGCATACCACTAATATAATTACTAAGCAGTCCAGGGATGCTGTCATTTAAAATCGGGCTGAATGACATACGTGCTAATTTAATATGGACCTAACTTCTTCCAAATGAAATTATTAAATAACATAATTTAAATTGTCCTTAGGGGGAAAAAAATAAAGAGACACTTTACTCAGACACTGACAGTCAGAGCAGAGACTGTTAAACTTCCTTAGTCTAAATGAGCAGAAATGCTCTAATTTTCTTATTGTGAAAGGAGCCAGGGTGCACAATAATTAAAAAATAATGGTCAGATTAAACATTCCATTTCCTCAGTATTTTTTTCCAGCCATCACCTGTTTATTTAAATTTAAACGACCTAGAAATTATCCTGTCTTCTTTACACCAACACTGTGAGCTCTAAGGCTCCAAGATAACTTGGAGAATCTGCAGCTGGATATGAAATATTTACAGATTTCATTCTAAACGATGGTACGTCTGTCACATCAGCACCACTGTTAAAAAAAAAAAAAAACAACTTCTCTGTTCAGTATTTAACTTTGAATCATCCTGAATTATACTTTGGAACAGAAATGGAGGGAGTGTTCTGACTTTCCTCCCATAGATCAACTACAAAATCAATTCTCTCTGAGAAACATCATCAGTGTAACACACACTTGCTGACTTTCTTGTAACAATGTGAAACCACGATCTTAAAATCTCACAGTACCTGATGATGAGCCAGAGACTCTACCATCAGACACATGCATGCAGTTAAAGAATAACAGTCTTACACATAGACACGCTTTTGACACACAACAGCTTGTCTCAGTGACACTTGTTTTATTTTCAAGAAAAAGTATAAAGATCCTCAAATGTATTAATCAAACAGTTAATTGTGAGTTATTAAGATATTAATAACATTCTATCTTAACAACTGAAAATAAATACAAAAAAATAAATAGATGTGGAGCTGCACTGGAATGCAATGTTGGAGCCGGACCGTGTCTGTACTCATAACTTTATGGACATTAGCATACATTAGCATATGAACCAATGAAAGGATGTTTGGCATTCAGCCATTCTGTCCAGACAGCGTCTCTGGGGTTTTTCACCCCAACATGCTTTTCCTTCTGATTTAAAAAAAAAAAAAAGGAAAAAAGTTTTTTCCTCCGAACAAGTTTGAAATAGATCAGCACTGGTTCTTCCCGTGTTGCTCATTCCCACTGCTCGTGAAGCTGTTCAACCAAAACTGATCTCTTCAGACGAAGACGCTATTATTTCTTCCTATTGTCTGGTTTAATGTCCAAGGAAAGATGTGTGTGATGCTGTGTCTATCTCCTGCACATTAAAATGTGGTAAAAGATGATTTGTTGTTTGTTTGTACAGATTACAGAAGTCAAACCAGCTGGGAGACTGGTGTGGCATCCATGATGCAAAACAGTGAGTTACATTTCAAAAGCATCTGTTGTACTTTATCTATGTATTTGATGTTACAGAATTTGCAGGTAAATACATTAAACTTCTCATGAAAAACAAACAGACATAAGACAAAGCAGAGCTGCTGGAGGCCCACATAAAAAAAAATCAATTCACCACAAAACAACTTTTTTGGTTTTAGCGACATGTGAACATCTAATAACCTTTCAAGTGAATCTCTAAAATCTCTGTCAGTATTTTTAGATTTTTTTTTTATATCAGTTCTAATTAATATTTTTATGATAACAGTCTATCAATGATTGAAATATATTAACATGAGAAATGATGAGATGAAAGGGTTTCATTGTTAGTGATGCACCCTCAGCTCATTCTTGAGCTCTGTAGCAGCAGCAGCTGAACCCTAATCCCACTGTCCAATACCTGCTCAGCAATATATGCAATATACATATTCCACATACAACATGTACTATGCACATAATGTAACATGTAGAAGCCAAGGGACTTTTGTGTTTGCAACCCAACCAAATGTACTTGTGAGACTATGCTTTGTGTGACTGCTAAGAATACAAGATGCCCATTAAAAGAAAATAAAAGAATGGGGCATGAGTCTCTTTTTACTAATAAAAATATGATTTGGAGTTGTAGCTAAATATAGGTACTTTGAAAAAGCTGCAAATCTGATAACTCTTCCTCTCTTTACTTGGTCAAGGGTGGTGAAACGTTTGCATTTTTACAACTAAATTTGGGTTTGGTTAAACTAGGGCTTTTATTTTGGTAGTTTTGCATTTCCTTTCTATCAGTTACAACAACATTGCAGTTACAGTGATGTGAATTTGGCAATGTCATAAAACAGAAGCCTGATGGGCCAAGAACTATCTGACAGTGACCAATGACCCTTTATATAAAATGCAGCTCTTCCTTCCATAACTCCATCTCTTCAGTTTTATGTTTTATGTGAATCCAAAATCAAGCCATTTATCCAAGTGACTTAGTTGACTGTCTTTTCACATTTGAAGTGAAAATGCAGGGCTGTACAAAACAACTTTGGTTGGCAATGACAATGAACTCCACCTGATTTCTTCTTTTTTACTGCGGGACAAGAGGTCCATGCTGTCTGCAGTGAAGGTGTGTAGATTACTTCTCTCCATATGTCTTTGCTTGTTTCCTTGTCCTGCGTCTGTCCAATGACCAGTATCACCCTGGATGAGACTAAATGATGTTAAACAATTGAAAATGACAGCCATGCTTCTTTAAGGTGTCAAAGGTCAAGCTAGGTACTCTTATGGCATGGCCTATGGGGTGAGGAGAAAGTGGAAGTACACAGATTACCAGTGAATGGATCACAGTGTACATTAGGAATTGATTGGAATAATTATGGGTGGAGTCATCTTATTTGACATTATCCAGAGACACAGATCTAACCCTAACCCTAACCCATAAATCCACCTGGAAGCACAGTGTGTTTTCTGCATGCAACCTGCAGAGCTCCTGTCATTGTGGCAAAAGTTGCAGCATTACTTGAATCTGGACAATATAAAATGTTTCTGTGAAAAACGAAACATGTTAGATTACATTGATCCTGTCCTTTCATCTCTGATGAATTTGTCCTTATGGATCAGTGAAAAAGTAGGACAGTATAGTGGTAAGCTCATTCGCCGTACAGCAAGCACAAGCTGGCTTCAAAGCTGTATTGTGTCTTAAGTAAACCTGTGCCAGCATCAACCACTTTATGTGACTCTGCTCATCAGATGAGAAAGGATCTGTGTGTCCTTCTGTGTGAACAAACCACATGTTCTGTTTTTTACTTTTGGGTGACTTTGTCTATTATACCAGTACATGGTTAAAGTGAAAATTAATTGAAGTTAGGTTCACTGTGGATGAGCTGATTTAAAGTGAAAAGTGATGAACTGCTCCCAGGGGCCTGCCTGCTGTGTGTGAGTGCCACAGAGGGCCCACAGTCAAATTGACTCCATATGTCTGTCTCTTAATTGTGTGTCAGCAGAGGAAAGCCTGTGTGCATTCCTCTGGGAAATGACACTGTGATTAACATTTCTACAGCAAAGCGATCGAGCCCAAAACACAAAGTGAACATGACGCAAGGCAGTATGGGGAAGAGTCTGAGGGTAAAATAATCCAGCATTAAACTACAAGTTAACAGCTTCTTCAGGGGCCATGACTCCTCCTGTATTTTAATTAACCACAAGTGATGCTCAAAGCCACGGCAGCATCAGGTGAACTGGAGAGGAAACACTCTATGATCCATGTAATCTATCTCTGTTTTCTGTGGAGTAGTTCAGCTCCTAGAAGGAGGTGCAAAGGTTGGCATGTCAGATGTATTTAAAAATGGGAGATCCCTTATTTCTCTCTCTCTTGCTGTCTTTATATATACATATTTATATATATGTAATTGTCAAATTGTCAAACCCAACAGTTCCACCACAAGAAGCATCTGGCCACAGTGAACAGAAAAAACTCCCATTGGTGGGAACCCCCCAGCAGTTTATGTCTATCATACCATAACAAAGGGATGATACAGGACTCACCTGAGCCAGTCCAAACTATGCCACCTAATTTTATCACAGAAAAGAATTTTAAGCCTGGTCTTTCCACACTACTCTTTGGAAAGCATGACGTTGTCTCATAGTTGAGGAGGATTTTAAATTCTATTAACAATTTTACTGGTACTCACTGAACCTAGCGCAAAGGAGATGTTGGTTTCAGTTTTCTTGGCGCTGGTGTATTTTTATAGTTTTTTTAGTCAAGTCCAGAGATAACAGATACATAGACTTGTATTAGCAGTTTTGAGACATCCTCTCAAAGCCCAAAGTTTCTGGATGTTGCCCCAGAAGACAAGGTGATGATTATCAGGTTTTCTGAGGAATACCTTTGGTGTCCTATATGTCTTTGTACACATTGTACAGTCTGCTGATGTGAATTATTTACTCTTATCCATACTCAGCAGTTTTGAACTGGACCCAGAAATACAAATACAATTACTAACACATAAAATAAATTTTTTTCATTAAAATTTTTCTCTCTCCCACCTGGCCTATGGGAAAAAAAACACAATGATTGTGTACTGTTATATAATTATAGCAGAGGACTAAAATCTTTGATTTAAACCAGCTATACTGGTAAAATGGTTTGTGTGTGTGTGTGTGCATTAATGTGTGTATGGCCAAATGATTTATTAATGTCCTTTTGAGAGCTTTATAAATCTGCAATATGCTTTCCCTCCACAGAGCCATTAACAGACAATAGACAATTGACTGGGTGTAAATCCGGACTTAACCTGCAAGGTCACAGCATAGACTGAGGTTTGGGGACCTCCAGCAAGCAGAGCATTTTAAAACTCGCATGAAATGAAGCCTGCAGGAGAGCCTGTTACCCAAGTGCTGCATTTTGCTGCTTCGCTGTCAGACATTTAGATGACGTAATAATGACTTCAATGTGAGCTTTATCAGAGATTGGAAGTTCAGTCTCTCAGGTTACACTCCCTCAGAGCATAAACAGCATCATTTTACAATAAGTAAGTTTTTCCTTGCCACTGTCACCAAGTGCTTGCTCATGGGAGGATCTGTTGGGTCTCTTTAAATCATTTTATAAAGAATTTGGTCTCGACCAGCTCTGTATGGAAAGTGCCTTGATGTAACTTTGTTATGATTTGGCTTTATATAAATAAAGCTGACTTGATTTAGATTTTTTTGATTTGATAAATTAAAGGAGCACTAAAATTAAAGGGAGCAATGGCAAGATGGAGATATATTGGACAGATGTTAGATGTGACATTTGTTGTTACACCATTTCCTGATGAATATGTGTCAGTAAAATCCATCTAGGAAGTTACATTAATTTTATTTAACACAGACGTATCCTGAGAAGTATCCTGAGAAACACATGAGAAACTTTGTTTTTGACTAAGGAGAAGTTAACGATGGTTTTGTTGTCTTCATTTCACCCTTGCAATGCCCTCTCCTTGTGCATGTGCCTGATCAGTGTGGCTGTTCAGTCCATTGGTGTTTGACTTTTTTGTATCACTTAAAAAATATTGTAGCGTAAAATGTAGCCACACAACTGACACCATTTTCTTTTTATTTAAATTGTGTATTTGCATCTTTACGTGTGTGTGTGTGTGTGTGTGTGCGCGCGCGCGTGAAGGTCACAGTGGAGTAAACCAGCTGGGAGGTGTGTTTGTGAATGGGAGACCTTTACCTGACTCTACCAGGCAGAAGATCGTGGAGTTGGCACACAGCGGAGCTCGACCTTGTGACATATCCAGAATATTGCAGGTAAACTAATCTAACTAAACTAATGGAGGAATCTATCAACACTGATGCTGGCAGTATTTGTACATGATGCTCCTGATGAACTGATTGCAGGGCCATGGGTCAGTATGGGTCAGAGGTCATCAACAGACTGTTGCAGTGTTATAATGAATAGGCTCCAGGTTGCAACATTCAGATACACTTTGTCCTTTAGCATTAGGATCATTCCACTCATTCCACTCAGGATCAATCACTCACACTTCAAAGTGTGAGTGATTTTGATCAACGGTCACACAAACTCTCCTGACTGAGTGAATTCTGCCTGTTGCCTGCCTGTCAGGAGAACCTGAGGAAATTTGGGTGGACCATTAGTTTAACAGCTCCTACTGCTGTAATTTTGTAGACCAGTGATCATTTTCTGGTTCCAAATGGGTTGTTCTCATTATTGAACTCAACTGCAAACACTTAGGCCCAATCCCAATGGCTAAAAAGTAGGGGTAGGGGGTATATTGGGACTGGGCCTTATAGTTTGGTGAGGGAATCGGGTGTGTTAGTACCCTCTTGGCTTATAACCTCACCGGTGCCTGTCACCACTGAAATAGTCCTACTAATACCTAATTCCCATTAATACTCATTGAAATAATATATGTAACATGTTGCTGTGCTGTTTTTGGTGCCAGGTGTCTAATGGCTGTGTGAGTAAGATCTTGGGCCGGTATTACGAGACAGGTTCAATTCGTCCTCGGGCCATTGGAGGGAGTAAACCGCGGGTGGCCACTCCAGAAGTGGTAGGAAAGATCGCTCAGTATAAGAGAGAGTGTCCATCCATTTTTGCATGGGAGATCAGAGACCGGCTGCTAGCAGAGGGTGTCTGCACCAACGACAACATACCCAGTGTAAGACCTTTCTGTTCTTCAGCCATGTCATGCCAGTTAGCCTTAATGTTAACACTTTACAGGGTAATAAGTTAGAGATTTTCCACTAGATCAGCAGGCTCACACTGGTGTTTTTACAAACAGCTGACACAAGGGCTTTTATTATACTCCTCAGTTAGATCCCATGTCAGAAGCAACTTTTGATGTGAACACATCTCAGCAGAGGTTTAAACTTTTGAATGTGAGACATTGAGACTAACTAGGTTGGCCAATGAATGATATCAGTAAGTGAAATAACAGTAAAATAAGAAAATGTTTGGAGTTGTCAGTCACAATGTTAATCAGTTGCCACTTTATCAAACTTCACCTGTTTGAGTGAACGGGCCAGAGACTAACAACAAGATGAGTCTGAATTCTTGAGAATTTTCTGATGTCTGCCAGAATGCTGTGTAGGAACATAACTATGTCTGGCCATGAAGTTGTGCTTTACTCTCTATCTCTTTGTTTTACGTTTACTTTCTACCCTTTTATTGGAATGTTTGGATGAAATAAGGAAATCACAGTGAAGTTTGGTTTGATATGCTCGCATTTGACTGTACTGTACATAATGTAAAAGCTGAGAACTGACATGAATCTCAAGAGTGTTTAATGAGGATGGCTGAAGTTTGCCTAAGTGTGTATATTGTAGATGATGTGCAATAGTTGCTCTCCAGCAACCCCAGTGTTTGTTACCAGGTTTCATCAATAAACCGGGTGCTGAGGAATCTGGCCAGTGACAAGCAGCAAATGGGCACTGTGGGAGCTGAAGGGATGTTTGACAAACTCAAGATGCTCAATGGACAAAGCACCTGGGGAGGACGTTCAGGCTGGTATGCTGGGAACACACTCACTACAACAGGTGAGACACAGACTTGTACTAAATCTTGCACAACACTGTGACTGCCACTACTGAGACACGAAGGGCTCGAGCATGGCACTAGGCAAACAGGGACAGATTCTTGGTCGAAGGAATACCAAATTGCCTTTCCTGTAAACCAGCAAGTCTGTGTTACATGTATATATCATCAATGGTTAACATAGGGCTAGCAACAGCATGACATCAGAGGTACCACGTTATAGCATTTATTGCGATCCACAACTAAATATTAACTTGACCCAAAGTTGAAACCAAAAGTAAAAAATGAATCCTCACACAGGGAGAAACACTGGTGTGCACATCGCTGCTGCTATCCTGATCTGTGGCATACCTTGCCTTGTTTCCAACATATGCTACAAGAATAACAGTAGAGATTGTTTTCTAAAACCACTGCCTAAAACAAAAAATTAGAAAAAAGATCAGAGCATGACACATATTTGTTGGCTGGCAATATTAAGAATGTTACATTACCCATTCACTCAGGCCAATATATGTATTAATCAAAAGCAGGCTTCGCATTGTGGGGCTGACTACACACACTGTATGAGTAAGTGTCATTGCTACCTACTTTTAGGCAGTTTAGGCAGCAGGTTTCTTTTATTTATTTATTTATTTATTTATTTATTGTTGTTTTTGTTGTTGGTGGGTGCCATAAATGCTTATTGAATGCCATGTGGAATTTCTACAGTTCACCATCAGATTTGATCCAGTGTACCCCAGATTTAGTTCAGTAAAATTATTCCATTACATTTTCCTATTTAAAATATATCCCACATGACTTTGCATAGAGTTCACACATGCTGCTTCCTTTCTTCTCGCTTCAGCGTGTGTGATTGAGAGGCCCAGTTGCTGCTTGGAGTTCACTCATATACTGCTGCTCCTCCTCCAGCACCTTGGGATTACAACTGTGAAAAGAAGTCATGCTATACTAGCACAGCTCCCCTTCAGTTTACACTATGTGCATGTGTGTGTTTGTGCGTGTGTGTTGGTGCGTGGGTGTGTGGGTGTGTGTGTGCATGTGTACAAGTTTGTGTGAAGGGGAGGAACTGGAGACGTCTGTGCTCATTTGTATCTCTTTCTGCATGACTGACTGTGACACTGAGCAATGACTTCACTCTGTTTTGCAGTCTCTGTCTGCAGGGGATAATGAATAATTAGGCTAGCACCACAAATAACATAAGTTCCACAGGGAGCAGGACTCATGCACCTTGCAGAGATCACATGTTGGTCTCACGGTACCTTCACTCACCATTAACCCTCATGTGCGGTTTAATTTCATGGATTTGGATTTTACATAGTGGGCTTTAATGAAGTATTGTGCACTAGACCCACTGCTTTAGATGCTATAAAAAGGAATGAAATGAAATAGAGGTTTCAAATAAATAATAAATAAATAAACAAGAACAAAAATGATGTGTGAAGCTGTTTGACTTGTGTTTGGGTCAATACAGTAAATTCAGTGAGCTTTTAGCACCTTTCTTGGTCTTCTCCACCTCCTGAAAAACACATCTGGATCTTTAGCTTCTAAAGGGTCCGCAGTCAGTGTCTGTCAGAAGTTTGACGCTGACCAGTGATCATGTTTTATATGACGATATCAGGAGTTTTCAAAATGATCCTTAAATTATTGTAATTCGTACTAATAACTAGCATTGAGCCAGATACTCAATACTGAAACGAGTATCCGGTACAGATAAAGCAATTTTGATTCGTACGCATATCATACGAGTCAATATCCCGCTGGGCTGAAGGAAAACCCTCCTCAGGACGTCCTGTGATAGGACAGAGCACCACGCGTCATACTCAGAAAGCCACTCCCACCGGAGGGGAAACAAATCAGTGGCACAATTTTAAAAAAACTCCAGTAATTATCTTAAAACATTATTTCAGCTTGTCAGATGGTCATTTTAACACGCTAGCTGTACCGGAGAAAAAAAGCTCACATCTGTGGGTCTTTGTCATTGTCCCTTCATTTTTAAGGAGGAATGACCCCACTGAGCGGCCGGAGGTGACAAGCATCAGTATTTACAACTACCTGATGGAGGAAAGATCATCATTTAACCTAATAGAGATCAAAAGTTAGGCTACATCATCATTTTAAAATAGCTTTTTATACCCCCACCCTTTCAAATCCGCCCCACTTTATGGGCCTGTGAGGTAAAAACCTGATTGGTAACAGAAGTGGTGTTGTATGTACGTTCCTTCACCAGGTCAGTTCGGTGTAATACAAATTAAGTTGAAAATAAAAATACATTGAGGCTTACAACAAATATAGCAACTTCTGACCAACCCGTGTCAATTTCAGGCTAAAAAATAAACGGTTTGTTTAAGTCCCGTCCCCTCCGAGTATGAACACGGTTTCAGTAGTGTAGCTGGTTGAACCCTAACCCTGCTAATAACAACACTAATATGATCGTGTTGCCCCACAGTAAGAAAGTCTGTCCAAACACATGCATGTTTAGGTCCACTGGTGACTGGTCCATAGGTCTGAGTGTCCAGGATGTGACTGACTGTGGCAGAAGGTGAATTAATGAAGCCGAAGAACGCCCCTCAGCTGTGGTGTCGTGGGCGCGATGTTTTGCTTTTATAAAACGGTTACCAACAATGGAAACATGAAAGAGGAATGAACAATCTATTTCATGTAGTTTTTATTGAATCAGACAGACATATTATCCAATAAAAATAACCCCACTGTGAAAAAAACAGTCCCACCTCTCCTACGTTAGCTCTGCAGGTGAAAATTAACCTTAAACATGTGAATTCAGCTCATTTGTCTATTTGTTAATGCCATCAAAACACCGCCGCTAAGGTTTGCTACCTGCTGAGAAAGTTGGTTGTTGTCATGGAAACAAAGTTGTTTCTCTGACAATGACAATACTGAAGAGGAATACTCTATCAAATTAAGCACAACACATCACAGCAGACCGTTTTATCATTATTAATAATAATAATAATAATAATAAGCTCATTATACCACAGCTGAGGGGGTCCTTTTTGCTACCTGCTGTAACAGTCGGTTGTTGTCATGGATACATTGCTGCTTCCCTGACGCGGAATGATATGCTGTGATAAGGCTTTAGAATAGTAGCTGTGGTATACGCTGATTATATCATAAGTTAACAACCAATCAGATTGCACGATTTCACACTTCCGTTTAATAATGAATGAATAATGTGAAGAGGGAAACTAATTATTAATGATTAAAAACAATTTTTTTATAATTAAAAGGTATATCAATGTTTTCAATGTGCTATCTATGCTATATTTATTTATGAACATTTTAGATCCTGCAACCCAGAAAAGGATAAGGGGTAGAAGATGAACGATGAATGAATGAACATTTTAGATGTAATAGCCACAAATTAAGACTTTGTTTTTTCTTATTTTGGAGCACCTGGTAAAAAGAAAGATGCCGTAATATGAGTAATTCATGATAAAACAAATATGTCATTATCTCAGCAACACTAAGTAGAAAATGTGTAATCTATACAAAAAGAATAAGAATAACCCATAAGTAACCTAAATAAAATGCCAGACCAAGATTTTGAATATCTTTTCTTTGAATATTAAGATATATATATATATATATACAAAGACGTCTTCTCTAAACTGAAATTTTGCAACGTAAAACAGGATGAATTCATTATTGGTGGAATTCGTGAAAAATATACTTATATATTATTTTCAAAACGTATTTTCCGCCATCATGGATATTATTTGACTTCTATTGGGATACTGTCACCATAGTTTCTTTGTGATCACACTGATTGTAGTTTGTCCTATTTCTTCTGCCATGGCTCATTTCTGCAGAGTGTGCACAGGGAGAGGCGGGTGACAGCTCCGTCTCGGCTATTTCCAATAGTGAAGATTCTGAGGAAACTCAGATGAGACTTCAGCTGAAGCGAAAACTGCAGAGGAACAGGACATCTTTCACACAGGATCAAATAGAAGCACTAGAGAAAGGTAACATGTTGTCATCAGTATCATAAAGCTGCACACACAGCTGAACTTCATTCATCCATACATGCATTATTGTTTATGTACGAAGAAATATCATCTGAGTCAGATTGACTGAGGACCATGCGATTACAGGATATTAACCACTATGGCCATACCTTCTTCTTCTACACTAATAATTACAGACAGTTTTGAACTTATCCTGATTTCAAGCTTTCCCTAATCAAATATTGGTTCTATTAGTGAGTTCATTGTTGTATATATATATACATATATTAAGGATGACAAAATTAATGCGTTAATTCAGATGAATTAATTGCATTACACGATTAATTGATGAATTTACGTGTTTTAAAATCACAAAAAACAAACACTTCAGTAGCCCAACATGATGCATATCGGGCACTAGTGAAGTTTGAGTTGCTATAAGTTGCTGTCCAAGATGTCGGCCGGCAGTACAGAGCAAAGGAGGGCATTAGTGTGCAGGATTGTCTGTTGGAGAAAGCACACCACTGTGGAGTAGGTGACAATGAAAGAAAGGGAAGTGACACACGTTCTTTTATTTCGCACTGATTCATTGTTATTGATACTTTATTAGAGTAATCGATATTCAAATAAGGGGCGTGTGAGTATCGCCATACTGATACCACAGAAGTGACACCTCCATCACTAGTGGTCAGCTCATTCATTAGCCCACGAAAAGAACACACTGCTGGCTCGCAAATATCTCGCTGAATCTCCCCATGGTGACTTTTTTCTGTTCTTCAGATTGATGAAGATGATTTCATTAGGATATTAAATGTCATGTCATTATAACAGATACTGGAATTTACAGCTTCACTATCACCATTGTTACCATCATATCAATGCACTGTAGTGCACAATCCTAACTATTATTACTATGTAATAATACAATGTGACTCGTTACAGAATTTGAAAGGACTCACTATCCAGATGTGTTTGCCCGAGAACGCCTTGCCAACAAAATAGACCTTCCAGAGGCAAGAATACAGGTCTGTTTTTGTCCTTATCATTGGTTAGACTTCCCAGTCACTACGTATGTTTGTGCATATCTGTGTTTGTTTAGGGGGTGAATTCTTCCTGTTCCTCCTGATTTCCAGTCTATCACAGTGAGGTTTAGTTTGACCTCATTACTGTCTTAAGGCTCAGCTAAAGTGGAGTTCTATTCACTTTGGCTCCAAATTCAAAATTCAACTGAACAGTAGAATATACATTTATTCTTTCACTTCATAACAAATGGCTTGTGCTGCCTTTTCAATCTGTTCCCTTGCATGTTTAGGTTTGGTTTTCCAACAGACGTGCAAAGTGGAGAAGAGAGGAGAAGCTTAGGAACCAACGCCGCCAGGTGTCCAACTCCTCCAGTCACATCCCCATTAGCAGCAGCTTCAACACCAGCGTTTACCAGCCTCTGCCACAGCCTACTACACCTGGTACTGATGAGGACATGAAGTGAGAACATTCTGTCCTGTCAAAACATATTTATAGTCCCCAAGAATTAAAAAAGGTATAATATAGGTTCAGAGGTAGGACCAAGCCACTAACCCTAGAATTCATGGATCATATGTTCTACCACTTAAATCAGGTATCAGATATGGAAAAGATTTTCATTTTGAAGTGATACTGTGCAAATTTCCTTTTCCTTTTCAACATTTCCCCATTCCCATCCCTCCAGTTTCCTTCTCATCAGGAACCATGTTGGGAAGGCCAGATCCAGTTCTGTCCAACAGCTACAGCATACCAGCCATGCCCAGCTTCAGTATGGCTGCTAGCCTGCCAATGCAAGTAAGACAGAGGAATACACAACTAAACCACAGGCACAGGAATACCTAGCTAGAACACTGAGAGTTAGACGTGGCATCTCCATGTCATTCTGTCTCTGACTTCAGACAGAACAGTTAAAGTCTCACTGTTCAGAGAATTTCATCCTGGACAGCAAAATGAAACTCCAGGCCCAGTATGCATCCTGATTTCACTACCCCTGCACTTTCACATGTGCTGCTGGCTGTCAGTTTGAGGTTTCTTTCTGTTCTGGAATTAGGCCTTAGGCCCGAGTATTGGGTGTATCCTGCTATCTGGGACATGTTGAAAATTGATGTGATTGCTTTGAAGGGAGAGACTCAATTAGCCTCTTCACATTCAGCTGTGGATACTTCATGAAGTTGTTACTGTTGTTTAGCAGGTCTATATTATTTATTCCTATTTGTTTGTAACCTGACCTGTTGTTGTTTTTTTTACCTACTAATTCATTCACTGTCCCTGAATCATCCTCTTAACAGGTTTTTATATTGGCATCTTAGTGGTCTTTTATTTATATATTTATTTTGCTTCTTATCCTGATCAGTGAGCCTTGTGAGCACCTGCCCATGTCTGTTCTGCGCTGTCTTAATTGTCTGTTGTCCTTAATCTATGTGTGTAGGTTGAGATGCCCTCTCCTTCCTGTTACTGCAAACAACGGGTCCTAATAAAGTCACCTTGACCTTGACCTTATTTTTACAGCAGTGAGGCTGTATGACTGTTACCCACAGGTGAAAGGCTTACAAGGGTGTTAAATGTTGGTGTTAAGTCTGTCATATTCATTTATGATTTCAGGCATCCAGCCAGACCTCTTATTCCTGCATGCTGCCCACCAACCCCACTGTAAATGGGAGAAGTTATGACACATATACTCCTCCACACATGCAACCACACATCAACAGCCATTCAGTAACATCTTCTGCAACGTCGTCAACAGGTATGAAGGTACCCAACTAGATACATTCCCTCCCTTTCCTGACGATGCCTGAGCTGCTCACAAATAATAATTTTTCTTCAGTAACTTTTTATGTTTCACATACATGTTGATACTGTGTTCCGCACCATGATATCAGATAAAAATATTTTTTAATCCTTTTATATTAGTTTCTGTTATTTCACATCCCTCAACAGTATAATAATATTAAAGGGGGGTGTGTTTTGACGATGCTGGGCTGTAACATTAATTCATGTTGATAGGAGATGCAGTATGGCCTGTCAGTTTAAAACTGAAACATGCAACAAGACCATCTAAACAGGATTAAATAAAAAAACAAAATAAACTTGGATCAGGGATTATAAAGTTTATTGTTTACTGATTGTTGTTTACCTGTTCCCTGACAACCCCTCTGCTCTAATTGGTCCAGGTCTGATTTCCCCTGGTGTCTCAGTTCCAGTCCAAGTTCCTGGGAGTGAAGCAGACATGTCACAGTATTGGCCACGTCTGCAGTGATCATCTCTGACAGCTTACAGGAATCCCTGAAGAAATGACTCTTTTCAGACTTTTAATGCTTTTAAAGCAAATAGTGGAGATGAGCAGGACAGAGAGAGTTTAAATATTACTGTTCTGCCGCAGTGGATCAAAGGTTCTGAGGTACCCTCTGCTGCCAATAAAAGTTCAGCTGGTGAAGAAGTTGTAGCCTGAGCTGTAGGCTGAACTTGAAAGTTGCACTCACCACAATTGACAGTTAACCGTCCTTTAGGAAAAACTGAACCTCACCTCAGTGTCTGGTGGGAAGGCATATTACCTCTACTTTCAGTTCATAATTTAGATTAAGCTGGTGCATTTGTAGCAAAACCAAGAAATTGACTGAGCTGTAAAGGAAAGAATGTCATGAAACTTGAAATTCATTGTCTGCTAGATTGCTTTGTCAGCAGATTCCAAAAGCCTTCCAAAGGGAAAGTGTATAGAATTTCAGAGTGTGGACTCTGTGATATGTGTTTGGTATTGTAAAAACCTTGACTTGAATGTGGTCTGCTAACCGGAATCTGTTTTAATTCCAAAGGGGCAATGTCCAGAGATTCAACATTAAAACCAATCATTTAAAGACTGGAAACAGAACAAGTACTATGCTAACTTATAAAAGTGAGCTTACGATTGTGTCTTGGAAGTAGATCTGTTTCTAGGTTGAGATGTAAAGTATTTCTCTTCTCCAGTGGTCTGGGAGGGTTTCCATAATAAAGTTATTTCAATTATATTACTTGTTACATTCTATATTGTTGTTATTATTATTATTATTATGAATTTTTGGCTAAATGACAGTCACTGACTGAGTCCATCCTTCCCGGACAGACTGGTATCTCAACTGGTTTGCCAGAGATGTGTGTGGGGATAATACAGAGGAGCCCAAAAACCCTAAGCATGCACTCATGAGCCGAGCATACGGTTGTTGTTAGTTAAAAGCTGTTCCTCTCTGTGCAGTCTGAGTCTTCCCAATGGAGCAGAGGACTGTGTAGATGTCAGCTGTGTCATTACACACTATAGCCACAGCTCTAGTGTGTCTGCAGGTTAAGAGAAGCAAGAAGCTGACTGACTGTCAGCGGGGACTGCCCACTGGACTTCAAGTGCTGGAATTAGCGCTCTTTCTCGCTGTTTCTCGCTCATGCTTTTTTTCACTATTCAGGGAGTTGGAGTTAAAAGGTGCTCAAACATCATTAAATTAAAACTCAGCCAATCATTTCCAGTTTTAAAGCATAATCAATAGCTAGAGCACACAGCATGAATAGGTACACTCTCACTGAACATAGAGGAATATTTTCTGTGAGAATGTTTTCTCAATGAATACCATCACAGTTTCTACAAATATAACAAGATTACTTTACAACAACAGAGAAAACCATGTCATTAATTTCCTTAAAACCAATAAATTAGGCAACTTTGATTCAATAATAAAAATATTTTAATGTTGTAGTACTTCCTCCCTTACTCTTAAGTACTGCACTGACCCTCGAATTTAGTGATACATTATTCATTCTACATTATCCTCTCCAGTCATGAGTCTCGCTCGCTTTCTCTGTTTCTCAACCACTCTGGTTGAGGCAGATGGCTCTGACCCTGTTGCTGATTCTGTCTGAGGTTTCTGCTTCTTAAACTCTTCCTTCAACTGTTGCCAAGTACTGAACTGAACTAGGATTAGCTGTATCACCCCATGAAACCCTGAAACCAATAAAAGGTAGAAGATGAGTGAGTCAGTGAGTGAGTGTTGAAGTTTGCAACATCTTGTTTCATCTATCCTGTTCCCGTCTTCAAGTTTGTCTCAGTGCTTGATGCTCCTGAACTTGTCACTTCAAAACTTTCCACAGGGGCCCAATGGGGTTGAGGTCAGGTGACATAATTGGCCGCTGCAATATTTTCACTATGTTCTTCCACAAGAATGCAGCAATCGCCTTGGAGAAATGTTCAGAATTAGATAAGGGTAGCATCCTCTCCTTCAGGATTTCAGGTTTTCTTCAGATTTTGCAGCAAATCTACAAATTCATGTTGCCACCAATTAAGAACAATTCTCCCACAGCCTCAGCATTCATGCTGAGTCCGTGCTCTTTGGACTGCGTTCCTCCCTTATGAAACACCATTCATGTTGGATGCCATCAGATCCAGAAAGATTGATGTTGATTTCATCAGTTCAGAGAATGTATTCTGTGCTACAGTCCTTTACAAGAAGGGGCAGAGCTGTCTGTTCTACCTGCAGATTCTGAGGTCCTTTGGGTGATGAGCACTCTTCTCTGCTGGGGAGGCAGCCTTACAGTCAAAAACACCAAGCGATTGGAAAAGCTGGTCAAAATAGCAGGCTCAGTGCTGGGCAGGAGACTGGACCCGCTAAGATCTGTGGCGGAGAAGGACACTGAACAAACGGAGAGCTATAATGGACAATCGCCGACACCCTCTCCACAGCCATCTGGAGCAACAGAGGAGCAGCTGCAGTGGTCGGCTCCTCTCAGTGCGCTGCAGACCGGAGCGATCCAGGTGATCCTTTGTCCCCACAACTATAAGACTGCTCACCTCCTCCTGAATTCAGTCACATACATGCTCACTCACACATCACACATATTACCTCTGCCACAGCTGGACTGGATGTTGGAGTGGGCAATTTGAATTTAATTTTTAATTTCCATCCATCCACTTATCCGGGATTGGGTCTTGGGAAATTTGTAATTTTGGATTTTTAATTTTAATTTGAATTCAAATTTTTACTTGAAACCAGTTATCTGCTATTTTGCATTTATTTTAATTTACTTTTATCATATGTCTCATTTAACACCAATGTGCTATCATTGTCTGAGTGGAAGTGTGGTTATTGTTTTTACATTTTGGTGGGCTGTTGGAGAGTTGAATTTCCCTTTGGGATGAATAAAGCTCTATCTATCTTTCTAACTATACTTATACATTTCTGGGTCCCAGGTCGTTTCTTTTTTTTTTTTTTCAGGGAGCTCATAAAACTCGGAAAAGTCGTTAAACTTGTTATGTGTTCATGTCCATTGATTCATTAGTTAATCTTGTGCTGCTAATCAATTTCCGGTGCTCAGCGGGGTGCTGGAGCTAATCCCAGCCTATGCTCCTGGCGAGGTTGGGGTACACCCTGGACAAGTCGCCAGTCCATTGCAGGGCCAACACACAGAAACAGAGAGAGGCAAACAACCACTCAGACTCAGACTTACGGACAATTTAGAGTCTCCAGTTAACCCAAACATGATGTCTTGTCGGTGGGAGGAAACCTACGCATTCATGGGGAGAACATGCAAACTCTGCACAGAAAGGCTCCAGGTGCAAAAAAACAAACCTACAACCTTCTTGCTGTGAGACAGCGCTAACAACAATGACGTTGTGCTGCCCCACATCTCGTTAAATCTAATATATGGTGGCATTGAGAGTTACACACGCAGTCAACTCTCACACTGCAAATACAACCAATAAAGAAACAGGCAGCAAATATTCTCAATGTATGAAGATCAATGCATATTTGTTGTTCCTTTAATACTTTAGTTGCAGTGTTTTGAGCTCTCAAGGCCATCATATTAAAATTTCCTTGAGTGCTCAAGTGCATGCACTATTTACAAGCATGGGCAACAAAACTGAATTGTCACCCTTACTTCCGTAGACCCTAATCAAAGTTCTTACCTTAAACCTAAGCATGGATAGGAGACAGGTGCAGTGGGCTAAAGTGTGAATTGTGTAAACGATACCATCCATTTTGATCACCACTGTGCCTCCATGGGTAGATCAATCCAATAATGCAAAAAGTTTGATTTTGAAAGGATGATAAAAAAATTGTGTGACATGAGATTGGGAGTCTATGAGGCAAGCACCAGTAGCTGGCATTCAGAGCACTTCACATACACACACACAGGTTCACAGAAATTTCATACACTGTTGAAAAGAATAATAATAAAAAAAAAAAACCTATTCATTGGCTCTCTCCTTCTGTTCATTCATTCATTCAGCCTGTCATTTCTTTCTGTCTTCCATCGGCCAGCGGGTGGCTGCAAAATGAGAATGGGGTCAACCTCTTCTCATTTACCTAACAAAAGACTGGAAAAAAGAGAGAGAGACACAAGAGCTGACGGCTGTCACAAAGAAAAGGAGAGGGGATCAAGACAGATGACCTGCAGCGCCACTCTGAAAAGTTTCATTCCATTACATCTAACACAATCCACATCATGTCAGCACATATCAATTACTGTCTGCATCCAACAGCATTAAAGGAAGTCTAATCATAATTTCAGCATTTTCAGAGTGATCAATGATGGCTTCCTACCTTCCATCACTGAAACAAGAGTCATTACAAGACCATTAGGTTATTCTGGTCATAACAGAACTCTGATTGTCTGTGCATTTGTTTGTCTGCACACAAGGTGATGCACAGCACTTTGTTTCCATGGTTTTTCAACACACTCATTTTCTTTTCCTACAAACACACTTCTCCTCTTTTAGCTTATTCAAATGAACTGAGAACATGAGATGGGAATTTAAATTAGATTAAGGCCACACCCAGAGGTAAGTAAGACTTGGGAAAACATTTTACGCAAGTTATCCTTTTGTTCATGCTGGAAATGAAGACAAATGAAATACTGAAGATGGAGGAAAATAAGCTTTGAAGGAACAGCAAGTACTTTCCCATAAAACCCACATTAGCCGATTCTCACTCATTATGCTTTGGTGTAAAAGCTTTCTTTTCCATTGTAATAATTTGTTTTGCTTCAATGATCCAGTATCTGTCAATGCTTTTAGGCATTAGTTGGGCCCTTATTACTTTCTTTGTGAACATCCATATTTACACATTTCACAGGTCCCATCTTTAAAGTTTGAGCTGTGAGTCTAAAAAATTAAACTGTTACCATTGGTAGATGCTAATAGTAAAGGGAGTTTTGAACTCCTAAAGTACTTTGAAGTTTTAAAATTTACTACTTTACAATGCATGGCTGGATTCCTCAACCCCATGGACCCATAAAGGCTACAGCCAGCAGAATTTTTTGGATGTTTATGCAACGTGGATAATCCTAGAATATGATGGATTGTGTTTGCCAAGCTGTCACTGTACTGAGACTTGTTTTGAATCCATCCAGCCATCTATGCAGTTGGGTATTCCGAGGTATAAAATCCATACAGTGAGTTCTGGGTCACCGTCTGGTCAACTTCTCTTGAACATGCCTGTAGATTCTCCAAAGGAAGGCCCTGAGCACGGACTCCTTTTGAAGGAACAGTTACCTTTGTCCAAGCTCATGGTAGCCACTTCTCTGCCACTCCTCAGAGATAATGACAATCGGTGTTTGAACAAGGACCCGTTGGTGAACTGAAAGCTTTGCCACCTGGTTCAAATCAAATCAGATTTATTTACCATAATTTCCAGATTATAAGACGCTACTTTTTTCCACACGCTTTGAACCCTGCATCTTAAAAAAATATGTGGTTAATTTATGTATTTTTACGGGTGACGATCTTCATGCTGCTAATACATTTAGCATCACATCAGACCAATGAAATTACCCAACAGGTCACAGTGACCAATGAAATTGTTCAAATTAAATTAAACGCACTCACTAAATTCTTCAGATCACTCATTTATTTTGTGCTTCATCAACACACCCTTATCATGGAAAACACACGAAGCAATGCATATGATGCAGCTTTCAAGTTAAAGTCGATCAATCTGGCGAAAAGGTGAAATCTTTCTGTGTGACATAATTCCTGCCATATGACATTTCCTCCCATATTTCCAACATCTGCAGCTTATAAACAAGTGCGACCTGTATGTGTCTGTTTTTCTCTTTAAATTTAGCAGGTGCAGCCTATATTCAGGTGCGCTCTATGGTCTGGAAATTACAGTATATAGCACCAAATCATAACAAAGTTACATCAAGGCACTTACATATAGAGCAGGTCTAGACCAGGCTCTTTATGATGAGAAAGCACTTGGTGACAGTGGCAAGGAAAAACTTCCTTTCAGAGGCAGAAACCTCAAGCAGAACCAGGCTCAGGGGTGCGGCCATCTGCCTCGACTGGTTGGGTTGAGAGTGGGAGAGAGAGAGAGAGAGAGAGAGAGAGAGAGAGAGAGACATGGGGGTGGGGGAGCAAAGTTGGGTAAAGTAGGGAGAGGATGAGAGCAGGAGGAAGGGATATTCATTACAGGTGCAGGCAGGAACATGTTGCTGCATGAAGTTCATGGAGTTGAGCTGTAGTACAGAATTCATGCTATATGGGACCAGCAGGTGTTGCAGGAACATGGGATGGAGATGAGTCACCACCTGCAGGATGAGGACAGGGAGAGAGAGGAGAGGAACTGGGAGAGACAGAGACTTTGGGAAAACATGGTTATTGATATGTCGGATATGTCGCATGCAAGGGACGGAGAGACAGAGAGAGAGAGAAGCTCAGTCCTTCCCCCAGCAGCCTCGGCCTACAGCAGCACAGCTAAAGAGTAGAGGACTTTAACTTTTTAACTATCAGCTCTGTCATACAGAAAGGTTTTAAGCCTGGTCCTGAAAATTTCTAAAGAGTCCGCCCCCCGGACCGATACCTGAAGTTGGTTCCATAGAAGGGGAGCCTGATAACTGAACGATCTGCCTCCAGATTTACTCTTGGAGACTCTAGGAACCACAAGTAAACCTCCATCTAGAGAGCGGAGTGGCCTGCTAGGACAGTAAGGAACTATGAGCTCTCTGAGATATGATGGAGTTTGGCCATTAAGAGCTTTAGATGTTAACAGAAGGATTTTGAATTCTACTCTATATTTTACTGGCAGCCAATGAAGAGCAGCTAACAGGAGAGATGTGATCTCTTTTCTAGTTCCTGTTAATATTCGTGCAGCAGCGTTCTGAATCAACTGAAGGCCTTTCAGAGATTTGTTTGGACATCCAGATAGTAATGAGTTACAGTAGTCCAGCCTAGAAGTTACAAATGCATGGACTAGTTTTTCTGCATCATCCTGAGAAAGGATGTTTCTGATTTTCCTAACGTTTCTCAGGTGGAAATATTAAGTTTATCTCTGTTTGCCACAACAGTGTATAGCATCATGACTGCTGTTGCACCTGGCTTTTTCAGATTTTTCGCTGTATATATGTAAACATTATCAAATGTCATACCATCCCTGTCTGCAGAACAAAAACAAAAGCTTTTCCCCAGTTTAATTTGAACCTTTTAGATAAACAGGGTTATAATTTTGAGCACAACTGAAACGCTTCAGTTTTCTAGTTAGTTTCCACTGATCAAGCATAACATCATGACCATTTACAGGTGAAGTGACTGATTATCTCTTCATCGTGGAGCCTGTTAAGTGGGTAGGACATTTTAGATGGGAAGTGAAGCCAGTCCTCAAAGTTGATGTGTTAAAAGCAAGAAAAGCGGACAGACATAAGGATTTGAGAGCATCTCCAAAACTGCCGCCCTTTGGGGTGTCCCAGTCCACAGTGGTCAGAACTTATCAAAAGTGGTCCAAGGAAAGAACAGTGATGAACCAGCAACAAGGTTATAAGCAGCCAAGGCTTATTGAAGGCCATGAAGAACGAAGGCACTTTAATCAAAAAAGAAAAAAGAAATAAATAAATCTAATCAGATTCAGTTCATTAGCTCATTAAAGCTGCTCCCTATTCTGTTCTCATAGGAGCAAAATTTTCAGTCAACATCTCAAAAGAAATTTCTTGGTGGTGGATTTATGGCTTATTCAGGTCTAGTTTTTCTTCTGCTGCATAAATTAGCACCTGAAAATGACACATTTTCATTTGAATAAATATTCGTAGGGAGCTGTATAATGACTATTTCCTTTTTTATCATTTATCATTTACATTAATATCAATAACAGCTATATTGGTAGTCAAGTTAAGTGACCATCTTGAATTGTAATTTTTTACAAAATAGAGTAAAATACAATTACATACTGTAAACAAAATAATACAATATTTTACTGACAAAATTGTGACCATAATACTGTTATAATTTTACAAGATCTTACTAAAAATAAATGTGAATTGCTGAATTGTGTGTGTGTGTGTGTGTCATCGGGAAGGAAAAACAGAGCGACACAGAGAGAGGAATGAAGGAGGGAAGAACAGAATATACTTAGTGGGTGAATGAAAGAGCAGTCATCCATCCATTCAGTCAGTCAGTCAGAGAGACAACAGCTCGCTGTCACAGTCTTCTCCCACAGCTGCTGATATCTTCATACAAATAATCATCATTTACATTCTAATTAAAAATCATCATTATGTTGATCATTTACATCCTAATGAAATACATTTACATGGTAATCACAGTGGGGTGGCATCGTGACAGGGAGGCACTCTGCCTTTTATGGACTAATAAAGACACACATGGACAGAATGGACAGACTGATGGATAAAGGCAAAGCGAAATGAAACCACTCAAGGCAGAGGGGAATCAAAGTCCAGTGTTTGATTCACTTTGACATCTTTATTTAAGCATTGTTTTTCCCTCAGAGACTCCTGCATACACAGGCCTTCATAAATAAACTATATTGTGATAAGAGTAGCTATTCTGCAGCCTCTGATAAAAAAAATAAATAAATAAAGACCTGCAGCTTGTGACTACCATGAAGGCTTGTCAACTGTCAATGGAGACACATTTGATCAATGGAAGAATCCAATAAAAACAATTAAATCTCCTTCCACTTCACAATGGAACAAATAAAAGCATCGCATTCAGCTCAGACTGCTGAAGGTGGCATTCTGCCTCACATAACAGAAAGAGGCAACCAGTGAGAGGGGGCAATCAACAGGGACAGGGCCCATTAGTGCCAGGGCTCTGTCCCTCAGCTCACTGGATGGCCAAGCTTCATTTACACAGTAACCTGCAAAATCAGCTGTGTTTCACTTTAAGGGTCGAAATACACATATTCAACCATGTCTCTAATAACATCTTCATATAAAGTTATCATCATGTCCAAGGTGTCTGGCATTGCTGCCACCCCTCCCTCTTTCACAACTACAGGCTGAAATGAGGCATTCAATAGATACATATAACATTCTTAGCTTCATCTCATTTATGATCAATTTAATATATATAAATCTAATTTAAAAATAAATAAAAGAAAATCCTTCTTATCTTAAAAAAATACAAATCCAAGAAGCTACAAGACATGTAATGAGGTGGCCTGTTTCCTTGTTAGTGGAGTCTCGGATGTTTAAAATATTTCCTTACTAACGTAATTCATGGGGAAAATCATTGTGCACCCAGATCATAGACCAGAGTGTGGGACTTACAGTTACAGATCACAGCTGATATCTTGTGCTGGAGCTGTGTCTCTGATTAAACTGATGTCTGTGGCTGAAATATCAAAATGGATTAAGCTGGAGGAAAATGAAATGTTTCATCCAATAATTAGACACCTAATGAAATGTTAGACTGTCTGATGGACTGACAACCAAATGACCATTCATTATGAATATGGAACAGAGTTTTCGTTTGTCACTGGTTCCTTAGCAGAGCCTTGTAAAAGTCTTTGCTCTAAGTATTAGGAGCTTTTCTTCTGGAGAAAAAAAGGGTTAGGCTGCTCTGCACATCAAATGCTGAGGTCAAACTGATTCGCGTATCAAACAGAGAGGCCGATTCAGGCCACACATCACACAGTGATGCTGCTGTGGGCCACACACTGGACACATTTAATCTGAGCTTGACCCTCCCATTGGGACAAGAGAGCTCAGACAGACAACGCACAGCCAAGCAGGCTTACATCACCTCTGGCAGCTCGAGTACTCCTTCTCTTCGTGGCTTTTCTCCTTTCTTACCTTCTACTTTGGACAATCTCCTTATATCACAATAGCATGGAAGATCCCTTTAGACCACAATACCATGCTGCTGCAGCAGAGACAATCCCGTCCAGCTACAAAGCATGACATTCTCTGCTGCTCAGCTTAAATTAGCTGTGCTCTGATACATCTCAATACAACTTCAATACGGCTTCAGTACAATTTAAATATGGCTCAAAACATCTCAATTCAACCTCATTGCTTCTCAATGCAGCTTCAATGCTCCATGTCTACGTCTTAATACGGCTCAGTACATCTCAATACAGCTGCAGCAGATCTAAATACAGCCACAGTGCAGGTCTATGAAACCATTCAGCAGCTCAGATTCATTACCTGCAGCCCTCAGCTTTCTGGGGTACTGGGCTGTGTTTGTTGCGACTGGAGATGAAGGAGTGGCAGAATGGACAGAATTCCAGTTTGGATGCTCAGTCAAGAGTTCAGCTTGACTCATAACGACGGGAGCTTAACGCCGACTTAACAAACTGAATGGTTGTCAGCACAGCTAACTGAAGTATGTTGGGAAGGGCTAACATTGCCTTGGATCAACACCTACCCCAAACAACGTGTGCCAGTGTTTACAGTCCTCTCCTGAGGTCTGAATGGAAGAATAAACACTCTGAAAAAGCTTGTTGCCTCATAAAACTCATGTTAATGAAAGTGCTTGTTTTTAACATTGTAGCAAGGCAGTTGATACAGTTCTTGAAGTGACTCACTCCAGTATAGTCAAAAAGAAACATCAATGGCTAAGAACTGTCGGTGCTTCACTGCAGCCCACTATTAAACAAAGAGGAGCACCATGAGATCTGACGATCAAACCGGCTGTCATGAAAACATGCACAAATCTAAAATGCTGACTGTTGAGCACACGCATAAAGTCTGAATCAGCAGTATTAAAGGCCAAACGTTGATTAGGGACGAGAGACTACACCACTATCCATATCTGTGTCCGTATTCATACTCAGAGGGGGCGGAAGTGGTTTAAGCCTGATATTGACAGGGGTTGGTCAGAAGTTGCTATATTTATTGTAAGCCTCAATATATTTTCAGTTTAATTTGTATTACACCAAACCGACAGATGTGAGCTTTTCATTGTACCCTTTTTTTCTCCGGTACAGCTAGCGTGTTAAAATGATCATCTGACATGCTGAAATAAGGTTTTAAGCTAATTATTGGACAGAGTTTTTTAAATTGTGCCACTGGCTTGGCGTGGCTTTTTCGGAGTATGACGTGTGGTGCTCTGTCCTATCACAGGACATCCTGAGGAGGGTTTTCCTTCAGCCCAGCGGGATATTGACTCGTATGATATGCGTACGTGTAAAAATTGGTTTATCTGTACCGGATACTCGTTTCAGCTCAAGCCTATTGATGTTTGTTATTGCCAAACCCACCCGCCACCATCCAACCTTGCACCTTTGTGCCTTTGTTACTCTTAGTTTTGACGTGGAATCTGTCATATTTTTACTCATTCACCAATAAAAAACCAGCTGACCAATTTTTAGAAGACCTCCAGGCACTAGGAAGGGAAGAAGATCAGTGGAGGTAAAGCTCAGCTTTGGTGAAGTTTTACATTTAACTCAGTCCAAAATGAGAAGACAATCGGATTAGCCTGCAGTTTTTTACCACTCTCCTCTGTTTAAACCAGAGGAAATTGGTGATCAGTACCTTTGGATTCCTCAAGTGCATTTAGTGTGAACAGAATAATTATTTGCTGGCGTGCAGAGGCTTCAGGTGCCCCTCTGAAGGTTTAGAGTGTGTTCTTTTGGATTTTACTTTTATTCCTTTTGTTTAGCCTTTTTGTTTTATTTTTAAGATTTCAAAGTAGAGCCAGAAAAACAGGGATGTGACAGCTGGTGAACCAAAGTGATGGCACCAAGAACAAACATCGACAGGTCTTTTATTCATTCATGCTAGACTTATTTTGTACAAATTGTAAGTTTTATTTTTGCATGATCCTAAAAAAGGTCACCATGGTAACTAGTGTGGAAATACACAAGGGTAACAAATATATCTGCATCCACAAGCACATTGATATATAACTCTAGTAAAATAAACAATGACTCATTCACATGAACATAAACACACAAACACACACAAACACACACACACACACATCAGAGATACCACAATTACACTTAAGGTTTCATTACTGTGATGGAGATTTCATTAACAAAATGGAGGGGATTTATCCAGGCAAAGAGGAGGTGCATGAAGATTAATTCACCAAATCCTTGGAATGTTTTTGAAACTGCAGGAACTACACATTAAACATGCAGCAAGAGAAAAAAGGCAGCAGAAGATTAACAAAATGAAGACTGTTGCTACACAGGGAACATCTGAAACACTTTTGGAAAGTGGTCATTAAGTCAAGGTCAATGAACATAGTCATCGTTGTCATTATCCTCAACTTTCAACTTTCAAATGTGAATATGGAAAAAGTGGAAAAATAAAAAAACCTCACAGAGGCAACCGTAATGCACACACAGTAACATATAAGCAATCCATACAATAAACATACACTTCGTTTAGTATTGAGCTTCCACGTATTCAACATTTATGTAAATGTATCTTCATTTGTCCGAATAGAATTTAGTTTTTCTCTCTGCTGCAGAGGTCATCCTGGGTGGGAAAACGATGGATGGAAAAGAAAACAATTAAGACTATGCTAAGTACCTGCCACATCGCAAGCATTGACTTTATAGTATTTTGTATAATTCTGCAGACTTAGGTTTCATATAAAATTGTTTTTAATATTTAGGACTGAGAGCGCAATCAGCAAAGTTAAGTTAGAGTTAAAACACCTGTCTGCTGTTTTTATCTTAGCTGGTTTTCCCTCAGTGTTTGAAACACACTTTTCTTACCTAACTTTTTACCAGTTGGCCGCAATAGCAGCTTGTTGAAAAAAAATATAAACATATATACATATATATATATATATATATATATATATATATATATATATATACAAATACGATGCAAAAAAAAAATGTAAATATTACAGCTGCTTCACTTACATATACATTACCCATACTTCTGCCAAGTTATCCCTAAAACCACATTAAAAATCATTGTCATCAGCGAGCAGCTCTTTGAGAGTTGAAGTATTAATTAATGAGTCCAAGCTGAAGAGCAGCTCTAATAAGATGCTTTAAAGATGTAAGAGCAATGTGAAGAGAGGCCAGTCACCCATTGGATGTTTGTCCTCACGGGCTGCCTTTTTCAGCACAAGGGGTTTTGTTTGCTTGCTGGTTGTCCAGAGACTAAACAATAAAGAACTGTAGAGTTTGGATCAGCCAAATACAGCTGTTGGTTGACCTTAACTGTAAAGTGAAGGAGGGGGGTCAAGTAAGAGGCTTTCACTGAATACAAGACCTCAGTACAATGGACAGCTAGATGCAGAGAGGTGATGAAGACGTCCAGCCCACCCTGGATAGTTAAAGACTAACTCCCAACAAAAGGCTGTGGCAGGACCTGAGCTGATCAAGTGTCTCAATAAAGCCCCTTACACATTACCTCCCTAACCTGAGGAGCTTGTGTATTTTGTCATCATTACTGAGGTTATGCCTGCTCTCAACGCTTCAACACTGTACTAGGAAATGTAATCAGTTTGGTTCACATAAACTGTAAAAATAATGTGTGGTAGAAATAACATGCAAAAGATTATAGTCACATATAAGAATGAAAGCATTACCAGCTTCAATATACAGCAGAAACTAGTATACCCTCTCCTAGACCTAACAAATTCAGTGATTTTAAATCCATTTGTGGTTTCAATCTGATGTTATATTTCTGCATCTCTACTTTATCAGTTACCAAAATTACATGTCATTATCAAACAAGGAAATTTTATTATATTGTCGAAATAGTCGAGGGCCATGTTGCAAAAATGCACATTTCCCCTGATAGTACAAAATAACACGAGATCAAATAGAGTTTTGATTCTCATTACAGCCAGTTGATAACCAGATCTGTCTGTTGAACTGTTAGACTGGCAGCATGGCAGCATTGTGGTTAGTGCTGTTGCCTCACAATAAGACAGTCGCAGGTTCGTTTCCATGTGAAGTTTGCATGTTCTCCCCGTGCCTGTGTGGGTTTCCTCCCACTGTGATGTAGTACTGACCTGTCCAGGGTGTACCCCAGCCTCGCCCAGTGTGAGCTGGGATTGGTTCCAGCAGCTGGCCGACATGAAACAGTTAATGGATGTCTGGAGACGAGAAAAGGACAATTATTTCATTTTCACCCAAAAGCAGGATTAGCAATATCCTTGTTAGTCAGTCCAACCACAGTGGCAAAAACAATGTAGAAATTCAAGGGCAGAAGGAGTGGCACTGAATTCCCTAAAAGCTGTGGAAAGCCAAAGTGGAGTAATTGTTTTATCTCACACCGTAAGATGAACCCTGTAGACATGCAGACAACATGGTTGTTGGTTATTGTCCACCCAGAAAGCCACTGCTGAAGCCAGAGCACAAGAAAGTTTAATTAGCCCTTACCAAAGGCCAAAGATGAAAACTTTTGGGAATCCATTATAATAACTGATGAAACCAAAATTTATTTTTATTATTTTATTTATTTATTTATTTATTTATTTTTTGCATTTGATGGCATCCAAGTTGTACGGCATCAAAGTGGAAGGAATGCAATAAGAACACAGTTAAGTATGGTAGTGGCAATGTCCTTGAATGGAAATGTCTTGAGAATATGTGCAAATTGTTTTTCACTGGTAACGTGGTGTTTTTGGCAAACGTACAGAAAAATCCTTAAAAGAGAGGATGCTAGCCTCTGCTAACTCTAAAGAGTAACTCTAAAGGTAATCACTGGTTACATTCACACATACCTACAATTTGGAGTCACCAAGAACCCAAAACATGATGTCTTTGGACGGTGGGAGAAAACCCATGCAGGCCTCTGGAGAACATGCAAACTCCACACAGAAAGGACCCAGGCCAGGAACCGAACATACGGCTTTCTTATTGTGGGGTGACAGCACGAACCACTACGCTGCTGTGCTGCCTGAGAGAGTATTCATTTATTAGATTTCCTTCTACTGAGGTCTTTGATGTCTTTCATTTTCTACCACTTTCCTGTGAGGGTCAGAGTGGGTGCTGGAGCCAATCCTAAACAACGTTCCAGCCAACGTCAAGGTCAGGGTACACCCTTGTGTACAGATCGCCAGTCTATCACAGGGCCAATACAGAGACATACAGCGACGAACAATCACTCACTCATCTTCTACTGCTTATCCATTTCCAGGTCACAGGGGTTTCTGGAGCCAATCCCAGCTGACATTGGGCAAGGGCGGGGTACACCCTGGACAGATTGCCAGTCTATAACAGGGCCAACACACAGAGACAGCCAAAGACGAACAATCCCTCACACTCACAGGAAACAGGACTACCCGGAGAAAACCCACACAGGCACAGGAAAAACATGGAAACTCCACGCAGAAAGGCCTCAGGGCTCATGAATCGAATCCACATCCTTCTTGCTGTGAGGCAGCACGAACCACTTTGTAGCCATGCTGCCCCTTCCACTGATGTGTTTCAGGAAAAAATTTGTTTGGTTGGTCAGCTGGTCCGGACAGAATGAGCAACTGTCCATAGACCCCAAAGGATCAAATTTGTTATCATTTATTTCACTGAATACATTTTTATCAATATATAAAAGGTGAAACTAAATGATAAAGCAATACCTGTATTATTATCTGATCTTGAGTCATGAGTCATAAATGGGTCAAAGGTAGTATAGTATTTTTAAATCATAATGATTTCAGGTGCCTCATGTGGACATTGTATACACACATCCACCTCCCCCCCACACACGCACACACAGAAAGTCCCTCAGACAGTGTTTGTCATCATTTAACTGGCGAGTACAGTTGTTTTCCTGTCGGCCCCTGGGGATCAAACTGACACACAAAGAGAACCCGAGAGACAGTTTGAGGCTGCCAAACCTACACAAAGGCACACACACACACACACACATTAAAAAACAAATCTGTGCTTATGTGTGTATATTCCCCTGTGGACATAGAAAAGAGACACCCCCATCCAAGGGTTTCTATGGTAACGGGCATGTCATAACAGTACCCTCCAGTGGTGTCATCAAGCCACACACACAAAGTCACAATCATCATTATCATTATTTGTCAATGGTAATATCTTGACTATATATCACAGAGGAAGTGGATTAAAAATAACTGAGTTGAGTTTTATCATATGGAAGCTTTCAGCACCAAATACAGTATTCACTAGTATAAATTAATATTCACCAATATTCTCCTCAGTTCTTCTGGTAAAGAGAGTTGGACCTGACTTCTCTGAAAAAATGTAAGATGCCCCTCCAATAGGTGGTTTCCCATTGGACAAAAGCAAAAATATAAAAATTCTGAAGCGTGGAAGATGGATGAAGACATCTGACAGGCATTTTACTGCTCTTTTTGTCTGTACTCCCGCAGAGCTGGGGCAACAGCAGCTGTCAGGTCTGCTGCCCTCTTGTGCTTCACCACAAGAAGAAGAGCCAAAGATGACAGAGCACTCGCTCTCCGTCATCAGGTGACTTCTGAAAAAGCTTTTATGCTGTCTAAATGTTGGAGAGAAATCCCTCTGCTGTGACCGAAGTCAGGCCTCCAGCTGTCCACAGCTGCTCAACAGCTAATGATGCTCTCATCTCCTCTTACTCTTCCTTAAAGGTTTGTCCACCCTTAACCTTAACTGCTCAAATAAACACTTGTTTCCTTTCCATTTTTGAAAAGGAAAGGAAAAAGGAAGTGCTTCACACACACAATACTGGAATGGTGGCATGTATGTGTGTGTGTGTGTGTGGTTGTATATGTGCATACAGCATTGATATTAGTTCCATATTTTAAGATGGAAAAAGACGTACTTAAGAACTGAAAACTCCGTGTAGTTTTAAATCTCCTCTCTCTGGCTGACAGTTTTCTCAGCTAAACACTCGAAGGACCAAATCCTGTAAGCCTAAACTCTCTATCAGCTGGATTGTATCAGGGAGATGGCTAAGGACAGTGACTGCTTTGTTTCTCTGATATCTTCAGCTGATTAATATAGAATTTTTACCTGATTTAGAATCAAAGACTACAAGGACACCTCACTTTATACAATATTGGACCTGAATATTGGGATCACGTGGCAGTAGATAAATATTGCCCATTTAGTATGTCAGATTTGATTAAGTAACAAAGTGAAGAAGAAAGCAGAATAAACAGGAAGCTGTCATAATAAATTGGCAAAAAATCGTTGTGCTTACAAGAAGAAATTTGGTCAGATGCTAGAGTCACATGATCAGCGTTCAAAAGTGGCTGAACAATTAGACAGAATGTGACAGAAACAGCAACGGTTTATGTTGCAGTGTAGACTTGATAAAAAATAACATGTCCCAATTTAAAATGAAAGATACAGAAAAAAATTATGCGTGGATGATGTCAATGACCTTGCAAAATTGTTTACCCACCCACACCTGTTCTCAGACCTGATGTGACGCTGAACATGTGCTTTTTCTGTTGTAAACTGATGAGTTAATGAGTCTGATGTGTGATGGTTTTTGTTGGGGGAGGGTTTATGCACTGATGATCTGACATGGGAAAAGAGCACATTACAACTTGAGCAAAAGAAATAAATGTAATCACTCTGTTGTTCTGAACTAACACAACACCTCCTTGATAATTATCGATTGATTTCTCTATGAATGAGCCTCTTTAGCGGTCAGTGAAAATATAGACAGTAATAAATATAGACAATATGGATAGTCTGATGGGAGAAGAGTGTAGAGCCAATGTGCTGGCAAGGCAGGGGGCATGGGGGCAGGTAGTTAGGGGCAGATTTAAAAAAAGAGAGGACGGGGAGGCAGTGGGGGTCCGGGATCTATCGGGGACCTGTAAGCCAACACAGATTACTCACACTTAGCATAGACTGAAGCAGTTTAGCAACAACCAGGACACACTACTCTTTTTTCTATTCGGTCCTATTCACTGAAGGTACCCCTGGTCACAAACCTTCTTTTCTGTCTCTTTTTTTTTATTGGGGTGGGGTGTAGAACTAGAAGGTAATGTTTGGTTTTTAAATTTTTTTTTGTTTGTTTTTTTTGTTTTTTCAGGAACTCATTTGAAAAGGCCCTGTGAATACAGGAACTTGGCTACTGTTAATGATCATGACTGACTAGGTTTTCATGTTCCACACATGCATCCTGTGTATGTGGAACAACTCAGAACATGGCTCATAAGGCTTGCCAGAGTAGACTCTTCCCTCAGGCCATCACCCTGATGAGCACTTAATACAGTATAAATAAACATCAGACCCCAAACAGATAGGTAATATACTTATTAGGTCTTCGAGAAACGTCCCAGCGTGATCAGCCCTCTTTAACCACAGCCACTTAGTGGCTTTTTCTACGGCCTCACTGGCAGATTGAACAACCCTCATCTTGGCTGCTCCTGTGACGCCCAACTGTGTGAGGACCTGAATGTCCTGCAAATCCTCAACAGCCAACTTCTATGGGCTCGTAGAACGTATTCCAGCCTCTGCCCCTGCACTCCTCCACTAGTTCCTGGTATTTGGCGGGCTTCCTCTCATTGGCTTCCTCAAAGTGCTCTTCCCAAAGCACTGTCAGTTCCATCATGATCAGGTGTTTTGGGGCCTCTAAGGTGATGATCCTGTCTGGACTGAGTGCGTAGAGTGTTAATGGCTGACACTAAATTCTCAGCAACAGTTTTTTTTTTCTATTCATATGTAAGTACTTGTAATTTCTTATATTTAAAAGACCTAAAAATACTCCTATTATCTCATATGTGTTGGCCTCCAGGCTTTTGGAGCTTTATTTCTCACAGTGTGGTGCTGCTAATTTTTATTTATGTTTTAAAACAGATGAATTAACTTCATGGATAGCACAGAACCAAAGTGTAACCTATGAAACAATGCTACACTTGAAATAACTGCAAATAAAATCAGTTCTGTGGGGAACGTGATCACAAACTACTCTAATTACTTCTGTGATCTTCATTTAAGGTTAATACGATGAAAGGTTTTATAAGATAACATATCAATCAAATCAGATTTATTTGTATAGCACCAAATCATAACAAAGTTACATCAAACACTTTACATATAGAGCAGGTCTAGACCAAACTCTTTATAAATTTATTTAAAGAGACCCAACAGATCCCCCAATGAGCAGGAAAAACTTCCTTTAAGAGGCAGAAACCTTGAGCAGAACCAGGCTCAGGGGGGGCGGCCATCTGCCTCGACTGGTTGGGTTGAGAGAGAGAGAGAGAGAGAGAGAGAGAGAGAGAGAGAGAGAGAGAGAGAGAGATAGGCAGGCAGGCATTGGAGGGGGGGGTGTAGGCAGGAACATGTTGTTGCATGAAGTTCATGGAGTTGAGCTGTAATACAGAATTCATTAAATATGGGACCAGCAGGTGTTGCAGGAACATGGGATGGAGATGAGTCACCACCTGCAGGATGAGGACAGGGAGAGAGAGGAGAGGAACTGGGAGAGACAGAGACTTTGGCAGAACATGGTTAGGAAATGCAGTATGAATGCTTAGAACTGAGTAATGAGTGATGAGTGATGAGATGAGTATGAGTAGATGGACTTTTTCACTATCAGCTCTGTCATACAGGAAAGTTTTAAGCCTGGTCTTGAAAGTTACTAAAGAGTCCGCCTACCGGACCGATGCTGGTAGTTGGTTCCATAGAAGAGGAGCCTGATAACTGAACGATCTGCCTCCAGATTTACTCTTGGAGACTCTAGGAACCACAAGTAAACCTCCATCTAGAGAGCGGAGTGGCCTGCTAGGACAGTAAGGAACTATGAGCTCTCTGAGATATGATGGAGTTTGGCCATTAAGAGCTTTAGATGTTAACAGAAGGATTTTGAATTCTGCTCTGTATTTTACTGGCAGCCAATGAAGAGCAGCTAACAGGAGAGATGTGATCTATTTTCCTAGTTCCTGTTAATATTCATGCAGCAGCATTCTGAATCAACTGAAGGCCTTTCAGGCATAAACATTGAAATATTGCTGGAGCTTTTTTTAGGAAGATAGTAATACCGGAAGGCTCAGTGGCTGTGTTTAGATGATGACGTGCAATTTTAATTTGAATTCATTGAAGTAAGCTTGTGCTGACAGTTTGAGAAGATGAACTCTTACTCTTACCCAAGACCTCAGAGTTGGAGCTCTGACAGGTCGGTGAAGGAAAGGCCAAGTGGCAAAAGAGGTTTACTTGGGACACCAAGCACCATCAGATCTAATAAACTGATTAAAAAAAGCTTGAGGTCTTCAATTAATAACAAAGGGATTTGCAGCATTGAAGAGTTTGTCCTCCGCCTTGAATACTGCTGATAGCAGTTTTCACATTTTTAGCAATTCTGGCTTTTCAGTGTGAATTCTTAAATTTTTGGACTGTCTCTCTTCTATTGACTGACGGTAGAGCTGATGATAATTTCTAGGGAGAAGCAATCTGAAAGCACAGAGCAACTGTTTCAGCCCTGAGAAAAACACATCTTCTATGTTGTTAACTCATTTGCTTCTACCCGTAAAATTTAAACGCTGAATGTGATTTGAAATGAATACTGAAAATGAATACCCCTGATCTCAACTCACTGGTATTGTGACATGTTCAATTATCTGACAGAAACATGATCAAATCAAGAGATAACTTTTCACTAAAAAATACTTAAAATGTGTTGGCCAGGGTGTCATTATTAAGCCAAATCTCCTTGTTCATTCTGTTTAGTGAGTTTCTTCTGGGTGCCATTAAAATCTCACAACTGAAGCATGCTAACGGAGGGAAAAACCGTTTTTCCACAGTGGTTGTGGGGTATCTGGATTGTTTGATCATTCATTAAGCAAAGAAGCTACAAAAAAGCTTTAAGCAAATAACATACTAGCAACGTGCTAATGAGTAAACAGCTGAATGTCTCAAAGGCCTTGTCTGCTACAGCCAATTACATAGAGCCCAATGGGACATCATCTCTTATTAATAAGGTGGCTGGTGGGTGGAGCTGTGTCAGAGCTTTTTTCTCTGAAACCATGCAGAGATCAGAGAGATTTGCTAAACATTATTCATCTAAACAGTGCAATCTTATTCTGGTTGGTCAGTGTCAGACAGAAACACAAACGAGTATGCAAGAATTGGATCAACCTTTAAAAACACTGCAGTTGCGATTGACTGGTAGACAATTTCTCCGTTCATAGACGACTTATTCATATATTTTTTTTTATTCATTTATGTTTTGAATTACATTTTAGTGGCAGAATTAGAATTTCGCAAAAACAATACGTTTTTTTGTTGTTTTTTTTTTTATTTCACCTCATATCAAGACCATTTTATCAAAAAAAAAAAAAAAAAAAGGATATGGAATTCAGAGCCCCAAGCACAACTTATGTTTAATTTTGAAAGATTTTTAAATGTGGGTATGTTATCAGAGAGTATAATTCAGATTCACCACAGGCTTCCAAGGACAGTTATTAAAGGGCAATGTCACAATTTCACAGTTATTATCCTGACAGTCATTAAGGACATCCATCACACCTCCAGCCCCCTTTATCAACCTTAGACCACTGTCAGGCGTCCAAACAGAAACACAGAGAGGCAGGGGCTGACGTAGAGCAAAGACGAGGGGGGGTAAATAGGTCTATTTTCCAGGCATTTAGTAAGAATGGAGAAAGGATGAGAGAGGGAGAGAAGAGGCACAGGTTTAAACACAGAGCATGATCTAAAGGCTCTAATTGCAGAATGGAGAGGGGTGGGACTAACACAAGATACACTGTAAAACTGCAGCGTTGTCACCAGGCTGCCTCATCAGTGACTCATTTCAGTTTTTTTCTTTTTGTTATTTTTATTCAGGGAGTTCATAAAATTCAGAAAATTGGTCAAAATAGTTTTGTGTCCATCTTCTGCTGTATATCTGCCTGCCACTGCTATTCTACTGACAACTCACTTCTCTGTTATTCTGCCATCTGAATGCCTCAGTGTGCTTCTTCAACCTCTTTGGGTCGCCAAAACAAGTCAGATCCATGAATTTCATGACTGATTTAGCTACAGTTTTTAATACCTTTACTATCCCAACCCTCCCCAGTTGATGTATGAGATCAACATTTCAGACACCTGAAGAAGTTTGGTGGTGGATGACTGTTTCCAACTCTGCTGGTTGTCTGCATGCTTGTTTCTGTTATTTTGTCAGACTTTTGTTGTTGTTCCAACATCCCAGTGATAAATGTATGGAGTTGGTTTTGACACACTGGCCCAAGTTGTAAAAAAATGTAATTATCCTTACCGTAATAAATTTCTATAGGTTACTTGTGAAAGACAAGTTGATTGAGTTTAATTGATTAAAATATTTTACAGTGTGTGAGCGGTGTAGGGGTGGAGTTCTGGGGCGTTGGTGTTGGCTATTGAGGGTGGATGGCAGAAAGTGATCTAAAACACTGTAATTGTAAGTGGTGTGTTGGGGAAAGTGATTTCATATCCCAGCACGTTTGTGTGTCTGTCACATCAATATTCTACTAACCCCTCATTTAGGCGTCAGCTGTCACTCCATGCTCCCCCACTCCTATCTTCTCTCTGTGCATCATTAGAAACTCTTCCTGCACTGCTGACCACCATTGCTGATTTTGATGATCCCCCTCCTCTTCTTTGTGAGGAAGAAAGAGATGGATGGATGGATGGATGGACTGAGTAGGGGGGATAATAGATGAGGGACGATCATCACTCTGAGCTCTGTCAGTTGTGACCTTTGCAGGCTGAGTGACCAGAGAGAGCAGAGTCATTAACAGCCGTTATCCCTTTGTGTGTCTGTCACTGCCCTGCTGAGAGGAGAATAGTGCTGTCATTTAGGACACCAGGTCTAGACCTGGGGTCAGGACACCAGGCAGTCACAGGTTCCTTTTTCAGGTTGTAGTTGTGTCTGCACTTTGGGAGGCTGCTTACATGATGCACCTTCACAAAAACAATGTTTTTCTATCGATGATTTTAATATTTAATAAAAATGTGATATACAGTTCCATCTACCTGGAGGTGACTAAGGATGACTCCTGTGTTCATATAGTCGCTGGGCAAAATATATGAACACATATACCAGATTGTAAACTTTTTGTGAATAATACTTATGATCAAAAGGACAAGGTTCTTGGAATAGGCATCTGCAACTGCAAAATCTTAGTTAGCTTTACTTTTTTCTTATCCCAGTTGGCTGTCGAACAAAACTTGCTATAAATGAAGAAATGCGGAAATAAATTTGCACAGTATAAACATCCGCATTATCATTTACTGTTAAGGCCTGGTTTTGAACAAGTCATTTGCTGTCCGTGGGTGCGTGTGTGATGTGATTGTTGAGCATCTGGCTGGCTAGGCAGCATCACGCAGGCAGGTTTAGACATGTAGTAGGGACCCCTGAGTCTATAGAAACCCCTCAACCTGCCTGAATAAAACCTCAGAGGTAGACTTTCCAGGAGAGATTACGACTGCTGCTTTAATATCAAATGGCTTCAGAACAATCCCCATGATGGTGATAGTGTCTGTGGTGCAGCATCCATCAATTCAATTCTCTTTGAGATAAATACATGAATTAACTTAAACGTACTATAGTACAACTACTGTACATCCACATGACTTTTTTTGACACAGTGGTACCACTGATGCAAATTAAAGGGCCCTCGGTAATAATGGGTTCTACATCAGAGTCCGGACAGGACAGGAGTCTAAACTTTAACAAAGGCCCACTGATAAATGACATATATAGTTTAGATTATACACAGCAAATTTTGGCTTATGGAACAAACTCTGTCTGAGTAAAAAAAATACTCAGTTTATGTGTGACCATCGCATGAACTCCAGAACTGAGTAAAAAAAAAAAAAGGTATTTTTATTTAGTTGATCTTGTACCCTTTTTCTGAGTTAAAATGTTATTCCACAGGAGTTGAAGTTCTAATCAGATATGAAGTGTATGTAGCACTAAAACTGAATTTATTTAAAGATTAATTCATTACAGGCGTTTTGAAGAACACTTAAAATATGTTTGATTTAACCATTTTTTAGAGTTAACAATTCTATAGTAGTCATATAATTTATTTAAAAATGACTGCTGCACAATGTATTGTTGACAACAGATATTTTATTTTAAACAATATATAATTTACATTTGACAGTGCAGCTTAGGTTGTATAAAAGTCGATAACACACACACTGCATTAGATTTAGTTATCAGAACATTAAAAACAACAACAACAACAACAAGAGATTTGCTTGCTGGTAACCTGTGGTAACTGTGGTGGTCCTTGAGGATGCGGGACATCCTTTCAGCACCACTTTCTTCAGGTATGGAGAGGCTGTTCTGAACTGATGTAGCTCAGTCTTTAAATGCCTTTACTCTGACAACAGTAAATGTGTTCCTTGGTAAAAGAATTGTTGTGTTTGTTAAAAGCAATTAGGAAGTCAAGCCTTATTAAGTGTTCTTACCCTTCTTTTCTACATATGTGTGCTACAATGATGTTCACCACTAAAGTCTGAGTGGAACCTTTCAAACTCCCCGTACAGTCTTTAACTGCAGTCATTCCTGTTGGCTGTGAGGTTAGAATTTGCTCCACAGTGTTTCAATGACAAAGTTCTTTGGCGGCAAGTTCTGGAAAGACATCCTCATCCACTTCTACATCATGGTCATCTGTGACTTTCAGTATTGTGTCCTCTGATAGGAGGAATGTCTTCTGGACTGTAGCAAAACAACCAGAATGCCTCAACAAAATGCTGTTACTTGTCCTTCCATAGTTTATACAAAACAGAGAAGCAAACTTCTTCCAATTTCGCACATTTCACACTGTCGCCCCACAATAAGAAGGTTACAGTTTCGGTTCCTGATCCAGGACCTTTCTGTGCGGAGTTTGCACCTTCTCCCTGTGCCTGCGTAGGTTTCCTCCCACCGTCCATGTTGAGGTGAGCTGGTAACTCTAAATTGTCCATGTCAGTGTTTGTTGGTCTTTCTGTGTTGGCCCTGTCCAGGGTGACCCCTACTCTCTCCCAGAGTGAGCTGCGATTGGCTGGAAACAGGAAAGCGGTAGAAGATTGATGGATGGCTGTTAAAGTTCACAGTAATTTGAGCAACTATTTTCATGCAGCATTAGCATGAGGGTGAGCATTACCTCATTAGTGCTCCTCTAGCTACTGAAGCTCTGTCTTCACCACCGGTGTGCACACATTGGCTCGGAGAGGGAAAACTTTATCTCCTTTACAACATGCTCTGAGCAATACAGGAAAGACGGAGCTGACTACGCTCAGTATCAAATTCAAAACAAGCATTGCTCAGTGTCCCAACTTCAACAAAAATGCTATGTAAACTCTACCAACCAAACAATTTAAAATAAAAAAATAGACTATCTTACCTCACAACAAAATCCAGTTTCGGCTGGCTGTGTGCGGTGTGGAGTTAAACATGAACTCCACTAGAGGGGTTCAATTGAGCTCATGAACCCTAACCCTGACAATTAGTATCCCTCAACACAAACCAGAGTTAAAGAATAAACTTCACAAATTTAACACCTTCACACTTTTTTGCCTGACTATCAGATTTTTCACTCCAGAGATTTGCTGTGTATAAAACTACCAAGCGATACATACTTCCATAACTATTGACCATTTCATACATGTATTATTTGTATTGTGTTTCCATTTAAGTAAACTGTGTGTTTACTCCGCCCTGTCCAGAGTCTTGTGACCAGACTCTGGTCCATGCAGTCCCTCAAAAAGCGGATAAGTAGCTTTTCTCCAGAAGTGACTGGGCTTTCCACCCAGCCTCACCGGTGCAGTATTGTCCAGGACAAGCAACACATTGCAGCTACTGTTCTGTGGACTCAAGGAAGAGTTGATGGTGGCTCACATGCGGTAGATCGTCCAGTACGGAGACTCCAGGGATGCTGAAGTGTCAGCAGCCGGCATTGCGGTGAGAAAAGGAAGGAAGGCAGTGGAAGTAGCAGAGTCATGGCTGAGACAAAAGGCGCTGGTGGGTCTTTCAAAAGACCAGAGCACCTTCTCCAGGAAGACATCTGAGCAGGGGTGGAGGAAGAGCTTGTGAGCAGGGCAGTACTATTCTGGCAGCAGGAAACGTGCACCAGATCAGAGAGGTCAGACATCATGCAGACAGATTTCTGTCACTTCTGGCACTTCTTCATGGGGCAGGCAGTCTACGACTTCTTGCCAAGCCCAGCAAAGCTCCACATTTGGAGAAAGAACAAGACGCCCTCCTGCCCGCTTTGCTCTGGAAGAGGCTCATTAGAACATCTCCTCAGTGGCTGCCCAAACACTCTGGCAGATGGCCTCTATCATGAGCAGGCACTTAAGGCAGCTTCTGAGAGTTTAGTGTCAGCTATTAGCACTAGCAGTCACCTTGATCAAAACTGGAGAAAAACCCTAGACTCACCCAAAACCAACATCAGGCCTCTGATTGGGAGCTGCAGGCTGACCTGGGAAAACAACTGACATTCCCACAGCACACTGTGACAACTGCACACCCTCCAGACTTGATCATCACCTCAAACGCCCAAACACACCTGGTCATGCTGGAAGTTACAGTGCCTTGGGAAGAGCACTTTGAGGAAGCGTATCTTCAGGACATTCTTTCTGCAAGTTCGTCACTCGGTCGGTGTCACAGGAGCAGCTAGGAAGAAGGCCATTCAATCTGCATGTGAGGCTGCAGTAAAGCCACTAGGTGTCTTTGGTTAAAGAGGGCTGATCTGTGGGTCGCTGCTGGGATGCTGACCCTGGCTAGTTCACCTGGGTAAGGGTGAATTCTGTGAGACCTGAATGATGATGTGTCCCAGTCCATCCTGGAGATGTTTCTTGAATACTGTGTTTCCATCTTTTTTCCAGTGTAAGAAAAAGAAAGAATGGAAATGGTGCTGCTGGGACCTGCTTTTGATGATCAAACCTTATACACTGCTTCACTGTTCTTGCACTGGTTTGACTCTTTATGCACGTTCTGAGGTCCATGGAATGAACTCTAGTTATATCAAGTACATTCAGTTTGCTCTCAGATTTTCCTTTCAAAAAAGTTCATTTATTGGTAATTTAATGTATAAAGCATATGTATAAAAGCAGTTGCCACATATTTGATTGTGCAGCAGCAGCAAGGCTCAGCAGTACTGCATCAGGCCAGCCAAACACAACAAATCACATTATGTGTATCCGCACACAAGCACTATTGTCTCCTTTCTTTTTTCCAGTTTGTCACATTTAAATGTTTCAGATGATCCAGAAAATGTAAATATTAGACAAAGATAAAACAAGTAAACACAAAATGTTGTTTTTTTTAATGAAATTTAACACCCCCACAGGGACTAGCTTAGAAAAAAGACAGTCACAAAACTCAGTTTACAGTTGCTTAGGTTTACACATCTTATCCTCCCACCTTAACTCCCAATTATGTTAACAGGACAGGAAAGATAAGTCTCAAAACCACCAGTGCACTGCAATCCGTCAGTCTGTACTCCAAAGAGTTAACACATAGTTTACATACATCATATTTTCACTGTACACTCCAATCTATAAATCTACACTCTACAAGAGCTCTCATACTGAGTTTACACATGTGAATGCATTCATTGCACACTTCACACACCTTAAGCCTGTCCTGACTAAACACACTGGGAGTACACTGAGTATTGGTGGCGAGGAGGAAGCATATTGAAGAAAAAAAAAAAACATAAAGAAAACTAGTCCACCCCACGGGCAATATACAGTTCCAAAACTGAGACCGGCCCCAGGGACCGGCCTATTCTTTTTGCTCAGCAGTGGTTTCTGTCTTGGAAATCTGCGATGCAGGCCATTTTTGCCCAGTCTCTTTCTTTTCCCCCAGTGGGGATTAATAAAGGTCCTATTTAAGTGATTTCTTGATTGAGAAGAGGTGTGGCAGTGATCAGGCCTGGGTGTGGCAAGAGAAACTGAACTCAGCTCTCCAAAGATGTGATAAACCAGTTAGTTTATGTTTTCACACAGGGCCGTGTAGGTTTGGATTCTTTCCCCCTTAATAATAAAAACCTTCATTTAAAAGCATTTGTGTTGACTTGTGTTATCTTTGTTCAATATATAAATTTGTTTGATGATCTGAAACATTTAAGTGTGACAAACGTGCAAAAAAAAAGAACTCAGGAGGACAATCACTTTTTCATACCACAGTGTGTATATATACACACACACACACACACAAGAGAGACAACAAATGCCAGCAAATAATTCCTTGTATGTGCTCACATATTTGGTGAATAAAGTTCATTCTGTTAATATTTGCAAAGGAAGGGATGATCAATCAACAAACAGCTTCACATATCTCAGCATTCAGATGCATATTTGCTCTCAGTGAGCCATTTTATAGGTGTGCTGGTGCCTTGCTTTGTGATCCTCTGAATAAAAGTTTTGTCCATCACTGCTTGACATGTTGACTGTTATTTCCAAGATGTTCAATCTTAGCAACAGAACTAAACTCTTACAATCACTCCTGATTTCCATCTGACTGCAGAACACTGTTTGGTGTTCTCCATTAAATTGAAGTGTTGTCATACACCTTCAAATGTTAAGTCTTCTGATGTAATGACCATGTGAGGAAGACACAGAGGGAACATGAATCACAGCAGATCACCACTCCTCGGTGTCGTCCTTCCACCATTTCTTCCTCTTCACCATCATGGTGCTTCTCCTGCATCTCCTCATCCGAGATGCTGAATCGTCCTCCACAGCGACAATGGTAAGAATAAACACATTCATCTGAAATAACAAAATCACATTTCATTCATCATCACAGATGAAAATGCATATATTTATCTGCCACACACACACTTTATTTTGTTGGAATAGAAAGATAAATGGATAAAAGAATGTGTTTATATGTTGAACGTGTCTTTGTTATCTATGGCTTTGCTCTTTCTTGTTTCGTAATCATAGGATGGATGGATCCTATATTTACTAGTTGAGCCATATTAACAGTTTAAAGCAGTTCTCTCCAATGTATTGTGATTGAAGTTTCTCCCCCCCCCCCAGCCTGGTTCTGCCTGAGGTTTCTGCCTCTTAAAGGAAGTTTTTCCTTGCCACTGTACTACTTCTTCGAGGGATAAGTTAGGTCTCTTTAATTACTCCATAAAGAATTTGGTCTAGACCTGCTCTATATGTAAAGTGCCCCGATGTAACTTTGTTATAATTTGATGCTATATACATAAATTTGATTTATTTATTTATTTCAAATTAAACAAGATTAATAGGTCTGAGGGGAATGTAATGTCTGTTTCAGAGATATTGCTTGCCTTAAATATGAAACATAAAATACTTTAGTTCTGTTTTACACAAGCTGATAATTACTATCTAATGAGGCGTTTTGTTTATTTTTCTTGTCACTAAATCAAACAATCAGAAGCAAATCGTTGTCATCCACCTCTAAGACAGATGTAGCATCAGGATGAAGTCCTGATGGTAGAAAGCATGTTCAAGCTAGCAGAACGTCATTAATGCACAAAAACCACAAAACACACACACACACACAAAAAAAAAAAAAAAAACTTGATTGTGATTAATGGATTTAAGATGACATCAGAAGAAGAATGAAGATGAATCTCTTTATATATTGGTCCAAAAGAGAACACATTCCTATTCACTCAAATACCACGCTAAACTGTTTGTGTAATCCCATTCTGAATTTTAAATTTTGTGTTTGCACCACCATGAGTGAAAAGTAAGTTGCTTTGCCAGTTTACAACCAGACAACGTGCTACAGACTACCGTCCATATGCTCGCTCTCTGTAGTCAAAGCAACTGCTGCTCTCACAGTCGAGGGACAGAGTTGGTCTGCTGGACCTTCTATGATTAAAGCTCTGTACATGATACAAGTCATATTTTTGTTCCCTGCCACCGCCATTTAATTGTTTTTGTGCACGTGGTGTGTAGTTACCTTGGTCCCAAGTCATGTCTTCCAGATAAACTGTAGAATCGACTGGCCATTCCTGATTCAGCTCCTGTGCTGGAGAAACATTCATTCAAATTTATTATTGTAAATAAGAAATTATGCATTTGCTGTGAACACGATGTCTTCATATTTCTGTCTGTGTTCAGTCTCCATGGTGTTTCTCCAAATATGATTTTCTGCTTGAAACAATCGGAAGATCTGGGTTTTGTATTTCTAGTCATTTAGTTGAATAGACAATATTGAAGGGTCAGGGTTAACTTAACCGATTAAATCCATCAATAAATACAAAATAAATTAAGTTTGTATAGATGTTCCCCCTCTTTTTACATTTGTTTAATTCTGTGTTTAGATGTTAATTTGCTAAATTATTCTATCTCAGTATAATACCAGATTAGTTATTGTAGTGTAAGGGTTCGGGTAATTGGTTTGATTAACTGTTACTGCCTTGACTGGCACACAGGAGCTTTGCCTTTTCACTTTTGCTAGCTTCAGTGACTTCTCAGAGAATTTATTGATATTTATTGTGAAGTACTTTGCAACAAACCCAATGACTTCTAAGACAAACCTCACAGATTTTATGCCATTTTATGTTCTTGGTCTATGTTCTTGGTCTATGTTCTTGGTCTTCTGGAAAAACAAGCCCTAGTCATTATGCTGTCAAAAGACACACATCGAACAGCATCTCAGTCATCACTGGATGGAAAGCGACAAATCAATAGACCGATGGACACAGTGATGATGGAGAGATGAATAGACAGGTGAACTTGATGCCACACACTTATTTTTTTTACAGTTCACTTGAGGAAACAGTCATTAACAGGTTATAGAGTTTGACAGCAATAATGACTTTGAAAACAAGAATAATTAGTGCTAAACTTTGCTTGGGCTTTAATTGGTGTGAGGAATAATTGTTGCTAAACTCGTGATAATTTAAAATAGGATAAAGAAAACATGTCTAATTTCAGCCAGTTTTATATTTGAGAGTTTTGTTTCAATGAGAGTGACTCTGGGTCCAATCTGGAATCAGACAAATGTGCTTCTTGTTCTACCTGCTAAGATCTCCACCTCTTATGAACAAATTAATCCGTTGAATAAACTATGAAACTCTCAGGCAAGTTGTTAGGGGATATTGTTCTCACAAATAACAGTCTCACTATATATTTCAAATGTTCATTTATGCCAACCCAAATGGAAAAAATTCAGCAAAAAAATATTAGCAAATAGAAATTAAATGGTCCAACTTACTATCCTGGCACTCAGTACTGGTGAAGTTATGAAACAGGCAGTAGACACTAACAAAACTGCATCCACAGTAATTCTCTGTCATCTCTCACTATATCTGCTTCTCCTTGACCAAAAGGTGCCAAACATCACCAGATATTGTGTTTATTTATCAAAGTGAGTTGTTGTGTCTGAATGAAGATGTAAGGGATTGTAACAGAAATTATAAATAAATCAGAGAAGACATTAGAAATAACAAGTGGAACAGCTAAGAGGTATACATGCATTACCTCGGATTTCCACTGGGAGCGTAACAGCAGCGGAGCGGAGCCTCGAAAGCCAACAGTAACTGGATCCCGTGATACAGATTGTATACGGAAACAACTACAAAGAATAGTTTACTTTGCCTCTGACCCTCTGACCCTCTGCCCAAATGACCTCTGAACTGTTGCCACCGGATATGACGCAACATTGATGTGTTTGATATATGATTGGAGTATTGTGTTTTATTTTTAAAGGTGACAGAAGCTTTATGTTGAAACTGCATCTAACTTCCTGTCTGGTGTCGCCATGAAAAATTGACTTGCCACGGATTCACAGCGCTGCTGATCCGGTCCACGGCACTTCCGCTCGCGGTGGAAATTAGGCTTTAAGATAGATGTCAAGAAAACGGGTTTTTCTGGTCTCATGATCTCACAGAAAAATGATCATAATCATTCCATGGCATGAGTTATAGTGATTAAATATCTGGGTACAGAGGTATCTGCTCAAATCACAATTGGACATTTGAAAACACAAAAATGATGCTCTCAATTTTTTTGTGTGAAAAAAAGTGTGTGGCATCCATACTACTACTACCAAACAATTTAAATGGAGATCTATGCACATTATATTGGTTGTTGCCAAAAACAAAACAAAAAAATGGGAGTTACTGTTTTTCCTTCACTTGTGTTTTCATTCGTTCTTTGTTATTGTAATTTTATCTATATGTTACTACCACGTACGCTGAGGTTTAAGTAGAGCCACTATAGTTTCATTGTACTCTCCCCACTGTAGCATGACAATAAGGTGTGCTCTATATTTTATATCTGGTGAGCGGTCTGACAGTTTGTCTAACCAAATTGTGATTGGATGGTCACAGAATTTGTGACCTTAGTCAACCTAAATACAAGTTAATGCCAGCAGCTACTCTGATCAACTGTTTATACCAACATTTTCACTCAATCAGTGCAGCTACAGAAATTCAAACAGACATTCAGTTACTGTGCCAAATGAAAGATTGGGGATATTCATAAGAGGGGGTGTCACAACTACAGATGACATTTGGTGCCAAAAACCATTAAAATTCTCAAAGCAATCCATAATGTGTTGATATATATGCATAAACAAATGTGGCAGTTCTCTCAACGTTTGATGTCTGAAAAGAACACCTGTGATGTTATTATGCTGCTATTGTAAGAACTGAACGAATGAGATATTGTACCTACTACATCAACAGTACTTTCCAGGCACAGGTATTATCAAGTTTCTGCTCTTCATTTGTTTGTTTCTGTCCCATTTTGTGCTTTAACAGTTTTTTAAACACAGCTGAATTTACAGAAGAACTGACCCCATGCATCTGTTTTACTTGATGTGTTGTCAGACAAAGGAATGAGGAGGACATCACCCGAGAAAAATCAAACATTCCCATTTGCAGCGCTAAGAAACACTTGCAGTTAAAGCAATAAATTATTATTCCAGAAAGTAAAATGTGATGTCTCACCCCTTATCTGCAAATCATACTGTCTTCTGCTGTTCTGGTCACTGAGGATTTTCCAGGCTGCATCAACTTCCAGAAATTTCTTCAGACAAGACGCTTTTTCAGTAGAGCACTCAGAACTACGGTCCGGGTGGTACTGTGGTGCATTCAGGACACACACAAACACACAAATTAGTTGATTTATTGCCCAGCCATAGTTTCAGCTGATGACACACACCATTTCAATATGTAAAATAACACATGTAACACATAGTAATCCTAAAATCACATGAAATCAGACACAAGGAACACATTAACAACATCCCATATTAAAAGAGGGTAAACTGAACTTGTCCAGACCAACTGCCCAAACTTCAGACAGGGACTGTTTCATGCATGAATTTGAAAATCTCCCCCCCCCTTTTTTTTTGTGTGTGTTTTGTTGTGTGTTTTGTTACTCTCGAGGCATGAAAATCTTTTTTTCATTTTTTACAAATTTTTTTCAATGAGTTGGTGACATGTCCACTAAGCTGGACAATATACTTTATACTTTTAGCTGATGAAACATCTTTTAATCAAAACAATTAATAAAATAAGTTGAAGTGAATACTATGAAATACTTCATGTTCATAATGTTGTTTAACTAATGCGTTCACATAGTAAGATACTTTTAAATGCATTGCAAAAACATTGCACCTCATGACTTCAAAAATAACTTCTCTATTAGTCAGTTGGACCGTCAAGTAATGTCTGAGTCCAGTGCCAGTGCCAAAAGAAAAGTGATTATTTTGCTGGATGTCATCACATGACTACTGACTGCATCTGCAGTCATTCCCCATCCACTGACACCACAACCAGCCACACCCTGATACAATTCAAATCTGTGCATGTATCCAGAGCTCGCTGCTCCAACCTACATTTTCACACCCCAGGGTTTGGGCTTCTTTGGGATGTACTGTGTGAAAGACAGGTGCCCCTTGAATGGAATGATCTGCTCATCAACTGATAGATATTCTGTCTTCTTCATAGGCCTTTCTATCACACTCTGCACCTGCCCTCTACAAAACTTGCAAAATATTGGTACACTCTAATAAAAATATAATTTACATTCTAATAACACAAATTAATCCGCCAAAATTACTGCAAATTAAGTATTTACATAAACATAAACAGTATTACATAAACTGTATTTACATAAACAGTAATAGTATGAATTGCAGTTAAACTATAGCCAGCAATGCATGAGGTCCAATTTAGTGGACACGTGATTAATTGCAATTTCCTCCCATCCCAAAATCAATACTTCAACAGAAAAATATTTCAACAATTAATTAATTAATTAATCCTTCTTACTCCTCCTCCTATTTGGAATAGAAGGAATGGACTGATATTCCTTCCTTAAGCTGCACTGCTGGCTTTCCATCAGCCATCTTAGTTTTGAGGACTCTTTTTTGTGCTCACAACAGCTGACCAATGGGTTGCAGCATATGAAATGACACACTAGGGTCCACTGTGTAGTTCTGTTAACACGCATCTATCTTCAGACACTATGTAGCAGTAGTTGTGTGTTATTTCAGGTTGACAAAACGGAAATGTATTTACCTGTAAGGCCAGCTGCTGGTATCTGTGTCTGAGCTGCTGGACTGAGTCTGAGGGGTTGGCTCCCAGCACAGCATACAGGTCTTCCTTTTCTGCTTCACACATCCCTACTCATAATACAACATAATACTGATATTAGTTAGTTACATCAACAACAGAAAGTTCTGGTCAAATCAGTAGCTGTTCTGTATGTTCAGTAATCAGCTCAAAGGCAATTGAATACACAATCCTATTCATTCATGATCAGAACTGAAAATTAAATAAAACATTAAGTCATTTACACATCTTGAATCACATGGTCAATGTGTCAGGTGGACAGAGCATTTGCTGCTGCTCTTAGACAAACACTATAATCAGCATAATGATAGTCTTCTCTTCACCGATATTATTTAAAATTCTAAAAGAATGTAATTTGATTTTACGCTGCTGAAAAAGAAACAGATAACTAACATTTTAAAACACACACTCATTCTGAATGTTCATCAGTATTACAATGATAGAAAAAAAATGACAACTACACTATATTCTGCATTTAATAACATGTATTCTTAAATATCCTTGTTTTGAATTAAATATTTCATTTTTTTGTTTGGTTTTGGCATTTAGGCATTAAGCATTGTATTTAGTATTGTGATGGGTATGGGCTAAAAAAAGAACTAGTAATATGAAAAACTCAAAGGGTGGAGATAAGTGATACCGGGTTTAAGTGACTACAGTGTGAAGATGGCTTATTAAACTTTTTATTAATACAGGAACCGAACAAATACACACAAAGATCGTTTTTCTGAAAACCTAGGCTGAAGTTTGGACTTACTTCTGCTCTGGGTTTTTAACAAAAGTGATTCTTCTCCGAGACCAAGATGTGTGCAGAAATCAGGAGCTTCACTCCGTGCTCAGCCACAAACCTTCGGCACAGCTGCCATACACATGACAGAGTAACTCTGCCAAGACAGATCACAGAACCTGCTTTCGACGTAGGACGCAGTGAACACACAGATCCACACTGTGCTGTCCGTAAATCACTGAACAGATTAACGCTGCCAGCCGCAGCACGACGTGGTGTGCAGCGATAGCATAGTTCCCCATGAAGACAAGGTCTGTGTGACCCGCCAGAGTTCAGTTCCCCCTTTTTTAACGACAATGACCACAAAGTTGTTTGTCTGTAAGCATTAAAATTAAATTTTAACACACAAGTCAATTGCTCGATTACACGAGACTTATTCATGAGGGCGAGAATACAACAGAAATCGGACTTTTGATTTCATTTCAGTCCATCCATCCATCTTCTCCCGCTTTTCCGTTTCCGGGTCGCGGGGCTGATGGAGCCAATCCCAGCCAACGTTCCGGGCAAAGGGGCGGAGTCACCCTGGGCCGGTAGACAGTCCCATAGTCAGCCGCAATGAGCGAGTTTTACCGCTGCTGCTATACGTCAGCGTCGGCGCCATATTGGAAGAGGCAAGGCTAATACAATAGAAGTAAATGGAATCGATTTCATGAAGCGCCTTTTTTCAAAGAAATTTACGTTTTTGCCTCTCATTTCATTATTCACACATACACTGCTACACTTGACAAACAGTGAGAGACCAAAAACAATGTATTTAATCTTCTCAGATGACTAAAAGAAGAACTTTATTGATCTCTCTCTCTCACACACACACACAGGCTATATATTGGAATAGGAATCGAGCGTGGCATATAAATAAAGACACACATCATCTCACTTTCATTCATTTATTTACATGTTGTTGCCATTTTCAGACAGCAAAATACCATATATTTGTGAATTACAAAATGTTTTCCAGGTAACAAAACTACATATGCCTATTTTAGCCATTTTTCAGTCAACAAATGATAGTCATTTTTCACACATAATATACAGGCTATGTACAACAAACACACACACATACACATACACATACACATAATACATAATTATTTCCTTCACACTCAGAAAAGAAAATAAAACAAAATATTAGGGCATTCATTTATCTAATCCTTATTGCCTATAGTTATATACACACCCTTTGGAGGTGAACTGGGGAACTGAAGACAGAGGGCTAACCACTACGCTGTGCTGCCCTTCAGTCCGCTTTGATTAATAATCTACAGAAAAGGGTAGAGGCCTCGTGAAAATTTTATTTAATTTCTGCCTTTAATCTCCAAGTCGTGACTATGATATCAGAATGGTGAAATAGGCGTCAAAATAAAAATTTTAACATGTGGTCCAAATCCTCCTCCAAGAATTCTGACTTTTTCTTCTTAGAATTCTGAGATTAAAGTCAGATTTCACATGGCTCCAATCCGTAATTGACAGTCAATTGGGGTGACATTGACAATGAACTATTTTAGACGGTAACAACAACAAGAATAAAATCTCATAAAAAAGCTATCCAGTGTACATGTTGCCAAAATGTTCATATGTAGCTGAGGAGCAGTCCAGCTGCAGAACTATCTCAGTTGTCATAGTCAAATAAAGGATGATATGAACCAACCGTCATAATCTGGTGTTTCTTCTGAGGCCCTGTAGAAAGCAAAATCAACTCCAGGTCATGTTGGTGTACAACTAATACAACAGTACAACTTCACTCCCTCTTATGTATGGTTTGAATATGGAATAAATATGCAAGTTCAGAATTAAATGACAAAATGGATTTTCCCTTTTCTACATACAGTAAACTCTTTGACAAAACACTATTATCAAATTTAAACATCTCCCTAACCAATATGTTTGGTTGTGTTCTGTCACTCCGCAGGCAAAGGAGATTTAACTAATGACCTATTGGAGTTGGGAAATGAAATCTATAGCAATATGACAAAAAATGGAAAACATATAAATATATTGTAAGACAGGGCTTTCATACAAGCGTTTCTCTGTATGAACGTTGTGATCATAGTGTTGAATTCAACTGATTCCAAACCTGAGAAATAACTACCAGAAAAGAGCAGCACTGGACCACATACTGGGAAATCTGTCCTGACAATACAGATCAGGAGTGATCTGTTAATTGATATGGGAACAGAAGAGAAGAGGTGACATGATGACACCTTTATGATCTGGTTTCCTGTCTGTCACTCACTTATGGGTCTTTAACAAGATCACAGAGAGAATAAAGAGGCGAGAAAAGACACAGGGTAGCTGACACTGCTCTACAGCTGATAATTTCCTCATTTTGGGTGAATTAAGGATCAATTAGTCACGTAACAAAATATTCACTGTCACATTTACCATGTTTTTAAATACACTGGTTTTTAAAGTCTGATGGAGTCAACACAACTACCCAGAATTTTACCCTGTCTTTGTGAATCCTTTTACCGACACTTTGTCAGAAGGGTTGCTCTTACTCTGAGCTCTTTCAGAAGATTTAGCTTGTATAGATTAGTACTAAAATGTGATAAAGAGTGAAGAGTGACCAAAGATTTGCCCAGTCTCTATCAGCTGCATGTGAAGATATTTTAGAGCTATATACTGTCAAAACAATGAGTAGCTGGTATGCTGCAAATTCTAGACTAAAGTTCAGCAGCAACACATAAAACATACGTAAACACAAATCGTCCAATGTGTTAACTGATGCATACAAGGACAATAACACAAAATATACCCGTTAAAACCCTTGAAATGCATTGATATTGTTTTGCTCTTAAATATCATTAAAAAATTTATTCCCAAATTTTGCTATTACATAGCCAACATTAGTTTTATGCATGCATTTAAAAGCCTTGGCCTTTCAATTTTAGTTATTGTCACATTTATGTGACAAGACATTCAAATTAATTCTCTGAATAACTACTTATTCAGGTCAGACTGGATACTACAGGGAATCATCATTGGACAATGGCAGAAGGATAGGCCATGGTTTCTAGAAAGTATATTAAGTTGAGCAGAACAAATTCAGTCATAGAAAATCAATAGCTAATATCCTAACTCACTTTAAGAAATGTGAGTTAAGGGGAACTTTGGAAAGACAAGATGTGAGAGAAAAAGAAAACATTTAGATAACATTTCTGCGCTTGAAAAGAAAATGTATACTACTTGGTACAATGTTAGTTATGACGTTGAGCCACTGAAGGCAGGAAGGACCTGTGATTGCGTTCCTTCACACACTTCAGGTGGAACAGTCTCTCACTGAAGGAGCGCCCCAGTGTTGTCAGTATGCCCTGCAGGGGATGAGTGTGGTTTGACAACATTAATGAGAGCTCTCATCCTCCTCTCACCCACCTTCAGTGAGTCAAGACAGAGCCCCAGAACAGAGCTGGTCTCCATGATCAGTTTGTCAAGTCTGTTCGTGTCTGCCGCTGAGACGCTACCCCAACAAACAGCTCATTAGAAGATAGCCCCTACAGTATTGTAGAAGGTCTTCAGGAGTGCTCCCTTCACGCCAAAAGAAGCCAGCTTCCTGAGCAGACAGCGTCTGCTCCGTCTTTTTCTGTAAATTACAGATAAGTGGTTTAACCAGTATGGTTTGTTATTGAAGTAATTATGCAGGGACGTATAAGATGTCAAAATGTCAATGTTCATTTCCTGCTCGCTGGAAAAGGTGGTTCCGCAGGCGCCAGTCCACTAAGGTGCTTGAAGAAGTACTTGATGAAAATTCCTTAATTCATTCATCTTCTCCCACTTACCTTCCTCATGGTCGTGGGCTGCTGGAGCCAATCCAACCTTGCAATGGGTGAGGGCAGGGTACACACTGGACAGGTCACAAGTCTATCGCAATATTGTGAAGATCACAAAGATCCTGTCTTTAGAGGATGCAGAAAAACTAGTGCGTGCATCTACCTCTACACAAAGCTACTGTAATTCACTGTTACCGGGATAACCAAACAAATCTCTAAAAACCCTTCAGTTGATTCTGAATGCTTCTGCTCGCATATTAACAGGAACTAGAAAAACAGATCACATTTCTCCTGTGCTAGTGTTTTTTAATTGGCTCCCAGGGAAAGTCATAATTGAATTTAAAATCCTTCCATTGCATACAAAGCTCCTTCATATCTCAGAGAGCTCACAGCTCCTTTTTATTCCAGTAGGTCACTCCGTTCTCTGGATGGAGGTTTACTTGTGGTTCCTAGAGTCTCCAAGAGTAAATCGGGAGGCAGAATTTTCAGCTATCAGGCTCCTCTTCGATGGAACCAACTCCTCTGTCGCAGCTTTCAAGATTAGGCTGAAAACCTTCCTTTATGGCAAAGCTTCCAGTTAAAAATGTAAGGTTTAATTAGATCTTTTTTAGTTATGCTGCCAAAGGCCTAAACAGTTGGAGGATGCACTGAGCACCTCTTTCTTGCCCTCTCTCTCTCATGTCACTACTTTTTTCTTCCTGTAGTCTGTGTTTTGTCTTCCTGTCCCCTGTCAAGACTCATGTGGGTTAAGACCACATGTTTAAAGTTGTACACATTGTGTCCTCCTCTGTGTGCTGATTACAGCAGCCCTGCCCCATTTGTTTGTGCCTGTGTCTCCTTGTCTCCCCTCCCCTTGTGTATTCAGGCCTTGTGATCAGTGTGTGTCTCTGCCAGTTCATTTCCCTCCAGTCTGAGTTCCTGTCTTTTTCCTTGTGAGTTTCTGTCCAAGTGGTTTCTTTTTGATCATGTTCTGGTTTTTGACTTGCCTCAGTCTTTGGCCATCTGGTACCTTAGCCTTTATCCACTGCCTCCCTGGTGAATTGGCCCTGCCTTGCCTGACTCTGTTTTTGTATTGTGTAAATAAATATTTGGATTTTTTGGAACCCCGCACTGATTCGAGTCATGCACTTGAGCCCTTGGTCTCTGAGTTGTGTCATGTGCTCAATACCAGCTGCTGCATGAGTTACATTTAGTTATCATTACACATTATTACTCATTCTCCATTGTTATCTTTTGCTAAAAACCATATTTCCCTCACTCTTAGAATTTACTAGTGCATATTTAGTGTTACCAGGTTGCAATTGCTTATATTTTCTATGGCATCTTTTCTCCTCCTACTTCTACCCCCACCAACCCAACCAGTCAAGGCAGATGGCTGCCCCCCCCTGAGCCTGGTTCTGCCTCTTAAAGGAAGTTTTTCTTTGCCACTGTTGCCAAGTGCTTGCTCTTGGAGGGTTATGTTGGGTCTCTTTAACAACTCCATAAAGAATTTGCTCTAGACCTGCTAAACTGCCTTGATGTAACTTTATGATTTGGTGCTATATAAATAAATTAGATTTGATTGGATCACAAGTCTAACAAACATAAATGACCAACTATTCACACTCACACTCAGACCTATGGATTTGGTCACCTGTCTTTGAACGGTGGGAGGAAACTTGAGAACCCGCAGGAAACCCATGCAAGCATGGAAAAAACATGCAAACCCCACAATGAAAGGCCCCATGCCCATCTTATTGATGAAAATGACATAGCACTACATATCATTAAGTAAAACAATTTTTGGTCTAGTACAACAGATATGAGTAGAGCCTACTCACACGACCTGAATATTTAATTTTTCAATTGAATAGTTGAATAGTAAAATGTTTTGTATCAACAAAAATACTAAAAAAAAAAAAAAACCCTCGAAGAACTATGAGTCCAAAAGGACTCCTACGCCAGGGCACAACAAGCCTTGTCAAACTTGTGTTGTAGGTGTGTTGCAGATTTGTATTTGTGTATGTGTACTGGCTAGCTCCATCAGATGTAGAGCAGCTGTTCATTAGAAATGTGTGAGCAGCAGAAACAACACAGATGAGAATAACAGCAATCTCTGGCTCATTAAAGACAGAAAAGAACAACCGGGCAGAGACGACTCACAGACACACCCACACACTCAGAGGCCCGTCTACCTGCTTGTGATCGTACAACTGTTGTTAATTACAAAAGACAACAAAAATATGATAAACAAGTGGAATAATACAACCAGTTACAACTTGTCAGTCAGACAGAATAACTGACCCACACATCAGATTGTTTTTCTGCAGCCCGACACCATACAGACAGACTGAAGAGTGGACATGCACAAAAAACTGACAACAGCTGTTCATTAGAAAGGTGCTATCTAAACTAATAATCACTGAGAAAACAACTACATAAATAACTCTTGTATTAACTGAATCAACTGTTTTTGTCTCTAAAGGTCTCTAAGCACACACTTAATGCCTACATCCAAAATAGTTAAATAAAAAGAATTTATTGCACCTTCATGTGAAAGTTTTGTGTGAAATTAAAAAACTCAGAAGCAGCCAGTCTTAACAGGTTTGCCTCAGGTAGTTAGTTACCTGTGAAAAATGTAGGGTTTCATTGTTGTGATGTTCGACCAGTAAGTCAACTATTTCCATTAATGGGTATTTTTGCTCTATTTCTGGTTTCATCTTTGAGAAATTTAAAATGTTAGTTTCACTTTTAGACCTATAGGTCCCAGGAGCTTTGCTTTGTACAGATGCAGAGATGAATCAGATGATGTTGGGTGAAAACAGACACTGGCTGGTCTTCCTGACTCCCTGACACCCTGCCTTACACAGCCTGCCATACACTTCCTGCACAGAAACTTTAAATGCAGGTGACTGCAAACGACTATGGTATGGAAAAACGTTGGAGTGGAAAAAGAGCACATCTCATCCTCACCTCAGCTCAGTGGCACACAGACACACACACACACACACACACACACACACACACACACACACACACACACACACGAACAGGCACACAGAGAGGCAGGTGGCAAGCAGGCTGTGTGCGCGTGTGTCTGTGTGTGTTTGTGTGCATGTGTGTGATTGATGATGGGTCACATCTTGCTGTGCTCTGAAGCCCTTCACTGATTTAAACTGCTGAACCAGCAAGAGGCTGTGTGTGTGTGAGTGTGTCACAGTGAATCTAAGCCAGAGAAACACAGCTGGTCAACAGAAGTTCCAAGGCAGCTGCTGTGTAAATAAACACTTAAAAACCCAGCAAGCCTGCCAACTATGTTAGCAGGTTTTTACACTTATTCAGCTCAGGGTACACATTTCAATTTGTACTGATGCATAGAAAAATGTACTCTGCATTTGAATGTAAGATCAAGGTTTAGGCTCCATATCCACGGAGCTCTAGAGGCATAATCAAAAATCACAACCTTAGACATTATTTATTCTGTATTATTATGGGTGAAAATAAACTTTTATTTCTTGATGAGACTGTGACAGGACAAATTAACTGGAAAAGATAAGTAGTAAGGGAGAATGCTTGTCTGCAGAGCCTCATTGATGCCTAAATTATGTTCTGCAACACACAATGTGCCAAAAACAATGATCCGGCCTTCACAGGCTGTGATCCAATAATTCATCTTATCCAAATATCTGAAGCGCAGTTTCAGCACACTCTGCTTGTACACACACATCATAGACATTACATTGAAATTTTGAGCCACTGACCCCACATATCTCCCAGGCAATCCTGATGGTATCCCTTTCTTGGCCATCTTATGTCTTTTCGAAGCCAGAAGAAACCATATATTGAAGAGAAGATGGAGCTGAGAAGGAACAAGGGCTGGATTTGACCTGCTTTACTCTATACTGTTTGGGAGAGACGATCTGTCAGAAAGTAACCACACCTCCAATTCATACCACACTTAATGGTCTACGTCCCACTAAAGTGGACCATCATTTGAAAAATGAAGGTCATGCTATATTGAAGTTCAAACAGTTGAAACTAGAGATTCATTTGTAACTCCAGCTACAAACTCATTCTCAGCCTCAGGATTATAGTGCATGATAAGCAACAGCAGTACTTTGGCAACAATGTGTAAAGTGGTTCTTAATTGTGTTCAAAAATAGATTTCTTGAACAACATCAAACATTATGATCCCTGCACCGGTCCGCTTCCCCTGTAATGTCACCAAGTATATTTTTGTAATGTCAATGTGAACACTGTGTGTATGCGTGTATAGTGTTTCTCTGACAGCAGACTGGGTGTCATGAACGTGTCAGTGTGTGAAGCAAAAGTGTGGAGCATGTGTATGTATTCATGCATGCAATGAATTAATACCAAGTGTATGTCTGTTGAAGCATACACTGTATTAATTGTAAGTGTGTGTGAATTCAAGTGCAGCTGAAGTGCATACAACTCAACAAAGAACTTATGCAGTCACGTCCAAGTATTTGGACTTTGATACAATTTTCAGCATTTTGGCTCTGTACACAACCACAACAGATTTGAAATAAAACAATCAATGTGTTCTTTGATTGCTTACTTGTAGCTTTAATTTGAGGATATTTTTCATCCAAATTAAGTGTAAGGTGTAAGAATTATAACACATTATATATGTGCCTTCTACCTTTTTAAGAGACCAAAAGAAATTGTACAAACTAACATAATCATAAATTGAAATTGTGACTTTGAATACTTCATTGCAGTCAATAACAGCCGGAAGTCAGCAGGATGGCAAAGACATCCTTAGGTGCTTTGTTTAGTCCCTGGTGATATACTGCCAGGCCTCTACTGTCTTCAGTTTTTGCTTGTTCTTCCGGTTGTTTCCCTTCAGTTTTTCTCTTCAGCAGGTGAAATATATGCTCAGTTGGATTTAGCTCATGTTATTGACTTGATCATTGCAGACCATTTCATTTATTTGGCTTACAGAACTCTTGGTTCGCTCTCACAGTATCCTCTGGGTCATTGTGTATCTGCACCATGAAGTGCCTTTTGTCTGCCGCCGTAAGTGGCTCGTGTGTGGTTGTTGGTGTGTTTCCCCTGTGTGTCAGGTTGGGCCTGTGTCTGAGGTCGGGATCCACTGTTACCTGTCACCAGTCTCCGCCTCCCTCTAACTGCAGCGGATCAGATATCTTTGGGTTATGTACCTCAGACTCTTCAGACCGCGGTCATCAAACCCCAGCTTAAAAAGCAGAATCTTGATCCAGATGTTTTGGCAAACTATAGACCCACATCGAACCTTCCATTAATTTCTAAAATCATTGAGAAAGCTGTAGCAAACCAATTCCACAACCATCTGGATGGGAACGGTTTGTTTGAAGATTTTCAGTCAGGATTTAGAGCCCATCATAGCACAGAAACAGCGCTGGTTAAAGTCTCCAATGACATTCTAATGGCCTCAGACAATGGATCAGCCTCCATACTTCTCCTTCTAGATCTTAGTGCTGCATTCGACACCATAGATCATAATATTTTACTACAGAGACTGGAACATGAAATTGGAATTAAAGGAACTGCACTAAGGTGGTTCAGATCCTACTTATCAGATAGACATCAGTTTGTTCATCCTCCTCACGCACTGTATCCAATTATGGAGTCCCACAGGGTTCAGTACTTGGACCAATCCTCTTACTCTTTATCTGCTTCCTCTAGGCCAGGGGTGTGCAGTAATTTTTTCCATGGGCCACATGAGAACCAGAAACTATTATGGAGGGCCAGACTAAAAGGCTGAACTAAATTCTACATAATATTAATTGTATTTCTTTACAAAAAAATAAGCAGTAAATTGCGTATTTTCATATGTTGGTAAGATTGGTAAGAGTGTATGTTATGAGCAATAAAAAAAGAGAGGTTTTCTTTGGAAAAAAATGACATTTTTTCATTTATTTTATTTTGTAATTTCCTATTAATCTTACATGGGCCAGTCAGAGTCAACCAAGGGGCCGCATCCATACTCTTGGCAAAAACAGCATCAATTACCACTGTTATGCAGACGACACTCAGCTTATCAATGAAGCCAAATAAAGTTACATAGATAGTCAAACTGCAGGCATGTCTTGAAGACATAAAAGTCTGAATGACCCCAAAATTTTTTACACCTTAACTCTGACAAAACTGAAGTTATTGTACTCGGCAATAAGCACCTCAGAGAAACGGTATCTAATCATCTAATCAGTCTGGATGGCATCACTTTGGCTTCCAGCTCAACCTTTGACCAGGACATGTCCTTTGTCCCTCACATAAAACGAGGCAGTAGGGCAGCTTTCTTCCACCTGAGAAACATCCTTTCTCAGGATGATGCAGAAAAACTAGTCCATGCATTTGTAATTTCTAGGCTGGACTACTGTAACTCATTACTATCTGGATGTCCAAACAAATCTCTGAAAGGCCTTCAGTTAATTCAGAACGCTGCTGCATGAATATTAACAGGAACTAGGAAAAGAGATCACATCTCTTCTCTTAGCTGCTCTTCATTGGCTGCCAGTAAAATACAGAGCAGAATTTAAAATCCTTCTTTTAACATCTAAAGCTCTTAATGGCCAAACTCCATCATATCTCAGAGAGCTCATAGTTCCTTACTGTCCTAGCAGGCCACTCCGCTCTCTAGATGGAGGTTTACTTGTGGTTCCTAGAGTCTCCAAGAGTAAATCTGGAGGCAGATCGTTCAGTTATCAGGCTCCTCTTCTATGGAACCAACTTCCAGCATCGGTCCGGGGGGCGGACTCTTTAGTAACTTTCAAGACCAGGCTTAAAACTTTCCATCTACTCTTTAGCTGTGCTGCTGTAGGCCGAGGCTACTGGGGGAAGGACTGAGCCCCCCCACTGACAGTAGCCATGCTTCTTAGAAATCCCTGTTTCTGTTTCCTAGTTTTTCTGCATCATCCTGAGAAAGGATGTTTCTGACTTTCTTAATGTTTCTCAGACCAACACCTGCTGGTCCCATATCTTCATGAATTTCCTGAGGGTTCTGCCTCTTAAAGGAAGTTTTTCCTGCTGGTTTCCTGGGTCTTTTTAAATCATTTTATAAAGAGTTTGGTCTTGCCTCAGTACAGTTTGGTACCTGCTCTATATATAAAGTGCCTTGATGTAACTTTGTTATGATTTGGTGCTATACAAATAAATCTGTGTTCTTTGGTTTGGTTTTTCCTTGGTTTGTTATTTTGAAGTAATCAGCCACCTTTTTGTTTGTAGTCTTGCCTCACTGCTTTTTGTTTGTTAAAAGAAAACGAACAATTAATGTCAATTAAAACTTTGATTTACCAAAAACATCTGGTTTGGTTGCATACTTCTCATTTCCCCTTTTCATCCACAAATAGGGGACGATTGTGTTTCGAAACATTTGGCTGATTATGAGCAGACAATATTGCACACTTCAAAATTCATCTTGCTGCTTTTTTCAGAAGTCACATCATCAATAAATGTAAGAGAACTAGTTCCATTGGCAGCTACATATGCCCATGCAATTACAATACCACCATGCTTCACTGATGAGGTGGGATGCTTTAGATCTCAAGCAGTTCCTTCCCTTCTCCATATTCTTCTCTTCACATCATTCTGGTATAAGTTGATCTTTGCCTCATCTGTCCATAGGATGTTGTTATAGAACTGCACAGGTTCCAGACTGTTTTTGGCAAAATCTGGCCTTCCTGTTTTTCAACTCACCAATGTTTCACATCCTGTGGTGAACCCTCTGTATTCACGATGGGGAAATTTTAATCGTTGAGTTCTTTGGATTTCATATTGAATGTTGACCTGACCATATACCAAACACAGATAGCACACTTGAAATGAACTCTATACCTTTTATCCTTTTGTCCTCAAAGTTGATTTGAAGAACGAAAAACGAAGAACGAAAAATGGGCAAGGATAATGATTTTGAGCAAGTGTGAAAAGGGCTAAATTATGATGGCTAGATGACTGGGTCAGAGCATCTCAAATAGTGATGCTCTTTGAAGGGAGCTGGCTCTTGATTGGGAACCGATTTGCTTTCCTGGAGGGGGGTTTCATCTCTTTTTTCTGTTATAGTCATGCGTGATTAGTCTAGATGTGCGGCAGCGTCTGTGTGTTCATGCTCAGTGGAAGGAGGGGAGGAAATGTTACAGCACAGTGAGACCCACATCTTACACTGTGATGCAGAGACTCTGTATTGTAGCAACGACGGTTGAGCCGGCTACTCGGCTGAAACAAGTATCTGGTACAGATATAACAATTTTATATGAGTATCATAAAAGTAATATGAGTCTGTATCTGTGCCCGGTCTGAAGGAAAATCCTCCTCAGGGCTAGGGTTCAGGCGTGGATCCAGTTTTTTTTTTTTTTTGGAAAATCCAAAAATTCTGATTCTGGTATTAGATTGTTGGAAGCTGTGTAATTCTTCTTTCATTTGATTGTGCCCGTGCATTGGAGCGACCGTGGTGACGTCACAGCCATCTACATGAGTGAGTCGAGTGGATCCACCCACTAATCTCAGATCGAGAGTGTCAGTCGAGCGGAACAGAGACAATGAGCTACAAAGCAAAACAGACAACACCTAAAGTGTGGTTGTATTTTTACAATTTTAAAGAAACCAAAGCAAAGTGAATTAAGTGCAATGCAGTCATCAGTTGCACTGGTGGTAGCACATCTGCTATGATTAGGCTGACCAAACGTCCTCTTTTTCCCGGACATGTCCACTTTTTACATTTTTATTAATTGATGATGTCCGGTTTTCCTTCTGTGTGTATATGTGTGTCCCCTCTTCCCCCAGTTGTCATTGTTTGGGTTAGCATGTGTGACGTAATCCCCGAGAGGCTGGCCTGTGGGCAGATCTCCAAAATGCACAACAGAAAGCAGCAGACACCAATGGTGCAGCTGAAGCGTTAGATAAACTGCGAAAAAAATTCCCAGTTTACCGACCCAGTCGGGACAAATGGGAGACTGAGTGCACCGTGTGCAAAGCTGGCACACGTGTCTGTGCTCAATAAAGGTGCTCATATGGACACAGAAACATAAAAAGGCAGTGCGAGGTGAGTAGTTCAGCAAAGTTGACTGAGTTCTTTGTGACCAACTGAACCTGCTGCGAAAAATCAGCTCGACAGTTAAATAAAGAACATAACTAAATATTTTTTTGTTTGTTTGTTGAAGTAATATCTTGTGAGGGTGTTTTTGTTAAAGTTGGATTTTCTAATACAGAAGAGATATTATTTAGAAGATTATTTCATTTGTCCACTAAGACTTGAAAAGAGAGCTATTATTTTACAAATTCATTTTTCTAACAGAGGAGACATTATTTCTATCATTATTTTATTCCAGAGATTTTAGGCATGTTCAGGAACCTCTGAGTAGCCTATCTGAATTTTTGTCTTTAAGAGATATTATTTTGTAACATAACAAAATATTCTACCCATACATATAAACTTTAAGCATATTAAAATATTTGAGTAAACAGCGAGTATCATTTAAGTAGGCCATCTTGTGGCCGGGCCGAGCGTCCTCTCTTTTGGAAATCAAAATATGGTCACCCTAACTATGATGAAACATCTCCTAAAACACAATGTTAACTTCAGGGTTATTATGTGTTATTATGTACTTGTATATTGTAATGGAGACCAGGGGTTCCATTACTCAAATTAATAATTGAATGTGTATTTATGGATACAAACAATGCAGTAACAGAATAGGCACACACATGTTAACGGTCAGGTTTACTGAAGGGACAAACCTTTGCGACATTTGATGTGCCGTGCAGAGGTTCCAGGTGGCACAGAAGGACTGGCCGTCCTGCCTGTGTAAAATGAAAACCCCAGTGTCAGTTAGCGGTAATCACTGTGCAAGGGATGGCATTTTGGTGTGTAATTAGTCACTTCCTGTGTGTACAGCAATTTTAGCAAATAAAGCCAGTACTCACCTTTTCCTGGTTGCCTCCTCAGCACAGGGTGGAAACCAAATGTTGGGAATGGCCTAAGGAAGCTCCTTAAGAGCTCTAGGAGCAAACCATTATGCCTAGATGGGAGGGGAGTACAAGCATGTGTAATGTTTATGTAGAAGTGTAAGCATGTGAATTTATTATTGAGTAGGTGTAATAGTTTGTATTGATGTAAATATGTATTCAAGGGATGGTATTGCGAGGGTTTTGGTTTTATGTAAGTATTTATGGAGGGCTATGATTGTGGTCTCACCTACACTTTGTGGACTGGTCTGGCTAATTTCCTGCAGACAGGAGGATATAAAAGGCAGTCAGGGATTTTTAACAGATGATGATCGTTGGTGCCTGATGTCAGGAAAAATAAATGGCACCCCGGTGTTTGCATTTTAAACTGCCATCTCATGCCTCTTTCTTAAAGAATAATTAAAGCCACCGCCGGCCAATCCAACATATATATATTTCACCCTCCACAATTTGATAACCTTGTAACCTTATGCTTCTCTAAAGCACTTTGAAATGCCTGGTGTATGATTTGTGCAATAAAAATAAATTTGCCTTGCCTTGCAGATAAAGAGGTCCTTTTATAGGATACCATGGTTTGATTTGGTTCCAATTTGACGCCTTGGACCTTGTTCACAAAGTCAGTGCAGTTTTGGATAGGATGATGTTTCAAACCCACTGAAGGGGTTGAAGGCTGCAGGCTTGGTTGAAGGCTGAAATGTTGACTACCTGATGACCCCTGAAGGACAAAAATTCAGATGCTAAACATCATGAAATGAGGCACCAACAACCAGGGGAAGCAGAGAGGTCCACCACAGAGCCTGAGTAAGAGGATAGGGTAGGGAACCTGAGTGGGCACATGTAAATCCCATTGAGGGCATGTTCAGGCCTGAAGCACACAAAGTTTTAGAGTTTTAAAGAGTTTTAAAGGCTGCATATACAGAATGATATTCAGATGAGCAGCTATTTTAGGGTTAGGGTTAACCCTAACCCTATTTTAAAAAGGCAGCTTGGCCTATATCAGTTTAAACAAGGCTTCATTCAGAACATTCTGCCGTCAAAACACGAGAAGTGTATTTGTCTCATTCATTAGGCGGGCCTGTGGCTGCAGTGGTTAGGGTTTGCAGGTGCTATTGTAGTTCAGCAGTGAGAAATAGAAGTACCCTCTGACGGAGGCATCCGAGAGGAGGGTGCTGTCCCAGCTGCCAGCCATCTTGGACAATGTGTCCCATCCACTCCATGACGTGCTGACCAGTTACAGGAGTACATTACGAACAAGGCTGATTACACCTAAATGCACCAGGGACCATCACAGGAAATCATTCCTGCCTTTGGCCATCAGACTGTACAACTCCTCACTCTGACTGTCAGACACTCTGAGTCAGCTAGTTTACTCTGGACTATTAATAATGTGCAATATTCTATATTCAAATGCTGGTAAACGGTTGTTTTATTTATCACTTTTGTAGATACAGGAACAAATTTTGTTTTATATTAGTACTTATGTTTAAACTTACTGATATATTTTATACTTTGCTACTTCTTTAAGACTTTTGAATGGGAGCATATGCAACTGAAGGCAATTTCCCCTCAGGGATCAACAAAGTATTTCTGATTCTGATTCTGATACAAAGGGAATGTGCTTTTTTGATAGAAAGATAAAGCTCTGAAATGATTCTCAAAGATGCTTGTTTTTCTTCTGCTGACTCCGCCCACAGGAACTCATCACTGAGCTCCTGCTACATCTCTAAACTGGCAGCTGATCTGAATCTAGTTCAGTCACCCTGACTATGTATGACTGCATCACACAACCCCACATCAAAGAACTGCAACTTTTACATCAAGTTCATTTCAATTGAGTCATTGATCCTATAAAAATACTGACTAATGTAGGTTTTAACTGAGGTCTGCTGTGTTAGTTTTAATCAAATTGTTCTGTTGGTATAATTACTTTTTTCTCAACCAAAAAACACCCACCACTATATTTACCCCACAATCAAACTACAAACTAATGCGTGTACTGATCTGATTTTCACAGTCCAATCAGCAAGTGCTGAAATTCAACAGCCCCTCAAACTGACTGTCGGCCTCCAAACCAAATAATGAAGCACTTGTCAACCAGCAGATTATTGTATCTTGCTCCTACAACGGGCAATTTTCTGCTCGGTTGTCTCATCACCGTGCTCACTGAGGTGGTTTCAAAGTGTCTCTCTCTAATTACTAATCTCTCTCTGATCGGTGCTGCAGTAAATAAAAGTTTGTGTCCAACTTTTTAATTATTTATCTGACTTCAGTATTGTCATTGTCAGTGAATGACCTGCCTTCACATCATAATAACAGGGAGCAGAGCAGTGGAAAATGTCGATTTGATGCTTAATCACTTTGTGCTGTGAAGTGGATCAGAAATCATCCAGGCCCAGTACATTAGTTCTGTTTTAAGTTCTATTAACATTTAGTTACCAACTGCTTATGTCTCTCTTATTAAGGAATACAGCTACATATTAAATAAGGGACAGACGGGGAATCTAGTAATAGTAACTTGATAATACTATACAAACACTTACATTTTACTTTCAGCTGTATTATACAGGTTAGGGTTAAGGTTAACCCTAACCCTAACCCCTGTTGCTCTATACATAGATCCATCATGCTTGAGCAGACATGAAAAAAAATTATCTATTTTCTAAGTCTGAAATATATTTTTGTTTGTGTCTTAAAAAAAACTAATATCTGAAATTTATACTTAAATTTAAGTTACGTCTTAATATGTGAACATTGGAAGCAAAAAACTGTTTAATATTTATTCTTTTTTTCAGGATTCGTGGCCTCACTCTGTCTGTGGCTGCCGTCAAACATTTTGATTTTAAATAAGCGTTTTATCCCAAGGGCTGGTGAGTAGGCGGAGCTTTGTGTAATTTGGCACAACCCTCAGCCACTGTTTAGGATCAGACAGGTGAGACTACTAAATCAAAACATAGATTACGCAGTATATACTGATATGATATCGACAACGCAAAAATAAAACGCAACATGACCAATACAATACCTGGAACACAGTCCTGTCAGATGACTAGAATCTATATTTATCGAGAACCATGTTAATGTAGCGTTAGAGTGACAAAAAGCCTGTTTCAAAACATTTCCATTCTGCTTGCACAGACCTTAATTTTTGTTGATGTACCAGCCATCAGGGAATATTGTTTACATGAAAGGATGTACATGGTCTGCAACAATGCTTAGGTATGTGGTACATGTCAAAGTAGCAGCCACATGGTTTGCAGGAACCAAGGTTTTCTAGCAGAACATTGCCCACAGCAGCCCACTGGCTCCACGGGCTTTCCTTCTTCCCATAGTGCATCCTGTACAGCTTTGGCCCCAGCAGCTGCCAAATGGCAGCACTGCCCTTCGTACTGCATCTCAAATTTGGGTGGGAAGGGTTCTGGCGAGCAAATATCTAGTAAAGACCATTACAATTGGCATTTGAGCTTGAGTAAGCCACCTCCAAATGGCTCCATGAAGGTAAAGGGAGAATGTAAAAGAGTTGGAACTGAAGACTTATAGAGGCATTGCCTTGTCTTTCTCTCTCAACATGCACAGAAACACACACATACAGAGACTGATTGAGACAAATTGATAGATACATTCTCTTGTGTTTTTCTCCCTCTCTCGCTCTCTACAAACACACACAGAGAGCTAATGAAGTGTAAACGATAATCTCTCCAGATCATTCCAACAAAATGGAATTTTCACTTCATGAGACTGTCACCACACATACATGTAACACGCACACATACACACCTCACAGCTTCAAAAGGTGTCATTTGTCCGCCTCAATAACCAAGTTGAATATTCACCCTGACAGCTCCCAGAAAACAAACGGAGCAGAGATGAACCATTGTTAAGAAAGGTAAGAAAGAAATATCAGTTCATATTATTTTAGATCAAAGCTATAAAAAAAGGAAAAAGAGAAAAAAGGAGAGTAAGCTTGTTGTATGTGTGTGTGAGAGAGATGTATGAGAATGTACGAACACCAAATGCTCTCATTTTCACCTCCAACTCCGTCCATGTACACACTAAAAATGCATCACTATTTTAACCCCTTAAGCCCTGACCATATTTTCAGGAAAGAATTCCTAAGAAGACATACCCAAAGTAAACGAAGAATTGTTCCACAAAAATAAGGTTCACATGCAGGTTCTTGGTGTCCAGGGACATCGAAGGACCTCGGAGAAACTATTCCCAGTGTCAACAATATTCTACCTGTTACTATGCTTGAGAAAATGGGAATAAACTAAAAAAAATTGAATTGTCTATCTTGTGCCAATGCTCTGGGTTGAAGATACACCTTTAAGAAGAGGCTCATGACACTTTACATCTGCCACTTTTTTGCGGATTTGACCTGTTTTTGCCTGCCTCGACTTTACAGACTGGAGTGGCATTGAAGCATCTGCCAAGGATCTAAATGAACTTACTTTGTGAGGATGTGTGTGTGAACCAAGACCTTTCACAAAAACAAATCTTCACATCTTCACCCTAACCCTAACCTCCTGCGGCCTGAAGCCTCAAGATTATGCCAACAAGGCCATGGACAAGCAATCAAAGTCATTGAAATGAACTGCTAGCAAACTAACATTTGCTTACCCGAGCAAAATAGCGAACTAATAGCTACAGTACAACATCAGTAATGTAGAGTGAGAAAATGATTGTGTGTCATTCATCCTGAAGTGCAATAATTAACTAGAGACACAATGTTTGTTTTGTTGTTGTTTTTTTTTTAAAGTCAATTTATAAATAGAATCATTTAGTGTAGCTATCTGCTACGTCTGTTCAATTTTCCTCTGTTTTGCTAACCGTCTTGGTAACCGTGTGTATTTGTTTTAAATTATTCCTTTGATAAACCAGTGGATCGATTGATTATATACACATTACATTGTGTGTATTTGTGTAGTGTTATATGTTATGAACAAGAAATTACGGTTTACATGGCACGTTTGTGTTGCAGTCGTGCTGCCTTAGAGACGAGAGCTGGGACACAGAGGTCAGGCTCAGGTTTACTTTTCAGTCACAATAACACGTTGTTATATCATTATCATTATCATTATCTAACATCACAGTAAGCCAGCAGCTTTTTAATGAAGGTAAATGAAATGAAAAACCCCACTGCAAATATTCCCCGTCGTTCCTCTGTAACCTCTTTTCCTCGGCACTCCTCTGATCACGGCGGCGTCCCTAGCAACAGTGTGTTGTACTTGGGAGGAGGAAGTGGTATACTACGAAGGAAGCTCAACAGAGCCGGGCTTTATTTGGGTGAGCTGGCTCGACAAAGCCGAAAAAGCTCCAACCACAGATAACGAGTATCACAACGGTGGTTATCAACTTGATTTGTTGACCCAGCCTTCCTCAGCAGGCTCTGTGAGCGTTCACATAAAAAGGGGCCTTTAGGCGTCATTTGACACAATTTCTGCAGAAAAATTGACCGAATACGTGCCGCATATTTCAGCCAAGAGGAGCAGATTATGATAATGGAGAACTATGAAGAGTTCAAACTGATACCTACTAAACAGCTAAAAGCAACACTTTTGCTGCAAACAAGACAACAGAGGAAGCCTGACAAAACCTGCAGATCACGTAAATGCAAGTTAATATAGCCGATATAATATAATATATTGTAGCGACCCTACAGTGATGTTCCTGTTATAATGCTGTACACGTTCAACGTTCTTCGAAATAATGCCAGGTTTGTGGTTGGTTGAGTAGTTAGGGGGGCGGGGTGTAAGTGTGTGGGGGACGAAGGCCATGTGTGTGCATGTGTGTGTGTGTGGGTGCAAGCTGGAGGGAGAGTTTGGTGGACAGTCGTGTGCATTTCCTTTAGCCTGTTTTCTTTTTTCCTTTGACGTGGTTACAACCGACAGTAACCATTACTGTTCCTTCAATAAATGGTTGGCTGATTAATGCTTCATCTGTCCTTTGAAGATGTCATGGTTGATGCTACAATATATTATGTTTCATTATTGAACTTTAATTCCCTCCCTGACATTGTCTCACAATGAAGGATACATGGAAATCACTTAGATTAGGGCCAAATCAGTGAGATGTATTTGATTTGTCTTATCTGTGATAAAGTCTAAGCAATTTTCTGATTGGTGTTCCAGTAGTGCCAGCAGGGCAAAAACGGTCTTGGCAACAAATCTGGACCAAGCACAGGAATATCAGCCAGTGTTGTGTGGTATGTATTAATCACTCTTTTAGTGTAATGTGGATGATACACAGGGTAACATATTATATATCAATATTATCTGAAGCAAACAAGAAGAAAAATGAGAGGGGAAAGAGTGGAGGTGCCGCTCCAGCAGATTACACGGCCTCAGAGGAGCTGGATCATGGAGGGGATATCAGGGGGTATTCAGTCAGACCCTGGAGCTGGCAGCTCCCAGCAGCTGTTCTCTGTCCAGGGGATGTATACGTGCTTTGGTAGTGAAATACTAAATGCATATTTATTGTTTCTCAGATGCAACAATTCTTAATCTAATTTACAGCTGAAGGAGACACTGTAGAGGTGCTCAAACAGCCAGCACACACCCTTACTGACCCCCACAGAGGTACTGTCATCTTTGTTTGCTGTGTCGAATCCACTTTATTCATTTCTTTTAAAATATTCCACAGGTGGAGATCAATGATGAGCAGACACTCAGCGTATTCAGAGGTACCTTTGGGAGTAGATAGTTTAATAATCTAAATAAGTTCGTCCTTTTAAATTAGAAACAATTATGTTTCTTGCTCATGAATGTCACAGGGAGAGGACATTGTGTAACCCTCCCTTCAGCCTGTGGCCTCCACCTCTCGGCCAAAAAACAAGGGCTAAGGCTTTGATCACTTCAGTCCTATGTCTACTTTTAAAAAGTAATCCTGACCAAGAACACATCAGTGAATGATGAACACAGTACACCAACTTAAAAGTCTGTGTCACTCATCTCTGTTGCTTGATGTCCTGTTGGAGCAGACAAAGTGAGGACCCTTAATAAAAGGATGAAGAGCTGGATAATCAGAAAAATCAAGGAAATCAAGAAACTAAAATTTGAGATTGAGCACGTACCTCACGTTCATCTTTATACATTTCAATCATCCTGAAATTGTGCCCACATGCACAAGCCTTCAGAACACACCCAAAATTTACTATATGAGATCCATGAGATCTATGTGAGATCCTTGTCACTTGTGATGTTGGTTAGCTGCCGATGCCACTTTGTCCCGTGTTCACTTGGAGGTGTTTGTCTTGTTTGGGCTGCCCGTGTCGGCCTGTTGTCTGTGCTTGTCTACTTGTCGTCCCTCCGTCTCAGTTTTTGTAGTTTTTGGTTTTGTGCAGCGTCAGTGTCTGTTATTTTGTAGTTTTGGTTTTGTTAATAAAAGTATTCTTTTTCTTACAACCTGGTTCCTGGCTCCTGCATTTGGGTCCTCACCTGCAACACAACACCATACCATGACAGAAGGATCTCACCAGTATGGACATAGCGGAGCAACGCCTTTTTGAATGTAAGGTCTTGGACTTTGGAATGGCAGCCAATGGCCTCATTTCTTCTCCCCCTCATCTGCAACCACTATATATGGACCACATCACCCACCAACAGAGTTACTTCAAGGGAAAGCCGTGGGTTAGCCATTTTGTCCCACACTTGGATATAATACGAAAAAGACTCAAAAATTTTCTCCAGGACACCAGCCTGCCAGATCTGTCCCTGCGAGAAACCAGTCTGCTCCCCGACCCCTGAGACTCGGGTTTGTGGGTCTCCAGCCCTCCTGCCCAGAGCCTGCTCCAGCCCACAACCCTTTTTGGGGAACCCATTTGGCCAGGGGGGGCCCTCAAGGCCACGCGACCACCAGTTAAGCCGGCTAGCCGCCAGCCATCCTGTGCACCTCTTCCGGCTAACCCTAAACCCAGGGACAGACACAGTTTCTATAGACCTAAACATAGACAGAGACTCTATTCTATTCTCCGCAGGTGACCGCTCTGACTGAGGCGCAGAGGAGCGTGTTAAACTGCGGCTCTGCCTCCTGGTCTCGACCCGGGATTGTCAGGGTTTTGGACTTCTAATAAAATCTGCCATATTCCTAGAAATGAGAGCGGCCCCGTCCACGGTGGGATGGACACCATCTCTCCTAATTAGACCAGGTCTCCCCCAGAAAGACTTCCAGTTATCTACGTAGCCCACGTTGTTTTCGGGACACCACCTCGACAGCCAGCGGTTAAATGACAACATGCGGCTGTACACGTCATCACTGGTCCGATTGGGGAGGGGGCCGGAGAAAACTACAGTGTCTGACATCGTTTTGGAAAACTTGCACACCGATTCCGAATTAAGTCTGCATCTATGACAAGAGGCGCTATCATAAAAGGAGGCAGAAGAACTGCTAGACATGAGGCAGACAGTACAGGAGAGGAGAGGGAGAAGGAGCTACAGGCCATTGCTAATCGTGTAGTTTTACGCGCGGAGCAGCAGTATCATTTATAAGCTTAGGAAAGGGGAGAGAGATTGAGCTCTACACCAGTGTATGTGTGATGACAGTTTGCTGTCAGATTAATTGGGTGAATAGGAAGGAATAGCAGAGACAACACAGGAGGTGACAGAGCACAACCACCAGTGACCAGAAATGACGTAGCAGGCTTACCTCAACCAGCAACCAATCTACCCATAGCCAAACTGCCATTGTTGTTGGCGAAGGTATCGATAATGATGAAACCTTATGGCTCTGCCAGATCCATCACTTTTACCCACTCCTCACCACGGTTCACTCCTGCGCTCAGACAACTCAAAGCCAAAGGATGCCAACTGAACAACTCTACAATAAGGCCAGTCTCACTGTGCACAAGGAAATGTATCACAACCACATTCTCCATTATAAGGACCTAAATGCACCTACTGCTTGGATTTAATCAGTTCAAATAATGGTAAATCAAAGGTCCTGTTTTCACTTCTCAACCCCCGGACTCACTACCTCCTCAGATGTGTTCTGCCACTTTCTGTGACTCCCTCTTATCTTTTTTCACTGCTAAAATTCACATCCATCAGCAACTTTCCCCCTCTTATAATTCAGCCTCCATGTTTCCCTCTGTGTCCCCTTCCCAGTCACTCTCAGCATTTGCTGTAGCAATGCATTATGTAATAATGGTGCAATATGTAATAATATATAATAATACATTTTCACCTCATTATGTAATAATAAAGTACAAAATTTGTTTATTACACAATGCACCCAATGTTTACGTTTTCATTCATTTTTTTGAAAGAATACCATGGAACTATCTCATAGATGGAATTTCATTGTTTTTCTGTTCTGTGCCAGATGTTGTGCTGGTTTTACATGCATCAACAATCAGAAATTGGATTTTTTTTTTTCCCATGAGGGCAGGCAATAAGAGGCTGCCACAAACACTTGAAACTATGTGGGGTAAGTAATTGATATGACTGTTGTAATCATTTGATATCACTCATGATGCATTTGTCTTGTCAGGAGGATCCCTCCAGTAAATGTCCACATTACATATGCACTTGGCATTACAACCTTGTTCCCAAACTTGAAGGATCCAGATTCAAAGAATGGCTACATAAGTTTTGATATTGAGATACACCTATGCTGCCATTACATCTGAAAGCACTGCAGTCTTTTCCCATGGTGCAACCAAGGGCATTGTTTTATGTCATGATTGGTAATGCTACTATATTGTGCTGTTTAAGTTAAGTATTACTTGAATTATTTAACCCCACAGCCACGCCACTTAATAGTATGTTTTTTTTCCCTTAACAGGTAATACATTAACTTTTTTTTCTTTTCTTAATCAACAAGAACATTTTTATGATCCCCAAAGTGGTTCTGGTTACCTAGCATGGAGGCTGAAAACCGTCCAGCGCCACTCTGCTGACGAGTTCAAGAAATCTAAGTCCACTTTTCAGGATAGCTCCAGGACTCCTCGTAGCATGCATCTACATGTCAGGCAGCTGTCAGGCAATGAATGCAAGGAAGCCATGTCAGTCATGAAACTTGTATGTTGTAATAAGTAAGGCAACATTTCAGTACAGACAGAAGGTGGTTCAAGACCCAGCTACAGCTTCCACTGTCCTGGACCTTTTCCCAAAGTTTCTGGATACACCAGGCTTGGTAAGATCAACTGAATTTTTGAAGTTTTCAGTACTTTATGACAGTTGTTCCCTGCCTTTTTGTTTGTTCTCTAATGTGTTGTTTTTTTCAATGTTATGTTGTGTGTTAAAGATTGGCCAAGACTTCACAATGCTCTTTGGTGAAGAAGTGTCAGGCAGCTTTCTTGCATAATGGCTAACATTCTTTAAACCAAGAATCATCGCAGATTGCCAAAAACTACCTCAAATTGCTCAGGTGGATGAGCTTCTTCTGTCTGTATGTTACTAATGTTCTGACTACATATTCATTCACATTGAGGGTGTGTTTATCTGAAGACATTGTTGTTAATTGTTATATGTGGAATTTAATTTTCACGCTATACTGAAGGAAACTGGTGGCTATCTTGGAGGGAAAAACGATTCATCAATCAAAGAACCAACACAGCCAGTAGATGTGGATCCTCCCACGATTGTCACTACGCACACGTCCAGCTGGGAGAAGGCCGTGGGAGAGACCGAGGACCAGATGACTGAGGAGAGATTATATCTCCACCCTGGGCTGGGAACGCCTCAGAATTCCCCAGTCAGGGCTGGTTGATGCCACTCGGGAAAAGGAATTCTGGGGTTCACTGTTGAAGCTGCTACCCTGAAACCTGACCCTGGATTAAGTAGATGAAGATTGATGGATGGATGAATTAGGAATTATATCTGATAACCAAATGCACCCTTTTCAAAACCAACACTTCAAATGTCATTGTCAATGTCAATGTCAATTTTATTTGTACAGCATTACAAGTAAACTCAAACTGAAAGTGTTTTACATTTTAAAACAAAAAGCAACAATATAACACAGGATTGGAGTCACAGTCATAAAACATCAACACATAATTAAAAGAAGTGCTAGTACACAAGTACCGGAGAAACTTCCTTATTAGACAGTGATAATGACTCTGAGCTGGTTGATCATCTATCTGTCTGTCTCCCTCTCCTTGTCTGTTTATTTTTCTCTATCTCAGAAAGAATTGGACAGTCTAATACTATCTAAAGGTAAATGACTTGGAAACAGCATCAGCACCCCTTAAAACAATACACACCAAACATATAGTGAGTGTGTATGTGTTGTGTCTGTGTGTGCATTGGTGTTTTTTACTTTGCTTGACTGGCTGCATGTTGACTTGACAGGTCTCCTTCTACTTTCAATGAGAGCCTGCAGACAGACAGGTAAGAGGCACAAAGACCCATGTCCACATCCCCAGCAGGAGATGAGAGACTAGCCTTTTAGCTAATGAACTCCTTTTATTCCTCACGTACTCTTGCGCCTTCTTCCTCTACATATATTTTTCTGGTTTCTGTGTGCTGTCTTTCTTTCTCACTTTTCACTTCTGTCATTTCTTAATTTCCTTTTTTCTTTTTGGTGTGGTAATTCATCCCTTCCATGTCCATGTTTCCACCGGCATCTACTTTGGTCCAAGTGAATGCTACAATCTGCCCTACAAACTTGGGGGATCACATGGACCCCTATGTGGAGACTGTGATATGTATAGAAAATGTGCTGACTGCACATGTCACTGATCATAAAATTATGTGTTACTCCCATTTGTAAGATTGTTTTGTTGAACACAAAATACTGTGATACTCCAATTCTCTTATTCTCTTCCGTCACATCCTATATTTTCTCTTTTTACCTTCCTCCTGCTTTCTTCTTCCATTGTTGAAAATAACCATCTGCATTAATCTGAAACTGTCCAACGACACAGAGAGTATATCAGTGTGTTTAATGTGTACATACTATACATTCTCCATTCATGTCTTTGCTCTCTGGACAAGGGTTAGGGTTATTGTTGTCATTAGTGGCTCAGGGCCCTGCAGTAAGTCAATAGACTTACTTATTGCAGAGCCCAGAGTCACTGTTGTTATTGGTTGCGGTTCTGTTTAGTGCCTCAGGGCCCTGCAGAGTCTGGACAGAGCTCACAGTCAATATTGTTATCCTATGCGTTTCTTTTTTCTTATTATTCTGTTTCTGTCAATATTTCGATTCATCAATTGTCCTAGGGTTTTAAGAAAAACCCAGCTAATTATATATCGAAATGTGCAGTTAGTTAGTTAGTTATGTGTGCTATGTATTTTCTCTGCCAGATACATATTTTTTTAGTCTTGTCGAGTCATTGCAGTTTTCAGCTATTGCATACCTTTTATATTTTTTGGGGAGCAAATGTTCAAGTATCATGCTCAATTTTGACTACTTTTCAGTTTATAATGAGTGTGTATTGCACTCATTGAGAGAGAGTGGTGTGTAGTTTCGCTAGAATGGAGAGCTGAGGTGAAAGTTATTTGCAAAAATATTAATAACTCGTGCTCACGGGCCCATAGTATGAGCTAGCTACACCATATTTTCCAATTTAATCTGTCTGGACGACATTACTTATGACATTACTAGACATACATAAGTCATAAAAGTCTGAATGACAAATATTTTTCTGTTCCTAAATTCTGACAAAACTGAAGTTATTGTACTCGGTCCTAAGCACCTCAGAGAAACACTATCTAATCATCTAATCAGTCTGGATGGTGTCACTTTGGCTTCCAGCTGCACTGTAAGAAACCTTGGAGTAATTTTTAACCAGGACATGTCCTTTGTCCCTCACATAAAACAAGTTAGTCGGGCAGCTTTCTTCCACCTGAGAAACATTAGGAAAATCAGAAACATCCTTTCTCAGGATGATGCAGAAAAACTAGTCCATGCATGTGTAACTTCTAGGCTGGACTACTGTAACTCATTACTATCTGGATGTCCAAACAAATCTCTAAAAGGCCTTCAGTTAATTCAGAACGCTGCTGCACGAATATTAACAGGAACTAGGAAAAGAGATCACATCTCTCCTGTTAGCTGCTCTTCATTGGCTGCCAGTAAAATATAGAGTAGAATTCAAAATCCTTCTTTTAACATATAAAGATTAAATCTGGAGGCAGATCGTTCAGTTATCAGGCTCCTCTTCTATGGAACCAACTCCCAGCATCGGTCCGGGGGGCCGACTCTTTAGAAATTTTCAAGACCAGGCTTAAAACTTTCCTGTATGACAGAGCTGATAGTTAAAAAGTTAAAGTCCTCTACTCTTTAGCTGTGCTGCTGTAGGCCGAGGCTGCTGGGGGAAGGACTGAGCTTCTCTCTCTCTCTGTCTCTCTCTCTTTCACTCCACCCCCTTTCATACACCAACATACCAATAACCATGTTTCTCCAGGATCCCTGTCTCTCCCAGTTCTAACCATGTGTAACTACTAACCACGTTTTCCTGAAGTCTCTCCCAGCTCCTCTCCTCATCCTGCAGGTGGTGAATCATCACCATCCCATGTTCCTGCTGCCTGCTGCTCCCATATCTTCATGAACTCTATCCAGCATCATATGTTCCTGCCTGCACCTGCTTTGAATATCTCCTCCTCCTGCTCTCATTCTCTCCCTACTCTACCCAACTTTGCCCCCCCGAGTCTGTTTCTGCTCGAGGTTTCTGTCTCTTAAAGGAAGTTTATCCTTGTCACTGTCCAAGGCAGAAACGTCAGCCAGCCGCATCAACCAGGCAAGGAAAAATGGAAACAAAGCTTACTTCTGCGGCCCTTTTGGCTTTATAAAAGGATGCAGAATCCAAATTTAAAATAAACACTCAACTTCTGACACACCTATTAATGGATAAATAGGTGTGTGGGGAACTTTGTTTAAAGATAGACACTCTACTCCAACTATTCTAACTGTTAAAGTTACTGTTTCCATTGCTGTGAAATTTCCAGCACATGGTCAGTTTAAATATGAGTTTATCTTTTGTGTCATTGAATACAAGGGGACTTAAAACTTAAAGCATTTTTTTTTTCTGTAAAGGGAAAAGAGCACACTGCATTTTTCTTCAAGAAAGTCACTCAAGTGCTGCAGATACTTCTTTCAGGTCAAACCAGTGGGGGGACAATATACTATTTAGTCATGGGTCAAACAAATCTGCTGGTGTTGCTATTTGTTTTAATAAATGTCCAAGGAATGTAGTGACACGCAAAGCAGATAAGAGTCACTGGTTAGCAGTTGTTCTGAATACTGAAGGTTGTTGTGTTATTCTAATGAACATCTATGGCTGTAATAACAACAGTCAGAATATTTGCTTTTACAGATCTCTGAGGTTGTTAATCAATAACATTTTTATAGCACTGGAGCTGATTTTAAAATGACATCTAATGATTGGCTGGACTGAAGTCTCTCAAGATTTACAAATTATCATTTTAATACATTATTTCTTGAGTTTTGTAATACTAACTCATGCACTGATATACAGAGAAGCAAAAATGTAATTGTTAAAGCCCAATGGAGGTTGTATGTCAAGAACTGATTTGTGATCGTCTACATTAGATGTTAATGAATATGGTTCAGAGGTGTCTGTCAAGTGCACCTCTTACAGATCACTGCTCATTATATCTGGAATTGAAACCAAAAACAAGTCAGCATAAAAGATATACTAATTGGAAATTTCATGCAGACCTACTGAAGTATGAAGAATATTATAAAAAAAATAAAGAATTACTACTAGGGATTAAATTGGATACAACTATTGGAAATTACAGTAATAAGGTTCCAGTTAACAATAGCAGACAGCACCAACCGGTGGCTGGAGGCGTTTCTGCACACGCACAAATCTGATAGTAGATAAGAGGGATAAGTTATGACCAGATGTGCTGCTGGGTGAATGTGTGTGTGAAGTGGGTGTTGGTAAGGGACGAACTGCAGCAGACCGGCTCTCTGTCCCAACCGTGACAGGACAGCAGCGGTTGCCTTGAATGGACGGCTGTCTGGTTGTAGACTGACGATGCAAAGTGCTTTCCTTCAAAGGGATTACACAAACAGTTTAACGTGGTGAACACAAACTAAATAGGCAGCAACTTAAAAACACTCTTCAGGGTACAGCAGAGGGCACACAAACACACAATAACTGAGCATTGATCTAACGTCTGTGCCCAGACAGCAGAGTTGTCAGAGTGAGAACTACTTTATTAATTTTAATTTTTTCATAAACAAATAAGAGGGCATCTCTGACTTACCTATTTATTTCAGTACTTCATATTTAGTATTTCATATTAATGCGGTGTTTTAGACATGACATAATGAGATAAACCTAACTGTATTCACCTGTAGTGTCCCCGTACATAAGCCCATATGCCCATGATGAAGAGCCTGAGCTAAACCAACCACATCAACGAGTAGCTCATATGTGCACGTTAGCATCACCACTCACCTACAAAAATAGAAACAAAAGCAAAACTGTGCTGAGGGCTGGGGTCTGCTGCGGCCTGTCTCTGCCTCTGTGTTGTGATAAGGGAGAAGGTTAGAGGCGAGGGGGCGGGGGAACGTCTAACAGAGCGTATCGAGCGTTATCTCCTGGTTCTTTTTTTCATTTCTATTTATTTGACAGGGAAGTTATGCCAAAACAGGAATATATATTTATGTTAGAGAGAGAAAATCGTTTATTAAAAAAAATAATAATAATAATAAAAAAATAAATAACTCCGCAGAAAAAGGGCAGGTGCTCAAGCCCTCTTTCATGTCTATGTGTGCACGTGCCTGGTCAATTTAACTGGTAGACAACCAGTTATCTGTGTCTCCTTCAAGAAACTCCTTCTTTCTGCAGGTATTTTGTGTTTTGATCATGATACAGATTCAGTTTTTCTGTTACAGATACCATCATGTTGATTAAAACAAAAATCAATCACAAACAAAAATATGTCAAGATCAGGGAACCAAGTCTGGATGAATTTCTGAATTCTGGTAAGCCATGAGTTACATGCCATTGTAAAAGCATGTGTCAGCTTTCAGATGCACGTCATTTTTTCTCTCAATTGAAAATGATCTCCATCATTGGGTATACCATCCCCAGCTATCACTGGGGATGGTATACCTTTTGCTTATCTTGAGCATTTGATATGGAATGACTCCCTGTGTGTGTTTTTTCACAAGCTTTCATGAAGTTCTCTATCCCACCAGTCAGCGAAGGCATCAGAGGTTATGATAGGACAGGAACTGAGGTGGATGCAGATGTCTTTGAAGAACAACCCAATGCTGGTGTGTTCACTATCAGATTTCACAGCGGTAAATGGATGAGACGGGAGAGAGATAATAAAAGAGAAGAAAATTCAGTTAATGCATACATGAGACCTGCTGCATACATAGAAACACAGCACTGGGGGGGTGCAGATGAGACAGGGACCAGAACTGCCATCAGTGAGGCAGACCCAGAGACCAGGCATCTGAGCAGTAAGGAGAGAGCTCTGAAAGTTTTCCCAGGAGAGGTTGTTCAAACTGGTTAGTGGGTCTGGTCATCCTGATAGCCCCTCACTATTATCTGTTTCTTCTTTTTGTTCCAATGAAAAAGATCAATGAATGAATGAATGAAAATTTTATTGATATATGAGGTGCAATCATAGGCTAACAGACCTACGATCAAAGGTTTACCTCTGATTTTATCAGAGACCTTCCTAAAGCTGCTTTTTCAGGAGAGAATGACACATGCTGGTAAAATGGTTATGAATGATAACCCCAAAAGCATTTCACAGACACCATGCCTGTCTGAGGCACAGCTGCATTATGAAGGTCTTGTTTACAAAGAAACATTTGCTGAAAGATCACAGAGCTCTATGTTCATGGATGTACAGTACCAGTCAAAAGTTTGGACACCCTTTCCAATGAATTTAAATGGGAAAGTTTGGACTGGAACTACGCCTCACTTTTAGTTTGTGAAAAACTGACAAATGGCTGGTGTTTTTTCTGTCCTCCTTCTCTCTCCTGAACCACACTTCATCTGTCAGTCCACTGCTCGATGCACTGGACCGTTGATCCTGCAGCTCTGATGATACCATCATCCTGGAGGTGGATGAAAGCCCTTCCAGAAAATGGCAGAAGAGAGGTGAAGATGCCAAACAGGAAAGTGGATGTGTTGGTTTGTGGGGACAGCTTTCTTTTCTGATAGCACACTTTTGTATTGCCATTTTTTTAGGTGTATCAACTGTAAGTTAACAATTATTAAATTTTTTGTGAATATTGGCTTGTCTTCTACGCTGTCCTGGTGGAGAACGCTTTATCAAAGAGTACAACTGAGCAAAAGGTCTGACTGACTCCTCACGGCAGCAGATGGTTAACATTCTCGCTACAGAAATGACTGAAACTCATGGGTAATTGAGAAATCTCTTTTTTTTCAAGCAGGATGTTTCTTCAATTTTCGACATTTGACATGTGACAAGAAATTTTTTCCACACCTTTGGGTAAAACATAAATATTTAAGTGCCATTGTTTAATGCTCATTCTTCTGAAGCCTAAATGTGATCACACTGATGTGCCAAAGTTTAATTTGAGTTGCATAATTTAAAATTAGATCACGTATGTGACTAAAATGGTTGCACTTGAGAGATATGATGGAATGATTTTTTCTATAGAAATAGTGAATTGCCATTTTCAAGTAGTCCAATGTCCAAAGCATTTAATCACACAAGCTCTGCTGCATTGCATTTATCCAACTTCATCATTTTAACCAACTGCTGCTTTTTTATAACTAATCATCCTATTATAATTTTAAAGGGAAATTTCTATGATGGTGAAAGTGGCAGTGGTTACTTGGAACAGAGACTCAAAACCATCCAGAGGAAGAGTACTTCATCAGAGAGCAGAGGGTCACCACGTCAGCCAGCAGCTAGAGGAGATGCGTCATTTAATCCTGAGGTTACCCTGAGTGAAGATCAATGCAGGGAAGCAATGTCCTTCATGAAGCAGAAGATGAAGATGACTTTTCAATATTGTTGCAATATGGTCCTCAGACGTCTTGACTGATTTTCCACGTTTCAAAGATGTCAAAGGCCTGGTACTTGAGTATTATAGTAATATAAAAATAGTGATAACTGTCTCCACTACCTCACATGTTTGATGCCCTCTCTCCATCCCATAAATCCATAGTTTTGTCTGTGAGCATGACTTAATTAACTTATTTTCAAATGTTGAGCAATTTTGAATGACTTGGTGCATTATCTATTGCAGATAGAGCAAGAATTAATCTTGCTATTTGGAGAAGATGTAGCTGCCCAGTTTTTCCCGAGGTTAGTCCCAGCTGAGCTCTATATTAATTGGTTCAAAAACCCAGTTTGTGGGTTAATAAGGTGGTCCTGCAATTCAATTGTTCTTGGTAGTAGCAGCTAGCGGATCTTGCCATTTTCTCATTTTAATTAAAAACGGATTTGTTTTGTTTGATTTTCTAATTGCCCTTAAAATGAATTATTGTGTGAATGTACTGTTGTGGACCCCAGAAAGAATAGCTGCTGCTGAGGCAAATAAATAAATGAATAAAACAATTGGAATCTCATTCTCTGTATATCACATCTACACCTATTTACTCCACATTGGAATACTTCAGGATGTAGCAATATTTTCATTGTGTAATTTGTCCACAAGTTGGTGCTATGTTAACCTGGTAAATACATTGTGGCTACTGGTTATTGGAGAACATTTGGCATGCAGATGTAGCTGAAGAAGAGCGCAGGAGGATGACCTGCATGGTGAAGGCTAACTGCAAAATATATATATATAATAACTAACAAACAAATCAATAATTAAAAATTACTGTGTTAGTAATTTGAACTCACACCAATGAAAAGGAAATAAAATAACCATAAAAGAAAAAATAATCATTAATAAAATAATAGTCTATCATTCAACTGATTAAATGAAAGAATAACAAAATCCAAAAACCCTCATGTCAAGAACGAATGTGAGTCAAAATAAATGAATAATAAAAATGAATATATGAACCTAATCAGCAATACATATGAATGTGATTAGGCTTAATCATTTTACCTACTAAACTTAATCTTCAGCCTTCATTATCAGAGAATCAACTTTATTGATTTGACACTCGAAAAGGAAAAAGAAAAAATAATAGTGACTCCTGCGTATTGTATGGATGAGTCCACTCCTCCAGCTGCACATAGCCCCCTACAGCAGACTTTACCATCGAGGTGATCATAGAGCTGACACTGGGCAAAATACAACACATAACAGTGCACTGTGTATAATGATCAAAACAGGAGCAATCAAATGCATCAGTGATTTTGCCCATCCTTTCAAAGGATGTCAGGACCATAGGTCAAACCTTGAGGTTGTGTCAGAATCATGGGTCTTCTCTAAATATAAAAGATCATTCAGATGAGCAACGATGTGTGTCGTGTTATCAGTAGACAATGTGACCTGTGGCCTGCTAAAACCAAATCCAGTGCCAATCTGTTCTGCAGAGCTACATTCCTGAGGCCTTGTACTGTTGGTGTGAGTGAGGCGAATCCTGTAGTTACTGTGTTTGTGAGGTCTTCTAAGTCAATTGCAATGCTATCAATTTTGCATGCATTGCTGACAACCCCCCAATGTGGTAGGAGGGCCCCAAACACTTTTTCTACACAGGGCACTCTTACTTTAGCACGTTTAGCTCTCTGAGGTGGGTAGTAATGATCATAGCAGACAGGAAGTGCACGGAAGTGAGTCAAAGGCATGATTCTTACAGCAGCAAGCAATTTAGGCTAAATAGCACTTACCACACCATCCGGATCGCAGAGTCTGATAAACATGTCTGCCACACACCCAGACATGGTGTCTGAGTGAGCCATAGCCATCACTGGATGGCATGTAGAAAGCAGAACGATTCAAACTAAGTGTGTAAGATGTAGAGTTTAAACCTGTGGCTTCGCCTTACTTGAACCACCTGTTCGCATGCAGCTTAGCCTATGAAATGATCAGCCTCTGTAGTACAATTTCCTCCAATTTCCCTCCAAAGTTGAGTTTCCTGCAATAATAGATTTTTTTGTCTGATGGTGAGGTATGTGATTGTGTGGTGTGATTATAAAGTTTGGAAAAGGTGGATCAGTCATGTTGCTGTTGCTCGTCTTACGGGTGTAGATCACCTCCAGCCACAGCACTGACAGCCCCACTCCGACAGAGATGACCAGCAGGATGCTGGTTGAATCCAGTGCAACCAATTACAACCAAGCAGCCTAAGAGGATGCCACAGCCTTTGCATTTCGATCGGCATCATGATGTGTGCCGGGATCTGGAACCCGTCTGCCGTGACTGGCGTGTACCCACGTAGCTCTCTGCAATCTTCACTGCTGTCTCTGTCACCACCTGCGAGCTCTCCAATTCTTCCTTCTGAGGTCTCGCACCATGATGTAGTCGCCTGGATTGAGGTCTTGCAGTTTCGTTTATGCACATCTGGGCAGAGCAGCTTTCACCTGTTGGTGGATATTAGACAAAACAGATGACAGGCTTGCACAGTATCCTCACATTGGCCAGTGTCTGGCAACTGTCTATTGACAGGCCACAAGCTCCACCTGAGGCTGGATGGTAGGCACAGAGTTGTTTTAGATCAATGCCCATGTACTCACCGTCAGCACTTAGAAAAGGTGTGCCATTCCCCACGTGGGAATGATCAGTGTCAGCAAAGCCTTCACCACTGCTGCTGATGCTGATGCGTCCTGTTTGGCTGTGGGGAGAACAAACACACAATGACCAAAACTCATTTTTCCCTTCACTTGGTGTCAGCTCAATGAAGTCCATTTGGAGGTGGTCAAAGATCTCTCTGTGGAATTTGAATGCCCCTCCCCACATTGTTTATGGCACAAATTACACACTTTTTACAAAAATCAGTGGCATCCCTGGAAAAACCTCTCGGGAATCAGTGTCTCACACGTAATCCAACCCATGTCTTAATTTAGCAACCTAGCAAAATGAGGAAACAGAAAGCGAGGGGGACAGGGCAGGCCATCAGGCCTTGTCCACACTTTATTTTCCACAGTACATCCTATCTGGAGGTCCGCTATCTCAGCGGTAGCCACTGTGGGAGTGAGTGAGCTGGCATGTATTTCAGGGGTTAGCCTTGATAGCTTTGAAGCTGCATTTGGTCTGGTGTAACCCAGTGGAATTGAGCTTCCTGGTTTAGGTTTTTCCCCCTTCTGCAGAAATTACTTTTGTATAATTTATCATCTATTCTCCTCCGTTTTACAAAACCTCTTTCTTTATTGGTTTATAGATATGCCTGTAAAACATATTTGGTCATTCTTTTACTTTATTGGTTAAAAGTGTGTACTCGCATCTTATTGAATGGGGGAAGTAGATCCCTCCTCCTCACATGGACGAGGCTGCAGCAGGATGAGGTGACTGAGAAAACACACGCTGATGAGTGAGAGGAAAGTTGTTCAGAGTGCAATATTACCAAAAGGGAACGAGCGAGATTCTGATTGTCTTGATGGCGAGCCGTCCCAGGCCCGAGGATTTATCTGCTGAACAGAGGAAGATCTCATCCTTTTCTTCACTCAAGATCCTCAGCGTGGTAGGACCTCCCATGGACCACATAATAGTAACCTTTGAAAATTAAGGGCAAGTAACCTTAAAAAACTTGCTTATTTATTATTATTCTGACTGAAGACATTTGGGCAATTGGTTTGACAAATCCCTGGATATTCAAGAACAGTACTGAACACATATTTCCTGTGACAATACAATTTCTTTTTGGTTTTTTGGAGGCTAATGTTCATTATTGTTTACTGTTTAATGTTACAGTATTGACTTCTATCTGTTAATACATAGAGCTCTCTTTTTTTGCTAGTTTGCTAGTTTGCTATTTGCTAGTTGTCACACTACTTCATGAATCTAGAACCAGTCCACCGGAAGGTACATTGAGATCCTGGTTACACTGGTGTTTCCTTGAGAAACAAATTCAGTGTTGTTAGTATGAGCTTCACATTCACACACAGCAATTTGTTTTGGTAACAACATAGCATCTTAAAGTGTTGACCACCATATGATGAGCAATAGGTTTCCCTGTTGAAGTTAAGAAACCCTGATTCTTCCAAATTTGTCCAAAATCATGAACCACCCCGAGGCATATCTGCTGTCTGTGTAAATGTTAACAGATTTTTATGAATGAATGAGAAGAGGACAGAGGTTGTGCAATCACTGTCTCCTGCAGTGTTGTGATGTTTGTTCCAGTCTCACAATCTCTGGATGCTGAGCCATCTACAAAGAAACCAAAGTCTGCATTAGAAATCAGAGTTTTTCGCAGGTCTGGTCTGGGGAACAAACAGACGCTATGGTGGCCACGCAGTCATGTGGCTCTCTGTCCTCAGCTGTTGGCAGAAGAGTAGCAGGGTTAAGAACAGTACATTTTTTCACCAACATTTGGCAAATCCAATAGAACAGCCTTGCCACGTAACCACCTCACAGCACAGACATGAAGCTCGAGGAGGATGAGGGAGACTGCATGTGGGACCAACAAGGTCAAATCAGTGTATCCCACAATATCATGTGACTCCATGACTGTTCTCTCTCCAGCAGCAACAGCTCTGAGACCTGCAGCAACACTGTTGAGTTCAACTGAAAAATATGCCGCAGGTCGTTGTTTTCCCCCATGTTCCTGCAACAAAACAGAAGTTGTGTATTCCTCTTTCCGTCAACAGTCTGTCACAGTGTGGTGGCTTTTCAGCCTTTTTTCTCTTCCTGGAGTAGATTTTTGTTTCCTCTTGTGACTTCAGAATATAGAGCCTTCCTCCGTGAGTCAGGACAGGACTAGTAATTTCATAGCCATTGTTTTTGTCACTCTGTTTTGAGGTCACCGGTGTTACAAATAAAGTCTGTTCTTTGCAAGATCTCTGCGTCTGAGTCATGCCTTGAGTCCCTGCCTGGGCTCAGAAGAGACTGGCCAGCTGACGGCTGCGCTGCGTGCACAGGAGGCCCGACTCCCCCACCAGGAGGAGTTTCAGGGGGCAATGGTCTCGCAGTTAGGTCAGCTTTCATCCCAAGTGCAGGATCTGGGGAGCCAGGGCTTTGTAAGGCTTTCCTCATTGACTGTTCCATTCACTTTGAACATTCCCCCCATGCATTTAACACAGACCAGACCAGGAGAGTGAGAGCACGGGCCACAGCAGAGTGGGGGCGTGACTCTCCACTTTGCCGCTCTCTTCCCAAATTTTAAGCCGCTCTCCAGAAGACTTTTGATCCGGTGTCCGTGGATAGGGAGAAAGCTAGAGAGTTGGGCGGGCTGATGCAGGGCAGTGGTTCGGTATGTGACTACGCCATCTGCTTCTACACCCTGGCAGCGGAGAACAGGTGGAATGTTTTCCTGAAAGGACTGTCTGCTCCCATACGGGAGCTATTGGTGCCCTTGGACCTGCCTGCGGACATGGACTCTCTCATTGCCCTAGCCATCCAAACAGATAACTGAATCCACAAACTCCATCAGCATTGGAGAGGCTGACCGTTGTTGGAGAGGCACCGGCGCTCCCTGGCACTGGACGGGCTGGAAGCCCAAGGCTCGTAACCAATACCGTCTGGTCAGAATCATGGAGGGGGATGAATGGAAAACGGGGTTCAACACCCCTAGTGGACATTATGAGTATTTAGTCATTAATTGGCCGAATGGCCCACACCTGACAGCTGCAGGCGTGGTCTGGATTTCGGCGTGAATTTGGTCCAGTCAAATTTCTCCCTCTAGCTTCACGGCATAACGAGGGAGGATTTCGGATTTAAGACTACACCTTTCATTTACCCAAATTTGAAGTCATATATGAAAAAAAGGGAAATGTATCGTTTTGATAAGTACATTTTTTCTCTACTTCCTATGGTTAATTCGGTGGACAGGTTTATCTTCTCAAAAACAGAATTAAATGGTTACTCTTTACTCACGACATCACAGAGCACACAAACAAATGAACCAAGAAAGAACATTTTCATGCATTTTTTGACTGGCTATGGAAAATCAGAATTGCATGACTACGGACTGTGTATGAAGTTTCTTTCAGCGTTCTGTCTCCATACAGGAAGGTGGCAGCGAAAGGAGAGGCGCACATACTTGGATTCTGTGTCAGGATTTTTGGTGGTAGAAAATATGGCTTCCACCACCCCCCCATAGTGTTGTTACAGAGTGGTTGCTGGGATGCCCCTGGGAGAACTAAAGGGTTGTACTAGAGCTCAACTGTTTCAGCACACTGACACCCCACAGATACCAAGGGCAGTGGCTACTCTGCCTGTGGTCAGTTCCAGCGGGAACCGGAACGATCTCTAGATGAGTCCCAGGCCAGGTTATGGTTGTTGCATTGTTTCATACACTTTCTTGCTCATAGCGGACTTATCAGCCCACAGTGCAAGCCTCACATCTTTGACTGTTATCCTGTGATTTCCATTATACCACTGAGATTGATACTCTTCGCTGTGATTGTTCCTCGAGTGTGCGTTTTGGTGAATCCTACCTGATGCAGTGAGGAAGTGTGTCCGTGTCAGTGTCCCTGAGGTCCTTTTCAACTCTAGTGATGGGGTGTCAGTGTCCACATTTAGGACTGTGGGTTCAGGTGCTCTAGCCATGGTTTGTTTCTGTTTGGCATAGCCTTTCAGGGATAGCTCACAGAGCGCACGACTCGTGAGCGTTCATGGGCAGGCAGAGACGCCAAGGTGCTGACTTGTGGTGGAGTGGAGGTCTTGCACAAGGGTTAGGGTTAGTGACAGACAGCAGATATGCCTCGGAGTGGTTCATGATTTTGGACAAATTTGGAAGACTGTGCTGTCGGCAAGATGGCCAACTTACCCAATCCTGCAGTTTGTAGTTTGTCTTCCAGGGTTGTTGTCAAGGCCATGAGCAATTAGTTTGGCTATAGCTTAGTCTACGCCGGGTGTGTTGAATGCAGCGACCTTGTCAAGATAGCCAGGTATAGCTTTTTGAGTCAGACTCAAGGGAAGAGAGTTAGTTCTCTCAGCCATGTTTGTTCTCAGCGTGGTCAGCGTGGTCAGCGTGTTTGAGAAACCCGAGTTTGGAACTCCCTCCCCGGACCTCACAACAATTGAGTTTTGGATGAAGTAAATCTACATCATGCACAAATCTTGCTGTGCTAACTAACATTTCTTTTACCGAATTCACATTCAGAAGTCTCTTCATCAAATATCTTGAGAGACAGATCGAGCTTGCAGTGATAAAAATTAAACAAGAGGCTTGATGTGGATATCAAACGCAGGACCCTCAGGAAACTGGAGCTGGAAATCCAGGAACTAAAAAGTTAGTATTTCAGTACACACTGTATGTATTCATGTTTTTTATTGCCTTTTATTCCAGGTTCCAGACAAATGAGGACTGGCAAACAAAAAAACATTGTGGTGTCAACCCTTTTTCATGAATGTGTACTCCACCATTGATTCAGTGAAGTGGTATTTAAAAGATAACCACGCACTGTGTGCTACCAATGCCAGACAAAATGCACATACAGATCAAAAAATAAGCATTTAAAATAAATACACATTTTAAATACACATTCATATTCAATAGCTGACAAGATTTTGAATGTTTCTTCTTCATCTGCTTATCCGGTTCCTTGACGCCTCGGGGCACGTGTCAGGAGGATAATCCAGACACTCCTCTCCCTAGCCAGTTTCACCAGTTCACCAAGATGTTTCCAAAAATGCTGAAAATTTAAAATTGATAAACTGGTGTAATTTGGCATAATATATATAAAAGGTTAGCTGTGATGTGTTCAATTGCAACAAGGAAAATTGAAGTAATGAGTTATTTCAAATTCTTGGGCCATGTAGTGTTTCTTCATTGATAACCTAGATAAAAAGGACACACTAATTTGTGGCAACAACTAAGTCATATTGTTGTCTACTGGTTAGAGGGCTGGAGCTGTTAATATTTATAATCAAACAGTGAGACTGCTTCATACCCATTAGAAGACATCATTTTTAGTTTTAAAAACCAAATACAAACTCAGTGTAGTTTTACATCTCCTCTCTCATATTTTTTCTTTGGAGCTCTAGGGACAACAGGTTGGTGAGCTACTCTTCTAAATCTGTAATCTACCCTGAAATTATGACGCAGACCTACTGTATCTAGTTGCAGCCGTTAGTTTAAATTTTAAGGGCATTGCCTCGATCAATTGGATTGTAGAACGTAATGAAGTCTGGGACACACTTAGCTTTGTAGATCACTTATGATCACTGAACCAAGCATGCTCAAAATCACAAGGGGGACTCTTACACAACTCAAATGACTGTGGGAATATTATTGATTCCTTTCTCATTTGATGTTTTGTCGCCATCAGGATTTCGCACATGTTTAGATCAAATGGTTATGACATAGACTTACTATAATAAAATCCACCTTTCACTACTCTGGGCCCCACAGTGTGTTACTGGTAAAAAAAAAAAAAAAGCCAAAAACTGACAAAACGTTGCAAAAACATACTGAAAAAAGCTATGAAGAAAAAGGCAAAAGCCCAGGTGTGAGAAATTGGATCTTAAAAGAGGGGAAATAGTGATAGAAAAGTGAAGAATCAAGACAAATGGGAAAGAGTGGTGGATGCAGTTGTGTGTGTGGGTTGGGGGGGTGATAATTGTGTTTCTGACAGAACGAAGGAGAAAGAAGAGGTGCAGTTGCTAATAGCGTGTGTGATGTTGGTATTGATCAGTCACACAGACAGAGGGGTGGGACGTGACACCATGACCTGACACTGTGGCTAATCGAAAAGTAATTCTCTGTCTCCATCATCACATACACACTTTTATAACTGTCATCAGCTATTGCTGTGCAGCTTAGAATATTTTCTTAATATTTTCCCTTAAGGTTTTCACCTTACAAAGATCTAATTCCATGCATTTCTGTTTTTACTCTTACTTTTTAAAATGAGAACTTATTTTAGAAACTTCAGATCCACCTTTATTTCCAATACGCTGAGTGAAACTCTTCACCATTCTTTTGGGCATGAGTATTGATGAAGCTGTCACACATTGACAGTTTGTCCTCATCAGGATTTCTTTGGAAATTACAACCTTAAATCAACTGTCAAGGACAGAGAATTTACTGCAAATTATACACATCCTATTTCTTAAATTAATTAAAAAACATAGACGTCACTCTCACTCACTCATCTGCAACCACTTTTTCTGTTTCCGGGTCGTGGGGCTGCATGTTTTTAATCTTCTTCTAACCTCCTTCTTAGCTCTGATGGAAACTGCATCACAGTTAAAATCCCCAACATGCTGCCTTGATATTTTGCCAACAAACTTTAAAAAAAAATTTTTTAATTACATAGCTCCAGATGTGCTGCACATTATAAATAACTCCCTTCAGTCCGGTCAGTTTCCCCAAGCCCTGAAAACTGCAGTAGTAAAACCTCTCCTAACAATCTTTTTAATGCATTTCAGTCTGATTTCCATCCACAACACAGCACTCAGACTGTACTCATCAAAGATTTAAATTATATACATCTGAATAATGATGCCTGCTAAACTTCAGTCTTGGTATTATTAGATCTTAGTGCTGCCTTTGATACGGTTGATCATGACTTACTGCTTGACAGACTGGAAAAGTGGGTGGGACTTACTGGCACTGTATTACACTCGTTGAAATCCTAATTACAAGATAGGGAGTACTTTGTGTCAATTGGTGAGCATGTGTCTGAAAGAAAAAATATTGTGTGGTGTGCCACAAGGTTCCATTCTCGGGGCACTTCTTAGTTTAGTAACTTTTCTAAATTTAGGTGGTCGGGGGACAGACACAGTTTCTATAGACCTAAACATAGACAGAGACTCTATTCTATTCTCAGCAGGTGACCGCTCTGACTGAGGTGCAGAGGAGCGTGTTAAACTGCAGCTCTGCCTCCTGGTCTCGACTCGGAGTTGTCAGGGTTTTGGCTTTCTAATAAAATTGGCCATATTCGTAGATATGAGAGCAGCAACCCCCACAGTAGGATGGACATCATCTCTCCTAATCAGACCAGGTCTCCCTCAGAAAGTCTTCCAGTTGGCTATGTAGCCCACATTAATTCTGAGTTGAATTTTAACAGCCATGAAAGCTCATTACCAAATCAGCTTGTTACCATTTCAAAAATATAGCCAGAATTAAGGGATTTCTGTCTAAAGAAGACATGGAAAAATTGTTCATACATTTATTTTCAGTAGATTGGACTATTGTAATGGTGTCTTTACTGGCCTAAACACAAAATCAATTCGACAACTACAGCTGATCCAGAATGAAGCTGCAAGAGTCCTTACAAACACCAGGAAAATGGACCATATTACACCAGTCCTCAGATCACTACTCTGGCTTCCCTTGAGTCAGAGGATTTTAAAATCTTACTGTTAGTCTCAGACCAAAATATATTCTAGACTTATTAAGTCCATATGAAGTCCAGACCCCTCAGGTCATCAGGGACAGGATTACTGTGTGTTCCCAGAACCCAACAAAGTCAATTATTTTCAGTTATTATGCTCCTCACCTGTGGAATGAGGTGCGCCAACTGTTAATTGATTTAAATCAGGCTTGAAAGTTTTATTATTCGCTGCTTTTACTTAGATTTAATATATCTGTGGAAGAAATCCACAGTTCAAAGTCCAAAACCGAGAGAGCATGCAAACTCCAAGTGCCATGTATCACATCCAGGACCTTCTTGCTGTGGGGCAACAGCGCTAACCACCGTGGCACCATGCTGCCCATTGGTGGATCATAGGTTTTTAAAGTTCCTCCAGTTTTAATCCCCTGGTCCAGTGAGGAGCTCCCACTACAAACCTCTGAACCACAGACAACCTGTGTGACTGTCTGTCTCTCTCTCTCTATCAAGCATCATGTCTGTCTTCTCAATTTCATTGTCTGTTGCTCTGTTGTTCCTCATCTCTGTCAGTCTGTCTCTAGCTTTCTGTCCTTCTGTCATTCTCTCTTTGTCTTCATCTGTCTATTAGTGAAGGTGTCTTCTCTGGTCGATATTTAGCGAGGTGACAATGGTGACGCCCACTTCTCTATAAACATCCAATCACAGACCTTATGACTCCCAGCTGATCACTGACCTTTGTCCGTGTTTAGGGGATATTATGTCTGTGTATGTGTGTTTGTTTGTGTGTAAGTGAGTACATGTGTGTATTTGTATATCTGTGTGTGTGTTAGCACGTATTTGAGTCTTTGTGTACATGGCAGAATGACAGGACTGAGAGATTACTCTGTCAATAAATGTTTTTATTTGCCAGGGGCAGATTGAAGCTTTTTCTCAGGGTTGAAAGGGTGTTTTGAAGCTTTGTGTATCGAGGCGGAGCACAAACAAATGCTATAATCAGATTGCTATCTGGAGAACAATGTGTGGTCAAAATAAAGAGCAGAAATCACAGGGTAAAAACCCAGAGCACACAATCAATAGTGAGACGGTGAGAGAAGCAGAAAGATGAAGACCCTTTGCCAAATCTACTGAAACAACATTATAGTTGAGTGAGCGAGTGATTGCCTGTTGACTTTCATCATTAGCTTTTGAACGCTAACTGTTGGCTTTAGTGCCACCATTTACCACAGTTTAATGTATAAGATTGACATATGAATATAACCCACTTGATTAGCACTTGCCAGTTTAGCTCTTGTTAAAATCACCTATGACCTCCTCATGGCTGCCAACTCTGGACAACTTATCATCCTTATTCTTCTTGATTTGAGTGCAACCTGTGGCACAATCTCCCACACCATCCTCATTGACAAGCTTGCCCCCACTAGAATGTCTGTGACAACCCTGGATTGCTTTAAATCATATCTCTCCGGCAGTTTATCCAATTCTAAACATGTTTCCCAACTAAGGTCCTATCCTTGGGCCCCTCCTGATCATCATCTGCCCCTTCCCTCTTGGCCATATTTTCCAAGATCAAATTTCACTGCTGTGCGGATATATCACCCAGTTCTACCCGTCCACCGAACCTACCTCCTCCTACCTCCTCCCTCTCCAAGTGCCATCAGGATATCAGATCCTGGTTGTCCAAAAACCACCAAAACCAGCCATTTGCCACTCAGCCCCCCACTTCTGGAGCTCTCTGCCTCTCTGTCTACGGTTTTACACCCTTCCTAACAGAACCCTCCCATTTATCTGGACTTGGGGCCAGCAAAACAGTACCACTAGGGGGCACCTTCCGGCCTGGTTTCCTCATTGGTGGAATTGAACCCTGGTATGCCGCATACCAAGTGAGTATACTTACCACGACACTCACAAGGCCGAGCAGAGCTATTCAAATACTGAAGATAAGCCAAATTCTGGCCAAATTATACAATAAATATTATTTACTAGTGTTATTGATTTGCTGTTTATTAGACTTCCATCGAGGAACTTTCACACAGAAGAGATAAAATAATATATGAATAAATTAAAAACGATTGAAAGAAGGTTTCGGGTTTTTTGTGCTGTAGATTTGTGTTGATATTCTGATAACGAAAAATGGCACTACCAGCCATTTTCACTCTCCATTTCAATTTGTTTGAATGTATTCCTCTATGTATGCATGTGTGAGTCTTGCTATGATTTCCAGTATACAGTTACAAAGAGGGGCAGCACAGCAGTATAGTGGTTAGAGCTGTTGCCTCACAGCAAGAAGATAGTGGGTTTGATTCCTGGGCCTGGGGCTCTCCAGGGTGTGTTTACTCTGCTTCCTCCCACATTCCAAAGACATGCACATCTACGCTGATTGTTGACGCTAAATTGCCAATAGGGCTGAGTGTGAGTGCCGTTCATCTTTGTCTGTCTGTATATGTTGGACCGATACCCAAATTATAGTGTACCCTGCAAGTTCCAGCCCAATGTGAGTTTGTACAGATGAGTGAATGAATGAATGAACTGCAGCCTCTCTGTAAGCAATCACTCAGACACATGAATACACAGTTTGTAGTTTATTATGGACACCAAGCCTTTTTTCTCTTTATTTCACAGTAATCACCAATCACCAATCAACCAAAAGCAATACGAAAAGAGAAACATACACATGCATGTGCATTTATACATATAAATCTATACTGAAGTGAAACACCATGTTTCCTTGATTGACGATGAAAGTACTACAGCAGCTCTGTACCAAAAAATTGTCTTGAAATATACAAATGTAATTATGTTTTTCCAAAGTTAGTCTATGAAAATTTAGAAACGTATTGCCCAAATGGAAGTATACATTTAATTGTGACATATATATACCTATATATATATACATATATATATATACTTAGTAACTATACCTTTTAATATTCAGTCATTTCTGATCTAGATGGAAATCAGTTCAATTGATCAGTAGGTAGAAGCAAAGGTTAAATCCATAAAGCTTTCTGACTGGAACTTTGTTGCTTCACTTCTTCGTGTTTTTCCATCATCCCACATCCTCCATCTTGGGCTGTGACGTCTAGAGTGCAATATATTTAGCTGAGGTTGTGCTAATTCTGAATATGTGTCGAAATCTTGATCCAAATCTTAACTAATTTTGTTCTTCAGTTTATCTGCTGGAGTCAGTGTCACAGCCAACAAATCCAGGCTTGTTAAAAAAATTAAAAAGAAAAGAACAAAAAACAACTCGAAAGATTCAAATACACAACATAGTAGAATCTTACTGTGTATAAAAACAAACAAAAAATAAAATAAAATAAAAACTGGTTGGTACATCACTCACACAAAAGGCAAATTAATTCAGAAGGGTGAGGCCATGAACATATAAAACCTGAAGCAATAAGACAAGGAGAAGGACTGGAACACTTATATCAAAAAACAAAACAACAAATGAAAATAGGCTTGGAGGAGAATGACAGCAACACGGTTGAAATTGAAAAATGTCAATTAAAAAAAAAAACAAGACAACAATGCACCACAACTATCCTGCAGTTATCTCTCAGAAAGGCCTGAAACTTTTCCAGGATTTATTCAGTGAGTTAAGTTGTTGATTCAACTTTTTATTCTTTTTCCTACAACATTATGACTGAAACGCATGTCTGAGCATGAACTGAACATGTAAGCATTCATAAAGATGGATTTAATTTCAGACTCATTGTGCACCTAATAAACTGAGCATGGATTGTACACTGCCAAATAGAGAATACACACACTTCATTTTCTTTCCCCTCCTCTCTCCTCTCATTATCAACATTGCACCAAACAAAAAATATGTGAGCCACACAACCTAGTCTCCATCATGGGGAAGTTAAGATTCATTATGTAATAATTGTCAGGACGCTCTCCTTTCAATGCTCACTGTAGAATTTCTTGTGATTCTCTCCTTAGATTAGTCATGGAAACAAAGGATAGAGTGGTAGTAAAGTGCAAATGGTATCGTCCAGACCTTAAAGTGAATTAAACGCTCAGTGTCATAACTTCAAGGTTCAAAGTTCAAGGTCAATTTATCGTCATTTGCATGTTTGAACATGAAACTAAATTTGTACTCAGGTCCAGGAGCATACTGCATTAATCTAAAAGTAATCTGTAACAATTAGTCCTCCACCAAGAGAAGGTGTATTGAACGAGACTTACGTTGTTTCCCTGTGAAACATTTACCAATCATGAGTCCAGACTGCTCCCCTGGCCTGTGTGGGTTTCCTCCCACCGTCCAAAGACGTGCATGTATAGATTAACTGGTTGTTTGTCTCTGTTTGTCTGTGTGTTGGCCCTGTGATGGACTGACAACCTGTCCAGGGTGTACCTCGCCCCTCGCCGGCTGGGATTGGGTCCAGCAGCCCTGTGACCCAGAAAAGAAAGGGCAGTAGATGGATGGATGGATGGTGTCCAGACTGGAAACAATGTGCAGAATGATTGCAACCCTTTGCTGCCATCTACTGGCAACTTCCCCTCAAGTCAAGAAATGTGTATGTAATGATGACTGCTGTTAAAGTTGTCACTGAGAAGAAACATTGTTCCAAACTAAAATAAAGAATTTAATATTTTTTTCATCCTTTCCAGTTTGATTGGCTTCAAACTGGGGCATAATTAACAACTCATTACTATAAAGCAGTTATGTATTTGTGGCTGACTGGGAGGCTGGCCTCTGCACTCCATCCAGGATTCTAGCAATGCAAACTGGTTGAACACACTTGAAGACTGGCTGAGGAACAAGGGGTATTTATGAGCTCCATAAGCCTGTAAGGTAAGGGATGTTCAAATCTTTTTTCCCACTCTCCAGACAAGTTCATATTCAAAAGCAATGTCTGTTACTCCATGTTTTAGGAATCGCATGCAGTTCAATCAAGAACCGAACAGAAACAGAGTTAAAGAGGAAGGTGTAGTGAAGATCATTTAATAAACAAAATGTGCACACGATGGCTATGGTATGACTCTGAATTGACTGTAGGTCTGAGCGTGAGTGTGAGTGGTTGTTGGTCTCTTTCTCTGTGTGTTGGCCCTGTGATGGACTGGCGACCTGTCCAGGGTGACCCCGCCTCTCGCCCAATGTGAGCTGGGATTGGCTCCAGCAGCCACGCGACCCGGAAATGGAAAAAGCAGTAGAAGATGGATGGATGCACGTGTTAAAAATCTGAAGTGAAGGTGAAGTGATGAAGAATGAGAGAAAGACCAAGTTGAGTCAGTCACTCATTCACTTCCCCCTCATCACTGCTGAGGACAATATACTGAGCTCAGCAGTGAAACTTAGACTTTAAATCTAAAGACGCTTTTGGATACTACTTGGGTAACTGTTGTCCACTACTTTTCATGATGCATTGTGGGATATGTAAGTCCATTAAATAGAATATAATTAATTTCACCATACATTCGGAGGACCCTCCAACATAGCCAACTCCCTACGTGGTTGAGCGTGGAGGGAAGAGCGACTGGTGTCAGATAATATGGGTAACAACCCATAATCCATTTAAGTGAAGCAGACCGTCTCAAGGACAGGAAGAACAAAAGCAGGAGGTAAAGCAAACAACAGATCCACAATGAAGAAATTACAAAGTGAAACTGGCACAAAGAGTAATAACAGGGTCAAATGAGAGCAGATACAAAATTCTAAGTTTCATGACAGACTTCCGATCAGAGTTTCCTGAGTTTATATCAGAGTTAGTACTCAGTACAGATAAAATCATTATTCTGGGAGATTTCAATATACATGTAGATGTAGAAAGCGACAGCCTTAGTTCTGGGTTTCTTTCCCTACTAGACTCAATTGGCTTTTCCCAGCATGTGAATGAACCCACTCACTTTTACAATCATATCCTTGATCTTGTTCTAACTTATGGCATTGAAATTGACAAGTTAACAATTCTTCCCCAAAACTCTCTCCTGTCTGACCATTACCTTATTACATTTGAGTTTACTTTAATGGGCTCCACAGCATTGAGGAATAAATTCAGCTATAGAAGATGTTTATCTGAAGCTGCTGTGGCTAAATTTAAAGAGAACATTTGGTCATCATTCCCAACAATGCCATATCTAAATTCAAATGAGGATTTCTCCCATACGCAGGTTGATGACCTTGTGACTAGCACTATGGCCCCACTGTGTTCGAATCTTGATAATGCCGCCCCTCTCAAAAAGAAAGTAATGAATCTGAGGAGGCTGCCTTAAAGCAGACATCAAGGAAATTAGAAAGAAATTGACGTTCCAGTAAGTCAGAAGAGTCTCACAGAGCCTGGAAAGACAGCCTAAAAACATATAAAAAAGCTCTCCACAGTGCTAGAAGTTCATATTACTCAGCACTCATAGAAGAAAACAAGAACAACCCCAGGTTTCTCTTCAGCACTGTAGCCAGGCTGACAGAGAGCCATAGCTCAGTTGAACCAGTGATCCCCTTAGCTCTAAGCAGTGATGATTTTATGGACTTTTTTACAGATAAAGTTCTCACAGTCAGAGAAAGAATTCATCAGCTCTTACCTACATTAGACAATAATCTTCAACTGAATACAGCAACTCCTGAATCAGCTGCATCGCCTCTTTTACATCTGGAATCATTCTCACCTCTGAATTTTTCAGAGCTAGCGTCTATAGTCTCATTATCCAGACCGTCAACCTGTCTATTAGACCCAGTACCTACTAGCCTCTTTAATTTTATAACATTTTTATTTAAATTATTCGAGCCGTTCATTTCATATCTGATTAATTTAACCTTACCTTTGGGTTATGTACCTCAGACTCTTCAGACCGCGGTCATCAAACCCCAGCTTAAAAAGCCGAATCTTGATCCAGATGTTTTGGCAAACTATAGACCCATATCGAACTTTCCATTTATTTCTAAAATCAGTCAGAAAGCTGTAGCAAAACAACTACACGGGCATCTGGATGGAAATAGTTAGTTTGAACAGTTTCAGTCAGGATTTAGAGCCCATCATAGCACAGAAACTGGTTCAAATCCTACTTATCAGATATAAATCAGTTCGTTCATGTTAACAACAGCTCTTCCTCATGTACTGTAGTCAGTCATGGAGTCCCACAGGGTTTGGTAATTGGACCAATCCTCTTTACGCTTTATCTGCTTCCTCTAGGCAACATTATGAGGAAACACAGCATGAACGTCCACTGTTACACAGATGACACTCAGCTGTACCTATCAATGAAGCCAAATGAAGTCAGTGAGATAGTCAAACTGCAGACATGTCTTGAAGACATACAAGTTTGGATAACTCAAAATTAGTTATTGTACTCGGTCCTAAGCACCTCAGAAAAATACTATCTAATCATCTCATCAGTCTGGACGGCATTACTTTGGCTTCCAGCTCCACTGTAAGAAACCTTGGAGTAATTTTTGACCAGGACATGTCCTTTGTCCCTCACATAAAACAAGTTAGTCGGGCAGCTTTCTTCCACCTGAGAAACATTAAGAAAGTCAGAAACATCCTTTCTCAGGATGATGCAGAAAAACTAGTCCATTCATTTGTAACTTCTAGGCTGGACTACTGTAACTCATTACTATCTGGATGTCCAAACAAATCTCTAAAAGGCCTTCAGTTAATTCAGAATGCTGCTGCATGAATATTAACAGGAACTAGGAAAAGAGATCACATCTCTCCTGTGTTAGCTGCTCTTCATTGGCTGCCAGTAAAATACAGAGCAGAATTTAAAATCCTTCTTTTAACATATAAAGCTCTTAATGGACAAACTCCATCATATCTCAGAGAGCTCATAGTTCCTTACTGTCCTAGCAGGCCACTCCGCTCTCTAGATGGAGGTTTACTTGTGGTTCCCAGAGTCTCCAAGAGTAAATCTGGAGGCAGATGGTTCAGTTATCAGGCTCCTCTTCTATGGAACCAACTTCCAGCATCGGTCCGGGGGGCGGACTCTTTAGTAACTTTCAAGACCAGGCTTAAAACTTTCCTGTATGACAGAGCTGATAGTTAAAAAGTTAAAGTCCTCTACTCTTTAGCTGTGCTGCTGTAGGCCGAGGCTGCTGGGGGAAGGACTGAGCTTCTCTCTCTCCATCTCTCCCTCCCTCTCCCCTGCATGCGTTGATAAGAACCATGCTTCTTAAAAATCACTGTTTCTCCCAGTTCTAAGCAGGACTGAGCTTCTCTCTCTCTCTCTCTCTCTCTCTTTCGCTCCACCCCCTTTCATGCACCAACATACCAATAACCATGTTTCTCCAGAATCCCTGTTCCTAGATCCTGTATGCGTCCTTAGTGTTGGCATACATCAAGTCCAGGTTCCTCCTCCTTCACGTTGTTTTTGAAGGTGGATAGGGCTGTTGCCATGGTGGCATTGTTTGATATTTTAAAAGTTCTGAATATTTTGGCTCAAAATTTATTCCACACCCCTGCAGCATACAGTATAGTGCAAACAATTGTGTGTTCGTTCTACAGTCAGTGCCTGCTAGCTTTTCCTGCCAGTATTTCAGTGTAGTCAGTCTATTAGTTGTCAGCCATCTTATTTTGCTACAAACCTGTGGCACATTAAATCCTCACTATTTATGGCTGTCACTTTGCTGTTGTTGTTCTCCAGGTAGTTGTGAGTATTTGCCTGATTCCTCTATGCAGGTACAGAAGAATCAGGAGAGTCTGTCTATTAGAGTTCTCTACTAGATTGCACTGATTGTTGGTTTGAAACTCTGAATAGACTTGCCCATGTTTTTCGTGTAAAGTAATTTACTTTGCCTAAACTCCTGTTTCTTGCGATTCTGTATGTGGCTCATCTCTGATCTGTGACAGGAACCTGGAACTGGACTTAGACCAAGTAAACGATGTTCAGTTTGTGAACTTGTGTGCTATGACCTGATGTGATGATGCTGATGATGTTGCTGTGGATCAAGCCTGGCTTTTTCTGATGAGCACTGATCAGCTTTATGTTGGATTGGTGAAGGGATAGCAAGTTAAAGGAAGGAGCCTTCGTGCAGGCCTTGAGCATGGTTGCACCCAACCATTCCCACAAGGTGCAGTAGGAATGAAGACATACAGTGATATAGCTAGCTTGCTAGATTACAAAAGAATTTTATTGAATAGCATGATTATATAATTTTTTAATTACAAAATGTCATGGGACTGTGCAATAACAACATAAATGTCAGCATTGACTACGTTTAAAAGTACATACACAAATTTTATTGCGATTTTGCACCTCCTGCTATCAAAAACATGACTAGTGGAAACCGACAGACATTTTTAATAAACTATTGAGCTTCGGGTCTCGTTTGTTTTTTTTTTCTACCATTGTTGACCTCTGTGTATATCCTGAGTCAGCTCACCCAGACTGCTGTCTCAGGGTTTTTAACTAATTCTTACATCTTTTAACTGATTTGCTGTGATATTTTAGAATTTTATGACTGTGCTTCTACCTTAATGTCCACAGTTATCCATGATATACTACCCCGATTCAGTGGTCTCCCACCCGTCCCAACCACTTTGTTACCCGTGGTGGCCAGGGCCCTCAGCTTTGAAATCATGGCCTCATGCTTACCTACTCTCTTTAAAGCCATGTTTTTGGACTGTCTTTAATCTGATAGCCACTTCCTTAAACATAACTATGTCTGCATCACCCTTGGCAAGTTCACGTAATGGAATCTGGGAGGTAGAACATAAACTGGAACCCAAGAGCATTTCTTTCCTGAGGGCCAGTAAACAGGTGCATCCAGCCCTGGTGGTTTCTAAAAATGGTCTTGCTGAGTCTTCAGCTATGCCATATTCCACTGTTATCAACTGAGCAAATGTCACTCTTGTCGATGTGACTGAGATCAAAGTTGAATTCAAGGGTTACCTGATTCTTCCAGACAGAACTGCTGCCTCCCCTTATGTTGAGTCCATTAGAGGGCAGTCTAATACAGCCTGAGGGGAGGGGTCCCCCCAACATCTGTTTCTCAAACAGAGTTAAGTGGCCTAAAGCAAAAAAATCCCTTTGATAAAAGTTTAAACAGTAATACTGAAGGTGAAAATTACTTTTGTTGACATGATGCATGTCCAACTCACTTTGTCGTTTTAGACCATCTTCTGATTATTTTTATTAGTCTCTGCGGCAACAAGGTATCCAGCCTTCTGTTAGGATTCATCTTCTACCGCTTTTTCCGTTTCTGGGTCGCCGGGCTGCTGGAGCCAATCCCTGCTCACATTAGGTGAGGAGCGGGGTCACCCTGGACAGGTCACCAGTCCATCACAGGGCCAACACACCGAGACAGACAGAGACCAACACCCACTCACACTCACCTGGAGGAAACCCATGCAGGCACGGGGAGAACATAGAAAAATTGGAATATATATTTTTGTCATTGTAGAAGTAGAACAAAATTGAAATGCAATCCTTAAAAGTGCAATAAAGGGGTTAGTGTAACAGATCCACAGCCTCCTGCTGCGAGGCAACAGAGCCAACCGCTTGGCCACCGCGCAGTTTCGTGTCTTCAGTTGGTTTAACAGTTGTGCTTTGTGGTAGTCTGTGTTCAGTTCAGTGTTCATTTTAGCACCATGCACAAATCACGTGAATCCTTTCTGAAAAGTGAAGCTGCGTCATGTCAGCCGGATGTGCTGTAACTCTTGAAGGAGTTGGCCGGATGTGCTGACGGTGAGTGCGGAGCGCTTGACGCTGCGCCGCGCTTCGTGGGGAAGAGCTGTCCTCTGTCTCTACCAGGGACGGGGCAGCCGGTAAACAGGGACATGATGGACTCTTCTGGGGAAAAGGACTGATCTGAGTCAGCTGTGAGGAGAGGACGCAGGACATCGCGGCTAACATGTAGGTTGATTGTAATGTTCGTCTGTTTGTTATCTTCTTGGTCTTTATATCTAACTGGCTGTTTCACCGCGTCCCTCCGTCTGAACCACCTGATTTAGCAGATGCATGAGTGCGGGGCAGCTCTTGTGTTTGGACGCTGCAGTCCGGTCCTTTCAGCCCAGGAAACCATGCCTGACCCCATTTAGACCCCTTTGCATTCTGCAGGGTTTGTGGCTTTGTGCGTCTTTCAGAACCAAGTCTTCAGCCTGATGATGTGTGGTGTCAGTCACAGTCCCTCAGGTGAATGTGAGTGGAGCACCTTGTTACCTTCACATACAGGGGTTGGAGAAGAAGGACCAATGTGTCACGAGACCAAGTCTAACTTGAACTTTTCACTTATTCACTAAAAAAGACCTTTGTCCTCTGGCTCCAGTTCATCAGACAGGACAATAATTACTTATTTCAAAATGTATATTTTATTGATTAGCTAATTATCCAAAAGAGTAATCCATAATGTTATGACATCAGACAAACTGTGTGCCTGTAGATGGACTGACAGCATTCTTGGCATAGCTCTGAAGGCTTGCTCTGCGTGAACAAACACACCGATTGACTGTGTTCAGCGGCGGAAGTTCATGGAACTCAAATGTTGCTGTAATAGATGAAAAACAAACCCAGACAGGATGACTCTGGGAATGCTACTTCAAATACACCAGAATGCTCTGTATGTCCCTCTCAGAGCTCAGCGAACAAGAGCCCCTTTGTGCTGTGTCAGGGCTTTCACTGTTAGAAGACCCAATTCAGCTAATGATCAGGCCTGAGCTAACAAGTGGGTGTAACAGATACAGAGTGGAGGGCAGACACTGTACCTCTGGGCTCTCCAGCTTCCCCCCAAGGACATTGCCTTAATGGATGACTCATGGGCATGAGTCTGCATAGTTGAGTGGTGCAGGATGTTATCTGCTGGGTTTCACCTGCTCCAACAACCTACGTGGACAAGATTCATTGATAATGGATGGATTATCCATGACCAGTCCACAAAGTCAACCACAGAAAAGTCTAAAGTTGAGGAACAGCTTTCTACAACCCAGGTCCAGAGCACAATAATTTTTATGGTAACCATGGTAACCATCATATATAGTTGGGTTTGTAGCAATACAATTATTCTTTTCCTCATTTGGCTTTTCCTTATTTGGGGTCGCTACAACAAGTTAGATCTGTAACTTGCATTGTTGATTTGGCTAGGTTTTTTATGCCTGTTGCCCTTCCTGTTGCAACCCTCCCCATTTTTCCAGGCTTGGGGCCAGCCCAAGCCAACCTCAGGTTTGCCTTGTGGCTGGGATTTGCAAAGCACGCAGCTCTGCCACTGAGCTACACCGCTGGGCCTTTTTATTACGATACAATAAAAAATTTTAAATCTGGAAAATGCTTTATGAGATAGAAAGGCTGACATGATCAGGTCTGAACTTCAGTGACAAGCCAGTTCCATCATTTGGTATAAGTAAGAATGAGGAAGACGTCTTGGTGGCACATTACATGTTCAGGGATGAGTGCCGTTTCGTGGATTGGTGAATGTGGTTCATGTGGATAGTCACCATTCTAAACATGCACATTTGAATTAGCACCTCCACAAACAAAGCTCAAAGGTGCTTCCCAATTTACTCGGGTGAATAAGGGCCGGATTAATAGCTGGGAAAAGCAACTGCCCAGCATTCCAGAGCCCCATCCAAACTATCATTTGGTTTGATCAACAGCAAAATTGACAGCATTGAAGTTAATTAAAATTATTTAAATTAAAAATGTCTGCCTTCCTCCATTTTGGGAACCGCAAATTTCCAGATAGACCTTACCTGTAAGTGTCATTACAACACAGAGTACTGAAATACTACAGTCAACCGTTATTTCAGTATCAATATCTCACATCTTACAGTTAGTTGCTTCAATTTATTCATTTATTGACTGTTAGGTGTATAAACAGAAACCATATTTCCCTAATACATCCAAAATATGTCCAAAATAAAAGTCCATGTTTTAACATTGCTGGTGTTTTTCTGAAGTGTTCAGATCCATAAGAATATATGTTTGAGGTTTTCAGACCCAAGAATCCTGTATAATTCTCAGTTAATGAATAGAGGCTGTGAGCATTTCCCTGTAAGATCTTTGATACTTTCACTGTATTACTATAGAACATAGACCTGATTTAGTATCAAGACCACACAGAGGTCTACCTTTACACTGCTTTCACCTTTTTAATATTAATTGTTGCTGTTCTCAAAAATGTTAAATTTACAATTACAGAAAACCTGAAAACTACATTTGAGAAGCTGGCAGCCGCACATTTCTAATGTGGTTAATTTATGGCCAGAAAGCAAAGGAAGGGACAGACTTCTTTTGGAGTGCTGATTTCAGGACTAAGTATAACTTTGCAGTCCCACTCAGTATGGTCATGTTTGCCTTCACGTAGACCCTTTATATGACAGTTAGCGCTTCCTGTTGCCCAGCAGTTTGCCCTTTTTTTGTGTAACCCTCAAATGTTTGTGTTTACTTTGTTTTTTGAGTACAAACATGTTAGTCGACAGTAAACTTGCTCCAAGGCCCAAAATACAAACTGACAGTTCATCCAGTGTTTTAGCCAGACTTCTTTGAAGTTAATGACTTCCTCTTGTGGGAAAGACTTCCTTGAAGAACTGGACAAACATCCAATTATCTCATGAAAACTCTAAACATGAGCATTCACATGCACACCCATGCCCCTCTGGACCATTAAATGTATGATGACAGTAAATGATATTGGCTCTTCAGATTGAGCCAGTTCTGACGCAGGGATGGTTCTCCCTGAAGATCTTTCAGAAATGAAAGTAGTTTTATATGCTCGGGATGGTTTTATATTTTCCACATTCATTGTTTGGATGAACTCCAGGCAGTGGAATAGTGAGGGTTTGGTTTAGTTCAGGAAAATGTCCTTGTTTGAACTAGAATAAGTACTTTGTAACCCTTTGGACCCTTTGTTGTCATGGTTACAGTATTGCACATGGTTAGCATCAAAAAGTTATAGATATAATACAATTCACGATCAGAAATTGATGCTTGTAACACCACTCGAGCACCAACCTTTAGATTAGACACAACAGATCAATGTTGCCAATGGGCACCATAGCCAGGTGTGTTTGTGTACAGATGTACTCTTTAAATGTATGTGATGACATCGGTCTCTGCACTTTTTGTCCTGCGATTGTACAGTAACAGATATGTCAGAAGTGTTTCCAATATTTATTCATGCCACTCATATCAGTAAGGGAGGGAGGACCTAATGAACTGGTAGCTAAATTGTCACATTGTCACTAAAAGTAACATACAAATGCAAAAGCGGGAAGTCTTTAGTGAAATTTTAATATTGAACTTTGAAATGCTGAGACACCCCATCAGATCACCAAAAATCCGCTGCTTCAACACTTAAAATCTAATGAACTGTTTCAGGGGTGCCAATTTTACTTAAGAGCCATCACTGCTTTTTTCAAGGCAGGGAGGGATTCAGAGCCGCTGGTTGTCAAATCATTCACTTTTAAAGGGAAATTTCCTGCAGGTTGTGTTAAGTGGTATCCAGACAGCAGCAGAATTGTTGGCCTATTTTGAGAACCTGTCAGCTGCAGATTTTCTCTACAGGAAGCTGTCGAGCTGGCATGATGGAGAGAAGAATGGATGAAGTTAATTAAATGGTTAAGAGTTTTTAGTAGCTGTGGTGGACACTGAGTTGAGATGTTGATTATGGCTTTGTGGTAAAAACATGGAGATAGTCATCAGTCATGTGCACTTGGTTGGAACCTAAAAAAGTCAGACTGAGGCTGGATCACAGTTATTATCAGACCAGTTCTACCTGCCGTGACCTCGGACTAAGCCAAGTGTGTGGCCGTGCAGTGGAGAGCTCTGGATACACTCACTCATGACTCACACTAATAAGAGAGCCTCTGCAGTAATCGTATATTGGTCAAACCAGAAGAGCTATTTAGCCCTTTCATGACCTCTGGTCTGTCTCTTCTTCCAAAAGTGCATATTGGAGGGAGCTTTAGTCTCTACTCTGGGCCTGATCTGCTGTTGTTGTTGTTCTACTGCTAAGCATGTTGTCATTTCTTTAAAAGTCTTATTTCATTTGCATCATATGAGTTTTCTCAGACTCTTCTATCTTAATTTAATATCACTTATTTCTTTTTTCATAGCAGCTCCCCTCAGCAGCTTTATGTCATTATGATTAATCTCTGGTCAACTTGTGTTATCATGTCTCCTGTTCATCTGGCATCTGTTAGTGGGTGGGATATATCAGGAATCAAGTTAACATATTTCCTCAAAAGTTGATGTTTTAGAATCAGGAAAAATGGGCAAGCTTAAAGATTTGAGCTAGTTTGAAATGAGCAGAAGAAGACTGACCCGTGTGGTCTGATCCAACAGACGAGCTACTGTTGCTCAATTTGCTGAGACATTAACGCTAGCTCTGACAGAAAGGTGCCAGAATACACAACGCATCTAAGTTTCTTACATATGGGGCTGCATACCGGCAGACCCTGTGCACCACTGAAAGCACCACCAATAAACACATGAACATCAGTACTGGCCCTTGGAGAAATGATAAAAGATGATCTGGTTTCAATCAATCTTTATTTGTACAGCACTTTTCACACATCAAAATGCAACACAAAGTCCTTCACAAAAATAAAAACATAGAAGTACAACAAATATTAAAAACATTAAAAACCAACCCCACATACATGCATACAGGCCACAGACACACACACAGTAGATACGAGCTGTCAGTATATCGACATGGCAGGGTCCTGAGGACAGAGGTGAGGAAAGACCACCTGAGGGAGCCATGCACACCGAGAGGCATCACAGCCTATGGCCCCAGGAGGTGCTGCCCAGGAGAGCCCCCCGACCTGGATAAACCAGGGTAGCCTCATTTTCTTTCACATCATGTGGATAGCCAGGTGCATGTGCGTCGCTTTCCTGGGGAACTCATGGGGCCAGTACTATGGGAAGAAGGAAAGCCATCAAAGCACTGTGATGCGTTGGGCAATGCTCTGCTGGGAATCATTGGGTCCTGCCATCCATGTGGATGTTACTTTGGCACATACCACCTACCTAAGCATTGTTCTTGACCATGTACACTCTTTGATGGAGATGGTATTCCCTAATGGCTGTGGCCTCTTTCAGCAGCATGTGCCATGCCACAAAGCACACATGGTTCAGGAATGGTATCAGGGGCACATCAATGATCTTGAGGTGTTGACTTAGGCTCCAAATTAACCAGATCTCAATCCAACTGAGTATCTGTGGGATATGCAAGGTAAACAACTCCAATCCACTGAGGCCCTACCTCCCAATTTACGGGGCTTAAAGGATCTGCTGCTAACATCTTGGTACCAGATACCTCAGCACACCTTCAGGGCTCTAGTGGAGTCCATGCGTCAGCAGGTCGGTGCTGTAATGGCAGCAAAAGGGGGCCCACACCATATATGCCTGGTGTATGTATATCAGAATGACTTCTGTGTGTCATGTCTTTCTGTCTGCCTCTCTCTCTCTGTCTGTGTCTTCTCCACTTCTGTAATGCCAACACATGCAAATGATTCAGGTAAAAGAGATTACAAGAGGATTATTCGCAAGGCCTTTTGCCTGTAAGACCAAAGCCAAGGCAGCACATAAGGAAGAGGGCATGTGTGCGTGTGTTGTATGTTTGAGCATTGTCATTACCGGTGCACATAGAAATGAAATGGTGTGTACTCTCTAAGAGACTATAGAACTGTGGAATGATACAGTTCCAGTCCTTTTTCCCTGTGTTACTTCTTGTGGTGTGAATATTGAACTTCACAGTAAACACAAGTGAGTGTGTTACTGAATGTGCGGGACTATTCACACTGAAGTGTACCCAGGACCACGTTCTGTCAGAGTACTGCTGCGAGTGTCATAAACACTGAACCTAAAGCTCTGCCGCTGATCAGAAAGAGGTGAATGTGGATGTCCAGTGAGGAGGCTCAGTGAAGCCAGAAACACTGAGAGCAGAGCCACCACTCCTGAACAAATTCTAATATTGGCCAACATTTGTATAGTCAGTTATTAGAACAGACAGATTTAAAGCCACAGTATGTCACTGTTTTGAATATTTTATGCCCATAAAGCAGCCTCTCTAATAGAGTAATCCAAGTGATTTATTAAAAAATATTTTTAGTGTTAATAGTAGTGATGGGCGATACCCCACTTTTAAAACACCGATTACTTGTTGCATAAAATATTCGACACTGATTACCAGTAATTTCTTATTGGTGAATTATTTTTTCTCAATCATAACATTAGAACCAATAAAACAAATCATGTCTAATACTGGCCATATAAAAATGTTATTGTGCACAGTTCAACACATAAAAGTTAAACAATAATAATAATAATTAACATAAATATTAATCAAATAAAACAAAACTTTGAACTTTTGCTGAGCAGCATCAAAACAATAAATAATAAATAACAAAAATATGAATGAAATAAAACAAAAAAGTACACATTTGAACTTTTACTTTGTCAAACTAACCATACCTTTGGTGACCAACATAATTTGGTCCTGACAGAGATCTAAGAATAATTTTTGTTCAGAAGGAACGTTTCTCAAAAAAAAGAATTAGCTTCTCTTTCTGTTGGTCATCTCTCCATTTTCTCTGCTCCATCAGAAACTCTCAGAAACACAGTTCAGTATGCTGCGCCTGGGGGGTGTTTCGGCGCAAAACACTGAAGTACAGTACATTCCAAGTTTGGACAATGTCTTTTCTTTATTGTCATGACTATTTACATTGTAGATTCTCACTGAAGGCATCAAAACTATGAATGAACACATATGGATTATGTACTTAACAAAAAAGTGTTAAATAACTCTTAACTCTTAATTGGTCTTATGTATTAGATTCCTCAAAGTACCCACCCTTTGCTTTTTTGATAGCGCTGCAAACCCTTGGTGTTCTCTCAATGAGCTTCATGAGGTCGTCACCTGAAATGGTTTTCACTTCACAGGTGTGCCTTGTCAGGGTTAACTAGTGGAATGTCTTGCCTTATTAATGGGGTTGGGAACATCAGTTATGCAGACGTCAGATTGATACTCAGCTGACAGCCCTATTGAACAACTGTTAGAATTCATATTATGGCAAGAACCACTCAGCTAAGTAAAGAGAAATGAGTGGCCATCATTGCTTTAAGAACTGAAGGTCAGTCAGTCCGGAAAATTGGGAAATTTTGAATGTGTCCATAAGTGCAGTCGCAAAAACCATCAAGCACTTCAACAAAACTGGCTCACATGAGGACCGCCCGAGGAGAGGAAGACCAAGAGTCACCTCTGCTGCTGAGGATAAGTTCATCCGAGTCACCAGCCTCAGAAATCGCAAATTAACAGCAGCTCAGATTAGAGACCAGATCAATGCCACACAGAGTTCTAGTAGCAGACACATTTCGAGAAAAACTGTTAAGAGGAGGCTGCGCGTATCAGGCCTTCATGGTCAAATAGCTCCTAGGAAACCACTGCTAAGATAGGCAACAAGCAGAAGAGATTTGTTTGGGCCAAGAAACACAAGGAATGGACATTAGACCAGTGGAAATCTGTGCTTTGGTCTGATGAGTCCAATTTTGAGAGCTTTGGTTCCAACCGCCGTGTCTTTGTGTGACGCAGAAAAGGTGAACAGATGGATTCTACATGCCTGGTTCCCACCATGAAGCATGGAGGAGGAGGTGTGATGGTGTGGGTTAGGGTTAGGGTTAGGCTTTGCTGGTGACACTGTTGGGGATTAACTCCTTCAAGACTGTTGGAAAACCATTTCAGGTGACACCTCTACCTGAAGCTCATCAAGAGAATGCCAACAGCGTGCAAAGCAGTAATCAGAGCAAAGTGTGGCTACTTTGAAGAAACTAGAATATAAGACATGTTTTCAGTTATTTCACATGTTTTTAAGTACATAATTCCATGTTTTCATTCACAGTTTTGATGCCTTCAGTGAGAATCTACAATGTAAATAGTCATCAAAATAAAGGAAACGCATTGAATGAGCTGTGTCCAAACTTTTACTGTACGTTACCTAAAAAATATTTGGAATATGCACATGCACTTTTATTTTGCATTTATTAATTAGTAGTCGACACTTAAATGGAGAACTCAGTACCGAAACGGGCGGCTTGTGTTTACTCTAAATACCATGGGATCGATCCGCCCATCACTACTTAATAGGTAAGGCAGCCTGAGATAGGGGCAACAACCAAAAAGCCTGGATCTTGGGATGTCCAGGGCTGTGTCCAAACCGCTCCCTAATCCCTAATTAGTGCATTATATGGGGAGCTCATCGTTTTCTACGAACATAAATATTATGCAATATATATCTGCATTCTTGTTTGAAGCGAAGGGCGTGTTTCGTTTGGAGATGGTGTTTAAGCTTGCTTGGTACCATAGCACTGTTGGGTAGCTTTTCACCACACACCAAACACAACAGAGTCGGTGCCATTGCATCCCCTGTGAAAGTAAATCCAAATGAAAGGTAACTTTCGCCATATTGCCTCAAGCTCACCATCTTTGCTTTCTTTTGAACTCTACTCATACTAGCACCTTCATCTGGGTCCGAATTTTGTCCAGGGCCCAGTTCGGAGTTAGCATTTTTCCTTTTCAAAAACTCCTCCATCACTGTCATTGCAGTCTTGCTAGCCACAATGATGTCTCCGCTACCTGTCACATTCATGCATCACCAATTCTCTCGTCTCAACGTACAATGCAATTTGCTACCTGCTGCCATCTAGTGATGGCACAGTGGTTGAGAAACACTGGTATACATTGTGCATCTTGATTATAATCCTTAAAATAAAACTGTGCCACTATGGACTCAAGAACAGATTGTTGTTGGTGGATGTCTCTCTGCTGCTGTATTTGCTGTTTAACTCAATCAACAGGAAATTTTCAGCAGAAGCAAAAACTTACGTTCCACCTGGAACCGGATGTAAGATGGTGCCCAGAGACATTTTGAAGACCATTATGTCAGTGGTTACCTCAGTGTTAATTTGAGGTGTGTGTACCATTATCAGCGTGCTGTGGTCACTGATCAAGCCATTAGTTCAGCATTTGTCACCTGTCTGACTCTCTACCTGCTCATGCAACAGCTTAACATTCAATGTTTTTGTCAGCCCAGTGACCCAGTTTCCCAGAGTGCAGTCTGCTCCCTGGCCCTGTACCATCAGAGACTCAAAGGTCCAGGTACAGATGATAGCAACAGTGGTTCCTTAACATTAACATAACATTTTCTCTACCATGGTTAATTTATAAAGTTGAGAGTAATTATTTCCATTTAGGAATTTGCAACTTTTAAACAGTCAAGTTTGGATCTTATTGATGAGGAAGTAAACCATCATTGTAACATACCACCCCAACTGAAGGGCACGCAGCTGATTCAATCTTTATTTTCAGTTTGTGTGTGTGTCACTCTGAACCATATTGGACTGGCTACAAACTAGTAATTAGCCCGCTGAACTCCAGTGACAGTTAAGCTGCTTAATGGCCAGCTGGAGATTAACCAGAAAGTCCCCACTTCACAGGGGTCCACACACACACACTTACAGTCAGTCATGCGGTGCTTAGTGAAACAGGAACAGTCTCTCAGCTCATTACCCACCTTAGTTTACATCATGATTAAAATGGTTTGGTGGCATTTAGGATTGTGTAGGTCTTGTTCCTGCTGTACCTCATTCTTAGCTGGCCCATTGTGATACATGAAGTGACTGGCTGAACAAGATGGGGACAGTGTTACTGGAGAATAAGACAAAGGAGAAGCTGACCTTTCACAGTTTTTGCCTGCTGAAGCCACTTCATCACTTCCTGCCACTGCTTCTTAATAAAAGCCTTTACTGCACAGAAGCCTTAACTGCAGACTTCTGTTGACAAAATAAAAATGCAGTTACTTGGGGTTATTTAATCAAATGGTTATAAGTTCACTGTGAAAGGCTTATTATGCCAGTGTGGCTGCTTACAATTGAAAAATACACACTGGTAGATGCCACAGTGGTCAGATTTTATATATTATATATTGATATTTGACATTTGTTTTCCTGTGAGGGACAGAGTAGCCAAGAATGAGTAGTCCTAGTGTTTTCTTCAAAAAAGGTGGTTTTTATTAACCCCAAAAAACCCAAAAGAAATAGCTTCACAAACACTAGAATTAGAACAAGAAGGTCTGGGCCCATAAAAGAGGTCAACTGAATAGAACCGAACCAAGAATGTGTCACTGAAACTGAACATATAACCTGAACAAACCAAACTGAACTGATGGCTGATCAGGCCACTATCACACAAGACACACACCTAACTAAACTACAAATACCCGAAAAGAGACAAAGAAAATATATTCAAATACTAACTGAGAGAAACAAAAATATAATGCATGTTGAAGAAAACAAAATCTGTAAAGTCATGATGCTGTTTCCCCCCCATACCATGGAAGGCACTTGGTAGTGTCCCAGCAGGTTACTTCCTGTATTTCTCTGCTTTGCTTCCTGGAGCGCATTTTTTGCTCACAGGCCGACTCCCACCATTGGGAGCAGCATCCTCATCATTTTTAAATCTTCTGTGTGGCCATGAGTGTGGCCATCACAGCATCTTTAATTCACCAAATCAGGGAACGACCAGTGGAGTATAACTCACAATAAAAAGCAGGAAAGATCCCCAAATGTTGGCATGAATTGTAATATCTCCGATATCTGAGCTACAGCAGTGGCGCCTTCATGAAAGTAGTCTAATGACTGCCTGTGTGATCACTGGTAGAATAAAAACAGGATCTGCAAATGGCTGAAGTCTGCCAACACAGACAGAACTGGTGAAAAATGGGTTCTACCAAAGTGGGCAATTTCATGACATCACAGCTAATATTGCTAATATGGCAAATATTTGAATAAGGCACTGGACCCCTGATCAGACACCAAATCACATCTCGCCTCTCAGCTCAACAGAGCAGGCAGACCTCATGGGCATCACATATCACATATAGAAACTTTTGGCTTTTAACAGATCATTTCAATATTTCTGTTGATCAAACTGTCTCATTTTAGCAGTAGCATTAATAGGAACATGATACTTTCCACCTTAATATACCCCACCAATGTTGCAAATGAAATCAGATTCTGTTGCTGTGATGAAGGCAGTCAGGGATGATAACCAAACGTCCATATGTCACATCCCCTAACTTTCACCAGAAAAACTGAAATACGAATCTTTTAAAATTACTGTGGCAGCAGTAATGAGCTGAACTAGATGGTAACCATGACGTGACCTCACTATTGCAGTCCTGCTGTCCTCATCACATCCAGTGTACTTCTAAGATCACAAGGTGGGATAACGTAGAGCTCTGTTAACATTCCCTGTATGAAAATAATTATTAACCTTTTTAATGAGAAACAATTCACAGAAAGAGAGGCTTTTCTGCTGTTCTCACAGGATTCACATGACCTTTCTTACTAATATTAGCTGCTGGATTTAATTAAAACCTGTAATAATGGAGTTTTACAGGTGCTGTGGGGCTGGTGGATTTTGTCACCTTGAAACAGAACCAGCCTACACTGTAAAAACAAAAATTGTAAAAAAGTAAAAAGTACGGTAGCAAAAGTTGCCAAACGCTTACAGTGCGACTATAAATAGTATAATTTATTTGCACCCCACTATTTGAGAAGCACTGTTCTACAGAACCAAATGTATAAATCTGGCCAAAAAAATGAAAAACATTGCATAAATAATTGAATTAAATTACCTAATTTAAAAAAAGACTTGTTTTCATACAGTAATCTTTGGTAAATCTATATGGTACAAGTACAGACATCTGGATTTACAGCACAGAAAAACTGCATAAAATTGCATTTAAACATCCTACTTTAACACCTATTAATGATATCTTTAGAGCTTTAGGCTTTTATTTTATGTGATTATCCAATCTATTTATGGGAAATCCCTGGTAAATGTTGGCTTTAAACTGTACAACTGTACAAAATAAGATCGTAAGCCTGGGTCATGCGGTGTAGCACCTAGCAGTTACTTGAACTCTTCTTGGCTTTCCCCTGGCTGAGAACACCTTCCTGCAGGGTGTGACCGTGGGGATGTTGAGGCCGGGAACCTTCCAATAACCATGCAGGCCGTATGTGAAGGCTGTGCCAGCGATGCAAAACAGCTCGGGAAGAGGCTGGGGGATGCAAAGTTCAAATCAGTACCAGGATTACTTGTGACACATTAATATACTAACAATACATTAAAACATACATATTTTGAGCTGTTCTATTATATACCAAGTGTATTACAACTGTATTTCTAACCACAGCAACAGATTGTTTCAGCTGCTGCTGTTGGTACCGCAGCCTCAAAGCCCAGAGCAGCAGACAACCAGGCTAATGAACACAATGAACACTAAATGCCTGTCTGTACATTGCACACACACACACACGTTGTGATAGACTACTCACGATGTGTTTATAATCTATCCTGAATGACCAACCGGGCGCCTTCGTTGCAACTCTGTAGCTCCGCTACTTTTTATTTCCTGTCTCCTGGCAACAGTAACTATAGACACGTACTTGTGCTACATTCCACCGCTGGTGCTGGTATTTCACAATAGAAAATACATTGGTACATGGAACATCATAAAAACATTACAACACACACTCACAGTCTCACCCAAGCCCACACAAACATGCAAATCAACGTGCACATGTATTAGGGCAAGGCCCACACACAGTAGCTACACTATATGGATCACTACCACACAATGTGTTTCTTTTTTAAATTACTGTGCTGCTAGTTGTTGCTGCTACAAAATAGCACCAGCACCAGCACGAACTTAGTTGGTAGGTGACAGGTAACGTCTAATGTTTTTTTTAATTAATAGTATTAGGTTATTAACTTATCATGCTAACTGAATAAACTTATTAACACTAGCATGCTAGCTAAGAGCAAGTCAACTTGCCACAGCCTTTTATTTACATGTTTGCAGGATGGAATTGGAGCTTCATGTACTTATCAGCAGTAACTGATAGCAGTAGCGGTAAGAACCAGAACTTCTTTGGACTGGAATAACATTCAGTTAGCAAACAGACTGTTTAACCCGTACAAAGGCAAATGCTAACATTAGCTCTGTTGATTTGACATTCATTTTGAAATTCTCACACTTAAGCAACGTCAACACTTTAGTTATATGAAGTTATAGCTATAGCTAACAGTATCATTGGTCAAGATCATCTCCCACAGCGTGATTCATCCAATGATTGTTCAACATTCAATTGTCTGAATCTGCGCACACTTTTTTACTTTTATTTTTACATTTGTGTCTTTTTTTTTTTCAACTATTGTGTCTTCAGACTTCCAGTACTGTGTAATGTGCACACATTATACTAAACTACTAAATTTTTTTCTTTAAATTTAAAGTTTTTCTATAAAATAACAGAAACTTGCCTTGATTTACATTCAGTAATAGGATGTGCATACTCTATTTGATTTATTAGTATTTATTCATGCTTCTCATGCTCTTCGTTGTGCTTTATCCCTTGTGCTTGGCATATCTTGTACTATGTGTTGCCAGGAGCACTAGAGTGTCTTGCAAAATGGTTATCAATACTTTATTATTATTATTATTATTATTATTTATTTGTCATGTCTATGTGCTGGTATGGTATACAGACAGGACAGACGCTATGTTGTGGTTACTTTATTCAATATGTTGACATGACTGTAGGAGTATTTGTTGCCTGTGGTTTAGACAGCATGTCTGCGTTTTATCTCAGTTTCACACTGTGCCAGCCTCCATGAAATTTCTGGATTTTTTCATCATAAATACCTCCCCTCTTTCTCTTCCTATATTCCTTTTTCTCCTACACACTCTAAAATGTAATGAAGAAACTTCTATCAAGAAAAGGTATTATGTTTAGTTATTGCTGATTTATTCTCATGACAATATGCAAAAGACAACCTGACCTGAGCTGCAACAGCAAAGAGATTTAATAGGAAGATGAACTGCTGTTTTTTCAGAGGTGCAGAGGTCATCGGACGGCACTACCATCAAGCACTGAGGATGAATGATGGCTTAAATAACTGACTATTAGACCAGGTCCAGCTTCACATCCGGAGTCCCATCTTTGTCTCTGTTTAGGCAACAAAATAAGTTAAGCTTAAAGTTAAAGTTGGGGAAACATGATAGTTAAGTGTTGGCAGTTTGTGTGTAATTGTTTCTGCTTTTGTTTTGTATGACAGATGAAGGAGTGAGTGAAACAGCTGTCTCAGACTCACTTTAAGCCAGTCACAGGTAGGGAGCATTGAAGACCAGGGTGGCATTGAAAGTTTTTACATGAAGAGTCAATGTGCACAGGAGAACATGGACATCTTGAGAGATAATAAACTTTGGTGCTCTTTTTCTGGTACTGGTAGAAAGGCATTGATTGAAAATCAAACCCAGACACAGTAATAAACACAACAATGTGGTAGTTGGGAAAATAAGAATTTGGTTTGTTCTTGGATTCTAAATCGTGATGGAGTTTAACAGGTCGATTGAAACAATAGAGGGAGCTCAAAAAACAGTCCCTGCTTAGCACTTTTGTGACCACAGGATGACACTGTCTGCCACTAACTGCGCTGATTTTCACTTTTTTTGACTAATAGGAAGTTGGAAACAAGTTCATTAATATGAATATTTAACAGCTGCCTGGTAGGAACCTTTGGAAAGCGGTCTGTTCGTCTCCGTCTGTCTCTGTATGTTGGCCCTGTGATGGACTGCTGATGTGTCCAGGGTGTACTCTACCCTCGTCCCATGTCAGCTGGGATTTGTACCAGCATCACCCGCAACCTGAAACAGATAAGGAGTAAAAGATGAGTGAATTATGGCTTTATGTGTGTTGAATCACAATGCATCACTGCGTGATCATTTACTCCATACATGACTTTTGCCCTTTCTAATTTTAGCTTTCAAGTAATTCTAAAAACCAGCCGTGAAGCTAAACACACACACACACACACACACACACACACACACACATATATATATATATATATATATATATATGAAGTAGAGTCAAGAATTGTGTACCATTTGAGGTCAAAAACAATGTGTTCAACAGGAAGAAGGAGGGGCAGGAAAACTGGTGATGTCAGGAGAAGAGAAGGGAAGCCCGCCTTGCCTTTTCCTTTTTCCTCCTCCTCCACTCCCACTCTCCACCCCTCTCTTTCTGTCCGTGTGAGAGGGGGGATCAGGAGGAGTGAACAACCCAGTAATAACTGTGACACTGGAGATGGGAGAGGACAAAAGAGGAAACAGGCTAGGATAAAGAGAAATTAACTAAAAGAAAAGACGGACTTTGTTATTTCACAGTCCAATGACTTCAGAGAAACAGACACCACCAAGAGTAAGAGCGTAACGGAGAATAGAAAGCAAGAGATCAGAAAGTTTACCTTGTCTGTAGAACTACGCGGACCCATCACTTGGCATCTTGGCATCAACCACCACTGCCACCATGTACAGTGGATATGGAGGTACAAATGATCTTTAATCTTTAATCATTAACTCTGTGGTTGTCAGGATGAACTACCTGTTATTGGTTAACAGGTTTCTAACTTATTATGAGCTGCATGCCAAAGAGAAAGGAACTAACCTGTAACACATTCGGGTTTTTATGTGGCAGATGATTCATGACTCAGGTATATTTTCCTTGTCTTTTCTGTACTTAATAAAAATGGTCTGTGATGTCAAAACAAATGTTCCTCCCACTAATTAATACATTCCCAAGGCTGTTCCTCCCTAGAGGACTGCCACTATATTCTGTGATGTGTATAACCAGGCCTGCGCGTTACACCTTCAAACCATATGTGATCTGGTTTTAACACCCAAGAAAGATTTCATATTCTACACTGAAACAGTTTTTGGTCACTGGGTTCTGTGTTAAAATACTGAAATGTTTTGCTGAAATTGTCATCTGGATTTGGTTCCATGCCATTGGAATTCAGGAGCAGAGGCAGGAGGAACAGTTACAGCAATGAAATTCATTAGATATCAGCACTGTTTTAAGCCAGATCTGAAATCATCATCATCATCATCAAAATAAAAAATCATTTTTAATTTCAGATTTCATCTTCATCACTCCTGTTTTTAGTCCATATTTTATCTGACTAAAAATTTGGATTTTCTTCGCTTACTCTACCTTGAATCATTATCATGATCATTTATTAATAAAAACACAACCAGGTCAGCATCAGCATTTAAAAAACATGACATAGACAGCATTGACATTAGAATACATGACATGGATAATTCACCATATGATAATATACACTGTTAACAGGGACAACACCCAAAAAATAGATAATATGAATAATTCTTGCACACTCAATAATGCCAATAATTCATCTATTCATTTATATATTTTATACATTTATAACAAAGGCTTTTAATGTTACGTTTAAGAGCCATGTGGCCTTTAATTCTAAATCAGGTCTGGGTTCTTTATTAATCCAGTGAAAGTATCAGAGGTCCAGATAGAAATGTTCACAGCCTATATTCAGAAACTGAGCCTTAAAACCGACTGTCAGGACTTCTGCGATTTTGCAATGTCAAAATCACAAAATCCCAGAAGTCTTTTAAGAGTAAATCCAAGTCCCTGCGATTTCTCATTTCTAGGGAGTAAATATGTTTCAATGTTTACATGCTCTGACACATCTATTTGCGCTCTTTACTGGATCGTAGGTTTGTGTTGCTGGCACCCACAGTGACAACATGGAGCCATATTGTTCAGCTGATGAAGCCTAATGAGCAGTGAATCATTATGAACATGTGTTAGAATGCTCAAACATAGAAAATGATTTTGCTTTTAGAGGAACAATAGCAGGCATGAGATCGTTGAAGGAAGTGAAATACAGTCTAACCGCCTACATGTATCTTCATATTCAATTTCTGTGTGATTTAGTTAATAACACTAGTTAGTGAGGCTAACTATATCCTTATTTTACTACGATATGGTGAAATATTTAAAACCAGCACTCATCTAAAATGAAAATAGACTGCTGTTGGGCTGGAGATTCTGTTGTGTTTTCCAATGAGTACCTTAAGTGCTTGCGGAGATGAGATATAATAATGTAAATAAATAATGTAGTGTAAAATCTGCACTTCGTTTTTAACATTCAGAAATTAGACTGATGTTAATATTTTATCTCTCCACAAACAAAGAAAAAAATCTGGAAATGTGTTGTTCAGGTTTTGAAATATTATCTCAGGTTGACCTGACTATTTTTACTGATGGCAGTTGTTGTTGTTTGCCTGGAAATGAAGCCGTGAATTTCAGTGAGTCTTTCAGCTCCACAATGTAACTTCAGCATTGTGGGCATTACATTTGTTTCTGCAGCCTTTTCTGCCTGGCAATAATTTTTCAGACACGCTTACCCTATTCCTGGAAACGAGAAAGAATGGCTGCATAGTAAAGCTCTTGGGTTATTCCTATGACTCAGTATAGCCAATTTCTGATGGTCTTTTCCTGATCCTGCCCTTGTTGCAGGATGTAACTCCCTCCAGAGCTTCTGCCCCCAGAGAATAAAGTATTAGGCAGCGTAGAACCTGAAGCCATGAAACCTTCTTGTTAGAAACCAGGAAACATTATTTTTTCTGATTCATCCAGTTCAGCCACCATAGTTATTGGTATGGTAGACCAATGAGCCTCAATATAAACAAAGAAATGTTATGCAACTTTTCCATGGCCTCTATATTTATGTATGTATGTATTCATTTATTTATTAAGTAATTAATTAATTGACTATATCCATTTTTCATTTCCACATCAGCTTTGCGGGAACTTGAGATCTATCTCAAACGTCCACTAGGACTTCAGCTCATAAATTTATATGAGCAAATTTATATACTTACAAAGATACAAAGATACAAAGATCAACCTTACTTTGACAGCAAAATTTAATGCAAAAACTCTTCTTGCCATTTTTCAAGACTAACTGATGACTATATTTCCAGGACAAATTATGCAAAGAAAGGATGTTTGTATGTCAGTCTGCTCCTCCTCCTGTCCCCTCCTGCGCCTTTTGCTCCGGTCCACTCTTGTTCCAGTCTCCTCCTTCTGTCTTCCCCAGCTCCTGTTTCCTCTTGTCTCTTCCTGTCTCCTCCTTTCACCTCCTGCTCCTCTCTTGTCCTGTTCCTGCCTCCTCCTTGTTCTGTCTGCTCCAGCTACTCCTGATCCCGTCCCCTGCTTATCTTTTCTCTTCCTCTATCCTCTTGCTCCTGTCTCCTCATGTCTCTGACTGTCTCCTCCTGGTCCTGTCTCCTCATGCTCTTCCTGTTCCTGTCTCCTCCCGCTCCTCCCATCCCCGTCTCCTCCTGCTCCTCCTGTTCCTGTCTGCTCCTGCCACATCATGAGTATTGAGTAAACATCACAATGTTCCATATCATTATTATCAGCCTAATCCCATGTTACAAATGGATGTGTGGAAGTGTTGGTCTCTATGCAGGCTGTATTTTTCCAGAATGGTCTGGCAGAAGGAGGCCATAGAGAATCAAACAATAGGTGTGTATCACGCTCTGTGTGTGGGAGAGGGCCATCAGAGCATGAATAGCACAGGAGATGGTGTGACCAGGCTCTTGTCATCTCTGGGTAGGACTGCAACACTGTCTAGATCAGGTAGGGAACAGTGTAACTGATTGACTTCTGAATGAACTAGTTATAGTTTGTTTATATAGTTTGCTCAGTGGGATGTTGCCTGTTTGGCTGGAGAAATACACAGGAGACAGGAAAAATGTGCTGAGTGGGATTCTGACAGAGACAGTTGAGTTTATCGTTTTTGTTTCAATAGAGGAATTGGGAGCAATGCAAAGGTTTATTGTATATCATATTTTAAATATGTTAAAATGAAATGCCAGCTCATTAGATAATAGTATTGCTGTTGGAATTGTGGTATGTGCCTACAATGCTGAGACCTACACACAAACTGACCATATCAGAAAAAGCTTACATACTTCTTTCTGCATGCTAATCCCTCCTCCACACTGGAGTTGTCTTTGCTCTCCAACACTGTAGAGAGCACTGTGGAGACGTCGGATGCGAGCAGATGAGAGTACTTTATATACCCCACATAGGGGAAATTTCTTGTTACAGCAGCAAGCACAGGCATAGAAGAAGAAGATATAAGAATATAAACAAATATATTCCAAATATGAAGTAAAGTGGCAGTGCTAAAGATAAAGTGACTGTGAGAAAAGAAGCTCTCCTGGAGGGCCAAATATGAGATGTAAATGTAATTAGTCCGCAGTGCAGATTTTATTGCAGCGACAGAGAGGTGTTGTAAAGTCTGATTGCTGTTGGGATGAATGACCACTGCGGTTGCTGAAGGAGCTGCTTAGCTCTCCCACAGTGTCATGAAGGGGGTGGGAGGGGATATCGAAGACGGATGCCAGTTTGGCCAACATCCTCCTCTCCTCCTCAGGAGAAGGCAGCAGGACAAGCCAAACACAATGATACTTTTTTCATACCTTTGCAGCTGCTCTGCAGTACTTGTTTCCTCTTTGTTAATTTACTGAACATCTGAACATTGATGTGATTTTGAAGGACATGTCAAAGTAAATGTTTGGATTGGGGATATCACAGGTATCACAAATCAATCCTCAAAAGGCTTTTAATTGATCTTACATATTTGCACTTGTCAATGCAGTCTTTTGTAAATTGTGCTGATTTGATGGAGGTTTATCTGCTGTGGACTCCATTAATACTTATGTAGCTGCAAGTGGCACTTTGCTCTGAATGTTTGTAAAACAGAGAAGTTTCTGATGCAAGTTGTGTCAGTCAGATTCAGAGGGGTGAACGTTGTTGTTATTCATACTTCCATGAGATAATTAGCATCTGCATCTGACACCTGGAAACTCAGAGCTCAGAATTATCACATAGGATCCAGAAATAGTGACCTGCTTTGACAACATCACATGATGATTTATCAGGAAATTAAAGAGGAAGGTGCCTGATTGCAACTTTTCCACTTGATTTGCTTGTCCACGCTTTCCCTCTGGTAGGTTCCATATCTCTCTCTGTGAAATGTGTTTGTCTTTGGGTTTGAGGTGGAAGAAAGAACTACTTACTTTAGTTTCTGATGCTCTTTTGTTGCTGGTGGTTTTTTTTTTTTTTTTTTTTTTTTTTTTGGGGGGGGGGGGGTTGTATTCTTTTTTTACACTTTTGCCTTAGGTTAAATGTTTCCATTTTAGTCAGCATTTCTTAGCTGATATGAAAAATATATTCCATTATAGTGAACATTGCTAAGCCCTTTTTCCGTCCAACATGATTCACTTAAACTCCAGCAGAACTGACCTTTTCTCTGCAGCCCCCAGTACTATCTCCCTTTGTTAAATTTCCTGTCAGGAGAGGCAGTTGCATCTGACTTCCTGTCGGATTGTGACATTTCCTGTCCTTTGGGAGGGGGTGTTTGGCAGTAGTCTTGTAAAGGCTTTTCAGCTGTTTGAAGAAACAGGATGCAGGACATTGATAGCACGTGGTAGGAAAACACTGCTTGAGCTGACAGAAATCACATGAACAATATTCTGCAGCAGGCCACAAACGCAGTTTTTGATAAAAAGCCAGAAAATGAAAAGTGGATTAGAGACAGTTAAGGTCAAAGCACTACAGTACATGTTAAGTGAAACAAAATGGTGCTGCCTGCATGTTTGTGTTGCTCTCTCTCTGCTGTTATCACTACAGCTGATCCCTGGATCACTGGACTTTGAGCAGTGTTGGGAAGATTACTTTGTAAATATAACTGGCTACAAGTGCAAGTTACTCTCTAGAAAATGTAATGTAGTGTAACTATTTCAATTACTTTACCAAAGTAATGTAACTAATTACAATTGATTACTTTGTGATTACTTCTCTAAACTTACTTCCCACTCCTTCCTTTGAATCAATGTTATCAACTGTTAGCTTTTTTTACATTTTTAGACCTGACCTTCAGATGCAACAAGTGCTGACTCTTCCACCAGTACTAAACACAACATAAAGACTATACCCAGTACCTCTTTTTGCTAATATTCAGACGAATTCAGATACAAAACACCATAAACAATATACACATGTATGATAAACATCATACATTGCAGTTTGGTGTTAAGTAAAAAAAATAATCATAAAACATCTTCTAAAATGTCAGCAATAGGTAAAAAAATAAAAACAGAAGGTTTGCTGCCCACCATGCCTGAACTGGGGGTAAAATCACTATTTGCTCCCTATCAACTGTAAACACCCGAGGTTAGTGTCAAGACAAAGAGAAATTACATTTGCTCATTTCCAGCAAACATTTAACAAGGGCCAGTGCAATTTAAGAAAAGTGGTCAAAATTAACTGTGTGCTGCTCGGTATTAATCAAAAACCAACTGGATGGCTAAAGTCATTACATGTGTCCACACACCATCCATCAGTCATAGTGAAATCAATCATTTGAAAAGTGTTGTTTGTTGTGACGGAGAAGGAGGACCTGCTACATGTGATCAGCCCTCATTCTGTTTCGAGATGCCTCCATGACTAATGAGACGCAAGGTGGTATTATACTTCATGAACAGCTTCAGAGAGATTTCACATTGATGTCAGAATCTCCTAAGTGCTTCCTGACTTCATCGTGAGCCGCACTTACTGATGGAGATTTGGCAGTGTCAAAAATGAAAAAGCTTTCATCAGACTTTGCATTGTCATCATCTCTCAATGCAAGTGGAAGCAGGAGCTTCCTGCAGGAGAGTTCTTCTCAAATCATCTCATCTCAGGACTAAACCAGCATCAACTGAACTTTTCCAGAGCGTTTGTCGCCCTCCTTGCTTCATGACTGGCTAACACTGATCCAAAGTGTACCTTTATGGCCTTTATGGTTATGATATGTGCGCTATAAATCAAGTGAAGCAACTTTTCAGACATCTTCCTCTTGAGGCTTAGCAAAGTTGGGATGACAAATCTGAACAAATTTGTTCTCGTCCTGAAGAATGTCAGTGGCAAGAGCTGGAGGCTGCAGAACCTCAGTGTACTCTCAGGAATACAGACTGATGTCGATGAAGCATTGGAACACCAATTTTGTCACATATGTCCCTCAGCTGATCTTGTGGGATCCCTACAACTTTTGCAATAGCTCTGAACTCTCACTTCCGTTTGGTGACTGGTGAACGATGGACTGCATGTTGACAATCTCCTGGATCTCTGTGGCTAATGAAGACCTATACAGCTTATGTGATGGTCCAATTGATTCTGCTTTGTGAACCTCATTGATGGCAATTAAGTTTAATGTATGAGCAGAACAGCACTGATGCTGTGGTAGAAAAAACTGCTCTTCCTCTCCTTCTTGCTGAAGATGACTACTGACATCCAAAAAGCTGCAAAGTGTCCCCCTGTCTGCTCATTTCAACGGGTTATGTTGTGTTTCCCTACTAGTTGGCTGTGAGACTGCTGCTGATAACCGTGGCTCCTGTGGCCAGCTGCCCTCTCTCTGCTGATCCCAGGCAACCTTGCACTTACACACCCCCCTCCCCCCTTCACATATTTCACATATATAAACAGAGCTCTATAAAATTGTGACTTTCTTTTGCTGGCCAGCACTTCATTTGTTTTGGGACAATTAATGGAGACAATGTAGATTTATTTTTTTTTTTTTTTTGGGGGGGGGGGGTAGAAGACCGTTTCAGGTTTTGTTTTAATTTCATGGATTGAGAAAGATTTAAGTAAAATTGGATCACTGTAAGTTCATTTAAGCAGAACAATAAGTTAATTGTCAAAGGACAATGCATTTCATATTGATTGTGTATTATATTTAAAAACTCAGGGTAAGATATTAACTGAACAAATGTTTTGTTCTTTTGTTCTGTTGGAACCTCTTATGGAAGCATAAATTTTGTATGTTTGGACTTCCATTGTTATTTGAGGTATTCCCTCATTTGAGGTTTCCCACATCATAATTACTCTCTGCCGATGAAAGCTTCTTGGAGAAAAAGGTGCAGGGGTGAAGTTTTTGGTTGCTGGGGAAGCACTGGGAGAGGACGGCTTCAACGCCAACGGCTGAGGCATCCACCTCTAGTACAAACTGCAGAGAGGGATTGGGTTGGACTAGGATGGGGGCAAAGGTAAAGCGCTCCTTGAGGGTGTCAAAGGCTGTCTCTGCTTCAGATGTCCAGCTAAAGGGGGTCTTGGAAGAAGGGAGTCTCGTGAGATGTGCTGCCAGACTGCTGTAGTCGGTAGATGATAGAAATAAGAGGAGCCAAGGAACCTCTGGAGCTGCTTGATGGAGGAGGGAACTGGCCACTCCATGACTGCCTTGATTTTCAGGGTCCGCTTTCACCTGCCCACAACAGCCCAAAAGCAGAAGGAACATGGAACTCACATTTCTCAGCCTTTGCATAGAGTCTGTTCTCCAGAAGCCTTTGCAGGACTTGGCGTGCATGGGTAATGTGTTCCTTCAGGGAATGAGAGAAGATGAGGATGTCATCCAGGTACATGAACATGAAGCGGTTGAGAAAGTCTCTGAGCACATCATTGATGAGGGCCTGAAAAATGGCAGGGGCGTTAGTGAGTCCAAAAGGCATGACTCTGTACTCAAAGTGACCAAGGGGTGTGTTGAAGGCAGTTTTCCACTCGCCCCCCCCTCCCTAAGTCTCACCTGGTGGTAGGCGTTGCAAAGGTCAAGCTTGGAGAAGATGGTGGCTCTGTGTAATGGTTCGAACGCTGAACTCAGGAGGGGGAGAGGGTATTTATTTTTTATGGTGATGTTGAGTCCTCTAAAGTCAATGCAAGGCCAGAGGGTGGAGTCTTTCTTCTTAACGAAGAAGAAACCAGCACCCAAGAGAGAAGAGGAGGGCCTGATACCAGCAACCAAGGAGTCCATAATGTACGTCTCCATAGCTTCCCTCTCTGGACAGGAAAGGTTGTGGAGACGACTGGTGGGCGGAGGAGCACCTGGGACTAAGTCCACGGCACAATCATAGGGTCGGTGTGGGGGCAGAGATAGTGCAAAGTCTTTACTGAACACTAGAACTAGGTCATGATATGTCAAAGGAACATTGGTGAGTGGTTGTGCAGTCTTAACCATGGGTAGTGACATATTCTCAGTGGATACCTGACAGAAGAAGCTGGAGGGGACCGGTTTGGTGTGTGACTCTGTCCAGGAGTGTTCCATTCAGTGCTCGCGCATTAATGGGTTTCTCCAGTTTCTCTTAAGCTAGTGTGCCACAGTAGCGTCAAGAAGGTTGTCCTCCGCGCCGGAGTCAATCAGGGCCATCAGGAAAAAAGGTCCAGAGGGAGAATCCAGAGAAGCAGGAAGCTGCAGTCACCGGGGAAACACAGAGGAGGTGGTTTGGCTCACCAGCAGCTCCTCATCTGCTGAAGAGCCTAATCTTTTAGCAGGGCTGTGCAGGAGGCAATGAAATCCACTCCTCCCACAGTACAAACATTCCCTGTTACTCATCATTCGCTTTTGCTCTGCTTGAATTAAACGAGCTCTGCCAAGCTGCATGGGTTCTGGGACTCTGTCATTAATTTGCGGAGGTGGAACGGAAAGAAATGAGGGAAAACTGACTAGAGGAGGCGGATAAGTTACAGGAGGGAACAGCTGGGGTATGGGACCTGTCACGTCTGTGGTCTCTGAGTATCCTGTCAATCCTAGTGGCTAAGGAGATTAGTGCGTCTAAGGACTCTGCCGTCGCTAACTCATCCTTAACCGCTTCACTTAAACCGCGATAAAAAGCCCCTTTTAATGATGCATCATTCCACCCCGAACCTGCAGCTAAAACTCAAAAATCAATTGAGTAATCTCCTACACTGCTGTGGCCCTTTCATAATGTAAATAACTGGCCAGAAGCCTCCTCTCCCTTTACCGAATGGTCAAAAACCTTCTTAAACTCGCTAACAAAAAGAGCATGATCATTAAAGAGAACAGGTGAGCCCTCCCATAAAGCCATCACCCAATCTAAAGCCCTGCCTCTCAATATCCCGATAATATATTGAATCTTGGCCTAATCTGAGGCAAAACAGACGGGTCTCTGACTAAAGATGAGTGAACACTGTAGTAAAAAAGATCTACGTTTAGAGGAATCACCTGAGTATGGCTCAGGAGCAGAAATGTGGGACTCCGGAGAGGAGGGAGGAGGTGGCTGGGAGGATTGTGGGATGCTACAAGAAGCAGCAGACAGGAACTTTGATAATTGATCAGTCAATGTGGCTACCTGATCGCAGAGATTTACAACTTGGTGGGAGAGTGAAGCATTGCAACAGTTACCCCGCTCTGTCCCAACTCACAGGCCTTAGCAGTCCTGTGGCTACAGTTGAGAGCTTCAGACTCCTGGGCACAACCATTTCTCAGAATCTTAAATTGGAGGAAAACATCAGCTCCATCCTCAAGAAGGCCCAGCAATGGATTTACTTTCTGCGGCTCTTGAGGAAACACAGTCATTGAGTCTGTCCTGTGCACCTTTGGGGCTGCCACTGCGCACTGTGAGGACTGTTGAGTGTATCAAGGCCCTCTGCCTCCTATCCAGGACTTTTATTCCTCCAGAACTCAAAAGAGGTCAGAAGCCTCCTCTCATCCTGGTGGGCGTCTCAAGCCCTCCAGACCAGGAGCAGCTTCTTCCCTACAGCAGTCAACCTCCTGAACACTAACAGCGAGAAGCTAACTTGCACTATGCTGTACATACCATGCCAACCCGCAATATATGTAAGGATTAATCCACTAGTAGGTGTGCATCAAACGGTTTTAATAGATTTATTTAACCAACTCTCAGAAATTCCAATTATATCAGCACTGGTTGTGTGCGCACACACTCCAACAAAGTCGATTTGAGGTAGAAGACTTTGGACATTTAATTGAATGCCCAAACCAGATCTTGCACTAAGCTGCAGCAAGAGTTTGAATACAAGCTAAATCAGGACCAGGATTAGACTGAACATCGCCAGATATCATTAACAGGAGCACAATCATGCACCACAATTTAAATATTTTGGATGAGTTGCACTTTAAATTTGCATCTGTGCAATGAATTGAAAAGAAAAGAGCATCCATGGGAAAAATGAAACATGATTTAAGCGCGTAGTAACACATTAAACAGAAAAGTGTGTAAAGTAAGCGTTTGGGTGCTGGGTAGAACTGGGGAGGAGAACAGTCACCCCGGTTCACTCACCCGGGAGCGGCCAGTGTACCCCCAGTATGCCATAGTCCGTGATTGGCTACGATAATAAAATGTATACGAGGGGGGTCGAGTGCGCTCAAAGTCACTGGTGTGTAGTCTGTAGTTTAGTGTATCTGTACGGTGTGGGAGACAGGTACCTGACCGGGAGTGACAGGCAGGTAGGCAGGCAGGGAGGAGCAGGTGAGCAGGACTGCAGGACAATCAAAGCACAGTAGTGTGATAATCCATGCGAATTTCCAAAATTGATCCAGCCAGTAAAGCAGGGAGAGTGATGTAGAGCAGGTTCAACAAGAAATAGCCATAAAAAGTCATAAAAACTATGAAAAGTAAAAGACATTGAAATCTCACAGACGCAGAGAAGACATGAGAACAGGGAGCTTTGGTGTGTTTGGTGTGCACTTTGTATGTCAAAGTCTTTTTCACTCTGATCATTTCATCCCCAAATTAAAAATGACAAGTTTTTCTTGATCTGACATGGACATTGTCTAAACTGTTAACTAAACATCCCAGTTTACATAAAGACTGTATAATGTCTTCTCTTGGTCTATAACTTCAGTCAAATTATGAAGGAAGTGAGGACGTGAACTTGCATGTCACTACCAGGTGCAGCGGTTGATTGTGTGTGAAGTGATGACAGACATGGCTGATCAGTCTGTGTCAGCAGGCTGCTGATGGTTTTGTTCATCTGCTCTGCACAGGGAGCCCGTCCCGAACTCTCTCCACCATGTCGCTCTCTGTTCGCCCAGTCAGACGCCTCACTTCCAGATCCATCACTAGGAGCCAGAGTTTCACTGGAGTAAACACCTACGACAAGCCCTACAGGTATACACCCACACACAGACACGCACACAGGTCATATAGTCAGGTGGACCTCAAAGGACAAACAGTCTGACTCTGTGTGTTTCAACATGAAAAAGGACCAGTTAGAGATTTTGAAGTCTGATATAGGCTATTGGTCATCTGACAGTCTACAGCTTTAATCTAATATTTTTATCTCTAATAAACCCTGATAAATTATTTTCATTATTATTTTTCATTACTCAGCTTTTCTTAGAGGATGAGGATGGCTTCATCAAGATTTGTATGTAACTCCTTCAACAGCTTTGTTTCAGAGCGAAATTTTAGGGCTTCACTGTTTGATTTAACATCCAGCAAACAGGAGGAGCTGTTCCTGTTGCCAGTAGTGGCATTAAGACATGCTGGGCAAGATTACTGTCAAAAGTGTAAATCCTGAGGCAAATTGAACACAGTATAAATAAGTTACAGCAAATTACTGTTTAAGGCAAAACATTAAAGAAGTACTACAGATTCTTAAAAATGGACATTAAGCTAACGCTGAAGAGCCATGAACCTGCATCCTATCTAATGACTGTTAGGGGATGACTCCATTGTCTGTAAAAAGAAGTCAGGGTGTCTTTAGGGTTCCAATGTCGATTAATTGTCATTTTCATGTTTGCACGTGGATTAATGTAATAAGATATAATATAACGAGTCAAATCCATAAAATGTAGTCTTATTCTAAGCATCAAGTGGAGTTCATCAGTTTAACAGCCTCTGAGTAGAAGCTGTGTTTGAGCTTACTTTCGTCTTGCCTGAAGGTAGTTGGGTGAAACAGTGCATGGACCAGCTGGTCCCCTACGATGCAAGCTGCACTGCGCCTCCACCTACTCATACAGATGTCCTCAATGAAAGGAAGGTGCTGGTGGTGATCTTCTGGGGAAAGTCTATGTTAAAGTCTATGGGGAAATGTCTCAATTTATCCCTTGATAAGTAGAAAGATGTAAACTTTCACCTTTGATTCGAGGGTATTTACCTTCAAATCAGGTGAAAGGTGCATTACAGCACATTTTATATGGGCTGTCCACCTTTTAAGGGACAGGAAGAAATTAGACATAAATCTAATAGATTACTTAGTACGGGTGGTACTAAGTAAGTGGGATTTGCTGAAGATTGTGTGCTGTTTAGGATGACAGTCAGGCTCTTAACCTGAGGAGACAGAGAAACTAAGACATTGTCAATGGTTAGGGAGATGGTGTCAACTTTAGACAGTGTGGATTTTGTGCCAATGAGGAGGAATTCAGTTCTGTTGCTGTTCAGTTTTAGGCAGTTTGAGGTCAACCAGGATTTTATTTCAGATATTCAGGAGGTGAGGGAGGGAGACAGAAGTCCAGTTTGCATGATAAGTAGAGCTGCGAAAAATGTGGCCAAGGTGAAGGAGGTCAGTGATAAAGAGAAGGGGCCCCAGGACAGAAACCTTGGGCACGCCTGAAGTGACAAGGGAGGGGTCAGATTTGAAAGACTTAAGCTGTATGAACTGAGTGCGGCCTAAGAGATAGGAGTAAAACCAATCCAGGGGGTTATGAGTGATGCCAAGGGAGAAGAGTTAGCTGAGAAGGATGGATGTGAGATGTTGTCAAAGGCTGCACTGAGGTCAAGGAGGATGAGGATGGAGAGTAACCCAGAGTCAGCTGCAAGAAGGTTTGTCATTTTTAATAGGGCAAATTCAGTGCTATGCCAGGGGCGGGAGCAAGACTGGTTGCAAATCAGCCTGAAGTCCAGATAAATATCACTTGCTTTTAGCTCTGCTGTGTGCATATACGTGTACACAAACAAAACGTATGGAAGTTTGTGTTTGGTAGATTATTTCTTTGTTGTAACAGTGCTTCTTGGCTTAAATCTTAAAACAGTTGGAAAACCTGCTTATTTCCCTTTTAAATGGGGCCACATTTGTAAGGAACATGAATTTGTGGGATGAGCAGCAGAGCTGAGTATGTGGGCTGCGTCCATGAAAAATTTGCCAAATCTTCTCTGCCAGTAACTCTTGTTTGGTATCTGGGGGATAATTGAAGTTTGAAGAAACAAGACTAATTGGCAATTAAACAAACAGGAGCCTCAGTAACATGTAGAAGAAACACACACAGTCGCAACAGCGTGGTACCTCCTCTGCATGCTGGTCACCAGCCTGGTCACACACTGCTGTGGGATGGCATCCCATTCTTCGACCAGCATATGAGCGAGCTAGCTACTTAGAGTAGCAGTCAATATGAATTGGAAAATGCACTTGTCTTAGAATTTAAAAGGCAGCATGATTAACTGCACTACTTTTTTATTTAGAGACTTTATCAAGAGACACTTTTATTTTTGTTGCTTAAGCAATATGTGATATTGATTTTATGCAACAGTTGCAACAATTCCATCTAAGCATAAGCAAAATCGATTTTGAATCGAGTTGTAGCTCCAAAAATCAGAATCAAATCGAATCGTGAGATAGTCAATGATTCCCACCCCTAAATTTGGTGTATGTACGATTACAACCAGAATTATTCATACCCCTGACAAATTCTGAATCCAAGTTACTTTATTTAACGAAGAGGTGTTTTTTTTTTGGGGGGGGGGGGTTTGGAAATGACATATAAGACACAATGGTCAAGTGTCATCCTCGTGGAAAAAAAAATTTTCTCAGCTTTTATTCACATTTGAAAAAAGCGGCATGGTCAAAATTATTCATACCCTTTGCAAACTCTCACAGTCAATGGAAAAATCAAAGGTTCTATACCATTACTGATAGTCCAAGCTCTGCATTCCACAACAGATGACTTAAGGATAGCAAAGGAGAACAGAGATGGTGCAGCCTATTATTCTTCTTTGAAGGCGATGTCAATCCGATGATTCTGACCCAGAAGTGACCCTCAACCTGAAATTATTGTTAGAATCCAGGAGCAGGTCCTTTATCTTATTAGGAACATAGAGTACAGTACAGTGCAGGTTCGACCAGCTTGTGTGGTGTTGACTTATTGGCGTCGGCCAGGTCCAACTATAACACAGTAAGGTCGCCTCTGTTCTCATGAGCTTCTCTTATGAGCTGCATTACTACATGTGTGCTCCGAACAGATGGGGATCTAGGAATCCAACCCTTGTGCACCAAGGGGTTGATGTAGCTGTTCTTGAGGAGAAACTCTGTCATCCTCCATGAGACAACGCTGAAAAACACCTTCCCTTTAACACTCAGAAGTTAGATTGTCCAGAACTGGTCGATGTTTCTTGAATTCTCCTCCTTGGGTATCCAAACTCCCTCAGCACACTCTTCCACTTTGCCAGATCACCTTAGAGAACTTCCAGAGGTGCCGGGGAAGCTCTGGGCACTGCTCATAGACGAGGTAGGGTACACCACTAGGGCCCAGGGTAGATGCTGATCGAGCTGCCTTGATGACCTCTTCAACCCCATTTTGGCTTGGTTCCGTCTCATTGACCTCTGTTGTTGGGGGGATGGGTTTGATTTGGGCCAAATCAGCTCCAACTCTTTCCCCCTTGCTGGATAACTCAAGGTGTCTTGGAGGAAGCAATTCACTTCCTCTTTTGAGCTCTCAAGGTGGCCACTGCACCTATCCCAAAGCAGTTATTTTGTGAAGCCAAAGGGGTTGGAAATGAAGGCTGCTTGCTTCCTGACTCTCTCTCTCTACCCTGCGTCTTGTACCACTCCACTCTGTGAAGGACCATCAGCTTCCTCTGTTTTGTAGTTTTGCCAATGACTGTTACTCCTCATCAGTAGACTTCTTGTACTGTTTCTTGAGGGCACAAAGCTCCTTACGCAGTTGGTGTATTTTGGTGGCCCTTCGGTTCATGGTGTATGAGGTGGCCTTTTTATTTCCCTTTTCATTCTTGCGTCTGATGATGGTGGTGAGAGTTTGGAGTCAACTCTCAACCTCACCCTTGGGGGTTTCATGGGTGATGTTGGACACATCCTGGTCACCCCGTCTAATGGCTGGGGGCTACTCACCCTACTCTCCCGGGATTGAGAGGCTCTGGTATGTGGAGGGACTGGGCTCTGTGCGCTGTTCCAGACATTTCATACTTCCCTGATGGAATGTTCGGCCACGTTGATTGTCGCACAGTTTTCTGCAAATGCATGTTCTCGTCATCAATCCGTCTGCGTCTTCAAGAAACATCTCCAGGATGCACTGGGACGTATTGTCAGTGTTGTGACCTGGGGTCATAAGGTGTTTTGGGCCTCACAACATGCACTCCCAGGCAACCCAGCCAAGGTTGATGAAGCCCCAACTTGTGTCCCAGCACCTACCGTTGGATCAGCCCTCTATGTACAATATAATGATATTAATATTTTATCCCGTTTGCAGGAAAATACACCTTAAAGCAAAGGATTGAATAGGGGCAGCCTACTGAGTGAATGACAGACTGTACCACCCAATCTGGATAGAGTACCTAGCAGGTCAGATTTACCCCTCATTTGCTCTCAGCTCCACCTTCTCTTCCAAATATGATTTCAAAAAACCAAGACGGTAGATATTAAAGAGTGACGGATTTGAAATCATCATTCACAGACCTATGGGTTGATACAGCCCAAAGGAATAACAAGGTTCAACAAAAGCCTTAATAAACTCCTCTTCAGAGTGCTCTGATTTGGTGGTGTATGGGCTCTAAATATCTGAATATTATAAAAAGCATATTGAAACAATAAGCTTTTGTTGTATGGATGGACAGAGTCTGTCCGGTAACAATGATTTTTCTGATGTTGCAGGAGCCTATCAGTCTTCAGCACTCCAGGCCTCAGCAGGAAGCCCAGCAGAGCTAGCAGGATGTTTACCATGTCCACCAAGTCTCACCCACCACCTAAAGAACCTAAACCAGAACGACTGGATCAAGTCTATGAGGCGCTGAAAAAAGGCCTCAAGTGAGTACTGTCACATCACACACAGGCACTCTTCAGGCTTTGATTCAAAAGACTTAATGCTGTTTATGTGACTGAAACAACCCCATTTCTGAAGCACCATATACTGTGCTATGTTTACCATATCACTGTGGTGTTATGAGTCAGGAGTAACTAAACTTCCAGGAAAATTTTGGTATGAGTCTACTGTCCATTAAACATCCCCTGTCAGTGGGTATGATCATGCCTATACCAGCTTATGCATAAACACATATCACATTCATTTCATTTGTTTTCCAAAATAGTGAGCTACTGCTTAAAGATCAACTCTGATTTGTAGAAATATAGAGTGCTGGAATCACAGTTGAAGTGAACGACACTGTGTGTGTGTGTGTGTGTGTGTATATCTGTTCCTTTCAGGTCTTACCTGCAGGTTCATCAGATTGACCTGGACAGCCTCAGCAAACAGATGAAAGAGTCAAAGAGGAATTCAAGACTGGTATGACCTGATATGATATCTCTTTGGCTCCATCTTTTAAGACCCTTTGTTGTTTAACTCCTGACAGCTCAGTTAATTAATGTAAGCAGTGAGCATTTCTCTGTGGACTGAGACCTTTGATGTTTAATATAAAACCTCAACCTTATTTGAAATTAAGGACTACATGGAGGTCTACCTTTAGACGATATGGATCTTTATGTCTACATTTAGACAGTAAGGACCTTTAACGCCAACCTTTAGACTGTATGGACATTAGCATCTACCTGTAGAGCCAAACTACAATTGCTCTGTATAATGTGGGCACAGAGGCTTTCATCTTGGCCAATTCCGGTTTTTTCTTGGGTGTCTCTGTGTCTCGTAGGTTTGCTGGTTGAAATGTGCTCTGTTTTGTTTTGTTTACTGATTAAAATAAGGGCACAAAAAGCCCCAAAAAATGTCAAAAGAAATGACAAAGATTTTTGTCATTTGTTCTGTTATGCCATTGAACTGTAATCATTCTGATGCCTTGTTGCTTTCTTTCTCTTCAGGGTTTCCTGTATGAACTAGACAAGGTGAGTTGTATACTCAACTCAACAGTTTCTCCATGTTTACTTGATAAAGTATAATTACTGATAGTCATTTTAATATTAAATTATAAATTCCATTTCGGTTGAGCTATTACGTTTACATGTACAAAGTAAAGTACAGTTTTGTTGGACTAATGCCAAAAATTGTTATTTGTGTGTGTCAGGTAAGCGTAGTGTGATCATGATGTATGTGATGTATACAGACAGTCAGACTGGAGCTGGAGGACGTGATCTGTGCACATGCTTATGTTTGGCACCAAGCTATGACCCGGAAGTCGAACGGCATTTAAAACATAAATGTTAATGTAGGAGGTCAGACAAAAGAAGCCGGCTGACTGCTACACGTCGAACATGGCAGAGTCATGAGTCAGAGTCAGAGCCACCTCTGTTGTGGTCTGTGATGTCATAGGTCAATCATTACCCACAAACCGGAAGAGTGCATATCTCCACCTAGCGGAATGGAGGTGACATGATTTGAACAAATAAATTTCACTCCCGTGAATGTATACTGGGACAAGGACAGAAGTCTTATTACATGGCCTTATCGCGCTATAACCACAGCTTGACTTAACTGTGTATGCAAACGTACTGACCCAGAAAACATAATTTAGAAAGTAATGAGAAATAGACCCACCTCTGTGTCTTGCACTGGTCTAAGGTGGACCTGCTACAAATGTAGTTCAGTAGAGTCTGTGTTGAAAAGTAGGATTAAATGTACTCTGCTTTACTCTTACAGCAGGTGAAGGTGACTGAGCGATATATAAGAAGACTGGAGTTTCACCTCAGCAAGGTAAGACCACCGTGAGCACTGTTGGAGTAAGCTTCTCAAGATGTCATAGACACATGCTGGGTGCTGTATGTATTCAATCAGTGCCTTCTGATATTACTCATGACAGGATTGATTTATGAAGACACCTGAAGATATCTTTTGTAGATGTGTGTGTTAGGGGGGCTCGACTTTAATTCAGTATGTCATGTCAAACCAACCAGTTAAGGATACTTGTGGTTTTATCATTCATTTTCAATCAACCTGATACATGTAGAAGTCAAAGCGGAATGGACTGCACTAATACAAAACCTCTCATGTTAACTACTACCGGAGTTTGACAGAATCAAGTAAAACATACCTGAAGGTAAACATTTATATTTATTTACCATAGATGGAGATGAGAGTCAATTAGTTCAACAATGAAAATTGTGCCACTTTTGTAAACAGCTGGATCATCAGTCATACGTGGTGTTCGTTGCTTTGTTTTTGTGTCTGTATAATTTGGTATCATGGTCCGATTTCAATCTAAAGGTCAGAGAAGAGCCTGACCCACATTGAATCGATTGTCTTAGTCTCCCTTTGTCTCTCCCTCCTCGTGGATGAGCTAAGAGTCACTATAGGCTCATATTTAAAGTCTGAAGTGTTTTATCTGATGGGTTGAAAAGCCTAAGAAGACATATTCATGGTTTTAAGAACCATGTCAGTCACAGAGAGTAACAAAGAGACGCTCTGGAATTCTGAGCTGTAGGTTTAATTCAATTAAACCTGTGTGAATTGGATTAAACCAGTTCATTTCTGCCCCTCTGTTTCTCGTGTTCTGGGATTATCAGCTGCTAATGTCACTGTTACTGCTAAATGCTCCATACACATGAGCCTCAAGGTCGACTTGGTGGAGACAGAATCTCCTGTTTAATGTACACACTGTCTTAGATTGTCTTAGATCACTGTCCCTGTGTGACCATACGTGCAGTTCTACTACATATTCTAGTCATGAAGAGGCTGACAGCAGAGAGTAAGCAGGTTGTTGTACGATACTATCAAGTTTATATGCTTAAGTTTTATGTGCATATTTGCACATTTTATGTAAATAGCTACAAAATTCAAGAACTTAATTGCCTCAGATTAGGAGAAGTGTGCATTTAACTGCAAGTGTTCCTGCACACTCAATATGTGCAATGTCCTTCATTTTCCTGCAACAAAAAGTTCAGACACATCAGCACACCTGCCTGCTGACAGTGGTGACTCAATAGAAGCACCAATCACAGCCTGACAGCTGGCGTGTTAAAATAATCATCTGACATGTTGAAATTCATTTTTTACATAATTACTGGACAGTGTTTTTTGTATTGTGCCGCCACTTGTCTTCCCCTTCAGTGGGCGTGGCTTTGTATGACGCGTCGCACTCTGTCCTGTCACAGGACGCCCTGAGGAGGATTTTCCATCAGCCCAGCAGGATATTACTCATATGGTATTCGTACCAGATACTCGTTTCAGCCGAGTATCCGGCTCAACCCTAGTATGGTCATTTTAAATGGAACTCAAAGGCAAAAGGGAGCTCTACAATATGAAGTAATATTAATGCATTTTACATTTTTGTCAGAACTTAACTCTATGCTCATATTTTCATGTCAGATGCATTAATTCAAATGCTCTGAAACGCAAAAGTGGTGCCTAGTAGAGAACCAGTCCTGTCGTCTGCAGACAAGAATCAATTGGACTTTTTTATTTTCAACTCACAAATATCTGTGGAGCTGGTTTTTTGTTCCCCAAAGAGGAAGATGAAATGTGTAACTTTTCTGCCCAATTTTTCTTCCTCAGATTGAAGAGCTGTATGAAGCCTACTGCTTGCAGAGGAGACTCAGGGATGGAGCCAACAAGATGGTGAAGGCTTATACAGCCTCTCCAGGCAGCAAGGAGGCCAGAGAGAGTTTAACAGAAGCCAATAAAGGATACAAAGAGTACACAGAGGTAAAACTGAGAGGACAGATGATGGGATGTGGGAGTGAAAATGGGCTAAGATGGTATGAAGAAAAAACGTATATTTAAAGTTAGGCTTGTGGCAGAATAGTACCATTGTACACGTAAACTGAGAATATGAAAGCCTCATTTAATTTTGTCTTTAGAACATGTGTGTATTGGAGAGTGAGTTGGAGAACCAGCTGGGGGAGTTCCGCATTAAGATGAAAGGTAAGACGGAAACCTTAAACTAACCCATCCCATGTGTCTTCACGCTTTCCACCTTCTTTTTGTCCTTGTTCTTCTGTTCACTCCTCACACTCGTTCCAAAGCTCACTGTGACTTGGTGTAACTCTGCCAGTATACCTGTCTTCCTCACATTTGTAATGTAGTGTCACTGAGAAAACATGGCTAATACAGGACCAATAAATCCTTTAGTTTGGTACAAATTTCATAATAGACCAATAAGGTAATGTTTTGATCATAGTCTGAATATCCTTTATGTCCTCTGGTGTGGACCAAGTGGCCCTGTTGACCTGTTTCAGTGCCAGGACCTCAGAATATTGATACATTACATTTGTTTGTGTCTCAGGTCTGGCTGGATTTGCTAGATTGTGTGCTGGTGACCAGTACGAGGTTAGTCCATCCGTTCTCTCGAACTCTCTCTGTCTCAGCCTGCACTCTCGTTATTCATTTACTTAGGAATTCTTCTTCTTTTTTTTTTTTTTTTTTGCTGCCCAATGAACTGATGTCTGATGTTCTCAAAGTGATCTGGAGCAGAACCCTGTATGATCTGGTTTGTAAAGCACCAGGACTAACTGAGATCCCAGAATACCTCTCTCAATATTGAGTGAGGCATTCCTTGAACCCAGTAAAGTTGCTGAAAACTTTTCTGGATAAAAAATTCATTCAACTGCACGGAGTGGCAACAGAGTAAATGACAATAAATGCATACAGAATAGAATAATATAATGCATTTACAGCATGGACCATTGAGGTGACAATATAATAGAATGATCTGACAGGACATCACAAAATGTCCACATGCTGCCAAACAAAAATTATCTGAGTCACAGAATGTCCCTAGAGAGAGACTAAAACAAACAAGAAGAGGAAGACTTGTGTGCGGACCAAGATCCTGATCAAAAACATCTGAATGAAGACATTAGGGCAGAGTCATTGTTGCCATTTGTTGGGTGCATTGGGCCTTTTGTATTGAGTGTGTGTTTGTAATCATCATAAGTGTTAAAGAGTACATCTGTCACCTGTACACATTCAATCCTCAATTAAAAGATTAGATTTGATTTTTGTGTGTGTCAATGTTCAGATCTTCATGAAGTACGGTCGACAGCGGTGGAAACTCCGAGGCAGAATTGAGATCAATGCCAAGCAGGTGTGGGACAGTGAAGAGACGGTGTTTCTCCCACTCATTAATGAGTTCCTCTCTGTGAAGGTCAGTTCCTCCCCAAGTCTGTCTATTTGTCGTTTTTAATTTGGGCTGAAATTCGTTAGGACAATGTTAGCTCTTTAGATGTTGTATACTGCTTCCAATGAAATGAAATATCCCATTCATGCTTGTCCATGTTGACCCTTTGTGCCCGTATCTTAGGTTCCTGTCCAACGTAGTTGCTGTTATCTTTCCAATCTTAAGTCATTTGACTCAATTAACTGTATTCACTTGGTCATCTAGGTGACAGAACTCAAGAGCTTAGCCAATCACGTGGTTGTGGGAAGTGTTTCCTGTGAGACCAAGGACCTGTTTACTGCACTGCCCCAGATGGTTGCTGTGGATATTAATGACCTGGGGACTATTAAACTGAGCCTGGAAGTCACCTGGAAGTGAGTTATGCCAGTGATGTCGACTTTATAAACACTGTACTCAGTTCATTTCATTATTTAAAGTGCATATTGCAGGTTTTTTTTTTTAGATGTACATATAATCTTGTCTAAAAAGAACATTTTTTCAAGACATGAGTGCAAATTCAGTCCAAAAAGTGACAGTTTTGAGCTAAGCCGCGAAAGATGCTCTTTTTTTTTTCCAACACTGCGTCATATGGTGCGTAGGCAGAGGGAGTCGTATGCTAGGCTCTGCCATCACTCCGTGCGTTTTCAGCAGTGTTGTGTTGCATTCATTTCTCATTATCATGGTAAAATATTGCGTTTGTGGAGGTTGCACAAACTCCAGCCTGTCAGGACATCGAGTCCACAGGTTTCCTAACAGGAAAGAAAAACGCTGCTATCCTCCGGGCCTGGGTGCGCTTTGTGCAGCTGAAGAGACTTCACGGCTGCATCACCGGAGGATTAACAGTCAAGTGATCTGATGGAGTTCAACATGGGATGCCGACTGACACTGACACCAGGTGTGGTGCCGTCAGTGCACACAGCCTCCTCAGCTCAGCTGTCCGAAGCAGGCTCTGGTTGTGCCGGAGAAATTTGGAGTTTTACAAATCTGCTGAACATTCAGCATTATGTGTACTTTATTATCCTAGTTCAAATATGCAAAATAGGACATGTAAGTAATAAAGAGGGTGAAATAACTAAATAGAAGAATGAATTATTTCTGCCTGAAACATAACATGGCCTGCAGAGGTCCATGCTTCATGGAGGCCATCTGAAGCACGGAGGGATTCAGACAGCATCAAATCCCGGGTGCTGTGTGAAGCACTGCACTTGGAGCCTGGGGGGACATTCACCACTCAGGCCCAGGCTCTCCTCGGCTGTGGTCATGGCCTCACATTTCCCACACGAGCACCGAACAAACAAACATGGATCACCAAAGTGTTTCTCTTCTGCAGCAGGAGTACAGCGCTACACCTCGTAGTGTTGACGGATATTACGAGTATGAGACACTTCATCAAGATCATTAATTTTGATTATTTATTAGTATCAATACTCCTGCCTATGATAGATGGCCATTAATAATTTGTCTATTGCCTGACATATGATGGTAATCTGTCCAATATGATGTAGTGAACACAATATTACATAAACTAACACCACCTGCCCTGCTCTACTCTGACCATTTACTCTCCCCCTGCTCTCTCCGTGCTCAGGCTGCAGTCCGTCATCTGTGTAATGGTACACATTTAACGTTTCTTCTGTGTCCAAACTGAGCTTGGGATCCATTGTTTTCCTACTGCCCAGGTTCACTGCTCTCCCTCTGCCTACGTCACTTCTGCTGTAGCTTTTTCGTACGCGGAAGTAAAAATGTTCTCACAAAAACGACTCTAGAAGCCTAATTCATGTATTTACCAATATACTTTGAAGAAAAAATTGTTCCTGTATTATTTTTCTAAACATTGATTCAAAGTGGTCTTTAACCTGCAATATGCCCTTACAAGTGATATTTCTTAACACTTAAATATTACATGGAGTCTTTCTTGTATCTCTCCCCTCCCACCCCTGCCCCTCCTTCCATTAGTCCATTTGATAACGATGACCAGGGGTCAGCGGCCAGCACTGTCAACAAAGCCCCAACCGTCAGCAAGAGATTTTCAACAATCTTCAACCAGAGTCCACCTGACACACCATCTTTACGTGAACAAGCCTTCTATGTGGGTTCTTTCATATTTATGTTCTTTCTCTTTTACCTTCAAGGGTCATGCCAGACTAAAGATTGCCTGAATTGCAGCCTGTAACTCTCACACAATGACATATACAAGATGAGAGTTGAACTAAGGAATGACCAAACAACCCTTTGGACTTGCAAAGCATTTCGTTTCTGAAGAATTTGTCAAATTGATTGTGTTTGTGAAACTAGTCACTGTGTCATCATGTGCTCATCATGATAAAGTTGAGATCTCATGGTTTAGAACCACTGCAGGGTGAGTTAAGCCAACAGACCCTAACTGCTCCATTGCCCTTTGCTCCTTTGCTGCTCCTCTGATGTGCAGTCTCTGCCAAGGAGTTTGACCAGGCAGCAGCACTGGCCACTGCTGGACATCTTCAGAGACACAATTAGCCAGAGCTGTTCCTGTAGTGACAATTCACCGACAAGGCACCCTGCTGCAGTAAGTCATGTTGGAGCAGAACTCCCCAAGACTGTAGCCCTGCAGAGCCCACTGGTACATCAACCACTGGCAGTAATGATGATGAAGAACATTAGACACTAAGTAGTTTGCATTTGTATGCTCATTGCCTTGTGGAGCCATGATGTGTCTGTTTTCAGCATTTCACGACTGTACAGCAAGTTCTCTGAATGTTGACAGGAACTAGAAATATGCTAGAGTAGTGCAGATCTACATATACAGTACTCTGCATTGACCTTCAGTGTCGTTTGAACGTCCCGATGGCCTCAGACCTTTAACCAGCTCTCTGCTGTGAGGCTATGATGATAAACCTTGGTGAAACATTTACCAATCCATTTCTGTGTTTACCACTGGATGTGAGTTATGTCAGTGCCAAACCTATGAGGCTATAGAGGACTTTAAGAAATACCTGCTGACAGGAGTATTTCAGTTAGAATTTCTGAATTCCTGGGAAAGTTTTGTACCACAGCTATTTCTTGGAGAACGTTCAGGTGCAGTGACAGTGCACACTGAAGATATCTGATTTGCAATCGCAATTGTGTGTATACAGGAGCCAAATCTAAAACTTGCACTACAGGTTGAGATGCTGCACTGACATGGATGAGCAGATGGGAAAAAAATTTTTTTGTCAAATATACAGTACAGGCCAAAAGTTTGGGCACACCTTCCTATTCATTTGAATGAGAAGATGTGTGCAAACGTATGGCCTGTACTGTAAAATAAAATCCCAAACCCCTTCAGCCTCCTGTTTCTCCTGATGGGCACTCCTGAACGATTCCACGTCTGTTGGTGCTCTTCCCTTTCAGAACATGCTTCGCCGTCATGAGGAGTCGGAGAATGTAACAGCTTGGTCCAATTCCTCTGAATCTTCTGATGACTCCTCTAGTCCTCAGCTATCTCTAGGAGGGCTACGCAAATCCACACAAGAAAAGGTAACACACAACACAACACACACGCATTTCATCATCTTCAGTTCTCTCTTACTATGATATTAAGATAGACCCTAAGAATTCTCTGTTTAAAATTATGTCCTTATCTGGGTGAAGGACTGGTTTGTAAACTAGATTGACAGGCTGCAGACAAGTCCAAAGTCCTTTGGGGGTTTTTGTGATACCAACTTGGTCAGATCCACTTTCAGTCCTATTCCCGTGTAATCAGTTTACCTGAGTAGTTGAAACAAACTTTCAGATAAAAGGTAGAAATTCGGCATAAATCCTTTGGGGATCAGGGTTATCATATATTGTCTTTTTTGATATCAATGAAAAGTTGCTCTCTGCATTCATCTCTGATTTCTGCCCTCTGGTAGGCTTTTGAATGCCATTCAGCTCAGTGTCCATTGGTTCACCCTTAAAATTTGAATCTTTCTCAAAGGTTTTAAAAGCAAGGCTCAGTTGTTTCCAAAGCAGCTGGCCTGTCTAATGTTGTGATGGTGCATCCTGGCTGTTTTTGAGCACCAAACATGTTGATGTCAAAAGTGATTGCCTTTTGATTTATCTGTCATAGCCGCTTCACCTCCACCTAAAGATTCCTCCTGTTTCCCTCCTGAGCTGATAACCTCTCCTGAAACAATAGTTGGTCCTTTTATATCAAAACTCTGAAAACTTCCCTTTGAGTTGACACGAACCACTGAGGATCCGGGTCTGGTTCCTGTAAATGAGAATTGGCACATTGAAGATCAAGGTGTTTCCTAAATTTGTATATCACTGATACAGATACGGCCAAATTAATTCCTTAGCTGCTTTTCTGCTGATTTACAGTTTGTGTATTTGTGTAAAGAGTCAAATATAAAATTGAAAAAACTAACTAGATGTGAGACAAGGCTTAAATATGCAATTGGGTTTTTAATCATTTTAACTAAGTTTGCAGTTTAACACTAAGTAGGCAGCAGCTGTGCAGTGTAGAGAGGACCCAGCCCATGCCTGAGTGGATTTTTAAAACCAATTCTCAAATATACTGCTATTTGAGATTTTGACCATCAAAAAGTATCATGGTCCACTATGTCAAAGACTGCCCTTTCCCAGTTCAGTGTGAATTGTCAGCATCAGATCTGAGAGTGAGGCCAGGCTGTTTGCTCTACTTTCCTTTTGCAACATTGTTCTCTACTTCAAGAACAGTTTGAAGTCAGATATTGAGGGAGATTCAGAGGCTCCTGTGATAAATTAGGGATATCGTGACTGACTCAATTAATTTGATTGGGTCACAAATTGTTATCTGTGACCCTCCCAGTGACTCAGTGTATCCATGTTTCCAGGCAGTTGTGGTGACCCCAGAGATTCAGCCATCTGTAACAGGAAGTTCCTCCCCACAGCTTAACATCTCATTTTGCTCCAGAGACACTGCCTCTTCAACTCCAAATTCCACAGACAGAGTCAGCGCCATCAGTGAGGTTCCCAGCACAACCAAAAACCACACAGAGAGCAACAGGTACTGTCAAAGTCTGCTAAAAAACTTTGATACAAAAACAGTGTGTTGAGTTTTTTTCTTTTTTTGATTTGTTACACACTGCATCCGCACATAGACAATGTCATGATCTCAGAAGCTCGTCAGTAATGAGATTAACAGATACATGAACTCATTTACAGAGAAGCGGAGAAGGGGACGGTCACAGTGGTCACCAAACCTGACAGTGAAGAAGAGGATGCGAGGCAGCAGGCTTTCACAGCAACAGTGGACAGGGTGGCCACCGGCAGTCATACCTCATGCTATTCACGCTCTCTGAGCCACATCAGTGAAAACAGTGCTGATGGTATTGTGTTGACAGACAGGTCAGGGGGTGAATTGGGAGAGGTGATGTCTCTGGCCTCTGGGATCTCCATTAATGACATTGAAATGGAGATGCCCAGCAGAACTTCTGAGCCACTCACCTCTGTTGCCACAGACATAGATATGTCTGCAAGGAGACTCAGTATCGCCCAAGAAAATGCAGCAGCTGGTGCTGCCACAAATCAGCAACCAATCAAGATGCAACAGGCTACAGCCAGCTGTGACCTCAAAACTTTGTCTCCCAGGACTGCAGGAATAGATTCTAACACTGCATCACAAATGAACACACTCCCACACGTAGAGTTCAACATTATCCCAGAGAGCGGAGATGTGTCATATGTAGCCAGGCGAGTGTCGGTGGAAGAGGAGCTCCCAGGTGCAGGTGGGGATTACTGCTCTAGAGGTAATGATTGTTCAGTGGACTTCGAGCTGGAGGATGCCCTGGGAGCTTTGGTTTCCTCTCTGGATGATTACAGAGGACAGTTCCCTGAGCTACAACTACTGGAACAAGAACTGAGGCTGCTGCAGGTTACGCTGAAGGTGAGGATGGAGCAGAAGTGGGAGACTAGCCCAACTCTAGGTAAAAGCTAATTTTTGAGTGGAGAAACATTTTGTCATTAAAATCATTTGGGCACGGAGAAAACATATAAGAATACACTTCTGTCCATTTCCCAGTTATGCAATGTGTTAATGGGACAATGATTTATCAGCATTAGCATCAAAAATTTTAGGGCTATCTGGTAACATTCATTTTTTTCACGTACACATGTTGATATCAAGAAATACTCGGGTTCTTCAGTGAAACACATTGCTTGTGTTGTCAGTGTTTGATGTCAATGTGGGAACAGATTTATGTAACCTGACTGGATGTCTCTGTGTGCTTCTGTGTGTGTTTGCATGTGGCACAGGGGGGCAGGCACAGCCGTTCACCCAGTGTGGTGAGCCTCACTGTGGAAACAGCTTTGGGCAGCTTTGATTTCCTCAATGCGTCTGACTGGGAGGAGGATGAGGAGGAAACGGGGGGCAAGAGGGGCAGAAATGGCAGGTCAGTGCTGACACACACAAACTAATTTTGGCAAAATGATGTTGAAGTCAGGTTGTCATGAAAACACATGTTGAAGAATCTCAGTAAATTGCAGGGTGTTGCTTCCACCTAGTGGAGTTGTGCTGTACCATCATTAAAGTTCTGCTTATGATACCGCTGTGAGGAATTTGCAGGGGATAGAAAATAACTGTTATCGTAACTTCCTCCGATCAAGACAACCACACTGAAATATGACTTCACTCATAATCTGACTGCCATCAGTTGGCTACTGTACAATGGTGGAATGAATGTAATTTTAATGGTGCATCTTTTACCATGAAAGCACACACACAGACACAACATGAAAGGTAAAGAAAGGTGAAAACTGTGTTAGCAGTTGGAAAAATAGCAACTTCAGCACTTACACTTATACCTCTGCCATATAATGCACCACTTCTCCTAGAAAATTATAGCAATTATAAATACTTTGAGGCTCACAATGTTTATTTCTTTTGCTTGGCTTGAACAGAAAAAATGTATGTCATTCCACATAAAACTCAGAAAATTACTGGCAGCCTCAACTTAACATTTAGTAGAAAAATCTTTAGAATAGATAACTTGAATGAATTGCTTCCAAACCATGGATTAGTTTCTCATGCCTCTCTACTTGAACTTTGGACTTGCTTTGCAAACTGCACCAGGGCTCTCAGATTTGAGTGGTGCCTTCTTTTCCCGTCCACAGGTGTTCAGTGGGATTGAGGTCTGGACTTATTGCTGGCAATTTTAGGACTCTCCAGTGCTTTGTCTTTAACAATTTCTAAGTGCTTTTTGAAGTATGTTTTGGGTCAGTGTCCTGCTGGAACGTTCATGACCTCTAAGGAAGACCGAAAATTTATGATGCCGTCCACACAGTGAAAGCATCCAGAGCCAAAAGCAGCAAATCTCCAAACGTCCACCTTGTTTGACCGTGGGCACCGTGTTCTTTTGTTTGGAGGTCTCATTTTGTTATCTGTAAACAGTGGTGCATTATCTGAAGTGTAGCAGTGCCAGTATTTTTGACCATGACTACACTCTCATGAACAATGTGGCAAGGTGGTACAGTAACTGCAAACATTTGCTAGTCTGTACTCAGCAGAGACTCGTGGGAATGTCATCAATGACCTACCTATTTCCAACAATTACAATCTTTGTAGCAGTATTAATTATTCATTTCAGAAGTATCAGATGCCCAATTCAATTCCTAGTTAGCTTTTATTCATATTATCTTATCTTGTATATCCAGGTCTCTGCAGGACAGAGGCTGGTGCAGGGCCTCCTCTCCCACCTCCCCGCTCACCACTGGCTGCACTAATCTAGACCTCTCCCTAGTGCTCCACCTGAAGAACTGCAGCACACAGTTGTTGGTAAGAGGCCCACTACACTGCACTAAATTCAGGGTTTAAGTCTGTAATAACTCGCAATATCTGACATGAATTTCTATTGATAGTAATGGTTAGTATCATTTTTTTCTGAGAGAAAGTAAAGATTTCTTCACAAGTGATGTATTGATATTTGAAACTGTTTATTTATAATGTAGAGAATTCAAAAATCTTAATAAGCAGACAAAGTAATTCTGGTATCGTGTTTGTGACGGTTGGGTTAGGGTTTAACTCCTTGGTCACTGGAAAAGTCTTTTGAAATACAACCGGAACCTGCAGGAACCTGCCATGCAATGCCCCCCTTTCCCCCTTCTGCTTTGTATGTTTTCCCCTTTTGGTGCTTTTATAAATTAGACCGAACTAATGAAATGAAATCCCCTGAGTGCAGCTGATGCGTGTCAAGTGACTGTAATATAAAAACATCTGTGTCTGGTGGTCTCGAGTTGATCAGTATTGTTGCTAGAATTTCATTGTGAAGACAAAAGAACACTCCAAGCAACTCAGTTAAAAATGCAAACAAGAGAATTTCCAATTACTGGGCATCCCACAGAGTTCATTTAAATCCATCTTTAAGAAGTGGAGGGAGTATGGCACTTGTCTAAATCTGCTTAGAGCTCGCTGTCCTCACAAACTGAGTGAATGGGCAAGAAAAGACTGGGGAGGGAGGCTACCAAGACATGTACAAACTCTCTGAAGGCATTAAGACCTTCAGTGGCCCAGATGGGAGAGACTGTATATGCAACAACTGCTCCCGGGTTCTTTGCCAGTCGAAGCCCTATGGCTGAGTGGCAAAGAGAAAGCCAATGTTGGCAGGAGGAGGGGGTGGATTCGCATGAAATCTCACCCAAAGGCATGTGGAAGATTCAAAGGTCAATTGGAAGAAGGTTCTTCGGTCTGATGTGACAAAAATTTAGCTTTTTGGCCATGAGACACTATGTCCCCACCGGGAAGCATGGTGGTGTTAATGTCATGGGGATGGTTCTCAGCAGCAAAAACTTTTAATGCCTGATTCCCAAGCAACTTGCAGAGTTTGAGCTCTTTTGCAAGGAAGAATGGGGAAAGAAATGCCGTGTCCAGATGTGCCAGTCTGATTGAGACATATGCACTCAATGCTGTGATTGCAACCAAAGGTGGATCTAGTAAATACTGACCTGAAGGCGATAATCCTTTACTTTACCTTTATATATTTTCAATTAATTTATCTTATTTAAAAAATAATTTTTCTTTTCATATTAAAGAGGTTTTTCTTTTATACTGACTGACATTATCTATAAAATCAATAATCGGTTGAAACATCCAAGGAGGATGAATACTTATTTTTTTAATAGGCATTGTACATCTTGTGTGTAATTTTACAAATGACAATGTGTATAGCGCCTGGGTATCTTTGGCCCTTTGCGGTGTGGAGAGCTGTACGCCTTGGACAGACTTCTGAGAGAGGCCCGGGTGCTCCAGATCATCCGACACCTCACCAAGGACAACCCAAGACGCCTCAGACAGCCGGCCGAAGGTAAGTCCATCTGTAATTCATTCATTTTGCCTCTGGGGCTATTGTTCTTGTAAGCCTCCCAACTGTGTTGGAAGGACAGTAAGACAACTGCTATCACGGTTACTGAAGTCTTGTGAAAGAATAGCTTGAGATAGACTCCTAGTTGCATTTTAGAATGACAGAGCAAACATAGATCATTAAATAAAAAGGTTAAATACAGGGTCCAAAACAATGTTAAACCTCATCACGATCAAACACCTAAATTATGGTATTTAATGCGGATGATTGGATCTGATCTGACAACTACTGCCTCATGTCACCTGTTGATTGTCCTCAGATTCTGGCATTCATTGGCATCTTAGCCCCATTCGCTGGCTTGATGTCATCTTATACAGGAATCTATAATCATCTCTTCAACAGCCAATCATTGAACATTGAAGATTGGCATTGACGATCAAGGCCAAGGACAAAGAGTGCAGTTATATTAGTGTGATGTGTTCAACAGCCATGTTAAATGTGAATTCTGAGTTGAACAGTGTGTAATAAGTGTTGAGGATAAGAATATGGATATGGTTTTTATTCGTCAGTAAATACAGTATATACAGTTGATGTGGTCAAATGGCTTCTGAATCCTCCTCCATTTCTGATACCAGTATCAAGTTCAAACTAACATTATTTACATGGGCTACATGTAGAACTGCACAATGCATGCGTGGCTCTGATAATGTGTTCTTCCACAAGAACAAATAATCACATCTGCTGTCCTGTGAGGATGTGCAGCAGTCATTAGGTAATGGCAGTAAAGAAAATGTTTATTTAGATGAACATCTTGAAGCACAATGAGGCTGAGAACATTCAACGTTTTAGTCTGTATCAAAAATATTCTGGAAAATATTAACTTTCTTTCCTTATACTCTTGTTTCTATGTCCTAACTTGACAGTGATACCTCAGTTGAGCACATGTCTAGGTGCTGAGTCACTATGGCAACAGTGTGTGGGGCAGGGCAGTGTGTACAGCATCTCTGTTGAGAGCTTCCTGGTGATGCTGTCTGCCAACTACTCCAACGCACTGCCTGAGAGGGCCAGCAGCATGGCTGACGCAGGTACAATGTTAGCTGAGTTCACTCTTGTACAGCAAAATCTGTGTGTGCAGTGTGTATGAGTGGATGTCATATTAACGTGTGTTTGTGTAGTGTTCTTGTGTTTGGTTGAGCGGGTGCTGAATCAAAGGTTACCACGACGGGGCACCAACAGAGCCGTAGTGACTGTGACACTGTTCCAGCTGTGGAGTTACTTAGAAGCCAACGCCATCCGTGACATGGGAAAGCACATCTCAGAGCTCGCAGAAGAGGGTATCTCAGAGAGACACATACACACACTCCCAGAGTCTTTTTTTTTTTTTTTTTTTAAGTGCTTGAGTTTAACTCTGCAAAATTATTGGTCTGAGTCTGTCCACTGGTTGCACAGACATCAACACATAGCATAACAAATTGTGTTGTGTCTACCTTGCTGTGATGTATTCCAAATCTTAACCCTAAAACTAAGTCTGAATCCTCAAGTATCAGGCTAAAAGGTTTTCAGACATCACAGGAATAACAAAACAATGCACAGATTCACACAAAAGCTACATGAATATGCAAAATTGTGTGTTCAGTGGTAATACAGTGCAATATTCTCTTCCACCAGTGTGGTTGGTGCAGCGGCTGACGTCATGTGACCAGGATGTTATCGTTCAAACGCTGCGGCGTCCTGCAGAATGCAGCCTAAGGAAAGAAGGACTTTACACTGTGGCCAAATTACTGAAAGACCCACGGGGAAAGGTGTCAGCATCTGCCAGCTCTGTACTGAGAAGCATAGCTGCTCATCCAAGGCAAAGAGAGCAGGTGAGATTCCACAAAGTCCCACAAATAATATATTCAGTAATATTTTCAGTTATCTTAGTGCACTGTTTTAACAATATGTCTCCAGTTTCACACTTAAGGGGTTTAAACCAAATTATCTTCTAATTTTGTCCTTTATAATTACCTCTTAGTCTACTTTCAAATCACAAATCTCTCACAAGTTGATTAGAAATCTCTGACAGTGTCACTATAAATAATATTTCATGGCAAGCTCATCAGGATTTGCAGGCATTGAAAGCTTTTACAGTGTGAAAATTTTCCTGTTCTCATCTCATTTATACTAACACCATCATTCTTTAATGATGTGTATTAAAAGGATATTGATAACGTTGATCAGGCCCTAACTACAAGGATTCAATCACACAAACTCAAGAATAATTCATTGAAAGCAATTAGTCAAAAAATATTTGTAACACCTTATTACGCCCCAGTCTAGGGGAGCAGGGACGCAACATAAAATGACAACAAATACAAACTTTGTCTCCAAATCAAAACCAGGTTCAGAATTAACCCCAGGTTTATTGCTAACAAAAAGAGGCCTGGTGTACAGGTAAAAAGGAGTCAGAACAAAACAACAACAAAAAAATAGTGCCAGATGTATACAGTGATCAATGACAAACAACCAGAAGAGATCCAAAACTACAACACTAATCACTAACACTACCACATGTTCAGAAAAGATCTGGAAAAGCCACAGAACACACGCCACTGCTGTCAAGTCGAGTTCCCACCGGTGACTGGAATTCCTCAGTTTAAATCTCTGGATGCAGCAGCAGGGACCAATCGGACGGCGACCCCACTTGCTGTCAGGAGGAAGGCAGGATCAGCGCAGCTGCTACAAGGAAGAAGAGGACTCACTCTGGAACAGAAATGGGATCCAAACAGAAGGACAACACAGGAACAACAAAACCGAACAGGCACAATACGGCCAGGGCCGTAACACACCTTTTTACAGAGATCAGTTTGGTGTTTCACAAGCTGATTAGCTGAAATAAAAGGACAAAAGAATTGAAAATAAACGAACAGATAAAGTTGAATAAAATACAGTTAAGAACATAATTACACTAGAATTAGTTAATAAAATACAGTGACTACTGACTTAAAACCATATTTAATCATAAGTCTGAAGACGTATGTAATGTGTGGGAGCTGAACTGGTTTTTACAGTGTGAGAACATAGATGCCGATGTGAGACTGTGATGGTCTTTAAATTCAAGTAAAGGAATTTTTACTTGATCAATTCAACTGCCCCCGTGATCTGGGAACAGAAAAGTGAATACAAATGCTTAAAGGGAACTAATGTCAGTACTGTAGGTGTAAAATGTTCTTTCCTGACCCAGGTCTGCATTGGTCGACATCAGCAGCATCACTCTGTGTATCACGGTGTTTAAACAGTGTGTGTGTTCTCTTCCTAAGGCTTTGGTCATCTGTCTGGAGCTTCTGGAAGACAGCAGCATGGACACCAGAGTGTGTGGATGCAAGGCCTTGGCTTGTCTCAAGGTGGAAACACATAGACTTCTGTCAAAATTCTATTTTTAAGCAACTTCAGAAGAAGAAATGTTGGCTGGCTGCAGTTTTACTCTTAGTCATACAGTTTCTTTGGATTGCTGACCATTGTCTTTCATCCAATGTGTCTCCAGGCTAAAGAAAGTATTGACCAGTTAGTGTATCTGTGTCGGACAGACAAGGAGGAGGTCCGTGATGCTGCCAAACAAGCTCTCCTGGTCCTAGGTAATAATGACTATCACATCTGTCAAAGGGCAGCACAACAGCACAGTGGTTAGCGCTGTCGACCCACAGCAACAAGGTCCTTGGTTCGATTCTCAGGCCTGGGGCCTTTCTCTTAGGCGTTTGCAAGACATAAATGTCTAGGTTGACTGGTGACTCAAAATTGGCCATAGGTCTGAGTGTGAGTGGTTGTTTGTCTCTGTCTCTGTGTGTTGGCCCTGCAGTAGACTGGTGATCGGTCCAGAGTGTACCCCACCCTTGCTCAATGAGAGCTGGGATTGGCTCCAACACCCCTGTGACCCCTGCTAAACAAAGTCTGACAAGAAAAAGTTGGAGCCATCCCACTCAAATTTGAGCATTTATGTCATCAGAGTAATCATGTCAGAACTGACAGCAAAGCTACGGAAATAAGTGACATAATGTTGAGACACGGTTACAGTAGTAAGAGTGTAACGGTACATGTATATACGTGTGTAATGAACATACGGAAGATATCACCACGCACGACTCATCACTCCTTGTTTCCTCCGGATTAAAGAACACTATCGCAAAGCCCCGCATGTTGTTGTTGAGGCATCCTAGCAACCTTGTTTAGCACGTACTGTCACACAGACTGAACTGTAGCTGCCCAGGCAAATTTGAGTTAACTAATCTAGCTATGCAGTCTAACGTTAGTAAAGAGGAACCCTTTTAGCACCTACTGTTAGCACAGAGAAGCACAGATTTTGTTTTCTACGCTGAGGAATTAAGCATGTGAGTAAGCTTTCAAGTTTATTTCAACTTGCATAGTAAAGCCAAATAAATTTTTATTTTAATGTCGCAGTTTGAATGTGAGGTTGAAACAGCTTACAGTATTTTCTACATGCCAGACTTGAATTTATCTTTATTTTATTACTTATTTGTATTTTCCTACTTAAACCCTGGTATGTTTTTATTTAAAAATAAACAGCCTTTCTTCAGGGAATTCTGGTATGTTTAACATTTCACAGTTTTTATATTTTCAATCTCACAATACATGAAAAGATCTTTTTTTTATTCTTTTTTACATTTTTCATGATTTCAAAACTGAGGTAAATTATCTCATAAAAGTGAGTACACCCCTTACATTTCTGCAAATATTCAATTATATCTTTCCAGAAGTTTCCAGAAATTACACTTTGATACAATGTAAAGTAGTCTGTACAGCTTGTATAAATGTGCAAATTTACTGTCCCCTCAAAGTAACTCAGCACACAGCCATTCGTGTCTACACCGCTGGCTACAAAAGTGAGTACACCTCTAAGTGAATCTAAAGCGGCTTAGACATGAATGGCTGAGTGCTGAGTTACTTTGAGGGGACAGTAAATTCGTGCAGTTATACAAGCTGTACACTGACTACTTTACAAGTGTTGTTTCTTCAGTGTTGTCCCGTGAAAATATATAATTAAATATTTGCATAAATGTGAGGAGTGTACTCACTTTTGTGAGACACTGTGCATGCTGAAACATGACTTTAACATTACATTACACCCCCTAATAACTGATCTTAAAAGATTCAGATTGACTGGGTTCACTTTTGAATATATAATACTATATAGTATTATACACATTACACACTTGCTGCTGCCTAAATGATATTTACAAATGTCTCTGGTGATTCATTCATTCTCTCTCATATTTCCTTTTTCCCATTTTCTGTTTTCCCTTCATTGTGTCAAGCAGGTGAGGAAGGGAAGATGGCTCACAGACATGTGGAAATGTCACAGGACGGCATACCAAGACTCTTCACTCCAGGAAGCATGGCCAGCACAGCTTTCTAACATAGCAAACACACACACTTGGTCAAAGCAAAACCTAGAGGTCATCAACACTATCTAAATATTGTGTACTGTGCAGTGCTTGGATGCAGTATGTTGCTCCTCCGCACGATTATGAACTAATACAGAAACACACAAAGACACATACACATCACATTCGCATTCAGAGAAGTGGCATTAATCTGCACATTGAGAACAGCGCCTCCACTTAACACTGGGCAAAGATTTAAAGTCAGGGAACTTCAATTTAACCAGGTTCTTTTATGGACTTGTAATAATGATTCTGAGAAAACCAGTCGGTAAAGACACTGAGAAGAATGTATAATGTGGGAAGGCTGCAATGGAAGGATGGATTAAGGGCTGGCTACTGAAGGAAGAAGATGTGGAGGTATTTAGAAGGCAGGATTTAAGTTATATGTAAGTCAGAGTACTGGAAATTTCCTGGCCCTTGCAGTCAGGCCACTGCATAGTCCAGACACAAATATTTCTTTTTTGAAATAAGTTAGGAAAAGTCTACATGCTTTAATCTCATTGTTTAAACAATTAAAAGCCATCTCCCATGGTCTACTAAGTGCCAGAAAATGTTACGTTTCTTCTGAATGCTGATACCAAAGTTAAATTACTTTCACCCTCTGCAACCCTGTGGTTTTAACTGGCTAGATGTTAATGCTGAGCAAGTAAAAAATACCACTCAAAAGCCACAAATAAGTAATTCACCTAAGAGATGCTGCTGATCAAGGATTTGTTCTCTGACATGTCATCCAATCCAACATTAATGAGTCTTAGTCGTTTCTCTGATAAATCTCTGTTGGCGCTATATCTTATAGAAACTTCTCCTTACCTGTAGTCAAGGCCACATCTGACATCTGACCATTGGATGCTGATGCTTCAACCTACTTTTCCAAATTTGATGGAACTAATTGAAGCAGTCACACTGAAACTGAAAACATGTTTCATGTCCAGATTACAGCCATGTTGTGCAACACTTTGCATTGCACTCCAAGCAGACAATCTGAAACTGTGGACAAAGTTGTGACAGAAAAAGAAAGTTCGATAGAAAGTATGGATGCTGTTCATACGACCTAATTTTGCACCAGAGGAACTAGCTGAAAATGATTGACCAGGAACTGAAACATCACTCTGGTGTACATTTGTTCAACAATCTCTAAATTAGTTATAGTTATTGTTTTTGTTCCTGCCTGTTATGGCTATGACCTTTGTAGCATCATTAGAAAGTTCAGTTTGTTGCCTGAAGGTTTAGGTGTTGTTACCTGTTCTGCCTGGCCTCAGTGAAGGGGGGTGAAGGGGAGAAGTAAAAAGCAGGCTCTCAATGACTCCTCCTTTCTGCATTTATCAGCCGGCTTGACCTCTCTGTAGCAGAAGAGCATAAGCTGGACGGTAAGTTGAACGGAAGCGTGCCCAGTCACTGCAGGAGTCGGCCATGATGGGTTGTCAGCTTCAGAGGCTTACCCAAATTGTTGGATACTAAGTAGGTTTCAGAAGCACTTAGTTTCAAACCAACAGAGACCATTGGAGGTGTGATACAAAATCCAGTGTACTGGAAGCATGGCAACGTCATGTTTTCTTCCTCCATTGGAAAAGAAACTAATTTTGAGGAGCTTAATTTAACAGTGCAAACCAAACTTGCCTCCACTGAGTTGGCCTTAATGCATGTGGAATCACATACATGAGCAATAAAACTTGAAAGTTGGCTTTTAGTCACGGGACTATGTTGAAGGACTGCACCCTGTGAGGCAATGAGATATATTGGTTAATATGAAAAGAAAATATAGGGTGTATGTTCCATTCATTCTGCATTTGTCAGTGAAGCTGAAACGTCCTTAAAATAAACGTATTATGAAGCCGTTGGTGAACAGATTGGGCTGCACTGCACTACTTGTGATGACATGTTGGTCATGCAGGGATGCTAACCCTGAATACAGTAGATGCAGCAGTGCAAGCGAATGTAGTCAATAGCTAGCGCAGACTGTTCCATGTCTGAAACACTGCTACCACTGGCTCATTAACTGAATTTTCTGCCAGTTCACAAGGTGATAGAGTTTTTCATTCTCTGTCTTGCAAGCTGTCATGTTTTATGCTGTCGACACACTGACAACAGTTAAACTGAGAAGAATATGCCACGGTGTAGCCCTGCAAGGAGACTGAGACTGCAGGAAACCAGTTAACATGCTCTACACAGAGAATGGTTTAACAATCCAGTGCCATCACAGTTATGATTATTATGATTATTGCTCAAGGAAGACGTATTATTGTAAATTGCATTAATCCAGCACAGTCTTCAGATTTGCAGCTCCAGTGACATGAGTCCTCCTGTTTTATTGCTTGCATAGAGGCTTTGCTGACAGTGATGCTACCATCTGTACCAGATCTTCAAGGTCTCAGTCTTATGAATGATGGCACTTTCAATATATGCGTTTGCATACTCTGTGCCAGTTCTATGATTCTTCATGTTGATTGTGCACTGTAAGGAAAATTATGAAGTCAAAGTGAAATTGACCTTTGGCATTTTTTTGCATAAAATGCTGCCACTTCATCATTTTAGTCTATTTGACATTTAAGTCATATTCAATCATAATTGGCCAAAGTGTTTCTTCATGTTTATTGAAATCATAGAGACCTTTGCCCTAGGATAGGCAATGAGGAATCGGTTCATCCAAACATTTGCCCCATATTTAAAAAAGCATTCCAAAGATGTGTTCAGAACAGTGTTTGTTTGGAGCATGTGGAGTGAACAGCTTTGGCCTTCCAGGGTAAGGCTTAGGTTTAAAATTTCCAATATCACAACTCTTTCTACTTCATGAAGACTACGTTATATCACCTTTTTCTTAAAAATCAGAGTTACCACTTCTGAAATTAAAGTCAGATTCTTCAAATTAATGCTAGAAATAGCATTTAAATAATCTGAGTTTGGCAAGAAGCTGCATTGATGAACTGTGGTGTCCCTGAAAAGAACTGACCTTGGGATATTTGTATTTTCTGTTCACTTTGAATGTTTACTGCTTTGATACTGCATTACAAGTGACAGTGGAGTCACTTGTGGAGAGAATATATGACTGTTGTTGTGAGTGTGGGGGTCTGGGGGGGGGGGGGGCTCAGGGTTTGTAAATATGATGACGATCACTGTATGCAATGTATTTACCGCTCTTCTTTAAGATTCTAAAAGACAGCTACAACCTTGAGCTATACCTCTGCAACCTTAAATCATCCCATTGCATTTGAGTGCCTCAAAGGTTTGTAACAGAGATGCAAAAGAGATGATATGCTCCATTTAAGAAAGAGAGTGTGAAGCAGTGGAAAACCACAATCGCACGTTATATTTTTTCCATAAGCTTGATGAATTGCGTTATACACAAATTGTTTTATTCTTTTTTTATATATATATATATATTTCCAGGTGTTCTTGTATCAAATATATTACAATTATTAAAATTTGTTTATAAATTGTCCCTCTGACCATTGTGTTTGTTAATTATATGACCTGCGTACACACAACACACAAGTATACAGATACTGTGGGCGAGGCCTGTCGTCTTAGAAGGTTTGGGACAGATAGCACGTTGTTGTAGGTTAAGAGTACAGTATCAAAGAAGGACAACACCTTGCTGAAGAGGTGGATGTGTGCTTGTATCGTAATAGAAATCTCATATTTTTGCAGCCAGTCATTGTAATAATGCATGACAGGACTTTATTTGTGATGATTCGTGATCATTGATGCTTCATTCACCACATTTATGAAAGTCTTGATATCAGAAGATGTCTTCGTCAGCTATGACTGTACATCACAGTGATCATGACAGTAACTGTTGGACAGTATTTATTGGACACATTCGTGAAGGTTGAAATTCAATAATCCACTACGCCATCATGAACCACAAAAGTAATTGTGCAGTCACGTAATTTAAAAATGAAAGATTTCCTACAGAGTCAGAACTCTGAATCTTTCCTTATGACGTGCAATGTGGGGGTAATCTCCGAGGTTTGTGAAAGCAACTCCATTCTCCCACATTGTGATAAATGGCCTTGAATGTATTCCGACGGGGCGCCCCTCCTGGCCAATCAGGGGTGTGCAGCAGTTTCGACACCACCCCCCAGCGGCCGCACAGGCGCACTGAGCTCCAAACTGCCATTTTGTGGCAGAGGCTACTCTGCTAAAGCGGGAGAGGGATTAAAACAAACTGCGAAGAAGACTGCACCGCTTACCAGCGCGTCAAACTTTCTAGTAGACACTGCGTGCTTTCGGTCGAGTTGAACGGGAGGAGAAACACTCATAAAAGAGGTAAAGTATCACTACTTTTCTGATAAGGGGGGAGTTTGCAGGATCTTTAATCGGCCTCTAGGTGTCACGATGGGGCTCTAGGTCCGGGCAGCTTGTCGAAGAGTGTTTGTCTCCCTCTATCGTTGTTGAAAACCCCGTCAAAATACGTATAAATAAACGAAGTTCTAATAAATGTGTGCTCGACCTTCTGTATTTCATGCATATTCGTGAAAATGTCGTCGAGGATAAGGAATTCTTCGCCAGCCTGCTTACAGAGTTTAGGCCAAGGCGTCCATTTTCTCGCTTCTTTGTTTCCCGTCTTTACAGCCTTGACGACATGGAAACTGGCGGGTTTAAGTTATCGCCCGTAGCTAACATTAGCTTGTTCTCATTAACATACGCCGTGTGTAGCAATATACACACATTCTTGCGGGTCGCACAACACAACACAAACACAGTAACCTGTGTGTGTCTTCCAACAGCGAGCCACTTTGTGTTACAGGCGCTCATCTAACTTAAAACGAGATCTCTATCAAAGCAATACATGCAGCAACTGGCGTTAGCAAAATTACCAAGATTAGCTAAAACCCAAGGCCTTCCCACCCGCTGTTCCCAGTCACATTATGTCCATAAGAGCACTGGACATGGCCAGGATGAACACTGCTTTTGCATTTTCGTTTAGCAGAATCGCTGTTAATCGTACCTACTACTGACGGATTGCAAAGTCAAACGTGTGACTCTCCGCCCAGAGAAGTGTACACACGGCTATAATGACGAAAAGGCCAGCGAGGCAAAGAGAATGACGATGCATTCACAGCAAAACGATCCACGGTGATCAGAGCAGCCACTCATCCGGGAAGACCAAACGAACACACGATTTTTATGTTCTCCAGCAGCCTCAGTTCGTCCATTGTTGAATATTGCAACTCCTCTTATCCACTGTCATCGTGGCTTTGGTCGGATTTGGCAGTTGTCGTTGCACCCTTCGCCCGCTTGTCTCTCATTCTAAGCCCACTTAGAGCCTCATAGCCACAGATATATATTACAGCAGAGAGCTCCCTCTACGACTCGGCTTGGAGAGGTACAAAAATACCGCAAGAGAAACACCGTGCAGGCGGGCTGCTGCTGCCCGCTGAACATTTACCATGTTGTGGCAATTTTTATACCATCAAGCAAAGCATCTGTGAAGGCCTGTGCCAGAGCCTGTTCGATTCTAGAAACATCAAGGCAAATATATGTCATTTATGTCGGCAGACAAACAGATGTTGGGCATTGTCACAAACATGATTGAGCTGCTGTTGCCCCGCAGCTAATGTTTGCCAAGTCGCCTGTATTCACTCCTCTGAGATCAAAATGCTACTATGATGTTTAGATGAACTGAGCAAATAGAACCACTATTTAACATCATCTCAGGTATCAGCCCATGCTGTCTTGGTCTGGTGTATCTTGGTAAATGATGACAGATAAGAGTTAGTCACTGTTTATTCAAATATCAGACATTCTTGTTGTACGGCCTACTCAATCTTGAGATCTAGATGGAGTCCACTTCACAGACAAAAAGGTTGAATAAGACAGCTCATGTCAGCCTTTGTACACGTGGAAAGTAAACTCAAAGTAAGAAATCCAAATTTGTGAGTGCAGTTGTGTAACTTATCCCTCTTCCCTCCTTCAGGTTGGCAGGGACAGTCAGGTAACAGACAGTTGATTCTGCAGAAACCCAGGGCTTTCAGCAGCAAAGCAAAAGGGAGAGTGCCATTACCAAAACCCTGCAGACTGCAGTCCAGTGTTCAGAAATGACGAAAACATTAACATTTCCCTTGCCATTTCAGGTAAAACCAGAAGTAGTACGTGCCAAAGATATTACAACAATGGGTTTTGTGAACTGTGTCAGTTTCCACAGACATTCCTTGAAGCACGCCTTGCAACAAACCTTGCTTGTGAAGTGTTGCTTTACGGGAAGTGTGTGAAATTCTGCTAGCCAACTCACAGCATAGGGATTAGGTATTATACAAAACCTTATTTCAACCTGCCATTAGATAATGTCACGTGAAATGGTGATCTTATCACAAGGAGTCAAGTTGCTACCGTGTCTGAGTGAAGCCAAATTGCGTAGTAAGGTCTGACAAAATACAAGTGACACCAGGGATTTCATTTACATTTAACTTTGAGAAAAGTCTCCATTGACCTACATACATTAGTGCTTGATAAATAATAAAGTATCCCGGTATTGGCTCTTTGCACACTTGGCATCTGATTCTGTGGGAAACACTGGTTAGCTGTGTTGTTGAGAAAAATTGCATATAACTGCATATTCGCCTGTGATCCATTGTCATAAAGCAAATCTGCAACCTGCTGACAAGCCTGAAAGCCCATTTTGACGCACAGTTTGATAGTACTAAATATTATTATTTGTCTCTATAATACCACGTTTCAGTTCTTATCCAGCATGGACAGAGGGCCAACAGAGGGTGTGGGGGTGGTGGAGGTCCCTGCTAAAGACTTCCCCTCAATTCAGGCTGTTCACAGCCAGGATGCCATGGTTGCTGACCTCCTCCAACAAGCTGCAGAGGCTGGGGGTGTGGTAGAGGGACAAGCTGGTGTTGTCCTTGAACAAGGTACTTATAGAGTCTTTTGACTCCTATTGCTTGAAGACACTTTTTTAGGTGCACATGGTCAAATGTTTTATCCCCCAACAATGTTATATTTCAGGTCATACTGAGGGAATGGTTTCAGCCACTCAGGCACAGCAGCAGCTGATGGAAGCTGGGGTTGGAGTTGGAGTTGAAGGTGCAGCAGGGGTTGAAATGATGGTTATGGATTCATTGGATCCAACCCTGTTGCAGATGAAGACTGAGGTAAGGTCACTGTTGAGAGCCCTGTCTTAGCTGTAGCTGTAGGCTGCACACTTATCAAGGCACTTTACACATAAAGTGAGTGTAGGCCAAACTCTTTATGGAGTTGTTAAAGAGACCCAACATATATATACCTTCAAGAGAAGTTGCTTGGCGACAGTGGCAAGGAAAATTTTCATTTAAGAGGCAGAACCAGGCTCAGAGTGGGCAGCCATCTGTCTTGACTGGTTGGGTTGAGAGAGTGACAAACAGCGAACATCAAAGAGAGGAGAGGGTCACCTGGTAGAGTACTGGAGTGAGAACGAGAACAGGGGAGGAGGCCATGGAAAATACAAACAAAACATATAGTGATTGTAACCTGGTAGTTCTAAATGTGCACTAACAAATATTAGCAGTAGGGGATAAGAAGAGGTTACATTGGGAAGTGAATATTAGTGTGTAATGATAACTAAAAGTAGCCCTTGGAGCAGCAGGTCTGAGCAGGGAAATGGAGCAGAGATGGTTCAGCACCTGTAGGATGGTGACAGGAAGCATGTACAGGAGGGACAGAACAAATACTACAGGAAGAAACAGAGTTTAAAGTTGTGCAGTTGTAATGTACATGCATGGGATACAGAGAGAGAGAGCCGGGAGGGGTGTTGTCTGTTCTAAGAGAATGTTTAGTATCAAAATTGAATCGGCTGGAAGTTTGGGAAATAAAATTTCCTGCAGGAATCTGTTGATTTGTCCAAGAAACAGTGATTCAATATGAAGTTGAATTGCAGGTGATAGATGCTGCTGTGGGGGGATCCTCAGCCGGAGTTGGGGTTGTTGGAGGCGTGTCTGGTGCTGCACACCAAGCAACTGTAACAACAGTGGACCAGACCCAAATCATAACACTGCAGGTAAGTTTTCTTTTGAAACCACAACATGTAGTTCTCCTGTTATTTTATTCTTAAATTTTAATCTTAAAGTGTTGTGGATTCACAGACTTGCTGTCTGCATTCAAGAAGTGAAATTCTCAGTTATATCGTATCCACTTCATGTCTTCCATTCGTCAGAAGATATGCCTTGTACATTTTAGAGAAGTGTGTTAACTTTGTTTTCTCTCTGTCATCAGGTGGTCAACATGGAGGAGCAAGCAGCTCTTGGCCTCGGGGAGCTCCAGCTGGTCCAGGTGCCCGTTTCTGCCACTACCGTGGAAGCCCTGCAGCAAGGCACCTTTGTTGACACCACTGCAATGCCAAAGGATGGTGATCCAGTCATCTGCCACACCCTACCATTGCCTGAGGGCTTTCAGGTAGATAAAGAGACATGCTCAGTCATCACAATTTAAGTGATACATGACAAAAGCATTATCATATTTGGAAATTAGAATCATAAGTTGCTGTTCTGAGAACTCACAGTTTAAGTCTAAATACCATCAGATTAATGTGCTGACCACAACAAGTTCTCGGAGTACAAGGCAATTATCCTCAACCAGGTCGACAAACGCAAATCACTTGACTATTTACATTTGGGCTGAAACGATTCCTCGAATAATTTGAGTACCCCGATTACAAAAAATAATTGATGAATTTCCTCTGCCTCGAGGAATCGTTTAATTTTTACAAAGCACAAGGCGTTGACGTCACGCACGCAAAGGAAGAAGAAGGAGGGGCAGATATGTTCGGTTTTAGCAGCTGGAAGATAAAGACAGAGCGCATCATGTCATCCTCCAAAAGCCACACTCACAGAGGGGAAAACAATCAAGATCTCACCATTGACTTTGTATTTTGTGAAGGTGTCTCTTGTCACTCTCTGTCAAACTCCCCAGCAAACACAAATAAATGCCCAAAAGCTGCTATGTGGTATGGTGCACTACTAACAAGGTTAAAGAACCCTGACCTAAGTTTTTAGAAGCTGCCAAACAGGATACAGGCAGTAAGACAATAGGTGCTGTTGTCAGCTGTACATCAGCCTTGAAGACAGGGCAGTCAGAGTTTGTTTATGGTTTATGGTTCATAATTTATCCTAATGGTGATTTAACCAAACCAAATCTTGCATAAATTAGGCTACATCCACACTACTACATTATTTTAAAATAGCTTTTCGTAATCCAAACATTTCCAATCTGCCCCACTTTATGGGGTTAAAACGTAGTTGGTGGATGTACGTCAGCCTTGTTGAGCTTCAGCTCCTGCAGTTAGCCTGGCCAATTCAGCAACCTTAACTTAGAGTTAAAAATAATTAATGTGCATAGCTTTATTATCTTTTTATTAGCTTTATAAAATTTAACATTACATCCCTTGTGTTACCAAATATTATAATACAAGCTTGGCATGAGAAGAGTATCCAGTGAGGGCTAATTGCTTGTTATTTATTTTCCTTTTTGTTAGGAATATACACTCACATAACAATGAGAAATTACAGATCTTTGGATGCTGATTTTGTAAGTGAGAGGATCCAAGTTGTGTTCCACCATAAACCAGCCTACTCTGACTGCCTGGTCTTGTGTAGCCGTCGGTGCTTCTTGTCTTTCTGCCTGTATTCACTTCTCTTGTCTTAAAGGTTCAATTTTTCAGTTAGACAGCTTCCAAAAAACGTAGAACAAGGGTTATATATTATATTATATATTCGATAGCAGCAGAACTAATTCACATACACTGGACATGTTTTAGCCAGTTTGAACAGCACTTTGGCTCTTCTCCATTTGCAGAAAACACTCCAAATGAGGATCAGCATAATCAGCAGTAGCATGGAAATGTAAATACAAATACAATTTAACAACAGCTGCAACTGTCTGTAACAGTTCTAATGTAATTCACCACTGGTAGTGAATGCTGATTACATTTAATCAGGAATGATTTTGTCATTGATTGGATCAGGGAGTTTATTTTACAATACCATTCTGCAATTTTCAAAATAAAACGTGCCCAGCAGCGTATGGTAAAGGGTGGGTGTAGATTTGGCAAAATATGAAATTAATTAATTTGTTCATCTTCTACCACTTATGGGGGGTGCTCGAGCCATCCCAGCTCACAATGTGAGAGGGCGGGGAACACCGTGGACAGGTTGCCAGTCCATAGCAGGGCCAACACACAGACAGACAGAGACAGACAACCACTCACATTCATTCCTATGGGGAATTTCGAGTCACCAATCAACCTAGACATGCATGTCCTTAGAGTGTACACAGAGGAAACCCATGTAAGCACAGGAAGAATCGTCTCCCCATAGAAAGACCCCAGGTTCTGGGCATTGATCCCACAACCTTCTTTCTGTGATGCAACTGTGCCAACCACTATGACTCAGTGCTGCCCCAAAATATGAAACTAAAAAACTTTATTTATTATTGTACTTCAGCACCTGTGGCAGAAAGCCTTATAAATAATTAGCCAGGAGTGACAAATTGACAAAAATTATTACTGCATGTAGGTTGTCAAGGTTGGTGCTAATGGGGAGGTGGAAACAGTTGAGCAGGATGAGGAGGGAGGTGAAGCCCACCCTGAAGAGGAAGAGGATGAGGTGGGTAACCAGCTGTTGGAGGAAGGGGATGATGAGCCCATTCAGCCACAAAATGATGACCCCAACTGGGCTAAAGACCCAGACTATCAGCCTACATCTGGAGCAGTCAAGAAGACAAAAAAGGTAAGGTACCTACATGATATCAGTCTTTTTGATGTTGGGCTGTAAGTGAATCTCAAAGGCGTGTTTAAAATTTTCATAATCTCATGAGGTTTGAAGACTTGTTTTTTTGTTTTTTGTTTTTTTTCCCCCAGGGTAAAAAGAGTCGACTGCGTTACGCAGATGGAGATAAGGACATGGATGTCAGTGTCTATGACTTTGAAGAAGAACAGCAGGAGGGCCTTCTGTCTGAGGTCAATGCTGAGAAAGTGGTGGGCAACATGAAACCCCCCAAACCCACAAAGATCAAAAAGAAAGGTGAGGCATTGTAAAGATCTGGACCAACTCATTCTATTCACGACTCCCAACTTGCAGCGATTTTGAGTAGCTGCAGTAACTAATGTTGTTGTGTAATTTATTCAATTTACAATGATATACACTTGTTATATACCTTTCCAGGGTGTATCCCACCTTTACCCAATATGTGAAATGGATAAGAAGATGAATGAATTAATATACATTATATCATTACAAACATCACCACACAGAAAAACTTTTGGATTATTAGCACTCATTACAGCTCTCGTCATCACAGTTAGGATATTGCAATTGCTACACCTATAGTATGAGCCACTGGGTGGGGCCTGCCTTTGATTTTCTATTTTTCTCCTTTCAACCATCTGTAAAACAGCAACATCCTCTGTGCTGCCATTCTCAATGTGAACAATAGCTCTTGGCTGAGAAATTCCAGCATTTTCTGAAAGCTGAGAAGTTTCGATTCACAGCCAGTCGGGTCATTACGGTAATTCCACTCAAGCTGTTGCCGGAAGTTGGCAAAGCCGCTCCTTCTTTGTTAACTGTTAATTCACTCTTTCAACATACTCTAAACTGCTGGATATTGAAGGCTGTGAATGGCTGTTGTGAAAAAATGGGCAAGCGTACTTACTCACAGGACATTTTCTAGGCCTTTTTATATTCAAAATAAGGAAAAATAGGACAATAGGAGTCTTCAGTTTTAAAAGGTTATGGGTCAATCAAGATAAATCTTATTTTACATGAGTAGCAGGACCAACTTTGTTTACACATATTTAAAAAGGCAAGTCTCAGCCTCACAGGATTCTGATACCTGATATTGATCACATCACCATGTGTTGCGCTGACATTCACCAATGTATCAGTCGTTACAATTCACACAAGCTTCTAATGTACTGGTTTATTACAGTTCTGCAAAAGCTTCACACAGGAAACAATCCTGTAATTTCTGAGCAGAGTTTAAACGTTATTTCTAGTGTAATATGCATACATAAAAACAGTCTTACACCCAGAGTAGATCCATAACTGGTTGGTTTGGGTGAGGTCCCAGTGTGCCTAATACATTAGCTATGACCTTATTGAGTGGGCAAACAGCGGGGAAACCTAGCACTGCTGCTGGCCCCATGATATCATATTTACATTTAATGAACAAATTAGAGAGTTTCAGTTTGTGTGTTTATAGCTGAACATTTTCAGCAAATTGTAACACAGTAATAATTATAATTGTAATCAATTGTGTCAGTTTAGTTATGCAAGTAATATGTCTTTTGATGTTTTGTTGTTTTCTTTTGTGGAAATTTTAATGGCAGCTGCCCAGAACAGGGGAGTTAATTCAATGCCAATATTGATGAGTAAATTTGTTTTTATTTATTTGGTCGGGGTCCAAACACAAGAGGAAAGTTTGTCCTGACTAATCCCTTTATTCAATGTTGTGTAATAGGAGTGAAGAAGACCTTTCAGTGTGAACTGTGTAGCTACACTTGCCCTCGCCGCTCCAACCTGGACAGACACATGAAGAGCCACACTGATGAAAGACCTCACAAGTGTCACCTGTGTGGAAGGGCCTTCAGGACAGTCACCTTGCTGAGAAACCATCTCAACACGCACACAGGTACACCAACACTGATGCTCATGACTAAAGACTAAAAATGTATAGGTCTCATATTAAAGGAGAAGGGGAATGATCCAGCTTTTCAACATGCTGTCTTGTTTATTATTTATGTAGGAACTCGTCCACATAAGTGTACAGACTGTGATATGGCATTTGTGACCAGTGGAGAGCTAGTTCGTCATCGTCGCTACAAACACACGCATGAAAAACCCTTTAAATGTTCCATGTGCGATTATGCCAGTGTAGAGGTAAGTCAAAGTGCAGCCTTCTTTGTGCTTTATCCACCTCTATTAATCCAAGAGTGAAGGAGGTTTAAATATTGATTCACACTTCTGTAGCACTGAAGTGAGGTTAAAACGTACTAATCCATTTGGTTTCAGAACAAAACACTGCAAAATTACAGGGTCAATATTTTGTTGCAGTGTTCTTTAGGATCACTGTGTGTTTCTATGTGAATGTTTTTGTAGGTGAGCAAACTAAAACGCCACATCCGTTCCCACACTGGTGAGCGTCCATTCCAGTGCAGTCTCTGCAGCTATGCCAGCAGAGACACGTACAAGCTGAAGAGACATATGAGGACACACTCAGGTAACAAGTGACTCTTAACAAGTTAAGAGTCAACCAAGCACCAAATCTTAACTGAGCTACATTAAGGTACTTTACATAGAGCAGGTCTAGAACAAACTCTTTATAGAAGAGATTGAACAAATGCCTCCATGAGCAAGCAATGGTGACACTGGAGGGAAAAATATCCTTTTTAAGAGGCAAAAACCTCGGACAGAACCAGTCTCAGGGTGGGAGGAGCCATCTTCCTTGACTGATTGGTTGAGAGAGAGATAGCTGAAATGACAGAAAGAGTGGAGAGGGAGAGGGTGTGAGAAAGGGGGAAGCAATGAGTAGAGAGAGAATGAAAGCAGGAGGATAGAGAATGCAAAATGCAAGTCAATTTAAATAAAGTGTGAACTTCTCCCTCATGAATTGTAAACTATAAAACTGTGATTTTCATTTCTTATATATGAAATGCAACTGTTCTTAAATATTAAAGTAAAACTAGTAGCTCAAAAAAGACAATAGCTTGGAAATAGCGTGGAGCTACGAAACAGCAGGTAGACAATTGGGGGAAAAAGCAAAATGATGAAATAAAACTGTATTGTAGCTAGTCAGTCTGCATAGCCACTGCCATGCAGGCAGCCAGGATGGCCTTTGTTCTTTATGTTGATGAAATTTGTAAAAACCAAACTCTGTAGTGTGCATTATTACAATATATATATTTGTATGCGCACATTTATTATATCCCAGATAAGTGGGAACAACACCCCTTATCTGGGATATAATAGGTGCATATAATGGCCTGTCATGAGCCATTGCTGAAATGTATTATGAGGTATGTATATATCCTCTGCCATTTTGTTACATCTTTTAATTTGAAAAAAATATTAAGTAGTGATGAATCTGTGTATACTAAAACTTCCTCAGGAGAGAAACCTTATGAATGCTACATCTGCCACGCCCGGTTCACTCAGAGTGGAACCATGAAGATGCATATTCTGCAGAAGCACACAGAAAATGTGGCCAAATTCCACTGTCCACACTGTGACACTGTCATTGCACGAAAGAGTGACCTAGGTAAAACAAACACACAAACTGGGCACACACACACACTACTGTATCATGTTACTATACTCTTTGCCATGTGGTTTCATTCACATTTGTTCTCTTTTTAACTATGCGTCCACAGGTGTCCATCTTCGTAAGCAGCACTCATTTATTGAAACGGGAAAGAAGTGTCGCTACTGTGACGCTGTTTTTCATGAGCGCTATGCTCTGATCCAGCACCAGAAGTCCCACAAAAATGAGAAAAGGTTCAAATGCGACATGTGTGACTACTGCTGCCGCCAGGTCTATACACCAATTTCTCTACCTAATGATGTACAGTCACTTGACAGATCCAAATCTTAGCTATTTTTATTCATGAATTTATTAACTGAAGTCTGTCACACATGATAAATCAGGGTTTGTTACAAAGAGCTGATTCTCTAGATTGAGAAAGAACTGCCCAAACCTCCACATAAAGAAAGAGCTAAACAGTACAGCAAATTTTTTTTCTCTTAGTTTTTTGCTTTGGTTTTATAATTGTACATTAAGAACATTTGTATTTTCATTTTATAAAGTGTCTTTGAGTGCTATCTGACACTTTGGTACATTCATGGTTGTAGGGTTTTTTTTTTTTGTTTGTTTGTTTTTTTTAAGTTAAGTAGTTTTGCTATTTGAGCTATAAAATTGTTTCAGAAAATTTGTCAGTTACTTTTCTTTTCATTTTGAGAACCCACATGATAAAATTAAGTCACATGGACTCGCAAGTTAACAGGTGTTATGCTGTGGCTACAGGAGCGCCACATGGTGATGCACCGTCGAACCCACACCGGAGAGAAACCGTATGCCTGCAGCCAGTGTGAGAAGACCTTCAGACAGAAGCAGCTGCTGGACATGCACTTCAAACGCTACCATGACCCCAACTTTGTTCCTACTGCGTTTGTCTGCCCCAAATGCAGCAAAACCTTCACTCGCAGGGTAAGGGTTATTCTCTCTTATTGTCATGCACATGAACCCTAACACTCTTACAGGGTTCAACTCAAAAAACACAAATCTATTTCTGTAGAATACCATGGCACGCCATGCTGAAAACTGCAGTGGTGAGGTGGAGGATGGTGAGAATGGAGCTCCAACCCCAAAGAAGGGGAGAAGAGGAAGAAAGAGGAAAATGAGGAGCAGGAGAGATGAGGAGGACAGTGGTGAGAATCTGAGGTTGCATTGGGTGAACATACATTCCCTCGGCTCTGGTGAGTTTATCTGATCTTTGTTGTGCTGCTGTCATTCAGAGGAAGATCACATTGAACCAGATGAGGAAGAGGAGGATGAAGGTGAGGAAGAGTCATCACTGCTACAGGAAGAGGAGGAGCCAGAAGGCATGGAGCTGGACCAAGCCCCTGCTGCTATTCCTGTACCAGCCCCTGACGAACCGCCTGTCAAGAGGAAACGAGGCCGACCACCGAAGAATGCCCCTAAGCCTCCTGCAACCACCAAGTCAGTAAGGGTGGCTGCCAAAACGACTGCCTCTGGTAGGTAGCCTGTTAATTAACTCTAATATTTCATTTCCAAAAACAGCTGAGTTGAAGTATTGACATTTACATAGAGAGATAACAAGCCACACAACAAGCAGCAGGTGAACAGGAGAGTGGGTTATTCACTCACTAAGAGAGAGTGAGGAAGGCCTTGAGATGGTGCCTACACCATGCAGTTTGAACATGGAATTTAGTTTTTTGGGATAGTGACTGCATCAAGCAGCTTTAACAAGAGAACTGAATTTCTGGTACATACTTAAGCAATTATATTCTATCAAAACAGTAATATGCTGAATTAATTCAAGTTAATATACAGTTACCTGACATGTCAGATGGTATGTATGTCTATAAAATAGAATGTTGGTACGCCACTACACAGTATCAGGTAATGCCCTATGCTGTCAGAGGGGCCAAGTTCAAATCCTGAACCTCTTTTTATGTAGCTGGTAATGTGTCATTAGCTACGTTTCAGTGAGTTATAATCAAACTTGACTGTTGTCAACTGTGTTGTGCAGCTGCTGCCATCATTCAGGTGGAGGATGAGAGCACCGGAGCAGTGGAGAACATCATAGTGAAGAAGGAGGAGGGTGATGCTGCAGCGGCACCACTGGAGCAGGGAGTGGCCCTGACTGTGGAGGGGGTAGGGCTAGATGGGGAAGGGGTGGAGACTGTTGAGCTGGCTGTGAATGAGGAGACAGCAGCTGCTGCAGCTAATGGAGACCTGACACCAGAAATGATCCTCAGCATGATGGACCGGTGAACATGGCACAGCCACATACACATTGGCAGCCGGACTTTGTCTAAAATTGGTGAATTCTTCATTGGGATGGCTACAAAAAACAAATATAAAGAAAGAAAGCAAGCCACATGTAAATACCTACACAGTAACTTTACATCTCTCTATGTCAGCCTGCATACTTATGTACGCAGATCTACCTGCACCTCCCTGTGTCCTCACCCACATCATACGCAGATATTGTCTAAACTAATGACTGACTGATTTCTGCTCTTCTCAGTTTGAATGTCTATGAATGAATAACTGTATTTTCCTACTTGAGTCTACTCAAAGCCACATCCTGTGTTATTTACCCACAGTTCCTCTATGCTGCTCTGCACAAGGAGTTATTTTACTTATCTCACTTTGTTCTGCTCAAGGTTCTTGCAACTATGGTGATCTATCAGGTCCCAGGCCTTGATCTATACATATATGTAGTTTTTCTTAATGAAGATGTAGTGTGTGGTACGTTAGTTCTGCCTCTGAGATATCACAGTTGGGATCTGTATACCTTTTCAACAGAATGACTTTCTCACCTGGCCTGTTTAAACACATGGTCTTGTTTGTAGTTGTAGTTGGCTGTTTGTGCATTGAAGGGATGGAAAGATTTGCCTTTAAATAATGAGCTAATGAAGGAGGAACATTCAAATGAACATGCTTCCTTGTTCATCGTCCACACTGCCAGCATCCAAACTTGTTGTGATGGCGACTTGGCCTCAGCCAGCTCATGTACTGTACAAACTTGATAGCTGCTCAGTAGTTTCCCTAAAGAAGTTATTTTTGGACTGTTTTCTATTTTCTCCAAGTCGTCACTGATAGATATGTATGATTCTTAGTTAATGTCAGTCCTGTTGGAGAGCGCATTGGTAGTTGTGTTACATGATCAACAACCCCCGCTGGATTTTTCCTGGATGCACACGATCCTGACTGGTAGGTTTACTGTGGTTTTGATTTTGAACATTCCTGATACTTCATATGCTTAATGCTAGTTCACATGGAATTATGTGTGTGCATTTGAATTCCCCCCACAACCACTACCAACTGTGGCAGGTGATCTGCATGTAAATACATATTTTACACCCTTTGCTCTTTGATTTCCTTTGAAGCGTTTTAATGGCTTTAGACAGCTGATTTGGAGATGTGTTGGTTAAAGGATGTTGAAGTGTCCTTCATGTGGTGAACATGTCAGCACTGTACCTACTGCTTGATGTCTTTAGCCTGTAAAGGTGATTGTACTTAAATTCCACACATAATCCCGTCTGAACAAACCAAGCTGAATTGAGTAATATGAATTTCAACCATTTTCAGTTTATTTTTGGTTGCTCGTATTAATTTTCTATCTGCTTTGATACAGCTTTTACAGTTATCATGTCTCGCTGTTTTTTGTAGTTGTCACTGGGTTTCTCTACTTGCTCGCAGGTCTGGCTCAGTTGTACAACAGAAGCTTTGTCTCATTCCTACCTTCTCTAATCTTTGGCCCAAAAGTATGAGACTTTCATCTGTGTAGTATCTGTTGAAAGACAGAACCATTAATTGAATGAAATTCAGAGTTTAAGCAATGACAACATAATGTTCTCTTTCATAGACAAGTTTTAAAACTGTTTTTGGAAGCAGTGTGGGTTTTTTTTTTTTTTGTTTTTGTTTTTGTTTTTTTTGTTGTTGTTTTTTTTGCTGTATTTTCATTAACAATGTAACCAAGAGGGCTAAGCCACATCCTGTCAGCCCCAGTCTCGTAGTCCCTTTTGCATTTCAGTCATTGCCCTTTGTGCTGATGCTAAAGAATGTCCTGATCTTTGCAGCAGTCAGTCAGAGCTGTCCCTGCTGTTTTTAAGATCACCTGTGAAGTAAGGACAGAAAGGGATCTTCCGTTCAGATGGTGGTTTTACTCTGAACATCATTTATTCCTCATGTTTTCTTCTGTTTCGCGACTTTGGTTTGACATTAAATGAAAACATTTTAATCTTAAGGAACTGTGGACAGATGTGGCCACAGATCTGATCAGTGTTTTGTTCAGTCAGTCAGGCTTTGCCTCTGCAGGCAGACGGACACATGCTTCACTTTTCCCATAGCAACAGCATTGTTCTCCCTTTCACTTGGTTTTGTTTCGGCAAACTCGAGAGTACAATTTTAAAGATGAAAGAAACCTTTGTGATGTCATTTTGAAGCTGAGACACTGTATAACTGATGAAAAATAAAATCATCCTAATGGGCCTATGACTGCTGCATGCTTTTCTTCTTCCTTCAGGTCAGTACAGAGAAAAATGGTGGGACTGAGTGGTTGAGTGAAGAAGTATGTGAACAATGTTTAATGGTCAACAACTAATACAGGGAATTTAAAAAGCATCTGATCCATCTGATACCATTTAATTCCCCTCAAACTTGCACAGAAACAAAAGTCACAGAATACATCTGGAACATGTGAACTGAGATTTAAGATGGACAGGTTGTCCCTGGAGCAGAGGAAGGTGAAGTTGTCAAAATGTAAAGGCGTGGTCAACAGCAAAGCGAAGGTAAGTTGGACTTGTATCTGGTTTTGCTTCTCATCAAGAAATGTAATAAGTACAGAGTATAGGTAATAAAGAGATAATGGTTTTAAGCCAAGTGGTGAAAAATGATGACTTCACTCTATTTCAGGTCAACCGTCTTCAGGATAATCTGTTCTTTAACTTCTTACCTTGTAGTTTTACTCCATTGACCTTGCAACTGTTCTAGTGTTTGGCTACATCAGTTATAGTAAGCTTTATATTTATGTTGACCACCTAACAAGAAACTGTTTAATCAATCTCAAAGTGATCTGCATTAATAATAATCTGATAGGTTTATCACCACAATTCACAATTTTTTTTCTCAAATATATTTGCACTTAAAATTAGTGCAATGCTTTGACTTTTGATAAGAGGATTTTCAGATGATAATGTATGTGGGGTTCATTTCTGTATTTTTTGCTGCCCCCTGTTGGCCAGATGAGAGATGAGCAACGAGTTCATAATGTGGAAGATGAAGAGCTGCTTAGAGATCCTGATTTGAAAGTTCAAACTTAAACTTGAAACTTGATGTTTCAGGCAGTTTGATGCTCAACTGTGAAAGTGCAGATTTCCTGAGTGCGGTGAGTTTCAGTGTGGGAGGGCAGACCGGGTTCCTGCCTGCTGCCCTCCATTTTCAAAGTGACAGTGAGTCACAGCGTTGAACAGGATGTGCGTGTCAAGGTTCACAAGCAGAAAATGTGTGCACAATAAGCAAGACAAAGTGAAGTGCGTGTGTATGCACGGGTGGAAAAGAGTGTGTGTTGTGTGCAAAAGTGCACCTGTAAGAGAAGTCTGGTGGTAATGTTCAAGTGTGTGTGTGTGTCCACACTTCATTTTGTGGTTGCTGCATTTCAATCGTCGCTGAATGATTTACTGTTTTGTTGTGTTTTTTTTTTTTTTGTGAATTACGTCTTAATTTCCATGATTTAGTTCATTAGTTCCCCTCTGGTATTGTCTGCGTGTGCTCCTAGTGGGTGTGGTTTGTTGGTTAGGAGCAGCAGATAATCAGTTTGAGTGTCTTTCCATCAGCACTAACATTATACTGAAGATGGACTCCATCACTCCAGACCTACAAGGTAAGATCACCAGCTTCAACGGCATCCATGACAAAACTGAAAGATTGTACCAGTGTGTTTTAGCACGTGTTACAAAATGTGATATGCACACAGTATGTTTAGCTGCACAATTAAAGAGTGTAAAAAAATAGTCCTTCATGAGGTTTGTAATGTCCAATTTGTCTTGAAACTGTTAGAAAGTAAAAATTGTTCAATTTCTTGGGGTGCACAAGGCTGTTGACCTTCTGACTGAAATTTGACAACTTCAGCCAGAAGGTTTGCAGACTTTGTTTTATCATTATGCTCAGAACACTGAAGACAAAGTGAAAACTGAGTTTGAGAAGTGTTAGTAAATCTTAAAAAGTAAAAGCTGATCCATCGTATTGACAGACGTATTCTGACGCTTCAGTGTGTCTTCTGAAGTTTAGGTCAGTTTCCTTTGGATCATCTGAGGTGTTTCTCCACCTGGACTGGTAAACTGTGATAAGCTGATTGGACCAGATGTGGATGACACACGTGTCTGTATCAGGTCTCAAAGCTGATAGTCAGGAAAAGAGCAGAAACCGTGTGGAAGAAGGAGCTGCTGTAAAGCTTGGAGACTTGATTGTGGCATAGCTTGTTGAAGATTTTTTTTTTTGTTGTTGTTTTTTGTTTTTTTTTAAGCGGCTAAATGACTCTGAGCCCTAAATTCCTGTGTCATGTCTGGAGGAAACTAGGTGCTGCTCATCACCTGTCCAACACCATCCCAACATTGAAGTTTTTAGCTGCAGGGCTAAGGAGAGCTGAACACAGCAAAGCGCAGAGGGATCCATAATTCAGGATCTCAACCATCAGAACTGGGTCAGAGGTTCATGCATCACATATAACATCCTGACATTAACCTGACACATCAGGAGTTACTGACAAAAGCCATATTTCCCAAAAAGACTGGATGCTGAAATCACAGCCAAAGTTGTTCAACCAACTACGGAGGCTTTGGTTCTTCCTGGATGAAGTGAAACTATGCAATATATTTCATACAATAAATGTGGAGGGATATTTGTAAACCATTAAAGTAAATGTCTACAGAATTTGTTGTGTTGTGTCAGAGCAAGCCCAAATGGCCTTGTCCTTTTAGGGCCCACGTGTCAGCTAACAGCTGTGTTTCCATTGTGCTTATCAGTTTATCCAACGGGCATCAAAAAGGAAACATAACTCAAACTGAACTTTGTTCAGATGTTGAGAAAAGAGAACAAGTCCAGAACGAGTTTGGGCATCACACACACTTTAGACTCCAGAATCCATCCAGCTGATATTTCCTGATACATGTTCAGACACTGTCAGAGGCTTTTTACTTCTTTGTTGTTGTTAAAGCTGTTGTGCCTGCAACTATTGACCTGTGTCCCATCATAAAGAGGCATTTTCAGTTGTGAGACAGGAGACCAACTACACAAATAAATCAAATAGCTGCTGTTTTTAAAACTTAGCATTCCCCAAGATGGGTGAGATGGGGGAAAGTGACTGCTTTGTTCCAGAAGTTCTGACAGCTGGTTTCAAGGCTCAGTGTTTACATATTCATGTAGGTTAGTTACTGAGTCTGTGGCGAGGCAAGAAACCTTTCATGGCATATCACAACTCAAAAGTCAAAACAGAAAATAGAAACTAAGATTTGACTTGATGGTTTGTAATTAATATTCTCCTGTCGAATGTTTATACTGACCAAGAGAAGTGACTGATGTGTTCTACACCATTTTCACATTTTACATTATAACTCTTTTTTATGTGAATGCTGGTTAGCTGGAGCAGCACCCAGTGATGTAGTTTAGCAATCGACAGCTGTTGCACCCGGTTTCATGTTTTGTTCCTTGGTTGGGTCCAGCACAATTGCAAATACGGCAATAGCCATATTTAGTCGTGCGTGCATCTGTCTCTGTGTGCTTGAACAGATCAGATCTCAGAGGTGCTGAGGCCTCACAGAGTCTGTCTGGTGACACCAGTGGTCCTGAACTATTCCGGTCAGCCAGGTGGGAGACCAGCCAGCGGGTTTGTGGTGAGTGCTTAAACAGTACAGACATTGAGCGATCAGATCTTTAATAACAGCTTACAGGGAAGGATATGTTTGGATCAAGTGACACACAGTTACTGTCACACCAACTCGAGGATCCAGTATGCTATAAGTAATAATATGTGCATTTCTATCTGGGAGCACGTTTCTGTCCTTCTCATCACGTGTCTGTCATCTTAGGTACTGAGTGTCTGGAGGGGCTACCTGTTCAGTAATAAGCAACCTGTCAGGGTAAATCACAACTCAATTATTAAAACATGTCAATTCAATATTCGAAGGTTTGAAATCTGTCTAACTGTCCCAGAGAGGTAACGTCACTAGATAAGTCTGCAATGGTTTCATTCAGGCTTGTGTTGACTTTATGAGCAGACACTGCTTGATTTCACAGCTCTGTTTAAGTGGGCTGTAGGAATGTAGATACGTTGTATGTGCCCAGGTTTAGAGCTCTCTGCTGTCTGTGTTGTCATAAATAGAGGTGTGTTCAATACTCACTATTTCAATGACTGAAATTTAAGATTTACATTTAAAATTAAAATTTTACACAGTCATGTCCACATGAGTAATATTTGTGGCTTTAAGGGGCAATTAAAGGGCTATTTGTAAGTTTTCCCGACTGCTGAACATAATTTCTTGTACGGAGCAGATGACGGAGATTGACACTTGACCAAAGAATCATTGCCTTTACAGCACAAAATGTGGCAACATGTCCTCTGAGCAGTGGGACATCTTCAGGGTAGATTGGACGCTACATTGATTTGCTATCAGAAAGTGTCAAAACACGCAGGGGCTAGGTGGTTAGAATACTAAGTAGATGAAAATACACAGTGGACAGAAGAGTTAGCTTTAGTGTTGCTTCCCAACATTGGATAAAGATATTGGCATATGAAATATTAAAGTTTAATCCTTCAGACAGAATGGTCCTTTACACTGTACACTGTACAGACCTCTAAATGTCTATATTTGATCTTTAATTTGGAGTTAAACTGAGTGTTAAATCTGCAGGAAATGCACTTTATAAGTCTGCACACAATCTCCAAGATCAGCTTCGGGTTAATGGGTTTATTTTGGGTTTGGTGAATACTTTTTATCAATGAAGATGCACACAAGCATGGGAAATGTGTTTTCACATGTATGTGTGTGCCAATGTGTGCAGGTGGAGAGCTCATTCAGCTACCTGGAGATTTGCTCCATCAACATTCACAGTCTCACACAGGTAAAGCTTTAAATAAGCTGTGGCTTGTGTTTCTAAGGAGTAAGCGTCATGTGTGTATGATGTGTGTGTGTGTGTTGCAGATTGTGTTGGAGACAGACAGGCAGACTTGGTCTTTCAGTGTACTGCACGTGGAGGATCTTGAGGCCATGGTCAGTCACATCACTGCCTCATTGAAGAGGATATACCCTGATTCCTCTCCAGGGTGGGTCTCACTCCGCAGATCATTTGTTTCATTCTCATGAAGTGATGAACACCAATTACACCATTAGCTCCACTTATGGTAGAATTCAGCCTCACCATGCTGAGGTGCAGCCTCACAGAGTAAGCTATGGTTGAATCAGACTATTTTTGTCACCCTCACTTCTCAGAAAGCTCTTGAAGACAGTTCCTCCTGATCTTCAGCAAAGACTCTTCACACTGACCACCAAGGTGGACGAGCAACTGAACAGTCAGCCTAGCTCCTGTGGTACGCACCTTTCAGGTTACACTATGGGTGATTGGTGATCGGGAATGGGCCGTGAAGTGAGTGTTAGCTGTGTATTCTGGAGGGCTGTCACGTTTCAAAAAGTCTTATTTGGAATCATTTATAGCCAATACATACTCCAAACTGTTTGAGAATTGTAAGAAGACTCAAATTGCGGTCAAAAAAGTAAAGTTATTTGTAAAGCTGTAAAACAATCAATTTTATAGAGTAAAAATTGTACACCCCCCCTGAAATGGACTGCTGAATGAAGAAGTATTATCCTGTGCTTCAGGATCACATTGATAAAAAGAAACACAGAAGTCCAAATAAACACAACCACCTTAAAGACTGCAACCGTACAACAGTGTGACTTCCTCAAACTGTATTTAGAATTTGAACAGTTCAAGTAGTTGTTTTTCCCCACAAGTGAATAAACCTGGACTAAAACATTACAGGAACCCTCATAGGAAATGGAAATGTTTTTATTTTGTTTACCCATTTTCACATAAGTAGTGCGTTTGGATGTGCTCCTCAGGGGGATTCTCTGATACCTATGCTGCTTTGTGTGATTTCAATGAGATGCTGTTCAGAGAGGAGATCCAGTGGGTAAGTTAGCACAGACCAATGTAATAGACCAAACTTCTCAGGGAGATTCACGTGACACCTAATAGCCAGTTGACGATAACCAAATGTTAGCAATGGTGTATCCAAATGAAGAATAGCTAACTGCTTTGGCAGGATGTTGACAATATCTACTACATCCACAACTGGAGACAGTTCAACCTTCAGGACTTCAGCCACTTAGACAGCAGGTAAAAGCAGGTCTGTACAGACTATTTAGTTCACTTCAATCACCTCAGTCATACTTTGTTTTAATTCTCCTCATTTCATGCCTCGTCTGCTCCTAGAGACTTGGCATTAGCTGTAGCAGCCCTGTCCTTCAACCAGTGGTTCACCAAGATCTACTGCAAGGAACTTAAACTGGTAAATGTATTCCACATACAGTCACTGACACAATAAAATAATGTGTTTGCCTTCACCAGCATGAAGAATATGCAGGTCCATAAATATATCAATGTAAATGGAAAGACCAATCATGCTAATTTTTGCAGCTTCCATCCTTATTTGCTCTGAAAAATGTGGAAAACAAGTCATTTGGCAATCATGTAGGAACTATGACAACTAATCAACACTCATCAGATCAGATTAACAATGATTCAGCCATCAACGTTTAAAACACAAATCTGCTCTCAGGGATAATGAGGTTTATTCCATTCTTTCTTAGCCCACTGTAAATCTTTGATGCATCACAGCATTTCTCTGGTAAAACAAAACAAGGCATTTTTTTTTGGACCTTGTCTGTCTTTCTGTATCTTCAGTCCGTAGATATCCAGCAGCAGTTGAATTTCCTGCTATCCAGATCTCCCAGCCTCAAGGAGCTCTCATTGGAGGCCTGTGGACTCAAACTGTGAGTTTGTCTGTGTGTTTTTCAGCTCAAGCACGAAGTTCAACATGTCACAATCACTGGGGAATACTCCCGGGTAAAATACACAATCAGAAGCACAAGCAATAAAGGCAAGAAATGTCATACTGGCTTAAAAACAATATGGGGAGACAACAAGACACAGGTATAAAACATGAGGGTGGGGAACAGAGTGTCACACAACACTGACAAAAGGTCCATATGGTCTAAAGTTAGATGTTAAAGGTCTGTACAGTCCGAAGGTAGAGCTCCATGTCTTCTTTGATTCTAAATCAGGCCCAGGTCCTCTATTAATCCGGTGAAAGCATCAAAGGTCTCGGTCCACAGCGAAATGCACCTACTTTCCAACAAACAGGATTTGGGTTTGATGATTTTTTGTTCCTACTGCAATTGTGGTATGTAGCAGGGAAGGTGAGGAAGAGGAGTGCAGAGGATTTTGTGATGTGACGTCACCAAAACAAGCTCCAGCTGAATGTCTCTAAAACAAAGAGATGTTTTTGGACTTCCTGCAGGCACTCCCTCTTCACAGTCAGTGGAAGTGGTCAGCACCTACAAACACCTACAAACACCTGGGTGTGCAGCTGGACAGCAAACTGGACTGGTCTGCTAACATTGACTTTGTGTATAAGAAGTGGCAGAGCAGAGCAGAATGTTAGGCCTGGCCCTGACCCTGGCCCTGACCCTGGCCCTGACCCTGACCCTGGCCCTGGCCCTGGCCCTGACCCTGGCCCTGGCCCTGACCCTGACCCTGGCCCTGACCCTGACCCTGACCCTGGCCCTGACCCTGACCCTGGCCCTGACCCTGACCCTGACCCTGACCCTGACCCTGACCATGGCCCTGACCCTGGCCCTGACCCTGACCCTGGCCCTGGCCCTGACCCTGGCCCTGGCCCTGACCCTGACCCTGGCCCTGACCCTGACCCTGACCCTGGCCCTGACCCTGACCCTGACCCTGACCCTGACCCTGACCCTGACCCTGGCCCTGGCCCTGGCCCTGACCCTGACCCTGGCCCTGACCCTGACCCTGACCCTGACCCTGACCCTGGCCCTGACCCTGACCCTGACCCTGACCCTGACCCTGACCCTGGCCCTGGCCCTGACCCTCACCCTGGCCCTGGCCCTGGCCCTGACCCTGACCCTGACCCTGACCCTGACCCTGCCTGCTTTAACATCTGCTCTAAGCGCATGCACATGTTCTACCAATCGATTGTGTCCAGTGTGCTGTCCTATGCTTTGGTGACTTCTTTTTTCTCTATCTATATTTATATGGCATAAATATAGGTAGAGAAAAAGAATTTTTTTTCTTTTTTGTGTATTTATGGTTTCTTTGTTGTGTGAATGATTTATATATGTGAGCAACAAACTGTTGACTGTCCGTCTGGATAAACAAAGCATCTATCCATCCATCTCTGCTTTTCACACTGCTTTACTCTGCCTTTTCATCTCTCAAAGGCAGCTGTTTGAATTTAATATTTCTGCAAAAGTGCAGAAGGTCACCTATTGTGACACAAGTATATCTCCTTGAAGAGGGCAACGCTTCAGATAAAACACTGGAGAGTTCAATTTTGGATCCTTGGTTTGAGGCTGGTTGTGTGATTCAGAGCCGGCTCAGACCTCCATGGCATAATTCTGCTCTGAACTCCAAAAATTTTCAACAGTTGCACGGTGCAACTGTTTTTGTTTGAAGCTGTAAATGGCTCATCTGTGCCTGTCCTGGATGAAACTGGCTCATCTGTCCTTCCACTGTGCTTGTGGCAGTGAGAAACTTTAGCATAGCACCTGTAAAATATAGATTAGTAGGCTAATATTAATTCAAATTGGCTGCACTTGTTTTACTTTCAGATATTTCAAATGTAGGTAATCATTTATATTATTATTTATTATATAATTATTATTTGTTTAGCACCATTGTCAGAATATTTTAGAGTTTTATTTATTCACAAAGATATCTGCATCTATATTTGCCTGTGGGCTATCCAAGCAAACAAAATTCAATCTTAGTCAATATTTATCCATGACTTTCCATTTTGTTTAAGTACAGTTGTAACTACACTACAACTGAAACTGTAGAAGCAAGCAAGCTGCAGATAAACAGCCTGTTGATGTAGGTCACACACAGACTAGTCTCTCCCCCCCGCAGAGGAGAGTTACCTGACTGCTGTTCCCGCAGTTCATTATCATGCTGTTTCTTCCTCCTTTTTCATTCCCCGAGGGATAACTAACACTAGTGCAATGGACGGTCACGTTGTCAGGTTTTTTATTTATTTATTTATTTTCTATTAGTTTGTGGGGCGCTATGCAACGTGCGTATTGGTGCAATTTCTTGGCTGGGCATGAATTAAACGTATTTGGGGGTTTTTTTTTGAGAGCTGTTTCTTAAATTATTTCACTTGTAAGCAGGGCTACCTGGAAGACAGGTGATTAGATTGTCCAAATTTGTAAAAGTAGAACATTATAACGCCTCAGAAGTAAGTCTGGCATCTCCCACCCCACTTTCCTGTTGTGATAATGGCTGAAGACTAACAAAACCTGATTTCTAGGTGTTGATTGTAATTGAGAAGTAACCTTTTTTATTCTTTTGCAGGGACTTTGCAATGAAAATGGCAGCTGCCCTGCGGGAGAATACCATCTCCTCGCTGCACTCTATTAACCTCTCAAGCAATCCCATTGAAGACAAAGGTGGGCACCGTATATGTACATCACATCTGAGCAGTGTCAACATGGTGTTAGAATATAACACACAAGCTCTGTGTGTTTAGCTGTTCTTTCATCTCCAGCTCGGTCTGAGTCCAACCAGTCAGACCACTTGTAAAAGACCTTTGCCCAAAGGTTCAGGCCTAATTTCTATCATGTTACACTGGCTCGGGCTTGCACAAGTTTTGATTAGCTCGAAAGATGCGAAAGCAGATGCTGAGGGATCAGCAAATTTGAGTAATGTCGGGCTGTGTGTTCTGGTTTCTAAAAGGATAACTTTTAAGGCCCGATTTCAGCTCTAAGCTGTAACAGGATCAGTCATGCAGATCGTTTGAAATAAAAAAAATATTTACTAGTGGCAGGAAAGCTTGGTTGGAATCTTGTTTGTGACTAAGGAGTCTGAAAAAGAAGAAAGACGTAAAGATGGAGGGCAGGTAGACTGATAAATACAGGAATAATAAGCAGGCTGCCAGATGATGGTGTGTGTGTGTGTGTGTGTGTGTGTGTGTGTGTGTGTGCGCGTTCTGATTCCTAGGTGTAATTGCTCTCAGTCAAGAGTTGGGAAATCTAGCTGAAGGACTTAAGCACCTTTCTCTGTCACGGGTATCAATGACAGCTAGAGGTAAACACACACAGAAACACACACACACAGACACACACCAGGGTGTCCATCTCTCAGTGTCTGCTGGATTTGGCTACAGGTCCCGCAAACCTGCACAGATAAGTAATGCAGTTGATGGATGCATGGAGTTTCTTGGGCTGCCTTTGTATTTATTTCTATGCAAAAGAACCTGGGACAAATTTGCCCCAAAGGACCAAGAGATGGTTTGCCCTAATGACTTGGCCCTGCGATGGAGTCCCAGTCAATCCAACTGCCCACCAGTGCAGCAGCAGAGCTAGAATGATTGTGATCTGAATAATTATCACTCCTTCAGCAGACAGTCTGTGTGCTCTGATGTGGCTGTTTGCAGGTCTTGGCTGTCTGAGTCAGCTGTTATTGTCCAACCAGCTCTTCTCAGTCTCTCTGACCCACCTTGATCTGTCTGGTAACCCCGGCAGCATGGTTACTGAAGAGGCTACGGTAAACTACGTTGTGTGTGTGTGTGTGTGTGTGTGTACAGGAGATAGAGATGCATACATTCATAAACAACACACCCAGAGCAGATGCATGTTCACTCACTCAGTTGCAGGTTCACCAACTGAGCAGAATTTGCTCAGGAATAATTCACACACTATTTATTATTGTGCTAAAGATGGAGAAAAAAAACTTAGTGAGGAAATTAGTCTCAATAAAACACATTACAAATCTGGAGTTTTGTTGTTGATTTATGTAAAACTACCAAAGGTTTTGAAACATCATGGCGACTCTCCTGGCCTCTCTTTCCTGGATCTTGTGTACTTCTGCAAAGTGAAAATCACGACAGTTTAACATATACTTACTATAAATACTTGTAAACGGTGCATCCTGAACTGTAGGTATGTATATAACTGTATGTGTGTGCGTGCGTGTTTGTCTTTCAGTTTCTCTTCAAATTCTTGTCCAGGACTAACTCTGTGTCTCATCTGGACCTTAGTGATACCAACTGCCCTCTGGACACGGTCAGTGACAGTCAATTCATAGAAACAAATAATCTCCTTTCTCCTTTTCCTTTCACTGGGATTTTCAGTCCTACATGTTGGACAATCAGCTCCTTTTTGAGGTCAATGTAATTTTAATCCTTGGAACATGAAAGGTAAAAAATATCTTATTGTGCAACAAAAAAGTTGTTGCTGTTTCGGTTTCCAGGTCTGGGCATTTGCATGCTCTCCCTAGGTTTCCTCCGAGTACTCCGGTTTCCTCCCTCCGTCCAAACACATCATGTTTGGGTTAACTGGAGACTCTAAACTGTCTGTAGGTCTGAGTGTGAGTGTGAGTGGTTGTTGGTCTCTGTCTGTCTCTGTGTGTTGGACCTGTGATGGACTGGTGACCTGTCCAGGGTGACCCCGCCCCTCACCCACTGTGAGCTGGGATTGGCTCCACCACCACCTGCGACCTGGAAACAGATTATCAGTAGAAGAAGAATGAATGAATGAAATGTCCAGTAAAATACTACATCTCCACACCAAACTGCACAGATGAAATTATCCCAGCAGTAAACCGGCAGCCACACCGGGCTAATCTAGTGACGTGCAGATGATGGTGTGTAAATTCCATCTTCAACTGTGGCTCCTTTTATGGTGGGACAGTTTGACTTACACATCATAAGGTCACCTTGTCCCATCATGCTGCTGGTTGATCAAGAGATCAGTGGGTTGGTCCATAGGATGGTGCATGCAAAGTCCTCAAGTGACGTTAGGTTCTGTTAATGATTTGTGAAATGTGGCAGTGGGCTTTTAAAAGGAAGAATGGCCTGCTGAAGATCTAGATCATTAACTCCTGTCATGCTTTCTCTTGCAGTTATTTGTGTCCCTGTCAGCTGGATGTTGTTTTAAAATGGTCTACCTGAACCTGGCCAGGAATCCATTTAGCCACAGGTCAGCACTGATGCTCCCTTACTGAGGTGTTACTCAAACTCCTGGAGATCATTAATGTTGCACCAACATTTATTCAATGTTTACACCGCTATGGGACACGCTTCCATGCAACTGCAGTACACAGTTATACCATATGCTAAATACTATAACCTGAAATATATCCTAATTTCCTCCTTTTCTGTTTTTTATTATATCCTACCTCTGTAGTCTAGCTCAGATGTTTTGAAAATTGGATTTGTCTCAGAGGGAGTCCACAGGGTCAAACAAAAACAGCAGCAATCATCTCAGCGTGAAGGAAAATGTACAACTTTATACTGTTTAATCTGTGTGTGTGTGTGTGTGTGTGTGTGTGTGTGTGTGTGTAGAAAGGTGCAGAAAGTGACCAGGAGCATTCGAGAGTTTTTCAGTCAGAGCTATGAGCTAAAATATGTGGGCCTGTCTGGGACCAAGCTGCCTCCACAAGCTCTCAGGTGTTTACTCCCCATAATCACTTCATGTCAGCAAACTTTCTCAGCTTTTCTGTTTGCATGGAACCCAGCAGATGAGGCTCTCCAAATAGATTCATTTTCCTTAAAAAAAAACAAAACACGGGATAACATTTCACAAACAATTCAGTTTGTGTTTCAGTTCATATATTTTATATAACACATAATAGACGTGTGTAAATTTGTACATTTTACATTTATATTTACATTTTTTTATCAAATAGGTTGTTACTACAGGGTCTGGCAACCAACACTCGTCTATTTGGGCTCGAACTGGACCTCAGCAGCTGTGAGGTACAATTTCAAACACACACACTGAAAAAAGCCTTTTTGTGTGGAATCAGAATCAGAAATCAGAAGAAGTTTTACGAATGATTAGCAGTAGATGCCACAGTGTGTGTTTGTGTGCAGCTGCGTTCAGCAGGGGCCCAGGTGATACAGGAGCACATCTCTGAAGCTACAGCAATCAAAAGTCTGGACATCTCTGACAATGGTAGGGAAAATCACACAACCACACTCAAACGGTGTGCTTGGTCTATCATCATGTATATGTGATAAGAGGCCTCTACCACACAAACAAAACATGCCCAGTCCTGAAACCTGAGCTCCTACGGTGGCAGGTGTGCAGACATGTAGAGTGGCATACCTCCCCCTGTTGCCATTGTTACTTTGCTAAATGTCCTGTCTTGGTTAGGTTCAGGAAAACAAAGAAATACTTCTTTAACATCAGACAATCTCTGTTCAATGGATAATTATGGATAATAGCTTTAACATCAACTGCTTCTTCGTAATGGGGATTGAACACAACTCTTCTTTGTCCATCCCCACCAGGAGTTCCTCCGGCTATTTTTGGCATGGGGAGGCACACATAACTGAGCCACTTTAATTAAATTGCTCATGAAAACAAAAATATATGCAATTTTTTCAAATAGATTTCAAGTGTAATGCAATGCATCACATTTGTCAACACATATCTAATATATTTTGTGCTGGTTAAAGGCATCCTACTTAACGTGGGAGCTAAGTCAGTAACTTGACTGTGAAGAGAGCATAAATATGCTCCAAAACTGTTCACATTGCAGGCAGAGTAACTGTTAGAGCTAATATCAGTTCCCAGGCGACATCTGCTTTAGATCGCAGCGTCTCTCACTGTGAACTAGTCATTTGGTGTTGCAGAGGGCAGAGATGACATTTCTTCACTGGCTGTGAGAAAAGCCAGTGTGATAAAAAACTCATCTGGGGTTCAGTCTGGTTATTTAATGATGGCCTGTTGAACTCAGAGCTTTCTGAATGCACAGAAGCAGAAGTCAGTGAGGAATGCTGTCTCGCTGTTTGGGAGGAAAGGATGTTCATATAGCATTAGGTCTCCATGAAGCTCTGTAGAAATGATCCAGCTCTGGGGAGAAATGGGCTGAAGGGCTGAGGAGAAAGGTTCTCTCCTCCTCAGTTTTCACCATCTGGTAGGCACAAGCAGTTCTGTGCTCGTGGAACCTGCTGGGGTCTGAGTTTTTATTCCCTGTGCTGTACAGACTCCACACATATGACTTTTCTTTTTTCTTGTTTTAAAGGATTTTTCTCTCTGGTCTTAAGTGTTAAGTGTTAATTTTTGCACTATTGTGTGTTGTACATATTGCATGTATTTAATGTCTTTTGCTTGTGGATATTTTTTTATTTTACTAGACTTTACTAGACTTTTCTACTTTACTGACAAGCCAAATACAAAATTTAACTGAGGTTATTTTTAATTATTATTAATTAATTATTAATTAATAATCTCACAAAAACATACCTTTGTTGTTACTATCCCAAAGAGGTAGAATCTGTGAAACTTTCAATTAATAATTGTCAAGGAGCCATCTCTAACTTCTAACCCCAACCCCTGTCGGTTGTAGGTTTTGAGAACGAAATGGTTACTCTGGTCCTGTCTGTCGGTCGGTGCCACTCCCTTCGACACCTTGCACTGGGAAGAAACTTTGCCATGAAGTCCAGGTATGAGATCCATCAGCTCATTACCTTAATTTATCTGGACACATGACCAAACATGTCTTATAGCTATAATCTAGATGAACCAGTTTCTCAATGCCTCGGTTTTCATTTTGCTCACAGATTCGTCTCACACAAGAATAACTGCATTGCCCATATAAAACAGACAAACAAATGAATTCATTTTAGCAGTTGAATGTTTTCATTTTATAAAACATTGTACCTAAAATTTACTGCAGTCGCTAAAGACTGAGTCAAAGTCTGTCTTGAGACTTGCGAGGACATTGTCTTGGTGTAATATGTCCCCTCTCTGTTCACCAGAGCTCTCACTGATGCGCTCCATCGTATAGCTCAACTAATTCAGGATGAAGAGTGCGTGAGTGGCAACTTGTTTCTTTTCAGTATTATCAGTGTACTCCCTTTCAATAATGATTACACAGGATTATTAAATATGAACAACTTGAAGAAAACAGGTCATATTTACTTTCCGTTTGCTTTGTGTGTGTGGGTGTGTAGCCCTTGCGGTCTCTATCAGTGTGTGACTCCAAATTGAAGACAGGGATGCACGTCCTGCTGAGTGCTCTGGGCGGCCATGCTGCTCTGGTAGAGCTGGACATCAGTGGGAATAACATGGGAGACATTGGAGCCAAAATGCTGGCTAAAGCACTGATGAACAACAGCAGACTGAGGTTCTCCAGCAAACACACACACACTAACCAAACAATTCACAAAAATCTTTTGAATTACATGCTGATGGAATCCTCATCCTCTCATAAACAGAAGCACAGTCACATCTGTCCCTAACGCGTTGTTTATCTTGAGCAGGTTGTAATTACGTGGTCCACTCTTTGCCACTAGATGTCATCATTTTATCATTTCAAACTGTTGTACTCAGGATGTTCACTGCACCTCTTCTCTTTCAAGGACTCTAACATGGGACAGAAACAATGTGACTGCCAAAGGTTTCCAGGATGTTGCCGATGCTTTGGAGAGGTCATACAAAAGTGCACACACACACACACACACACACCTTGGAGGAACAGAATATGTTCTCCTCAGTTATAGAGGTGTCTTTCACATGGCATATTATAAAAGATTAGCAAGTAATTTTAGCACAGCAGCTTTAATACAGTCAACCACCACCTTCTGTTTCTCTCTTACATGGGCTTCTTGAACAATGGCTAATAGCCGACCTCCTTTTCAGTGTAGTGAAGTAGTGGAGCCGGAGGATTGGCTCAGGGACCGTCCTTGGGTCCAATAATGTGCTTGTTTGGCTTTCAGTACATTGCTACGCTGACAAAAACATTGCATCTGGACTGACCTTAGTACAGACCTCAGGACCAACATACAGAACTTACAAACAACAACTCACACTCAGACTTACAGGAAACTTAGAGTCGCCAATCAACGTAGACATGCATGTCTTTGGACTGTGGGAGGAAACTAGAGCACTGGAACCCCACAGTATGGGTAGAACATGCAAACGTCACACAGAAAGGCCCTGGGCACAGGAATCTAACCCACAGTTGAGCAACAGTGCTAACCTCTGATGAATTTGAATATTCAATCACCAATGTTCTTCAAAGCCCATGAAGGGACATGATTCCTCTTAAATCCAATAGTTTTGAGACAGTCACTGAACCGCAGTTGTGGTGGATTTCAGGCAGTGGGGTTCATCCTGTGGGGGCCATGACCTGCAGTTATTTGGCATTTAAAGAACACAAATAAAGTCTGAGACTTTGTGTCAAACCAAGAAACTTCATCTCTTTATAGCTTCCAGAACTGATCAGTAATGCATTGTTTTTACCAAACATGAGCATGAGAAAGTGGCTTGGCTCCTCTGGTTAAAACTGTGTGAGCTGAAATGTCTGCCCCCTGCTGGCAATAGCTCTCTATGGATCAAATCTTCCCAAATTATAACTGCTTTCTTGTATGTTCTGCAGGAACTTCACTCTGCAACAGGTGTCTTTCTCATTGGCTGACATCACACAAAGTTACCGAAGCAACCCTGAGAGAACCAAGGATGCTCTTCACAAGGTCAGCTTGTACAACCTGATGAATATAGTGAGGTCATTCTTCAGATTTCGTTTTCTTTCACATGCAGACTTCCAGTGTGAATAGCACCCTAAAATATTGCTTTTTAGGCAGGGTCGTGATCAGTATTTGTGTTTCTACTGTCGGCCAGTTATGGGTAGTCATAATGTGCTTTGACGTTTTGTTACTCTTCATGTATTTGGTTGGAAACTGAGCAAGTTAAAGATGTGAGTGGGACAAACTAGAGATGTGGTCGTTGTGGTGGTAAGGTTTTGCTGCTAACGTTTGTGTGTGTGCGTGTGTGTGTAGATTCAGCAGTATTTGGACAGAAATAACCAGCGGCAGTCTGACAGAGGAGAAATTCAACAAGTGTTCAGGGCTCATCAGTCTGAAAAGGTAAGAAGTGTTGAAGAAAAGAAAGGCAACTGAGCCAGTGAATTAATGATAATAGAATACTGCTGATTGACATATATATCAAAATATGTCATTTGAATTTTTTATTCAGAACAGGATTTTATTTTTGTCACAGTAAAAGAAAATTACTTGCTAAATATATTCTTAACTTAGTCTTCAGAAAACACAGGACCATCCCACTAACCCCCCCCCCAAAAAAAAAACTTAAAGGCCAGGTAGCATGTGCTAAGGTCACAGGGATGATGAGAGGGGGCAGATACGCAAATGTAATCTACTGTATGTGCATAAGTGTGAATTTCCATATGTGAGACATGCATATATACACATAAATGAAAAGCATGTGTGGAAATATTACATATGAAACTAACTAGAAATTGGAATATACTGACATATTTGTTTAGCCCACAATAATGAGCCAGTAAATGTTTGTATATACACAAAACAGTCAACAAGCATAAACTCTTGAAATTAATGGGAAATTAATAAGAAAAACATATAGAATATTGCTTTAGTTAATTTATGTACAGAAATTAAATATGTTTAATTCATATAGTGCTTTGGTCACCATGTTATCCTGTGTTGAATTTAATATTTTTAGGTCCTAAAACTACATCAAGAGAATCCAATAAAACAAATAATACAAAAATAAGATTAAATAAAATATAAAAATAATAAAAAAAAAATCCCCAAAATTTCATATCTGTGAGTGGCAAAAGTATGCAAACCTTTCAGTATCAGGTGTGACTCCATCGTGCCGCAATAACAGGAAGTAAATGTTTCTGGTAACTTCATCAGTCCTGCACATCAGTTAGATCGCCCAGATGGATCACCTGAAACTCTGCAATGGTTTTCCACATTCCACAACATTTTGATTTCAGTGAGTTTAGGGCCAATCAAAAATACTTACTTTAACTTTTTTTATTTCACCATCTTTGGTAGAAAGACCTGTGTTTAAGGCTGTCTTGTTGTCTTGCTGAATGGCCTTGAGATCCAGTTGACAGACGACAAGACATCTTCCTTTAAATTTTACTGCTTATTATTCATGATTTATAATTCCATCAATGATTGCAAGTTGTCAAATCCCAAATGTATCAATGCAGGTCCAATCCATGATGGTACCAGCACCATGTTTGTTTTGGGTTTTTTTGTCCTCATATGCCATGAATATTGGTGGTCTGGATGTGGTGTGGTGGATGGAGATTGGGGAACAGATTAGGAGGATGAGAGCAAGTCAGAGGTCTACCGCTCACTGCTGTCCTGTAGCCTGCATTGTCAGGAGCAGCAACCAGGACACCTCTTGTCTAGTTGGTCCCACGACACCTCCAGGAGGTTAAACAGTGATCACTGGCATCCCAGAGTTGCCCCCCTAATATCAGCTATCACTGCTCCTCGCATCTTTTTTTTTTTTTTTTATTGCTGAGTAATATGAGCTTCTAGCACTGCAGAGAGCTTTTTTTTAATCAGTTTTTAAACTATCTTTCCAGGCTCTGTGAAACTCTTCTGAGTTACTGGAACACCAACTTCTTTCTAATTTCCTCGATGTCTGCTTTAAGGCAGCCTCCTCAGATTCATTACTTTCTTTTTGAGAGGGGCAGTATTATCAAGATTTGAACGCAGTGTGGCCATAGTGCTAGTCACAAGGTCATCAACCTGCGTATGGGAGAAATCCTCATTTAAATTTAGATATGGCTTTGTTGGGAATGATGACCAAATGTTCTCTTTAAATTTAGCCACAGCAGCTTCAGATAAACATCTTCTATAGCTGAATTTATTCCTCAATGCTGTGGAGCCCATTAAAGTAAACTCAAATGTAATAAGGTAATGGTCAGACAGGAGAGAGTTTTGGGGAAGAATTGTTAGCTTGTCAATTTCAATGCCATAAGTTAGAACAAGATCAAGGATATGATTGTAGAAGTGAGTGGGTTCATTCACATGCTGGGAAAAGCCAATTGAGTCTAGTAGGGAAAGAAACCCAGAACTAAGGCTGTCGCTTTCTACATCAACATGTATATTGAAATCTCCCAGAATAATGATTTTATCTGTACTAAGTACTAACTCTGATATAAACTCAGAAAACTCTGATAGGAATTCTGAGTACGGACCAGGTGGACGGTACACTGGAACTAACAGAACTGGTTTTTCACCTTTCCAGTCCGAGTGGGAGAGACTAAGAGTGAGGCTTTCAAAAGACCTGAAGCCAGATTTTGTTCTGGGGTTGATTAATAGGCTTGACTGAAATATTGCAGCCACCCCCCCTCCTCGACCTGTGGTACAGGGGGGGGGGGTGTAGCTTCATTAATGCTAACATACTCATCCTGCTGCAGCCACGTTTCAGTTATACAAAATAAATCAATATGGTGATCAGCTATGAGATCATTAACTAGTAGAGATTTTGATGATAATGATCGAATGTTCAACAGTCCACATTTGATTACAGACACCTGACTCTCTTTGTACATTCAAATTCCTTGTTTTTTTCTGGAGGTTTGCATACTTTTGTTGATCATACATATCTAGTATTGCATGGTTTATACTTTTATACTTAGATAATACTTTGTCTCATTTGTCTAATTAGCTCTCTTTGTCTTGTGTTGAAGTCTGAGGATGTCTTGTACATGTTAATTAAAAACCAATATCAATATACCCAGAGGATTTCTATACTGCATATGATAATTATATAGGTAACTTAATATAGATGTCAAATATTACATCTGTAAGACAGAGCACTAAGTCATTGTAGCTTTAACACCCAGTCAAATGACTAAAGTATATATCCTGAAAAACTTAGTAAATTATATTTGAAGTCTTATGGTCAGCATTATTAGGGATACCATGCAGGAAGCATTGCACGCAAACAGAGCAGGTACATGTTCTCAACAACAACCAGTAGGGCTCTGCACTCAGCTCTTCAGTTCACAGTTAGTATGTGATGAATCAAACTGAAATGAGGCTGGTTGGATTGAAAAACTCTCCCAGCTTGCCTCCAGCTTTGTGTCTTCAGCTCTTTTCGTCTGTGATGTGCAGTTGGTCCAAGGGATGTGTCAGCATTTGGAGAGAAGCCTTCAGCAATTAAACCCTTCCAGCATTCAGAAGGGTCAGTCTGACATCCTGACGGCGCAAGAGGTGCTGCACAATGCCAGGAAGTCCTTCAAGGTACATGCTTCTCCCCATGAATTATATAATTCTGCATCAAGATCAAATCAAATCAAATCGAATCAAATTAGATTTATTTATATAGCGCACTTTACATATAGAGCAGGTCTAGACCAAACTCTTTATATAATTATTTAAAGAGACCCAACAGATCCCCCGATGAGCAAGCACTTGGTGACTTTAAGAGGCAGAAACCTCGGGCAGAACCAGGCTCAGGGGGGGCGGCCATCTGCCCCGACCGGTTGGGTTGATAAATGAAGATAATAACAATCAAACTGTAGAAAAACTTGAGGTGCCAAATTGCAGTTTATAATTCTAATAATATCTACACAAAAATGTTCGGTTTGAAATGGCACAAAGAGGTTTTCATGTGTACAATTTTAATATTTTGGTTGACTGAGAGCTGCAGAGGTTGACCCAGGTATCACACTGCAAGCTTTCCATTTAATTTCATTTATTCATTCCAATCAAGTGATTGGAAAGGAAAGGAGCAGGGTGAAGAAAACTTATAATACCTGCTCCTTCCTGAAAACAATCAACTGTTTACATCAGATGAGTTACCATCAAAAAAGAACAAAAACAAATCTGAAATCCATAAATACAGTTATTTCATCACGTTTTTGTATAACTTTCCTTATATCTTTATATACGTGTTTTTAAATTGATAAATATTTGTACAGCTCTTCTCTTCCATTGTTACAGAATTCCAACACCAACAACAGAAATACACATTTGTTTCAAAGTAGTCCGTGCGATTTGGTGTTTGAAATTAAATTTCCTTAAATAATTGCCTTCCAGTGATACGAGCCATAATGGTGCATAAAGGCATAAGTGAACAATATGAAATCCTCATCGCTTTGTAAGTGATTTCTTAACCAGTCTAAAACAACTCCTCTCATACCATATCAATATAATTTAGAAATTAAAGTATTTTGATCTAACGTATCAAATGTTTTCTTTAAATCAATAAACACTCCTATTGTGTATTTTTTATTATCTATTGCAGTTGGGATTTCTTCTATTATGTTAATTAATGCCAGAGCAATAGATCGGCTTTAGTTTAATAAATTATTCTTTTCAATAAAAGAATATAATTTTTGTACAAATATTTTTCACATGAGTGACGTCTTTAATGGCCAAGATGGCGACAGAGTGATGTCAACTACACACCTGTCAGAGCCAAGATGGCCACTAATCGCAGTTTGAATGGCGTGAAAAAAGAGAGAGAGAGCGAGAGAGAGACGATGAGGTCCTCGGGCGTAGTGACTGAAGTTGCAGTAAAAGATCTGAGATCACACAATCACAATCAAGGCAAGGTGAATGTAGAGTGTGTGAGGTGTGTGTGAGGGGGAGAAAAGAGAAGGTGAAAGAGATTACAAACGTCACCACAGTTGATAATTACAATATCACTACACAATAGCGCAGCCAGCGAACTGAGTTCACGGGTCGGGTATTAGTTTTAGTGACGGCCGACACCAGATCTGCAGCACCAATCAAGTTTACAGCTTATGGGACTTAAGGGAGATAAAACCAACAAAGCAAAGTAAAGCAAAACAAGATACCAAATAAAAAGAAACACACGCTATTCTGATTGTCTCTGCCCAGACGTAAGCCTCTTACTTTTGTTGCTCCGCTCCTCCGAAGTGAGGGAGTAAAAGGGAGAGAGAGAGATCCGCTTTGAGTGTCCGCAGCGCGTTCTTTGGCTCGGTCAAGCTGTCCGTGTGACTGGCGTCCAGCCAATGTCCGCGTTCAGTTCCTGTTCAAACTCGGATCCTGTGGATCCTGGGTCGTGGCGCCATTTTAAAACAACTCTGGCCCAGGCTTCTGGAGGGACACGTAGGCCTCACTATTGTTCTTTTCAGAGCACGTTTGGAGATCCCAACAATATGCAGGCTAAGATAATGTGGGATAATGTAGGCTTTGGTAATGTGATTTCCTCATTATCCACAATCCTAGACTCCGCTTAGTTCTTTCTTTTATCCAGCTCTTTGATCTTTTTCTTAATATCACATATGTCCTTCTTCACCACGTCAAAATTCAGAGTAGTTTCCAGACAGAATTCTCTGATTTCTCTCAAAAACTGAGTGAATCCTTCCACGCTTTCCTCTTCAGACGCCAAGTCCGGTATTTAGCGTCCTCTTTGTGCAGAAGTTTTTCTCCTGGGCATTTTCCTCCTTATTCCCAGCTCTTTGACTTCCTTGCTTACAGCGTTGTAGCCTCTGCTGCAATGCTTAATGTTGCTTAATCTTGCTTTCTGAGATTTAGGAAATCGACCAGTTTTGGCCGTGTTTGAGCAACTCCTTTCTGCTCCACATGGTACCAACCTTATCCTTTTAAACATGACGGGAAGAATACTAGAAACACAATTCAGCTTAAAAAATACACCAAATATGCGTAACATTATGACCACCTGCCTAATATTGCACTGGTCCCCCTTTTCGATGTATGTGGCAGTTGGTGTTGTACTGGGTTTCCTATGATAATCCAGTGAATGTGTATGATTCCACTAATATCCATTTCCTCTGCAGGTACTTCCCTCTCTGTATGAAGCTGGCAGGAAGTGGACATCAGATGAAGATTTGGTGAACTGCATCCTTACTGATGCTGCTACTGCACTGACGAATGAGTTCACACAAGGCATTCAGGTGCACCCCGAAATACAGTCACTGTGCATTTCCTCACACGGATTAAACTGTAGAGGAGCAAGTCTCCTTCAACATGAAGGGCCAATTGGAATCAAAGTATCTCTGAAAAGAGAAATACTGGGTGCTCGTGGTTTTGTTGTGGCAAGTACAAAGTGCTTTTGAAGCATTTCCCTTTGAGCAAAACCTGAGGCTCAAAAGGACAGAAAGATGAACACTGGTTAGTCAAGATACGTATCAGATTATGCTTACAACCAATAGCAAAACATTACAGTGCATACAATTATCCACTACAAATCTCTCTAAAAACACGAGAAAGAGTCCATGTGCAGCTCTTTAAATACAAATGGGGTAAGAACAGTGACTTATTCAACTAAGTCTGCAATCAATATCAAAAGAGACTGGTAAGTAGTGGTTTTATATCAACAATGGTATTAAAATGATAAACTAAACATTAAACTTTATATTACTTTCAGATTCTTTACAGCAGCCCTGAGGGCTCAGCACACTGATTTTAAAACATGTAAAACACATTTCCTGTTTGCTGCGACAGCTGTGTGGGTGGAGGGGGCCATTCCTCCTTTCTGGTGTTGCCATGGCCGTGGCCTCTGTCTCCGGCATGGTGGGTGGGGGGGGTGCTGGCGGTGACCGCCGGCAGCTGCCTGTTGTTGGATCGCAGCGGCTGCCGTTCCCCTGTTGCTGCACTATGCTGGGGGGACTTCTGGATTCCCTGTGGCCCCCACCAGCCAGGCCCTAACTCGTCTGCCTCTTAAACTGCACGTACATCACGCTTCACCTACTCTCCACTACAGCCACAGTTAGGTACACCACATACATCATACACAAGATTTGAATGCACCACACCTTGGGGGACAGACTAGGGCGGGTTCAGGGGGCGCTCTGTCACGCAGCAACATGTTGGGTCACATCATGGAGAGTTATTGAACCCTAGCTAAAATGGGCTTAGCTGTTCTTTCATTCCATCACTATGCACCCTATCTTTGACTCGGCTCCTCTGCTGGGACACCTTCACCTATCTGGCCTCCCAGCTCTCCAGAGATCTACTCAGAAACGCTCTGGACTCTCTTAATCCTGAGTGAGGTGGCAGGAAAAGCACAGCATCCTTCACTCCACCACTTCCTACCAGCACCACCTGCTTCCCTTCTCCTGTCCAAACCCCCTCTGCTTCTTGTCTGTCCTTTGTTCCCCCAAGGTGTAGCACTGCTACACTAAGGTCATTCCACTCAATTAAAAAAAAAAAAAAAAAAAAAATCAATAAAAAAACATCTAGCTTCCAAGGAGGGCTGATGATGGTCACACACATGCATTGAAATAAAATATTTAGCTGCATCGATGTGTATGTTCAAAAAGTGCAAAAATACTTACAGTAATAAGATCCGTGTCAGGGCTGAAGAAACAGAACTCCAAAGCAGCGATAGATCAAGTTGAGCAAAGTCCTTTTAATAGTAAAAGTGACAACAAAAGTAGACCGTGTGAAAACAGTTGCAAAACACAAAGTACAACAAAAAGAGGGAACAGAGACTGAGCTTAACGTTCTAGCAAAACAAAGTACAACTGAAAAAAGATAATGACAAAAGCAGAGGCTTAAGAAACGGAACCAAGGGCGAGGCAGAGGCAAGCATGACAAAGGCACACCGCATAACTTGGGCAAAGAGGGGAAAAAAAAGGTCTCTGGGAATTGGGAAATCACAAGAATAGATGCACACAATCACCAAACAGGCAGGATACTCCGGCAGCAAAGAGCACTCTGAGGAGGGTACATATGGGGGGTTGATTGTAGGTCAATGCAGGGCAGGTGCGCCTCGTCAGCCCAGGGAGGAGGAGTACAAACGCCCACTGGGACAGAACACGAGGAGGACCAGGGGAACCAGGAGCACAACATGTAGGGCAGGCAGGACATGACCCATGACAATCTATTTTATACTATATATTCACTCGCCCAGCAGGCTCAGCATATTGAAAACCTCTTTTTAAACGTTCCCACTATGCATTATGATTACAGGTTTGATATTTTATACTCTGAATTTGGGAAGTGAGGAAGGGCCAGAAACATCATGGCTTAAAAATCATGTTGCTGTGTGTCCCTGGACTGGAAACATTTCCAGTGTACTGCGAAATATTTCCTTTGTGTTTCCTTAATGTGTTGTACTTGTGTTGTCAAATTCATTTGGAATGCATGGAGCTCTCTGAGCCATTGTAGTTCTGACCACCTTGGGATCGTCCACGGAGAATGACTGCAAAGAGCAGGAAACTGGAGTGAGCTGATCGCACTAGCACGTCATACATGGTCCATATAAACTACTGCAGTAAGACGCTGTGTATGAATATGTTAGACAACCCTAGCTACTCCTTTGATGCAGAATAGAGTCATCTGCAGAAATTATTTTAGGATCTAGTCACAACTTCGCAGCCATTGAACATGTGACTAATAACTGAATCTATAACAGAGTAAGATGTGACTGGATCCTGGTCGGATCCTCCATCAGGCCTGGTCTTTGGACTGGACTCTGTCTCACCCTTGACTCAGATTTAACATGTTATTGTCAATCTGTGTCACGCTGTGTGTTCCAGGAGATGGCTCAAGGATTGATGCAGAGTGCAGAGGCAGTGTGTCCACGGCTGGTCCAACGATCAAGTGTGTGTGAGTGCCTGTCAGAGTGTGTTTCCAAAAGGAGCAGACAGACACACACATTCCTAAGAAGCAGTCTGGTGGAGAAGACAGGGCAGATCATCATCAACAGACTGTGGTAATAACACCTACATGAGGTAGTGCTGTTTCAGCCTGTGCAATAAACCTTAGACACCTGAGATACTGCATGGAATGATTGTAGAAACTGCCTTCTCAACCGCTGGGTTTGATAGGACATCGGCTCTATGAACAGTTAACTGATAAGTGTAACAGTGAAAAAAGTAAAAGCCATAGGTAATAATGTTATCAATGGCACTGATGGTAATTTTAATATGGCTCTGATGCCAGCATTCACTTCATTTTATGTTAATAAAAACAAAACAAACATTGAACTTGCATGAGGATTATAATGAAGGCATTGCTATAACTGCAGCCTCACAGGTCTACCAATGTTGAAATGAACATCAGGTGCAAAGGAACACATCATTGTCCTGCTGGGTTCTGTAGCAGGACAATGATCCAAAGCACACCAGCTGGTCCATTTCTGAATGGCTTAAAAAAAAAAAAAAACAATGAGGGTTTTGGAGTGGCCTGGTCAAAGTCCAGACCTGAACCCAATCGAGATGCTGTGGCATGACCTTAAAAAGGCGGTTCATGCTCGGAAACCCTCCAGTGTGGCTGATTTAAAACAATCCTGCAAAGAAAAGTGGGCCAAAATTCCTCCACAGCGACGTGAAAGTCTCATTCCAAACGCTGGACTGTAGTTGTTGCTGCTAAGGGGGGTTCAACCGGTTATTAGGTTTAGGGGGCAATTACTTTTTCACATGTAGGTTCAGATGGCTTTTTTTCCCTTAATAAATAAAATCAGCACTTAAAACTGCATTTTGTTTACTTTTGAGTTATCTTAAACTTATATTTAAGTTTGCTTGATCTGAAATGGCTAAGAGTGACAAACGTGCAAAAAAGTAAGAAATCGGTAAGAGGGCAAATGCTTTTTCACGGCACTGTAGATTGAGATGATTGTCCTGAGCCTGGTTCTGAGCCTGGTTCTGAGCCTGGTCCTGAGCCTGGTTCTGAGCCTGGTTCTGAGCCTGGTCCTGAGCCTGGTTCTGAGCCTGGTTCTGAGCCTGGTTCTGAGCCTGGTCCTGAGCCTGGTCCTGAGCCTGGTTCTGAGCCTGGTTCTGAGCCTGAGGTTTCTGCATTTTAAATTTTTTTTTTTTTTTTCTTGCAACTGGCTCATGGAGGGATCTGTTGGGTCTCTTTATATCATTTTCAAGTCAAATCAAGAGTTTGGTCTTGATGTAACTTTGTTATGATTTGGTGCCATATGAATAAATTAGATTTTGTAATATAAATTTTTAATTTATAATTACAAACTGATTGATCGTTGACAACTTTGTCTCTAGTTCTAAAACTTCTGTTTTCCCTTTTTTCACCCATCCAGTGAACTCAGACAATCGCTGTGTTTCTCTTTGGCTGAAAGCATCATAGAACAACTTCAACAGGATCTGACAATGGCACAAGGCAAAGTGGTGAGCAAGTGTGAGCGTCTGTATGTGTTTGTGTGTGAACTCTTGGCGACTGCAGAAATGTTTTCATATAATAATTTCATTCAAAAAACCTGACAACAACAGGTAGTCTTTAGTTAAATAGCAAAGAGGTGAGTTGAGAATGTTTAGCCCACCTTAGTAAAAAGACTGTAAAAGGGGGAAACTGCTTCATCACCATGCCATGAATCCCTGGTGTGTAAGTTGATATACAAGCATACGACCACTGAATGTTGTACTAATAAACTGAATCATTATCACTATAGTCACACAAAATTATTAAAACTAAAATAAAATGTTAACAGAGTGTGTGTCCATGGTTCCATGCTTTTGACACCATTGACCATAATATTTTAAAGACTGGAACATGAACATGGAACATGGGACTAAAGGAACTGCAAAAAGATGGTTCAAATCATACCTATCAGACTGATATCACTTTGTTCATGTTAACATTGATGCTTCCTCGCGCACTTTAGTTAATCATGGGGTTCCACAAGGTTCTGTCCTTGGCCCAATCCTTTTCACCTAATATATGTTTCCCTTAGGCAATATTATCTGGAAGCACAGCATCAATTTTCACTGTTATACAGACGATATTCAGTTTTACTTTTCAATGAAGCTGAATGAAACTAATCAGCTAATCCGACTTCAGGCCTGGATGACATGCAACTTTTTCTTCTGCACTCAGACAAAAATTAAGTTTTTGTACCTGGCTCTCAGCATCTTAGAAAAGCATAATCTGTTCATCTAACCACTGTGGATGGCATGAGTTTGGCCTCCAGATCCACTGTAAGGAATCTTGGAGTCATTTTTTGACCAGGACATTTTGTCCCTCATATAAAACAAGTCTCTAGGACAGTTTTCTTTAGCCTATGCAATAATGCAAACATCAAAATCATCCTGTCTCAGGATGATGCAGAAAAACTAGTCCATGCATTTGTCACCTGTCAACTAGACTACTGTAACTCATTACTATCTGGATGTCCAAACAAATCTCTGAAAGGCCTTCAGTTAATTCAGAACGCTGCTGCATGAATATTAACAGGAACTAGGAAAAGAGATCACATCTCTCCTGTTAGCTGCTCTTCATTGGCTGCCAGTAAAATACAGAGTAGAATTCAAAATCCTTCTTTTAACATCTAAAGCTCTTAATGGCCAAACTCCATCATATCTCAGAGAGCTCATAGTTCCTTACTGTCCTAGCAGGCCACTCCGCTCTCTAGATGGAGGTTTACTTGTGGTTCCTAGAGTCTCCAAGAGTAAATCTGGAGGCAGATCGTTCAGTTATCAGGCTCCTCTTCTATGGAACCAACTTCCAGCATCAGTCCGGAGGCTGGACTCTGTCGCAGCTCTCAAGATCAGGCTTAAAGCGTTTCTGTATGACAAAGCCTACAGTTGAATATTTAAGGTTTAATTACTGTTTTTCTTTTAGCTGTCCTGCTTTGGGCCTAGACTCCTCGGGGTGGCACTGAACACCTCTCTCTCTTTCTCCCCCATGCATGTACATTACTACCTCACGTCTCTAACTTTGTTTCTTCCCGTAGTCTGTGTTTTGTCCCTCCTGTCCTACAGGTGCTGAATCATCTCTGCTCCATGTTCCCACTCAGTACCTACTTCTGCAAGATTTACCTGAAGTTATCATTTAACACTACTAAATGCTTCCCTTTGTAACCTCTTCTTTTCCCATACTGCTAATATTTAATAGTGCACAATTAGTGAAACTAGGTTGCTATCACTGTATGTTTTCGGTATGTTTTGTTTGTATTTTCCATGGCATCTTCTCTTCTCCTCCCCCATATCTCTCTCTCTCTCTCTCAACCCAACTGGTCAAGGCAGATGGCTGCCCCCTTGCCACTGTCACAAAGTGCCAACTCCATAAAGAGTTTGGTTTAGACCTGCTCTATGTGTAAAGTGTCTTGATGAAATGTCGCTATATGTACAGTACAGGCCAAAAGTTTGGACACACCTTCTCATTCAAATGAATAGGAAGGTGTGTCCAAACTTTTGGCCTGTGAATAAATTTGATTACATTTAATTTAGATTGATTAGGGGTGTTGTTTTTTTTTTTTTTTTCGTTTACTGTGCAGGATTACCTTTTGAAAGAAAATTCACACAACACTCTGAACATACCGGAGCTGCGTCTATCTGACAGCAACTTTCCAACTGATGATGTAAGGAACAACTAACCCTCTTTATCTCCCTATTCAGCCTGTTGTTCATGCATTCACTCCTGTTATTTTTATTCTGTCAATCAACAGTATAGTCCAGCAATTTGGAGAAATAGTTTCAACACCAAGAGCCTGAGGCCTGCCTCTTCAATTAAGAGTAAGACACTGTCACTATGACAATGTGATCAATAATGCCTCTCTCTCTCTATCTGTCTCGCTCACTCTCTCTCTCTCTCTCTGTCTCTCTCTCTAATAATTATACATAGTGATGAGAAAAACCTGCATATTAGTTAAACAGGTTCTATAATTATTTATTGTGTTTATGGACTCTTCAATGCAATATAATAACATTTTTTTTAAATGATGGCCACAGTTAGAGGAAACTAGACCATAATGGATTCGGAGGTGGGGCTACTGTGTGATTGGCCAACTTTGGCACCAAATCATGATATACTACAGAGTAGGTCAGATCCAGCCTTCACTCCTCCTCAGCTCCAATTTCTTCTCCTAATATGGTTTCTACTGGTAAAAAAATTAAATAACAAGATGCCTGACAGACAAATTACAAACTGAAGATAAATATATTTATGTAGTTTAGGGGAGTGAACCCGATGACTCTTAGATTATAGGCAGTAATTCATTGTCTTTCTACTGTGTTGTCTGTCCTTTCTATGTACAGACAACACTGTCTACAGTCTAATGACGCTCCAGAGAAACGCTGGCAATCAGGTCATAATTTATAGATGTAAGGGAAGATGTGGCAATATAATTCAAAAATTATTTTGAAGATGAGTGAGGTGAAATTTATCATGAACAGGTGGAATAGCCCCTGACAGGAAGTGGCCATCAGTTGAAGGTTCCTTTCATTACAAGGACACTGTAAAAGGTGATGATAAAGACAGTAGTGAACAATCCCTGAGACATAAAAATCATGATTGACTGGATTTTATCAAATCTGCTTCCAACGTTAACTTAAAATGTTCCTGGTCTGGCAGTCCCCAGATTATTCAATTTATTTTAAACTATATAATCATCTTTAGTAGTCAGATTATTGGTATTACTTTGTTTTTATCTTGTGCTTTCAACATCATTGAAAATAGGGCTTGCCTTCAATGATCGAGAATAAATAAAGGTTGAGTGGATAAATTAAAATTTCAATAAATGATAGTTTAAGTAAAATATCAAGAAATTCTTAATTTTTCGTCACAATGATGGGTTTCCTTGTGTTCTATAGTTGAGGTCAGAAAGAATTAGGTCAATATCTCATGTAGCATCTTTAGAACATGGAGGAGACCCCTCAGCTAAAATACTAATGCTGCCACCATCTCGATCACCATCTTGAACTGTGACAGGCTAATCACTGGTCCTATGTGCAGTACAGTGCCTCCTCTGTTACCTCTTTGTGTGGCTCTGTTTAAATGATTATTTCTCTGTTGTATGCTCAGCTCCGCCCCCTCCTTTTTTTACTGCACCCTCAGAAGATTCACCATGTCTTCCCCATTAAGTTAAGCATACCCTAGACAGCCACAGATGCATCTTCCCCTACTTTCCTTGCTCTGTCTACCTTTCTTTGTGCATTTCCTCTCATCACTGATACTGCTTTTCTCTCAGGTCTCCTGGATGCAGACTGTGAGCAGCACAGCAGGGACAGAGGAACAGAGAGAGAGAGTAGTGGAGGTGCTGGAGATGAGGGTGGGGGAGAATCAAGATGTGGCCTCCCTCAGTTGCCAACAGCAACCCCCCTGTCACTCATGGCCTCAAGCCCCTCCCCTTCCCCTTCCACTTCCCCGTCCCCCTCCCCCCCAGGATGGAGGGTGAGGAGGTGGAGGGAGGGGGAGGTAGACGTGGTGGATGCTGCAGCAGCGATATCAGGAACAAGAAAAGCATCGTTCATTCCTCCTCCTATTTTCCCCCTCCTTGATTCCATCCACACCCGAGCACCCGAGGAGGAGGCAGCTGGCCAAGGAGGCTCACCCAGACGAGAGACTCCCTTCCCTGGCTGTGGACCCAGCCCAGGCCCCCTCCGTGGCTCTGGATCCCCAGCTTCTCTCATGGAGCCTCTACCTACCCAGGGACAGACTCTAAAACACTACACTGCCTCCCGACCACGGCCACGACGCACATATACACAGCCCCCCTCCTCCAGGCCTCAGGTAAGAACACATAGACATATACAGAAATATTTAGCAGTGACCACACATACATACACGCACACACAAGGACGATTTGTATGAACATGCTGAATATATATTACATTTGTATCAGCACACACTTTTCATGTTTACATATGTACACACAGCTTGTGTTTGTAGAATGCACTCAGAAATACAGAGCTACAGTAAAATGTAGAAAACCAGATGCAGGGAAAGATAGATGAAGGATAGGAGGAATGAAGCATAAAGGGAAGGGTAGATGGAGTGGGAAGCTAATCACACGACTACAGAGGATCCCCCGAGGAGAAAACTATAGAATCCATTGCTCTCCACTGCTCTCTAGCTAATTATTTCTATGATGCTGTAATATTATGGTAGCCATCTTTTTTTCTTTGCAATCTCTTGCTCCATGTAGACATGTGCATGCATGCGTGTGTGTGTGTGTGTGTGTGTGTGTCTCTATGAGAGAAAAACAGAATAGACACATGAATTTTGGGAGTGGTGTTCCCTGGGTTGTTCCTGCTGCTGATGCCCCTCTCTTACTCTCTGTTTCTCTTTATCTTGCTCTCTCCAGGGACTGCTTTCACTAACTCAATTATTCATGCTTCCACATTAATGGGGGTCTGTGCTGTAACTGTGTAAATGGGGGAAAAAAGAGAATTTCTCTACATCAACGCTGACCTTGAGTTTGTAGATTATATCTTCTGCGTGATTTCAGTTTTTGAAATGTGCACATTTGACGGTTGTGGTAAAAATTACTGAGAGTTTCTGGATCCTGATGGAAGCTGTGCAAGAGTAAATGTTTTTGTCTTTGAATTTGGATTGAAAACTTCTTACATAAGTAATTCTAATAGCAAAGAGATGCTAGCATTAGCTAATCAGCATCCAAGTGTTTGCATTAGGATGCTGGCATGCAAATTTAGAATTATTTCATCCATTAGGAGCAAGAGCCTGTTGTTCTACTGGATTTACGTTTAGTAGAGGAGCAGCTGTCAACATCCTCAATACATCTGAGAAGCTGGAATTATTTTGAAGTCTTTGATATACACAGGTGAAAAATAACATGGTGTCCGCAAAAAAAAAAATATATACATATTATTAACAAGTTCAAACATGGGAAATAACTGACACGCTATCCTACACGATGAAACACACAAAAAGTTTCTGCTGTCAGGAGCAGCAGCTTTTTTTTTTACCTTTATTTTACATGGATAAATGTTTGAGAAGTAATTCTCATTTACAAACATGACCTGGCCGGGCAGAGTGGCCTCAAAAATGAGAAGGTCGTGTTTTTGGTTCATGGTCTGGGTCCTTTCTGTGCGAGGGGGATAAATGGCAGGAGTAAGAAGAAGGATAAGTGACTGAGCAATAACAGAAAACAGGGGAGAAGTAATGTGTATTTGTGAGAATGTACAGGTATGCGTGTGAATGAAGAAATGGTCTGAAGTAAAGGAGAGAATGTGTGTGCATGTGATGTGTGTATGTGAAGGTGATAAAAGAAGTCAAATATAAAAGTTTCCGGCTGTTTTGTAAACCGTTTGCTGCTGCAAAGTGAAAGGAGTTGCGGACAAAAATAGTAGCGATACTGGGAATGGTGAGCTTGATGTATTCACTTGACCTAGTGTGTTAATTATTATGGGCAAAGTGAAAAAGAGATTGCAGATATGGTGGTATCTTTCCCAGGATTGTTTAATAGACAACGTGAAACCAATGATGGAGCCGCCGGGTCTGAAGGGAGCAGCAGCCCACCAGTTTATAGAGATCACAAAGGTGTGTGTGGAAAGGTGCATTAATGGTAAAGCAGATGGCTGAGTGATGAAGAGTGTCCAGCTTTTTGAGGGCAGTGCTTGGTCCCATTTTGTGGATGATATCGCCGTAGTCCAGAATTGAGAGTATTGCCATCTTGATCAGGGCCGTTCCTCTGCTTGGCAGCTTGAGTGAAAGAATCTTTGTTACGGAAGAAAAAAGCTACTCTGGCTTCGACTTTAGTCTGAAATTTGTTGATGTGTGTGGTGAAAGACAGAGATGCATTCAACCAGATACTTAGGTATTTGTTGGAATTGACATAGTCCGAATCCGAGCCATCGGCAGTAGATCTTGGGAAGTCCGGGGGCATCATTGTTTCCAACTAAATTATGCATTTGGTCTTATTAGCATTTAGGTATAAATGCTGGTTGTGAAAGGACTGTTCAACAGAGGTGAAGCTGAGTTGAAGAGTACATGTTGTTGTGCGTAGGATTTTGTATATTATTGCCTCTTATCAAGTCCTAATCTGAAGGGATGTCCTTTACTGTGGATTGACACTTACTGAAGGAAGGAGTGTAACAATGGCTTCATTTATGGGGTTTTTATTAATAAAAAAAGGGGAAATAAAAACGTGCTCATTATATACAGGTGTAAATCAAAGCATAAACTCGGAGAAACAGGTGAGCTTGGATATGTAAATGGAATGGCATGATATAACAATGATAATTAAGCGGCTGGTGATTCTTGAGGATTTGGGCAAACGAATGGCAGATCGTTTATCAAAATACAAGGGGGAGTCTGTCTGAGGAAGGAGAGCTCTAAAACTAAACTTGATTCACTGTTGTCTAATATCCATGCCTCTCACCACTCAGAACAACCAGCTGGGGAGGCAGATAAACGCCACCTTACTTAGGAGACGACTCAACTGGCCACGCAGAGCAGGAGATGTCTGACGAGAGTGGCCGTGTCGAGATCCTCCGTCATGGCCTCCCAAGTTAGACTGGTCCTCGGCTGAAGTGGCTGTCCGTCTGGCTCGTCCCTCTTCAGCGGCAGAGTTGTATTTCGTGTGATTGGCTTGGTTATTAAGTTAATATCCGAATTATTCTTCTCTTTCCTGATGAAAACAGACTGGAGCAGTGGGCAGCACAAGCGGCCCTGGTTACCACGGCAACTCAAGACGCTGGAGGCGGAGTGCCGTGCAGCCAAACTTGTTCCGATCTCCAGTAGCTTCAGCTTTAAGTTAGAACTTAGCCCCTGTAGCTTAGCCGCTAAATTCTGACTTCTGAGTTTCTTTTTCTGTTGTGGTTGTTATTGCTTTGTCAAGTCTCCTGGGGAAGCTCTCATCTTCAGAACTTCCCCAGAACTCCACCAATTCAGGACTCCATAAAATTTCATTTTGACTACTTTTATTCGGGGGCCGACCCACGGGAGTGGTCTGTGGTTGGCGCAAATTCGGTCCAATCAAATTTCTCCCTTTAGCTTCAGGGCATAGCAGGGGCGGTGTTTGGGTTTTAACTCCGCCTTTCATTCACCCAAGTATGAAGTTATATATAAAACAAAGATAAATGGATCATTTTGATAAGTACAGTTTTCTCTGCTTGTTGTAGTTACTTCGGTGGACATGGTTTTATCTGATTCACTGTAAAACATAATTAAATGGTTATTAGTTAATCACAACATCACAGAGCACACAAACAAATGATCTAAGAAAAGAACATTTTCATGCATATCTTGACTGCAGAACTGAATGACTATGGACAGTGTTTGAAGTTTCTTTTTCGTTTTACAGAACAGTTATAGGCAACAACCAAGCCCATAGATTACCGTGCTTGGTTCCGGTGGTTCGTCATTCAGGTGGTGTTGCTACATAAGTTGAATAGCTTCTTGTCCAGTGTAAATTCTGTCTGCCAAACTATCTCGTAGAAAAATGGTTCAAGCAGCTGTGAAGTCCTCTTCTCGCGGGGGAATCAGTTCAGCAGTTTTGCAGTCTCTTATTTGATCGGAATATCCATTTTCTTATTATATGAATCTTTGTGTCCTTGATGGCCTGGATGCATTCCAGAGCGCCAATATTACAGCCGTCGCCTGATAATGTTATCAGGCCAACCAGAGTGAATGGTCAGAGAAGGGTGCCACTCTGTGGGGGGGGGGGTTAGGCAGGTTTTGCTGATTTGTGGCATGAATTTATTGTTTGGGGAAGCAGGGTCAGATAAGTGATGGCACTTAGTGGAGATCTGGGAAGATCTCTGGGAAATCTCTGTTGGAGACAACAGTCTCTTTGAAATCTGAGGGTTGTGGGAGATGGGAATCTCCACCCCCCCTTTCCGGACCTCACAATTTAAATCTGGCAGAGTGGAAAGCCCAGCTAACTGAATATAGGATGGGGTCATCAGCGTATGGATGGATCGTGGATTTGCCAGCAGCTTTGGCTCCATCATAATGTAGATGGAGAATAAGCTTGAGCCCAATATGGAGCCCTGAGGCACACCTTTGAAGGCTGTAAGGTTCAGACAAAATATTTTCAGTCTTCAGCTGCTGGACACGGTTAGCAAGATAGTTGGCAAACCAGTCACAGCAAACCTACATAGGAGGAAGCCAGTAGCAAGGTCAGTAAAGGCAGCTACACAGACCTGCTTGTTTTCTAACTCTGTGATAATGTTGTCAAGAACCTTTATGGTGGCTATAATACCCATAATAAGTCCAGAAAACAGATTGCAGGTGAGACAGAATTTGGTTTGAAGCAAGGAAGTGGCTTAGCTGTTTATGAATTAGCTTCTCCTGAACTTTGGCTATGCATGGAAGCAGTAGGGTCAGTCAGTCGGAGCCACCTTTAAAGAGGGGGAAAATCATGGCCCATTTCCAGACAGGAGGGAAAACAGAGAGCTATAGCAATAATATGAGCAGATGCTTTTAAGGATCAGCTCAGTTCCATCAATGCTAATAGATTTATGAGAATTTAGCTTGATGAGTTCATCCTTCACTTCTCAGATAGAGAGGGATTTGAGGGAGAAACCAATATTGGTGGATGGGGAAGCCTGAGTAACAAAAAGAGGCCTTAACAGGGTCTGGAGTGGTAAAGGCCTTGGTTAAGTTAACAAAGTGATGGTTGAGGAGATGGCCATGTGAGGCTTATCGTGATAATGGTACTGTTGAATACCACAGAGTTTGGCAGGTGGGAAGAAGTAAATTTGTTTTCCATCAGCTTGACTGTTTTCCAACGGCCAAGACACTGGGATAAACAGGTTTTCTGCCAAAGGCTGTTCTTTTGACAGATAAGCTTCACCAACTCATGGGAGAACCAAGGACTGTAACAATTCTTGGTCTTTAGGGGCATGTTTATAGATGATTGAGGTAAATGTATTTTTGAAATACACTAAACAAAAATAGAAATTCAACACTTTTGTTTTTGCATGAACTGAACTTAAAGATCTGAAACATTTTTGTATCTACACAATATATACATTTTTCTCACATATTGTTCACAAATCTGTCTAAATCTGTGTTAGTGAACACTTCTCCTTTGCTGAAATAATCCATCCCACCTCATAGTTGTGGCATATCAAGATGCTGATTAGAGCATGAATATTGCACAGGTGTGCCTTCGGCTGGCCATAATGAAAGGCCACTCTGAAAACAGACAGCAACAGTGAGAGAGAAGCTTGTTGAGAGTTTAAGCTTTAAAAATAACTCAAATTGCTTAAGCACTGATTTAGAAAGAACAACTAAACTGTGCAGGTGGTCTTTAACATGCAAAGCTATGCCTGCTTCCCTGGTGGCTCTGTCCTGAAGAAATGCATTGTAGCCTGGTATCAGAATACTATTATCAGTGTTTCGCATCTGATGCCAGGATTCAGCGATAGCTAAGACATCAAGGTTAGCATTATGTATCAATGTTTTTTTAAAGGTTAAAGATTTTAGAATTTCACGCACTGCAGATGTTTACATATCAAAAGTCCAAGGATTTGCGATCACTGAAGTCTCTAAATGACAATTGAGAAGTAATGCGGTTATCTGAGGAGGCCCAGGATTTGGGTGAACATTAACAGAATGCTTAACATTAGGCTGAGGACGTTACCAAAACCATTGTGTTGATTGTCTTTCCCAGAGGGTGTGACCACAGGCAAAGAAAGAAAGCCATACAGCTGCAAGAGCAATATGAGGGAACAGAACTGAGTGGGGTGAGGAACCGGAGCGGTAAAAAGTCCAGCAATTTTAGTAGGATGGCACATCTCTGGGAACACAATGAAGTCCAATGTGCCGCCACCATGAAGTATGACAGCAGTCTGGGTAAAAAGCTTACTTTGGATCATGCGGTTTATATCGGTGCAGTCCGATGCAAGCAAGGCAGCCAGTGAAGATTCTGGACAGAGGTGATGTTGTAACGAGGGAATGAGGAGTCAGGCACCAGAGTTCTCATGGTTACTTAAACGATGAAAATGCAAGTACAGTCTCTAGATGTACGGTGATGGACGAGAGAGTGATCATGGATGTTTCCCTTCATTCTTCTCATTAATATTCAGATGGACTCCAGTCATGCACAGTGCTGTGAAGCACGTTTGTCACACACAACTGTTTCAGATCATCAAACAAATTTAAATATTAAACAAAGATAACCCAAGTAAACATTAAATGTATTTGTTAAGAGAAAAATACTGTCCAAACCTACATTGTCCTGTGTGAAAAAGTAATTGACCCCCTGATTAATCATATTATTGTGGAAAGCTGAGTTCAAGTCCATAGCCTTATCCAGGCCTGACTGCTGCCAGACCTTTCAAATCAAGAGATCACTTAAATAGAACCTGTCTGACAAGGTGAAGTAAGCCATACTGAACCAAAGACGTCATGCTGCGATCCAAAGAAATTCAGGAGCAGATAAGAAGAAAAGTAATTGACATGTCTCAGTCTGGAAAAGGTTACAAAGCCATTTCTAAACCTTTGGGACTCCAGCGAACCACAGTGAGAGCCGTTATCCATAAATGGAGAAAGCATGGTACAGAGGTGAACCGTCCCAGGAGAGGCCGGCCTACAAAATGACCCCAGGAGCACAGCAATGACTGATCCAAGAGGTCACAAAGGAACCCACAACAACATCTAAACATATGCAGGCCTCACTTGCCTCAGTAAAGGTCAGAGTTCATGACTCAGCCATAAGAAAGGGACGAGGCAAAAGCCACTGCTGACAAAAAATAAAAACATAAAGGCTCGTCTCACTTTGCCAAAAAACATCTTGATGATCCCCAAAGCTTTTGGGAAAATATTCTGTGGACTGATGAAACCAAAGTTGAACTTTTTGGAAGGAGTGCATCCCGTTACATCTGGTGTAAAATGAAACAGCATTTGAACCTTCCCAGGGACTAAAGCGAGTCAGCCGACGTTATGGGGGCCATCCCACAAAAGAAAAAATCATACTACCACCAGGTCCTTGTATTTGGAGCAACTAGAAAACATCAGGTCAAGAAGTCAGGTTTTTTTTTTTTTCTGCATCACCAGCTTCTCCAGCCAACCTGTTGCCAGGTAAAACTTCATCTGCCAGTTAGGCCACAAGTTTGCTTTTGCTCCTGTGCACTGTGGAGAGCCGTAGATACAATTTAACTGCAGCAACGTTTGTTACAGTAAAAACTGTACAGTGATGCACTGATATATTGAGCTGGATGTCAAAGTTTGATGGACACAGGCTGAATTGAAAAAACGGTTTATGATTTACATAATGTTGCTTTATTTATCAACCTATTGTCACATGACTGTACACATCCTGTGTGCAGGTGTGCAGATTGTGGGGTAGTGGCAGCTCAGTTGCCCCATGGTAACAAATGTACATTACTCCGTGCCAATAATTGTGTGACAGACTGCTATTTTGGCAAGTAGCACACGGAGACAGGTGGCTGTAAAGGAGGTGGCAGAATGAGGTGCATTTTTTTAAACTGGATGATAAACAGAGATAGAAGAGCTGGGAGATGGAGATAAATTAGAGACTGACAGAGGAAAATATCTCATTGTCATGACTCTGAAGCTTTGATATATTATTTGTAGTATTTACACTGACCCCAAGGTCCAATACATTGTCTCAGAACAAGAAAAGTAGCAAATGATCATTTGACAAGTATTATTTCCTTTAAATTTGACAAGAAATATTTCATTTTGAAGATAGTGGTGAAATAACTGTACACTGTGCTTAGGTGCCTTTTTTTATCTCGAGGGAACCTTAAATATTTTCATTGCTGTGAAGTTAAAGAACTAAGACCCTCATGACATTAACTTGTAAAAAGCCAAGAGAAAACTTAATATGCACACAGCTGCTGCTCCAGTAATACAATATTCATATTTCAGCAGCAGTGACGTGCGGTGAGGTTTGTGGTTGGGGAGGCACTGACTTGCAAGTCAGATTTACAAACATATAATGCTAATAGTAGTTTAGATTTTACTCTGACTGCTCCTTATGTTTCATATCAGAGATCCTTACACACAAGTAGGGCTGCATTTGGCAGTTAAATTTATAGAGACTCAGACCCTAACCCTTCTCTTTCAATTCCACAGTACATAAACATTAAATACAAACAAAAGTAAACAGTGGTGTGCAAAGAAACTGATTTTCAATTCTGACAAAAAATGTGACAAGAAAACACAACCAGTTTGAATTCAAACCCATTTTTGTCCTGAACTGAACTATCCCTGTTGTTTTTAAAAGCTTTAAGCTAAAGCCTGAGGGTAGTTTATTTTGTCAGTAATCTCAAGATTACTAAACATTATCAGTTCCTTAATGTGGAAACCAAACCCTTCATGTTCAGGGTGAAAATCCAGTGCAGGTGTTACGTTGATGTTGAATTTTCACGAGTAAACCGAGTCGTAACCTTGAACTGCAGGCTCACTATCGCCCCCTACATTGAGGCAGCGGTACTGGCTGATTTTTCTTGTGGATTCATGTCAGATCAATTAGACTGAAATATTACACACATATGAGAAATACATTGCCGAAACACTATGGACATTAAGACGTGTAATAAAAGTGTCTCCAAACATGATTATTGGATATATTAGACAGAAATGGCAACAAGCACACACAAAATGCACGCGCTCAATCCAGTTCATGAGGGTGTGCGATCCCTCATGAACTGGATTGAGCGTGTGCATTTTGCCTCTGGGGTGAGGCACGGCTCGTCACTGCCTCATCTCTCAGCTCTACAGAATTACAGCAATTTTGACTATAAAAATGATGAAAACTTATAGAAACCACATCAAAATTGCATTGAAAACACAGACCAGTGGACAAATATTAATAATATTTTGTAATTTCTTTCTTACTTCTCATGATGAGCTCACCTGCCTCCCCTGGCTGCACGTCCATGTTCAGCAGTATGGGCTTGACCCAGTTAGAAAAATACTTAGACATGATGACCTTCCCCAACTCAAGCTTACTGCTCAAACCAGAACAGCCGGAGCTTCAAGCCCATTTCACAAATCTCACATAATGATTTTATTAAAAAAAATACAAATTAACTGAAATGTGTGGGGTGTTTAGTGTGTTAATGCTGTCAAATTGTTACATTGCATTAAATCAAATATCATACACAGGAGATAATTCAGATCACCTACTCATGTGAAGGTCGGTGGTTTGATTCCTTTAGTTGAAATGTCTTTGGGCAAAACAGTCCTCCAATCCTGATGATGTGTGAAGTGCTCTGAGTGATCGATTAGTCTGCCATCCATTGAAACAATCATGTTCCTGTAACTTTAACCCCAAAGTATCTCACTCATGAACTTGTCTTTAGCTAAAATCTAATCATTTACAGAATGGCAACTTGTGACTAGTGAGTTACTGTTTTGATCCTCCATGACAAACACAATGCAATGTGTACCTCTGTGTTATATTGTGTGTTTTTGTTCCAGGAGCCAGTGTCAAAGGTTGAGAATGAGACCACAGAGGGGATGGGCAGAGTGGACGAAGGAGTAGAGGAGTTCTTTACCAAGAAAATCCTTCCTGATTTTGCACTGTGAGTTTAATTTGCAAACACACACACACACATACACACACAGACACAGACACACACAGACATTGCATATTTAGCAACAGGCATCCACTTCAGGAAGCAGTATGCTTGAAATTAAATCTGTAATATCTACTCAATGAGCCTGATGTTGATCCACTTAGATCTTAACTCTGATGTCATCAGGCTCCTTCCTCTTTGAATGACAATGGTGCAAAAGTGAAGTCAGTTTGTGTCACGCTGGCGTCACTGTGAGGGTCACTGTGACTCGCCTGGTGGAGTCACTGGGATTCAGTCACCTTCCCCAATCTCCTCATCACTGATGATGAGTTCCTTCAAGCTTCAGAGCAGGTTCACGCTCACACAGTTGTCAATCAAAAGTCAGACATTGTTTTTAGGGTTGCATTGTAGGAACTGTATTACAAGTTTAAGATGCTTCCAAGAAGTAAAACATTTTTATATAAATTACCCCCATAACACAAATTCAGCCAAAGTTTGACCTCTTGTCATGGATGTCTTCTTGTCTGACAACTTCTAAAGTATATTTGGTCTGGTCTTGATATGTTGAACCAGAGTATACCTGTGGGAATTTAATGGCTTCGATTTCTTTTCTGGTGTACATTACCTCTACCGCATAAATTATATTTAGTAACACACAGACTTTCAGTTTTTTCCAGGGAGAGCTCTTCATGGAACTGTTTTGAACCTTTCCACCAACTTTTCATTGGTGATGTGCTTTTGTCTGTTTGGTGATTTTCAATAAAGTTTATTCAGTGTAGCTGTGGCAGGAACAGATATTTGTACTGCAGGGGTCTGCTGTCATATAATAGGAATATTGGTTTCAGTCTTGTACCTCTGTGTGTAGATTGCATAGTGAATATCTTGGCATTGGTTTATGGTAGTAACATAAACACATCCCCTTACTGGGCAGTTTCACCTTCAGTTCAGCAAACAGATGATTGGCATGATTGTATTTGTGCAGATATGAGGACCTGGAATCTTGGTTTGGAGTCGTCGTCTCTCTCTCTGTCACTGACACTGAAGCACCTTTCTGTTTGGAGAGAATTGGACAGTCAGCACTGTAGCTGCATTAGCAACAACTGAAAGCTTGATGTTTGAAAAAAAAAAACAGCATCCCATGTTCCTCAGCAGTGATTGAACTAGTTAAAGCAAAAAGTCAAATGTTTCAACAGCAGTGAATGTGATCACATAAGAAGAAGTTAATGAGAACTCAGTCGTAGTGTCTGATTGAGCTTCCTCCGTCCTCGGTCCCAGTAAAAGCTCTCAGAAACTGTGAGCAGGTAGCTCCAGGTGCCTGTTCTGTCCAGGCTCATCCACAGCTGGCTCTGATGATGTTGTGCAGCACTGCAGCCTTCCTCTTCAGAGAGGTATTTAACAGCAGAGACATTCATTCATTCATTCATCTTATACCGCTTATTTCTGGGTCACAGGGGGCTGCTGGAGCCAATCCCAGCTCACAGGGGGTGAGGGGCGGGGTCACCCTGGACAGGTCACCAGTCCCTCACAGGGCCAACACACAGAGACAGACAGAGACCAACAACCACTCACATTCACACTCATGCCTTCATGCAATTTAGAGTCACCAATCAACCTCAATATGCATGTCTTTGGTCTGTGGGAGGAACCCCACGCAAGCACAGGGAGCAAACTCTGCACTGAAAGGCCTCAGGCACAGGAATCAAACAGCGCTAACCACAATGCTGCCATGCATTGGTGCCTAGTGATGAAGCTCTTTGGGAAAGGTTGTTTGTGTTGGTGGTGGTTGAGCATGTCCACCAAATATTTCCCAGTCACTGGTTTGATGATTTAGTTTTAACTGTAAAATAACCCACTCTATAGAATATATAACTCACAAAATGAGAATTGTCCCATCGTAGACCAGTAACATGTCCATATCTGATGCTTTACTGGTCTGTGGGATGAAGGGGACGCAGTATCCAAGTTTATATTAAGTGTTAATGGCCGCCCCCCCCCCAGCCTGATTCTGCTCGAGGATTCTGCCTCATCAGGGGATCTGTTGGGTCTCTTTAAATCATTTTATAAAGAGTTTGGTCTTGACCTGCTCTATATGTAAAGTGTTTTGATGTAACTTTGTTATGATTTGGCGCTATACAAATAAATCTGATTTGATTTGATTTGTTAATCCAAACTGAGCCACTATAGTCACAGGAACAGGAACAGTGAGCACGAGAACAACGCCCGGCCATCGTATGTTTCAGATGCCTAACATGCAGGATGTCATCAGTTCTGATGTTATTCTATATCCAGAATTCTTCACATGTGGAGAGCTGTGCAGGATGTAAACGAGGTCAGCAGCTGCTGTTTTTGGCACTAATGTTACCTTTTTATTTTCACCCCTTGTCTGATCCAATACATAGTACATCACTTCATAAACCAACACCTAAAAACTGTCCCCAACGTGGTTGCTGTCATCAGGGTGTAAGCCTTCTTGAACCACTGAAATACAGAGAATTGGTCTGCAAATATCACCAAGATATGATGTGTATGAGTTTGGCCCCATTCAAGCAAATCTAGTGGAATGCAAGTAATCAATGCAGAAACTGGGACTTGACCATGGCAGCACACTAAATGTCAGGGTAGTTAAAGTAATTAGGACACAATAATCATTCAGACTAAATTTCATGGCAATCTGTCAGTAATCAAATGGATCAGCGGTTCTCAACCTGGGAACAGGAGCCAACATGTAGGCCGGAAAGTTGCAAGTGAACGAATGCATCATTTGCAGAACACATCTTTAAATGTTGTAAATGAAAATTATCTGGAGAAAAGTTAAAAATATAAAGGAACTGTTACTGTTTTGTGTGTCTAATACTAAAGCCTGCCCCCAATAGGTGCAGTTACTGGCCAACATATATCATACACTTTTATTTCCTGATTCTGACTGATTTCTAAAGGATCAGCAGCAGAATCCTTATGTGTAGTTACTCAGGAACAGAAAACTTTCATGGAAAGAGTAAGACACAGATGGTGCTTGAAACAGAACAGCTCTGCTCTGCCAGACAGAGAAAAACACTTCTGGTTTCACTTCAGTCCTTATCATTAAAATAAATCAGGAAATAAAACAGGTAACGCTTTGTCCTCAGCACTCCATAGCACCATATGTTGGCACAAACATCGTGCCGATCTAGATTTCTTCTTCTGAATAATTGAAGCTGATTGTGACTGACCAGCTGACCACTTTCACTGTGTCAGAGCTCAGTGATGGATGTCTGCAATCTGTGTGCTGCTTGCATGACCCTTCTCATTATGTACCTGAAATTTGCATGCGTCTTGAGTCCTGTAGCAGTAGCTGTAGTACTGAGTCTCTGTTCTTGTCTGTTGCTCTTTCTGCTGTCTCCCTGCTGCAGAAAAGGCCGATGGGAGGAGTCAAACCCTGCCCAAGCCACTCCCTCAGAGTCCAGCCCCCCCCCCTCTGCCTCAACCCCATTTTCCACTTCGTCTGAGAATATCACTTACTCTATTACTTCTGCTGTCACCTCCCCCTCTGTCCCATCAACTGACACATCTTTTACATCCACCGATGTTCCACCCCTCTCTACATTCCCTGCACCCTCCACTCCTCATACTGTCACCACCACCACCACCACCACCACCACACTTCCAACCAAAAACATCAAGAAAAAGTTTGGTGACTTCTTTGCCTTCAAGAGGGCTCGAACCAGCCGAGCTGCCAAGGCAGGAGGGGGAGAGGGAGGAGGAGGAGAGGGGTTGAAGGTCAAAAGGACCTCCATTGCAGACCTTATTCGACCCCTTCGTGAGGCCAAAGAAAGGGAGAGAGAGAGGGAGAGGGACAAGGAGAGAGAGAAGGAGAGAGGGGCAAGATCAGTGAAGGATGCTAACATTTCTAATGATGCCGTCATCACAGAAGGAACCTTGGCTACCAACAACCATCTTGCAGCCGATGCAAGGGAAGCCATTGCGGCTGCCAATACATTACCCATGCCAACGCGTCCCAGTGAGACCACAGCCTTTTCCCCCACCATTGTCACAACACCTGACTGCAAAAATGCTGCACTTTCCAACACGGAAGAAGAGGCAGGATATCTCAGTCCAGTGGTCACTTCACCCCTAACTAAACAGGAGAGGGGTGCTGTTCTGAGGAAGGAGCTGAAGTTGGGAGGGACTCCATATGGTGAGAGGAGACTCAGTGTGACCAAAAGGTCACTGAGAGAGGGCAAGAGCCAGAGTCTCATCCTGCTGACTGGCCTGGAGCCTGAAGACAAGGATAACATGCACAGTAAGGTCAGTCTGACACTGCACAAAGCTAACACACACACACACACTGTGACAAAGAGAGGACCAAGGCTAACCTGCTCGTACTGTGAACTGTTTGACTGTCAGGGTTAAAATAAGGATGCTTTTTCAACTCAACTCAACCTTTCCTGTGTCTTACACAGCAACTCATACATGCAAGTTGAAAAATAAAACAAATTCAGGAAACATTTTCATCAATGTATTAATACAACAGCACACACAAACGTGCTGTAAACAATCAGAATACAGCAGGAGTGTTTCCAAATACTAAAAAAGTGGTGAACCTGCTAGAAGAACTTTGTTGTTCAACTGTAAGAATGAATAACAAATGCACATAGAAGTGTTTTTTGCACTCTGTTGTAGTGATGACTTTAGTGTAGCGGAAACGTGCATCACACAAATTTTGGTCTTTGTGATTATTGGTCAAGTCACATAAGTCTCAGATTAAAGGCAGAATTGAATTAATGTAAACACAATTCATTTCAGCAGGGTGAAAACACTTAGAGTGAGTGGAGTTATTTGAACATTACCTGGCTCACATGATAACTAAATAGCTCTATGTCCATGTCCAGAAAGTGATCAAGTGGCTCAAAGGACATAGTCAATTTGTATCAGTCCTTGAATTTGAAATTTATTATTTAATATATTATTCAGGGGTGTTGAGTATAAATTACAACATATAAAAGTTATATGCTTAACTTAGAACAATAGAGTAGTAGAATCGGATCAGTGACTGAGAACAGCTGAAAACTTGTCACCTAATTACTAATAGACTGACTTCACATCAGTCTGATTACATGGAACAATCAGTTTCTTATCTGGAACCGTAAATTTTAAGGAAAGTTAGCGGGGTGGTGAGGTCATCTGAACCGATAATTTCAATGAGCACATGGAAGGTCTGAGAAAACACACAGATCCTGAGCCTCACCGTACACATTCACATCACTCTTTTACAAAGGCTTGTGTTTTACTATTCACACTAAAACACTAGCAAATTAATATTCATCCACTCTTGTGACCGCAGGCAGACTGGTCGTGGATATCCCAGACAGACAAACCAGACTGGCCCAGAATTATATATGTGTTGTCCATTGACTGACAGAGAGTCTCTCTCACACACTTTCTGTGTTCAGGGAGATTAAAAACACTGTTATGGATAAAAATGATCTCATCATCGCAAAGATTCTGATCTAATCAACATCTAATGATTAGGTGTTTATTAATGGATCAGTCCTACCACAGTTCCAATGTAGCGATGTGACGCTTTATGGACCTTTCTGAAATGTTCATATTATTATTAATGTGTTTTCATATTGTAATAAAGTTCTCCACAAAAGCTTGAACAGGACAATGGCAGTCAGGAGCTGAAACCTGGACTGGTGTGTGTGTGTGTGTGTGTGTGTACTGTCTTGCAGAAACATGCGTCTGACAGCACATCAAGCTTTGAACAGAGGCTTCAAGTGATGCTGCACAGAATGGGCGTGGCAAAAATCCAGATGACTGACGCCAAGACCAGCCAGGTGACTCTGAAAGATGTTCAGATTAGTTCTTTCATGCTGCACCACATCACATTATCTGACAGTGTTTCATGTGAGATGCCTTTCATTCACGCTGAACTGAGTGACATCAGGAACTGTCAAATCTACATTGTGATAGCTTTTTGTGCTTGTATCGGGTAATCACCTTGTTCTCTTTAGTCAGAGTTCATGTACCTACTAGGACACAAAACAGAGAACGCAGGCTGATGTGCAGCTGTTGAGGGGACAGCTAGCTTGTATTTCTCAATCATAGCAAGTAGTTTTTTTGACCCACACAACAGCATCAGCAGGAAGAAAGGAGAGGGAAGTCAAGAAGCTACAGTAGTTCAAGAATACAAAATACACATTATTTGAGACGGGGTTGTAGCCGATTCCTTGGCCGGTTCTGAGACCAGCGGTCACTGCCAGCTCCTCAGTGGTCTGTGAAGCAGCTTTTGTCATTTAAATACACCCTGTCCCTTTTCTGGTCATTTTGGGGGCACTCTTAGCTGGATAAATGTGTCAGAGACCATAATCTTTTGTCAACAAAATCACATTGCCCTTTATATCAAATCTTGACCTAGAAACAAATCAAATAAAGGCAATGAAGGGAAAAAATTGAGTTGCGCAATAAAGCAATAGTAAATGGAAATACAAAATTGCCAAAGCTTAATTACAAATTCAATGTTAAGTAGCCTTGGTTGCATTTACAAATGTTAACAGTTGAATCGTTCTTAGTTGATCTTGCACCTGATCACCATGACATCGATGAAGTCAATGTTTTGGAGGAGGCTATAATCCAGTGATAACGTTGGCCTTGTGACGTGAATGAGGTCATTCATCTGATGGGCATACTTGGGTTAAATAAACATTTATTCATACACGATGACAAAATTACCACTTTAAAAAAAACCTTTGTGTTTTTCTCATTGAAACCTGCTTCCCACTGAGGACCGTTTTAAGGGCACAGTGTCCCCCAGGGTTTTGCCACAGGAACATCCTGCTAGATTTCCTCTGCCCACTGTCCAGCATTTCTTGTAGTTCCTTTAAGAATGACATCTGCTAAGAACACTGGTTCAACATATATTGTTTCTAGAAAACTAGAGTCAAGAGAATGGTGGAAAAATCAGATCAGGACTTGATCACTCGTGGTGCAGCTTTTTCATTGCAGGTCAGTACAGCCATCATGCAACAGAATAGCATAAAACAAACAGATGACTCCAGATGCAGTACAGCAGAATCACCTTTTGTGTGTTCTTTGTCCTTGTCCCTTTAAAATCAGCTTTAATCTCAGTGTTCTCTGAGTCTAGGCTGTAAAATGGCATTTCTTCAGATTTTTGTGGCAGATTAACTTTGGCATCAATGCAACTCAACAAGCATTTTGCTGCAGGTGGTAACACTGTTGACTATGTCTGCTTTAGAATAAAGAGGAGGAGCTGAGGAAGGCCAACTCTGAAGGTGAGTGTGTGTGTGTGTGTATTTCAATCATACCTACAGCCACGTTACACATTTCCCTCTCCACATCTTCACTTTCAGCTATAACTGTGTTCTAACTTGTTTACAATTATTTAATATGATTATATTAATAAAACTGCAGAGCAAAGTTATTGAGGAAGTTATTCCGCGTTAGCTGTTGTTGGCTTGAGTTAATCAATGATTAGCTGGTTATGCCTAATGATTTCTTTTTTGTTTCCTTTTCTTTCTTTCTTTCTGTTAAATTATTGACTTCTCTCAGGTGCTATCCTGGACAAACCTGAACCCCCTCTCACTTACATGAAGCCCAGAACCATGTCCACTTCATCAGGTATCCGTCTTACCGACCCAACAAGAAGAATGGTGCACTGCTGCCCCAAGAAAATCATTGCAATTACATATGTTTTGGTTTTCACATATTTATTTCTTTTGTTTGCTTGGAAGTAGTCAAGTATCAAGAGGTTCTCCTGGGTCCTCTACTATAGTGCCACATTTCATATCAAATGGTTAAAGTAAAATAGGCCAGAAATGAGTCCACACCTGAATTTCATAGAGAACCAGAAATCTCAAAACAGGGAGCCTTCAAATCTGAAAGACTTTGAGCATTTTGCAAAGGACAACTGATCCCAAACTCCAGTATGGAGGTGTGAGAAACTAATGCATGGTTAAAGGAAGAAATCAATTTCTGTTTTCCATTCTAAGGAATATGCTACCAAATATTAGGGTGATGTTACCAATAAGTTTGTCCAGTCAATCTTTTGGAGTTTTGTGCAGAAAAAGTAAAAAATTTCCCTTTTTGCGTTTTTTTGTGTTACTTCAATGCAAACAAAAGCATTAAACATGTATACCAAGTGTAATGGCAGAGAGGTGAGGTAGTATTTGAGAGAAGTGTAAGTGTGCCAGTGTTTTTTTGACTGTATGATAAAGCTGGTCCTGAAATTTAAGGGGAAAATTCCATGAATATTCTGTTAGCATCAATAATGATCAATAATGCATCAAACTCACAACATGTTACAGCGTTATAAACATGAGATTTTCATTTATTTGAATCCTTTTGTGTCGTCGTGGAAGCAGTACAAGTGTGACATAAACAATACAGAATGACATCATTAGCAAGGCCCCTGGTCCGACCTGAGTAATGCAGCAGTCTGTGTGTAGACTGTTCACCCAGCATCAGTGTCCAATGGTCATTTACTGACTCTTATCTTCTCTTTTCAGCTGACCCACAGTATCCTGTTAGAGTTTTGGACCCGATTCAACCAGACCCTCCCCTTCATCCCAAGCCCTCCCACCCCGAACGGACCATTGGGCCCTTACCACCCAAACCAGCCATTGCAGCCAAACCTCCCCTGCCCACTCCTGATGCTCCTGCAGGGGGAGGTGCTCGTCCATCCTCTGCTCCTCCTGCCAGCAGCTCAGCAGAGAGAGTCCAGCTCAGATCACACATCCAAGTTGGTGGAGCAGGGGAGGATCCAGTACAGGTTACAAAGTTCAAGAACACTTCGAGAGACAAGCCTGAGAAAGGAGATAGTAGTAAAGCTACAATGAGATTGTTCTTAAAATCACAAATATATCATATAAATCTTTTCAACAAGAAATACAAAAAAGAAATATTACAGCAGGTGATGCAGGAGCATCTACACACTAACTATGTTTAACTATTGCTAATTTGGGGTATTTTGCAATTGTAGAAGAAACAATAAATATTTGTACTCCCTTAAACATTTTGTCATGAAAATGCCCTCAGGTGCCAGTTTATAACTTTGAATAGTTCCCCACCACATTGATATAAGCAGAAAATTACAAACAACTCCTACTTACAATGCAATGAAACTACATTCAGTAGTGTGCTTTCATTAAATATGAATCATTGAGTTTTTGATTCCTGAAAAGCACCAACAGACTGAAAAGCCATCAAAGTTAATAACTTAGGTTTCTCTGCAGACACTGGTGATGAATGATGACCTCTGATTTTCATGCCTAGAATCAAAGTCAAGAGGGTCCTCAGAGTGTAGCTTCAGTTCCATCCTTCAGGAAAGAGCTGCTTCCTCCAGCCCCATCTCCCTGGAGAGGTCAGAGTGCACAGCATCGCTCTGAGAAGGCACAGTCAGTGATAGACGGTACGTCCGAATCTATTCAAACAATCCGGTTGGACTGATTATGCAAGAATGCTGCAGAATCAGGTGTAATCAAGCTTGCTGTGTTTATATGGGAATGGGAGGGTTAGTGTGAGACAGATGTGGATATAGATGTTGACTCAAGCTCTGTGTCTCCCCTATGCTCACAGCCCATATGGTCCATATGGTCTAAGAGTGGATGTTTGAGGTTTCCACAGTTTAAATCTATGTGGTCTTTGATTCTAAATCAGGTTTAGACTCTATATTAATGGAGTGAAAGTATCAAAGGTGTCAGTCCACAGAAAAATGCTCAGTCTGTATTCAGAAACGGAGCCCCAAAACCAGCCATCAGGATTTCTGGAACTTTGTGATGTCACAACATGCCAAAGCCCCACCCACACCTTCCACCTTTTTGTGTGTATTGGATTTCATGTGTTTATCTGAAGTTCTATATTTTTATTGGATCACTCAGAAAACAGCCAGATCAGAAGAGAGAATCTGATCACCTCTTCTGATCTGGCTGTTCTCTGGCTGACTGACCTTTTATTTCTATAGCTCCAGAGACAAACTGTAGGGAGGAGATGGAAAACTACACTGAGATGATTTTTGGTTCTGAATTCAGAGTAAACACAAAAAATGGACCAGACTCAGTGACTAACTCCCTAACAACAAACCTTCACCCTGCCTTATGTGCCCTGAAGATAATATCTAACTAGGCCAGTGAGCAGTGACAGCTGTCAAGTCTTTGGGGTCATCAGGTGGGAACCTCCTTTCACTGGTGTTTCATCTAATTAGGCCCACGACACCTCCAGGAGGGTCAACAGTGATCACTGGAGTCCCAGAGTCACCCCCCTAATGCCAGACATCACTGCTCCTCACACAAAGACAACTATCTCACACAGCACTACTGTCACCTACGCTGACCTCTCACCAACTGCACCAGTGAAAGCAGGGTGGGGATACAGACCTGGTTCAGGTGTGGGGGGGACAGAAGAGGTGGAGATAAAAGTAGGGATGGGATACAGACCCTGGTTCAAGTCTCGGGGGGGGGGGGACAGAAGAGGTGGAGATAAAAGTAGGGATGGGATACAGACCCTGGTTCAAGTCTGGGGGGGGGGGGACAGAAGAGGTGGAGATAAAAGTAGGGATGGGATACAGACCCTGGTTCAGGTGTGGGGGGGGGGGGGGGGGGGGACAGAAGAGGTGGAGATAAAAGTAGGGATGGGATACAGACCCTGGTTCAGGTGTGGGGGGGACAGAAGAGGTGGAGATAAAAGTAGGGATGGGATACAGACCCTGGTTCAGGTGGGGGCAGGAAAGTATAGAGGCTGCAGGAGGTGGAGGACAAGCTACACTAGCAGAGTCAGCAACCAAACTCACCTGAACAGTTCTATACTCAAACCAATCAGACCAATACAGGCCAGCTCACCTGGAATGACCGCCTGGTCATGGCTCATCCAACATTTCCTTCACTGTTTTCCTCACCCTCTGTCCCCTTCCTCCTAACTCCTTCAACAAAGCGACAGCAGATCTGGCTACAAACCCTCTACATCCTACTTCCACTGGACAAATCTTAACCTTCCATCCTCGCTGCTCAGCATCCTTACCCAGATCTGCATACCTCAGCTTTTTCCTTTCATATGCTTCTTCAACTGAATTAAATAAAAAAAATTAAAAAGGTATTTATGTAACAATAGATAAAACATTGGACCTCTACTATAACATCTTCAGGGTGTTATCCCCAATATGTTACATTTTACACAACTAACCTGAGTCTCTGAGCTGAATGCATGTAAAGCACTAAAAACAGCAGGTACCAGTGGCATTTACATTATCTGCATGCTATTTTGCACCTTTAAAATATCAAACGTGTGTGTTTTGTGTGTGCTTGTGTGTGTGTGTGGGCTTTCAGAGAGTCTTCCTAAACCACGCCAACACATGAAGCCCCTCCCACAGCGCAGAGCTGTTTCCGTCCATGAGGATTCTCTGTCCATGACACAGGGTGAGACTCCATACTGGTAACTGTGACAGTGAACCAAGAGCAATGAGGAACAAAAACTGAAATATAAAACTGACTAGGTTTTTCTGTCTCAGGCAGTGCTGCAGTGCAAAATACACCCCTCTGGTGTAGGTGAATTCCGCCTTGGGGATTAATAAAGTAATATCTATCTATCTATCTAACAGCCTGACATGCTTTTTAATCTTATCACCCATAGTATTCTGACAGTGTGGGGCAGCTCCAGACCTCAGACAGACCTCATCTGCCATAGCCAAATCTTTGCATTAGCTGATTGAACAGACATCAAATCAAAGATGGCCCTTTCTCGTGTTCCTGTGATCAGTATTTTAACCTTGTTGTTACCATTGTTCTTAGTCTGACTTTAACCCCACAGTTGATCGACAGACCCTTGTGTCTTGTGAAGTGGTCATAGTTTTAAGTTGGTTGTCATACAGGCTTCCCCCAGCTGGTGAATTTCACATGATCTGTCACAACTGACACCAAAGGTTCAGTTGTGTCACTGGGAAAAGATTAAATGTTTCCCCAGCACCTTCTGCTGATCTCAGACAAGTCTGTCTAAAGCTACTTTGTCTTTGTCTCTGTCCCTCTCAGAGCTGAAAGCAGTGTTCAATAGGTCACCCATCCGTTTCAGGGCCAACAGGGGGGACCTGCCCACCTGCACTGAAGATCCATCCATTGAAGCAGTAGCACAAAAAGCTCGGAACGGTGAGAGAGGTCTTGATCAGTCATGTCCACATCTTGCTGTCTAGTTTTCTTATTTTATGTTTTTCTTTTCTAAACATACTCCTCATTCATATATTTGCATGTCCTCTCCACACAGCTGGTGACACAGAAAAGCAGACAGCTCAGGAGAAGGAGGACTCTGAGCTGAAGGCAGAGAAAGCATGGATAGGCTGTGGAGTGATGATATCTGCTGCCAAGCACACCCCTCCAGGAGAAGAAGACACATCAAGGTCAGGATGTCCTTCCTCCTCAGCTCAGGCTCAACAAGCAGCATCAGCAGCCCAACTCTTCAGTTCACCTCTAACTCAGACCATGAATAAGCCTCCTAGAACCCCCATATCCCAAAAGAAGAGCCCCAGCACAGTCCCAGAAGTGGCTCAAACTCCAGAAAAACTCCTGGTGTCCCCACCATCCCAAGACATAACCCCCAGCACAATCCCAGCAGCACTTGAAACATCCCAAGTGAGTCCTTCCTCCTCCAAGAAGAAGAGCCCTGGCATAGTGGATCTAAGGAATAGCACGCAGGAGAAGAAAGAGCACACGACAAAGGCAGAGCCAGCAGACCAAAGAACTGAGTCCGCTCTGTCTGAATAATATGCACTGACTTACCTGAGGAGAAATGACACAAGTGGGAGGGAGGGGAGGGTACATGAGGTGTGAGAGTAGCCTCCTGTGGAAAATAGCATCACTTGTTCACTTTCAAAGTCCAACAAACAATTAGCATTTATCACGGTTGGTGCTTATATGTATTAGTACCTTTCATTTGACACACTGGGCTGTATGGTAGAGCAACGGTTAGCAATGTTGCCTCCAAGCAGGAAGGTTCTGGTTGGAACATTTCTGCGTGGAGCTTGTGTGTTCTACCGAAGTCTATGTAGGTTCCTCCCGGTTCATTGGTGATTCTAAATTAGTCATTCTAAGTCATAAAATTAGGCAGGTGACATGTCCAGGGTGAGCCCCACCCTTGCCAGTGTTAGCTGGGATTGGCCAAGAGGTATACAGTAGATAAGTACCTACAAACTCACATTCAGGGGACCCACAACATAAGTCGAAAATGTTCCCAGAGAAATTAGCAATTTTTGTCTGCTGATAGTCACTTGAAATTATTCCTTGGGGCGGGGCTGGTTGGTTTGGTTGAGTTTTCTGTTCTGGTGTGGGGATGTCCGTTTTGGAGTGGTTTGTTTTGATTCTTTTGATTCTTCTAGATTCACACAGTAGAGACATTAGCTGTAGTTCATTGGCAGCATACACACCAGCATTGCATCTTCAGTGTGTGTCTGTGTCTGTTGACAGATACGTCATTGTGTCATTTTGTTCCAGAATCAACATTTTCTCATCTGTATTTGTGGCGCGAGAAAGCTGCAGGCTAAGCTGAATTTTTTGTTATTTCAGTGAGGTGCTCATTACACTCTGAATCATTCCTTCATCCATCCATCTTCTACCATTTAGCCCTTTCCAGATTCTGGGGGATGCTGGGGCCAATCACAGCTCACACTGGCGAGGGTGGGTTACACCTGGGGCAGGTGCTCCGTGAATCCCGCAGTAAAAGTCATGTTGCTCTCTGTCTGGAGGCATCTTTATCCCTCTGCGTGCCAACCTCAGACCCACGAGTAAACTGATGAGCAGCTGTGTGTGAAATCTTCATTGTGCACGCGCCACAGAATTGTGGCACTTTGTTCAGCAACAAGTTACATTTCAGCACAGCATGTCGCATTCATGTTTACAGAAGGACCATAAACATTACTATTAATTTCATAAAGTCCATGATGCAGTTTCTGTCTTTTCATGTTGCCTCCTTCACATTTTAATACAAGTCTTAAACTACACTGACACACAGAGCTTTGTCATATAATCTGTCTACATTAAAATGCATTAAGACCATCTTGAATCTGATCTTTTTTGGTAAATGTTTAAATTTAAAACTTTTACTGCATGATGTTTTGATCCCATTGTTCAATCCCAACTAAAATACTCTGATGTTCAGTTTGATTTTGGTTTTTCTTAAAGCTGTTTCTCAGAGATGAATTATTTTGCCAAAATCATCACAGCAATATTAATTCATAATGTCAACAATCTCCAATCTTCTATATTTTCTTACATTTACTAGTGAGGTTCTCAAGTTTCAGTTCCTGTCAGTCTCCAAGGTGCCATATGATGTATAACCTACTGCTTCTTTCTTACAGTAAACTCAGAGATATGTGGATATGTGCTTAGGAAGATGATGTATAGTCATTGCATGGTTGGAAGCTGGCCAAGATCATTGTTTTCTGCCCAGTGTAGCTTTAGTTGAGCTTTACTGTGTAACTGTGCTGTAAAGCTCTATGTGTCAGTGGTCAAATGAAGTATAATTGGTGTTTGCAGTGGTCACAGTTTTTCTTTTTTTTAATTTCTTTCAGTGTTTACTTTAGCACAAGGATCCAGCAGTTCTCTGTCTCTCTCCCTCTCTCTCTCTCTCTTTCTCTCTTGCTCCCTCTCTCCCTCGAGCTGTGAAAATGACAATGAAACATGGCTGTCATTGTGAAATGGTGCTATAAACACCAAATTTTGTTTCTTTGACCAAAGAAAGGAGGAAAACAACAATACATTTTGAAACTTCAAAAATACATTCAAAGTTTTTGAAAACCATCAGCAATTGTACCTTGATTTAAGGAAAGGCTCCCTGTTCGGTATGTTAATGGTCATGCAGGCATTTGAGTCCAATGCATTTTTACTAATAGTCAGTTTAGAGCCAAACTAAGATTTTTTTTCTACATAGAACAAAGTTTCATTCTAATTGGATGTTTATAGATTGTAATACTATGTTCTAATTTTTCCCACAAATACTGTGTCTACTGTGGGCAGAGGGGGATCAAATTTCTTGTATATTTATTCAAGAGTTTTATGTTCTGGTTTATTCTTTACAGTAGATTTTAGAAGCTCTACCATGTCATATCAGCAGGAAAAACTTTTTATTACTATTGCCTGTTTAATTTTAATTCATGTCCAGTCAAAGTTGCGACAAAGATATCTGTAATCACTATGCCCAATGTATCACAGGAGGACCTGATAAAAGAGATATTGTTGAGAGATGAGATATTGTGTGATATAAGAGGATGAGTGAATTCAGTGTGTCAAACTCTCAGGGTGGTGGTGAAACACGGTGTGTTTTGGGGAAAACAGACCTCAGTTCAGCTCCCTCTGGTGTAAGCGACCTGAGCCTCCGTCTCACACTGAGCTAGAGTTTATTTTCTACTGTCATGTTTATCTTTGCCTTGCACGCACAGAATATGTACAAAACTACATAAAGCAACAAAAACAAAGTAATGAAGAGTGTAAATCCATATCTATACTTGTTAATACTTATTAAAAATTTGATTGAGTTGTGTCATAAATTTGCACTGTCTTATTATTCTGCATGTCTCCTACAACACATGGAGTTTGAACATAGCTTGAATATATAGGATCCATCTGCTTCTTCCATTTTTTTCTAGTTTGAACATTTTTTATGTGCTGATGAAGCACAAAATTCATTCGTCTAAATTCAGTGGCATTCAGATGAGTTTTAAATTAGGTTTAAATTAGCAATGATCCATCACAGGTCATCATCCTACACAACCAAGTTACTTTTATACCAAGGTCTAACATTTTTCATCATTTTTCATCATTTTTCAACATGTTATGACAACAATCTTTAAGGTAAAAAAAAATAACATAGTAACAACCCAAAAACAGGAAAACATTATTCAGATTTTTCTGTCTGTTTCTGTCACAAACATTCTTGTGGGGTTCAAGTTTTTGGTCCTTTTTTGTTTTAAAAAAATCTTACATGTATTCACTGACAGGTAGGATTATGGCATTATGTGCATAATGACTGGTGTACAAATACATGTATAATTCACACTGGTCCTCTATCTGCTGAGAGAGCGGACAGCTGTGATTACTACAGATGTCTATATCCCACCTGATGCTAACAGTAGCACAGAACTAGCTCATCTGTACAATGTCATAAACAAGCAGCAACAGGATCATCCTGAAGGTGCTAACATCATAGCTGGAGACTTCAACCAAGCTTGCTGAAAAACTGTGCTTCCAATTTCACCCAATATGTGCAATGTGGACACTGGACACTAGGGGGCACTAGAGCTGTGCCCCTTCCACATCTGGGCCTATCAGATCACCTCTCACTGCTCCTTATCCCAGCATATACCCCACGCAGGAGAACAGACAAAGCTGCCACCAAGATCATCAGAACCTGGCATGAGGGAGTGCTCTGTTTTTCACAAACCATATGGCGACGTGTTTGAGCATCACGACCTGGAGTAGGACTCACAGACTGCAGACTTACATCGTCTACTGTATTGACAATTTGACTGTAGAGAAAAGCGTTGCCATTTTTCCAAACCAAAAACCCTGTATGACTAAGGAAGTCCAGTAGTGATGGGCCACGATAACGATTTTTGCATAAAATATTTGATACCAATTACCAATACAGATTATGGGTAATTTCTTATTGGTGAATGTTTTATCAATCAAAATATTAGTAACAAATGTAATGTTATTTATAAAAGCTAAACAAATAATTCACATAAATGAATTAAATAAAACAAAACACATTCAATGTTTGCTGAGCAGCATTATTTTCAAAACAATGACATAATTCCTGACAGAAATGTAAATCAATACATTTACCATCAGTACAATACAATAAATAATAAATAACATAAACTGCAAAAACAAAAAAAGCAAGTGCACCTTTTGAACTTTTACTTTGTCAGACTAACCATACCTTTGGTGATGAGCATAATTTGGTCCTGACAGAGATCTAAGAATAAACTTTTGTACAGAAAGAATGTTTCTCTGTCGGCCGCTCCGTCAGAAACGCACATGCTCCTCGCCGTGTTGTTGGCAGCAGGATGTAAACACACAACTTGCTGCTGTTCATGTGACTCCGATGGACCAGTTCAATATGCTGCGGGCTGGGGGGGGTGTTTCAGCACAAAACACTGGAGTAAGTTAGCTAAAAAATATCCAGAATTGACACATGCTTTTTTATTTCCCATTTATTAATTAGTAGTCAATACTTTAATGGAGTAGTCGGTACCAAAACGGGCAATGTGCGTATATCGATATAATGATACTAAGGGATCGATCCGCCCATCACTAAAGTCCAGTCACTCCTCAGGGCACGTGACACTGCCTTCAGGTCAGGGACAGCAACATGTACAGCACTGCCTGAGCTGACCTGAAGAGGCCTCAAAAACGGGTCTACTAGGAGAAAGTGGAGGACCACTTCTCAAATAATGATCCAAGAAGGGTATGGCAGGGTACCCAGCACATTACAAACAAGAGCAGCAACACAGCCGTCTCATTGGCTTAAGAACTGAAATGGTTTTTTTTCCGTTTTGAGGCAAAAACTCTGAGCTCAGACTTACCGACACCACCAGCTGCTGGCTCCTGTGCACTCACTTTACAGAAACATGAAGTGAGATGTGCACTTGGTATGATGAACCTGAGGAATGCTGGGAAGGTACTCAAGGTATGTCCTGACCAACTATGCACTGTCTTCATGAACATTTTCAACCTGTTCCTAGCACAAGTCATTGTCCCATGCTGCCTAAAATCAGCAGTTATCATCCCTCTCCCAAAGGAACATACTGTTGTGATGGAAAGAGGTGGAAAAGAGGAAATAAGGTTGTCTGGACACAGGTGTCCGATGGGGAATCTCTTTATTCACATCAGCCCTACTAACAACGTAGTCAGAAACAGAACCACCAGAAAAACATGTGACATGCTTCTTCTACCTAAGACAGGTCATGTGTGTGTGTTGTGTGGATAGCCTTCACCCTTATCTTGACCTTCAGCCATAGTGATTGTGCAGCTCTGTGTGTGTGTGTGTGTGTAGTGCAGTTCTCTGTCCTGGCACCCAGATGTCTTCTACTTATTGTTTTGACTTGTCAGGCACCAGAGCAGGTCCTGATGACCTGACTCTCATATTGACGCATGAACAGAGACAAGTCCTCTGGACCCTGTCCGTCCCCTACAATACCATTGACAGTGTACATGATTATAGGCCAATTGCATTGACTCCCATTATCATGAAGTGCTTCGAGAGACTGGTACTGAAACGCCTCCTTACCAGTGTCCCCCCAGCCTTCAACTAGCATCAGTTTGCCTGCAAATCAGGGTAGATCAACAGAAGATGCTATTGCCATAGCTCTCCACTTAGCATTTAACCATCTGGAACAAAATGGGAGCTATGTGGGGATGCTATTCATTGATTATAGCTCTGCTTTTAACACAATCATCCCTAATATACTGATGAGCAAACTATCCCAAACACCCACGCCTGCACCTGGATTAAGGACCGCCCACGGGCTGTCAAGCTTGGACCCCATCTCTTCTCCACCGTAATGCTCAACACAAGCCCAACACTATAGTCACTGTACACATGACTGCACACCTGTTCACTCCATAAATACTCTTGTCAAATTTGCAGATGACACGACAGTAGTGGGGCTCATATCAGGAGAAGACGAGTCTGCATATCGGGATAACACTAAACACAAGAAAAAAAAAAAAACTAAAGAACTCATAATTGATTTCAGAGTGCAGCAAGGAGCATCTTCAACTATTCATAGGATATGAATGTGTGGAAAGGGTTCAGAAACTTACAGCCACATCTCCAGTAACCTCACCTGGTCTGTCCATACTACAGCCGCAGTGAAAAGGGCTCAACAACACCTGCATTTCTTGAGACTTCTCAGAGGGGACAGTCTGAAGCCACAGCTGCAGGTGGTATTCTACCATTCTGCCATTGAAAGCATACTGGGGTACTGCATTACAGTTTGGCATGCTGGCTGTTCTGTGATGGACAGAAAGGCTCTGCAGACGTTAATAAAAACTGCCCAAAAAATGATCAGCTGTCCTCTCCACTCCCTTGATGACATCAGCAGAAGCTGCTATCTCAGCAGAGCCTCAACCACCATTACAGACTGTTCCACCTGCTGCCCTCTGGGAGGTGCTACAGATCACTCAAATACCAGACTAACAGATTCAATCACAATCGCAATCACATTCAATGTGTTTTTTTCCAACAGCAATATGCACCCTGAATGGACTCAAGTAACACATACTACTACTCCTGTTCAGTACTGTGTGCAATATTCTTGCTTTATTGATTGATTGAGCTTTTATTTATTTTTAACTTGTTTATTTTACTATTCAGTAGAGTGTTGTGATGTGTGAATCTGTTATCTGTAGCACTTTTAATTTTGTGTGATTGTTCACAATATAATGACAATAAAGGCACTTTGACTTGACTTTGTAAAGTGAGCAACATTGATTATCTCTTCATCCTGTAACCTGTTAGTGAGTGGGATATATTGGACAGCAATTGAGCATTTTGTCCTCTAAGTTGATGTGCTAGAACCAGGAAAAATAGGCAGTTTGACAAGTTTGACAAGGGCCAAACTGAGAGCATAAACAGAAGTTATTGTACTCGGCCCTAAGCACCTCAGGGTGCTTAGGGCCGAGTACAATAGAAAGAATTGAAAGATAGAAACACTATCTAATCATCTCATCAGTCTGGATGGCATCACTTTGGCTTCCAGCTCCACTGTAAGAAACCTTGGAGTAACCTTTGACCAGGACATGTCCTTTGTCCCTCACATAAAACAAGTTTGTCGGGCAGCTTTCTTCCACCTGAGAAACATTAAGAAAGTCAGAAACATCCTTTCTCAGGATGATGCACAAAAACTAGTCCATGCATTTGTAACTTCTAGGCTGAACTACTGTAACTCATTACTATCTGGATGTCCAAACAAATCTCTAAAAGGCCTTCAGTTGATTCAGAATGCTGCTGCACGAATATTAACAGGAACTAGAAAAGAGATCATATCTCTCCTGTTAGCTGCTCTTCATTGGCTACTTCCCACCCCCCCATGTCTCTCTCTCTCCCACTCTCAACCCAACCGGTTGAGGCAGATGGCCGCCCCCCCTGAGCCTGGTTCTGCTCGAGGTTTCTGCCTCTTAAAGGAAGTTTTTCCTGCTCATCGGGGATCTGTTGGGTCTCTTTAAATAAATTTATAAAGAGTTTGGTCTAGACCTGCTCTATATATAAAGTGCCTTGATGTAACTTTGTTATGATTTGGTGCTGTACAAATAAATCTGATTTGATTCGATTTTATTTGATTTGATATGTCTGTATATGTTGGCCCTGCAATGGACTGGCAACTTGTCCAGGGTGTACTCCATCCTTGGCTCCAGCCCCCACTCTGTGTCCCAGAAATGGAGTACTAGTTAGGAGCAACTTTCCTTGACCACGGTGATCGATTTCTTTCTTTCTTCTGCCGTCTGCATTTGCACTCATAGTTTAACACCACAGGGTGTCAACATTATATTAATCTGATGCAGTTATAGTTTTGCAACAGACCGCCCAAGCAGGCGCACAACGGAACAGGACGGGGGGGGGGGGGATCGAAGGACCCTGCTTTCCCAGAAAATAAATCGCAATTCATGCCATAAATCAGCCCCCCCCCCCCCCACAGAGGTACCATTTTGTGACACTACCCCAGGGTTGACCCAGCAGCACTATCAGATGGCGGCTGTAAATCGCTGCAATGGAATGCACCTAACAAAACAAAAACACAAGGATTGACATAAAAATGTTTTACTATTCTGATCAAGTAAGAGAACTGGTTCCCCTGCAAGAAGAGGACTTCACAGCTGTTTGAACCATTCTTCTACAAGCTAATTTGGCAGAGATAAAATTAACACCAGACAATGAACTATTCCAATTGTGTAACCACAACGCCACCTGAATTGCGAACCACCAGAACCAATGGCATATTACCTGAGCAGCGTAATCTATGTGCTTGGTTGTTGCTTATAACTGTTCTGTAAAAAGAAAAAGAAACTTCATACACAGTCCATAGTCATCCAATTCTGATTTTCCACCTCCAGTCAAGACATGCATGAAAATGTTCTTTTCTTGGTTCATTTGTTTGTGTTACAGTGGAGAAGATAGCCCATGCCCATGCCCATGCCCACCGAATTAACCATAGCGAGTAAAGAAAACTGTGCTAATCAAAACGATACATTTCTCTTTGTTTGAAATAAAATTTTAAACTTGGGTGAATGAAAGGGGTAGTTTTCAATGGTTCAATGGTTTGTGCTGTCGCCGCACAATAAGGTTGGCGGTTCGGTTCCCAGTCCTTTCTGTGTGGAGTTTGCATTTTCTCCCCATGGTTTCCTCCGGGTACTCCAGCTTCCGCCCACCATCCAAAGACATACATGTCTAGGTTAACTAGTGACTCTTAATTGACCGTAGGTGTGAATGCAAACGTGAGCTGGGATTGGCTCCAGTAAAAGCGGTAGAAGATGGATGGATGGATCCTTTCACAGCAAGCAGCACTTTGAACCTACTTACTGTTTCAATCATACCCTTGATCTTGTTTCAACAAATATATATATATATATATATATATATAGTACGTTTATTGCTGGTAATGCAGGGCAGGTGTGCCTCATAAGTCACGGGAGCAGGCACCTAAACTAAGAGAAGAGCTGGATCTAAGTGACTCCCTTTGGGACATACTAAGCTATTTCCATTTGTGTCAGAAAGAGTGAACCTTCATTTGTTCCCTTGTGTTATTACGTCCACATTAGTTTTGTGGTTAGCTCCAAGAAAAAGCAAAGAGACAATGTATAGTAGGTAATATGACTTTTTGATACTATCGATGAGCCCTGTGAAGAAAGGGTCATAAGCACTAGTGTACTAGACTGTACTAAACAATTAGAAGCCCAAGAGGAGGTGCATGGCTCAGGGAACGTCAGACGTCAGACCTCTGTGTGATTCAAAATGGCGACACACACCTGAACGTAACCAAACAAGCTCACCTTTAAACACCAATCTACACAGTCTGAATCCTCAAATCCTCAGAAATACAGGAAAAAGATTTACTTCCCTCTTCCACAAACAATCCCCATCAATCAAATCTGGAAGAAGAAACCATAAATACAACTGGGTGTAGAGCAGCTGCAACCAGCCCTATCTCAAGCAGCTGCAACAGAAAAGTGCTGCTCACAAAGAACTAGCAATTGAATAATATCATAAGATAACAAAACTATTTGTTTATGACATATTTTTTGAGGAGTTTGCTGCAGGATTTTTATATTGTATAAATAAATGTTTAATTTCAGTAAAATCTTTGACTGCTTGTTACAACCCTGAACATGAGTAAATTAAAACTAAGTAAATGTACTCAGTTACATTCCTGCACTGAGTTAAATGTAAATTATTCTAAAAAATCTAAGTCTAAAAAATGATTTGAGTCGGGGGAGAAGAGACGGGGCACAGCCACATGGTAATCAGTGAACAGTATTGGTTGTGGATGAGGCAGTGATATGATCCTGTGTGATCTGCACATGGAATAGAATGTTTAAATGGATCTATGACCATGATTCTGTAGAATATGACACACAATTAGAGATTGTGTTGGTTCAGTTCTTCAGGTGGAGACAACTCAGTTAACAGCAGACCTCCTCAGAGACAGCTGGTCCGACACAACACGAACCAAGATGGTGAGAAAACCATTAACTTACTATACACTCTTTAAACAGCTGGGTTGAAAGCTCACCCAGTGCTGGGTGCAAAAGGGACAGAGTCAACGCTGGGTTATTTACACCCAGCATGTTAGGTAGAAAATTTGACCCAGCACGCGGAGTTAATGTTTTTACTCAACAATGGGTAGAAACTACCCATGTTGATGAGTTAAAGCTACCAAGAAATGGGTTAAAAAAACAAAACCAAAGTTCTGGGTTATCAGGTTACCAGCTATTGCTCGGGAAAAAAAAAAAAAAAAACCAACTAATTTTATTGCCAAATTTTTGTGAAGAAAGTTAAATTTAATTGATTTTATCTTTTAATTAATTTTAATTTGATCTAATTTAATTTGATAAACATTCTTTTATTGGTCATGAAATGTCAAGTTGACTTTTAACACTCATTGAGTATAAAAATGGCCAACATGTACACATTTTATAAAGTTGTATTTTAGATTATGTCCATTAATTAATAAAGATCACTAAAGATTAAATTTTTTTTGTAACATCTAACAGTGTGTCATGAATACCTTAATTGACTCTCAGAAACTTACTAAGCAGACTTAAGCAGTCAATTACTTTAAAATACCAGAAACTCATCATTCTGATAGATATAGGCAGCAGTCCATTAGGGCAACACACAGTGAGATCTGATAGTGGCCAAAACTGCAACAATTAGACTGACAAACAGTATACCATAAATACTTTAACTTGAATCTTGAAAACTTACTAAACAGACTTCATGGCAACGTGAATGAGGTCACCCATTTCAAAATACCAGAAACCTATCATTCTGACACTGAGACACAAGGCATACCTCTAGCAACTTTTTTCGGTGATGCTGAAATGTCAGCCGTGGCCCAAAAAGAGGAATGAGGGAGGTCAAGCAGTTTCCATCCAGCAGAAAGAGTCTGTCTATCTGTTGAGCTGCAAAAGGGTCAATGACAAATACAGCTTCTAAAAAAGTATTTTTAAAAAGAATTTTCTTCTTTCACAAGATGTATTACCTTTCTTTTCTTTTTGCAAGATAGGCTTCTCGTAAAAGCTGGATAATAATCCTTTCTGTGCCGTGCAGATTTTTCTTTACTTGACAGTGCCATCTAAAATTAAAAAATATAATGAAAAAGGTTTTAAATTGGATAACATATCACATAAATTATTTCATATACTGACATTCCCTGCAGTTGTGCCACCTGACATTTACAGCTAATTTCATATTAAATAGGCTTCTACATGGACAACTGCATTAGCTTTCAATGTTGCTAGCAAGTTCTTACTTTTGATTTTTAAGGACAAAACAGTGTTTTATGATAAAATAACATTTTCCTAGTTTTATATCAGTTGTACCACCTGTCATGAAAAGTGGACCAGCCTACCTAGGAGTTAAAACCAGCTATTTTTTTTATCAATATTTTAGAGATCTACAAACCTTTTCACTCAGCCAGAAAGGTCACTGGGGGTCATCTGACTGATGCAACATCCTGTTTATTGTTAATACCACTGTACTTCAAAATAAAAGGCCCATGTTTATGGTTGTGCCATACTGACATACAAACCAACATAGAAATTGTAGGAAAGATGTTTTTGAATTAAATCAACAGCTTTAAAACTACTTTTAGTTGTGAAAATAAGTTCATTTGAGAGGTTTAAAACATGATGTAATGCCATCATATTTAATTTTGAATTTCTTATCATTTTGACAAGTTGAAACATAAAAGAAAATAATTATTTGAATGTACTGAAAATGTGTTCAAACTAAATAGGTTCCATAGAATAAAGTGAAGCATGTCATGAATTGATTCAATTATATTAGAAGGAAATAATACACTCTGACACAAAAATATGCATGTCATGTCATTGACCCAAAACACAATATGACATACACTGAAATCAAACAACTGTGTAGAAATTTAGTTTTACTGTTTTCAATGTATTAGGTCATTCATTCATCAAACTGCCATTAATGGGTTTGTTTTAAATATGACTGCATACCTCCAAAGGTTGGGATCAACTCTGCCAGGCTCCACTCACGAAGCTCCTTCTTGGCAAACTCATCCATCTTTCAAAAATGAAAACAAACAGTCTTAGTGCCACTCTCACAGAAATGCCAGGTTACAAAAACTACAGCTGGTGGAATTATAAAAAGAAGTAAACACACCATAAGTCACGAATCCTAACCCTTTACTGTAATAACAACAAGCGAGCTGTGGTCTGGGTTACTTTGGGGAAGACTGCCATGAGGAAAGTTACCAAAAGTGATAAGTCACCGCAGAGCATCGAGCCCAAATGTGACCACACTTCGCCCCACTATTCTCCATAGACAGACTATAGTGCTGCACCGGCTAGCAGAGTTTAGAGCAGCAGAATAATAAATAAAGTTGAAATAATGATCAGCTCGACAACAACACGCTGCATAGTAACAGTACACACCTTTTAATTCAACTGAGCACACCTGGACACATTAACAAGAAGAGGAGCTAAAGGAAATGACCTGCAGTCACAGCAGCCTCGTCGCTGTTACACACAAACCGGAACTAATAAAAAGTCCACGTAATATTCGTCCTAACGTTGGAAAATCACGCAACACAAATCAAAGTGGCGAACGAAAGCTTTCTCAGATAGCCGCTAAATTAGCCGCCCACCCTCCTTCCTTTGGTACCTGTCGTTGTACTGTCGACAGGCTACATGGCTACAGGCTACCTGTCACCATGGCGACAGGCTACCTGGCTACAGGCTGCCAGTCACCATGGCGACTAACATGACACTTTCAAAGTAAAAGCGACCCACACCGAAACACTTACGTCGGGAGAACATTAGCTAGCGAAAACATGGAAAAGCTGTGGTGCACATCATCACCACAACACACACACACAACACAACCTAAACACAACCTTTCTAAACTGACATCAGATAGTGAGAAACACACACACAAAAAGGTTCGAGCCGGTAAATGAGCACATTTTTTGCATGCTGTGGTTAATAAACACTCACAGTAAGATACAACTATCTGGCTACCAAAAGCAGAAGCTGTAATATTTTAAGTTTTTCTTACCATTTCCTATCTAACTTCTCCATCCAATCCTCCAAAGCTCAGCACAAGTGGCCGTGGTGCCTGAATTCAAACATGGCGATCGTTGTCATGCTGAGGCCCGAGGTCCAAACTTCACCCCTTCGTGTTGGGTCATTTTATCTGACCCATCATTAGGTCAAATGAACCCAGTTCATTGTTCTTTAGCCTCTTTAGCCTCTTTAGCCTCTTTAGCGAATGGGTCAGTAAAATAACCCAGCATTTTTAAGCGTGTAAAGCAGCAGGTAAGTAGTGAAAACACGGGGTTTGTGCTTTTAGTGGTGAAAACTCATCTCTGGAATTTCTCATCTTGGTAGTAAAAGTAAAAGTAGTCGGAGAAAGCAAAGGAAACTTTCATCCATTTTGATGTTTGCTGATAATTAAATTACAATTCCATCCACGGCTCCAAGAAAGGAAAGAAAGGTTTTCAGCAAGTTTAACATTTTAGTTTAGTTTTTTACTCCACTGTTCAAATTTAAACCCTTCCTTTTCTTGCTTCTTCTAAAGTGTTTGTATCTATAGATTGAATAATTTGATTCATAATACAGATTCTTCAACATATGTGAAGGGAAGTGAGTCGTCTCAAAAGCAGCTTCCTGTCAATGTCCCCGGGTTAGTGAGAGACAGGATGGACATCAGAGCCGAGTTTGATCATCTCATAGAAGAAATGGAGTGGAGTGAAGTGCTTCACGTTGTTCAGGTGATGCTGGTTGGCATGTTGGGCGATACAACCCAACCCCCACTTCTGGCTACACCTCCACCCTATCCCCTGTACAGTGGGTGCAGCCCCCGGGGAGCAGCTCCACACAGCTTCACCCCCATCACCTACCAAGAGCAAAGTGTGATGCAGCAGCATCACCTGCATCGCCAGCTAGATGTTTACAGACAGGGACAGGTAAATTCAGTTTAGATTGCAGATCGATTCATATGAAGTGTATCTGTACCTTGATCCAAACAGGATATTAGTGATAAATAGTGGAAGAGTTTATCTAAGTCTACATGTTGTCCCATGTGTTGGGTTAGGGTTAGTGAGGAACTGCCAGTTAGCCAATTAGTAATATGTGCTCTGAGCACTTGTTTGTGCAATTATTCTTCTCTGTGAACAACCAGGTGCAATCGAATTTCCCTTAGAGATAAGTATAATTATAAAATATTGTGATTTTCATTATTCACCTGTGACACTGGGCAAGATGATGATGATTATGTAACACTTTGATTACCTTTTCTTTGTGTGCTTGTATTTCCAGTCTTGCAATATACCAGTGCTGAACCTCCCTGACAGCACAACGGACAACCTGGTTCCTGGTGGAACGATGTAAGTAACACAAACGAGTGTACACATCTGTGAGCTTGTGTCTGTATCTTCAAATGCACTTTTTCTGTCATTTACCGCATCAGATGTTGCTCATGCAGGAATGGAGAAATGGTGTTCAGGCTCCCCCCAGACACATTTCCTCCTGTTGCCCCAGCGGCTCCTCCATCAAAAACCTCCAGGCCAAAGTAAGCCATCCTGACCGACTCACCGTCACCATATATTTTGTCTTACAGGAGTTGGACTCAGTGAGGATGCTCTTATTCTGCTCTTATTCTGCAGAAAGAGAAAGCGTGTGAGCCAGGAGAAAAAAGGAGAGACATATATAAAGAAGCCACCAAATGCCTTCATGCTGTTCATGAAGGAGCAGAGGCTGAAGGTTGTTGCAGAGCTCAACAACAGGAACAATGCGACAGTGACCGCTGCGCTTGGACAGAAGGTAAGAGAGGGCATCGCAGTTTAGTCAAAGAGTGACACATTTTCGGCAGCCATGCGCTGAGAACGAATTGAGATAACACAAAACCCATCTGTTTGAACAATCACATCACCCAATTCAGTTCATTTTTCGAAGGAGATTTAAACATTTAAACAGGATTTACAGCAGTTTATGGGGGCTTTGCATTGCAGAGCCTCCTCCTGTTGATGTTGACCTTTGCTTGTCTTTTGACATGTTAACATGATTGTGTTCATGCACCAGTCAGCTTGTAGCTGCATTTGGTTCTGTGTCTCTGTGTGCTGACAATGTGTTATGTGTTATATGTCCATAGTGGAACTCTCTCTCACGTGATGAGCAGACCAAGTACTATGAGGCTGCAGAGAAGGAGAAGAAGCTGCATGCCCAGCTGTTCCCAGACTGGTCCTGCCGTCAAAATTATGTATGTACACTAGGCTGACACACAACTTGCACATGTTTGTACCTAGCCTAGTCACTGCATAGTTTTAATTAGCTGTCGTTAGATGGACAATTGAACGTGTTTCTTTTTGTGTAGGGCAAAAAGAGGATGAGGAGAAAGGCTGAAACTACGGCTAAAGGTGCAACAATATTTAAACAAATGTCATAAATAATAAAAGCGAGCTTCGAAACCTTTCTTTACAAGTTTATTTGGCATTGGAAGCAGCATTGAATTTTGAAATTGTGCGTTGCTCTCTTTTGTTCTTCAGCAGCTGCGCTCGAAGCTCGGGCAGTGACACAGATGGAGCCTTCCTCACCTGAGACCCAACCGATGGAATCCTTCACATTGCTCAAGCCTCCAGTGTGTCTGTCTTCATGTGACACCACTGACCTGCTTGAGTGGGACTCATTTAATGACACAGTTGCCTCCTCCTCTCCTAGCAGATAGACAACAATCCCCACTTCTGCCCCTTTCCTCCCTTCCCCTACCTGCCCCTGCCAATGTCACAGTTCAAGTAAAGTTCACCTTATTATTGTTATTGTTTGTGTATGATTACTTAAAACTAAAGGTACATTTCTTGCTGATGGTATATTATGGATGCTTTACACTGTGTGTTAACATTCAAAATGTCTGGTTGTATTCCTGTTATGGCCTCATTCATCAGTGTTCATGTGGACCAACTCACCACTTCAATTGAGGCATGACAGACATGAATAATGAGAAACTAATGACTAGTTAAAAACAACCACAGCATTAGTATAAAATAGCACTCAGTCTTAATCCTACTGTCCGTTTATACTATTGACTCTTAGACTAAATAAGATCCACGTTTGTGCCTGATGCTTGATAAACCATAATTCACAATGACCCGGCTGACTTATATTTTTATGATAACACATGTCCTCGTGTTAATTCCTGATGATTTTGCTGTAAAGCGTCATAAATTAACGCAAACTGACAAGGCGCGAGGATGGACGTGTTGCCTTGGCAACTACCGGGCAGACGACCCGGAGCAGTCTAAATAAATAAAATGGTGAAAAAAGAAACGAGATAACTTCGGAGAACACAGACAGCACAAAGATCGTCGGTCCAAGCTGCTGAAGAACGTGACCAACATGAAGAAGTCCAGTTTGTAGGTTTCTTTGTTAACATACAGAAACATCATGTCCGCTCAGGTCTAATACTAATAAGTGCCATTATATTTATGCTGCTATCATAGCTAGCTAACTTTGTTTTTCCTGTCTCCTAGATCTTGTCAAGCTAATATTACTCCAGAGTCAGCCATTCATGGCCGCAGCTCTTCCGGCTCTCTGGGCCGAAGAAGCTCCACCCTTGTCGGCGGCAGCGACAGCAGACGTAACGGCCGAGATGGAGGCCAGGAACCTGCCAGAAGACCAGTAAAGGTATTTAACCAACCAAACACACCCAGTGTATTATATCTACTCACATTAATCAGCAGTTCACCTGGCCTCACTACAGCACAATAATGAGGAATTTAGGTTTTCTGTTGGCTTCTGCTACTGCACATCTCTGTCTGACTTTTCAGGGAGAAATGCTGCACTTGGTGTCATTGCCAGGTTTAACATGTCTGAATTTTCTTTTGCATCAAGGACATTTTCCTTTGCTGTTTACAATAATAAAAAAAATGTAAATGCAGAATAAATGAGCGCGTAGAAATAGTTTTTCAATTTTAGGCCGCTTGTACACAGAAAAAAGCCAATGATGTCTCATACTATTATGTTTGTAAAGTGACGTGACTCAATTATCAGTTTGGGTGCATTTTGCTGGTGATACTTCAATTTAACCAAGATTTTACAGGACTTGTACCTTTAATTGAGTAGCTTTACCTAATTGAATTGGTTGTTTTTTGTTAGTAAAGTGTTTAAGAACAAAGGAATTGTCTCAGTACATTGTTGTGTGATAATAAATACAAAAGGAGCAACAATTTTAAGTCTTCATCAAATAAGTACTTGCAATACAGTGATGTATACGCATGTTTTTGAACGTAGACTACAAAAGTTCAGTTGTATCAAAAAGCCATTTAGTGGAGGACAGGATCTCCATGATGTTGTGAAAAATGCTGTTCGAGTAAGCTAAGATTTATTAAAAGTGTAGACAGATGTTGGATCAATCTTGGCAGTTTTTTTTTTGTCTCATGTTTGCAGGTGATGGACGAAGATGGTAATAATGTTACTCCTCTGTCCCTGCATCACACTGAGCCAGGAGACCAACAGCCCAAACAAGGCAGCTTTTTTCTGGATGAAATCTTTCATAACTTAGGATCAGTCCGTTTCCACTCCACTTCAAGTTTCAGTATTCGCTCTTCCAGGTACCATGTAGTAACATTCAGAGTCCATAGTGTCTGATGGGATGATCAAGCAGCAGTTCATTGGGGTGAGAAGAGGGTGTGCAACTCATATGTTGTAACAATAAAGCAAAAGAGCATCATCTCACATTGCCACTATTCTCAAAGTCTCTGTAAGTACTCTTGAAAGGTGATGGTGGTGGAGAGTATAATTAGAATTCATACAAAGTTCAAAATTAAAGCTATAGAAATATGTAGATGGCTACATTTTGCAAAATTTCATTTATTACATGTGAGGAATAACTAGTAAGGTTGTTTTTTGTTTAACTTGTTGGAAGGTACATTTATAGCCACAGACTAAGCGATGACATTGTTTTACAGTTCTTTTATGGGAAAGAGCCTATCCGGTCGGTCTTACGAACCGTCGCTGACGAAGGACACTGAGGATAGTCTTCCTAAACTGGACATAAACCCCCCAGCTCCTTGCAGTGAATACGTTCATTTAATTAGTTATGAGCATAAAAGTATTGCCGTATACAGCGTCTTAAGCATTTTATTAATGACAAATCAATAGCAGAGTTATGGTTGTATTTTACAAATGTATTCATTATTTTAATTTATTCTTCTCTCTTGTTTTCTGTCAGCATTGCCAAGGAAAACAGACAGTTTGAAAGAACCCATGAATGAAAAGAAGTTGGATGAGGCACTAGACATCTGTCTTTGTGAAACTAATACCATTTCACTGTTGGACATACCCAATACTCTTTTCTCAGAGGATGCTGATGAAGCAGAAACAATTAAGTAAGTGAAATTACTGTTTATAGTTTCCCAAAATAGGCAACCGTGGAAGGAGCTGAAGTCGTGCCACAAATTTCACATTGTGTCATTGTCCACATACACAGCATGTCTGATGATGATGACTGAAGTGTTAGCCACTGACATGTTGTTCACTTCTTTTTTTCTTACAGAGAAAGAAGCATTCACTATTCTGAGCTGTGCAAGAACAAAATGGGCAATGAAAAGTATGTAGCACGGTCAGCGCAGACCTTTAGTGGAGCAACAAAAGAGAAACAAATCCAGTGCGACAAGATTGTCATGGTGGATTTAGGTTAGACTTTCTCTTTGTGAACGTAAATTGTGAAAATTAATCATTAGGAATATTGGATAATTCAGTTTATTAGTTTTGCTTTCTCAACGTTAAGATTAGAATCTAGCTAACATTTTTCATAGTAGAAAACGATGGCATAGATTTTGAAACTGCATCTCATAGTACATCGCTAATGACAGCAGATTAAAGGAAGGTTAATGTTTAATTTTAACTAATTAATACAGTTGGAACTCTGTCATGTCCACAGAAACAATGGCTACTGCCTGGGACATCTATGACTCTTTCTGTTGCCAAAACGAAAGCACTAAAAGTGAGACAGTGAACTATCCAGACAGTCCCAGCAATATTGAAGAGATGAGCCTAGAAAAGACCAGCAGCAGCAGCATGACCTGCACAGGTAACAGCACCTGAGAAAACTGGACTGTTGCAGGTCATTTATTTTGTCATATCACACACACATATATAGCCAAAAGTATTCACCCTTTGCAGCTATAACTGTCAGGTCCTAGGGGTTTTGTTTTGGTGTTTCCCTTCCTGTTTATTTTTATTTCTATAGTTGTTTTACTTCCTGTTTTCTTTCCTCCCTGATGACTGTCCCCACCCTAATGTTATTTAGCTGTGTCTCGTTTCCCATGTGTATGTATAGCAGGTGTCTTCGCCCATCTCTCTCAGATTGCCTGTATCCTTTGTAAGTAGCTTGCCAGTGTTACTGCCTTGTGTTTGACCAGTTTTGTTTCTCTCATGCGTCCCTTTTTGCCTAGTGCCTCTGAGCCTTTGCCTATGTTTTTGATCTCCTGGTTTTGACCCTCGCCTGCCTTTTAGACTTCTGATCCTGCCTTGTATATCTGCGCTACTGCTTATTCTGACTGCCTGCCTGTGTACCGAACATGGACTGATAATAAACTGCTGCTCGCTACTCTCTGCCTCTGGTCTGCTCTATGGGTCCCAGTTTGTCCGTCTGGTGCTGACAATAACAGCTTCAGCTCTTCTGGGAAGGCTTTCCACAAGGTTTAGGAGTGTGTTTGTGAGGTCACACACTGATGTTGGACGAGAAGGCCTGGCTCTCAGTCTCTAGGTGTTCTATTGGGTTGAGGTCAGGACTCTGTGCAGGCCAGTCTAGTTCATCCACACCAATCATTCTCATCTATGTCTTTATGGATCTTGCTTTGTGGACTGCTACACAGTCACGTTGAAACAGGAAGGAGCCATCCCCAGACTGTTCCCACCAAATTATCCAAATCTCTTACATGCCATAGCATATACCAGTGGTTCTCAAATGGGAGTATGTGTACCCCTGGGGTTACTTGAGGGCACTCTCATGGGTACATGAGATTTAAAAAAATATATATGCTAAAAATAGCAATCAATTCAAAATCCCTTAAGAAATGGTTTAAGGTTAGGGTCACCGTAAGGGGGTACTCAGCTGAAAAAATTATTTATGGGGGTACTTCAGTGACAAAAGGTTGGGAACCACTGCCATATATCGTATGACATGGTAGCATGCCAACAGATTTTGGACAATTTGATAAAACACCTTTGGGATGAATTAGAGCAGAGACTGAGAGCCAGGCCTTCTCATCCAACATCAGTGTGTGACCTCACCAATGTGCTTCTGGAAGAATGGTCAAAAACACAACACCTTGTGGAAAGCCTTCCCAGAAGAGCTGAAGCTGTTATAGCTGCAAAGGGTGGACCGACGTCATATTAAACCCTGTGGATGAAGAGTGGGATGTTACTTAAGTTCATATGAGAGTCAAAGCAAGTGAATGAATACTTTTGGCAATATAGTGTATATGTACATATATATGTGTGTGCGTGTGCATATTTTTTGATAATAACTGGCATGTAACATTTCGTCATATTTCATTACCTTAGACAGTACCATGAGCTCACTGTTAGAAATAGGAAACTATGGGAGCAGTGTAAACATTGAACCCGACCCACAGTGGATCATGGACTCAGAGTCATTCCAACACAATTTATCACTCATGGAGAGGAACATCATGGCAAACATCTTTCAATCTACACTGGCTGCTTATAGACATCTGCCTAATGTAGAAGGTAAATTCAGGATTAGCACTGTCTTCTCACTGTGTATGTGAATAAATATTGCCAATAGTGTAATAATGTTGATTATTTGAGACCCTGATGGCACAGTCAAGTCTGAGAACAAGGAACAGATTGAGGATAAGACAAGCAGTCTGAAACCAGCACTTGAACATCTCTGGACTTTCAGCATCGACCTCACCAGAGGATGGAACATTACCAGCATGTCGTGGAACAAAAAGATCCCGGTAAGAGCCTAAAACCCAGACTTGCTGCACATCCGCATCGTTGTTATTTTGAAATTGTAAATTCCTATGTAACTCTTCATAAGCAACTCTGTTATAATTTTAACATATAAAAATGTCAATATACCATATTTTGGTTGGGGCAATATCAACAGTATTTGTCTAAAATGTTTTAATGAATGCTGTGACTGTTGAAATGTGCCATTCTTCACTTACTCCTGTGGTTGTGCTCTGGACACCCTGTAAGGACCTGCTGGCTGTGGGCTATGGTGAGATCAGGAACCACAAACCAGGACTGATCTGCTGCTGGTCCCTCAAAAACCCAGTGGTATATTTTCACATTTTTGCTATTTGTTTCCTGTCAGCCATCATCTTCCAGTGTCCTGTCTCAGCTGAATAACATAACCAATGTGAAGTAGAACTAGGCCCTGGAAATTTTTTATATTGGACCAGTGTCCTCTGTGGCTACTTGTGTACAGCAAAAGCTAAATGAATGGCAATAGAACCATTAAATTCTTCAGCAGGTGAAAGAAATTCTATGTGTCCCCCATGCAGTGGCCAGAACGTGTCTTCCACTCACACAGCTGTGTCACATCCCTGGATTTCTCATTCAACAACCCTGGCCAGCTGGCTGTGGGGATGCTTGATGGGACTGTGGCTCTCTACAATGTTGAGTGTCAAGAAAATACAGCATGCATTGCCAGCAATAGGTGAGAACATGAACATAAAAGCTGATAAGATAAGACATGCCTATCCAAGCACCCTGTGTGATTCGTGGTGGATTTTTTTTTTTTTTTTTGCTGGTAAGACATTTGGGGCACAGTATCATTAAGATTGACTTTCTTAATTTGACTCTCACACTGAGCACAGTATCTTTCTGGATCCACACGAGTGTAGCCTTTATCTGCTTACTTCACTTTAGAAGGAAAAAGACTTTATTTCTTACTCCTTCTGGGAGCATGGAATTTTATATAGAATATCAAAGAATTTTACAAATTTCTGTCTCCCTTCCTCAGTGTGTGATGTTTAGTTATCGCTCTTCATCAGCTTTTAATGATACATGCCATAAAAGTGGTTTCATTGCAGTAATGGTGGTGAGGCTCAGTGGAGTGGAGGTTCTCCAGCAGCCAGGAAAGTAGAGCAGATGTAACACAGCATTCATACACAGTTGTGTTACATACCACGTTTAAAAGTGTCTATATGTAGTGACAAATGGCTGCAGACTGTAAACAGCTGACCAATAGAACTCACAGACAAGGCAGAGCTGGAAAGGCTGGAAATATCAGTCAGGCTGCAGGGCTGACCCTGCTAATGTGGTCAAGTCTAAGAATGAGTGCCATTGCTGAAACCTTTTTCCTTGATTTTTCAATGTTTGTTTTGTAGAGGGAAGTCCAACAAGCACATGAATGCCGTGTGCCGGGTCCAGTGGACCAGACAAGAGTTGAGATTATCAGGGGAAGAGAGAACAGAAGCCCTTGTATCTGTGTCGGCAGATGGCAAGATTAAGAGGTGGTTCCTCACCGACAGCACTCTTGACTGCATAGGTACTGTAGTCCAATCTCAACAGTGTAATTACAATTTTACGTATGTTGAGATAAGAATAGTACTAAAAGAAGTAGTAGAGAAGAATGAAATTTCACTCAGAATACTATTTGGAAATTTGTTTTAGCTCATTTACCAGTAAGACATCCAGAGATGAGTATTGGTTTCAAAAGCAGGAAACAAAGAAACTACGATAAGCTACGATTCTATCAAATTGGTGGACCTAATTTCACTGCATTTGGTTACTTTATATACATAAGATTTTCTGTGAGAATGCCACCTTTACTGCAAACTTTCCTAAAAATCTATTCCCTTAGACCTGATGGAGCTGCGGAGGAATAATAAAAAGCAACCTGTACCCATAGAAAAAAAGGACAAGGCAGCCCGTGTTCTGGCACTGATGATACCTGCTCTTTCCATGGATATCCACCCAATTGTAAGTTGGCTACGAGACTCTTTCTACCCGGGAAAAGTGCTTCACATGGTTGTGAATTCATTCCTTCACCCAGGCTGCCAGTATTCATGCAGACAGCATGAAATTGTTGCTCAGGCTGTGTGTTTCATTGACTACATGCCCTGATCCTGCAGGATTCCAGCATCTATCTGATCGGCACACTGGAAGGCAAGATCCACAAGTGCTCTTTCTCCAACAGACAGAATTTTCTGACTACGTACCAGAAACACTTTGTAAGTCTAAGTGAATAAGACACATCTTAAACCACAGCATATTCCATCATCTGAAGTTAGTTTTCACCCTTATGTGATGAACACACAACACTGTGGCCTGTTTGTCTATGCAGGAGACACTACGATGTCAAACCAACTTGTTAAATCTCATGAATTATGATGAAAACCAGAATCTCACCCTGATCACTCAAATTTGTAATTATGAGATTAACACATTTATGTCTTGTATGTAATGAAAACAAAAAGCATGCTGACTTCAGTCACTCTTTCACTACCATATAAATTGTGGTTACAATTGGAGCATACGTAAAAAGAATTGACGTGACATCCTTACTCTGTCAGGGCCTGGTGAACCACATTGAATGGTCTCCATTCAGTCGTGATGTTTTCCTGAGCTGCTCCTCTGACTGGACCATCCAGCTGTGGAGGCAGAATCTGCCGTCCCCGGTGTTGAGCTTCACGTCAGCCAAGAGGTCCGTAAACTGTGTCAGGTGGTCTCCATTGCACTCGACAGTGTTTGCAGCCGTTAACGGACAGCAGGTGGAGATCTGGGACCTCAGTACAAGCCTGTGAGTCAGTCTGAAAGAAAATGTGTGTGTTTCTTTTTTCAGCTGTCTCAGATTGAAAGCCTGAGCTTTAAATAATCCAGTATCCACTAATTGAAAGTTTTGCCTTTTAGATTGAACCCAACCATTGTGCACTGTGCCACACCTGGTGTGAAGATGAGGGTGGTGCTGTTTGCCACAGGGTCAGACTGTATTTTGGTAGGAGACAGTGAAGGAAAAGTGACTGTCTACAAGCTGAAGAACTTCGGTGTGGGAAACCAGGTAAAATGAGGTGATATTCTACATGTTGCCTATAGAAAAACAAATGCCTCTGTTTGTTTGTCAAGCTGTTATAGTTATCATTCAAATGTTTATCTTAAGTATACAAATTCTTCAACAGCAAAGCTGGACACAGGTTAAAGTATGTATCCCACCCTGTCTTACAGGTGGACAGCCTGGATGACATTGTTCGGTCTGCAGTTGCTCGAGATCAACTGTAATGTCAAAATTCCATTCACCCTATAATAGCAGAAAAAGCTGAAAACATACTTTTTTGGTCTGGTTTAACATCTGAAGTTAAGTTCATTTTTGTCAGTGATTGAAATCTTTGGAAAATGTAAAATTAAAAAAAGTAGTACAATGTATTTAACAACAGATGACAATGAAGCTAAAAAAACAATGTGAAAAACATGCATTAAAGAGGCTTTTATGGAACTTGAATGTGACAGTGCATTTATAAAATAGCAGCGCAGCTTATTGTGAGGCAGAGTCTGAACTGACGGACTTCATTACATAGTCCTGGTGGAGACACCTACGGACAAGAAGGCACATAGGGTTTTCACCTTGTGAGCATTTTCATTATGTATTTTTACAGATACTGTCGGCTTGGCTTTGTTGTTGACACCATAATATGGAAATGTATTTATTTATTATGAGTTTCACACGTAAAAGAAAAAATACAATACAATAACATCATGGTACAGCAGTGCGGTGGTTAGTAGTGACACCCCGCAGCAAAAAAGTTCTGTGTTTTCCACCCAAGCCTGGGGAGTGTCTGTGCATAGTTTTCTATGTTCTCCCTGCGTGTCCTCCCACAGTCCAAGTCCATGCAGGACATGCACAAGTGGTCACTTTGCCCATAAGTGTGAATGTAAGTGTAAATATGTGTTGTCTATTTATATCAGTCCTATGAAAGACTAGTGAGCCGTCCAGGGTGTCAGCTGGGTGCAGCCCCCCTTCGTCCAATCCTGCAGTACAGATAATGGATGTATGGACACAGAATATCACTTAGCTTCAGGCACCTCTAAATAGTGTGTGAGCTATGCTTTATGAAGGATGTTGGTCGAGCAACATCCTTCATAAAGCAATGTACACTGAGATTTACATTGTGTCTTAATCTGTTAAAGTTCTCAAAATTATTTTTATCTGCATTTATTTTATTCAGAGAGTCAATGCGTGACATTTAAACTTACTTTTTGGGGGAACTGCTCATTACTATCAGAGTGTTAGCAGGCAGCTTTCAGTTTGTGGCAATAAGCAAGTTGAACTGTGCACAGAACTCAAGAATGCATCAGCTAACGTGGTTATTCTGGATGACAGTGCTTTCTTTCATTCACATGCTGGCTCCGACAAATTGCATCACGCTCCCCAGACCGGCTGGCATGTCTATAAATGACAAACTCCAATGTGTGAGTTGTGGAGACTTGCCTTCACATTCCACTGCTAAAGAAGGCGGCCAGGCGCTTGCTCACATCTGTAAGGGTCACACCACAACTTCCAAATTTCAGTGAAGAAATTATTTCATCTTTGCAAGCATGCGTGGTCAAGTGGTTAGTGCGCATGCCACGTTATCTAGGTTGAACTCTGACCCAGGGACTTTTGCTGCATTTCATTCTCCTCTCCTTCTCCCTCCTTCCTGACAGCCTCTCTGCCACTTAATAATGTCAAAATAAAAGCCAAAAAGATAATAGTTAAAAAAGAAGAAATGATTTAATCTCTTCTGCTTTTCCTTTCATATACGTGACAACTTCAGTGTGTGTCTTCATAAGCCAGACAAACATTTTGCTCCCGTCTCACTGCTGCAATGCTTCAGGGATGATCTGAGCAATAACAACCAGTTCAAGGTGTTGGCTTGGCTCCGATTTCTCCAGATCTCAGTCCAGTCCAGAATCTGTGGGATGAGCTGGACAGAAGCCTGAGACAAGCCTGAGAGGAGCCACAACCTCCAGGACTTAATGGACCTGCTGCTTTGTCCAGGTTCCGATATAGATACAGATATGGCTGATGGGTGTCAGGAAACTGAAAGTGACATCATTTCACTCACTGCGGTGTAAGCAAATGAGTGAAAAAGTGAAGATAATCATTAACAGCAGAAAAAAAGCAGCACTGACTTGCTTCACGTTAATGTGTGTCCTGTTTCTGCTGACAGCAATCACCAGGACTCACGTGATCTGTAGAAAAACACTGGCGAGTTATATTTTTATCTGTGACTCTTGAAGGTCACATATCCTCACAGAGCTGCTGGAGTAAGTTCCTCTCTAATTCAAACACAGCAAGCAACAACAGGAGGTGACACGTCACAACAGGAGCATGTGACTGGCGCTTAGATCAGCGCATGGAAGATGATCCACACAGTTTAAACAGCGAAAGAGGAAGCGTTTTTAAGTACAGCACTTAACACTGTTTTACAGTGTTCTTCCTTTTTGTCTCCCTCTCTAAATGACAGCCTGGGAGACATTCTGAGCAGCAAGTCTGAGAGGATGTGAGTCAAGTCCAGTGTTGTGGAGTCTGGGTTTACATCCACTTCTTCGTTGTTTTTGTTTGACTTGATGTGGGAAGTGAACCTGGATTTGAAAGTGGCACATCACGATGCGGCTCAGTCCCGGATGAGAGGGTCTAAGTACAGTTTTTCATGATGGCTGCTGTTTTGTTTTAAAAAAGCACAACACTTATTAAGCAGGATTAGTTTATAAAAATAATATAGCTATCAAGTACATGTATGAGAGCTTTGTTTTGAAGGACCTTTATCGTGTGAACACTGATAGATTCAGATGGACAGCAGGACAGATTGAGAGTTGCTAATAAAAATTTACATTATACTGGAATATTTCACTGACAAGACTGTACGGTAGCAATAAATTGGAAAACCTATTGCCTATTGCATTATCTTACTGAACTCTCCCATCTTGATCTTTATATCATCTGTGCTTCTTTCTGGGGAATGTGATGAAGTTTTAGGAGCCCGTTATATTCATGTGCTCTGGATTTCAGTATCAGTTCATAAAGTTTACTTTGTTCATATCTTGAAACTGTTTTAGAAAGCTGCTGATTCAATCTAATGAAGGTCAAAAGCACCACAGCTAAAATGGACATGAAGTCAGATTTAGGATCAGCCTATTTGAGAAGCGATTGGCATTTTATCCAGTCAGAAACTCACAGTTAGATCAGCACACATAGGCCAATACAAGGGAAGAATGAACCGCAGTATGTTAAAAGAAGTTACATGACTGAATGAAAAATGTTATGTCCCACTCATGAAAAGCCACAAAGTGGCCCACAAAAACCAACAACACACCTCAAAAAAAAAAAAAAAAAAAAAAAAAAAAAAAACCCACAGTGGGGAGTTTCTTTAACATAAATGTAGATAACCAGGACACCAAATTATAACTACAGAAGTCTAAAGGACAACAAGCATCAACAGCCAATGTTCCAGTCCAGAGTTTAAGGCCTTCACACCCAGACCTGGTGTGTCTCACCGATGAAGATGAGGAAGAACCTGGGAGGAAGTACAGGGAGACGGGACAGGAAGTGGACCGCAGCAACCGGAGTGATACCTGATAGCAGAGGGACTGGAGGACGAGGAGAAGGGAAGGGGACAGGCTGATCACATTTTTGCTTTCTGTTTCTCTTAAAGGGAGCACAGCTCTCTCTGCTCGTCTCCAGTTACTGAGTCAACAACTGGACGTAATATTTCACATGAACCATGACTGATGGCGCTGCATGTGATCAGGAATCAGACCTTCACACATCAGCATGTGGACAGACAGACCTCTGGCTACATTTAAAAAATATATATATCTTTTCTATTTCTTTCCAATTTTGTCTTTTAAGTGTCGCGTATGGCAGCAGTTTGACACATCTGCAGGTGGACAGCCCTGCTGCCTGCTCACAGTCCACCTTGATTCATTTCAGCACATTGTTCTGGTGCAGCAGGTGAGACCAAAGCTGAGCACAGAAAGGAGAAGCTGGTTCATTCAGAAAATAAGATGTAACAACGTGGAGCTTATACTGTGGCTGAGTTAGACCGTCCATAACTTCACTAACTCCCACAGACTGTGTCTGCACCTTTAATGGCCTCGGTGCTGTGGGCTTTGTCTAATGTCTGGGTAGGTGGAGCTGAGGAGGAACAACAGGCAGTCTGTGCCGCAGACCGACAGGAGCGACCTGCGAGTCCGGGATCGGAGGCAGGACAGGCGGACTCACACAGCTGCTGCAGTCCGATGATTGAGGTGTCCATACCGTCGATGGAGCGGGAGGTGGATGAGTCGGGGAAGTCCAAAAAGGTGAGCACGCTGTAAACCAGCTTCACCTGCAGAGGAGCCGAGCCTCCAGGTGAGAGTGAAAGCCAGCCCACTCAGGAAAAGGTCAGTCTCTCAACCTGATCATCCTCATTCTCTGATCACAACAAGGAGCTTTCACTAAAGTTGGATCTGAAACACAAGGAAGTGAGTGCACCTTTAACCATGAAGTTCATTCTCTTCAGAAGATGTCAGATCTGTCAGATGATCTTGTGTTGTTGTGGTAAATGTGTGAATAGGAAAACTAACCTGTTCTCCCAGATAGCATGTACTTAAAGTAATTACCTAGAGTCCACAAAGAAGTGCATAGATCATTATTTCATAGAAAAATAAGCGTAAAAATTATCCAAGAAAATAACTCTCTTGAACAAAAGTGCTTCCAGCAGCTCAGCCTTTTTTTTTTTTTTTTGTGATCATACATTATAATAATGTTGGTCATGACATCATGAAGTAGCATTTTTCACAATCTGCTGTAAAGTAAGATCAACCAATAAATAATGAAAGTAATGAAAGTAATAATAACTTACACGTAAGCAGTAAGACTTTCAAAGTTGTCCAACATGGATAAGACTCTAATTGGACAAAAACTGAGTTCCAAGTTTGTCTGAAGGTGGTATGGTGGGATAGAGGTTAACAGATCAGTTCTTGGTTTGAACCCAGAACACTGCGGCCTTTTTGTGTGGCGTTGGCCTGAGGTGACAAGTAACAAAGTACAAATACTTTGTTACTGTAATTAGCAGATTTTTCAGGTATCTGTACTTTACTTTACTGTACTTTTTACTTTGACTCCCCACATCCTACACTTATACACAGAAATATCTACTTTCTACTCCTTACATTGTAAAAACAGACTCGATGCTTTTTTTAAAAAATAAAACAAAAAAACCTCCACAGATGACGACACGATGTGAAAGCATACGTAAAAGACGTGACAAACTAGAGAGGGAAAGAGGAAGAAGAAGGGGGGGGACAGGTAACTGCAGAAACCGAGAACTTGTGCTGTAACAGAAATTATCAAAGGATGTATTATGTTTCATTAACTGCAAAAATTCATTTTTACTTTGAAAGTACATTTCACAGCCTCTACTTTCTTACTTTTACTTGAGTAAAGGAGTTGAATCAGTACTTCTACTTAAGTACAGAATATGAGTAATTCTGCCACCTCTGGCGTTTGCTGCGTGTGCTCTGGCAGCTTCCTCCTACAGTCCAAAGGTTTGCACATTTGGTTCACTGGGAACTCTAAATTGCCCCGGAGTGTGAATGGCGATTTGTCTCTATGCTTCAGCCTGTTTCCCCCACTGAAAAGTAACATTCACTAAGTCTTATATTTATTTACTCTACACATGACCTCATCACGTCAAACATGCTGTCTGAGCATTAACCTTATGGCAGAAGAAGCATTCTTTCACTGAACTAACTTTAATGGTACTGCAGTTTAGAAATAGTCATTCAAAATTTTACAGAAATGAAAGAAGTTTTATCAGCAAAATGTTCTTAAAGGGTCAAAATAAAGCTGGTTTCATTATATTTCATAAAACGATCAATGTTTGTAAGTGGAAGAGAGAGCAATGTCTTTTTCAAGCAGAGATGAACAACATCATTTAACAGGAGATCAAATTCATGAATCTTGTTGCTGTTGCTTCATGAGTGCTTAGAATATATCCCCTCAGTCCTGATTTAGATTTTCAACTTGGTTTTCTTATTTCTATTTAGTGTACAGGCTCAGATATGTTTGCAGATCCAAAGTCTTTCCATGTTCCTGAAATGCTCAATGTTTTATCCTTGCAATTTAAGACCACTCACTCAAGCCACTGACAATGAGCAGCAGTATACATACAGCCTAGTGAGATGTGCTGAATGTGTATTAAAGGCAGGAAAGTTTCAGCGCTGAGGTGTGTGTGTCATTACTGTGAAGTAAAAAGTGCTTTTGTGTTTACCTCCTCCTGGTGGACAAATCATGTTGTTGTACGATGATGCAGTTTTTTTTTTGTCACTCAAATAATTTCTCTAAAACCAATTTATTACATTGAACACTGAGGACAAATGGTTCAAGAAAAGGATTCATGTGTCTCAGAAATATGACAAACTTTTTACGTTTTTATTCCTGTATATGAAACGTGTTCAATTGATGGGTTAATGTTCTTTTAAATATGGCACATGCTCAAGAAACATCTCAGTGTGTGTACGCACTTGACAAGCAACCATTTTAATTTGTGTTAATCTCATTGGTAGTTGAAATAATATTAAGGAATTTGTGTGTTCAAACTTGACCATAAAGCAAGGATAGGCTGCGTGTATTTCTAACACTGTTATGAGATGTGAGATAATCTGAAAAATGTGATCTTGAGTAAATGAATAAATCTGTCTCCTCCTATTTGCAGCGCTTCAGAGTGGAAGTCCTGTTTAATGGGAGGAAACATTATGTGCTCAGGACAAGCAGCGAATTCCAGACTCTGCATAGAAAAGTAAGTACAAGGAATCTATGTAACGTGCCTTAATGTGATGTATGGCATGATGTTGGAAAATGTCCTAAAAGAGGACAGTTGATATGAATATTATTTCAAGAGATAATATTTGTAAATATATGCTTGAAACAAGACATGGAATATTATGATTAGTTGATAAAGTTCATAAAAAATGAATTCTTTCCACTGAATGTTTTTCATATGTTTATCAGTCACCATGAAAATTCACCTCAGATCTTTTAAATGAATCAACAAATTTCAGGATGTGTTTCTTTGGAAAAAACTAATAGAAGTGCCTGTCCCGATGTGAAGAATTGGTTAGGGTTAGGGTTATTTATCCATTACTGCGATATAGTTCAGGTTCTTTGTAAACTTTAAATTCATCCACCTCATTCTTTGTGCTTCGTACTGGTTTTTTCATTACATTACACTGATTTGGAGGTTGTTGCTGTTTGTTTTGGCAACTGCAGCTCAGGAAGATCATCCAGACGCCCGACTTCCCGAGCAAAAGGAACCCCCACCTGAGGACCAAACCCCCGGAGCAGAGGAGGCAGGAGCTGGAAGAGTACATTCAGGTAAAACATTGACGTCTTTGTCCATTTAATCAGTTTCTAAACAATTTTTCACACGGCTACTAAATAATTCCCTTTTTTTCACTAAAAACTTCAAGTCAATGAACAGGTATTTAATAATTGTATCTGACACTCTGGAAATTAGCTGGAAAATCCAGAGCCTTTTTCCGTCCAGTGCACGTTGTTTAAAAAGCAAATACACTTGTGCCCTTCCGAGCACCCAGGATAGCTATGCACCAACGATGTCCCATCATAGTGGAAAGTGATTGATCGGCAAAAGCACAAATTAGCTGCACAACATGCTTCAGAAGGTCCAGTTAGATGGGAGGATAATGTTTGTGCCGCAGTACGTCATGATGTGACTTAACATTACGAGACTAACGTGATGCACCCACATCCACACCCTGCAAACAGTTTTCTTTTGTGGAAAAAAGCTGCAGGGCTGAATTGAAAATATCAGTATTGGCCCCGATGTGCTGTGTATTACAAATGTGTTTTCATCTAGAATGCAAAGTTCACCTGCAGCCAGTGTCTTGATGATTCCAAAAATACATTGAAATAGTAAACCATCATGTCTTTTGTTCTCCGGGGGCCAGGATATCATCTACCAAAATGAAGATGTGCCGCAGGTGCTGCTGGACTTCCTCCACCTCCGACATTTTCACACAGGGAACAAGATCAGCAGCATGGAGTAAGTCCTTCCGCCCCAACTTCTCTGTTTGCAGACTCTTCTAAATTAAGATCCTCTATTTTTGTATTGGGGTCAATGCAGCAACATAATAAACTTCAGCAACATTTCCCACAGTCATGTAGAGCAGAGGCACCCACTCTGACCCATTATATAATAATCCTAATAATAATAATAAAGATCAGGTCGGACGACGCACGTGTCCTTTGGTCTTACAGTACAGATTTGTTTTTGTAAAACACAGGTGGGGCACTCTGACTGCAGTGTAAGCGTCTAACACTTACTCTCTCTCAGGTCACTTGATGAACTGGACAGTCAGGATTACAGGTAAGATCTGTACTGTCATCCCATTTCTCAGACACTGTGCAGTGCAGTAGACATGCAGGTGTGTGTCTACTGAAAGGATGTAAGATTTATAAATATAAAAAATACAAACCATATTTATTCAATTAACATGTCCACATGTTTAAAAAATGGTTTAGGTGTTTTCTCTGGTTTCATACATTATTATTGTATGGACTGTATTATTGTGACATTATTGGAAGATGCAGTTTGCATCATTTCAGGCACAATGTGAACACAAAATATGAACAAATGATACAACTTGTTTCACAAACCACACACGTCAAGGCATTCTTAAATAGACCACTGGATCGATCACAGAATCACTGATGGGAAAATGGATAAGACCCACTCAGCAACAGCTCCTGATGGAGTTCTATGTCGATGTCAAAGACATTATTAGGGCCTTAGTGGCCTGATTAAGGATGGGGAGAGCCTGCTGTGGTGGGCTTTGGGGGTCCGCAAGGGGACTCACGAGGAATGACTCACAGGGATAGCCTTCGTCTCCCAGCAGAAACACCAGAGAATTCACGAGATAATACAAGATAGAATTAATACAACTACACAGCAGAGTTAAACACTCATAATGTCCAAGGTGCTTACAAATAAATGTGTGTCTTACCCTGTGAGAGTCTCTCATACTCTGGACTAGCCCGAAAGACTCTGGAGTCATGGACCGAGCCGGGCCACTTTGCCTCTGAAAGGAAAATAAATGACAAGGCTGTCAGCATCACAGATCATCTGAACCAAGATGATGAGATGTTCATTGAATTCATGAAAGTAATTTATGTAGGTCACTCAATTCAGTCTTACCTGAACACTGATGCTGTGGAAGGATTTCCTGTTAATGTAATCTCCCTCGTATCCTCCCACTTGCAACCTCAGTGTAACACAGCCCATCTGTGGTACAGTGAGAGCACGGCTTCGTGCTGTCTGGTGCAAGCAGCCGACGTAAATATGTCAGTCCGTCTGAGAATCTATACCTCTCAATGAGATAGTCATCTCCAACGACCGGTCCCAGAAGACTCATTCACGCCGGAGCACTCGTCTGAGGATTAGGGCTTCCTCCAAAACAAGGCCATGCCATTAAGAAGAGAAAACAGGTGAATGGGAGTTGGACCCATTATCTATTTACTATATTGCCCTCATCACAGACTTAATTGAAACCACCTTTGCGACTTCATCAGCCAATTTTTTATAATGTCAATAACAGCAATAATACACATATTCATCAAACCTCTGATGGGAATTTGACAAGCAGTCTTCATTAGCATAGCATTGTAACGCTAGGCCTGACAGTCAAAATACCACATGAATGAATACAAAATAACTGCTGCAATTACAAGCAGTCAACAGACTTCAATGAAATGACAAATGACAATATAACTGTAATATTCAATGCAGGACAATTAAAATGATGCAACATATTTAGAAAGACCACGGAAATGCTGTAAAAAAACACATAAATTGTTCACAGGATTGACAGCAGAACTACCAGATGAATCACCGGGTTGTTAGCCTGGCCTGGAGCAGGCTAGCTGCAGAAAAAAAATCACCATAGTAGCTTGACAGGGTTAGGGTTGAAGGGTTGACCTCCTTTCATGCAGCCGACTTGAGGCTAAGTTCAGCCAGGATAACTGAAATATACCCTTATTCTGGTTTTGTGCGATACAAGAGGAAGTATAACTCCCCTGTAACCTCGCACCTAATTCAATAATTATAAAAAAAAATGGAGGTCAACCAAGTGGCGCTGACACTTTATTTAATGATCTGAATTGTCTGATGAATTGGGTCTGTATTCAGTAGAGTGTGTTATTCTTGACTCTCTCAGGGAGGATCAAACGTATATTGCATTTACTCGAGCGTATGAGTTTGTGAGACTGATCGATAATGTTCTGCTTTTGTTTCCTCAGTCCTCTGTTATCCAATCAGCGAGTGGTGGGCTTTTTTCGGGATCCTTATGTGTCTGACTGCATATCAGGTAGGAAGAACACACTGTTTCTCTGCACCTTTATGCATAGGAGCCAACACACTGCTGTAGGAAGTCGGCACCACACTGGAACCTTCAGCAAACGCCGACGTGACAAGAAAGGGTTTATGATACTTCTTGGCTAAAAATGACAAACGCTAGTAGTACCTGCAGGCTCTTGTTTGTCATGCCATAGAATAAAACATGAAAATGTTTTAGGCTTGTGTTAAGCGCAGAACTCAAAACACCATCAGCGGAGGTGCTGAAATACTATTTTCCATGTTTAACTCCTGCTCAATTTTCAATTCTTTCTCAAACATTTTAACACTGAAGAGCAACAAGTGTGTATCATTGTGTGCATTTTAGCTGTGTGGGCATGGTTTAAAAAGGCATCGCCTCTGTCCTGCAGGTCTTCCAGACATCATTGTGGATGGGGTCCTTCAGGGTTTTTACCCCCGGGATGTCCGGGTCAGCTTCACTTCCCCCGCTCTCACTGACCTTGGCCCCTCCCCTTCTATAGAGGCCTGAGATAGAGCCTGAAAAACCACTTGGGTTGATTTGGCTTCAGGTTATTGGGACTGAAACTCACCACCCAGCCTTTGTTGTTGCTCTCCTGCCCATTGCCTTTCCAGCACCGGGAAAATCAACAATCTTTATCCCACCTTGCACTGCCTTGTCGCACAGTTCAGTTTGTGTGTCGGTATGTTTTTGGCCATGAAGATAACACACACCCTGGTTTTCATTTGTAGCATTAATGTGCAGTCTTAACCAAAAAAACATGAACCGAGAAACACATCTTGTTTTCATTTGAGTTGGACAGCACATTAATTGGTGTGTTTCATCTTAAATAAAGAGGTGGAATTTGAGTTTCGAGAAGTACTTGAAATTTCAGGGACAGAAACTATTTTTTTACAAGGTTCCCGTTTTCAGTTTTTGGTTGTCAAGGTAACAGATTGACAGGCGGTTTGCAAGTAGGGGAAACATAGATTAGATATGAGGTCAACCACTCTTGTATGTGTAACCAAATGTTTATGGAGTTGACTTTTTTTTTATGTTATTTATCTTGAAATTGTAATAAAGAATCAAAGATAACTTGCGCTGTGTGGCTTCTCTATTTACACCTGAGCTGCAGAACAAGAAAATCAGCATTCCTCAGTGAGACGCTAAAGGTGGAGGAAGACATGGTTACTCTGCCTTTGCCTTTGTTTATCAGATGACACGATCACTGCCCTACTCACTGGAAAATGATTTATATTGGCTATTTCACACCTTAAATGAAAGTAATACATTCATTAGACTCAGTCATTTTCTTACAAAAAAATGTGGGATCATTTACTGAATTAAGTATGTGTCATCATGTTCAAAATGTTTCCTTATACTCTCGGTGTTTCTTCTTCATCAGTTCATTAACTGGAAACAAGAACAGCCTCTGGCTGTCGTTACCATTTTACTCACAAGCCGCAAAACAGCAGAGAGAGGTTCATGGGAAATAACCAAGACTGTTGGAACAGATAAAAGTGTGTTTGTACTCAATGTGAGAAGCTGCGTGAGAAATATTTTATTTTTGTGCCTTTAAGTGTGCACACATTCAAACATTGTTCATGAGAGGAAATCACTGGAATAAAATAATGCCACAGCCACGTTGGAGATAATTTTAAACTGATACTTAAGCTGATAATGTCTGAAAACTATAGTGTTGCAGAGAAAACCTGTAACTTTTGTTCCAAATGACTTAAAAACACAGCATTTGTTTAATCAGACAACTCTTTTAATGATATGAATTCAAATTTGATCCCTCTCTTGAAAGGTTTTACTGTTACAGGTTTTAATAATAAAAGATGTGTTTCATAGTGTGAAGTTTGACATTTGAACACTCAACGTAGAAGTGAACTGTCGGTTTCATCCACGGGTGCCTCGCCTCAACTTTGCCTCGGCCTAAATACTTTACAAGTTGCAACAAGTAGTTCAGGTAGGGCATTCAGGCAGATTCATCTGCAGGACGTGTGCAAATGTGTGCAACTACATAAAAGGTTTAAAACCATACACAGAGAATATTTCTATCAAATAGCCCCTTGTACTATTTTTACATAACAATAAACATCAAGATATTAAGAAGCCATTCATCTAAATAGCTGTTCCCCCCTTTAATAATTGGTGGCTACTTTAAAAGAGCAACTCTACATTTTGACAAGAAACTCATAACCCAATGAGAATATTATAGAATAATAATAATACCGTTGTCGTGTCTTGACAGTAAACACTTTTTAAGTTTAAACAGTGAGCCTTTAAATTAGAGATGGAACTGTGACATGTTGTGGTTTAATGTGCTGGACCTGGTTGTTTCCCTCCTGCTTCCCCCTGATGCTGCATCTTTAGCTCTAACACAAACACAGGCGAGTTATCTCCTCATCTGACGCTCAACAAAATTTGGCTTTTCTCTTTATTATTGTTACATGTATTTAAGTCTCTGCCAGTCCCATTTATGTGCAGACTCATTAATTAATGAAGCAATTTCTGGAGATCTGACATAAAGTTTTTGTAGTGTGTGTGCATACAACTTTTTTAAATACGTTGAACAAAACTGAACAGTCAGTGAAGTCACAGAAGAGAAATACCGGGCTGCTCCAACTGCGCATGCGCGGGGCGGTGGACGGAAGCCCTAACGGTGTGTGTATACGTGTGTCTCTGTATGTTTGTGTGTGTCCCGGTCGTCGCCGCTCCTTCAATGACTTGTGCCGACCTGCCGGTCTCCAGCTCCCCGGCTCTCTCCCTCTGCCGGCGGCGTCCACAGCACTGAAGGGGCAGGAAACCGGCTCCTCTCCCGACGGACGACCCGGACGGCCGCACGTTAATCGGTACGTGCCGCTAACACACCTCTGCTTCCTCAGCGGCGGTGAAATGAAGCTGGAGGAGACCGAGCCGGACTCTGAAGCAGTCCCCCGAACCGAGCCGGACTCTGAAGCAGCCCCCAGAACCGAGCCGGACTCTGAAGCAGTCCCCCGAACCGAGCCGGACTCTGAAGCAGCCCCCAGAACCGAGCCGGCTAAAGCCGCTGCTAGCTCGGAGCTAACAAACTGTGTCCACGTTAGCACCAAGTGGAGCTGGAACTAAGTTCACAACCTGCACGTATGGCTCATTTACAGATGTAGAAATGACCCAAAGTCCAATCCATGATCATGTTTCCTCATCAATTCTCTGTGTAAAATTCATTTTACTGGATGTAAATACACTGATTATGTCATTGTCATTATTGCAAATCACCAAATCGGGCTATTTTATGGACATGATGGAGATTTTAACACGGCTTCAGCATCATTGCATCAAGTTTTCAATAATCAACATTTGATGGAACAAATGTGTGCATGTATTTGACAGATTGTTGAAACAGCATCAGTGTCTTTAATTGCAAACTTAAAATTTGTGGTATCTCTACATACCAGCTCCTTTGGTGGTATGTGCCATTAATGATGAGCACAAGAAATCAGCTGGTTGGTTTTTTTGAGTTCTAAGGGTTTAAATGAGAAAGTGAGTAATTTCCTTTGTTGCAGGATTGTGTGGGAGCATCATGTGGAGGAAGGCTTCAGCAGCAGCTCTGCTGGCGTTAGCTGTTGGTTATTTCTACCATGGCGGCCAGGACCTTCCCCATCAGATTCTGCATTATGTCAGCCTGCCAATCTTTCAGTCATCGTCTCACAGTCTGAACAGCCAGAACAGCCTCGAGCAAGTGATCTCTACTGCCTGGGAGACTTTGATAACTTTACCAACCCGACAGTGGAGTAAAGTGGCTGTCGGGTGAGTTACCGAGTTGAACTCTCACATGGATTTCTCAAAGAGAGAGACGCCTTTCCTCAGCCCTAAAAACCTGCAGTTGGTATCCACTTTGGTATCTTCGCTCTCGCAGCTCCACTGCACACTGTGGATAGAAGAAATGTGTGATTGTGAGTCAGTCCCAGCTCAGATGGCCTGGTCCAAGGCAGCAGTGCTCCACTGAATTGTGTTGCTGACTGTACCTGTCCAATAGCCTTTAGGCTGCTTCAGAGCAGCCACCACACGTCAGTGGTTTAAAAAGGTGTTGCATGGTGATTGGCCGAGATGAAGGCCTGCCCACTAAAGGGATAGACTGTTTATACCAAGGGGAGCAGTGAGGGAATAATTTGAGAGTGAATTATTTTTCTCTAACATGCCAACTGAAGTTACAAACATAACACAAACATTTACAATGATAGGAAGGCATTTATTGAAATGAAAAAAACACCTTTAGGGATATTAAAGGCTTCTTTCACTTCATTTACATACCTTTAGCCCGTTGTAAGGAGGGCAAGGTTTAGTGTTAAAAGATTGGTCAAATTTATGGATGTGATCGTTATTTTTATTCTTATTAAACAAATATATGAAGTGAATACATCAAATAAGGTATTCTAGGTATTCTTATCGTCAAATTGGCATGAAACAGGTCTTAACCTTAACTTGGTGACTGCTCAAATAGCCTACACAGAAATTAGTAAAGTAGCTCTCACCCTAAATCTTGATCATAAATGTTTTTGCCACTTGATGTTCAGTTACACATCTCTACCCCACGCAACTCCACTAGTGACTGCTATGACCGATAAGCTAAGGAGTTAAAGGGTTAAAATAGGAGTTTGACAACTCTCAGGATCAATGCCAATATAGTGCCACTATCATGTAATTTGCACATTAAAAAAATAATAATACATTGTGTATCCTCAGAAGTATTTGCGATTTGTGCTAGAATAAAATTGAAATATAAAAATCTGTTAAACTGCAATGATTCATATATGAATGACTTTACTTTATATTAAACCCCTCCGATATTCTCTTTGGTTCAGTGTGAATGCCTGTGTGGACGTGGTTGTCTCTGGCGTGGGCCTGCTGCAGGCTCTGGCTGTGGACCCGGGCACCGGCTTGGATCACGAAGTGTTACGCTCCAAAGAGGACTTGAAGGAAGCCTTCATCCATTACATGGGGCGTGGAGCGGCTGCAGAGCGCTTCTTCAGCGACAAAGAGGTCTTTCAGAGGATTGCACGTGCAGCAGCAGAATACCCCGGTGCGAAGGCAAGGCTAACTTAACTCCTCAATGTTCTCAAAAGAGGAATTTCTGTCTTTTTTTATCCCTTTTTAGTGTTGTTCTTTCAGATGAGCTGTACTTTTATTTCCTTGCAGCTTTATGTGGGAGGGAACGCTGCTCTCATTGGTCAGAAGCTTGCCACGTATTCTGATCTGATGGTAAATTAGCAAATCTTTTCTGCTAAATTACAGCCCGACTCACGAACAGCTTTTCAATACAAATAAACCAGATTGGCTTAATTGAGTGTTGTAATTTTTATTTCCACCGCAGGTGTTGTTATGTGGACCAGTGGGTCCTAAACTTCATGAGTTGCTGGATGAGCAGATAGTTGTTCCCCCAGATTCTCTCCAGGAGACAGATGAGTTTCACCTCATCCTGGAATATAAAGCAGGTAAGGAGAAGAGCAGGCTGTGGCTGCTAAATGATCTGTAACACTTTGCCAGAGCCATTTATTCTCTCAATGTGGATAATTCTAATGTTGTTTTTGTATTCTGTCTCTGTCTCCAGGTGAACAGTGGGGTTCAACTCAGGCACCTCAAGCCAACCGCTTCATCTTCTCCCACGACATATCCAATGGGGAAATGAGTTCACTGGAAACGTTCGTGGCTAGCCTGGAGGAGTTTCAGCCTGATCTGGTGGTCCTGTCGGGGCTCCACATGATGGAGGGTCAGGGCCGAGACGTGTGGGAGGAGCGCCTGAAAGAGGTCAGTGACTGAAAGCTGATTTGTTGTAATCAGCAAATGTGTTGGTTGACATGATGTGACTCGTTCATTGCAAATCACAGAGATGTAGTGAGTTATTTCTCTCTGCATAGATATTAAGACATTAGTTCTTTGAATAATGGTTTAGATAATACAAAAAAATGGTGACATTCATCAGCTGAAACAATTTGGAAACTTTGCTTTGGAAAATCCTTTGCTGTAATGTTGAATGTAATTTTTTACTGGGATTCTCTCCAGTTAAGAAGCTCCTTAAAGCTGTGGACTTAACATTATGATAAATTGTGGCGGTTGTTCTTTCCCATTTGCAGGCCGTTTCAGCCATATCTGACATTGGTAAGGATATTCCCATCCACCTGGAGCTGGCCAGCATGACTGACAGAGACTACATGAACAGCATAATGCAGGAGGTACATGTGGAAAACCATTGTCTCAGGGCGTCTAACATCAAGCCTCTCACACAGAAATATGACTGTGCTCAAATTTCACAAATCCCTAAAGAGTTCTGTATATTTAATTAAAGTTTTTCCTCTGTTTCCTGTTAGCAGGTTATGCCCATTGTCAGCTCCATCGGGCTGAATGAGCAGGAGCTGCTTTTCCTCTCTCAGGCTGGAGAGGGGCCTCATGCAGACTTGGCTGCCTGGAAAGGCATTCCGGACGTGGGCCAGGTCAGTGACATCCTCCTCTGGATCCTGGAGCAGCAAGGGCGCAGCGAACCGTCGTCTGAGGCAGACCTCACTCGCATTCACTTCCACACGCTGGCCTACCACATCCTGGCCACAGTGAATGGATACTGGGGGAACCAAGTGGCAGCAGTGATGGCCGGAGCTCGAGTGGCCAGCAGTCAGGCCTGTGGCCTCCAGGCTGTCGATGTTAGCAAAGTGGAGCTCAAAGCCCCACTGGAGTTTCACAGCTCACACTCTGAGCCACGAGAGAAGTTGTCCCTGAACCCAGTGGAGCCCGTTGCAGTGTGGCGTCGTGGTAACGTCACCTTCCATTTCACACCAGTTTTGGTCTGCAAACAGCCACTTCGGACAGTTGGGCTCGGGGACGCCATCTCAGCAGAGGGACTAGTTTACTCAGAGTTCAAGAACCTGCAGCCCTTTTGAGGTCTGAATCTCTGCACTCTTTCACTGGTAAATGTTGATGAGATGAGCTGAAAGAATCCAGTTAAGCTCAGGTGAATGCAGCTGGCGTCATGTTTCTGAACCTGAACCAGGTTCTGTATCCTCCTTCCCAACACTCCTGAGTTGAAAAATGTGACCATAGTGACGATAGTTTTTAAATCCTGCCTGATGAGTCCTCCGGCCTGAGCCAGCGTCCTGTGTCCTCAAATCCTCCAGCGGACACTGACGCAGGACTTTATAGAACTGGACCCGACTGGGCTGTGAGGCTGTCTGTCTCTATGCACTGTGCACAGATTAAAGCCATCTTCACAAACAAAAGAGAATTCTTGGCTTACTTAATTTAGCTTGATCTGCATATCTTAAGAATACTGTGCCTTGAGAAAATAGAATAATTTCAATCTAATTATTAAATATTGTATTCCTCTTTCAGAGCCAATCGAACTTAAAATGAAGCGTCACATCAGCCATCCCTCTGAGATGTATAAATACACACACACACACACACATTTAACTGACTGGAAACTGATGAGCATCTTTTACTATATGATGGAATACAAGTGGTATACTTGATGTTCTTTGTTTCTTCTAGTACATTTACCCAAATATACTTGACTTTTTTTTGTCCTGAGAGGATGAAAATACTGGAGCAGGCAAGCATATGTGTTTCCTCAGTTGCTTTTTATTTTTTTTTTTACACGTTGAGTCTTTTGGTCCAAACACTCCCACTGTAAAAGTTATTTTAGTTCAATTTTAGATTACATACTAAAATGTTACATGTTTCAATTGGATTTTGAAAGGGAGCCATCTTTATGCAGTAGAGCTCAGTTCACTAGTAGATGCCAGCTGATTAAAAGACTTGGTTGGCAATAAATTCAGTTAAATGAATTATTAACTTGTGGTCCAACTCATACATTGTCTGGATTACTGTCCTAGTTGGCTTCTTGTTTTGCTTTTCTTTTCAGGTACCGAGTTCCCTTAGTTATGACAGGATTTGAGCGGGAACCAAAGAAGTTTCCACTGCAGGAAAACAAACCTCCTGCTAGAAATTCTAGCACAAAAGAAAATGTGTGTTTTTCATGGGTTGTTTGTTGTTTTCTTGTGAACTTGTCTTAAATCTCCTGCATCATGTTAGATATGCAGTAAGTAACCATCAGAACAATGTTTTTGTATACCTCAAATGGCCACTGAAGGCATGCAATAATAATGGAGTCTTAATGCAAACAGACAATGAAAAGATGATGTATGGCATTCAGCATAACTAATTCTTTGCACTAGTAGGTGGTGGCAGATGTGCCTGTAAATGGTGAACGTAACCTCCAAATCATTCTTCATTTTATAGCAAGTACAATCTCTTCACCTTTACTCATTTCATAGTTTTGGTCATGTTTTTAACATTGCTTTCATTTACTTGTAGTTTTCCATTAAACTGTATGAACAGAAGTGATTGTGTTGCTGGGAATTATTGCATACATTTGTCAGTGATAAAATGGTGAGTTATATAATTTGTTTCTTGAGTGAACAATAATCAGCAGGTATTTTAAAATCATTTACCAGGTGTCAAGTCATTGTACGTGAATATATGAATCATAAATGGTGGCAGAAGTAACTTGTGTTTTTTCCTGCTGATGATCACCAGCAAAGAGAAAAGGAGCACAAACCCTCATGGGCCGTAAAGTCAAAATCAAATCAAATCAGATTTATTTGTATAGCGCCAAATCATAACAAAGTTACATCAAGGCACTTGACATATAGAGCAGGTCTAGACCAAACTCTTTATAAATTTATTTAAAGAGACCCAACAGATCCCCGATGAGCAGGAAAAACTTCCTTTAAGAGGCAGAAACCTCGAGCAGAACCAGGCTCAGGGGGGGCGGCCATCTGCCTCGACCGATTGGGTTGAGAGTGGGAGAGAGAGAGAGAGAGAGAGAGAGAGAGAGAGAGAGAGAGAGAGAGAGAGAGAGAGAGAGAGAGAGAGAGAGAGAGAGAGAGAGAGAGAGAGAGAGAGAGAGAGAGAGAGAGAGAGAGAGAGAGAGAGAGAGAGAAAAAAGCACCTAGGTTCAACGTTTGTAAGACCATGATTTGTTCAGGAGGATGCACCAGTAGGTCACTGAGCTGAGCTGAGCCTTGCATGAATCATGGAGCCCTGGAGCCTGATTCACAAGAGTCATAAATAAGCCTTATGCAAGTCACTCCACAATTGGTGCATTATGGAATCTTGGAATAATGGAAAAAGCTGCTCCTAGGATGTTAATATTAATGCAGAGAAATTAAATTAATTTTTTTGGGAAACAAATATCGCATTTGTTGTGTTGAGGGGGTTCAAATAGCTCAACAGACATTTGTGTTGAAATGTGTTTTCACAGAACACACAGAAGGATGGTGTGTTTGACAAGGTCAAAGAAAACAATAGATATGTTGCATACTTAATGGCTAAGTGTTATCTTGCACAAAATCTTTTGTGTTTATTACTTAACACACTGTTAGAATAAAAGCAGTCAGAGAGACAACTTTGCAGCAGATGAAATGAATGTCTTAGAACTAGATTTTGAGAGCATGGAGCGCTGGAGGATGAAGGTTGAGCTGTTTCTGCAGCTAGGGGGGAGCTGATGAAAGTTTATAGTCATGTTGGGGTCCGAGCTGTGCACGACGTGACCATCCAATGTCTCCACGGCTGTCTTCCTGTTGTCATCTCTCAGCTGTGACTGAACAGAGCGTTAACGCGGCTGCACCTGATTGGCTGAAAGGCGTTGGGACGTGCACCAATCAGAGCTCCGCTGACGCGGACGAGGCAGCTTAGCCCGGAGCGGCCGCAGCTGCAGTCTCCACCCCAGACCCCACCCACCCTGCTCCGGTGTTTATAGAGCTAACTCATCTGTCAGGCCGCCCCGGCTGCTCTTTTTCTCCTCGTTGATGCTGAGACTCTGCGAGAGAAGGATGAAGTTCTTCGTCGCTGTCACGGTCATTGTGGGATCGTTGATTTTCCTCGCCTTCCCGAATGGCTCCTCCGCCGACGAGAAGAAGAAAGGCCCCAAAGTGACTGCGAAGGTAGGTGGCTACCGGCTACCGGCTACCGGCTACAGGCTGCAGGCTGCAGGCTACCGGCTACCGGCTACCGGCTACCGGCTGCAGGCTACAGGCTACAGGCTACCGGCTGCAGGCTACCGGCTGCAGGCTACCGGCTGCAGGCTACCGGCTGCAGGCTACCGGCTGCAGGCTACCGGCTGCAGGCTACCGGCTACAGGCTACAAGCTGCAGGCCGCAGGCTACAAGCTACAAGCTGCAGGCTGCAGGCCACAGGCTACAGGCTACCGGCTGCAGGCCGCTGCCCCCCACTAAAGGGGAATCAAAGCTCTCTCTACTGTTAGCTTTCAGAGCTAGCGGCTAGCGGCGTTTAAAGCCACGTCACTACCTAAGTTAGCCCGCTGCCGTCCATCCTTGGCTAACGGCTAGGAGCTAAGCTAACCGTGGCTGCTGTTTCGTGCTCGTCCAGTGCAGGATGCAGCCAGGGAGCTGCTGCTTCTACACTGAGACAGCAGTGTGGAGGCTGAGTGAAGCTAACTACGGCCACTCCGGCCTGAACGGGCGGTGTGTGCTCCACGTCGCCTGAAGCTGCAGCTCATGGAGCCTCAGATGTTGTCTGTGTCAGCTTTGTCCACGTCTGCAGCTCCAAAGGTGCTTTGGAGTAGTCACCAGGTCCCCCAGGCTCTTTGTCTACCGATCAGACCATGTCCTCTGCTAAAACTTCCTGACCAGAGAGCCCAAATGTAATCCTAACTAATTTGTAATAATTTGACAAAAGAGCACTGAGGAGAAAATACCTATACTCTGGTGAGAATTAAAATCTTAGATCATCTTATCTCAAAGGATTAAATCCACCACCGCTTTCATCGTCAAAAAAAAAATACTGTTAGTCATCTATAAGCTCCAAAACTGTCCTTTGTTCTTTCCTTTGTTAGACATGATCATTGACTTCTCAGCTGAAAAGTTCAAGACACCATCCTTTGCTGGGAGCAAATCCTGACAGCACTCCTAATCTAAAATGAAAATTTCTAATTAATCTTTGAAGCACTGCCCTATAACTTCTGAATGTCTCTTTAAAATAATCTTGGCCGAATGCCATGACACAGAAATAGCTGTAGGCACACACTCGACCATAGGATCATTTTCTCCTTGAATTAAGTGCTGTTCTTAGCTTTGCAGTAAATAAGTGCAAAAACACAAGAGAAATCAGTGCGTTACGACTTTAATCCATTGAATGACTGTCTGTTTAGCTGCGTAAACCCCCCTCATGTGGTTTAAGGCATCAGTAGTGCTGATGCAACGGTACAGTTATCCCACGGTGAAGGTACGGTTTCCGTATCTTAATATAAAACTACTCACTAGAAAAGGCAATATATTGCATGTAACACCCTTCCACGAAGAAAACAGAACAGTAGCCAATAAAAAAATAAATGGCAAACATTATTGTAGCCACCATAATTAGAAACTACTCAACTGTTGCAAATAGAATATGAGAATAGCACAAATGCAGAAAGTGTATCACCAAAAAGGGAACAATCAACAAATGTGAACATGACATTAAGTGTAGCATCAATTCAGAATAGTTATAACATCAGCATAGTCAACGCTAAATCCAAAATGATCCCACATCGCGGTAACTTGAGAGGACGGCGCCTCTCCAACTCTTCAGTTTTCTGAGTCCTGTTCACTCGCCATGTTTACTCTCCACTATCTTTTCCAGCCTTTGCATGCCGAGCCCTGATTGGCTGCAGTGCTGCTGTCTCTACTCCCCTTTAATCTCACAGCATGAGCTTTACCAAGTTCTGATAAAGTTTTGTGATGGGCCGACACACCGTTGTTTGCCTTTTGTGTATTGAACGGTTCAATAAAACATTGAATATTGTTGCATCTGTAATCAGTACAAAGTAAAGGTAGAGAAGGTCACTTTGTCTCTGTCCCTCTTTTCCAGGTCTTCTTCGACATCAGAATTGGAGATGAAGATGTGGGAAGAGTCGTCATCGGTGTGTTTGGCAAAACTGTTCCTAAAACCGTTGACAACTTTGTTGCCCTGGCAACAGGAGAGGTGAGGAATTCAAAGGCTTGGTGTCAGTTTGTTGTACAGTTTTATATAATTAGGATATAATGTGCACCCACATTGTTGTGGGTTTGTTTTTCCATGCAAAAAGTGAGGGGAAGACGATAGTGAACAACAGTTATTAAAAGGATCACCGGGGTTGTTATAAGTGATGCCAATTGAAGGTACGCAACAATTGATCTATACTACAACACTGTGGTTTACATCTAGTGTGTGTGCTTGTTAAATAAATATTTAAAAGTAATAAAAACATTTGGCATGAATGACACTTTATAATCATACTGTCAAAATCTGTAATAATGGTGATTGTGACTGTATTCGTCCGACTCCTCCTGTGGAGGCACATTAGTTTTTACACACTATCAGGGCATAAAGAAGATTTCAGAGTTCTGCTGAGTGCAGAGTTAAACGAGCAGCATCTTTTTATGTTCCCAAAATCACATTGGTATTCACCTGTAGACACCTGATGCCACTTCCATATGGTTTAAAATATATGTATGACAGGTGATATGGTTCAGGTTCTTAATATTTATGTTGTTGGTTTGTTCTAATCAAACAGAAAGGATTTGGTTACAAAGGCAGCAAGTTCCACAGAGTCATCAAGGAGTTCATGATCCAGGGTGGAGACTTCACCCGAGGAGATGGCACTGGAGGTAAGACGGCCACAGAATCACCTTTATTAAGAGCTAGGAGTGTAACACACTAAAGCCACAGTTCAGTACATACCTCAGTTTTGAAATAACGGTTCATTACATTTTGGTACGGGTCTAGGTCTTACTCACATGTGTAATTCTTCAGTGTAGAAAACAGAAAAGATGATGCTAAGATGAGTTGCCAGATGGCTCTGCGTGCGTCGTCTTTGCTAACGTTAGACTGGGTCATTCTTTAGATTAGTTAACTCAAATTTGCTCAGTGCTGCATGCTACATGCTACACGAGGTACACTAGGATGGCTCGACAACAACTTGTGATAGTGTGCAGTCACTCGGAGGAAACGAGGAGTGGTGAGCAGTTCTCCTTTGCACTAGCGTGGTAATATTTCTAGTCCATGTATTTGTGCCAACACATATACTGTTACACCCCTATTAGGAGAAATGCAAGTTTTTATTGAACTTGCATGTCTGATTATATATCACTGCTGTGCTGAACATGTTATGCCTTGAGGGCTGTCTCTACGTCGGCCTTTTTATGTGTATAAACCAAAGCAACCAAGCTGTTTGTTGTGAATCCTCTTCTATTTCTGTCTTATCTAAAGTTTTGACATCTCCAATTACTTAAGGCTTTTATGAAAATGTATGAATAGTCATTTCATTCTTTTATACATTTATGTGAAGCCAGAGGAAGAATAGAGTAGTTTTAAGCTGCTTCATACCAAAACTGTTTCACAAGTGCCACGTTGCAGTGAAACAGTTTGACATTTGGCGATTGTCTGTCTCAGTGTCCCTGTACTCTCCAGAATTCATGACCAGAGAAGGTGATAAAGTAAAAAAACATTTGGCAGAAATCAGGTCAACAGAATGAGGTGCAAAGGTTGCTACATGGAAGCAACGTAACAAGCTCACAGACTGATTGAATCTTCCTGTAACAGATTTGAATGTTCAAATATATTTCTTTAAGGCAAGAGCATCTATGGTGACCGTTTCCCCGATGAGAACTTTAAGCTGAAGCACTACGGCGCCGGCTGGCTCAGCATGGCCAACGCTGGCAAAGACACCAATGGCTCCCAGTTCTTCATCACCACTGTTCAGACTCCATGGCTGGATGGCAAACACGTTGTCTTTGGAAAAGTTCTGGAAGGAATGGTGAGTGTCGGTGATGATCACATATGAGAGGAAGCAGATCTGAAGTGTTGCCATTTACCAACACCTCCACAGTCAGTAACTGATGAAATGCCAAACAGAGTGTGGGTGGGGTGGGCAGTGGGCCATGTCAGACCAATATAAACGCCAGTTTGCTGCCATCTGCCATCCTCAGGTGCACAGTGAATATAAATGAAATGAAATGAGATGGACACATGTAATAGAACTACATTTACTCAGGTCAGCTGTTTGCTGACGTCACCGCACAGCCTCTGTGTAACACAAAGTCACTCATTTTACTTTCCTGGCTCAGTTGTGAATATATTAAAGGCTAACATGGGGGTGTCTTTCACTCGCATGGTGGGACATTTGGCCCTGATCCTCAGGCTCCACTGCTGTGACAGGTTGGCCCTTTGCTGCATGTGATTTATCTTAGTATTACCATTGTATTCATTTTGCTATGGCACAACAGCTTGCTGTCTGCTTGGCAGTCTAGAACATAAATTGAGCAGTCAGCGTGACACTTCTTACCTGCACTTGCAAGCGTCTGTTTCCAGAGGTGCCATTCAACTTCAGTGCCATCAGCAAGTTTTGCCACCTTCTAGTAACAACTCACTGCAGCTTCTGACCTTTTCTGAAGTTGTACTAATACTTAGAGCAAGTGTTATATAGATCGTATAGCTCTTATCACAATCTGCTCCATATGGAGTAAAGAACCTTAAAACTGCCATTATCAGCTGCAGTTGCCTGCCACCAGACCTCAAGGTCATGTATTGTATTATATTGTATTATATTCTACATATCTATACACTTAAGAGGCCAAATATCCAAAAAAGGCCAAAAAGTTCACTGAGATGAGCATTGGTGTCAATTATGGAAAAATTAAGACCTTGTAATTCTTTTGTCGTCCAGGATGTGGTGGATAAGATCGAGAGCACAAAGACAGACGGCCGCGACAAGCCTCTTAAAGACGTCATCATCCACGATTGTGGCAAAATTGACGTGGAAAAGCCATTCGCTGTGGCCAAGGAGTAACGTGCTGCTGGATCAGATCAGAGGAAACAGGACTGGTTGGGGGAGGGAGGGAATCATAGAGGCCACCTGGGTCATTTTGTGTCAGTGGCTGCCATCTTAAAGCACCCGAAGAGCTTTAACATCAAGCAATCATGAAAACACTCTGGGTCCATTTACCAACAAGCATTCCAAGGTGCACTTAACTGTTGGTTGTTTTTTGTAAAAAATGAAATCTGAAATAAAGGTTTCAAGTTTTGTTAATTGTCTTGTAGGTGTATGTGTCTTTGCATGGGAAGGACAGCTGTCTTGCATTTGGTGCGTGAATCACTTTTTAAAATAGAAAGGAGTTGCTTATACGTCATACTTACATTTGAATCCCTGAGGAACCATCCGCTGCATGAATTTTTCTTCTGTAATGGAAGCCATAGTGCCAGGGACAAATGCTAACTTCAGTGTATTCAACCCCTCCCCATCATAAGGTGGCATTTCAAGTTAAACATGCAACTTCTGAACTCATTTGCTGCATTGAGATAATGGAAAAATCTTTTTATTTAGCCTTACAAGGAACAAAAGTACAGCTGCAAGCAGCGACGAACGGCACAGTCCCACCAATTCAACTCGGTTAGTTAATAATGCCCACCAGGTGGTGCTACAGAGCATCATGTTGCCAATGTGAGGTCATTTGGATTAGAGCTGCAGGGAGAATTCTTTAAAGGTGTCAAAATGGCTGACTTCCAAAAGACTCATTAACCTAACCTAACCCTGGTGTGCAAATGTGCTATCCAAGTGGGCGAGACCTGCACCATGCATACAATTTTGTGGTGGTTTCCAGTAAAATAAATGTTTCTGACAACATTAACTACTAATACATTAGAAATTCCATGTTAATATGACAGCAAACTAAGTCATTTTACCTTCATACATTGTATAGTCTTACTTTAAAAAGTTGAAAAATGTGTGAATGGTGACTACAAAGTTTGTAACAGTAGTTGCTAAGTCTGCCGAGTGATATGAATTTCCTTGAAATGGATTTTCCTGTGATACCTGCAGTTTTTTTTCTTGGTACTAAGGAACAGTCTTAGTTAAATACATAGACATCACTATACATTAATGCAATAAGTACCTGAACCTCCACCTGTGTCATGAACTTAATGTGTATGATACAGATGTAAGTCCTTCATCTATACATTTAGAATGTAGTTGGACAAATCTTAAATCACATTAACAAGCATAAGCATCAATATAATTTGTAATAAGTACAACAATTAATAAACTGTTAAATTCTAAAAAGTTGAAAATAGTTTCCTTTGGCCTTTGACCAAAGACCATTAAAAGGTATGCGATAGTGAAAGACTATCTGTCTATCCTTGCCTTGCTCTTTTTGGAGCTGAAGGAACAGCATCTGTATGCTGGTCCAGATGCTCCCCAGGCAAAAAATTCCATGCATGGAGAAATGAAAGTGAGGTCCTGGTCAGGCTGTATTGGCTGCCTGTGTAGCCTCCTCCTGGGTAATGGCAGACATTTTTGCCATGCTTTTGGCCACAGAAGGTAGAACAGCCCACAGCGTCATGGGGAAATGATGACTGTCCTCCACGGGGTCATTTATTTCCCCAAGCCAGAGGACATAGAGTCTGTGGAGGCCTCTCCTTGCTGGCCGTGAGCCATGCTACTGTGCTGGCAAACAAATTTTTCCTCCTGCAGAGCTACAGAAGAAATGATGCACATGCTGCGGGGCATCTGTTACTCAACAGGTGCTTAAATCAGAAATCCAGGATCTGTAGATCAAGCACTTAACCTTTGAAGAGCCTCCATTTCCCGGCCCAGCAGACCTTATATCCATCAGGTGGTTACTGATATCCATTCCTGCTGAGTCTTTTTGCCATCATGGCCCCATACCACCACCCTGTAGCAAGTAAGAGCCCTCTTTCTGTCTCTTTAAACATGCTGCAAAGTATTGATTTGGTGATTTTGAACTGCAGTGAATGGCCTCAACAGGCCACGTTGAGGCGTAGTTGAACAGGTACCATGCAAAGGCAAGGAGCATGACTGAAATCACCAGCCCTGGAGATCTCGCCTGTGTTTGCTGGCTGCTGCATCCTCCACAACATTGTGTGGCACCAGGTGATATCCTGGAGGAGAAAGGCCCTGGCTGTTGGGGAACGGTGTCTGAGGAAGGCTGACTGCCTGGCTCTGTGCTCCTGAAGGACTGTGAACATCCTCAGATGTAGTAATGTTCACTGAATGTTTGAAAACAAAAAATATAGTGAACTGTAGAATACAGGACTTTATATATTTTTGCTTTGTTGTACATGCACAGAGGTTTCTCTCTCCTCCTTTCTTGCCTCTCCCTCCTTCTCCTCATCCCTTTCAGCCAAAAGACCCTCCCTGCCTCTGGACCCTGGATCTCTTTCTTGGTGGCCAGCTAGCCCTGGCTTCTTCTGGGCTGACGGTGCCACCTGTAGTGGCACTTATGTTTGCTGCAACAACTCGTCACACAACCAGCCTCCCCCTGAATGTATTCACAGTATTGAAGAATGCTTTCAAGAGTCATGAGATGTCTGTGTTAGGTTGCATACAGTCAGCCAAAAGTTTGGAAACACTTTCTCATTCAAATGAATAGGAAAGTGTGTCCAAACTTTTGGCCTGTACTGTACACGGCCAGTGAACTAAAGCTAAGAAACTAAGTGGTTTCTTTAGAAAAAGTCTCAGGAAGGCTTTCTCAGTCCTTCAGAGGCAGAGGCCTCAAACCATCGGCCTGTTGGGCAGTTATTACCAGACCACAAAAGAGAAACTCACTCTTGTGCACCCTTGGCCAAGTTTCCCCTGCCTGCAAAAAGGGCCCAGGAGTTATTAGTTGTCCGTTGACAAAAAAAGATATCAGATTTGACACAGTATGACTAAGGATTGATACAGTGTTGTGTCCAGAGCTGCAGTCTTGCCATGCAGGCCGAATTTGAGGCAGATTGGACAATGTATGCTGTTTTATGGCAACACATTGAAGGTTGCAGCACAGCCACGCCCAGCAGGTATAACATGCAAAAAACCTTTTAATAAGTTTTCATCTTGAAGGCCTTGAGACAATATTGAGTTATTGTGAAGTCATTTGAATTGAAAATGTAGGAGGAGAGATGCAGAAATGGCAGAAATCAGACCAAAAACACACATATGAATCAGAATGGCCAACTTCCTGTTGGAGATAGGGTACGGTTCTACGAGTTTGTAGAGCTTCTGGCCATGATACACGTGTATATGTATTTACATTTGTCTATGAAAATTTAAATCCAAATTTTCAGAGTGGCGTTGTTTTGGGGTCATGTTTAGGCCGCCAAAAAAGTGCTTGTATCGGCAGAAAAATAAAGAGGAAATCTCACAGTTGGGCTCATACTGTCGAGGACTCAGGCCCTTAGAATTTTTCACAATGTTGCTCCCAACCGTTGCCAGAGTGAGATTTTTTACTACTCATAAGGATAACATCCACATTTTGTAGTGACTCCAAAAAAAATGACTCTCACCTCAAACTTTAATAGTAATAGTTGTTTTATTTCAAACGCAATGCCTAAAAAAATCAAATCAAATCAAACTCTTTATAAATTTATTTAAAGAGACCCAACAGATCCCCCGATGAGCAGGAAAAACTTCCTTTAAGAGGCAGAAACCTCGAGCAGAACCAGGCTCAGGGGGGGGAACATCTGCCTCGACCGGTTGGGTTGAGAGTGGGAGAGAGAGAGACAGGCATTGGAGGGGAGGGGGGGGGGGGGGGGGTTTAGGCAGGAACATGTTGTTGCATGAAGTTTTTTAAAAGTGAAACAGCAAACTGTTTACATTTATCCATCTATCTGACCTCAATTCTGAAAATGAATCTTCTAACAGTTCATATCATGTAAAAAGTTTGGAAACTCAATAAAAATCAGGAAGTGGACCTTTGTACTTGTTACAATCTTTGTCACAATCCTCTAAACTTTTTTTCTCAAAGTCTACTCAAAGCAGAGGTAGATAGATCCGATGGCTCACTGGTAGCATACAGTATAGCAAATTATTATGTAAAAACATTACATCAGGGATGCTAAGATGTAGTTAGTAGAGAATTGAGTTCTGATGACTGTAATATGGGATTTCAGTCAGTTGACTAAAACAAGGTCACATGAGATGCTCCAGACATTTCATTGGCGAAGGTCCAGCTGATTTCTACACTGTGGTGTCGCTCCAGCCACCAGGGGGCTCCCTAACAGTGTTCTCAGTCCATAGCTGTGGTTTCACACGTGATTTTAAGCAATAAAATTTGCAATTGTGCATCTCTGTGGTTTTCTGTCTGTTTGCAATGGTTTATTCGCCTCTTGTTTTGCTCTTCTTCTGTCACTCATGACGTCCAGGTAGAGAAAACAAGCAGCTGGTTTGAGCTGTCAGAAGGTGAACAGTTTTGATCAGGGTGATCAGAGTGGACAGCATCCTGTTGTGTCACAGAGGCACCACATCTGACCTTACTGCCTGGAGCTCCACGAACATTTACCATTTAACAACTAACACTCTGCCGATGAGTCCAGGTCTCGGCAGATCTGCTTTTTGGGTCATATCTGGCAGTAGACTGAGGATTACAGTGAGTATTTACTGATTTTCAGCCCAACAAACACAACAGCCTCTTGAGACTGACAGAATAAATAGATAGCTGACTCTTGAGCATAAGCAGAAAATGAAAAATAACTGCCATAAATTTGGGGCTTAATGAGAACAAGGATTGGCTCAGGATTCTCCCCAAACAATGGCCCTGGTATATGTTGGATATAAAGCCATTTATTCCCATGAAGCCATTTTTAGCAGCGGTGCAAACAGAGGGCATGGGAACAGCTCTGGATGAGGGAATGGTATTCCCAAACCCAACTGACCTTTTTCCTCTTTCGTCAACTGGTCTGCAGACAGAAAGTAATCTGAAATATGTCCCCAGCTCCAACCCGTTCACACAGGGGCTCATTGCTAACCAGCACAGTTGATGAGTTTATCTGCTAACTTTACTTTGAGGAACAAGCTGCCATTTGACTGAATAAGTTGGGAGCTTGAGACTTTTTTTGTAAGCCAAGTTTAAGTCAGATTTAAGCCTTGATTCTTCTGTCGTTACCCCAGCTTGATATTCAACTGCCTAAGGACTTGTCTTGAAAATACCAAATCAGGTCTGTGTGTTGATGTTAGTCAACACACGGACACAACTGTAAGTTCCCATTTAGCACGAAGACATAAGAGTAGGTTGGAGTCTTTCGTCAAACTGTTCCTTTAAAACACAACTCTGGAAGTTAGCGTTTTGGTTCATATGTGAGCAATGTTTGAATCCCCCTCAGCATTCAGAAGGAAATACACAGCTGCTATAAATGTACACAATCATCAGCAATAATGCGTGCAGGTACACACCCTGACTGAATAAGTCTACTGTCTATTTTCAGACTTGGTCCAGAGTGAAGCTGTATAATTAAAGGGGAGTGTGGAAATGCTATGATTTAGAAAGATTAAACGCGAGATATAATTATTTAAATTATCTGCTTCCACTTCAACGGGCTGTCATTAAATGGTGTGAGTGATTTGAAGGTTGTAAAAGTTGATGTTTTCCCTTTGCAACTTTCAATGGTTCGTTATTATTTTGTGTATCAGTATAAACAAAAATCCAGATAAGAAAAGCTATGTTGATGAGACGATGTTGATGAGTGTTATTGCTCTTCAGACCTTGTTTTTCCCAGATTCACTCAGGCATCAAGTGACCCACCAGGAGCAAAATATGGAAAGAATTCCCTGGAGTTGGCACAACTGTGGTCTTGGTTAAACCCTCTCTTGTTCAGTTTTGCCTTGTTTGTGGCGATTGGGGATTGTCCAGTGAAACTGTGTTATTCTTCACTTTCTGGCTTTGCTGGAAAGGCCGTAACAGTCCGGACATATCTGGCATAGCTTCCTGCAGGAGGCTTTGTCAACGAGATTAAAAGAACACTGGAGAGAATCACAACACGAAGCGTGGAGGCGTGCTGTCACACTGGAGGACCTAAAGTACACATCCTGCTCTCCTGTCAGGCTTTTTTTGTCCCACTGCCGTCAAAGTGTAATGTGGCAGATTTAGGACAGGTGCGTCTCTTGAATAGGACCAGCCCACTCAATCTTTGGACCCCTACATCTGGTCCACACTTTGGGTTAAATGTCTGTGTGTCCTGTCGAAGGTGCATTCTTATTGTGAACATTTGTTTTGGTTGAAAGAGCCAGCCGTCTCGTTCAAGACAAGATGAAGACTGACAAACATTTAGCGTGGCAGGAATATGGAGTCAGAACAGTCTCATAATGAATGAACCCTCGCAGGGCTTTGTTTTGTAGTCGTATTTCGGACTCACCAATGTCATTTCGAGGCACACTTGTACTATAAATTCACGGAGCATACGAATTGCTGAATGTGCAATTGCAAAATCTGTACATTGAATTTTGAGAATTTGAAACAAACCTGATTGGCTGATGAATCTGTCAGTCAAAAACATACATTTGGTTGACAGCTTTACCAGCCAATGGTGACGTTGGTTGACCTGCGACATCAGATCAGTCTCAAAATTCAACGTACAGATTTCGGAATTACACATTCAGCAAATGTGCCTCAAAATAAGAGACCCCCAAGAACCCCCACGAGAGTTCATACAGAGTTCATATGAGACTGTTCTGACTCCATACAGGATACAGAAACATGTATAATTTATAAATGGACCTGCTGAACCCAAAGTGAGAGTCATACCGTAGGATCAACGAGTCACTGTCTTCTACATTTTGGTAGATCCAGCTGTATCCATTAGTCCAGAATACTGATTTCCTCATGTTTCCCACACTCAAAGCTGTTTCCCAGTACTTGCACCATGAAACAGCCCCCAGGTCAACGGGCCTGGGCCCTCATGGTTAGCATGAAAACCTGAGTAGAAACTGTGACGGACACAAGACTCAACACAGGTGTAGCTATCTACCTCTGTAAACAGCTCCTGGTGAGTGAAGGACTGAAGTTTGATGTTTGGGACAATTTTCACATGTGGATGCACACGTGGAGCTCCAGCGAGAGAGCAGGATGGTGTAGGTGGGACTGAGCCATGTTCATAGTCGTGAATGAATTTGTCTCCCATTAGAGTGGTGGGATGTCCTTTGTGCAAAAAAGACATGCCAAAGGACGTCTACAAAGATAAGGAAGCACAAACATGCAGTGTACAAGTCAGGGAGGAAACAGTTTGACAAGAGAAGTATAAATATACAATTTAAGCAGTCGCAGCGTGGGAAAGGTCTCAGTGGGAACTGGGGCTTGTTTTTTGTCAATGAGTTTTAGAAAGCCAGGCTCTGACTCCAGTACAACAGACTCCCAGGTTCCCACCCAGACCTATAGCCAAACAGTAGTGTCACATCCATTTCTTCATTGTTCTCCAGTTTCCTCTCTGGTTTCTTTTCCCCTCCGCTGCAGCTTGCTGAGTTTGTCATGTTTTTGTCTGGTAGGAGCTTTTCTTCAGGACGTGGCCGAGGCCACGGTGACAAGCTGGTTCCCACGATCTCCTGCCCTTCCTCCAGAGTTACTGCTTGCTCACTGCTCTGGACAGGAAGAAGGTACAACGGGGCCAGGGAGAGTGTGTGCTAATTTAAGCCAGCTTTACTGGGTCTCCATTGTCTTAAATGGGAATTACGTGAAAGTGCCCGTGTCTTCTCTGAAGCTCATCTCCAGTAAATCTGAGTTATGAGTTTGTGTGTAGTGTGTGAGACACAAATGTCACACAAGTATGGACTGATAGGAAATACCTTTCAAACTTGTGAGGACGTTTTCCAGTGAAGATGATCGGGGTCAGGGGTCAGGCATCTTGTAAGACAATGGTTCCCCGGCTCTGGGTTGGGCCCTCTTGGCTCTTGGCTTTCTCATCATCTTCAAGTTGCTGTTTGGAGGCACGTTGAAGCTGTGGTTAGCAATGTTGCTTCTTAGCAAGAAGGTTCTGAGTTAGAATCCCAGGCCTTTCTTTGTGGCGTGAAGGTGGATGGTTTTTGACTGTTGGTCAACATGCTGCGACAGACTGTAGAACCAACCAGCGTCTCCTCGGCCTCATGCAATATAAGAAGTGATGGATCAAGTCAAATTCACACATAACACATGTCTGTTCACTCCTCATCAGTCAGTTTACTTCCAGAGACAAGTTTCAACGACAAGACAAAAAAAAAGATTCAACATTTGGTCCCTGTTTTTTTCTGGCAGTATTTCATTTTTATTTCTGTCCACCATCAATGAAAAAGGAGCATGTTCAGAGCCTTTGTATGATTTATTTAATTCTGGACAGCATATTTTTCCATATGCCAAGAGAACTACAGTCACACTTTAATCATGCTGTATTTTTTCTTCATGCTTTACTCAGTTGCCTTGTGGCTTTAAATTGCTTCAGCCTATCTTCTCTCCTTAATCTTTCCCTCAGCCACAGGATTAAACTGAGACTGTGGTTAATAAGTAAAATCATGGGGGATAGGAACCTCCGACTTTGCTTTGTGCAGACCAGGTGGCCTAAGTGCTCCGATACCTCAACGCAGTGCCCTTCACTAATTAAAGGCACTTCCTGTCAGCCTGGTTGCATATTTCTGTGGACATGATAAAACGATAAAGCTGTTGTGTGGGGACACTGTGCTCTGCCAGAGACAATAAAAATGCTGCTGCACATTGGCCTGTCTTCTATAGTTGGGTAATAACAGTCGCACTGAGTTGTGCTTACTGAAAGACAAGGTTGTGTAAGAGTATGAAATATTTATTTGTTGTTCCTCCAGCTATGGAACCCGCTTCAGAATCGTAGTTATTTCAAGATGGGTTTGAGGAAAATGGAGAAGAAGAAATATAATAATGCCACTCTGGAATTTTAATGGAACATTTATCAGCCCACATGCAGAAGTAAGGAATCACATACTGAAATAGCGAACCTGCAGCGAACATAGAGGACTGTGGGTAGAAATAGGGCAGCAGGTCTTATGTAATAAAGCAGAGAGCTGAGGGGCAACTTGGGCTTCTTTTAGACTGAGCAGCTCTGTGAGAGAGATTACCCACTTACACAGTTTCTGCAGACTGCCTCGGATGACCACAGCAAACTCGGACACTAGTCTGCAGGTCTGACAAAAGCACTCCTGTTAGATGGACAGTCATACTTTCATTGTTGCTTGTTAGATGAAAAGCTGCTCGTTTCCTGATTACATTTGTCAGAAGACCCTGAAGCACAATATCAGTTTTATGCATTTATTCAGAAAGCCTCAGGACAGTCAAGGTGAGATACAGGACTCAAACCTGCTCCAGTCCAGGATTAAGCTAATACTGAAGCATCTGGGTTGCCCCATCAGTGATGTCATATGAGTCTCAGATCATGTTCACGACAAACCTCCTTTGTGAGAGACAGCAAGCCCCCTCTAAGCTGTGACAAACTGCTGCTGCTGCTTTCATTAATTCATACGGTGAGACTGAGATTACATGAGTCTGAAGATCAGCTGCAGGGCACACAGACAGCTCTACCTGGAAACACTGAGACAATCAGCTTATGTAGGTGCTGAGTAGGTTGGCCAGGACAGAACAGCACACAATGAGAGTGGGCTTTGTCACGTGAAGGCAACATCCTGAGAGAAACAAGGTGATACATGTGGAGATCATCAGAAAAGAAATTCTTTCTTCTTAAATACTCAACTTAGTTTTTTTCATCTCTCATACCTTTTATTTGTTCTTTGTATATTTTATATTGTACATCTGTTTTTAAATTCTGAACTCATTTTTTTTTATTATTATTTTCATCTTTAGCTCTGTCAGCTCCAGTGTGTGTTCCTCTTGTGAGTCCTGCACACCGGGAGTTGTGTCAGATCCACCTGCAGGGGTGTCGTCCTGGGGGCCTTTCTGGCCTAGTCGGTGGGGGACCCTGCACCACACTGCCATGGCCTGGGCAGCACCAAGTCTTGGTGCAGAAGGCTAAAGATAGTGTCCAAGTCTGCTTGTTCTTTTTTTTTTTTTTTTTTTGCTTGCAACATACAGACTTAAAGATTTCATATATGCCAATTTTCTTGTCTTTTACTTGCATTTCAATAGCCATTAAAAAGTGGTTCAATTTTTTTTTTTTTTACATTTCAAAGTTGTTTTTCTCTTCTTTCTTTCTGGAGCTCCAGTAAGAGCATGTCAATACTCTGAGCTGTTTATTGAAGGAAACTGTAGCAGAATTCAGGTAAAGACAAACCGTGTCCTGGAAGTTTGAATGGTGGGTCCAGGTGGACATGGCGAAGGGCGGTGGCTGATTTGCCGTGACATCACATAGTTCCAGAGATCCTGACAGCTGATTTAAGGCAGAATTTCTGAAAAGACTGCAGACTGAGACTTTTGATACTTTCACAGTACTAGTACAGAACCAAGACGTGATTCACAATCAAAGTCCACAATGTGATCTGTCTTTAGACTGTATGGAGCCTTAAAGATTAAAAGTGGATCTTTAAGCTGTTTTTTTTTTTTTCCAACTACATTTTATGAATTCATAAACACAGTCAAGAAGTCAAGAAACACTGCCAAGAAGATGGCAGTATGAGCTATTTAAATGAACTGATAAAGTGAAATTATTTTTGATCATATAAATATTAAAACCACAAAGATCATTCGGTTTGTTGTTACTGAATATTTCCATGTTGAAGTTTGACGCTTTTTTGATGCTCTCAGAATTTAATGTCAAAGGAAATTACTGGTCCTTATTTGAAGCCAGTATTCACTCATTGCATTGTGCATTGGAAAGTTGCATTATTGTTAGTCTCCCACAGAAGCACACGCAGACACATCTTTTGTAATTGGCACATGTAGAACCAGCTCTTACCAAACGTGGTCTGTGAAAGAAAAAGCTGAGAATGACAGGATCAGGGTGCATTGATCTGCTTGGGGCGTCCAGGCTGACCTGTGTGAGCCGATCCACCACAAGAGCAAAACTGGACACGTTAGGATGTGAGGATGTCAGTGGGGAGGAAGGCCTCTCAGTTTCTGAAAGGATACGTCCACACCCTGTACATCAACTCCTGAAACCACACACAACATCCGCCAAGTAAACAATCTCACATCATCATCAGAAGAACAAAAGCAGACAACTTCTCCTTCCTGTGGACGCACCCACAACAATGGCCATCATCATTCTCATCATAATCCTCAGTGTAGATTTGGCAGAGCTGTCGGCCGTTCTCATCCAGACTCAGGTATTTTTTCTTGTTTGGTTCAAAGGAATTCAGTTTAGCTGAATTATTTCTCCCTGTGGACACGGAGATGAAAAACAGATTTGGGCATGAACCACAGTCCGTTTCATGTTTGTTGTGATTACCTGCACGAGTAAATCAACACTTCCCTGCATGCAAAGTGGGATACTGCCAAAGAAGAACAATGGGAACTTTAATTAGATCAAGAGTTTGTCCAGGCATTGACAGGCTAGCTCACTTGCATGCTCACATGTTCAAATACACACAGTTACATAGAAAAGCGGAAACATTAGCACATTTCTTTATGCTTCTCTTTCTTGGGCTTTGTAACAGAGACTGTTTAGCTACAAGCATGAAACCCGAGGATGGGGATATTCAGAAGTCAGTGTCCCAGTTCTGATATTTTCCCATCCTTTGTAATTAATATATGGTTTTTTTTTTATGACCAAGAGCAGAAAACACATTAACAATGTGCATATGGACACATGATCTTTTTATTTGTCAGTAGGCGTGAGATGTTTTCTGCAGGCTGGCTGGGCTTCAAAGACCGGCCTCTGTTGAAATAATCCTGTAGGCCGCTGTCATATCAGCATCCAGGAGGTCCTTTATCCCCACAGCTACCAGACTCTGTAAGCACCTGGCCAAAGGACGTGGATCATGAAACGGTCATTATTTTTTACTACGCGTGGTTATTATGATCTTTTATTTCTAGTTATCTAGTTCTATATCATGCATGAAATGTTTTTGCACATTTTCAAAAGAAAGAATGTGCTCAGCCTACACAAGAGGATCAACATAAAGTCAAAACATAGTGATTAACACTGTTGTTTCACACTAAGACCCTTAGTGGAGACTGCATGCTCATCCTGTACCTGTGAGGCTGCCCTGTGGGGCTCCCCGGTCCTCACGCACATCCAAACACATGGACATTAGGTTATTTGGTGACTAAAATCGCTGTAGGTGGGAGTGTGAATGGTTACTTGACCTATAGAGGGTTCATCCCACCTTCGTGCAGTGTCAGCTGGAATTGGCTCCAGGCCCAGTGACCCTGTTTTACTCCTGTCAAGTCTGCGGGAAATAAATTTTATTGACCGTACACATTTTAGGCCCCCTTTCACACACATTCAGACAGTATGTGATGTACATTCAGTAAAAGAAAAGAAAAGAAGACGAGCTTCCTCTGACCTAGTACAGAGATTGTATTATCCTGATCCTGATAAATAACTTCCCTCCTGAAGGGAAATACCATTCAGCAGTGATGACACCTCTGATTGGATGTTTTTCATTATCAACCTTCAACATCTGGATGCTCCTCTGGCTATAGCTTCACCCCTCATCCCCCACTGTGCCCCTGCTGAATATTTCAACTTCAAAGCTGAGATAAAGTATCCTGCGCTGTTCACATGATCTGTCTTTTGTTTTTGGCGTGGGGAGTGAAATTTAAGGTCAACCGTGTTTGTGTCTCAAACGGCATTCATGAGATAGGTTGAAACAAGAGCGATGCTCTGGCTTTCAGCCAGCATCTCATGTGTGATTCTGTGATGCTGTGCCAGAGTTCACGAGGGGCAGCTGAAGGACAGTTTGTCCTGGAAACTAAGATGCTCAGTGCTCACCTGATGTTCAGCCCCAGTCTCAGCTTTGTTGGCTGCATTACACCTGCAGCAAACACTGAAACAAAGCACAGCTTCTGTGATTGGAAAGACAGTGAGCATTGCTGTTTATTTGCCAGATTTGTGGTGAAACTATGTTCTCTCAGTAAAATACTGCTGAATTTGCCTCTTTCAGCTTATTCCCTATTTTGGGTGGCCACAGCAAGTCAGCTCTGTGACTTACAGTTTTTTGGTTTGCCTAGTGACCTGGGTTTGAACCCAGGGCCTGAGTTTAGTTAATTTTGCTGTACTTTATTAAAATTAACAATAATATTTTTTATAAGAATCTTCAACTATATAATATCATAACTAACTATAACTGTAAAGCCATCATATATACAACAGCTCAATCTGTTGTTCAATTTATGTTAATTTCAGTAATTAGTTTATAATCTTACTGTGTCATTATGTTGTTGATTGTTTGTTTTTTAAACCGAGGTGAAGAGTTTCAGTAGACTAATCTATATGTAATCTGTACTGAACACTCATTATTTCCACGAAACAAATGTCCCAAAGTCCCACTGAGGTTTTACCCTGGTCATGTGAAAGAGCCACAATCCCTGTTGGAGACAGAAAACACACAAACAGTGGGGCAGCAGTTTCTTTGCATTGTAAATAATAAGGCCAGGAATTTGACCTTGGTCTGAATGACTTGTAGCCTCAGTGCGACCTCCACAAAAACCTCTAATAAACTCTTTGGCAGTAGGAACAAGTCAGTGCACTTTACACAGAAACTAATATATGCATTTTCATCCATAGTTTTTTTTTTTTTGGGCTGCAGGTGCATCCATGGAAACGTATTCGGCCTCACTGACTCGTGGCTTTAGCTCCTACAGCCTTTACTTTGGCTGAGTGGAGACTCAGAAAGTAAACCTAAAGTTTACAAACCAGGAGTCTGGTATTGATGTTTATTTTGTAAAATATTACGTTGTACAAATTTCTATATGACCCACAGTGCTGTATCAGTGGCTGCTGGCTGGATCTGAGTGAGAAGTTATTTAAAGAAAAGAAGTTCCGGCTGTTTTTGTAATGAGTGTGTAGTTATCTTGTCTCCTTGCATCACAACTTTTCACCAGCTGAACTGCACAATGTCGCATCGTGGGCTAAAGGCAGTGGTTTACGTTTAGATCGGTTTTGTTACTATTATTATTATTATTATCATTTATTTATTCATTTTATTCATTTATTGGGCCGTACACTGACATATTTTGTTATTTCTCTTCTGTTGGTGCTTGTGTTACATTCAGTCGTGATGCTAAATTTTAGGACCCGCAAATTATTGCCAGAAGTAGGCTATATTTTATTTATTGAGTAAAGGTAAATATACATTTTTTAAATATCTTTCTAACAATCACCTGTGTCTCTCTGGTCTGCTCAGTCCCCTGACACAGATCAACAGATGCATTAAAAGAATGAGCTAAAAGATATTTCTGAATTTTGAGATTTAATGTACAATGCATTCTGTCAAGTTTGTGAATTTTACTTACTGTTACATCATGAAAGTGCTATTCCATGAAGGCTTTAAGGTAGCAGTGAACCCCATCTCCCCTGCTCACCCAAGCAAGCTGGACTGCCAAGATTCATGCTGTGATGTACCAGGATCAAGTAGCTGGCTGGCTATCTTGTTACTAATCTGATAATCTGTTTGGCAGAGGGGCTCTTTTCCATTCCTCCTTACATAACTGTGTCTATGTTCGGATTCACACTGAGAGTATGACCACTGCAAGGACAGCAGGAGACTTTTAGAGGAAGAACCAGGCTTACTTGCCACTACCAGAAGGTGATTAAGCTTGTTTTATTCAAATAACCCACCCCAGTTCACTTAGATTCCCTCTCAGGTTTTCCTTCAGAGGGGAAAGAGGTAAAGGTTAGCTTGACTCAGGTGGCTTTTAGAAGGGAAAACTGCAGTCAGAGAAAATAGTCAGTATTTGAATGTATTTAAAATTCAAATTGAGATGTAGCCTGTAAATAAGAAGGTTGCGGGTTCGTTTCCCGGCCTGTGTGGAATTTGCATGTTCTCCCCGTGCCTGCGTGGGTTTCCTCCCACCGTACAAAGACATCATGTTTGGGTTAATTAAATTGTCTGAAGGTCTGAGTGTGAGTGTGAGTGTGAGTGGTTGTTGGTCTCTGTCTGTCTCTGTGTGTTGGCCCTGTGATGGACTGGTGACGCTGCCCTCACCCAGAGTGAGCTGGGGTTGACTCCAGGACCCCCTCCAGGAATGTAGTTTGTATAAGTGTTTGAAAAACATCTACATACTAGTATGTTTTGCTATGCATTACTTTGATTTAAGTGAAAGAATGTGGTGACAGGTGCAATTTGAAAATGGTGGTATTGTTTTGGAAAAGAGGTTTCTTCTGTGAAACAATGCATTTGACTGCGCTCAGACTGTATGGTATACACTGTGTTGTTAAAAGAATTTTACACACGGGCCATAATAAGATAATCCTCAGGTACACCGATTTAAGGGGGAAAAAGCGAAGGAAGAAGGTTAATCCTTCAGGGCAATGGACTGTGGGAATACAAAATGTTTGGTCGGCCCCCCGACACTGTGTTTGGGCTGGGGTTGGTCGCCTGCCTTGCCATTGTGTGCTGCGGCCCTGGCTGGTGGTCTTATTAGGCCTGGGGAGAGTTTGTTGTTTCTGTTTTCATCCTTGTCTGGGAGTGGTGGACCCAGACGCAGGCGGCTTTGGCTTGCCCCCTTTGCGGGTAGAGGCTGGGTGTGCCTATTTGTTGAGTAGTTTGAGTCTCTACTGCTTTGCATAATTGTGTGTCTTTTTTGTGCATCTTTGTGGTTCAGATTGTGATCCGTTTTGTGTCTCTATCTGATTGATACAATGCTTTGTAGTTTGTAGTTTGTTATGTTACATTGCCATTAATAACTATCTGTCTAAAGCTAAAGGTTTAAGTGTTTTATCAGTTTGTTTACTTCCTTGTCTTGTCTGTGACGTCATTACCCATGATGCCCCGCCGGGGCTTTAAAAGGCCGTAGCTGCGGCTGCAGCTCGCAGTTCGGCTGCTGTGTTGTTTCCGACCGGAGCGCTCGTCCTCTCAAACTCTCTGTCACCGAGTCTGAGCCCCACTCACGGATGGTGAACTTTTCTCTGCAGTTTTTGTTCAGTAGTCATTTTGTCGCTTGTGAAAAAGGACGTAAAGATCCGTGTTTCCTCGAAGCTGTCATGCTGAACACCGAGGAAAGGTAGGAGCTGCTTTCTTCTAGAAACATCAGCGGACGTTGGCTGCGCCTGCAGAGCTTCAGCTCAAAGTGTCTGAAAATAGGCTGATAGGTACAAGTTTCCCCAAAGTTTCAGCTCAAAGTGTCTGAGAATAGGCTGATAGGTACAAGTTTCAGCTCAAAGTGTCTGAGAATAGGCTGATAGGTACAAGTTTCAGCTCAAAGTGTCTGAAAATAGGCTGATAGGTACAAGTTTCAGCTCAAAGTGTCTGAGAAAAGGCTGATAGGTACAAGTTTCCGTAAAGTTTCAGCTCAGGTTTCCCAGAGAGCAGCAAAACGGCGGAGGGTTGACAGACATGACACAACATGACTGGACTTCCTAATGTGAAACAGCTTTTTGTTTGTTTGGGTCGGTGCGTCCGCACAAACACACACGTCACACAACCATTGCTCTGCAGAGGTCAGAGGCCAAGCCTAATGCAGCAGGCACCATTTATAATTACACATGAAGAAAGGTTCAACACAGCTAAACAAGTTGAACCTACACAAACCACTGCTGACATTTATGTTGACCGTGTTCGGTCTGTACTCAAACGTCATTAACTCAGAGACTGAAAATATTCTTACATGAAAAGCTCATATTTTAACAATGATTATTCAACAATCCAAATATTTGCTTACTTCTTCCTCGTGGATTGTCGCTGCAGCTGTGAAAGCCCAGCTCCAGCACACTGTCTGGTTTATGACCCTGTAAGACCTGTTCCTTCTGCTAGCCATTGTGTTGATCTGTTGTTTGAATTCAGTGCTTAGTCCATAAAATGCATGTTAGGAGTAAGAAACGTATCACACTGGAAGCTTTAATGTTTTTATGTGACTTATAAAGATAATAAACAGAGAAAAGCTTCTGACCACAAAATGCAAGTATAAAACTGCAGACGTCCTACTTTGATTAATGCCTTTTGTGTGAGTAACTTGCAACAGTATACTTGCTCTGCAAATTGATTGCATAACTAATTAATACGTAATCCTACACTTGTTTGGAGAAAACAAACCTTGTATAACTTAAACTTAAATGAATTAGTGCGCTGATCGTTTAAGTTATATGAAATTTAGATTTCTTAAACATTGAATATGGAAAGACTGCAACTGCATTTATGATCATATACATTCTACGATGCAGCTATGTTATTTAATTGATAAAAAATAATCTAAAGACTTTTGAAAATATAATTTGCTTGAAGTCATACCTACAGCAGTTTCCCATCTTATGACATACCCTTTTATCTGCTTTTTCACATCGTCCCTATGAACACATGTAGTGACTTTGTTGTGACCTTATGCTGCTGTGCTGTATTTTGCACTGAATGGTCTCCTGTGGTATCACCATGGCAGTCTTATGGGAGTTGCTGTGGTTGTAAGTGTGTTCTTTTCATGTGTGATAGCTAGATTTTATGTGATAAGTGATGAAAGGTGGGACACAGATAATAATTTTTACTGAGTTACTGCAGGGTTAAGTTGTAGCCTGTGTTTTCTGTGTTCTGCTCTGCACAGAAACGGGAATATAAACCCTGTTTTTGTCCTCTGTGGGTTTATCATCTGATATACGGAGAGGAGAGGGGAGTGGCCCATTGATACTGTGAGCCAGAGCAGTAACTATATTAGCTCTCTGACTTGTTATGGCCCTGTCAGCTAAAGGCATCAACTGGCCTACATCAGGCTGCTTACATAACCCCCCCACTGTCTGTCTGTGTGTTAACAGAGGTGCCATCAGTCATGATTTTGTAGCCTGTGACACTTTCTTTGAGAGACTGATCTCAGATTTAGTTTAATTTTCTATAGTGAAAGCAAAATGTTAATGCTGCCAACCAATTTTAGCCTCTATCTGGAACTGTCAAGCACGGTTTTTAAAGCTGACTGCAGGTGAGGCTTTGATACACAACTTTAGCGTGCACGTGAATAGTGAGTAACAGACGAGCTTGAAATAAGGACATTGCACCAGAAATGCAATCCTTTGCAGTGACAAAACACAAATTGAGATACTTTTTGAGATGCATTTTATTTTTCAGCTTGTCGTCTTTTTCATTCTTCATTTATTCATCTTTGACTGCTTATTCGTTTCGGGGTTGCGGTGCGGTTCTGGAACCAATCGCAGCTCATATTGGGCAAAGGCAGGGTACACCCTGGACAAGTCGCCATCTCAGAACAAACACAAAGAGACAGACAGAGACCAACAACCACTCACATTCACACTCAGACCTACAGACAATTTAGAGCCACCAGTTAACCCAAACATGGGAGGAAACCCACACAGACACAGGGAGAACATGCAAACTCCACACAGAAAGGCCCAAGGCCTGGGAATCAAACGTGCAACCTTCTTGGTGTGGGGCAACAACACTAAGCACAATGCTGCCACGCTGCCCATCATTTTTACTATAAATAAATAAAAACACAATTTACTAAAGCCAAAAATGACATATTGAAATGCATTGAAAAGAATGAAATAATATAACTATCAGTATGTGACCAGTATTTTCAGTTCCTCTCAAGCTGTTTATGCATACTGTCCCACTGCGCCAGCAGCTGGTGGTATCATCGGCTGAAATACAGTAAGGCAGACGTTTAATTTGGTGCACAAATGTCGCCACAGATGTTTGCACATGCCCACTCTGCTGCTGAACAAAACGCTAATGTTTTTACAACAGGCAATAGATATGCAGGCCCATATTAATTATCATGACATTATTTGTTGCCACAAGCTTATGAAACTTTGCTTGCTCTTACATAACCTGGAATAAATCAAAAGAGTACATGTGTTGGATGCCCCAAGCAAGTTTTGAAAAGCCAAATGTGTGTGTTAAATGCTGTTTTCTGTATGACTGTGGCCTGTTTACACATTTTGGAGGTTTAATTTGAGTAATCTGCTGCAGTTGGATGTTGCCTTTTGTGCACTTGTTTAGTTGTTTTTGTCGTCCTCAGTGTCTCTGACCAGTCGTGTAGAGTTTTGTACCATTTCAGTCAGGGGGTCAACAGGGATTAGTTCCGTCCACCCTCAGATTTCAGGGCACGTGAGTTTTTCTTGTTTCTGTCTCAACATCGTTTTCGACAAGCTGCTCTGCCAAACTTTCAGAAGTTGGAGGACTTAAGACTCTCTTGTTTATTTTCCTGCGAGCAGCTACGTGTTGTTTATGTCTCCAACCTAAACCATTTTCACCTCATGCCTATTTTTGGGGGGTCTGTAACCTTTTTTGTCTTGACAATCTCAATTTTGGTTGAATCTTTTTTCATGACTAAGCTGGTAAATGCAGCATTAGAAGTTCATTTGGTGTGTTTTGGCTTTCTTGGAGGAACTGCCAAAGCGCTTCCTGTTTTGGTTTAGTTGTGTGTTTCTTGGCTTATGGCCAAACTCTGCATCAGCAGCCAGCCCACCCGGGCCGTTCATCCCCTCGAACAATTCACCTGAAACGGTTTTCAAAACAACTGACTGCTCAGGAAGAGCTAACTGGCAGTGGAAGCGTTCATCCATCCAAAAAAAACCAAAACCTCTCTTGTATACACACGTCCTCACCCTCCCTGTCAGAATCAGACAATGACGCACTTAGCATTTTAACTCTCACTGCCACACACAGATGATTAAACCCTCCCTGGACTAATAATACAGCCCAGGCTTGTGAGCGTGCTTGGCCTTCACATTAGTACAGAGTCTGTTTCATCCATCAAATTGACCCTCTTTAAAGATGTAACCTATATTCTGTTTTCAGGGTGACATCGTGACCTATTGGTGAGCTGAAGGCTTGCAGCCCTCCAGCTGGAGTGGTGCTATTGGACAGGAGGGTGGGATGGGTTACTTAGAGCGTGGCTGAAATGTCAGAGTGTTGTCTTTCAAAACAAGCTGGCATTTCTACCAAGGGCAGGCACTTCTGTCTGTCTCCGTAGGCAAATGTGGAAAAAGAGAAGCAGGTCTTGACATCTTGGCGAGCATGTTCATCTCTTCCTCTGCCTGTGCCCCACATACAGTCAGTATTGGTTTTATTTCTGTTGTATTGATGAAGAGAGAACTTGGCTGTCTGGACTGGTATAACAGGGCACTGTTGACATGCACGTAATGACATACTGTACTGATGAGTGTGTTCAAGGTCTGTTGACTGCATAATTTCATGCATTGTTCTTCAGTTGTGGGATGTAGAAGTACTCAAATACTCTTCTTACATGCATTTTAAGCATTTACCTTCAAGCTACAACCACCATTTTCCTACTTTTAATAGGCAAAAGTCAAGGCCATTGAATATTGAAAAGGGGCAAACTGTCACATTTGAGAACCTTGAAAAATTAGCATTACAAACAATGTCTTTAACTTGCAGATAAGTTTTACCTTTGTGTGATTAATGGGCTAATTGTGGGAACTAGTCGTACTGGAGTAATGGGTTAGCATACTTTTTCCATCACAGTACCAGCTCAAGCTGTAGGGCAAGCTCCAGAAATGGCTTCTATTTGAATGAGAAATCATAAGGTTAAAGTTTTCTCCACTTGGTATTTCATCAGTTCATGGGTTGCGTCTTAATAGTTAAGAGCCAAGAAACGGAAGAAACGGGGGATGTTTGCGTTTTTGTCACTGCAGTGACATGACGCAGCCGGGCAAAATGAGCTTTGTTTTCCATTGCTCACTCTCTTGGCTCCTAGCTATGGAGATCAGGTCATCCAGGTTACCTGTGACGTCGCCAGGGAAACGTCTGCACACCTCCTCCTTGTCACAAAAAAGGCTGTTGCAGCTGATATTTTTCAGTGGAACATCACTCTGTAGAAATCCGTCTTTGCTCACAAACAAGTGTGTCTGACTGATGCAGTTTCAGACACAAGGATGATAAAAGGTGTTAGGTTTCAGTTAAGGTGCCGGAGCAAAATAGAAACAGATCTGGTCATTGGCAGGTATTTTCTCATCTAATCACAAAATGAGTATCCCTCAGCCCTCGAGTCCAGGCCTGTCAGAGCCATTGGCCAGCTGCCATCTTAGCTGGTCTGAGATACTCGAGTGTAACTCAAACCACCAAAGATGTATGTCTCAAACCTCACAAGCTATTTGCAGAGGTGTTTACAGATCATGTGCTTGTTGGTGATGCATGCCTACCACCACATGCTCAACCCAGCAGGGGTGCTCTAAATGTTGCTAAAAATCATAGGCTGTAATTCTTCCCTAACCCGGAATAAAATTCCAGGGTAGGTATGAAAAGACTCAACTATTACTACTACTACTAATAAACTATTGAAAAACTATTAAACTTGAAAATTGGATAACTGGATCTAACGAGTTGTAACTGTGTAATGAAGTTACATCCCTCTGGCAATCTGCTATACTGCAGAGGTGAGGCATGTTGCCAAAAGTGCACCAACCTGGCTGGCTGTTGGCCACAGAGGAAACCACCTTAGCGTTTTGCATCAGGACAGAGCAGGATTAGACACAATGTCTTTCAGTTTCTGTTCTACTGGAATTGTAGTTGCACTCTGGAGTTTTGGTAAAACTCCTGCTTACGTTTCCTGTTTTTAACCAATTGCGGTTTAAGAAGCTTGTTGAGGGCATTTCCTTTTTGATCTGACATTTTAAAAACTTATTTAGGGGCAAACATAAACTATATGAATATTTAGAGTTGGAATGATTGTTCCATTATTTAACATTTTTTGTTTTATGAACAACTTTTTGTTTTATTCCGTGTCATTCTTAAGCAAAACCTTTATTTTTTTTTACTTTTTTTCTGTTATTCATCATAACGCATAGCATCATGAAGAAGACAGACATTTGATAATGTAGGTTGCAGCCCTCGTATTATTTATAATCACATTCCCTTGCTAGTGGTCGTCTTCCTCTCTTCGAGTGTCATTGTCACTTTTCATGCATCATGCAAAGAAAATGCAGAGTCATTCATAAAAACCATTGCTGCCTTACTCTTTACCAAGAATGCAAGTTAAGAGTTCAAGTGAAGAAGAAATTACTTCTGGTAAATTGCTTCAGTGATTCTGACCTAATCCTGAATTGGTGCATGGACTCAGCTGTGGAGGCAGCCAACAGCATCCACACAATGTAGTTTGGCAAGCTCGTAGTCGGTAATTATCACAATGAATGCAGCTCTTCATTTAAGCTTGTCAGGAAATGCAGAGTCACTGTGAAACAGAACCTTATGGTACCATTCTGCCCTAAGAACAGCACTGAGCAAAGACTTTACTCAATTTATTTTACTTTTCATCAATGATGTATCTCCAATCCTGATATATTGTGACTTTTTATTTGTACTTTATTCACCAAAATTGTCAGTGATTGGAATTACAAAGTCTATTTGGGTGTTGGTACTGTGCAGATGTTGCATTGGCAGTGCTTGAGGCTATTATATTAAATTTTGAGAAGATTAAGACAGTGTGTGCAGAAAAGAATCATTTGTAGTTACACGAAGTACAGCACAAATGAAATTCAAGACATGATCTCAAACACTAACTGATTCAACTTCCTCCCTGCAGTTCCTGGTTAGTGGGGTCTCGGCTGCCCAGCTCCATCCCTCAGGCTCCAGGGCCTCTGTGGTGCTCCTGATGCCCCTCACCCACAGCTGAAGATCCCGGGTGGGCGAGGGACTGTCAGGGATCACTCTCTCGGCGTGCTACTACATAAGGTGACCGTCTTTGACATCACAGTCAAAATCATGCACACAGCCATCTGCAACATGTGCAACATGTGAAACAAAATGCCACAGAAAACAGCAGATAGATCATTTCAGGCCCATTAACTGTGATAAGGAGCTCCTGTAAAAAGTGGATTGGGCACGTGTAGTTCTGTCTGCTGCAAGCAGGATTTGATCATTGTGACGAGTGCGTCATCCCTCAGCGACCATTCTGACCCCACACATGGGAACACCTTGCTAACGAATTGTCCCCTCATTTTGCAAAGTTGATTCTAATCTAACTTGTACTTAGTGTCTGCACCCACAGTGGATTTAATGCACAAGTGCTATTCATTCACATTTTATATTATTAATTTATTCATGTGATGTTTATAAAGATACAGACATCCCTGACACATCAGAAGGGACCGTGTGAAATGTTCTCCTTTTTGTAAACATGCGCTTCAATACCGTTGTGTTCCTCTCAGTGTGTGTTTGCAACTTTGTGCGTGTCCAGTTGTACCCCAGACATGTGACTGACTGTCCTCGGGGGGGATTAGAGATTTAGGATCAGACAGATCAGTCAGAACTGTCATATTAGGGCCTCATCTGTCATCGGATGAGGACAAAATAAACCTATTCTGATGTTACCAGTTTAGCAGATCACTCTTGAAGATGCGCTCTTGCCAACATATTTGCGTGCTTCAGTATTTACCCACATTTACGGGATAGTTGTGTGACTAAGACAGCATCAGACACAACAGAGATGTCTGGCCAATATCCATCAAATGAAAAAATAGCTATTAATGTTACAATGCTGCACAATTAGGATACACATTAGACACAGCGTTCATGCCCAGCCATCACCTGCTGCCAAACCACATACAGAACAAAAGATTTGTAGCCGAGTGTGTTCATGAAAGCAGAAGTGTGTTGCACCACTCATTGGTTTCAGTACAGGATCTGTCTGCTGCTTCTTAAGATACACAATAGAACCACATCCTCTTTCTATGTTTCACTCCACCCCCACTGTTGGGTATTGATGAGTTCCTTTAACACATCATTTAATTTTGAATTATGTGATGCATCTGTGACTTTAAACTGGGTGAAAGCTTCTTTAACTCGCCAAACAACAATTTAGTAACTGCTTTCCTGTTGTTTTTGGATGCAGAAAAATGTCAGTAGTCATGTTTTTAGACTGACTGTAGTCCGCTCTGAGCTTTATATATTGACTCCTGTTAAATGATTCTTAGTGTTTGTGCTGAAGAATAAAATTGAATCGATTAAACCAACATACTCTCTGTTTGACTCCAGGATGAGAAGTTAACAGTAACGCGGGCCGCTTCACTGAGTGGGAGCGCCGCCTGTCTCCACTTCCACTACCAGCTGAGTGAGCGACGCTCGGCCTTCTGGGATACGGCTTTATCTCAAGACAGCCTTTTCCTGGAGATCCCTGGCGGGCCGCTGGTGGAAGGCAGCAAGGAGGGGTAAGGATCTGTTCAGACATTTCACCATAGAAATGAGATCCCCATGCTGATGTATATTTAAATGGCAAACATAGTTCTATAAATGATCAAGAGCTTCTCTGCAGAACAACTGTTCATACCTTAGGTTTGTCAAATTTGACACATATATTCCCTCTAAAGATGAATTACTTGGATTGTTGATTGGCTTGGTGGATAAATTTGAAACATTCTTTTGCTATAACTTGAGAATTTGTACGCTAAATATCATGGAAGTTAAACCAATTGTCTAGTTGGTAGTAAATAAAATGCCAATCTGGCTGTTATTTAACGCTGTCACTCAGGAACAAATGGGGAGATTGATCCATATTGAATCTCAAATGGTCATCCCCTGCTTGCTGGTTGACCTAACGTCACTGCATGCTATGCCTGAGGAAACTTTAGAAATCCAAGTATGTGATGATGTGTTGTGGGAATAGTTTATTTAGCTGTGTTGTGCAGAAAGTGTGTGAAACGTAAAGGTGCAAGTCAACAGGAGAAATCCAAATGTTGACAGACAATTTGAGATTTATTTGTTTAGTTTCCACTGGGTGTCCATCTCACTACAGCTGCTGTATTTCTACCAGCCTTCATTAAAGCCCAGCAGGGGAAATGTGATACTAAGGGAAAGTTTAGTCCTGGCTTTAGCCACGGTGTTTGACATTTATATTAGGATGACTTGTTAGTCCATAAAATCAGGAATGAACTGTGACAAAATTTTAATAAAATCAAATCTTGTACTAGGTTTAAGAGAACCTCAGTATGTGGATCTAAACTGGATGCGAAGGGTGGTCACCATCATGTTTTTGAAAGCTTAGAGGCTCTGTGTAGGTTTCTGTTTTCATTGCGTAGCTTTGTGTGTGGCTGTAATGGATGCCAGGACAGAGTAACCTTTCCTGCTGTGGCCACATACGGTCCAGTGAGCAGCCAGCTTCACAGCTGCCACTGCATTATTATGTAAAGTTGCAGTGCTTATGTAAAGAGAGAAAACCTCTGCGTCATCACCAACCGACTCTCTCTGTGTGTTCATGTCTTCCTCAGGCTAACTGCTCTGCTCGAATTTGCAGAGGAGAAGCTCAAAGTTAACTATGTGTTCCTGTGGTTCCATAAAAACAGAGAAGATCGAAGTAAGTGTTTCTTTTTTTTTTTTTTGTGTTGACTTCAAACTAAAAGTACTTGTTACCGGGTACATGGTGGATATTTCTGGAATATAAAGCATGGCTGGAATAACCAGTTAATAGAGCCTCCGGGCCGACATCACTGTTGTCTCCTGTGACGTAGCACAAAGACTAGAAGCAGAACGCCTACAGTTCTAATGACTCCTGACTCTCGTCTTGCAACCAGGGGACACATAAACTTGACAAGAATATTAAAATACATGAAACAAACTCCACATGCATGTGAAACTGTCTTAGAACATCTCTGCACATTTACACAAAGCCTTGTTTACTTTGAAATACCGGAAAGGTTCACAGCTAACAGGTTCAAGTCTGGAAAGACTGGACTCGCTTGTGTCTCCTCTGTATTCCAGGTGTCCTAAACATCATTTCATAGACTAGCACAGGATCACTTTATCGTAATTAGGTCAATAACCCAACCCTGTTATGCTGGGTTGCCAAGCCAGACATGTATGTACACGAATATGAATAAGCCTGGTTGTTTTGGTCATGTGATCCCAGTAGAACCACTGAGCATACTCCTTCCTGTTTCCTCCCCAGTGTCCATTATCAAGACGTTCCTTTACATTGGCTTTGAGATGGTGAAGCCGGGGAACCCCATGGTACCGGCCCGGCCAGATCTGGCCTTCATGGTTTACTCTCTGGACAACAGCAGCTCGGACGAGGAGTGACACATGATCTCCTGACACCTCCCTCACCCACCCTCCTCCCCGCCCTCCCCCAAAAGGAACACACCCCTCTACCTTTCACTCATTCAAGCGATCGAACCCGCCTCAGCTGTCGCTCCTCCCCCTCAGTGAGCCTTCATCACTTACTGGGAGGCTCCGTGCTTCGTTTTAACAGACTTGTGAATCCTGGAGATTTTTGAGGTTAGGACTTTCACAGACACGCCCACCTTCCCCCTCTTCCCTGCCCTGTGGATATCTGCAGACGGAGGGGGGAAAAGGGAAACTGAGAAGGCTCAACTAACTTGTCACATGCACTGTGAGATTTGGGCTTTGTTTTCTTCCAGCTTGGCGGTTCCTCAAACAGCTGTTAGACTTTGAGGAGGAGGTTTTACTTTAAAATTTAGCATATCTCTCATCTGACAACTTCTACCTTTTTATAAGAAAAGAGACTTTGCTTTATCTTTGTGTGATGTATACCATGGAATCTGTGTTGGTAGAGGCCTAAAAGAGGGAATTATGGATTTGGTATAGTTTATAAAAACATTATTATTATTTTGCTTTATAATCTACATGGGTGAAAGCCTGATCTGTTACATTTACCATTAAAGCTCATGTAAACATTTCTTTGCACGTCTTTCTGAACCATGTCAACATTTCATTCCTGCACTTCACTCACTTGTGTTTTATTTTTATTTTTCCTCATCTGTCCCAAAACAATCTTACCATGAAGGTGGAAATATGCTGCAAGTCTCTCCAGATGTGTCACAGTTAAGATGCGTGTGCGTGTGCACGTGTGTGCTACGACCCTTGCACCGCCCTCTCTCCCACAGTGACTCCAAAGTGAGTTATTGATGCTCTGGAGAAGAGGACGTACGTAACACGCAGAAACAAAGGCTCTTTTATCAAGGATAATAAGCTGAACAGCTGCAGGTGTGAGTTGGTCAGGTTAAAGCTCCCTTTACTTCACTGATCTTAGAGAAACCCAGACGGTCATTTAAAAGCACTTAAGTTGCTTCTTTGTATTGAGGCTGGATTTCTTACCCAGGATGGTCAGAAATTTCAGGCACAAACTGGGGCTGGTTTAGTTTCACCGGGCCCTGCGGTCGGTCAGTTCTGCCCGGCTTGCACCGGCTGAACGCTCGATTGTGCCTAAAAGAGGAGAGTGCAATGTTGATGTTTTTAACTCTTAAGTCTTATTGAGGAATGTGTTCATTTAACATTTTTTCTTTATCCTCTGTGGATTCAGTCCCATGCCATGTGAGCTAATCACCTCTTAGGGTACAACCAGAGTCAGAGCACTTCAGGGGATTGACATATATGCAATTAGTTAAAACGCAGGAGGAATCCTGCACAGGTTTATTTTAATTTTTTTTTTGTTTGTTTTTGTAACAAAAACGCCAAAGAATCCGTTCTGTGTCTGCAGTCACTCATCTTGCTTTTAAAACTCAGCTCCTTTATAGCTGGTGTGGTATGTAAAGCAATATTAACCTACATTCCCCCCCATTGCCAGCCATACTTTGCACCTCAGACAAACACGGTGGTTGGGACAGGGTGGGGGCTTTTTCCTTCTTTCTTTCTCTTCTGCATGTATTCAGATGATGAGTCTTCATTGATACTGATTGAGCCCTGACTATAAGCTGTTAGGAAATGTCACCATTTGAATTTTTCAGAGGTATGTTTTTATGTATCTATATTTCTCTAACATTCATTGTGGTAGTTTAAAGATTTTTTTTTCTTTTTCCGGTGACTAGTTAGCAGCCATTCAGTGACAATCCGCACTTGTATACTCTGGGAATTTTTGTTTTGGGGCGGGGGGGCAAAAACAATAAAGTTGATATCTAAATGAGTGTTTGCTGTTTGTTTTTTTTTTTTTTTTTCTGTTTCCTTGTTTCCCCTTGGAAACCAAACCATTTTGTTGTATGCAAATTGTATTTGGCAGATTTAGTTTTTTGCTTTGGGTTGGACAGGACTTTAATTAAAGGGATTGGTGTTCTGAAGACAGACGCCGAGGGAACAAGACAAAACAGAAACCAAACCAAAGGCTTTCAGGTCGCCTGGCAGCTGGTCTGAAGCTGATATGAAATGAAAAGCGGTGGCGCAATGATGATGGAGGATTTGGGGAAATGAAAGTGTAGGGCCAGTAGTCATAGGAAGTGGGGGGGGTGACTCAGGCGTTAATCTCCAACCAGCTCAGCTCACACCACAGTACAGCTCATGGCTGGCTCCAGGCCAGCTCATCTACACGTCTATTTTCAGAACCAGGATGGACAATGTGCTTTTAAACTTTCTTGTGTCCTTGTGAAGGAGAAAATCTCCTCAGCCTGTTTAGTGTTTAAATCTGCAGCAACAAACAACATTATAGAATCCACATGTTCTGTGGAGTTAACGTCCCTTACTGGGAGGATGCACATCAGAAAACTACTCCACAGCTTGATTTCCAAAAATTATGTTCACTTGTATTTTATGAAATGTTCTTTGGTTTATTGTTTCATCTTTTCTGTTTTTAGATATATTCTTACAATGCAACGCACCAGATGATTGCACGTACAGAGACTGTTATCTGCAAAGAGCACAACGATACTGTGTTACGGAAACAAATACATGTGTCAACAAACCTATAATAGCTGACACATGAGCTCAGGAGCCACCACTTGGACTTCTGAGACAGGGAAGTGTGGAAGTTTACTGGTATCCTGTCACTTACGACATATGAGTTGCAAACCGGCTTCGTCTCTGGCACCAAGAGGCCCCTTCTGCTTGGAGCCTTGTATAAGCACCCAGGCTCTTTCCCTACAACAAGCAGCAACAGTGCATTGCAAATCTAAAGTCAAGCACTCACGCTGTGTCACTAATCCCCGGACTAAAAGACAAGAGGCAGATAGTCCCTTCCTGGCCTTAATCTTTTGTTGACTTTATATAAAGTCACCTCAGATTGAGGCTGATAAGCGGTACCACTGACAGAGCTGTATGTTTACTGCTCTCATTTTCCAGTGTCCGCCTAGTGGAGTTAAAACTGGAGCTAATCCTTCTCTGTAGAGACCTCACTGGTACCCAGACACCTGAACAGCATATCAAATAAAACGTTCACACTGTGTCACCCAACAGTGCCCCTAAACATACCTTCGACCACCACTGTGCAATTTAAAGCTGAGATTTAAAACTTCGATCTTGACTTCGGAGAGTGCAGCTGCCAAAAACTAAAGCTGTTCAGGAGTTTTCAGTCATATGACATGAACCTCATAGGCAGATGGAGTGGCCTGAGAAGGAACTGTAAACTACACTCATCAGTTCATGAATAAGATTCCTTACCTGGTTACCAGGGTGTATGTCAGTGGGTTGGATATGTGATGAAAGGGACTTTCTTTGGCACCAAACTGTGATGTGAAGACGACTGAATGTGACCATGTCCAACGCTGCAGCTCTGGACAAATGAGTGATGGAAGAAGGTGGTCTGGTCTAATGGGTCAGGTTCTCTTTCAAATGGTGCGGATGGTCAGATTTGTCCCTTACCTTACCTCAGCACCAAGTCCAGCCCTTCATGGACACAGTCCCCATCTCACTGCTACAATGCTTCAGGAATGATCTGAGGAGCAACATCCTGTTCAGGGTGTTGTCTTGGCTCCAAATACCCCTGATCTCAATCCAATACAGATTCTGTGGGACCTGCTGGACAAACAGGTCCCACAGATCCATGGAGGGTCTGCCTCACATCTTCCAGGACTTGGAGGTACTGCTGCCAAAGTGGTGGTCCAAATACAAAGCTTACCTTCAGAGGTCCAGAGGGGTCCAGGTCTTGATGGGCTAGGTCTGTTTTGCGAATAAAAGGAACCTACACAATATTAGGCTGGTGGTCATAATGTTAAGGCTGATCAGTGCAAATTATTTTACTATAAGGAGCTTTCAGCTGAATCACATATTCTTTTATCAAGTTTTAAAACCAAGCTTGATTGGAAGATTTTAAAGATCTCAGACAATATACATTGTAGCTATGGGGAAAATAGGGGAATTAATATTCATATGATCAAAGGTAGAACCAGAACAGCGACTAAACTGACCCTGTGGTAAAAACATTAGTTATTAGTTAAAGTAAAAAACAAAACAAAACATTTGACCCTGGAAACATCAGCTGACCAAAAAACAACAACAACTTTACAATATTTGGTAGCTTTCAGTGTTATTACATGACAGTAATACAGTAACCCATTAGTGATGGATCTATAAAGCTTTGAGACAGGAGTTGAATCTACTAGGACCAAACTAAACAAGCTGAAAAAGATCATGTGATGTGACCATACTGCAGTTACAGGCTGTGAATCTAAGTCTGTTTTCTCTGCTTTTGGTCTCCAATTCCTCCCTTTTGTTGGCTGCCGAGCAGACAGTACACTGTGTTGTTAGCAGATTTGCCTGCGCACCACAGCTGAGGATGCCTTTGTGAGAGCAAAGAATGGAACAAACACAACAAAGTTGTGCATCTGACAAATAAGCACACGTTGAATCTTACTGTAAACCTTTGAGATACTGCTATTAAGACCAGAGTTAAACACACGTTAGTATCCCTTAAGTGCCACATTTGAAGTTAAACCTCCTGGTTCCCAGCAGCCACACTTAAACACGAGCATATATATTGTTGTATAACCGTGTTTTTCCATTTCACAAGTTCAAGTGTGCATTACACAATTCATGCAGAATACATTAGTACCATCTGCTCTGCCCTGAGACACTTTGCTCTAATCCCATAATGATTTAGACTATAAATCTGTTGGAGGAAGTGATTTTTTTTTTTTTGCTTCACAGTTTCATGCTGTCAATTCACTCTGAGATAGTTTAACATTCAAAATAGTTTATGCTCTTGAATTTGAATCTTTTTATGCCCTGTACATCCAACATAAAGCATGCAAAAGGTGAAATAAAGGAAACAAAGATGGAAAAAATATCACTCAATTTTTTGTATCCCATTATATTTTAATAAACACATGCAAACATACCTGAAAACACTTCTCATACACAAGGCCGCATTCGTTCTCACACACAAAAAGGCTAGAGTGTGGACAGGCTACGCTATTTGTCCTTCTCTTTCTGTTCCTTCTCTTTCTTTTCCTTCTCAGCTTTGGCCTCTTCCGCTTCGTGCTTCTTGATCAGCTCCTCCACCTCCTTCAGCTTCAGCACCTTGATGCAAGTCTTGCCGTTGTCACGGGTCAGGGTGGCGATCTCCACTAAAACGACAGGGCACGGACAGTGAGGGAGCTGCAGCTGTGGTTAGTGAAAGACCCAAGAGGTTCAAAACTTTTTTCTTAATTTACAATAGCAACACAGCAGAGTGTGTTCAATGACACACGCTTTGGTCATTGCCAATCCCCGGATCTGCCTTAAAACCAGGTTTTCCAGGTTTGCACACACGCCCCCTGATGTTAAGTTCACTGTCCCACTGGAGACACTGTGAAGACAGTATAGTGCCAATGTTTGGTCTCCTTTTAGCTGAGAACCGGGTCATAAAACCAAAACAATTAGCAACGAGCTGAAAGAGGTTAAGGATGAAATGATGTAACCAGTGGATAACTAGGGGACTCAACTGCCAACAGCAGGCTGTTTTTGCTGCGTATTTAAAAAACACATCCATGTTGTGCGTGCGCTTGATGTTTTTTTTCCCTCCCCAGGTCTAAGCAGCTGTGCACCAGGAGCTAGAGTGGGTTGTTCACTAATCAGAAGGTTGGTGGTCTGATTCCTGCCTCTTACAGTCTGCATTTCAAAGTGTCCGTGAGGAAAAACACCAAACCCCAAATTATCTCCAATGTATCATCAGTGTGAGAATGGTACAAAATCCCAGTATGAATGTGTGTGGGGTGGAACGTTGGCGCAGTGGTTAGCACTGGCGCCTCGCAGGGTGGACCCCCACTCCTGCCCAGTGTTAGCTGAGATTGCCATGACCCTGCACAGATGTTGGGCATAAATAATGCATGGATGAATGTGTGCATGTTGCCTCCATTGTAAAGCGCTTTGAGTGGTTGATTATACTACTAAAGTGCTTTTAAAGTCCAGTCTAATCACAACTCTTTTAACTGAGCTTTGTATTGCTTAGAATATTTAGAGCTTTTAACATTATAGCTCTTATTTTCTGTTCACTCTCCATCTCACTGTTCAAATCCACACCTTTCTCTGCAGACAGCTTACTGACATCCATGGTTTTATTGAGAACTTTGATGGCGAGGGCGAGTGCTGAGGACAGGGTCATCTCTCCCTCTTTGTAGTCCTGCTTCAACATGGAGACTGCAGCCTGCAGAGTAAACAAAGACAGACAAAGTAAAAAACACTATTCATAACCAAGTCCCAAAGCTCCATTGTCCTATTGTTAGTGCTGCAGAATTTACGTAGGAAGAACCTGCAGAGTGGCCTTGACTCTGTCTACAACTGTGAACTGCAGCCGGTCTCTTTTGTTGCCTCCTCTCTGTTTCTGCACCACAACAGCAGCACTGTCAGGATCGGGTGTGCGTGGGTGCACTAGAGACACCTCTGCTAAACGTGAATGTACTCATCTTACTGCAAGGCCTCTCAGACAAAAGTGTACAGAGTGCTCGGCAGAGGCTCTGTTATCCACAATGCTTTGTGTTGAGCCCAATGAAAAAACCCACCGTGAAAACAAAGCCACCTGGAATGAGGTCTTACACAGGAGTCGGCACCAAGTAGGACACAGCATCTCTGCTCATTGTTAGTGTCCAGTCTTTGAGATGGTCACTGTGTTTGGAAAGCCAGTGCTGTTGCGCCACCTAGTGGTACTACCTGGAAGCTGTTTAAGTGCTGCAGACGGGTAATTTTCTACAAACTGTGAAATATCCAGATTTCCTCAGTGATTTTAACCTTTTTAAACAGTATGACTGCTGCAGAGCACAGGACTCCTGTGAGACTCACAGCACTGTTGTTTCCAATGCAGGTGGCTTTCCAGCCTCCGTAGTTTCCACTGGGGTCACTCTGGTATAGCTGGAAGCCATAGTGCTTATCCCAGCCCATGTACAGCAGTGAGACTCCGAAGGGACGCTTTCCTGTGACAAAAAATATGCAGGCGCGCGTTAAAACACTAATTTAGCTGCACTTTTGTTTTTCAGTCCAGAATCGCAATTAAAAAAAGTCACTTTGAGCTTCATTTGACAATATTCCACTCTTACAACAGTCAGAGTTCCTGTTCACATCATTTGAAGGTTATTGGGCCATTTCAAAATATCCTCTTTTAATTCTACTCATACTTTGATATTTTAGAGTAAAGAACAGATGCAGTCAAAAGTCATGACGATGATTATTTTGAATCACAACATCAAACTGACAGATGTACAAATTAGCATTAGAAGATGGAGCTTTCAAAAAGAGTGAAAAGTCGAAGACTTAAAGGAGACAGACAGTCAATGACATACAAGTTGCTGATTGAAAAATAAACTTGAGAAGTTCAGACAAACAACTTCAACCTCAAACACTTAAGAAGCATAAATGTCTTCTCTGCACGTGATCACAGCTGGCTGATCAGGATGTGATGTGTACCATAACCCTTCTCTAACAGAAGGTCCATGCACCAATAATGTAATGTGAATAAAAATTTGGCGGATGCATCAAAAATACTAAAGATTTGGCACAAAAACTGCAACATAGACACATAATTGTGAGCCTGCTTTAACTGTGTGCTGCTGTTCTGTACCTCCAAACTGTGTGTACGCCTGTTTGATGTCGCATAATGCTGTGACCAGCTGCTCACAGGGTATTGGCTCCTGGTACTGCAGCAGGTATCTATAAAAGCAACACAGATACGGATAAAACTTGTGACATGAGTCAATATTTTTCCTTTTGTCTCACGAAAAAAACCCAACTGGAATTAGTGCTCCGTGATTGTGTTATTGTTATCCAGAGAAATTGCTGAGTGAAGTCTTGAGTTGGGGCTAAAATTGTTTTGTGACCTGACCATGAAAATCATATTTTGTAAAGTCAGCATGACTTTTACCTTTAGTCATCAAAATCTATTCACTTGATCTCTTAGACTGTCATTAACAGCAAATGTAGAGCATGGGCCTGTAAAGTGAAGCCTGCAGCAGATCAAAATCAACTCTTTTCATCCTTGGGCCTGGTTAATGCTTGTGGTGAACGGGTAGAAGCCAGAGTGTTACTGAGATATTGTGTCCATGAGAATGGGATGTCACCACAACAGCTTCAGTGTCAGACTTACCTCTGTGCTATGAGCCTCAGCTCGTTCGTCAGCACGTTGGCGTCAGATGTGATTCCGGCCACACTGCATGCCATGTCACTGTCAGGTCAGAGAGAGACCAACAATTAGTGCATTCACCAGTGAATTTCTTATCTGCTTACATGTGATCAAATCAGTCATACCACAGGCTGGTGTGAGCAGTTACACAAATTATTAATGTAGTTGCAACTCATTTCATTGAACTTACTCGTTCAGCTTGTAGATTTTCTCTGAGAAAAACACTTCATCCAGCAGCTTGTGGATGTTTCTCCTCTCGGCAGCCAGCAGCACTCCATCGTTGGCTAAAATTCCCAGGCAGGTGCCAGCGTGTCCAATGGCCTCCATGGCGTACTCAACCTGGTACAAACGACCTGCAGAAGACACACAGTGCTGTCAGGAGGAACCCACAAACACAAGGCACTAACAGTTAAGAGACCCCATTCACCAAAATTAGGGTGTAAATAAAGAGCAGAAAGACTCAACTTACAGTCTTGTCAATTACATGAGTTGATGACGCTTACCTTCTGGGGAGAAGATGGTTGTACGGGAATCATATCGACGAGACTGTTAGGAAACAGAAGGCAGAGATAAGTTAATCATTAGTAAAACTGTCAAACTTTGAAATGCAGTCAGGAGAGCTCTAAATACTTAATACATTTACTTTCTCCTGCAGAGCTTTCAAATGTCAGCGAGAAAATGTGGCAAAAAGCCCGTCTGCGCTCTGAGACAAACCACTCTACTCGAGAGCCACAGTGAGTTTTTGGACTGATGTGCACATAATGTGTTCTACAAAGACAACTCTACATCTAATGATGGAGATAACTCACCATCCTTGGAGACTGAAGTCACACTCTGTGGGGGGAGGGGAAAAAAAAAAAAAAAATCAAACAAGTCTGGTTTTCACCATATTTAAGAGGAAAATACTGTTGAGCTGAAATTAATCAATTATGTGATCAACGAAAATTAAGCGCAGTTTTTTATGCCTTTATTTAATTATTAAGTGGCAGAGAGGCCAAGAGGAAACGGGGAAATAGAGAGGTGAGAATGACCTTCAGCATCGATCCCTGGCTGGAATTGAATCAGGATGCTGAGGTACATGCTTGCTAACCACTTTTCCACCATCATCATCAACTATTCTGATAATGAGTCAATCACAATCAGCTTTGGTGCTCTTGATAAACAGAATACAGACACCTAAAGACCTCAACTTCACAAACTTTATCATTTCATTCAATAATAATTGTTTTGACCGCACAGTGAACGTTGCTGTTAGTTTTTGTCTCTGAATCATTATATTTTTTACTCCTCTATATTAATTTCATTTCAGACACATTAAATATTGTATTAACTCCACGTTTATGCTACATCTTACATATGTACACTGACGGTATCAACAAGCACACTTGTCAGTTTATTAGGAACACCTAAAGAGCCTTGCACAATCAAACGCTCCGTTTTTATTTTATCTTTTAGTTGAATGCCGTTTATAGCCATGAGGAAAGACTAACAAACACAAACAGCTCGTTGTGTGATACAACACAAACACCCCCCACAGTGATACAGCTGAATGAACTCATGTCCAAAACATTTCAGCTCAACAGAGTGTGGTCGTATTAAACACGGATGATTCACACAGCAGTTTGTGTTGTGTTGTGTTGTGTTGTTGTCTTTGTTCTTCACTAAAACAGCTCACTCGTGAGACGAAAATGGCCGGTAGTGTCACTGAAAGTGAAAGAGATTAAACTCATTCTAGATGAAGCTGTGATAAACAGCAACTGAGCATTCAACTCCTTTATTATCACAAATACAGTTCATACATTTTTTGTTGTTCGGGTTTGCGATAGTTGAGACTAAATCTTTCTGTTAATCGACACAAACGAAGATGAATCATCAGATATTTGGATCACTGCTTGGCCGGAAGTCCCCGCATTCTGTTAACAAAAGCTTTTTTTTTTTAAACGCAAAACATGCTCAGTGGAGGGAGAAATAAACGTTTAATAAGCGAGTCATGTTATAGATTGGAAAAATGAGAAAACTCACCTCTTAAAGAGCTTTGTGTGGCGCCTTATGATGGCGACACGTAACGAGGTGTGTCGTCATCAAAGCGCGCCTTCATTTCTATATTTATTGTTCCTTACCGAAAACAAAATTTCAAAATCAGAGTTAGCTTTATAAGATAAGTATAAATGATTTATAAATCATTTTAGAGACACCCAAAACAATTTTTTATCTCAATGTAATAATAATAATAATAACAATAATAATAATTATTATTATTATTACTATAATAATAATAATAATAATAATAATAATAATAATAATAATAATAATAATAATTTGAGTTTCAAGCACTAAGCAAAAACGACATATATCAACTTTACACACAGCTGTAAAAACATTGCACGAATATTGGGAGATTTAAAAATAAAGGACTGTTGTAGCGCCCACTAGAGGCAGGAGGCGGAGCAGGTTGTGTATCTGAAGGTGATCAGGTGATTGGGGGTCCCAGGTAATGTCCTTTCTCCCCACACAAACTTCAGTCAGTCCTTTAGTTTGAAGTAGATGTCAGTTGAAGTATGCTAACAAGCTGCTTTTAGCATTGACATCATTTCCTAGTAATGTGGGAGATGGGACCCAGTGGAATATGGCTAAGATATTTGTCTCTCATCTTCTCAAAGTAGGTTTTGGTTTAAGTAATTAATTTAACTAGGATTTTTGTAGTAATGCTCTTATATTATCATTGTGTGAAATCAATACTTGGTTATTAAAGTCTAGTGCATTTCCTATAAGCTACCTTTCCTGTAGATCTAAAGACAGAAATGGACCTCACTCATAACCAATATAAGACACACATAAGAAACCAGGAAGACTTGGTGATGGATCTTAGATGCAATTCAAATAAAAGGGTGGAGTCAAGAATAACAAAGGTAAAGCAAGTAAAGGTAACCAGTGACGTTTGGTTTGATTAGCTCTGTCATATTTAATGTGAACAAAAGCTCCATCCATTTCTGAGTTTATGAAAGCAGGGAATGTATTTGTGTAATGAACGGTTTTTGCCACTGGGGTCCCCCCTGGACTTGTGCTTGTGTAAAAGTTGAGGCCCATGTGTCTGCTTGGGTGTGAGTTTTAACACCATAAGCGATGGTGAGTCATCTGTAACTCACAGCCCCTACAAGCTGCTGAACCAGTTGGATTTGTGGTCTGTACAGTAAATCAAAACTGTAAAGTTTCTCTTCATAGGTGGTACTTGGCAGCTGATGTCTGATCCGTAACCTCAGATTTCCCTGGTCAGCTGGTGGCAAAGTGTGTGTGTGTGTGCTTCTCAATCAGACAGCCGCTCCATCTTTCTCTGGACTTTTTGTCTCTTTATTTGCAATACTATTGCTGGAACATTTAGCATACAAGTGTCCTTTTAGCATCTTTTAAACTGAGTTTTTACTGGAGGAAGTTTCTCAGTTGATAATAATACGTTTCTACTGAAACTTAAAAGTTCTTTCCCATGAGTTATTCATCTTCTTGTTGTTCAAAATAAGACCAGGAGCAAATCCTGAGTCAATAATGACACACAGAAAATCATCCTTGTTGTTAGTCAAGTCCCCAAGAGTTTCAGAACAGCTGTTAGATTTACCTTCTGCTGAGATTGTCTAGTTATTGGTGAAACACATGTGATTATCAAACAGAGAATATACTAAAGAGAAGTCGTACCCTGAAACTCAGACTGGTTGGTCAAATGATCTGACACTGTAGCAGTGCAGAACAGAACTCTTTGTTTCTTGTTTGAGGTTTTCCGCTCAGTAATACAACCCAGGGTTGCCAATGCCTGGCAGCTTACCTTGAGATTATCAAAAATAATCATATCCTCACATTGTTCTCTGAGGATCGGCGCAGGGAAGTGGAGAACTGCAGCTGCAACACCTCGATAAACAACCCGTAACACCACACTGTTTATTCAGAGGCGAGCACTACACTGAATTTTGATTTGTTTAGTGTTTGCTGGGGAGCTGGCTTTAAGATCCTATCCGTTTTTTTTATCTTCTTAGGGCCTCCAACTCAGGTTTCAAATTGTTCTCATTCCAGACTGTAATTTTAACATTTGAACTCATCCCAAAACATATTAAATTTCTGCTAAGCAGTAACTTCTTTCAGTAAATTGCCACATTGTTTTGACATACAGACTTATAGCAGAGTGATGGATGTGAACCATCCAATCTCCTCTGGCCACTAATTGTTTGGTATCACTAAAGCTTATGTTGTTGTAATCACTGTTTAGCTGCCAGTGCTGGAGATGCGCTCCAGGGGTTTTTATTGGCCCCTATAAAACTCAGTTCAGTGGCAAAAGGTGCCTAACTGAAATATGGGAAGCTCTGATGGCAAGACACCAATCACGCTGACGAGAAATATGGAACGCATCCACAGATAAACCAAACATTTACACACACACAGTCAGACTGTCAAACTCTATGCCATTTCACTTTTACATCTAGTGAAACAGCTCCAAAGTAAAAGTAACAAGTGGCTGGATGGCATCAGCCTCCTGTAAAAGGTCAGAATACACTCTACACAGCAGACAGGTCAAGAAGAGGAAAAAGCTCGTTTTGCTCTGGATTTACAAGCTTAACTTTTCTCATAGCAGTGCCTAAAGATATTCATGAGAAAAGAAACATGCTGGTGTTATTCACCACTTTCAGTTCACAGTTCAGAAGTTTCATCATTTCAAAATTCACTGCCAGTTTTGCTTTCTGTCACAGTCTCATAATGTTTGGGGGGGGTCATTAAACATTGGTACAACTATATAGGGCCACTCTGTAGTACCAGAGAAAAAGGAAAGTAGAAAGATGTTTACAGCAGAATGACAGATTTCAAAGAGCTGCATGAAAAAACAGTAACCTTTTATGGGCTTGATGAACATCAATATGAAATGTTGTTTACAAGCCTGAGTCATGACTTTGAAGCAATTCTTTTCTTTTCACTTGTGCGTTTCCTTTTTCCCTGCTGGTCTACGGTATGGCCAGTGTTTCCTGGGTCACTGACTCAGCTGGGAGTGGGTTATTTTATCAGTCCGTTATTTCCCTCTTTGAAAATATCAGAAAATGTCTACATCTTTTGGTTCTACCTTTTTAACTAGCTTCTATTTTTGTTCTTGGTTTCATGAGTCACAAAGTCTGCATAGCATCGCAGTATCAGACATCATTTGGAAACTGTGACAATGCTACATTAGTGGTGGATTTTGAAAATGTGGGATGTCTGAGGATTCATGGCTCAGAACTGAGACAGGTATCAGACAGTGTGTCATCACAAATGGGTGTGAGCTCTGGGTATAGTCTAAATCCTGCATGAAAATATTTTTTATATTTCTACATAACGAGAAACCAGACATAGCCGTGAAATCCCATTCATGTCAAGTTTATTAATGAGCCAACCAGTTTCATACGTTTAATTTCTAAAATGGAACAAGTTTAGTACATTGGACCACCAAGTGTCGGGTGGCTTACTTATACTGATGCAACAGCTAATCACTTAAATGAAGTCTGTTGTGTTGTAGTTAAATGATGCTGTAAAAATGTGGACTCCTTTATTTCTGAACTCATTTAGATCAATGGTTACAAAGGAATAATGGTGGAATGGAACCAAATTATGCCTCACATATTTAGGACACTAAACCATTAAAGATGCTATCTATCATTTAATTGAAGATTCATAATTTTAATAATGAACATTTTGAAATTGTGAATGTGATTATTTACTTAAATGATAAGACTGGCAGCATGCCAGCAAAGTGCTTAACGCTGTTGCCTCACGGGTTCAGTTCCTGGCCCGGGGCCTTTCTGTGCAGAGTTTACATGTTCTCCCCGTACCTGCCTGGGTTTCCTCCCACTGTCATAAGACATGCATGTTTGGGTTTATTGGTGACTCTAAATTGTCCATAGGTGTGAGTGTGAGCAGTTGTCAGTCTTTTTCTGTCTCTATGTGTTGGCCCTGTGATGTACTGGCGACCTGCCCTCAACCAGCGTGTTGGCTGGGATTGGCTTTAGCTTCACTGAATGAAGCTACACTTCATTCTTGCACAGATTAATCAAAAGAAGTCTAATTTTTCTCATTTACCTCATAATAAAAGTAATAAGAGTAACAGTGATTATGCATATTTCCCAAAATCCCCAAATGTTCATTTAATCTGGCAAAATCAATGTTGTATTCTATATTGGATGAAGCTTCCAATAAATCCAGTTGCTTGTGGATTTTACAGTAAAAACAAAATGTCCTAACGCGTCACTAATATCCAAGGGGTCCCCATGTTGCTGCTTTCTATTTTTGAGGAAACTATTTTGATCTCAGTTTTCTGGTTGACAGAGGAGTCATGTTGGCCTCCTGGTTATGCTCCCAAAACATTTCAACCTTTCTATTCCATTGTCTCCATCAGCCCCCCCCCCCCGCCCTCAGCTACTGTCTCTGTTATTTTACGTGAAGCTCCTGTCACTTTGGACACCAATGCTGGCCTGAATGTACACTGAGGGCCCCTCGACACGGGGTTGGATTCCATCTTTTTGGGCCAAAGGGAGGATTTCCTTTTCAAAATGTCTGGCTGGTAAATATGTCACCGGGCTGGAAACTGATCCCATGAAAAACAGGTGGGATGTTTTCTAACCCCGCCACAGGAGTGTGCGCGATCTATTTCGTTCCTCACACACACTTGAAGGTAAAGCGTGTTGATCCCCTGCCAGCAGAGGTATTATCTGTCAAGAATAAGCAGCCCAGGGGCAGATAATCTGAGATCTGCTCTTAAATCTTCTCTAATTAGATTCACCGAAGATTCAGTATGTGTGTTATTTCTATACACCTTAAAAAGAGTTGGATTTCACTGTACCCCCCCATGGCGATAACAAAAATGAAATGACACCGACCTTTCAACTGACAAATCCATTCTGACAAGGAAGTGTGTTTTGCAAGCGAAAAAAATGACTCACTGGGAGTTTGTTGTCAACACTGGAAAAAAAAATAAAATAAAATAAAAACTGTTACTTATTCTAAAGTCACTGAAATATTCTTCAAATTCCCACTTATATGTCTTATTTGTCTTAAATAAGTTATAAAACAAACTTACAACAACAACTGCTTGAGCCATTTTTACTGCTAACTAAACTTAAATAAAATGGATAAATAATAATAAATACAGTTTATCAGCATCAGTACCTCTGGAGCGCAATAAATAAAACACTTTAACCTTTTTTCTCCCCTTTCTTTGTTTCCCCATTCAGCTTTTGTCACTGGAATCTGCTCTGTGACTTGCATGATTGATTTGGCTGCAGTTTTTATGCTGGATACAAATAAAAGACTCTAACCTACCAAAACAAAATGAACAAAAGAAATTCTGCTGTTTTTTTTAAGCAAAATGATGAAGACTTTCACAGGATTAATGGCAAAACTCAACTTCATGCTGTGCTGCTGAGTTTTTAGACACAATACACCCGCTGGTGTCTCCTCATCTCCCATCGGTTAATGGCACGCCACACGAAAGCGCCAATGTCACCAACTGCACCAGGTGTGCAATTATGCTTTGTTTTGGTGAGGCAATGAAAAAGCACAGACATTAACTAAAGCCTGTTCCCTGGGCTGCACCCCACCACATTTGGCTAAAGTGACAGTTTTGAAGTTTTCTCTTAACATTTGCTCTTTATTAAAGTGAATAGTGCTGATAGTTGCTTGTCTGGATCTTCTTCCTTTGTTATCTTTATAATGCAAAAGGGTTTCATACATCCTTTAAGCAGCATTACGTCTGTTGGGCAGATTGAAACCTGCACTGAGTGATGAGATGCCTCGGGGCTGGTTGGTTAGTGTGCCTCAGAACAGCAACACAATACTACCATTAAATCCATGTAAGAAATACTGTATGAACGGACATCATGGACGAAATCAACAGTACAAATTGGACTAATTGAAAGCTACATACAAACTGAACAGGACCATAGGTTTACAAACAGGACGCTGAGTCATCAGTGAAGGCCAAGGTCTTGTTGTTGTTGTTTTTTTAAGCTCCATTTGTTATTTGCTAATTGTTATGTTAATGCTGTGCAGCCCTTGGTTACAGTAAGGTTATGGGAAGATTTAATGTTGGATTCCAGGCTCAATGTGACTCACCATTACATGAAACACAACTCCCTAACCTTATAGAAATGTTTTTATAAGGTTAGTTTTGAATGTCAACATGCTAACATTCTGTGATTACCATGAAACTCATGGCACAGCCTTGGCTAATGGGAAATTTATATAAATGTATATAAGAAATCAGTGTCTGACATAGAGTTGTTAAATTTTATTTGTTGGCTCTGGCACTTCACCCTGACTTGTTATTGAAACAAGAGCCACATAGTGTGTTGCCTAGCAATGTGTTCCGCCCAACACTGCTCATGGTCACGGTAATAACCTCTTAGATGTGGTTTGAGAGCCTCATGCATGGATATGCAGAGTTTTTTAGAGCCATCCATCCTCCTGTCAGGTAAATTCATAATGACAGTTTCCACTAGAGGGCTCTCTCATTTGAAAATAAATGGCGTGCATCACTGGTTTCTACAGTCCAGCCTAAAACACAAAAAGCTCTGGTTGGTAGGACTCATCCTCTGGAGATCATGAATGCTGGGATAAAAAGGTCACAATGAACCATTCCATAGCTGCTGAAATAATCCAGTCCAAACCACAAACACCAACCTTGTGGTCGCTCATGAGAAATTAAAGTCATTTCCCAGATCATTGGAATGACATGTTGAATAATAATGAAATTAATTAAATGTAAGGACGACCTGGCAGCATGTTTAGTTTAGTTAGTATTTCTGTGTCCCAGCTACATTTTGTTTTATGTATGGAGTGCTGCTCTATCTAATGAATTTTTGTGGCTTTTTAAATGGATTTTGAACCAGATGAGCACACATGAAGAGCAGAAATGAGTTTACTGAAATGAAAAAAAAAAAATCACTGATGCACTCTAATGTTCCTCCTGTGAAATGATGTTTAAAAGAAGCGGGCCACACGCTTCTTTGTATGCGGTTAGTGGGTGTCCACACTTTGGGCCACACCCCGCCCCGTGTCAGTCATGTGCTGAGTGACACTGCCTGCTGTCGAACCTGGAATGAAATTTGCATTTAATTGCCAAATTCCTCGTTGGAAAACAATAACCATTATTCAACAGAAGACCCCCCTCCTCCAATAACGACACGCCCACCCGCGGGTCTGCGTGGACGCGCAGTGCGAGTGCATGCGCGGCACAGATTTGCTGCTGGTCGTCAGAGAGAGACGAGCTGAGGGAGGACTCCGGACCTCGGCAGAGGAGAAACGGGATCCACGCTGGGCTGCTGTCGCTCTTCCTCGTCAGGAGAAAAGGGGGTTTGAAGCGGTGGACGAGGTGAGCCGTCCTCTCTGTCGCACCGCCGCGGATAAATGTCACGGTGTTTTCTTACATAATGCGTAAAATGTGCGGCACATTTGGTCCGCAGTGTGTGTCAGGCAGAGCCAGGCTCACTGTCGCAGAGGACGGTCGGGGTTCTGGCTGATGTGTGTGATGCTGATGGAGAGCTGCAGGCTGCAGGGCTTTGTTGTGTGTGTGTGTGTGTGTTGTGACATTGCTGGTCATGTGTGTGCTGCCACAGCTGGACATAGGGATGGAGCCAAGCCTCTCCACATAGCAGCAGGCTCAGCATAGTTTGGTGTGCTGGTAGAAGCTATCAGAAGCTGCCTGTTCGACATCCTGTTGACCACTCACAGAGGGCAATGAATGCCCAGTTGTCAAAAGGGGACTTCACATGGCCGAGTTTAGAGCTGAAACAATGGCAGATTAGTCAGTTAGTTGATCGACAGACAAACAATCTGCAACTTCATTCTTTTTGAAGCAGGACTCCATTGGTATTCTGTATTCATAGTTGGTTGTTCTGTCAGACTTGGCTTATTGTAAACTACACTTGTTTAGGATATAAACTAATAGATGTGATCCTAACTCATGTAAGATGAAGACAGACTGGAAATGTATGTGATTTTTTTTTTTTTTTTTTTTTAATCCTAACAATATAGTGCATTTATTGAGACGTCAACATGTCAGCTGGCAGTGAAAACAGATGCACTCCTTGTGTTCAAATGAAAACGTGGGAAAAATGTCAGCCAAATCTTTACAGAGCATGTCAACATTTGACCATGAATAAAGTTTAAAACAGGAAACCATGGCTCTAAAATAAGTGCTTTCATTCAGTGACCGTGCAAATTCATTAGCGAGATGAAAAGTAAGAGGTGAAAATGGTACAACCAGTTTACCTGCTCTGTATGTTTGCAACTTCATGTGAATTTGAATTACAGAATATTTGAGTGACAGAAAACAAATTGGCAGTTGTTTTGAAAATCAATTTGTCTTTGTTTGAAACAAAATGCAAATGATCTGCTGGTTGAAGCTTCCTAGAGGCATAGAGTTTTCTTTCTTTTGTCATTACTGGGATAAATGTGACATTTGAGGGCGGCATCAATGAAAATATCTGAACGTGAGTTGATAATGAAAATAACTGTTAGGTGCAACCTTAGTGGGAATTGGAAACAATCACTGGGCTCACAGCTGCAACAAAGACAGTGGATTTGTTACTCTAGCTTCAGCTGAAGCGTAAATGAGGCTGTTTCAATCCAGTTCACATGTTTAAACAGGCCCACATGGCCTCAGTCAGACCAGACCAGACCTCCAGTGCCCCCAAGGTCTCTGTCCACGAGCCCAAGAGTTTCGAGTAGAGACCCACCCTCCTCCTCCTACTCCTCTTCCTCTTGTGGCTCTGAATTGCTTGTGTTAAGCAACAGGAGCCAAGTGTGCGTGTGATGAGTCCTTCCGGTCTTTGGCACTTTACATGAAATGACACAGAGGGGAAGAGATAAAGTTGTTAGAAATGCAAAGACAGACGAGTTCTTCACCTCCTGTAGGTGATCTGCAGTGGACTCCTCTGACAAAATTCTCTTACTGTGATGTCAACTTTGCTGACATTAACATTTCATTCACTTATTATGTAAGTGGCAGAGCCCTTGAGAGCACGACTGAAAACATTGCTTTGACAGCTCCAGCTGCCCAGTGAATTTACTCCCCAAAGGAAATGGAGCGGCTCAGAACTGCCACGATTTTAAAATGTGTGACAGATGAAACGTCATGGCAGACCCTCCACTGTGGCTTTTCCTGCACAGTCAGTGTAAACCCTGCAACAGAAGACATACAAACTTAAATGGGGGGAAACTGGGATAATGAGCATTTCAATAATTCATGTAAAATGAAAGCCTCTAATCCTTTTTTCCAAATCAGTTTTAAGACTTACAGAATAGGCATTTTCACATAGCATAACTGCTCCCTCATCATCATATGGTGTCCGTCTCAATGACTGAGTCGCCCCTCCTGAACACTTTGTTACAGGTCTGCTGTCAGCTGTTCATTCACTATTTATGAGCACAGCTAGTTAAGAGGAAAAACAAGGCTGCGTGCCTGTATGGAGCCTCCCTGCTGGGATTTGATACTGAAATGTACATGCGAGGGGTTGAAAGAGGTGGGGAAATTAACCTGTAGTTCTTACTGAAGAAAGGACATGCTAAACTGTTATCAGAGATGTTCAGAGATGTTCTCCTTAATAGGTGAGCAGTCAGTGTTCAAACTGAAGGACCAGGCTTTGTCTTCTGAGTGTTGTCAAACACTTTTTGCAACTTGTCAGAAGTACATTTTCTCATTGTATTACTAGAAAATACGAATCTCACCAGCATTGCACACACCATCTGTTTATTTGTAAATGTGATGTCTAGGTGACAGGTTAAGGAGAAAAAGGAAATGTGTCCTACTACAAAGCCCAAAGATTTGGAGTGATATTACGGATTCACGTCTGAGTGAGAGAATATTTCTAAAGTCATGCTGTAGAGCTACAGCTAAACTGGCTTAATTTTGCCTCCCTCATCTTAATTTCTCAAAAAAAAAACAAACAAAAAAAAAAAAAAAAAACACAACAGGACTATTTGATCTTGTTTCTGACCTTGTTTCATTCTCACCAACATCCCGACAGATTTGTCATAATCTACAAGCCCTTATGGTGGTAATGTCTGTATTAGATCATGGCGATAAGAGCATCAGCAGGTTTAGGGCGGGGCTACGGCGCTCCTCTGTTGTAACCCCCTGAAAATCATATGAAAGCCCACTGACCTGCATTTCTGTTTTCAAATGATGGTTTAAAAAAAAAAAAAAGGTGTGTTGAGTGACCGTGGAGGCCGCTGGATTCCAGCGTCCGCGCTCGAGCAGTCGCATCATATTCAGACCTGCTGCTGGAACGCTCAAGGCTTCATGTAAGACGATACCAGGATGAGGTCAGTTTTACACATACCATGTCACTGCAGCTATGTGCATCCCTAACCAGGTGCATTTATAGAGCCCCTTACAATGGTGGCAGTGATGAGGTGTGTGTGTGTGGGAGAGAGGAGTTGGCATATTAAATAGCATCTGTCTTTGCCTGACACAGACCAGAGGAGACCTGAGCAGGTACTACAGTAAAGTAGTCAGGTTTCCATTGTTGTTGCTGGCCGTTTGTAGGTTAGTTATTAAAGTAAGAAAGAACTGGGACATGGAGTGAAATACTGCGGTTTTTTTGGGTGGGCGTAGCATCTTGACAAATGTTAAATCAGACCAATCTTGTAGTTTTACTCCTCGGTAGCTGCATTTAGTAGTCAGTTGATATGAAATGTCATTTTTTGGCATTTAGATTTAAATATGGAAACAATACCCCCACATATTGCCCCATGCTCTTTCCTTGTTGGGTTGGGATTCGCTCCAAACAAGCACACTTTGCTGATACTCTGAAAGCAAGCAAAATCCCAGATGTTTTTTTTTTTTTTTTGTTTTTTGTTCCAGCTGTGTGTACGTGGAGGCCAGTCAGTTTGATCCCTGGGTGGAAATGTGACTGCTGACCTGCTAACCTCTGTGACACTCATGTGACACATGAAGACTGGAAGTGATATGTCATGGTGTTGATGTGCTAATGGACTGAGTCTTTAGTGTTTAAGTGAAGACCACAGCTTGGCTTAGATGCGACTAGTTTTGCAGCGTTCATCCACAGTCAAGGTTAATTCATTACCACATTCTCCTTGTTCAATTTCAATTTGTCTTTACAGGATGAGACTCAAAGAAAATCTGTACGAAACAAAAAAGGCCTCTGTCACTTCTTGGAAAAGGAGCTGCTGCAGCACAGTATGTGTTACTGGTGCTGATTGTTAGCATGATAGCAGAAGTCCTTTTGATTGCAATATGGCTAGATTCATAGTGAGGCGCTGCTACTTTTTATGTTTTCAGCAGTTCAAAGTAAAGCCCACAGTGAATGTCTGCCTCTTTTATTGCTCCTCATATCTCTTTGTATTATTATTTAGCCTCACACTATGGCTGTCACTGCTGTAGGCATAAACAACATTTAAGGATTATTCTGCTTGTGCAAATAAATGTGTTGTGGCTTTAGTTGCTGAAGTCATTTTGACACGGAGAATTGGAGCATTTGATTGTGCTTGTTGCAACAGGCAGCAGCTGGTGAGGCCATGGATCAGTCCCCTGGCACTGCCTCGGGCAAAGAGCAGCCAGCAGCTTCGCCTTGCTCTGCTCCGTCCTGCTTGGCTGGTTACAAATGGAGGGAGAGTTTGACAGGGAATAAGGATGATTAACAGTGCAGGCACTAATACGTGTTGAAGGACTGTTCAGGCTTTCTTTGCAGATTAGGATTATACCTTTAGCTGCAAATGATTTGACAAGCCTCCATTTTTAATGTGTGATGTGTCAGAGAAAGTTGGATTTATCACTTATCACAATGTGGATGAAAATTGTGCAGTTTTGTCCTTTGTTTCTATCAAACCCAACATCTTAAAAAAATATATATATATATATATCACACCTAGCCTCTGACTCAATGTCGGCCTCTCACTTCCACACGTGGTTCTTCTTTAATGTCTTCTAACTCAGATGCTGTTAATGGCACACTGTTGAACCGGCTAATGATGAATACAAAAACTTTAGTTCGTGGATAAACATTACAGCACCATATATTTGTTAGTCCAGCGCTGAAAACAACTGTGCAAAGCTATCTGCAGAAAATAAATCTGTGTAGGAATCCAGTTCTTCCAATAATCTCTGCATTTGGTCCTGGGATACAGCTGGGCAGCAGCACGGTGGTGCAGTGGTTTCCACTCTCATGGTCCAGAGACATAAAGATCAATTGCCTGTAGGTATGAATGTGAGTGTGTGTCGACGTGAGAAACTGTCCTGACTGTATCCAGCCTTCATCCAATCTCAACCTTAGAGGATGAATAGTGTCGCAACCTCCTTGAACCTGTGCTGCAGTTATGGGAATGGTTGTGATGTTACAAATCATGTCTAAGTCTATGATTAATGTTACATTCAGATACATGTGCATTTCCCACGTGTAGACTGAGACTGAGCCACAGCTAGTTTGTGTTTGTTCTTCGTTGTGTTGGCCTTTTAAAGATTAGGTAAAAACTAAATGTGGCCGAGAGTTTGAGCAACATCTTTGTATCTATGGACACAGCATATATGATTTCACCTAGATATGATTTAGGTAGAAGAAAAATAATATTAACACATACTTGTTATTATTATCATCCTCTAAGTTGACGCACAACAGTTACCTATCTAAACAACTAGCTGGAGGTTGGAGTTGTGTACATACTCACCTGATAAATGCTGGTTCAACACTCTCTCTTTACGGCTCTGCTTTTGGTCCACCCAACTCCTGAGGGAAATATCTGAAATCCAGCTGAAGTGAGAAGTGCTCCACTGTTTGTGTTTGCTGTTGGACGTTAACCAGGTTGTTCAGACTGGTGCTTTTGCTGAAAGCAGCAGAATCTGGCAACAACACTAATGAAAACAGTGAACCAAAACAGTCAAGCTACAAGTTGGGAAATGAAGACAATGAGCTAAGAGATGCTTCAAAACTTCAAACGGCTGACAGAAATGCAGTCACTGACACTGTGAGCCTCTTCCATGTTACACAAAGCTGTTTGATCAATTGTAAATGAATGATATTGATGATGGCAGCTGTTCGTCTGTATGTGAGAGCATAGCAACATCTTTTAAAATGTCAGATTATCGGATGGCCTTTTAACAAGCAGCTAAATCTAGACCCAGGCCCTCACTGCCCAGGAAACTGCACAACAGGACCAGTGTGTTTGACTTTGTTTTCTCTTCAGTACACCTCAAGGAGGTTTATTTTATTTTGTTTTTAGTGATTTTGATCCTCCACAACAAAGTAATTACTTTGGTGAGTGCAGTGAAATCACAGTGGATGTGAATCATGATCAAACGGATGGAAAAAAAAAAAATCCCTTCTATGTAAGTTTATCTCCTTTTCCCTGTCCACTTCTGGGTGGTTTAAATGTTTAGAGAGCCCATCCACATGATCCACATGACCTCAGTCCAAGCATTTAGCCAGCAGTCATCTGCCCAGCTGAAGTGCCTTTGATCAGTTCTCTGAATCCCTAAAAGCCTAGAGGTCACCCGGCTACATCTGACCCGGCAGTCGGTGGTCTACACAACATGAGTTCCCTTGCAGCCATCAATAAAATGTCCAATTTACCGTATTGTTGAGCAACCTTTAAAGTTTCTTTGTTGTTGAACCTCAAGTTGAAGCCAGCATTGTTGCAGCTGGATTTCAGCTGCAACAACAGAAAACCATGGAAAACAATGCCAGCAGGCACAGATGTGATGCACAAGAATTTAAGAATATCCAATGTCTATTTATTCCATTAATCTTGTGGCACTGCAGTCAGCTTGAATTTGTGTTTGTCAGGGAGGAGGGAGAACATCCAGACACTTTGCCTGAATGCTGTAACCACTCAGCGAGTTCAGTTCAGCTCATCACTACTGGCTCATTCTGCTGCTGATGCTGACGCTAGCTTTGTTTGTCTCCGTGTGTTTCCAGCAGATTGATGAAGCTGTTTCTCAGATTGACAGAACTAACTCAGCCAGGTGCTCTTGCCTAAAGCCTGTCGGTTTCTGCCAATGGGAGAAAAACTCCTGAGGGATCATAAGTAGTTAGAACAATTTCTCGCCCCTCTGCAATTAGCACCGTGTCATTTTGGGGTTCAGCGGCAGCCTGTAATGTCACATCCAACTTTCTGTCTGTGATTCAGTCGTCCCACTTCCCTGAGAGCTGAATAACTGGCTTGTCTCATATTTATGCTGTCTGCACTGTCAGTTAGTTTGTGAGAACCATGGGCTGGCTGTGGGCGGGAGTCGCCCTGCCAAATGACGCCCTGCTGAAGTGCGCTGGCGGCAGAAAGACACATGAGAGGAATTTGAATACGTGCACTGTATGACAGACGGGCAGATAAGCATGTGACCTACTGTCTGCCACTGCTTTGTTGCAATATGCTTTTGGCAGTGTGTGTGTGTGTGTTTGACAGAGAGGCAGTGGTGGCCAGAGCCAGAACAAAGCAGTCTGCAATCGGAGGACTTGGGTGTGGCACTCAGTTTGATGAAGCACCAAATGAAGTCTGATTTGCTGTATCTTTGTCATCCACATTTTGGCTTTAACACAGCTGCTCCTCAGCACCGTCTGTGACCACACCAAAGTGCAGTGCAAAGTAAAATAAGCTCGAAATACATTTATAGATGTTTTAGGACAGTCTTTGGTCTGTAATGTCCCAGTTTGAAATCTGAAAATGACAGTGGGAATGCCGACGGGAAGCGTGTGGAGGGAGACAGCAATTGAAAAGTCACATATTACACTTTTGAACCAACTGGCCATCTGATGTTTCCATTTTTCAACAGTTTGACAGAAATAACAGAGTCAATATTAAAGTAGCAGCGATTAGTCAGCTAATCAAAAGATTTTGTCAAAATGATGAAACATTTCCTTCTTTAACTCCTATCCCTGCAGCGTCGTGGCCCCTGTGACCTTGTATTGGGAGGCCATGTCTTGATCCATTCTCAGCTGACTGGGCGAAGTCAGCTTGCACCCTGGACTGGTCAGCAGTCTATCACAGGGCCGACCTCCAGGCAAATTAGAGTCAGTAGTTAACTTTATGTTCGTGTCTTTAGACTGAGGGAGGAAGCGGGAGAATCAGGGAGAGCATGAGAAGGCCCCAGGTTTGAACCCAGAGCGAACACTCTGTCCCCATCTACAACTGATGAGTTTTATATGTTATCAAGTTAGATGTTGGCAGCTTCCTGCTTTTCTTGGAATCTTGGCCATGGGTGTTATTTAATGTTATTACTGTTATTTAATAATTTACAAATCAAGACTTTAATCAGTGATGAACACAATTCTTCAAAATAACTCACAACTGTCAGCAGCCCTGCTGCCATCTCTGTTTTCCTTTTGTTCTTGCTGTCAGTCTCTTCTGTCATTTTTGTCCTCCATGTTTCTTGTCCCCTTCTGCTGCTGAAGCTTAGTCATCCTGCCAAGGTTGTCTCAAAGTTGCTCTCCTGCTGTCTGTCCCACTTGCTCAGCTCTAAACTGGGACGACACAGCCGAATTAGCAGGTAGGAGGCCGTTTCAAGTTTCAGGATGAGAGCTGTTTTTGTAAAAACTGAGACATCATCGCTTGGTCAAAATATTTGGGGTAACATGAAGTCATGCCATATTAACACATACTGCATCTTTCTTTGTCCTTTAAATTTGCTTGTTGGATTTTTTCTTAATTGTAGATTTTCTTTCAATGAGCTGATCAGTTGATGGAAAAATTCACTTCAGAGACAATGAAAAGCAGCAAATATGAGCATTACTTTAATACACTCATACGTTCATCACTTTGTTTCTTTTTCTTCCATCTTGTTCAACTCACCATTATTTGAATAAATCTGTTTCTGGCTTTTTTTTTACGTGATTATTGATTATTCTGGGTCAACCTTGACTAAAAATATTCTCCAGATTCATTTATATAAATTATATCATAATTATAATATTATGATATAATTTCTAAACTGTGTCTCAGCAGAAGTCAACATTGCTTTTTATTAGGCTCTTCATTAGCTGGTTTCTTGCCATTAAGCTTCACAAACACCATAAGTAACCATCATAATCACCATAATATCTACAGGGTCCAAAGTCTGCTGCTGAGACTGCGATTTCCTGTTCTGATGAGCTGAGGAAGCCACACTGAGGGTCCAGAGCTGGCGCTAAGCTTAATGCTATGCGCTGGCCTTTTGAAGGCTTTGCCTGTGATGACTTGACAAACAGCTTTTTAATTATAATTTTTTTGTTGCCAATTTTAAGTTTCTAAATCAATCGAGGACATTCTTAAATAATGAGTTTGTGATAATGCTGATTCGTTGCACCCATGAAGCATCTCGCAGACAGTCAGCACCAAGAAAGACCAGTAGCAGCTTTTTTTCTGTTTTCATCATTATCATAAATGTGTTAATGAAGTAATCAACTAGAATTCAAAGCTCAACACGTCCTTCTATTTTTGTACTACAGGTCATTCATTAGTTCATTCATTCATGTCCGCACATACCTCTTCAGGCCTCCCTGACTGGCTGCAGTTGCTAGGATCCAGACTTGCTCTCAAAGAAGTAGCAAGAGCATCAGAGCTGTGTTTCAGTTCAGTTTTTCAACTCAGATGCAGCAGCAGTTGATATTGGTTTTTTTTTTTTTTGGAGGCACAGAGGAGCAGCTTTTATTTTTTTGACCGTTCATTTATAAAATAATCACTATATCAATCAGTCATTAAATTCAGCCTAAATTTAAAACAAAATGGCACCATAATCTATCAATACATATGGAATTAAAGACTTTGGTGCCAAGATACAACATATTTGATATATGTGATAATGGCTCAATGTATGTTATGCAACACATAACATGGAATGAGGTGAATTCTAATAATTCTAAGTTAAATGGACAGTTCACAGTGTACAGTGTACATGCAGATGATAAATAAGAGTCTAACTTCATTATTCTGGCCTAGATGAAATCATCGGGGAGTCTGTCCTTCTCACAGCTGTGTTTTTAATGAAAAGCTCAGTTTCCTCTGAGGCAGCAGAAGCTCTTTGGTGGAATAATGAGCACAGAGCAGCAGCAGAGCTACAGTCTCATCTGGAACAATAATGAAAGCCACTCGTGTAAAACGAGATGCAGGTGGAGGTTTCTCATTGGACGGGGACAAACGGAGGGAGATGGTTGATTGGCTTGTGGTTTCTGAGCGGCAGTGATGTGGTTGGTTGTTGTCACGGTGCTGAAAAGTGTCAGCAGAGAGTGTGTACAAATGGGGGGGTCAGTGACAATGATAAGGCTTTGTGTGTGTTTGCTTGTTGTGTGCCAATGTGTGCACTATTGTGTGTTCCAAAGCTTAGGTCAAGGTGGGCACAGTGGGATTTAATTTAGTCTTAGCTGGGTGTGAAAGCTCTCCCTGCTGTGACTACATGGCTGTGAATGAAGGGTCTTCGAGTCGCGACCCCCTCAACACACACACACACACACATCAACAACGCATCCACATTTACGCCTCCTCACCTACCACACAGCAGCTCCCTGCATTTATTTCTCTGGTGTTTTATGATTTCTTTGTGCTTGTCAATAATTCTATGGTTTGGCTGGATGTTTTGCATTTAAATCAGATGGAGAGCACGAACTACCAGTCCATCAATATCAGCTCATCTGAAAATTGTTTCTGGTTTCTTAGTTTGGTTTGCTTCTATTGGTTGTTGGACAGAAAAGATACTTGAAGACATCACATTGTATCACAGATAATAAGGGAAATAAATGCAGGATTTTTTACATCTTTATTTGACAATTTAGCAGAGAGAACCAGGAAATCTTGAATTAAAATGAGGGGCACTGATATGCAGGATAGAGACGCACTGGCTGGGATTTGAGCCGGGGATGCCTCTCCAGAGCTTGTGTGGTATGCGCCCTCATAATTCAGCTAATGAAAATAAATATTACAGGCTCAATTGTAATCAGTTCGTGTACCATCCTCAATGTACAGTGTAATATAGTTCCACTCTAAATCCACGCAACGCACAATCTGTTTTTACTGACACTGCATCAGAAAGACCTCAAATTTGTAGGTATTACTGAATCTGTAGTATTTTCTTTTGTTGCTGTATGGTCCTCTGTCCCTTTACATAGAGAGGAAACAACCATGAAAAGCTTAAAGCCACATTCAGCACTTTTACTGTTGCACCCTTGCTTGGTCCAATGTGACCACTAGATTATGGTGGTTAATGTTAGCAAACTTATAAAGAGTCAGTTTTTTGACTTAGTGACTCGCCACCTTCTGTTGCCACTACTTTGACTTTTAGCATTTAGCATAGTCCTGTCAGTCATGAGTGTTGAGTGAAAGTTTAAATTCAGACTTAACATCCTCTGACCATAAATGTGAATCAATGTTTAACATAGTTGCCATAAAAATGTCACTACAAAGGGATAATATTTTTATGATCAGTACATCTGTGTGTCATCTTACGCTCAGTAAATTTATTTGACAGTGTCAAAATTTTCAAAGTCATTGGATGTAAATTTGACAGTTGCATTGGCTACACATTGTAAGATAAAGCCGTGCAATTCACAGTTTAATATACAACATTTTACTCTAATAAGCTTATCAAAAGCCAAAATGATTTTTTCACTGAGAAACTTGATGAGAAACATCAATGCTGTATTCTGTGTGTGTGTGTGTGTGTACTTCTTTTCAATTCTTTGTCTTTAGTGCACAGTTGATATTCACATCTCAGTCTTCATTATGGCCCTTTTGAAGACATTTTCTGCATCTTCTAATCAAGAAAGTAACAAAAGAGTGTATTTCTTCAGTGTTGATGGTATTAGCAGAATTATCCACAGAGGTTTTCTCTGCTCCAAAATACACAAGCAGGTGATTAAACTTGAAAAAAATACTAAGTAGAATAGTTCAATGTTAAAAATCTGTGTTTTTTGGTGGAAATGGGCATTCACAGATTTTTGTTTGTTTGTCCTACAAGCACAATCTTGACACACCCTAAATATTACGCCTTTGTCATGTGACCAAATTTACCTGTTTTTTTTTTTTTTTTTACATATTTCAATTCAGCAAGTTAAGTTTTAAACCTTTAATTTAAAATTTTTGTCATATCAGCTCCTTTTTATCCTCACCTTCTCTCCATTGATTTTCAATGGAAATAGATCCATGCCATCATTTCTTGTTTCTTGAAACCAAGCAGGAGAAGGCTCTTTAGTATAAACCATGCTTGTAACATACTGAGTGCAAGAACACATGCAGCAAGGTACCATAATCATATGATTAGGTAAAATTTCATTATTTCAACACAAATTAACTTGAAATAAAGCTAAAGATCTTCAACCTGTTACCAAACCAAATATTTAATGGACGCAAAATAAAAATGTTACTGTTCCTCAACCCCTTTGGATGGCAGTCTCATTTGAAAGGTCACGCTTTAAATTTTTATGACCTAAGAGTCGGAATGAGGATAAGAAATCCTGAACCAATGTTAGCGGTATAAACATAGATGTAGTATAAACTCTTATTTGTTTTGGCATAAAAAAGGGGAATCTAGGGCTTGTGGTAGCAAACTATTTGGAGCTGGAACAACAAGTCTGAACCAATTCAGATCCTGAAATGCCTTGCACAGATAGAATCAGGAGACTTCAAGCTTTCAAACAATGTAAGATTTGTCAAGGCTGCATGAAGACTGAAATTAACTAACAAGGAAAAATTCAGACAACAGACATTATTTAAAAATCAATGGTTTCTTTTTAAATTCTGTATCTTACACTTGTGTTTAAAAGGAAAGCTCTAGAGAGCCTGGCTCTGTTCGCCATTGAAGGAAATTTAAATCTCCCACCTCTTCAGTCCATCTCCGCCTGACTGACAGTTGATTAGATGGTGGAGACGAAGCAGCTGCCGCCCCGGAGAAAACAATCCCACAAAGTGGATTTGGTGGCTGGATGGAGGGGAAAGGGGGGAGGGGAGACTGCGTCTGTGCTACATGTCTAGAGCTCCTTGTGGACTCTGTGTGTGAGTGTGTGAATGTGTGATTAGATGTGCCTTTTGTTTTTGAGATGTGTGTGTTGATGCTGTGCTTTAGCCTTTCCTGCAATGTTGTGGACGTGTGTGTGTGTGTGTGTGTGTGTCAGATGAAATGTGTCTGATCCATGTGGAGGAAACTGGGTCGTTCCACCAGCAAAGGAATTGGAGCCAGTAAAGAAATGAAAGGTTTTAACAGAAGTATGTCCAGTGAACAACATGAAATATGTGTAAGCGACAATATAAAGGCTAAAACATGTAGACAGAGTGTGGCTGGTATTGACAAGGAAGGAAAATATTTGACTCAACCATCAAGAAATGCCAAAATATTTGTGGAACATATTAAAGGAAGAAAATATATGAAGTTAGTAACATTAACAATTGCTCTGGGTTCAACCCGTAGATTTAATGGCACTGAAGCATGGAGAAATAAAGAAATAAAATGATTACATATATAAAAATACAAAGAGGAAGATAAAATACATAACATTTAAAATATACTATGTGGTATAACATAAACAGTATATGCTGTAAATGTCTGGTTAAAAATTGGAAATAAAATTTGAAAGAACAGCAATATAATTGTATAGAGAATGTTTTAAAGTAAGTTTTAAAGTAAGGCAACACAGATTTCAAGTTTTTTTTAACTTCCTTTGGATGGAAAGATGTTTGGATGGACCTGTGAGGCTGTTTGAATTAGGGGAGTAAGAGCTAAAACACTGATGAATGGCCAGTGAGCTGATGAATCAATCAACAGTATAGAAGAATACACATTTTGTTAAAAGTAGAATATTTCAATGCCATGCTATTTATGCTGTGCAGTGCAGGGAAGTGAAGACTTTCTGTCCGGATCAAACTCAAGCTCCAACCCTGAACAGGATGAGAGGTGATGGATGGATGGCAGCACAGTCACTTTTGACTTTATGGGTTCACAGTTAAAGTCAAACTTTAGATTTCCATCAACGCTTACAGAGCCCCATCCCTTACAGAGCCGAGACCTTTGTGTCTGTTGTCATGTTTTCATCAGCAGTTGTTGTTGCAGCAGCACGTTGTGACGCACTATGTGGCTTTATTTATCTTTTGTTATAATGGTGTGTGTTGGAGATGGTTAGAGTTTGTGGTCGACCTTTAAAGGAAGTGGAGACAGGTCTGCAGTTGTCTCTGAAATGTCTCAGTTGCAGGAAACGAATCCGCAATGACAGACTTCTAGCAGATGATGAAGGTAGTTGTTAGTCTCTTTTCTGTCCTCAGTCTGTCGTTCCGTTCAGTGCATTAAAAACAGTAATATTACGTTGGAGTGGAGTATCTCATTTTATCCCATTTTTATTCCAGCACTCATCACTTAGATCACGTCACTTCAGTTCCCTGTATGTGAACGAAGGATGTTGGCTCACTGTGCGGGCCTTCCGACTTCCTCTCCGTTACCCCATCCCATCCAGACGTGATTTATTAATGAGGATGTGTTCATCTTTCCTTCTCCTGGAGCGGATTCACACGTGTCCTTTCTATTATTCATTTCTGTTTGGCCGTGTGTGGAGTTCACAGAATATTCGTGTGTGTGTGTGTGTGTGTGTGCGTCCGCGCATGTGCACGCACTTTTCATGATGCTGCCTGAAACGATTTTTTTATATGCTAGAGGATGATGTTGTGTGTGTGTGTGTGTGTGTGTGTGTGTCCGTGTGTGCTGTCTACATTTAGTAACACCCTGTTTTATGAAATGTGCCCTGAGGCTCATCCTTGTGGGAGATGCGTTTGGCCTAATGGCTGCATTCTTGGGACTCAATGGACTGTACCTAATCCACGTCATTGATATCTCCATACACTCACACACACACTAGTTCAGAGCTCTTGTCTTTCCTCGGGGCTTCTGTGTAAGGATGCTGGTTGCTGATTGTATAGACGGACCCTGCAGAAGCTTCTCTCTTAAAAATGTCAACATGTGTGAATGTGATGTGTGTAAATGTTAATGATTCCAATCAGAAATAGCTGCTGGCCATGAAGCTTCATTGCAGCATTAAATGTGTATTTCAGTGTCTCTGACATCATCTAGTAGGAACACAAACACAAATGTGGAATTTGACACTGCTTTCCTTTCTTCCCTTTCTCTCCCTCTTCCCTTTGGCCTTCACCACCATTTTTTCCTGTTTTATTTTTTTTCTGGCAGACAGAAACTAAGCATTTGGTCTGCCGACGGCATGAGGGTATTAAAAGCATCCTCCTAGTCGGAGTGTTGGGTTCAAATCTGGAATCTCAGTTGAGAGTGAACGGCCACGGGTTTGTCACACAATCTCTGTTTGTGTGTCATAATCCTCAGAGGATTCAGTTCCTCTGTAGGATGGTCCTATCTAATCTGTACAGGATTCGACTTGGAGTGCAGAGAGGGTGACTGAAGCAGAGCTGTTGCCATGGTAATCCCAGGACCAGGGATAATCATTGGGCCAGTGTAGAGAGATGTGTTTGTAGGGTTTCTGCTGCTGGAGACTTTACGTTAGGCTATGCTAGGCTGATTTTAGCTTTGAACAAAATTCTTCTTGAATGCTAAAGACGGACGTTCCAGAAACTCTAACCCTTTCTTGCAGGTGAGTCACTGCTATCAGTCGCTCTCACGTCTCCACGGTAGATATGCAGTTCATTATCCAACTTGTTATTTAGTTTAGTTCAAAGACTGGAAACAGGAGAAGCTACTTGTCTGGCTTTGTTTAAAAAAAATACCAACACTTTTTAGGCTCACCAACTGACATATTTCATTTATGGTGTTTAAGAAATCTGAAGCGTGAAAACGAGTGTAAATGATTAGGATTATTATGGCTTAAATCATAAATATGTCTCTGTATATATATTTGTGTTGCATTCAGAAGACATGACCAGGCCTTCAACCACTACAGTAACGTTCAGTCAATAAATGTTGGGTGCTGCTGATCCTGTAGTTGGATTCATCATCACCAAAAAAGCCTTCTGTGTTCTCCTCTCAGCCTCCAGGCTCAGATAGAGCCCCATCTCTTTCCAATGATAGAATCCACTGGAGCGCTGAGTGCCAGAGGTGCTTCCTAATAACACAATCACTTGGCTGAAAAGACAAGATGAGAATCGCCATCAGCTCCTCATTCCTCTACTAGCCTCAGTTGTGTGGATCTTAAATTGAGTTGTTCAGGACACATCTGTTATAGAATTAAGTTAAACTATCACAGCCGGGTTACTTTCTACTGTTACTATCTGTTAAAAGGTAAAAAACTTCTTGAGTCTTATCAACCGCTCAAATTGCTCTTCAAGTGGAAGCGACACCTACGACCCTTTTTCCACCACTCACATGGATGGAACAGTATCACAGACTTGGAAAACTCGTGGGCCGCAGCTGATGTTGTCAGCTGTGTTAGTGTTTGTCAACCCAGCCGAAGACTCCTCTACAGTGAGCAAGGAGGCAGTTTGGTGATGACTGCCGCCACGGTCAGATAGATGACCGCATCATATCCCAGCTGCCAGTCTTCAGCCTGTTACAGTACATATTGTGCACAGTGTTAACGTCAGCATGGCCCAACACAGTCCAGCATCATGTATACATTTAATTATATTACCGAGATATTACCACTATTTTAATACAGTTTACCTGACCATTAGCGCTATCAAAGGAGAAATATTGTTAGGTGCCTCTAGTTTTAGATAAGCCTCCATTATTCAACCGGACTTCGTGGCTGGTATTTCATTGTCTGACTGGTGCCTTCAGCAAAAGGACAACCCAAAAGGCCCCCTTCCTTTTTATTGTATATGGATTTTTATCTGATCTGTTTTTATAATTGCTCAAAAAAATAGCTTTTTATAGACGCTACATTTGGATTTAACGCCTTGGAATACGATTTCAGAAATTTTATAGGCAAATGATTTGTTAAATGATGATAATAACTGTGAGCTGCACCTCTGAATGTCTATTTTGGCTCAGCTTTTGGCAAACTTGAAGCAACTGGGAGCAGCATGGGAATGTTTTGAGTTTTGGGGCCTCAGAGCCGTTTAGTAAATTTGGTTCCTAAAATTAAGGTTCAATTTATCTTTCTTTTCAAAGGGAGTCTGATGGGACCAGGGACCACGTGCTCTTAAGAAGGGTTGACCCGGCCGTGCAGTCTTCAGAGCGCCATTATTACCTGGCGGTGCACTTCAGCGGAGACAGACGGGGGAGGGGACAAATCTCAGACACAGCAGTGCATCCTAGCCAAAAAGCTTGTGGGTAATTCAGCTGCATGTTCAGACTCTCAGGTTTCTCATGATTCAATATAACCTGGCCAGAAAGCTTTACAAAACAAGAGTCAGACCGACACTGAAGGATGAGATGTGCTAATGATGTACTGCTCTGTGTATTTAAACTGACCATCACAGGAAATTATTCACATGAAGGAGGCAAGAACAGTGCAGGAGCTCTGCAGCTGACAACTCAGAGGTGGAAGCGAAAGTGCCGTTTTTGTCCCCGCCTCTTTGTCTTGTCACGTCTTACCAGGACAAAAAGAGGACCTTGAAACATCTTCCTCTTGTGCTAATTGGAGATTCATTTCCTTTTGGCTCTCAGGGTGGGGGTGGGGGGAGCATCGCTGATGTGGTTAACTGAAAACTGAGAATGGTGATCCACTCCTACTCTCAAGAGAGGGAGTGTTTTAAAAAAAAAAAAAAAAAAAAAAGGGAGCAAGATGATGTGAGTGGCTGCCAGCGAATGTACAGAAGCAAAGCCCTTGCATTGTTATTGTGTCCAGCTTAGCTGAATATGCTGAAACACACAGTCTGGTTCACACAATAGGTGGGGCAGAGGCAAACAATACAGGCTTTTCCTCAGAGAACAAATCAAAATGTCAAATGGACATTTCTTGGAAAATGTATTACCACTTGACTACATAGAATGGTCACTTTCTCCTCAATGAATCTCCTTAATCAACTGTGTTCGAGAAGCGGCCACAACTTCCAGTCAAACACTCAGCCTGTGTCGAGTTGCTGCCGTGTCAGAGGTCGAGGCGAGATGTTCTCCACCTTGAAGTAGTGTGAAGTGTTTGTGAGCCTGCAAATAGAGCTTGTCAGGACACAGTGATCTCAGGTTTTTGCATGAAGCCCATCTCTCCACGCTCCTTTTCCAACCATAGGCGCTTTCGCACCAACAGTTCTAGGGTCTGATTTGATAGGAACTAAAATCTGGGGAGCTCCCCCTAGAAATACAAAGTGTTCCTACTGGTGGTGCGAATGCACATATATGAAAGGTCCTAGAATGTGATGTACAGCAGCATCACTGCTGCGCTACATACAACAACAACAACAACGAGATGGAGGACGCCGTGATCGGACCGGTGAGTGCCATGATAACCCAGTTTGAAATGAAACATGTGAATAATGTGGTTGAAAGAGCACGACGGAGATCTCCCCTCTGTATTTCCTCTGAAGAATACAAGCTTAGTCTGTCTTTCTCCATTCACTCTTCTTTCTTCTGTGTTTACTCGGCAAACACTGTAAACAAGTTTTTTTTTTTTTTTTTTAAATGGCGGCGTTTCATGTAGTACGCCTCCATCTGGACCAATCACCGTATACCTACTTCACACAAAGTTCCTGCTCTGCCGCGAAAGTACCTACCCCTCAGAACTAGAATGGTTCTACGTTCCTGCAGTGCGAACACGTGAAAAACCGGGAACTTTCTCCAACAGCGAAAGTGCCTCATGAAGGCAACCTCCGGCTGTCTCCAAGATTATTTCACTTGTCAACATTACATTGTTTTACTATATTACAGAAAATAGTCACCCTTATCTTTTAACTGTAAACTGAAACCTCCCTCTGTAAAACACTTTATATCCAACTTGCCAGAGAAAACTGTGCTGCATGTTGCTGACGGAAGGCAGCAGGTCAACCTTTAGGATCTCTTTGCTGAATGTGAAAGAAATGACAGTTCCTCTTCCCGTCACTTCTGGACACCCACATTGACATAGTTAGTCTTGTGACTCAGCCTTGTCTTCTTCATCTGTTATTTCCCATCATGGCCGTCACTAGCTTTCATGTCTGTACCTCTGGATCTGTCGTGGCTTCATGCCCTGAATGTCCTGAATGTGGATTTACTAACCCAGTCTGTATGAGAACCGCTTCCCGGTGAGCATTAAATAACAAGATCATTAAGACATTTAAAACAATAAGAAAAGTCAAATAATCAAGTGCTTTGTGCTCCAGTTGGCCCACTTAACAACACTGCAGGCTGCCCTTGAACGCAACCTTTTTGGCTGAAGGGATTTCCAGGATATGGGTCCCACCTCTTCCAGTTCCAGTTTTGCTGCTGACATTGTGCGACCCTCTGCGTCTGGGGTGAAGCCCACCGAAAGGGTTGGCTAAGGTTCAGGGTGGCAATAAGACCACTGTGTACAGTAAGTATAGTAAAGACATGGTTAATATGATGAAGGTTGGGGAAAACATCTCTGTGTTTCATCCGCAGTGTTGAGACAACATCCAATTTCATTTTTTTTGTTCTAATTCACATGACAAAGAGGAATATTTCTGGTCAGAGGTGTGCCAGCAGCAGTTTTACAGACGTCCCTCTTATAGGAGGATTGTTGCTGTGTTGCATTTAGGGTTGCTGTGCTGAAACAGCATTTGCTCTTTGTTAAATGATGTTTATACCACTTTGCTATTTTCACAAGTGCATCGAAATAGAGTGACATATAAGCCCCAACCAGAGAATGCAGTTCCCCACCAGCAATGCTTTCTTTTACTGTAAATTTAGTGTTGGTTTCAGTTCTTCGGGGGAGTTGTAGGATAAATAATGCTTTGCTCTCTCCTTTAAAGGATAAAACAATGATCAAAGACAATAAAAGCCTGAGAAGGGGAAAGAGATGGGAGCTCCACCAGACATCATGCCATCTTAGATTCCAGTGATTCTGATGAAACTTTAAAAGCCGCTGTCAAAGGCAGAGCCCAAAATGTGGGTGCAGACATGCAATTGGACATCCCCTCTGCTGATTGTCAAAGACCAGCCTCTTGTTTGAAACACAAGCCACTGGCAGTTCTTGTGGCACCCTTGTTTTGCTTGCCTTTGCCTTTTTCTGACTGTGCAGTGACCAGTGTCGTATTTATGGCCACTTTCTGTTGAAGCGCTGCAGATCTCGACATCTTAAAGCCATTTGACTTCATCCACAATGACTGCAACTATATTTATTATTTTTACTCACAATATGCACACATGCACTGACGGTCACACACTCCCACCAGTGAGCACATTAGGTGCTGACCTGTTTTGTCCGTCCACATGCGAGGCTGGAGCTGAAGAGACAGGCCTGCAAAAAGGAAGCAGCATGTTAAGGGTTAACAATCACTTAACCTGTCAGGCGAAGCTGTATGTTCACAAAAAGCCCGGACAGAATCAAAAAGCGTAATGCCCTGCTTCCCATGCAGCCTGCTGGTCGTGACATGCTGGTTCTTCCTGGTCCAGCACTGTGAGGGCCATTATTAGGGCCAGATTTGCTTCACTTTGATCTTCCCAAAACGCCACAGCCCCACCATTCATTACAGTGCAGAAATTATGCATGAGGAACTGTCAGTCCACAAGCATTACTCAGCCTGGGGCCTTTTCAGTATGAGTGGAAGGCAGCAGAAGGAGAACAAAAAAAAGCAAAAATTTCAAATTAACGGTTAAAAGCAGATCGCATCCTTTCATTGAACATCAGACATTGAATTGGTGTTGACGTTTTACATCTCAGATTTTTCATCACCAGGGCAGCTCAGAGTCAGTGACTCAGTATGATGTAGGTACTGCATGTTTTGAAACACATCCTATCTTTATGGCGTTGGACTGTTTAGCCTAACCTGCCCCGTCCTCTTGACAAGTGAAGCTTTGCGGCAGAAATTGACGACAGAGTTTCTGAGCATTGATTATTTGAAATGAAAAATGTGGGCATCCAATACACAAAACAGAGAGGCTGATATTGATCCGCATCCTGCAGATACGAATCCCAGCACTGAATTGTGGAGCCAACAGGAAACAGAGGTGGAAACTGGAAGATCAATGAGGATGATGGAGCCATTAGTGGCACTGTGGACGTTTGGAAAGTGTGGCTGTTGGTGCCGGGGGTCTGTGCAGTGGTTACAGACACGGCTGACGGTTTGTCTGTGGTTGGTCTGTTGAGAATTCACACGCAGGTTTCCCTGCTCGTGTTGTAACATGTCTGTTGTTCCTGTCCGCTTTATGAAGTTCTACTCTTTCATTTTCCACAGTTCTGTGGTGTCCAGTAGTAGCTCAGCAATAACTCGGGGAAAATCATCTCTTGTCTCGAGCAAAGCTGCTTTAATGCACACGCACTCTGGGGTGTTTCTGTTGGCCTCATTCAGGCTGTGGGAGAGGAACGTTTGCCGAGCTTGTCCTCGGCCCAGACTTCCAACCACTTCTATTCTACAAGGCAGCAGCAAGAGAGGAGCATAGGGTTTCAGTATGATTGATATAAGAGTTTTGTTTGACTTTCACATTCCTCTTAAAAGGGTTTTTTGTCAAAGTTATTCATGTTATTCATGTTTCAGATCAGTAATATCATATTAGCTATTGGATGGATTATAATTCAACTTTTCACAGAATTTCATGGTCCCAAAACGATGAAGGCCATCTTTCAACAACAAGGCAAAATATGAGTGCTTTACATGAAATGCAATGTGAGAAATGAAATGAATGATTTCAAAAATCCACTCAAGCTAAGTTCACCGAAATGTTTTTAATAAAAACCTTCCCGAATTAATTTGATTGAAACCAGCATCCCCATGAGGTTGCATTTTAGTTTTTTTTTATGTTCATCAGATTTATGTTCATCTGGATGGACCTATATATATATATATATATATATATACTGGTTTTGTTCTTGTTAGCATATGATGACTGTCCTGCCCTCACATGCAGAACAGTGAGCTTTGTGTTGGTCAGGATGCAGCTAACAAACCCCCAGGAGACATAGATAACTCTATAAGCAATGAGCAGTGAGTCGTTATTGATCCGTGCATGTGAGCAGAGAGAGGAGTCGACCTCCCTGCAGGGTGGCGGGGTGTGTCCTGACATCTGACGTCTGACCAACAAACTGAGGTCTGTCTGTCTGTCTGTCTGTCTGTCTGTCTGTCTGTCTGTCTGTCTGTCTGTCTGTCTGTCTGTCTGTCTGTCTGTCTGTCTGTCTGTCTGTCTGTCTGTCTGTCTGTCTGTCTGTCTGTCTGTCTGTCTGTCTATCTATCTATCTATCTATCTATCTATCTATCTATCTATCTATCTATCTATCTATCTATCTATCTATCTATCTATCTATCTATCTATCTATCTATCTATCTATCTATCTATCTATCTATCTATCTATCTATCTATCTATCTATCTATCTATCTATCTATCTATCTATCTATCTATCTATCTATCTATCTATCTATCTATCTATCTAAAATAATCACTATTTACCACTTATCATTCAGTTTAGTGGATCAATAGTTGATATAATAGTCCCTGTTTTTTACAATAATTTCTGTGAAGTTTATCATGAATCAGGATTTTAGGAGCTACTTATCAGTGGTTGTTACCAAACAATAATTCTTTTTATTGATGTGGTAAACTCAGTAGTACGGCCTTACTAGTTTATTTTCTGTCTCATGTCAAATGTGTTGAATGACTGATGAAAGTGGTTTGATTGAAATGCAGCCTTATAGTCACGTAGCTGTATTTGTTGTGCTTCATTTTTAGTTTCTTTTTAGTGGTGATTAAAAAAAAAGATATGAAGTACTGCTGGATCTGTGGCCACTTATGCGCCTAAACCGAAGGATTCAAAAGGGAAGGAATGACGGAAGACAAAAATTCAGGAAATAAAAACCAGCATGATTGAAAGCAGCTCCAGTGTCCAAAAATAAAAACCACTCACTCACTTATACTGTAAGATAACACAATAATGGACCAGTGAGAAGATGTGATACACATGACATTAATTGATTTCAGTCAGCTAGTAACCATGACGACAAAGGCTCAGATGATGTCTGATTGTAATAAGAAGGGGGCCTTTAATCAATACAGCTCCCAGCAGTGGTGTGATGCTGACCGTGATGCTGTGTGTACGTCTTATCTGTGTTCTGATTGGAGGAGAGTAGTGCGGACCGAGGTGATGTCATCCCCCACATGGGGAAAGAAATGAAAATGTGTAGCGGATGGAAAAGTGGCTCTGCAGCATGTTTTTAACGCACAGACATCTACACCTCATGCTTTCCTTTCCGCTTCTCACCTATCCTCCTCTCATTGTATCTCTTCCTCCTGTTTCCATTCCTCTCATCTTCTTTTTCTCCTCCCTTATTTTCTAATCTCTCCTCTCCTCCTGCTCTAAGTGAAATGAAGGCAAAAGGAAAAACTAAGAATACAAGCAGTAGAAATGAGAGACGTGACACACTTTTGATTATTTACTGAAACATTTTGTAGATATTTTCTATATCTTCACGTTTCTATGTGTGTTTATTGATGGAAAGTGTGTGGAGAGTATTTCTAAGTTGTGCTGAAACACAAACACACACACAGACCTCAGAGTGCTCCACTGAATGACTCGGCACTCTGTCCCTGTGTGTTCAGGTTTTTCTGGCAGATGTTTGTGTCTGTGTGGGCTCAGTTCCTGTGAGCTCTGCTGGCCGGCTGGAATTCAGGAATTCGTACACACGTACTCACACACGCACATACAGATACAAAGCATTTATTATTTAACTTTCTTTTTTTTCTTTTTTTTTACCTTTAACTTTCCAGGAAAAGTCGCCCAAACACATTTTTTGTTGTGTATTAACACATCACATTCACACTTCGAGCAAGCTTGTGTTTGAACCAGGCATGAGGATTCGCTCCCTCAGCTCCAACAGCAGATGATTAATACAGATGGTGATGGCAAAATTTCAAACACAAACCAGTGGGAACATCACAGAGGGTTGACACTTGGCTGCGCTTGATCCGGCCATATCATGTAGATGTAGGGCTACAGCTGGGGAATGTCAGTCATTAGTTCTTACAGTTTTTACCTTTATCCTTTCATACAGAGCAGCCACACTGGAAATGATGTGACGAGAGGTTTTCACTTACAGGAAGATGCCTTTGAATCTTTCTTTAGTCTCTTTAGTCATGTGCTGCTCTCAAACTCAGAAAAAGGGCGTGAATAACACACAAGCCAATCACAGACCTTATTCTGTCATGGTAGCTCTGTTTATGCCGTAGACCACAATGTGTAGTGTAATTTCTCAGGAGGCAGAAATCAGCTACACCACAAGCCCGCTGCACACTGAAGCATTCAAATGTAGCTACTGTATGCACGTAGCTGCACACTATGCGCACACGATAAACCCAGGTTGTTGAAATCCTGCACACCTGGTCATTCGTTGTGTAAAGTAGATTTTCAGTTTTGTAAAAGAACATCGTAGCATTTGACATGTATTAAACCTTTAGGAGTCTCTATGGGAGCAGGTTTAATGAGCTTGCTTACATTGCTGAAGGGTACCCCAAGGGAGGACGCTGAAGGGGGGAAGAACGTCCCCCACCCACATTTTTCCCCAGCGATGGGGAACTTGTAGAAGCAGCAGCTGTAATTTTCAGGATGAGGAGAGGAAAATCCAGGAGATAGCTGGATTTAACTTTAGTTAAATCCAAATCTCACACACCTTATTTGGTTTATTCTCATGGTAAATTCAAGGGGCAGTGATGAAATGTGTGAACACAAAGTGTTTTGGTCTGGGAGTGTCTGTACCTGCTGTCGATCAGCGAAATTAGCAGCAATGAGTCCACAAAGAGATAAAATATGTCTCTAATCCTGAAATGATGAGTGATCACGAGTGTGTGTGTACATTAAGAAAAGACTCAACGTGTGTTAGCCACAGTTCAAATTGTAATTCAACTGAGTTCTCTGAGTTCCTGTTCTACTAAGGCAATCATCCTCGGTTTAATTTACGTACAGTACAACCCTCAGTGTTAGGATGAAGAAGGAAACACACCTCCTATGCTGACAGATTTGATGTTAGGGAATGTGTGTGTGTGTGCGCACCGTGTTGAGGAATGCTGAGGTTTGGTGTTTATTGCTCTTGTGCTGGTGAGAACTGACTGTGGGAGAGGAGGGGGTGTTGCTGTTTACCAGCCAGACTCAGAAGACCTGCAGTACGAGCTGAGCTTCTTGTGTGCATTTCAGACCTTGGATCTGTGCCCGTCAGATTTCCGATTGTTTATACAGCCTAAAAAATGTCCTCCAATGCATTCATTTTATTTCTATTTTTGCAATCTCAATAGGTCACTTTCTGTTGTTGCTGTACAATATCAGCTTCTATCATGTTTCCAAGTCAGAGAATTATCTGCAGATGTGGTAAACTTACGTTTTCACCTACGAGTCCAGACCAGAGAATGCTGCACAGTCGGGACAGAAGTGATGTCCCCAAATCTCAAAAAAAAGTTCATTTATTTCAATCAAACATTTTCAGGAAGCACTAAGCCACAGAAACGAAAGTCAGGAAATAAAACAAGGTGCTGAGAGTCTGTAACATCTGCATCTGAAGAACATAGTGGCACCAGTTGTAATGTTAAGGGACATTCTAACATCTGGAACAGGAGCTTTTTTTGGCTGAGGAACTAAGTCATGTTGAGTTGAATTGAGTTAATGTTATTGCTGCCATTACAGGAAAAGTTGTTTTGAGTTTTGCTGTTTGAGCTCAGATACATAAGAACATATTGAGCATAAGTGCTGGCCAATAAAACTATCTTGATAATTATCACAAAAAAGACAGTTCTTAGAACTGCAAGAAAAAACAGGGATGTCCCTGAGGGATACAGATACTGAGCCGTTTTTCCTTAAGAATGAAACTCAGGGTCCAAAGGCGTGTTAAAGAAACAGTGGTGGATAAACAAGAATGATCTGTTCTAAGATGAAGGAGAAAATTACGTCCAGCAAACCTCATAATGTCTAACAGAATTTTCTGTCTTAATTTCTCCCAATTTTCATCATAAACCTGGAAACTTAATCCGAATAAAATGAGTTACATTTTCTTTAGCTTCTTGCATGCTGGTCACATGATGTCAGTAAAATGAAGAGTTAAAGATGAACTTATTTTACTTGGCAGTTTAACAGGAAATTAATCACAGTAAGTTGCTCAAATTGGCGTAGTCTCAAAACCCTCCTGATGAGTCAGGGGACGAACTGAGCCATTGATGTTTCTTTAATCCAAAATTCTGATTTAACTTGTGCTGCAGACTAGATTCAAACCGGATTCATAGCGTAAACTAAGATGATACATGAATATAACAGCATTACAATGATAGGTACAGTTTCACGGACCATATCTGAAACAAAATGCTTCTTGTATTGTTTTTGTATTGGCACCAAACTCACACGCTCACACAAAGACACCAAAGAAATGTTTTGAATTGTTCTTGGGCTGTGTGGATTCAGGTGAACTTGACTTCAGAATGAAAAAATTCTAATTAATTCTTAACTGAATTTAACTTCTCCTGAAAACAATATCCTTTTTTTTTTTTTAAAGAAGATACAATAAGATCTGGATGTAAGTAAGACCGCAAAATGTCATCATTTGTATACTTTTGTTAGCAAAAATTTCATGTTAAATGATCATTCCAACTGAAATAACTTTGACACATATTACCACACACAACCTTTTTACATTTTAAACCACCTGAACTTCCTGTTGTTCATAAGTCTACAATAATAGCTTTAAGTCTGAAGTCAACACGGAGTAAGGTAGGTCATATTTCAAGCTTTTATCTGAACACAAAGGCACACAGTAATATTCTAATGAAGCTGCTAATGCATGTATGCAGCCAGCAAGGAAACCACTGCGATTGGTTTCTGGGAAGTTGTTGAAGATAATTATATCAAAGACAATCTGAGAGCATCCAAAGCCGCTTTTAAACTCATCCGCAATGAGATCACACTGTTTCCCAATCTTGTCAATCCAGGCATACTTAGATGTTAACATGTTGAACAAATGCATGTCCAGTAGAATATCAGTTATTTTATTTGGCTGTGCAGAGTGAAGACAGCCGTCCACTGCCATTCATACTTTGTCTAGAGCTGAACAGGAAGTCAGTCAGTTTAAAGTTCTCATATATTATTAACTATGATATTAAAACGTCAGAGCCCACGGAAATATCCACACAGCTCGTGTTCAGAAACTGAACCTAAAAACTACTGTCAGGACGTCTATGGCGTTGTGATGTCGCAGGAACACAGCGGAGGCTCAGATCCTCTCCTCCGATTGGCTGGGCGACCTGTTGTTGCTAAGGTGATGAGGAGAGATGTAAAACGGCACTGAAATCATTTTTTTGTTCTTAGATAATGAACAATAAATGATGAATGAAAAGGACCTGTAACTTTCTGTCACTTGCTCTTTTGCCATTTCTCTCCACTCTCACTCCACCTTCAACATTAAGGATGATTGACAGCTCTGAACGGCCACACCCCGAGGCTGTACCTGTCCAGTATCCAGCTGACTGACACGTTCTCATTAAGATGTCCTCCACTCTTTTAATCTTTCTCCATTTTACACAACCAGGTCATTCCTCCACTTCATCAGGTTTATGGCCTTATCTCAACTTACTGTCAACGCTTCAGCTTCAACCGTGTCAAAACAAGATGTAAGAACCGTTAAGGCTCCTGTTCTTCACCGCCTCTTTCCTCAGCTTTCTCTCTCTATCATTATCATCTCCTCCCCTTGCTCTCATCACCATATCACACTTATTTCACTTTCCCACTTCATCCATCATCATCATAACTCTAGTCAGCTGCAGTTTTTTGCAGTAAATGCTGAACATACTGTATTAAGGTCATATCCATCCATTGTGCTCACCATGTCTCATAGCCATCTACTTCCTTCCTGAGCGGCTTCACTTCACACAGCTGTTCAAGGAAATGCCAGGAAAGGTTGGAAAGGTTTTTTTTTTTCCCCCATATCCCAAAATATTTGGGCCATTTTTACAGCTCTACCTCACGTGATATGTCAGAGCTGTAGCTGGTATGTACAGCTCGGACCTCTAAAGACCGTCCGTCAGTCCCTATCCCTGATTACCTGGAGGGTTCAACATAGCCATTCAGCTGCCTTGATGAATCCTGAATGCTGCTTCATAAAATCTCAGCAGAAGGCCTCCTGGATTCAGACAAAGTGGGTAGTTATTCTCTGATCCAGCTGAGATTTGATGGTTAGTTTCAGGTCAGTTTGAGGTTATGGCTTAAGGAAAGAATTAAAATTGTTGTATATCCATTTTTTGTTGAGGGGGAAAAAAAACGTCTTCAGCCGAAGTAGGAATTTGGCCTTGCATGCTATCCTGTAAATAGCTAATCCGCAATATCCTTTTATTTTGGCGACGAATGGTATTTCCCAGAGATCAATGGTGTCTCATCGGAGTACTTGAATGCCTTGAATGTTTCATGCTGATACACTTTTTATTTGTTAGGTGCGGATCTTTTCTTAACTCTGTAGTCTGGGAACTACAAATTTAGGCAGACGTAAGGTGGTCTTCTATGTTTATCTTTAATTTATTCTGGTCTTTATTCATACAAGTGCAGCAAACACCCAACACAAACCCACAGGACAACACAAATAGACCATGAATACTGGCTTTATTTACATTTCTGCATAAAAGACACGGGACTCTGACCTTTTACCCATTTGAACAGCTCATTAGGGTCCCAACCAGCGACTGCATCAGTCGTCGGGGACGCCTCTTTGAATCTTGTGTACTCTCTCATCATGTCTGTTTCTCAGCTCCGTCTTCCCTCCCTCCACTCGGTCTTTCATCCCACACAGTTCATGTCTTTGTTTCTCACAGACACGCAGCTGTCGATTCCCTCTCTCTCTGGTGGTGGTGTGCTCCTGCAGACTGATGTAGGTGGTCAGGACCAATCCAGACAGCAGGAGGGAGAGCAGGATCCGTCTGAGACACTCAAAGGATGACTGGCTGGATCATACTCCTCTCCTTCGACCTCTCTCTCGCTATCCATTTGACACATGGACTTGGCTGGGGGAGCCACAGATGTAAAACCTTATACAGAAAATAAAAGGCGGTCAGGATTCAGGCAATAGTAGATCAGTTGTTGCCTTGAAGGATATTGTGCATGTTTCTGTTCGTTTGCTTCAGGTCCTGTCAAAGCTTGTCTTTGCCTTGTGCTTCCCAGTAAGCAGACAGCTTTGAATTGAGATTCAATCTGGGAGAGTACGTCGGAAATGGCAGAAATTTAATGATGTGAGGTTTGCGTATGTTTGTGTTGGCAGTGAATATTGTGAGCACAGTCAGAAAGAGACAGAAACGGCATGAGAGAGAGATTGCTCAAATGAAATGTGCAACACAAGGCGAAAGGGCGACTGGCAGCGATCAGCTGTTTTTTTAATAATATAAGCTTCTGTTTTAACATTTGTTTCCTTCGTCCTCTCCTCTTGTGGTTTATGTGTGCGCAAAATGCACTGTTCATCATCGTCTGGCATTGGCATCTTGTATTTCCATGATGTCCAGTCAGTCTGTGTTTTTACATTTTTGGTATTAATATTATCTGAAACTCACAGATCACAGATGGAACAAACACCAGAGCTACAGGTTGAAAATAACGCAAAGAATTAGAACTCAGCGTCATAGATACACATGTGGCTATTACGTCCTGATTTTCTATCTACCCATAGTAATATTTATTATAATAATACTAACTTTGAAAATTATTGTTCATAAAATTGCTATATTTATAAAGTAAAACAGCACAGATAACATGATGCAAAAACATCTGACAGTGAGTGAAAGGTGGCACTAAAAGATGTTGTTTGTTTTTTTAATAGATTTAAAGGAAGGTGAATAGATTGCACATACCACTATAATATATACCAGTATAATGTAATTCATACTACATTTTGACATTTAAAGATAACAGTTTTGTATTTGTAAGACCTACCTAATCTGATGAATTCTAGCCAAAAAATGCCCAATATTGCATATTGGCCAGGAAAGGTTGAATGAAAAGTACCTGAATAATATATATCATGTCATGTATGAGTGTTTTCCAACACTAACTAGAAAATTCAGCCATTTAAGTTGCTTCATTTGGCATTGCATGTGAAGTTCTGTCGTGTGTGTGAAAGTGAAACTGGACTGAGCGTGTATGTAAAACGAAAAAGAGGGAAAATGAAGTGCTCTGTCCACTATCAACAGGGAAGTGGTGAATTACACCATTGTGCTCTCATTACAGCCACTTTTGTGTGGAAGGTGGCAGCTGTTAATCTTGGCACATGCCTAGAGCCTTTGGATAATCACATGCGTACACACGCACAGACACACACACACACACAGGGTATGTGGTGCTGATAAGCTGTGGCGGCCGGTAGCCTTTAAATTCATGAAGTAGCTTCTGTTCCTCATTGTTTTGAATGGCTATCAGTTCTTGTCTCTCTCAGACTGGCTTCATGTGCCTCTTTTGTGGCGACTGTGATAGTAGTTCCCTTTACGATCTGAAACAGAAAGCCCTTTGAGCCACTCTCCTCTGTCATGGGACCGATGAAATCGCCATGACTCGACTGACCCTGTTGTGACTCACTGTGCTGGAAATGCCTGAACTGATGTCTGAAGACACTCGTTTCTCCTTTGAACCCTTGTTTTGCTGTTGCTTTGCCTCCATGTTTAATCACCTCCCATCTCTTTTTCTGCCTCTTTCTCCATCTCTCTGTCCTCCTCCAGTTGGGATGTCCTGAGTCAGTCCTCTGGGCCCAGAGACCGGTGTGCTGATGGGACCTGCTGCGCCACCATGAGCTTACAAGATGGCGGCTGCAGCTATGCCAGCAGTGTCACCAACATGGCCACCGCTAGTGGGAGCATGCGGCGGCGCCTGGAGGACCAGGAGTTCACCCTGCGTGTCTACCCGGGCGCCCTGGCTGAGGGCACCATTTATTGCCCAGTCAGTGCCCGCAAGAACACCACAGCTGCTGAAGCCATCGAGTGCCTCATCGACCGGTTGCGCCTGGAGCGTACCAAATGCTACGTGTTGGCCGAGGTGAAGGAGTTTGGCGGGGAGGAATGGATCCTGAATCCTGGGGACTGTCCTGTCCAGCGGATGATGCTATGGCCACGAAGCGCCTTGGAGAATCGCAGCGGTCTGTGCAGTGGTGATGATTACCGCTTCCTCCTGCGGGAGAAGAACCTGGATGGATCTATTCATTATGGCGGCAGCCTGCAAATGTGGTTGCGGGTGACTGAGGAGCGTCGGCGCATGGTGGAACGGGGTTTTCTCCCCCAGCCTGCAGGGAGCGACCCTCCGTCCGACCTCTGCGCTCTCCCAGAGCTAACAGAGCGTGCCCTTTTAGAAAGCCTCCGTGCACGTTTCCGACAGGAGAAAATCTACACGTACATTGGGAGTATTCTTATTGTGATTAACCCATTCCAGTTCCTGCCAATCTACAACCCTAAATATGTCAAATTGTACGACAACCACACGTTGGGGAAGCTGGAGCCCCACATTTACGCTGTGGCAGATGTGGCGTATCATGCCATGCTGCAGCGAAGGAAGAACCAGTGTATAGTGATTTCTGGGGAGAGCGGGTCGGGGAAGACTCAGAGCACCAACTTCCTCATTCATCATCTCACTGCACTCAGCCAGAAGGGCTTTGCCAGCGGTGTGGAGCAGATCATCCTTGGAGCCGGACCCGTGCTAGAGGTAAGAAGCACCTGCAGCACAATACAGGACAGAGATAGAGGACATGACCGTAACATCGAAAAAGCACGTTTTGTATTTCTGTAGCATTCTGTTTGGGCGAAGATGATGATTTATTTTGGTTGTGGTTCCGATCTAGATTTTCATGCAACAAGCAAGATATCTCAAACTAAGAGATGGTTGTTTTCAATGATGCGTGATTGTGATATAGTCTTTGGGGAGAAGAACATTTCGCTTTTGTCCTCTGAATTTACTGATTCCACCTGATAGAGGAGGACCAACTTTGTTGAGTCTCACAGCCCTTTTCCAAACCTCTCTATAAACTCTTGAGCTGATCCAGAGGAATGCAAAAGGAAGTGATCAGCCTTGTTGCATTTACACCTGCCATCCAGACGCGTCACTTCTCCAGCCCCTAAAACGCACTAATAGAAACTTGGTTCTGTTTTAGCTTGAAAACTCTGACATTGTGTGGAGATTTTTTCTGATATGGAGCTGAAACAGGGGATGATTTAAAATGAAATCCTCGTGGGGGTTAGGGTTAGGTAGGAACACAAGTTAACCCCTTAAAATCAAAGCAGGGAAAGAAGTTCAGTTCAAGCTTGAGACAACTGGTTCTTCTCAACAACTAGTTTTTGTGGCAGATTTTTCTTCTGTAGTTGTCCACACTTGATGTGTTCAGTTAAAAACACACACAAAAAAAAGTAAGGCAGTATGCTAAAGCTATAGCACCATTCATTTCATTTGTCGTGAATTAGACACCCAGTTAAAGGAAGTGACAGAAGCCTGATGAAAGCCGAGGAGAAGTCAGCAGGTTATTTCTCTGGTGGAGGAATGTCAGCTCATGAGGCGAGGCATGAAATGGATTATAGAAATGTCCCTCTCAAACCGGAATGCCCCTACATGTGGGGAAGCCTATATTTAGGCCCTGGATTTACAACATATGACTTCCATATATATTATGTGACCCAGAAATGGGAGTTTCCGTACTGTCAACTCTGTGGACAGTGGGGGGGGTGAAAACTAATGGAATGTCATCTAATCCGTCCTACATTAGAAATCAATAATGGATTATGGAATTTACTCGAGAATGTCGTGTTTTCAGAAGGTCTGAAGGGCGACGTGCTGATGAATGAGACTCTCTGAGCCTCAGAGCAGTTTATTGTTTTCTGCCTGCCATTTTGTCCTCAGCTTGTGGCTTCCTGTCAGGACGTATGGGAATGCCACGTCAACACACAGCTGTGCCGGTTGACACCATGTGGGTCCCATGCGGAGGTCTGTACAGAGAAATGAGGTTATTGCACAGACCATTGGATGCACAGGGTCTCATGTAAAAGTGGTGAATCACTTGGATTACTGCTTCATACGGTGCTTTACATCCTGAGAAGCTCTCAGCGGGGATGTGTTACAGGTTGGAAGTACTGGTAGCTCCAGATAGCTGTGTTTGAACCTCACATGTGCCGCGGTTGCTACAGTTGCTGATTTGACAGTGATTACTGAGGAACCTGTTAGAGTTCAGGTGGCTGTGAGGACCCCAAAGGCTCATCTCTGATGATAACACAGACAGAGGAACATTACTCTCTGAGGAGCTGCATACCATTTGTCTGTGTGTATAAGCATCCATGTGTCCAGTGTAATCACTTCCTCATCAGTCATGTCTGCCTGAGCTGTGAGAAACAAGCTGCGCTGTTTATATGTTCCAAAGACAAACAAGCAAAGCGAGATAAAATGTAACACGTTATATATTTGATTTCTGGTTCCAATTAGATGTCTGTTTGTGTCTTATGCTGGCTTTCTTCTTGATAACTTTCCAGATGTAGGAAACATGATATCATGAGGACAATAGAAAGAAGTTATTTATAACTAGCTTAAAGATTCAAATATGTTTTTTTTTTTTATTTTATAATTTTCTTCAGTTGTTTCAAGTTATAGTTTGACATTTTGAAAAATGTGCTTTTTCTCATTTCCACAAAATTAACTTGTATAAACAGGCTTTTAAACACAGACCAACCTGTTAATGAAAGCTGACTGACCCTTTTCACTGCCAGGTGACTCTGTCTTTCTGTTTTTTGTTTTTTTGTTTTTTCCCCCGATGTGTAACGTTCACCATCACAACATGTTGACTGGTGACTGTGTTACTGTGTTTTTTCTGCAATATAAAAATCAAAAAGACAAGAAAGAACAAAATCAGCGCTGCACATTTTCCCCAGTGTGCTGAAAACAGTAATCGCTACAGCAATTTACAAGGCACTGTCTGAGTCTCATACACATCATACAAAGGAATAGAAAATGAGCACGTTCATTCGGGTTTTGTGTTCACATCAGACCCTTGTCTGCTGCCGAGTCACGTGCCCAGGTCTCAACACCTATTTTAGCCTTTTCCATTGCTGACAAAAGCCAGATGTTAGTAAGTCTTAGTGACTTGTTTGACTCGGGAAAAGAGGCTTAACACGGTTTTTGTGAAAGAAACTCAAAATGTTGTCAGTCTTATATCACTCCTTTAACGTGAACTCCTTTTGGGGCCAGCAGCTGCCTAGTTTAGCATTAAGTTTAGAAAATCATGGTGAAAATGACTAACCTCTCAGTCCAAAAAGAATTAAATCACCTACAGTTAATGTGAAAGCTCATTTCTTTAATCCTTTACTCTTTACTCCAGCAACTCCTTCAAGAAATAAACCCACATAAACTGATTTTTTTACTTTGCTCTGGAGCTAGTTATCTTACATATTAGATATATCATTCATTCATTTGTTTCTGGGTCGCAGGGGGCTCACACTGAGTGAGGACAGGGGTCACCCTGGACAGGTCAGCAGTCCAACACAGGACCAACACACAGAGACAGACAGACCAACAACCACTCACACTCACACTCAGACCTACGGACAGTTTAGAGTCAGCAGTTAACCCAAACATGATGTCTTTGGACGGAGGGAGGAAACCAGAGTAACTGAAGGAAACCCACGCAAGTACGGGGAGGACATGCAAACTCCACAGAGAAAGGCTCCAGACCGGGAACTGAACCCACAACCTTTTTGTTGTGGGGCAAAAAATGCTAACTGCCGCGCTGCCCCCCAAAATGTTATTTAGTGAGCTTCAGCAATGCTGCAGGGTGACTTTTGTTGGCCTGGGACAGAGCAAGACTTCTTGCATGTTCCGTCCTTGTTTCCAATAACTGTGTTAAGCTCTGCTAGTAACCTACTGGACCCTGCTTTATACTAAACAATTCAGTCTGACAGTTGTTACATTCAAGAAAGCCAAGCACTTATTTCCCAAAATCAAACTGTCAAAATAAACCTGGAATTCTCTCCTAGTGAAACTGAATGTGGCGTCCAAGAAGATGAATGCACTAGCATCACAGACTTCAGAAATATGAGCCACTTCACTGTGTCCTTGCTCATATTGTCTACTCTAATTCTGTCAGTGTCTTAGAAACAGAAACTCCAGCGATACAGAGTCTGTTAACCAGTCAGATTACTGTCGCTCTTCATTGTCAGTCTGCTTGTCTACAAATCAGTTTCAAGTGCAGAAAACATTAAATGACATGCTGTCTTAGTGGCTTTTGCACATATATACCAAAACTATTAGGTGTAAATTATTATTTGATTGGAAAAGCCCTCAGTGAAGCTTTTTATTCGCTTAGCTGGCAATGTCAGGAAACGCTTCAGCGATGTGAAACCCCTTAAGTACCAACAGTATCATCTTATTTTTGTGTCCGGGGAGGGAAGAGTCTGCCTTGACTGTGGAAGTGTCAATTATAGTAGTTTAAAATGTCGCATTATATGCAGATAGTATTTTTTATATCTTGAATAATCAGCAATGATTTGTTGATTTGTAGGAAATAAAGGTGACTAAAGTTTGAGTGAAAAATGTGGGCTAGAACTGAACTCACCATTCAATAGCTCACAGATGAACTATTTTCCAACAGCTGAACCTGACGTCCATAATAATGCACTGTTTGCATTGCACAGCCAACAGCTGGATGTAGAGATATTGTGGGCTGTGTTGAACGGCCCCGGAGCCTGACATGTTTCTGTGAGAAGCAGCCCTCTGGGGTAGAAATTTTATGGTTGGCCAAGGCACAACCGGTCGAATTCTTTGGTTTCCACAAGTTGTAAATGCCAATTACAGAAACATTTGCTCCGGTCAGATGCTGTCGCTACCATGCTGAGGCTGTGTGGACGTTTGAATGTTCACCCTGAGGCTGGAAATATGAGGTCAGAGAGGCGTATTAGATACATTACACATGGATGCCAGTTATGAAGAAGTATTAAAACTCTGGCCAATTGTTGGTTCCCCTAATGTGTTTAGTAGCTGTGAGGTCCATTTTCTCTCTATGTATGAAGCTTTCCTCTTTATTCCCTCCATCTTATCTCATTGTCCCAATTAAGGCTGTTTTCCTTTCATTTCTTTGGAGATGTTTAGCATCATATAGTTGGCAAGTTACTTAAATGTAATGTAATCAATTACACCTTGCCAATAAAGGACATTACTGTGTACCAGTGCCTCCGAACTTCCACACATATCTATATATATTAATGTATTCTATATTAAACGCTTGTGTATGTAGAAATGACACAACAGTACAAAGTGCTGTCCGTATCACGTTTACAGTTTTTGAGGAGAGTGTAGCGAACCAAGACATGAGATCAGTCTGGGTTCTCATGTGCTTTGAGCTTTTGTGTCCATGCGGTATAGTCTCTAACTGCTGGGCTATCAGCTCACCTCTGCTTTTACTATTTTAACAGCTGAAAAAATTAAGTAAATAACAGACCTGGAACCAGGTGCATGGATTAAAAGGGTTGCATTTAGTAGTACAGCGCCATCTCCCTTTCCCTTTACAAGCCAGGCTAACTCGCACCTTAGTTACAATGCCAGTGTGTGTGTGTGTTTTTCTAGATGTGGTGAGCTGATTGCATATTGTCACGGATCCGACTGACCGAGCTTCAGTGCCACATGAACACAGCAGGGCTGAGGAATCAATGAGCTGCACAGTCTGCCAGGTTTTTTTTGGTCAGTTGCACAATTACTTTCCACTGTTTCAAGATAGCAGTGCCAAATGACTACACCTCATCGTCCAACACACCCGTTGGCACTCTGACAGATGAGCACAAGTGCATTTGCTATTTAAACAAAATGGGTGCTGGATAGGATGATGGGTTGCATGACGTTTTCTTTTTTTATAATTTTTTATCAATACTAATAGTTTGAAAATCAAATGAATGTTGATTATGCTCTGATACTTTCTCAGTAATTAACAACACATCATACACACAATTTCTCCAGAGCAAAAAGTATAGAAACAATCAGCATCTGCCTCTTTTCTCTGTTACAGCAGGCCATTTAGTGATGGACTGCTGCGGTGAGGATTTAGGCTCTTCATCAGCTCGTGTTAGCACTTCACTCGTTGTATTTGTGGACAGACTTCTGTATTTTACAAGTGACAGCGCCACGTCTCATCTTTAGTGAAATATTCCCACACACTTGTTGAACTGCTGCTAGTTTGCTGCACTGACCCACTGACCTCCTCACCTGCTGCTTTCTCTGAGGCATCCATGTTGTTAGTGCCGAAACCAGTTAATCTAAGACTACTCAACTCAAGCTCACAGCATCATCGTGGAGCAGTCAAGTCTGTGTCACCCGTAGATCTGGCCCTCAGCTCCCCTGCTCCGGTTCAGACATACTGTTCACGCTGTTGTATTTGGTGGTAGCAGGTGAACTGAAGCCGGCGGCTCAGGAATAATCAGTAGAAGCAGTTAGAGACTTTCAGGGGAACACAGTGGAGTGTTCAGCAGCTGATATTTCCCTCAGGTGTTGGTGGGACTCGGCATTAGACAGATGGTCTTCAAATGAATGCTAATGCTCCATAACAGCTGAATGTGCAAGTGGTGATAGTCTGTCAGTGTTTGTGCTTACAAGCCACGTGTACGTAAATTCATCACACAACGCAGTGTGTAATCCAAATGGTTAATTAGTCTAATGCTTTAGAATAGCTGACTGCTGTCAGGTGTAACTGAGGCAGCTACAGTGTTACTCATCCACACGTGGGATTTTAGTGTATCTTAGAGCTGAAATAATTAGTGGGTTGATTTATTGATCAATTAAACTTCACTTTACGTTTGAACAATTCAGGTCCATTTTAAGAGCAAAAATCTGAAACCAATTAGCTCGAATGGCCAGGAAGGTGGGCAAACACAGGGGAAATGACTTGTATAATATTATGCAATTATGAAGTAAAAATAAACATTAAATTTGTGTAAAAAGACCCTGACGCTTTAGACAATAGATAGATGTGTATGTAATGTGTGTGCTCATCAGGGTGAAAGGTGAAACTCACTTGTCCCTCCATCGTGGTGATCTGCTGTTTTCTAAGCATTGTATCATTATAAACTGTGCAGAAAAAAAATGTAATGAGCAAATTAACCCTAACCCTAACCTGCACATTAACTGGTAAAAAGAACAATCATTTGTTGCAGCCCTAAAATATTCTGTTCAAATGAAGTCTGATGTTGCTCGTGGGTTTTCATCATGATTATCCGAAAGCAAAAGCTACTAAATGCAAAAGTAGCTTAAGAAACCTGCATAAAATTAGCCTATTACCCAAAGACGGCACTAAAGCTTTAATAATGAATTTCTTCAGATGAAAAAATTACAAAGAAAAATGGGTCCAGACTTTGACTGGAACTTTGTACCAGCATTTCGAATATATATGTGGACTACGTGTCACTAAGGACAGCTATGGTTGGGCCTCAATTTGAGTGCATTTGTATAAAAGCCTGTAGATGCAAATAAGTCATTCTCTCTGGATTCACTTAAGCAGCTTACTGCCAACTGGATGAATGGGGAAGGGGAGGGGGGACCTGCAAGTGAGTTGAGTGAAATATTATTTATTTTAAAACCACATTCCTTATAAATATTTAAAATCCATTATTTTAAGCATTGCCTTTGATTGACAAATTTGAATTTCAATTCTAATGTAGCATCAGGACAAGACTCAAAGCTTCTTGCTGTTCCAGAAGACCAGGGTTTAGTGACTGCTACAATAAGCCTGAGAAAAAAGATCCAGCTGCTGTAATGTGTTACTTATCTCCTCTTACCTTCCACTTGTCCTCTGTTCTGTTGGTCCTTCTGTGTTGGATCCAGCTGAGCTGCGTGGCCCTGCACTTTACATCAAGTTACTGTTGAGTGCAAGGTCCTGAGCTATTTTAGTCATCAGGAGAGCCAGTGGAGGGTCCTGACTCGCACACGGCAGACGTGTTCATAGGCACAAAACAAGCACACAACACAGCAATAAGCACAGATGTAAACCAGCAGCAGCAGCTCGCTCCGTGTTTTTCCATCATTAAACTATCAAGTGACACATTTGATATCCATATTGGCAAATAAATGCAGAATTTATGCTTCTAGTTTCGGTCTTAAGTTCACTCCCTCAGCTGGAAACCTTCTGAACCGTCTGAAATCTCTTTGCTAATCGTTTCCGATTTGCTGCTTTTAGTTTTTTATTTTCTGTCAGTGCACGAATTTGTTCATGGCCTGCACTTCGTCTTGCTCCTGTCTACGCTGCACTAGCATGCTGAACTGCCTCTGGCTGCGTGGTCGCTGTATTTCTGATTAGATTTGGAGACTATTTTTGTCGGCACACTCTCCTGCGTTTGGATGGGTGAAATTTAAGTGTATAAGTTGATGCGTTGTGATGCAAAACACTCTTTCAGTTGATTACATCCGTGACCTGGAGTCAGCTGACGGTAGAGCGGGGCAGGGGTCTGTCACAGGTTCAGCCATTCACCATTCACACTAATTTTAGACCCTCCAGTGAATCCAAACATGCACATCTTTGGACTGGAAGGAATCCACACAGGGAGAACATACCAACTCCAAACACAAAGCCCTGGGGTTCAAACCCAGAACCTTCTTGCCGCGAGGCAAGCTGTGCATGAGATAAGATCTCAAGCTATGGAAACATGGGACAGATGGATAATGTGCATGACGTGATGTTCATCCATCATTTCTTTTAATTGTATTTTCCTTTTTCCTCATTCCTCCTTTTTAATAAAAGGATCTGGTGTTTCAGGTTGGTGTCAGCTGTGTAGCTTGGATGGTTTTGATTTTGATTTACTTCCCACATGCTCAGTTGCATCTTTGTTGTGTGTTTGAACTCAGATTTGTCACTTTTGGTCCCAATTGGGTCTTTCTGAAGGTTTGAATGGAGAAAATCACCATGACATTGTTTGAATTGATCGTGAAGAATTTCAGAATCAAAGGCCAAGCTGAGGTCAGGATCATATAGACACAGTGTACTGTCGTATGATACACCCTCACAAATGAGCATCTAAAGCAAAAGTGTGTGCTTGGTGTCCCTTTAAAATGTTGATATTATTGTGAATAATTGATTTTGTGTCACTGGACTAGTACATTAATCCATATCTCTGCTCTACGTGTTGGTAAACTCACATGCCCTATTTTCATTTTAATTGTTCCAGCCTGTATGAAAATATCTAAATATTACTTAAAAGAATTTCTTCTTCTTAGTTTTTGTTTTCTCTCCATGGGCTCACATGGTTCGAGTCCTTCTTAAAGGTATAACTAATATCCTGTTTAAAATGTACCCGTAATAAATGTGCCTACTCGCACTTTGTCTTGTGTTAAAGAACATTTTTATCCTGACCCTTATGCATACACATATGCACTTAACCTGATGACAGCGACTCTGTTCAAATTTACTCCACTGCAGCGGTGGAGACAGTAACTAGCTGTGACTGACGCTGCTCTGTTTTTCAAGGTCATAGCTGTGTGTGTGTTGGCGTGGATGGATGAGCCTGTGTGTGTCTTCCCATTTAAGAGCTGAACAGTGAGATAGCTAACCTTGGCCAAGCACATAGAGCTTCATTGTCTTTACCGACAACCCTTCAGCTCTTGACAGGGCTCAGTCTTTGACCTTTTTGGCTACAGAGCTTCATTTGTGGCCACCAAGCAATATAATACAGCAGAGCACCATCAAAGCAGAAGAAAAAAAAGTGGCCATCAGCATCGCACCACGCCAGAGGTATCATCTGATACTCCTCTGTGCTCCCACAGCCCTGCTGCAATCAATTCTTGCCATGAAGAGGCCTTTAATAAAGGCCAGTAGCTGTGGTATGTAATGTGAGCTGCATTCAGAGCCAGGTGACGGGACAGATATGACTGTACAGCAGGATAGTGCTGACGGGAAGACAGCTGGCAAGCTGAAGGAGGAGATTTGGCGCCTGTGACTGTTGTGTCTGCTCATTGTTGTAAAGTCAGGGGACCTCAGATACCTATTTAGTTTCAGACAATGAAAAATATAACTGGGGTGAAATTTGACTATTTCTCTGTTCAGTGAATTAATATTCGACTCAATCAGGCTGCAAGTTTGATATGCACTTGAAAGCTCAACTTTATTTATTTATCCTTTTATTAAATGAGAGAGGGTTTCAGAGGTAATCTGCTTTTGACTCTTGCTCTCTAATCTGCTGTGACGGTGTAATGCAGAGTGTTTACACACAGTCATGAGTGGCAGATTGTCAAACAAGAGTAATTCAGAGATGTGGTTTGTTGGCATCACAATTAGCTGATTATACCCGCCTGCTCATTGTAATATGAGGTTTGTATCACAACAGCCACTTGTGGGTTTGTTACCTAGCAATCTTACTCTTGATGGAGGATCTGCTTTTCAGATGTGTTGCACAGATTGTGTGATTTCATTGATCTGTTTAAGTATTTCATTTCTATGTGCTGAACCAGGTAGTCCTTTTCTGCTCTGCAGCCTCAGTGCACCAGTTCTCCACTGGAGCAGAACAAAAACCACCATCGTCAGGTCTGATTGCTTGTGACACAATTTGCGCACAGAGGACAGTGTTTTACTTCAGAAGAGTAGCAGCGAGCGGGCAAACATCAGTAGGGAAGTGTCAAAGGGAGGAAAAGATAAAAATCACAGCTTCCAGTCAGGACTTTCTGAATGAAATCAGAGCAGAAAGTGGATGCAGACGCAACGTGAAGCCAGAGCTGAAACTTAGTTTGGCGACTGGTTTGAACGGGCCTCTTCTTAATTAAGATATTGTAGAATATGCTGAATAATCTGTCATATTTTTTTGTTGTCAGCTGTTTCTTTTTAAGTTCTCGTGTCCCCAGCTCAGATGTCATTGGACTTCATGCAATGATGGATCAGACACAGAGAAACACAACGAAATTGTCACGGGAAGATTAGTTGGGAAGAAAAGACAGGTTTGCCTCATCCTGGTCTTGAATGTAAATTGGACAGACTTTGACGCAGACTCATAAATTTGAAATAAAATGTAGATTTTTCCAGAAATCTCCTGCTTTGCTTTGGAAATAGCCATAAATTGTGAATACATCCACATTCAACAGTGTTTTAAAAGGTCACACAGCTGTTGATGGACACTGTTGGCTGCTGTTGACTTTTTAACTCGGGGGACCTGGTCTGCAGGGTTTTCCTGGCTGACGTTCAGGAAATGCTGAAATAATCTCGAAGGCCCTGAAAATAATATGAAGGTTAAAATGTGTATTTATAGCATCTTTTTTCCATTTCTGCATTCAGTGTTGGTCCTTGTTCTCTTTTTGTGTTTGAGTGGTGGCCCTTATCCAGTAAAGGCAGCTCGTCCTCGCTTCGGACGTGGCATTCTTGTCTGAAATCCTCCTGAAGGCCGACTCAGGCTTCCAGACTGACCCCAGCTGTGTGGTGCTGTGTCTGGGGGCCACAGGGGCCAGACTACAGCCTGCCTTTGTTCTGGTGGTGTGGCCAGCAGACCTGCTGCTGCAGAAGCAGCTTAGCAGACCCCCACCTCCTTCACCAGATGGTTCCCATCCAGATGTCCCCCCCCCACCCCTTCTGCTCCTAACCAGGCCCTCAGGGACACGACCTGTCTCCTGTGGCTGATAGATGGCTCCAGGTAGTGCCTCTGGTTTGAAAAGTGTACATTCAAAGGGCCTGTGTGAATGTGTGTGTCTGTGATTCTTTGTGTGTGTGTAGATCTTGAGAGGCTGCCCAGTGCCCTGATCCAGCACAACATAGCCTTGGATTGGAGACAGCTACTCGCTTTAAAGCTTTAAATCCTGGGCATATGGACGCAGTTACTATTCAGTAGCAGTACGGCCACTCTGGGTGAACGCACTGAACCTGACAAGCCAAATGAGAGCTGTGTCCATTTTCTGGGTCAAGGTTGGCGGTTGGGCACCTTCGCCCAGGGCATGATTGCATGTTAGGGAAGCAGCTTGAATGAGGGCAACACGACTCTGCCCTGTGTGTGTGGGTGTGCCTGTCAGAAAGCATTTGCAGTTAGCTCTCCTAGCCACAGGAGCCGAGTGTGTCCTCAGTCTTTAAATCACAATGAGACATCCAAAAGCTCTCTGCCATCACGATTTGTCTCTGCTGACGACAGGCTGCTTCTCCTGCACAGCACCTTCCACTGCGGTCCTGCACATATTAGCTTTTAGTCTTCTTTTGCAAATGCTGGAATTTTAATGTGCCTGTGCTAAAAGAGCAACTCCCTCTTCATTTACAAGCTCAGGTATCACGGTGAGATGGACCACCTTTGTATTCTTGCATCACTTCCTGCACTGACAGATTTGGTGCATTGTCTTTCTAAAGTTCGTTTCAATTCTAGCTCTTCCCCAGTAGCAGCAAGTGTTCTGTCGTTACATATGGTTTAACAATAGCCGCTTCCTTTACCTCCAAGGGCTGAGCGCTGGCGAGCTATCATGGGTGAGCATTGGCTGATCACGTAGCCCACCCCAGGCCCTCCATGTTCCTGTTAGCACTTCCATCTCTATTATCTGTGTCCTCTGCGCAGTGAGAATTCTTCAATGCACTCCCAACATCTGTTCGCTAGATTATGTCCATCTCCCTCTCATTCTGACTTTCTCTGGAGCGTTCCCGCTTTCCTCTCTCAGGAAGCTCACCAAAATGTGCGTTCATCCCTGTGGACAGCTGTACACAGTGCACTCAAGTGATCCGTGCACGTACAGTTGACCTGGACGAGGTTCAGTGTGATAACAGTGTCCAAGTTTTCCGCTCTCACTTTCCATAGCCCAGGAATTCAACTTCTGCTATTTTCTTTGTTTGAACTTCTTAATCTGTGACTCTTACTCATCTCGTGTCCAATAATATCACTTTGTCTCTCTTAATCATTCTCTTGTGTATTTTCATTGTTAATAGTTTCCAAAAAAAAAAACAACACAGTTGAAATTTTCTGTTCAAGTCCTCACTGATGCCATTATTTGTTTGACAAAAGAGTTTATTTCATCGTAGAATCATGAACATAGATCTATATTTAGATTTGAACTGAATCTATAATATACTTTGTGACATCACAAAATTGCCACTGTCCTGACAGCTGGTTTTAAAGCTCAGTTTCTGCTTTGAGCATTTCTCTGTGGACGGGGTCCATCCAGACTTTCACAATATTAATGATCAGATCAATACTCACAGACCACATGGACATCTACTTTCAGACTATATGGAACTTTTAACAAGGCTTCAACTAACCGCAACATTAAACTGAGATTAATTATGATTCTATTAGGAGACACTGAATCTGGATAAAACCTGACTGCGGTTACATAGGAACACCCTCTGATTCTTATATAGGCCTTTAGATGTGGCCTGTGTGTAATTACAGTTTTAAAATGTACACTAAGGGTCACATACACGCTTCTTTCGTGGTGAGCTGATGCAGCAACACTGCTCTCTGTGTGAGTGTCATCATCTGAAATCTGAGTTAAAAGAAAATCCATCACTGCATCAAAGCAAACTGATTTTACAGTTTTACTTATTTCAGCATGAATGCCAGTTGAAATTGACTTTGCAGGAGATTTGGATTTCACAACTTTAATGTAATAAAATGTCTTTTTCTTTTGTGAGGTGACCTTGAATAAATCTAATATTATTTGAAAATAGTGTCCAATCTCAGCATTTGTTATTGGAAGTGGTATAAGGAAGCCATATTTCTCATCATCATCATCTTCTTGTTGACTCCTTTGACATGACCCTGCCCACCAGATTTAGTAAAAGGCTTACGACAGGAAATTGATAGCCCAAACGTCCCTGATTCAATCTGAGCCTGTTTACGTAGTGTCACAGCAATCAAACCCAGATGAGATTACAGACATTAGGAGTCTTAGTTGGACAAGAGGCCATCTGGGCTGATGGGAACAATTTAGCAAAGTGGATCAACATTAGTGATCACGTCAGTTTGAGCCAATAAAGAGTCATGAATCAAGTTTGGAACTAAAAAGACCAGGTCATCTGTTTTAATTTGGATACTAGTATCTGAATTTTTATCCAGAAAAGACACTTTAAATCCTTTAAATTTAAATTTAAGTCTGTCCTTTATTCTGCTCACACAAAAGAACTGGCATGTTACTCTTTACCTTTTCTGTCTGAGCTCAGCGCTTATGATCCATCAAATCACAAGTTATTTTCACAAGAAAACAAATTCAGCTTTTGTTTTTTGGCTTCTGGAAAGGTTTGCCTCACGATAATTGGTAGCCTCTGTGCTAAACTGCAAGGCAATGGGAATGCTTAGACCTGACATCAGAACAGAGATTATGTAAAATAACATTTGACATGCATCACATCTGGCAGTTTAAATCCATGCCTCTATATGACACTTTAAAACTAAAGGCAAGGCAGCTGAGCACTAATGCTGTACAATAAATTTACGTTTCAGTTTGTACCTTTACTCTCTGCTTGTGAAGGACAAATGTAAGCATAAGATGTGATTAGAAACCAGCATTATGTATTTGCAGCTTTCCTTTCCTCAATAACTTAGCACAGTGTCCACTCACCACAAGAATCATGGACGTTATAAAGAGTTGTTTCAGAACGAGCTTGAAAATATTTAATCTGCAAGCTAAAACTGGAGGCATTTTCCTGGGGCAATTTATACTCCCCACTTCTGCTATGACCTGAGGAGCCAGTGGCCCCTGAAACCACAGGCCACGGCTGACATGATGAAGGCTCCTGCTGTATTAGATAAGAGACGGTTTGGGCAGCAGTGAAGTCTGTGAAAAAGGATGTACTTTCTGGTGGCTGATGTGTCTTTGTGATGAGACGACTCCCCCCCCCGTCGTGTTGTTAGATCTCTGCTCATTCTTATTCATGGCACATCTGCAGTAATTACCCTAAATCCCTCCACTAACACTCTGTTGCTTTTTTTTTTAATCATGTCACGCTTTCTTCATTCGTGAATTTGTCACCAGTGTAAAAACCCATGAGATGAGATGGTCTCAACATGTAATCTGACCATTGAGCATGTTTAGTCAGGTGTTATTATTACTTATGTCGCCTGCAGCTTTTGTTAAGTCTCTGATAGCAATCTCATTGACAGTGTTTCTATAATTCTATTTTGAGATAGATAGATTTATTTATTTGTTTGTTTAAATCACTGGACAACGATGCATTCAATAAAGAGTTAGCTCATCAACTTTAGTTGCCACACAGGTAGCTTTGGCTTCATTTGTCCAGATTTTTATGACAACATGTCATGCTTAAAAGGTTGATTATGTGTATGGCTCTAGAACTGAAAAACACTTTCTGTCTTAAAGCAATTTTCTCATTATTGTTTATCACTGACTCAGTGGGTGATGTTCTGCATTGCTTAGTTAGTGACCACTGGTTATCTGGTTTTCTAGTCCAACATACAGGATAGGATCATTTTCTGTCTACATTCAGACAGCACTAGAAATGGGACTATAGACCGTACAGTCAGTGACAAAGCCTTAGTTTAGCATGGTAGCATGCTAGCAGTTGCTGATTATAAGTGAAGTGAAGCATGTTAGCAAAGTTCACTGCTACACACAAAGAGAAAACTCCTCCCACTGTAACACACATCCAATGCACACTTTTATGCTGCTGTTCATTTTGCAGCTTCTGCAGCGTTCACCCCAAAGCTATCTTTCTATTGCTGCTGTCAGCAAATCCGATGCCCCACCCACTACCCAACATCTAGCAGAAGGTCCTGACTCCATCCTTCATGGAAATTAAATATGAAGCTGAATTTAATGTTTCCTTGTGGGAATCTACAGCCTAGACAGCAAACATTAATGCTGTGAATAATCATTTACTTAACCATGTTTTCCATGGTGAGGCTCATGGAAGAGTCAGTAGTTTTGCAGATGAAAGTTATATGTCCTGTGGGGAACCCATACCAGGCACAAAATGGAGCGGATTTCATGAACCTGTTATGGTGACGAGAAAAAGTCCAGAGATGACTAAAATGTTTAGGATAGATCATCTGCTGACAATATATGTCTTCAAATTCCATCTAGCACTTCATATCAGTCAAGGCCAAAGCTGTGGACCGACAGATGTGTTCCCATTAGCGGGGCTATCAGAGGATTTCCGGTGGGTAAAGACAGAGCAGGAACTGCAGGTTGTTGAAGTTGTGTGTTGGTATCATACCTTCTGCACTCTCGCCTCAGTGGGATTTGGCTCAGCTGCTGTAGGGGCGGAGAAATAGTCATGCAATCAGATTGGCGTGGAGTCATTACCAGATGTGTCTGTCCAGCTCTTACTGGTTTATCGTTTTATTCTATGTTTTTGAGTTTCTCTATATCTGAATCACTTGAAATACATCCAATAAAAGTCCTAATCACTATCTGTGTGTCTTTGTGCACTTTCACAAAAACAAACTTTAGAAATGCAGCACCTGAACAAGAAGCCTCCTCCGTCAGGTTTCAACAGGTCTGTGTAGAAATGCATTTGAGCAAAGCAGAAAAGAGGACCCCCTTCCTCCTCCCTCAACCTTCACAGTGAGAGCAAAGAGGGCCATTGTGGATGAATGGATGCTGCACTGTGTTTAACTGGGTTGGTGAAAGAGAAGGCAGGAGGAAGTTTGAACATGTTCCATGTTTCTTATTGTAATTTACACACGTATGTACATCTGTTTGTGTGTGCTGGTGGCAGCCCTCTGGTCTTTCCTACTGGATATTGGCTATTTACATCCCTCCTTTCATGTTGTTTTCCCTCACGGCAGCCTCTTCTGCACTTTGCTTTACTCTCTTTCTCTTCCTGTGCAGGAAGCATTAAGTCTCCATTGCTGTTGAAGATTTATAGTGGTTGCTCTTCTATATATTTCAGCCGTGTGATTGACTGATTGACTGTCCACCTGTCCAGGCTCTACCCCGCCCCGACCCAGTGTCTGCTGGGATTGGTGAGCCTGTAAGGATAAGCAGTGTAGCTAAATGATGGATTGATGGATAATTATTTGCTGTGTTTTGCTAAGTGCTCTATATTTGTTCAGTTCTGATCTGTGTCCTGCTCTCTCCTGGTGCAATGACCTGATTTCCCTCTTGGGAATCATTAAAGTTTCATTTAATCTGACAGACCAGGCTAGCCCTGTTCAGTAGTGCTCCTGCTGCCGTGACGTGTGGTCCCATAGGCTGTTGCTTGTGCAGTCATCCCAAGAAAGATGTGTGTTGGCCTTCCTGCTGCTTCATGTGGAAAAGGCTTTAAGCTGCTCGAGGCTTTGAAAAGAGATCAGCATTAGGTGATACATTATGATGATGATCTTAATATTATAACAAGATATAGATTCATCTTGACTGATACCTGCCAGGAGTTCAAAATTCCAACAGGTGTTTTGGATCTTTCCTCCACCTGCAGCAGAGATGTACATGTGTTTAACTGGCCACTCCTGTCTTATCTTTTTTTAAAAGATAAATTCTTGGAACATATTATTTTATTTAAATTGAAGCAATAAGCAGACTAGCTGACTGTTAGAACAAACGGTTTATGTAATAACAACTTGCTTGTTTTGATCTTGTTGTGACCTGAAAGCTGTGTTTCAGGTCTGCCCACAGTGTTGTGAGACTCCAGTTTGTAATTTGGCCATGCCCATCTTGGTTTTTGGAAACCAGAAGAAACCATAATTGGAGGGGAAGGTGGGTGAGAAGGAAGGAGGGGTTGATTTGACCTGCTCTGTACTCTATCCTGATTGTCAGTCACACTGTAGCCATGCCCCCAATATAGCCCCTGCTCTATGGACAGTTTTCCTGTAACTGACACCGTCATGTAAAAGAAAGGGAACATCATGTTGTTTTGAAGACCTGAAAGTAGAGACCGTGTTCACTGAGGTAATAAATCAAGTGAGGACTAGGGCCATTTCTCCCTTGATTTCAACACAATTTGAATTCTCTTCACTACTTGCGTAGTTGCCCCCCAATTTAGTTGGCAAATTTTGATCTCCAACCCTCGAGTGACAGCGCCAACATGTCCTCAAACACTGTCCTGGATGAGAGGTTCTGACTGCTGGAAGTGGTGGGTAAAACCACAATGGTGGCCCAATTCTCCTGTATCACTGTCTTCTTCCTGACGCAACAGGCCTGCACAGAGAAGATGAAAGCGCTCTGTTGCCTCACCTTTATCGTCTCTACATCCCACCCACTACAGCACCGTGGGCACGTGGCACACATGGGAGGAGGAGGTTATATCAAAAGAAAGGGGGGCAGGATAACAGGGGGAAAGGAAAAGGCTGAAATCCTAGTTTAAATAATGGAAAGAGAGTCAGAGAGTCTCTTTCAAGTGTGAGCTCCCAGGTGTCCCAGTTTCTGCGGTTTAGGGAAATTTTGTCGAGGCTGGCAATGGCAGCAGATTTTGCTCCAGTAGAAGGTTGTAACTGCCCCCTTCCATGGAGGTAAATCCTCCTGCGGGTGACCTTATAAACAAAAGGCACAAAGAAGAGTGTCTGAGTGCCCTCGGAGCCTTGACTTCCGTCCCTTTAAGGTGTTTAACAGGCCAAGTCTGCTGCAGTCTGAGCTGTTTATCACTTCCTCCCAGTAAACACAAAGCAATCCCTGCTTCATCCTAACAACTGCAGCACTCGTGGGGCAGAGGTCAAGGAAGATGACAGAGCAGTTTCTTTCAGGTTGGTCACTAACCAAGATGAGCAACTTGTTCATTCCACTTATATAAACCTGACGCAAGTCTCTAAACACTTAAATGCTCTGTCTCTGTCAAAATGATTTGTGTTGTTAGCCTTATGGGGACATTGGTATCGAACAAGTCCTGTAAAAAGCAAATGAGACGCTCAGGACCTGACATGTGTCCAACTGACTACTGAGTTGTTGTAGATCTACATTATAAAAAAAAAGAATGGACATTTGTTTATCTGACTTGGAGATATTTTGGGGAATATTCACTGGCATGTGGCGAGGACAGATGTTTCTGGGATTTATGTGCCTCTATGCAGTTGCAATATAATATTTGACCACTGCTTTTACACCCCAGGTGTCACTGCGCTCTCTAACCTAATTTTATTGGATTTCTTTATTTAAATTCTCTCATTTGTTGCAAACTGTAAATGACGTCAGCATGGTCAAAAGAAATTGAACAGTCGTAAAATAGACTTGAAAACTTTAGGTGGAGGGGGTTGTTGTGTGTTTTCACCTTCACATGTTATAACCTGCTCAGTGTAGCTTCATAATAGTAAATCTTTTTAAATGGAAATAGATATTTTTGGGGAACATATACAAGTAGTGAATATTATAATTTAGTTTGAGCCTGAGGACCTAGTGTCGATATGCATCGGCCTGTTTTGTGCATAATGCCTGAAGATTAGTTTAATGCATTTTCCACCTTTAGACAGAGTGCATTTTTCTTGGACATTGACATCATCCCCAAGGACTGATGTCATACAAGACATCCAAGATTTAGTTTATATTTATGTGACACTGCATGATGTGTGATTACTGCATCTTCTCTTTGGGCTGTTGACCAATGCCTTTTGTCTTTTTTTTCCAACCTCCAGGAAAATCATGTTGACATTCTGTTGATTGTCTTTTTTCTGTTTTGTGTGTTCCCATGCGTTGGAAGAATGGTGGCATCTTGTCACCATCAGCTCTCTGACGCTCATCTCATAATGTTCACACCTTTTTCTGTGTTGAAGTGAACATAAATGTGCTGCTGCTGTCTCTGCACCGCCGTGAAGGGTCTTAGTTAACAGCAGTTTGGATGATCCTGTGGCAGAGCTGCTGTATTACTGTTAAACATGGGCTTCTTCTGAATGAACACTGAGTTTGTTGTGGGATTATATTTGGTGTGCCTCCAGTGGCCCGTTGTAATGTTCACGTTGCCGCTTTGCATTTTTGTGGCATTGTTGGCCACCCCTGATGTAAAAATAGAGTGTGTTCCTTCTACTGGTGTATGAAGTCTGAAACTTGTCGAGTCAGAGAAGAAGAAAAGAGAGAGAGAAGAGAATGGGGGCAAAGGTCACAAAGCTAAGAAACAGTGCAGAACGAATGCAGCCAAAAGAGGGAAATGAAAGAAGGAAATGGAGAGGGGTAGAGATGTATTATTAAAAAGTAGCGATAAAAGAAGAAAGAAGGCCTATTTGGTTTCCAGAGAAAGCTCCATTTAATTCAAGATACAAAAACGAAAACAGTGCCATCTCAGGGGAATATCAAAGGGCCTCGCTTGAGGTGGCTTCACCTCCTTCTGATGTTTCTTTCCCCTGCCAGATACAGATAAGGCGGGGGGGAACTGCCATGCTCCTTTATTGAATTAATTTGCCAAATCCACTGTTCGTACAGAGCTCTGATTCAACTTCCTCTCTCCTCCTTCCCCTGGCACTTTGGTAACACAATACCCCATCCGCAGCACAAGCTCAGAGATCTGATTAGAATTCCATGAGTCCTGATGTTTCAGCTCTCAAGCCAGTTCTGGACAGCAAAGCAACTGAGGTGAAGCTGGAGGCTTTTATTGTATTTTGGATAAGGTGGACATGAGAATGGATAGAGTGCAAACTGGATGTGCTCGGCCAAAACTGCTGTAAATCCACCATGAATTTGAAAAGTTGCCTCCAGAAAAGGCTGACCTGAATGTGGCAAGCCTCTCAGCTTAAAGTCTTATAGTCTTCAGCCTTTTCAAATGTTTCCTCCACTGTGACAAGGGATGATCAGATTAAATTGACACAAACCTTGCTGTCTGTATCTAATACTGATCCATCATGAGCTCATCTCTCTTTTTTTCTCCAAACTGGAAGCCACCTTAATGCTTGCAACTCACTTTTTAGCACCGCAGAAATCCCTGGGGATTGATAGTGTACCACTGTATTTCTCTGAGATCCACTAAAACTGAATGACATGGAATCAAAAACTACCAATTATTGGATGAATACTGATCAGACAGATTAGCCTGGACAGCCTTTAGCTTGAAATACTGGTTAGATATGAAGTCAAGATTCAAGAAGTCCAGCTTCATTGGGAGATAAATGAAGTTTTGAGGCCTTTGAAACATTAAATTTTGGCCTTCACTGTTGAGTCTGTGTCAAGCCTCCTACTTTCCACTGTGTCACATCGACCTTCAAATGAATGGTGGGTACGTCTTTTTACATTGGAGTCACATTGGGGAGAATGGAAGAAAAGAAGAAATGAATAGGTCAAAATGCCTTGCTCAAGCGCAACTTGTTTAGGGAAGTGAGGGTCACCAGTTCGGTTGGCTGTGGTTCTCCTAATCTGAAGGTTGGCTGGTTGGTTAGATCCTTGGCAGCTCCCATCAAAGTGTTGAAAAGTCCTGGGGAAAGAGACCCCACATTTCTACAGAGGCTGGAATGTGGCAATTATCAGAATCTGAAGAAAACAAGTGCTGTCCATTCATTAATGAACAGACTGATTGGGATTTAAACCTTCAACTACCCATATAGAGCCCTACTGGTTTAAAAATTTGGGAAAATGTTAATGCAACAGCTACAAGTATTTCTCAATCGTACCAAAGCAAACACCAACTGTCAAAAGATTGGAAACATATCAGCTTAGATGATGCATACATCCGTCCCTGAAGTGAAAATTGAATTTATTATACTATTATCAGCTCTTTTTTTAGCTCACATTGACTCCCATCCAGCTCCTTTATTTTTACATTCAACTTGATCATCAACTTCGTGCTTTTATTGGCTGGACACAACGGCCTCATTCATCTGCGCTATCACCAAACTGCCGGGTGAGAACTAACCTGAGAACAGTTACATAAAAGTATAACTGGAGACGCTGCTCGTTTTCAGTCACATTCATCCTTTACGATAGAAAGTGCGTATCACAGAGCGGAGAAAATTTCTTCTTTATCGTCCGTCAGGTCAGTGAGACAATGCTGAACAAGGGAGGGGCATTTCAATATGGCTGCCACAGCAGAGTGATGTGATTCTGAGGTTCTGTGGGGATGAGGTTTCAGCTCACAGCTGGAGATAAAGCAAGAGGCATTTCAGACACAAGCAGCCTGATGTGATTGACTATGTCTGTTGTTCTCCTTTGTCTTATAACATGGCAACACATGTCGCTTTGTCATTTGTCTTGTCTTTGCTGTGGGACTTCATCATTCATTACATGATTTCTCATCATTTTGCCAGCTGTCACTCATATAATATCGTACACGCTGTGCCGATGAAGAAAGAAGGTCTTGGGTTACATTTGGCTCTTTAGAGCAGAGACAGGAAGTACAGCAGAGGGAAATGTCAAGCAATGAGAGCTGGAAAAAAAGGAAGTGGTCAATAATATGTAGCAGGCACTTTTGAGCAAACTATATTTCTAAAGTAAATGATTTTGGAGATACAAAGTCAGGCCTGTGTTCCTCAGGTTCAGTTGTGTACTATATTTTCCTGAATATGTTTGTGATTCGGTTTTGAGTACATTTTTATGTGCTGAACAAAGATATAGCTTAAAAGCTGAAATTCGTTTGTGTATGGTGTAAACATTATACATAGAGAAGCTACATCATGTGTAAGTTCAGCTATTGCTACAAAGCAGTATTGTGTATTTACAACAGTAGAATAAATTGTACATTGATGTTAACAACAGATTTCCGTACACTTGTCACTGTCTCCAAATTCATTCATATTGACGTTAACATGCTAATCGGCTCACCCTGAGTCGTGTTGTGACTTCTTGATCGCTGCAGTCCCTGCAGCATTGGGCATAGCGCTGCTCAGTGTATCCATAGTGTGTCATGACCAACAATGGCCCAAGATCCTCCCCCTTACTGAGCATCAGAGACAATGTACAAATAACATAACAACCTCATTTTTCTTCAGTATATATTCACTTTGATTGGGGTATGCAGTGTGACTCACGCTGGATAAAGAATTTAAGATGAAATAAAAAGGAACAATGAGCTTCTAAGAGCGGAAACGCCTGAGGTTGCAAGCGGTGTCCTTCATCCTGCAAAACCCCCAGTAAACAAAGCACAAGCATGTACACACGAAATGAAAAATCGAAGCGTACTCGCCTTCGCTTACAGCAACAAAAGTGGCATCTTGTGCGTCTAAAGTGTCATGGCTTTACAGTGGCAGTTTGACCCTGTGTCATTTTTTTCCCGTTTCATCGACAAGTTACTTCAGATTCATTTTCATATACTGTTTTACAAATCCGACAGTCAGAGATGTTAAAGTACCATCAGAGACAACTGTTAGAAAATCTACACATCTGCAAAGCTGAAACCAGCAAATATCATTTCCACACAAAACTTCATCTGCAACTATTTTGCAAAAAGTCATTTAAACAAGGCTGGACATATCTAAATTAGCTCCAAGTAAATGTACCTACTACTATCTGTCAGTACAGTGAGATCCATTCAGTCAACACTCACTCATGCTGAAAAGTCCAAGTGAAACAGTTGTCCAAATATACTTACACAACTACACTGTGTACTGTACACAGACACGAGCCACTCAGTGTGTCTCTCCCACTGATACCTTAAATTAATCATCTCTCACTGTGGCACACACACATCAGCTTGTAGGAGTCCAGCTCCAGAGGGATTAACACCTCAGTTCACTCAGTTGTGGGATTTTCCCACACCACCTCACGTGCTGAGTTACATATTCAGTACCGCCAGCTCCGAGCGTACTCCCAGGAACTGTCAAGATATGCCAGTCGAGGAGAATCTGTGGTTTGTCAGAGAGCTGGAATGAAGCAAAGGCGGTTTGGGGTCGATCAGGCAGCTCAATGTTTGTTGAAAGGTGTATATTTTTCTTTGCAGGCAGATCTTCTGAGAGATTGTGGAAGAGGTGGAAACACATATTCACACACACAGAGGTTCCTAACAGCTACTTTGGCAGAGACAGTGTAATAATTTAGTTTTTAATAAATGTCCAGCTCAGGAGATGGGGTCGCATAGTTCATTGTTAACTTCTGTGTCTCCGTCCAGATGTCAGTATGAAAGTGTAGACTGGGGGTGTGTGGTCGATGGCTCTGTCCCTGTCCGAGACACGGCATACGGGCAGGAAGAGGATTTATGAGGCAGTGTGTTACGGTGATGGCTTTATGTTGGAGATGGTTTAAAGCAACAGAGCGAACAAAACAGCAGCACAAGTCGCCATGGGTATCAAAAACCTGCACTGACTGTGTTGATCAGAGTTCAGGCCTCTCACCTGCTCCACTGTCTTGCATCTGATGGAGCTTGGTTTCACTCTGCCTCTTTCCCTTCCCTCCTCTTGGTGCCTGTCTCCCTGCTCTCCTCCTCTCTCCTCTGTCTTTGTCTCTCCCTCCCCCCTCCTCACTGGCGGTAGTGGAGGGTCTGTTGACAGTCCTGTGCACTGGAAGGTGGCTTTTATTGAGCCTGTGTGTTCAGCCCTTCCTGAAGCCAATGGGATCCAGATGTGGACCAGCACTCTAGTGACAACAGCCATTTATGGAGAGAGAGAGAGAATGCGTCTGTGTAAGCCAGTGTGAGAAAGATGTGAGTTGTCATCCTCTCCACGTGCTCTGCATTGTTCGTCAGCACACAGAGATGTGTTTGGTTGCGTCGGAGTCACCCTGCACTTTTCTGTTCATACTAAAGAATTTAACACATGAAACTCTCATACAGACAAAAAACCACAAGTCCACAGGTTTGAAAATAGAAGGGGCCACCGCTTCTTCTCGTAGTGCCCTTGAGCAAGACAGTGAACCGAGCATTCATTGTGATGAAGCAGTAGACAGTGTTTTTATTGTTGTGTTGTCTTATTGAAGCAACTCCAGGGGACATTTCAACATTGTTTTTCAAGGCTGTTTGAAGTTTAATACTGGGCTTCAGAGAAAATGTTAGAAACAGGTTCAACACATTGAGCAACACAAAACCACAAGCTCAGTCCAGGACTTTTGTTGCATGTTCTGAAAGTTGAAGTGAAATTTGATATATTGCTGTCTCGTTTTACATTTTGTGATGTTAACTATGAAGGTTGTACAGATGCTATTGTTGTAGTATTTATTCCAGTTTTTAAAAGAGCATTTTATCTTTTTCTCTGTATACAGGGGAACCAAATGTGTGAGACCACCTGCTCAACAAATGTCAAAATGATCATGTGTGATGTTTAAACTGGGCTGATCTATCATTCATGCATTATATGGTTTCATTGAGGAAAGCTCTGTATGGGGACAATGGGACAACGACCTGTCCCTCTGTTCTGTCGTTACGTTCAGTAACATCACACTAGCTAACCTAGCATGCTAACGTTAACAATTGCAGGTTATAGGTTTAGTGTTTATCATAGTTTGTTACATGCTTATATCAAAATATTTGCTAACAAAGCTGCTACTAATTATACACATTTCTGCAGCTCTAGTTAAATTACAATTCAGGTAGGTGGGATGTTAAAAGCACAAAAGTGTGTGTCTGTGTGCGTTTGCCATGTATTATCATGCATTTCTGGCTTCCTGGACCATACAAGTAGCCGGCATGACTTACTCTGCGCAGAAGTGTGTATACTCTTGTGTGTTCATGAGAAGTGTGCGTGTGTGTGTGAGCACCTGTTGGATGGACTACCCTGAAAAACCACAACACACAAGGATGAAGCGCTGCAGATGACTAATGCAGCACATTGATTCCGCAGCATCTTAGATACGCAGAGAAAGCCCCACTACAGCCTGGGAGTGGATTCACGAAGGATTCAGGATGGCTATGTGCTGAGAGATTAGGCCCTTGTTGTACAGCACAGTCTGAATCTGTGGAAAGTGGCAGCGTTTTCCTCTGAAGCCAAGACAAACAGCGACTACTTGTTTATTTTCTATTTCTTTATCGTGAATCTAATTTATTCGACATCTAAGTTTGAATGAGGATCACAAGGTGTTTTTCAACACTCTCTGTCCAACGTTAGGTTTATTAATGCTCACTTCAGTACAACACATATTCAGAGTACAGAGTATTTCTCACGGTACAGTTTTACAGTTTTGTACATATACAGGCCACACTTGTCGGAAATATGGGAGGAAATGGCACATGGCAGGAATTATGTTACACAGAAAGATTTCGCCTTTTCGCCAGATGGCTCGACTTTAACTGGAGAGCTGCATCATATGCATTGTTTTGTGTGTTTTTCATGATAAGGGTGTGTGCATGAAGCGCAAAATAAATGACTGATCTGAAGAATTTAGTGAGAGTGCGTTTAATTTAATTCGAACACTTTCATTGGTCCACTGTGACCTGTTGGGTAATTTCATTGGCCTGATGTGACGCTAAATGTATCGGCGGCATGAAGCTCGTTACCCGTAAAAATCCATAAATTAGCCGCATAGTGTGCGAAAAAAGTAGAGTCGTATAATCCGGAAATTACTGTAATCTTTTTTTATTTAGCATCCTTTTGCAGAACCACTGGTGGTTCCCCAGTTTTCAAACTGTCTTGTGGTCAAATTTACTGGTACTGGTAAGTACTGGGCATCTACTCAGCTGGGAGACGGTGACATGTCCAGCACCAGTCATTAGGCTGTGACATCCTCCTTGCCACGTGAAACCAAGCTTCGCCTCACTGTGTCACTTAGTAGCAGAGCAGTATTAGCCAATGACTCCAGTCACATGAAGAGGCATGAAGAAGCCAGCTGAGAGAGCTGAAACCAGATTCTGCAGATAACACTGACATAACAGTCCACGCAGCATTTTTTCCTTAAACTAGAGAAACTGCACTTGCACTGAAGTCCCAGGATCACTGTTTGATATTTACTTCTGTCAGTAAACTCATGAGGTCAGATTTAGATCACTACCACCCTTTGACCCACTCATTGATGAGTTATTTCTGCGTGTTTATCCGTCGAGTCTCATCTACCTTGTTTGTTAGCAAGGGCTAGTCACACCTCCACGGCAGACACTTAATAAGTGTCTCCTTCAGAGGCCGAGCTGTCAGCTGGGATCAGCACGGTATTTTTCGGATCTCAGCGTGAGGAGAAGTTGGTCTGAGTTTACTGTAGTGACAGAGTAAAGACAGACAGATATTCAGAGCATTGGAGGCTTTGGGGATGATTTTTCATCATTACTGCTCAAAAGACATTGAGGTTGTGCACATTTTGGATATGTGGGCGTTTTGTGAGGAACAAGCAGAACTTTATAGGGAGAAACACAAAGAAACTGCAATACCATAGAACAGACCTTAGGATTTCTCAGCTGTTCCAAATCCCTATGACAAAGTAAGATCATCACCTGCTGGAGCAAAACTAACTTCTAGAAGAAAAATACGAAAATGTTGCTGTCAGATTTTATTTTCATGAAACCAGACCAACCTCCCCAATATGAAATTATTTACAGAGAATTAACAATTCCCATCAAGACCAGAGTTTTTGTTACACTGAAAAAGTTCATCTTATATCGGGTCATGTAACGGTTAACATAAACCATAAATGAGGTCGTTTGTCATTTGGACAGATGTCACCATGTCACCCAGAAACAGGGATATACTTTAACATGAAGTTATCATTAATACAGTTGGTGCAAAAACAAAAACTGTAAACTGAAACAGACAAAACAGCAAGACTGTTCAACATGATTAGACACTCAGCCAAAAACAGGAAACATAAAACACACATAATTAGAGATAATTGGAAAAATGTTTATGTTTAAATGCCACACTGAATAAGACAGATTTAACATTCGATGAGGAAATAAAGAAAGGGTGGTGTTTGAGAAAGGCCTGGAGGGAAGTAATACTCTGGCTGTGTTGACTCATATTAGTCAAAGCCTACATTAATATTTGCATAAGTTCATTCCATATCAAAACACTGTATTAAATTTCTTTGTTTTTCCGACACCTAATCCCCCTCACCTCCTCTCCTCACGTGCTGGCTGTTACCGGGAGGCCCCTTCAGTGTGTGACCTGCCATGATTATGTAACTGCACTCCTCCTCTGTCCTCACCTCCTTTACCCTCCCTTCCTTCCTTTTTTCCTAGAAAGTAGATCTCATCCCGTGCGTCCATTGTAAAGGAAAGAAGACATCTGGGGAGTGAGATGTCTGACACAGAGAAGGTTTGGCAGTAAGTTGTAATGATGAGATGCAGTGAGAGTAAGATCTTTGCTGCCTTGACGTCATTAGTTTTGTTCTCAGTGACGATTTTGGGATACACCCACTCATGACTGTTGGTACACATTTGCATACTGTCAAATCAACTGGAGCACTTCCTGGAAAAGTTGGTGTTAAATGTGGACGTGAAGATTTGCTTTGTTGGGTTGGAGTTAGTTTTCAGGATAGATGATAGCGACACTTGAATTGTATTGCACTTTTAGTAACACCAATATATGTTTTCAGTGTAAATTTGCTATTATCTGAATATTGTCAGTGAAAATCACATTGGATGTTGACAGTTAGTGCACTTTAACACCGTGTTTTGGTGTAATTGAATACGTTGCTTTGATCTGCAGCAGCTTTGGCGATTGTACCAAATGCATGCAGCCTTGAAAATGTGAGAATGAAATAGCTTAAATAGCTACGATGTCTTTGTTGAATAATTGAAAGTCACTAATAGGTTGCTCAGTAATTATAGTTAGTTGCAGCCCTAGTTCAGGCCGTTTTGCCTGTGATGAAAGGCTAACCTCACCTTCCCTCCTCTCACTTCCTGCAGAGCAGAGCTGTGCAGCTTCCCCTGGCTGTGAGTCAGCCTCCCAGCTGCCTGTGACAAACACCAGTTAGTCCAGTTAATGAAGGCTTGTGCGTGTGATGGTAGTTTACCACTTCATTGTTGAATGGGTCTCAAAAAGATTAAGGGGGCAATTAGCTTGAGCCAAACATAAACATGACAACACACATACACACACATGCTCGCACAATGTTGCCATTTGTCAAGTCTCATGAATGTTGCAGCTGACTGCTACCAAGGGCAGAGCTCCTCACACACACACCTGTACTCCTGCATGAGTGCGTGTTTCTTCGTAGAGGAAAGGCTTGAAACCACACACATGCGGCCTCTTTTCTCAGCTCATCATGTGAAGCTGAGCTGCACCTGTTTGCGGAGGAATGCGATGTGATGTCATCTCGTTGAGCTGCGAGCTACTCTGTGAACATGAAAGCAGTAAAGCCTGAAGAAAATAAAAACCTGTGTTTAAAAAAGTCAGACGGCCTTTAGGGAGACTCCAGCGTGTTCTCAAGGCATTTCTGCTACTTCAGGAACAAAATAACAAAAAGACAGGAGGAAAGTTGGGTAAGTGACAACCCAAATGGCACTGACGTATCATTTCCCACTCTTCTCTTCACTACACCTCGTTTCTTCCTGCCGATTCTGATGATAGCGTACACCACAACTTCTGTATTCCTCTCAGTCGTACTTATTAATCACTGTTGCTTGGTGTGATGCAGCATAACAAGGAAAACAACTTCCAGAGACAAAAGCAATGCATTAAATCACAGCTGACAACCTTCTAGCCTTTAGTCCTTCATAGGCACCCGCTGTTTTCTGTTTTGTTGAAGCTCAGTGGGATGTGAGTGCAGCCAACATAAAAGCTGTGTTGTTCCTGCACGTACCACTTATGCTCTGAACAGGCGTGTTCTCCTTCGATTCGTGCCTGGCTGGACTATTTGCTGTGTGTAATTCCTCTTCTTTACCATCATATCCTATCTTACTGTACTTTCATCCATTCATTCATCTTCACCCGCTTTATCAGTTTCTGGTTGGTGGGGGTGCTAGAGCCAATCCCAGCTCACCCTGGGCGAGGACGGGGCGCCTCGCTGTACTGTCCTGTCTAATGAAGGGAAGTTCAGCACAGCAGCTGAATGAATCAGTCCTTACCAAATGGTCAATAATGGAGGAGAATGGGCAATGTAGGTTTCATTTAATGACTCAGGCAGTTAAATTGAAATGTAACTTAAATTTAACTGAAATGTAAAAGACATCAAACTACTAAACCTCTTTTATAAAGTTGTGTCCAAATAAGTGATTGAAAATGTAGAGTTTTTTTTTTTTCACATATTGGGAACAGTTTGTGCATCCAGTGTCTTCTGTCACTTTGTAATGCAAACTGGTCAAGCCATGAATTGAACCACAACCTTCTGATTAAACCCACTTTACCACCGCAGGTATCAACTACAGTCATCCAGTGTGAACGTGGGTGACAGATTTTCTCAAGGAAGAAGAATCATTGAAATAAATATGATAAGATTTCTGTTTCTGCAGCATCAGCTGATCTTTTTTATTTGTTTTTTTTTTAATAAAGCAGTTTTAAGTCGAACAAATGCAAAGATGGACTATTCCTTTAATGTCCGGCTGTTAGTCTTACCCCTGCCGTCCTCCAGTGAATTTTCCTCCGTGTTTTCATCACACTCTAACAGGCTTGTAGGCCAGAGAAACACGAAGGAGCAGACATCTGCTTTAATAACAGCCCAATGGGCTGAATCAGTTGCTCTTGAGTAAACCAGCATTGAAGATGTCTTTGAAAGGGAAAGCCTTTGATAAGGGCACAAGGTTTGAACACACTTGTGGTAAATCCCTTCAGTGTCTTGAATAACTTGTCCCTAATTTAAGGAAACCAACCCCCACCCTCTGTCACAATTATTATTCTACAAAATCTCATAGGGATGATTTTAAAGACCTGTGTCAGTGTGCTTTCCAATTTCTGTATGACTCTTTTACCAGCTGTCTGGTGGGTGTAGCTGTTCATGCGTATGAGCAGTCTTATCCTGTCATGTTATAGTTGTGTAATGAAGCAGTAAATGGGGTAAGTGTGTCCCACCAAGCCTGTGACTTGAGTGCATGTGTCTACCAAAGTGTTGGCATTTACTGTATCTGCCTCTGCAGCAGGATCTCTGAGTGTGTGTGGTCTTTGGACAGAAGATGTGTGCGTTATCTACACTGACACGCTGTGCTGCTGCTTGCTGCTGTGTTTCTGCTTTGTTTTTGTCAGGATGAATTGGCAGATGAAGGTTGAGCATTCCTGCTTACCTGCTGGTTTGAAAGCACATTTTACAAGCAGCCAAATGAAACTTAAGTGACCTGCTGACTGGCTCCAACCGAACACAAGTGAATATTGCTGGCAGTTTGTACTGAGATTTGTAATGGAGGAAATTATGGCTGCAATTAATGGTTGCTTAGATGTTTCAGTTTTCTGTCTATTTGTATGAGGCAGACTTAGATGAATAGCAGAGGGAGTTAGCCAGAAGGAAAAGAAGAGTATTTGGCTATCAGGTGGTAACATGTTCAGTCTACATCATATTTGGTTCATTCAGTTCGAATACGTTCTGTTCTTTCCCCATCAGCTATCAATGGATCGTTTTTTATTGTCCCGTTGGAAGAAAAACACAATTCTTCCTTACTCTGAGCCAAATGTGTATCTGAAGCCTTGCTACATCACCGCTGTGAAAGAAAGAGCTGCAGCTGTTCTAACACAATTTACTGATGTGACAACAGTGCTTTTGTATGTAGTTTAGAATAAAGAGTGTATTATTTAGGTTTAAGGGAACAGGGCAGGAGAGACTAGGCTAATGTGGAAGGATGACGTAAACCAGTGTAAAGAAATTTATTTATGAGCTAATGTTATTTTCATCAGTGCATTTGTTTATCAGCAACAGCAAAACATATTAAAACGTCATTTTTCTAGAATATTTTTTAACAAATCTTTTGAACTTTAAATAAGGTATATACATTCTTTTTCATGAAAATCTACAATGAAGTTTGAGTATATGCCTTTGTAATTGATTATGATTGGACTATAGTTTTCATCAACTTAAATGCTCTCTCATCACTAGAAATTTGAATTGATTCTGTCCATTAAATGTGGTTGCAATAAGAGCACAGCATCTCTCTTTTCTCTTGAATACATTAGCTCTGTAACTGTTCATTTGACTATCAACAGACGAGTCTCCCTTTAAATAAAATGTGTCTTAGCCAGATCTCCCCCATAATGTCAACTCCCTCTGACCTGTATGTTCATGCAGGCAAAAAAATTCCCACAAAATCCTGCTGAAGCAGGACATCACAAAAAATAAATTGAAGTGGTTCCAGCAGTTATTTGGCACGTCTCCATTTGTTTTTCATAATCTAGGTCAACTAATGGGGTTTGGGAGTGTTTGGGGGTAAAGCTGCAGCTGCTCCGGGTTAACAGAAGTGCACGAGACACCAGGTTATGAGCATCAGTATTGGAGCTGCTTTGAGGAACACCTTGACATGCTGATTAACAGGCTAGCTGCCATTTTGCCCAGTTCCCCTCATCGTGTTGTGAAGTTGCAGAAGCTCCTCTGGGGGTGTGGACTAGCTAAGCCAATGTGACGGTGTGGAAGAGCCCACAGGGGTTAACACAGCGCATAAGCATACATTAGCATATTATCAGTATGAAGCCACTGTTGCCACACACACACACACACACACGGTTGCAGCAGGATTAAGCCTTGGGGTCAGTGCATTTGATTCAACATAAAATCTGCCATATGGCTGGCTAAGCGCTCTAGCTTAGATTTGCCTAAATGGATGATGTTGTGAGCTGTTTTTTACTCACTTAACTGTTATTTCTGGAATCCATGTGCTACCATAAGTGATGCAGTGTAGTCTGGGGTTAATTCAGTTTATATTGAGTCATGTTGAATCAAATTTAAATCACAATTCAGCCCTTTAAGTCTGTGGAAGCTGAAAACGTGCCCAATCTGTTTTATTTCTTTCTTCTTCTTGGCGGTTTCCTCGAGGAAGAAAAAAGAAAAGAGCTGAATCAGAGTTTGGTGCTTTTTAATTTCTGTCACAGACCTGCCACAGCATTGTGCATTTCACAATTTAACTTTTTTAGAATTTGACATTAAAGCTGAACTGAACCGAACACTGAACACACCCAACCGCAGACCATAGACCAGACCAGACTGTATGAGACATCATACTTTTTTCTTTTTTTTTTTTTAACACTTGGCGCCATTTGTTAGTGTTGTAGTTTCCTGCTCCATTTTTGCCAAGAGCTTCTATAAATGAAACAACAAAATTTGTTGATACAGACTGGAATGAGATATGAGGCCAAATGTTGAGAAGTTGAGAGATTAACAGGTGTCATTTCAGCAAAAAAGCGGACGTTGCTTTAGGACTAGGACGGTGAAAGGGAGTTGAACGTGAAGACAGAGCTCTCCATTTACCATTCCATCTTCACTCTGACCTCTCGTACGGTCGTGACCTGTGGTTAGTGGCTGAAACAGTGAGCTTAGGGATGCACGCACCTGAAATGACCTTCTTCTGCGGGGTGGTCAGGCGCCGCTTTACAGAGAATGAAAACCTCTGACATCCAAGAGCCAGTTAGTGTGGTTTGGGGATCCAGTTTTGACATCCAGTGGAGGCCTCGGAGTTGAGCCTGTGTATCTCTACTGGTCTAGAAACCCCTCAGGATTCTGCTGGATGAGCAAACATTGCATGGGAGAGGGATGTGTGCTATAGTTGGCCTGCTGCCACTGAGACCTGACCTTGCAGAAGTGGCAGTACATGGATTGATGATTGGACTATTTATCTGAAAGTCAGTAGAAGAAAGGAGGAGAAAGAAAGATGGGGATGATGTGCAGCAAAGAAGGTCAAAGGGGCCAGAAGAGAGGGGCCGCACTGCCAAATAAAATTAGGTTTTGGTTTTTGTTTGTCCACTCTCTCTCATGTTCTCCCATTTCTCTCTGCCTACACACTTCCACATGTTTAGCGCACACACACACACAGACTACATATATACACAAACAGGGTAATCACTGATTCACAGTGTGTGTTTTCCTGTGCTGTGGTCACAGCAGGCGTTGACCATGAAGCAGAGTTCAGCACTAAATCATCCAGACACTGCCGCCCTGTTAATCTCTTTGACACACACACAGAAAGCACATGCACACAACAGCACACTACATATATCCACCACATGTATAGAGAAGTGTGGGGATTATCAATTCAAATTGTACTTTCAGTACATCTTCCTATATCTACACACAGTGTATGTCTTCCCTGCTTGTATGTGTGTTAGTTTGTGTGTGTGTTGATTTGATTGTCATTGACAGTTTCCATTAGCATCCGGCTCATTTCACTCAAGTTCAATCATTTCAGGAAGAGGATTTTCCTCTGAAACTGAAAAGTGGAAATATTTTGTCACAGAGGGGCTTTTATACCCACAAATGATTGAGGATGAAAGGTCTGTCATTATCATGTGAATTGCAGTTTCGATTTACATTTTGGATGCAGAGAGCTGAAGCAGAGCTCAGTGCTGATGAGTATGTCTGAGGCCTCAGTCTAGGAGGAACAATGAAGGAATCAAGGGAAAGCAAAGAAGAGCACGCTTGTATTTCCTTTTCATAGATGTCTTACATGTGTCAGGTTGGAGGTGTTGGGGGGGGGGGGGGGGGGGGTGTCCCTGAATGAATCATCAGAGAGATGAAAGTCTGATTCAGGAGCCGGATTTTTCTTTTATTAAGCGTGTTATTCTGGTCGTGTTCGCCCAGCAGCCACAATCAATTAACTGACGCCCACTCCTCTCTCTCTCCCTTCCTCTCTGCTGTTTCTTATTTAGTCGTTCATCATGACTCCAAAATACTGATTGCATCAGCCTGAAGTTTCTCTCTTGCTTTTGTGCTTTTGTGAACTGCAGCTCTCAAATGGGAACATCTTTTTCTCTGCCTCTCTCATGTCTCCTACTTTCTCTGAATTTTCCTTTCCCATGATTCCCCTCTTCCTAATCTCTTTTATAATTCTTCTCTCCTTTGTTTTTGATCCACCATCCTGTCCTCATTTCCTCTCTCCTCATCTTTTGTCTTGTCTCCTCTTTGCTTCACTCCTTCATTCCTTTCATCATCTGCTTTTTCTTGGATAATCTACCTTTCCTCCAACCTCCATTGCATCCTCCCACTTTCTTTTCCAGCATCTCCTCAAAGTCCCTTTTTCTCTTAATGTGCCTCCCCCTCTCCTCTCCTCTCCTAACCAGCCGCATTGGGGCCCTTCAGACTCCTAATGAGAACCTGAATGAGTCCTCCAGGGGCCTCTAATGACGGACTCCCTGTGTGCGCTGTATGTATTTGAAAACAGAGTGTGTGTATGTGTGTGTGTTTTTACAGAAATGCCCACTGACTCCCATGAGTTGTGACTGTGTCTGTTTTCAGCTCTGCAGTGTGTTTGCCTTCATAGGAATTTGGCAGTTCCGTGCATGGTTGACGTGTCTGAGTGTGTGAATTTGTGTGTGTGTTGCGGGCCCCTTCCCTGAGCCTCATGACCTCTCTTACAGTGCTGTGATTGGTAGCTTTTCCACTACTCCCAACACATTTTTTCACTTCAGTTCCCATCATTAAGTTTGCCTCAGTTTTTCAGACCCCTCTCTGAACCTCTTTGGTGATTTGATCCATTTGGTGTTACCTGACACACACCATGAGCTCCTAAAGTCATTACAGTAGATGCACATATTTCTAGTTTACTGAAACATCACGCTGCCGTACCAGGCGATAATCACCTGTCTCAGTGGATGTCATGTTGATATGTTGACCCTGATGTGACTTTCAATTTTCTCCTCAGGCCTTTGGGAATGCCAAGACGGCCCATAACAACAACTCCAGCCGCTTCGGCAAGTTCATTCAGGTCAACTACCAGGAGAGTGGCACCGTCAGGGGGTGAGACGCACACCAACACACATATACACAACTCGTGCCATGTCACACGCATACACGAAAGCAGGTTGGACAGTTATTAGTTCATGTTTAATTGCTAATAAATTGCATCTTATTTCATACTCTTTCATTGATTATCCTACACTGATCACATGGGATCATATTAAGTCATTTAGATTGTATGTTATAAATTCAAAGAGTTTAAAATCAATTGTGTGGCTCGGTTTATGTATTTTATGTATTTTCATTGCTGGAGCTTTCTTATTTGTCAAAATGTCATTTTAATTCTTGCCTGTATGTTGTAAACTCAATGGCCGTGCATTAGTAACCATGTGTGAATTTCTGTGGTGTTTTCAGAGCCTACGTGGAGAAGTACCTGCTGGAGAAATCGCGTCTGGTGTACCAGGAACACAATGAGAGGTGAGTGGACTCAGGTCTCAGGCCTAGTTTGGAGTCACTGATCGAGTTGGTGGCAACAACCAGGGTCAGAGCGTTATTTTTTCACCACCTCTTCTCATATAAACTCTGCTGATTAGATTGTGGAGGTTAAAGGTCAAAAGTGAGATTCCTGGTGAACTCAAAAAACACATTTTCGTCCTAATGAATGTGATATTTTATGACCATGTTGAGGGAATTTCTTTAGATGTGGCACAAACACTCATTTTTACTTAAGAGGTGGTCAAATTAAAGAAGGAGGTTAAAGATGAAGTTTCCGTGACTTCTCAAACATGGCTAGAACTCACTAATTCACAATGATTACACGACTTAAGTCAAATGTTTGTCAGGATAAAACGTAGTTATGGCATTTTATATCCTTAGGTCAAAGGTCATATTCTCTGAGACTTCATAATGTTCTGCAAAAACTATTCACCGCTGTGGCTGATTGTATTTCCTGCAGTTTGGCGCAGTGCTCAGTCATGTTGTGACGTTGAAGGACACACACTGCGCTGAACACACTGCTAACGTGCTCACATGGTCAGACTTTCACCTAGAAGTTAGGTTGTAGTTTGAAGATTTGACAAGGATTTCATCAACATATGTTTTGATTATTAAACAAAACAGGTGACAGTAAAAATATAAGTTAACGCATTTATTTTAACAACGCCATTTGCAATTTCAGGCCTCTCTGGTTTTATGTCTTTCTTGGAGTGATTCATGAGCTCATTTGCAAGTTCTGCACGTTTCCACCGGAAAAATTTTTTCTAAATATAGAACAGAGAGGGCCATCATTGGTCAATTGAAGTGGCTGACATTCATATAAGACAATATAAAGGCATGTAAAAATGGAGAGGTGCTGGGTGACATAACAGTATCTGTCTTTGTGTGCACGTGCCTTTTAAACTCATTGTGGCCCCGTTATGGTTTGTGAATTTGGGGCCATGCTCTTCCTTAAAAAAAAAACTGTATCTCTGCTAATTTGAGAGATAAAAGGTCAAATCCATATCTCTGCTCCGCTAAGAAACTCAATACTCAATAATCTTCATTTCCTCTGCCAGCTGAAGACGCATCAGTCTGAAATCGTCCCCCCACCTTCCTCAGATATCAGGTTACCATCTGAGTTTGCTCATTTATACAAACAGGAGCCAGTTGTACTTTAATTCAGGAATTTACGGGAATATGAGAACATTTCATGGAGAATAGTTGTGATCCTGTTTAGTGCAACAACACAATTTCTTCTCACTGTGTTTGAATCACTTATCTCTCACACACACAACACAGAAGGAGAGAGAGAGAAACACACACAGACACACACATGTACTCCATAGTTCTCTCAGGGAGAACAGAGAAAAACAGTCTTTTTCAGGGGAGGAAAGAAACAACAAGGTGAAATCCTCCAATGGCCATCTAATCCCTCTAACCCTGCTTGGCCTGAGGTGTCTGTTTCACCCTGATGACAGCGCCTGGCAGCCATATTGATAGGGTAGTAACTAAAGACAGGACCTCCCAGACAGCTCAGACCTGGAACAGAGAGGTGGTGGGACAGCAGGCAGGCTGATTGATAAACCACAAACTGGTTTCAGCGGTGAGTCGCTTCTCTTACAGGCTCCATGCTTACGACCCCAGAGCAGGGGAAAAGCCAGGGTGGGGGGGGGGGGGCAATGCTTTCCAGGCATCCTGACAGAATTTAAAGTCAGCACATGGACAGTAGCACATGGTATAATGTATATCTAAATAGTTCTCACTAAACATGTCGACCTATCCTGGTGTTGACAGCTGACGATGCGTTGTAGCTGGCGCAGGGCTGGATCATTGCCGTGAAATGACTGTGAAAATGATAAACCAGGGAGGAAGACACCATAAATGGGCAGTGTCAGTGTAAAGGACTGAATTTTGATTGAATGGGGGAGAGGAGAGCACGTACACCTATTTTTTATGTTTATTTTATAGTAGTATGACTCTGGGTCTGTGGACACCAGACAGGTTTTCTTGACTTTTAAAATTTTCCTTTTTTTTGAGTTTGTGTGGGCTTGATATGTTTATTGTTTCTTTCTTTTCTTTTTATGATGGAGTGAATTTATGAAAAGTAATAAAATTTAAGTCATAAAAAACTAAAATGGGAAAACTATTAAAATAATAACAAAGTAAGTTGAGAACACAGAGTTTCGTTTTTACTGTACACGCTGTTTCTCTGAAGTGGCGTCAGTGCAGGTGCAGGACAGGTGAAAGGTGAAGTAAAGCAGAACTTTGGTTTAAAAAAAAGAAAAACAAATCTGGATCTATTTTAACGTCAGGACTGTTTTATGTTCATTTTGGCCAAAGAATATAAAGAGCTGTTTTGATTTTCCATGCCTCACCCCTGTGAACTCAGCTTCTCTCGTCTGACTCACAGAAATTCACAAGAAAAAACAGACCATGTAACTTCCAGACGGGACACCAGTAAAATTTTTATAAACACAACCTGAGTGTTCTCACACTCAAATCAAGCTGCACTGTATTTTTGTCAAAAGCCACATGACAACTACGTACTAGTGACGTGTTCATGGGCCAAACCGCTGCACTGTATAGTTCTCTAAATCACTGATTAAACCATCCCCAGTATCTTTACACACTATGTAAATGTGACTCATCACAAACAGTCTTACCTACATTATACTTGTAGATATTGTCGTATGATGTGTGTTTACACGTATTTACAATTGTTTCAGAAATTATAACACTTAATATTAAAATGCAGTTTGTAATCTGTTTTAACAGTGCAGAGCACATGGGCTGACGCTCGTAGTGCAAATGTCTGTAGGCTTTTAGGTGATAAAAGTAAAATATAAATACTCTGCAGTTCTCCCTTAGAAATATGCCTTTAAATGTCAATGAAACACAACTGACCTAACCAGGCTGTTGTTCAGTTTTGTCCACCTTCCATTAACTGTCGCACCAACAATGCACTGGCCTCACTTCATCACATGGTAAACAAGCCAATGGACGAATGAATGCAACTCCATACTTGAATAATTGCAATTGACAGGAGAATGAAAACTGTGTCAATGTGAAACAAGTGAACAATCTTTGTTGCATCTTGCACACAAGGCCCGCAGCTATTCCTCTGTCGTCTTTCTCTTGTTGGTCAACATGCTCCTGTTGAAAAACGCCTGATTCTGATTTCTGGAAGAGCTGCACATGATCTGACAGAAACATGGGTGTGAAATGCTGCATTAGGCCCAGACTTGTTTTTATCTGCTGTTGCTTGGGGTCAGTGGTTCAGGCTCTTCCTTCGCAGACCAGTTGGTAATGGCTTCATTAAGGGAAATAACAAATGCCCTCTGCCCTGACACGGTTTATCTGGCTACCTGATCTGTCTCTGTGTTCATACAGCACACTGTGGGCTCTGAAGCCAACCAGCCTCCTGACTAGCTGGTCCACTAATTTTGGAAAGTCATTCAATGTTCATTACCAGGAAATGTTCAATGAGAGTTATTTTAGGTGTTCAGGTCATGAATTATTTACCTGAATTGTTGTAGTACATGGAGCTGAGAGAGGGGAAATTATGAATATTTCAGTATCCTCAAAAGATTATATAATAACCGTTTGTTAGAGTCGTAATGGGGGAAGAACATTAATGTTCATTTAAAGTCAGCTGTAGGGTAGAGAACGTGTTAAACAGTTTGTTGGAAAACTGCACATTTATTGTGCAGTAAACAACCTTGTATTTGTACCTCTTTGTTTAATCACACGCCATCTTTGTCAGTGAGATTGGTTACCTAATTTGACTCATATTCCTGTGGGAACAGCCGTTCATAGCAACAATACTGCTAATGGAACCTAACCTAACTCCAAATGGATTTTGATTTGCATGAGCTGTAAGCTTTAATTACCCAAATGAAATTGTAGCGGTTTGAAATATCTAACTCTGTGTAATGAATTAAGAAAATATGAAAGTAAAAAAAAAAAAAAAAAAGTACTTTTCCAGGATATTCAAATTTTTTGGATGCACCTGTAAACCAAGCACATAATTTCAGATTTCCAGAAGACTACAGTGTCAAGACAACTGAATCATATCTATTCATCACATGTTCATAACAATGTCACACATTTTCAGTCCAATAATATTCATTTGCTCCTGTGTCAGCTGTCACAGTTCCCCAACACAGGCTGACGCCTAACAATATGCACAAACAGACACTCAAATCGTGGCTCTGACCAGATATAGAACAGGTAGGTTCCTTCTGGAGATCATGACTTTTTAACCTTTCTTTATTTCCACCATTGACACAGCTGATGGAAAACCAACTTTTTTCCACGGTGATGACTTCATCAGTTGTTTAGGGCAGTTTTAAGCTGCCTCCCGTGAGCACACCTCACTGAGGATGTCTCCTGCCCATCATGAAGTTCTATTATGTTTGAAAAATCATCATGGAAATGTTGGAGCCACACTTCATACAAGCAATGCATGGCTTCATTTTTATTTTACTCCTGAAACACTAACCTCAGAGGATTGATGCCTGTCCAGCTGACACTCATCTGCCAGTTCCACTCAGGGACTCTTTAATATCCTCTGTGGACTTGCTAACTTTGCAGCACTCCATCAACCTCTCAGTGTCTTGTGCAGAGATGTGCAGTTCGTTTCTAGCTGTAATAGAATTACCTCTCCGTGTGCTGCCAGGGCCCCGGCCTTTGTCACGGTTAATCAGGGGCCCGTACCCCGAGCCCACACACCACACTGTTGCTTTGTTTGACTTGAAATGCGAACCTACCAGGTCGAAGGTGTGACCTATTTTTTCCACGTTGCGGCTTTATGGACCATTTTTTTTTTTTATGAGTCTCGTCCTCTGGCTCTGTTTCAGTGAAGCAGGGAGACGTGAAAGCCTCGTCCTCAGTTTCACCTCTCAGGGAACTGAGAGTAATCGAAAAATCACCACAGGAAAAATGTTTTGTTCTGTTTTGTGTGATCATACCCTCTGAGTTGTTATCTTTGTGTGTCCATAGGAACTACCATGTGTTCTACTACCTGTTGGCTGGAGCCAGCGAAGAGGAGAGGAAGACCTTCCACCTACTTAAACCTGAGGAATATCACTACCTCAACCAGGTCTGTGCACACACACACGCACACACATACACACATGCACAAAGTACACATCTATATGAACAGAACGTCGTCAAAGCATAAATATCTATTCCTGAACATTTTTGTTGGTGTTTCCTTAAAGATCAAACTGGATTTGTTTCATTCATCCATGATCTATACTGCTTTAAGATGGGGAGCCATGCAGACCACTGCCTGTAGTGCACAATTTAACACACATGCACAATATGCACATTGCATACTTAAATTGATACGAAATGTCCCATATGTGTTGATTACATTTTTCAGAATGGATGCTCAATACTTTTTGAAAGGTGCAGACATCAGAAATACAGATCACAAACAGAATATGGGATCTAATGTGATATGATGCATTTCCTGTTGTGACAAATGTTGACTTGTTAAAATAGTCAGACAATGTCTTGGACTAATCTAATTAAGTATTTTCAAATAATATTTAGACCAAAATCCCACAATGCTCTTGAATAGTCCTGCTAATTTATTAGCAGCATTTCCCACAATGCCTATACATCCAGACATGCAGTATTGATGGTCAACAACTTCATGTAATCCTGCATTGTGTGCTGGTTATAGACGTTAAGAACTCATACTAAATGCAGTATCAGGTGAATCACTTACAAGCTATTTGATCAAATATGTGTTTTTAACTTGTTGAAAATGATTAATCACCTCTGCCAGTGAGTCCCAGACAATAATCTACACTCGTGACTCCTGACCAACATGCAAATATTCCTCATGAAGCAAAGACTTCATCTCATCTCCAGTCAGTCATAAACCTCAAAGTGGCAAAGAGCTGACAAAGTTCTAGCTGCTTGTCCTCACATCCGTTTGGGTGCACGTCATATAACGGCAGTTGAAAAGATCCTAAAGCTGCATTGCTTATTAAATGAAAAGCTGTTCGATGGTAACAGGCTCTGTGGTTAAATTTACATTTGGACCAAGGTAAAGACAAAGATTGCTTTGCTGTGTGAGGGACACATTTTGAGGAAGATTTATAGACAAATTAACCCTTCCCTCTGATAAAATGATAAACATCCATCTCAAATGTGAGAAAGGCAGGGCACCCTGTAGAAAGATAGATCCCAGCTAGGAAGATGACGGACAGTATCTCTGTCTTCTTCCTTCCTTTTCTTTCTGTTGGATCACATTCACATATTAATCATAACTGGAGCACACAAGTGTTGCATCAGCCCAAAATATTTCAACCCTGTGTGTGTGTGTGTGTTAGTATGTTAGTGTTTTCATGCTTGTGTACATGCCAGAAGCCCCCACGTGTGCATCTTTTGCAGTTAGCAGCAGATGTGTGCATGATTCAGATTCCCCCCTCACATGGCTGTGCACCAGGGACACAACAAAACATTGTCTTTGTTCATCTATTCTAGCATTGAGCCCCAAAAAAGTAACAGTTTTTATTTTTTCATTTTTTATTTTTTGTCCTCCATAAATCCTCACAACAACAAACCCCCGCCTACTTTGCTGTTGGCTCACTGTTACTATGCAGCTCTGTTTCCATGGCAACAGCAAGACTCAGGGAGCTAATCTGGCATTGGTTTGCTCTCGTGCAGGGGGGTGCCGATGGTCGCATGTGTTTGTGTGCACACATTTGTCGTTTGTATGTGTCTGTGTATGTGTGGCACTCACACTCCTTACACAAACAGTGTCACAAAGGAGCAAAAATGATAATCCATATTTAGCTCTCTTCCCTCTCAAAGATGGGTTTTGTTGTCTGCCACTGTGTCGGTTTTTGAGCAGTGGAACTGGCTTAAGTCCTTTAAGGGATTATAATCAATTGCTATCAAACCACAACATGGAAACAGTTTGACAATCTGAAAGTGGCCGCACACATATTGACGAAGTGACCCACGAATATCACGTCATTCTGCAGAGCCTCACACCAGCTTCATAGTAAGGCCCTGTTGTTGTCTGAGCCACAGCTTTCCTGTTTTGGTTCATCCTCCCCGCTCAGTCAGTCTCAGCTGCAGCATGCAGTCACTGTGTTCAGTAAAAAGCCCCACTGACCTCAGCCTGTCCACCCAGCAGGCAGCAGACAGGCAGCTAGAGACCAAAACAAGCTAAAGTCAGAGTGAATGTTTCGTGTCTTAAACTCATCAGGTGATAGAAATATGACTCCAAATGATGCTAATGCAGCACATTAAAATCTGATGATGTGTCGGTCTATTGTACACAACCGCTTTTCTTTTCTGTATGCTGCCCCCTCCCAAAGTTTCCATAAAGAAGTATCTCATCGTGATGATGGTTATAGCAACAGAAAACACTTCATCTTCACAAAGAAGCTTGTTTTTAAAAATGAAGTGTCAGTGTTAAACTTTTCCTGAGTATTTCCTGTTGTCCAGTTGTGTTAAGAGCTGAATATTTCGGTGATGTCTCCAGGAACAGACACTGATTAAGGATGTGTGGCGTTGTGTCTGCCATTATCACTGATTAGGTCACATCATGGATCCAATTATTGCAGCCGTGCACACGTGTGTTTGTTTGTGTGTGTGAGGATTATACTCTTTTCCTCCCACTTTTAACAGCATGTGTAATCTCCTTCATTCTCTTCATTTTCTTGAAAGTGTACGTATTCCTGTGTAACCAAGCCTTCCTTAACCCCCGCTCTCACCTTGCTTCCAGATGACAAAGAAATCGCACAAACTCCACTGGGACAATTACTATGAGAGCGAGCTGGTCAGTATCATGTGGATGATTAGCTGTCTGTGTGCATCTGTGCTTCATGGGTGTGTCGTGCTAAACTCTGTGTCTCTGGTGGCAGTCGTGGTCATGTTCCTATCTCTGCTGTCCACACACACACACACACACAAACACACACATATCTGCTTTTACTAAGCTGGACTAAAGATGGGGATGACCTGACCTGACCTCAGCTGCTCATGCTCCACAAAGGAATTGCCTCCAAAGGGTTTGAAGGGAAGCCTTAATCTCATGAATTGATATTCAGGATCTTGCATCTGGATGTCGAACATTAAACTAACTAATCGGTAACTTAATGTCCACTGCAAGACTTTTATATACGTATATCAGAAATTTGAAGGGACTTCAGTTCAAACTAAAAGGAATCCCTTTAAACAAGTTTTGGCTTTGGATTCTTTGCTGTAGGGAAATGGTTGATGTTGTCAAATCTGGAAACCACCATCTTTAAAGGGAAGTTAAGGACTTTACGTTCAAGTACACTTTATTTCTATTGGACCTTTAAACAGATAACAACACAGGGACATCTCCACAGACTGTATACAGGAATAATAAATACTGGCAAAAAGAGAAAAAACCGAGAATATCCATGTTGGTTATGTGACAAATGGCACGGAGTGCAGGGCAGGAAATAGATCTTAACAATATGCAGTGGATTCAAGGTCCAATTCAAGGTCAGAGAGGAAAGGAAAAACAGAAAATTACTCTCTGAATATTATCATCCATAAATGTGTTATTTATCTGACGAAGCCGCCTTAAAGTGACCGCAGTGGAAAAGATCTAGGCTGTACTGACACATGAAAACTGTAGAGAAATTACCTTAACGTGAACTCTTCCTTTATCATTCAAATTTTAAGAGAGAAAAGAAAATATAAACAAGGTTGGACTCTGTCAGTATGCAAGCTTCTGACTACCATAGAGACTTCTTATTTAACAAGTGTATGCAAAAACATAGTAAATATTGAACTGGAACATAAATATGAAATCAGTGAAAAAAAGCATCATTTCACCCGATTTCACATCACAAACTTCCCTCTGTGTGCGGTCAGTGGAGTGTGAGCGTGTCTTAGTGTTTGCTGTTTCACTGCTCCTGGAGCTTGCCACTGTCTTGCCATCTTCCAGCTGAAGTGAGTAATGTTTGGTCAGTGGGATTTGTTTTGTGGTTAAAGGATTCAGTATCTCCTCATAGAAGATTACGTTACTTTGACTTTGCCGATGAGCAAACACTTGACACGGGAGCAGGTCAGAGTAAATACAGCTCAGCGGGCAGTCGTACTGTATTTCCCTCTTCACTTTGGCTCTTTGTCTCCTACTTTAAAAAAATAAAAAAAAAAGTACTGAAAAGTACTTTTGAATAGAGAGAGTGTGGTAGAAAGTCTCCACAAGATTTTCATGAGAATATTTAATGCTTACAAGAGTGAGGTGAGAGGGTTGGAGACATTACGTGTTTATGTTAGATTGTCGACTGCAGCTTTACACCTGGACTCTGGCTGAGTGAACACGGTGACTTCTCTAAAGCAGCGTCATTCACATACACTGTTGTTCCCGTGACTGGCACATGCAATCCAGCTATAGTGAAGTATCGACTTGGACCAGACTGTGGCGGTCTCACAGTAAAGTTCTCACTTAAACCGACAGTGAGGTTGCCAGGTTTGGTGCTATTCTGCCAGAAGCTATATGTGAAATCTTGTGCTATAATTGAAACGACTGCGTAGTAAGACTGGACTGTAACGCTCTATCAATGTTTCACACATTAACATTTGGGTTAAAAACAAGACATATGCTGTATTTTAGCTGAAACAGCAGCTGTTTCCACAGTCTCTATTCAAAGCCTGTTTCCTCCATGCACAACTTGTTTTATTTGCCACCATATTTTAAATGATATTTTAGGATAAATAATTAATGTATCGTGTACAGTTCAGTATTTCTTTTCTTCCTCTTAAATTTGTTTGAGTTAATTATAGATTATTTCAGTGGCTCCTGAGCTTCCTCCTACAATAATTATCAGATCAGCCGGAGCAGTCTTTCAGTGACGCCACCTGTTCTCACTGGATACAGGTTGTTTACACTTGACTTTACAGAACAGTTTCTCATCTCACTCCTGCAAAAGAAGGCAAAAAATATGTTCTCCAAAATGGACAAACCCTTTAACGTGACTGAGCCGTCTCGTCCTTTTTCAGCGGCCCTTCTCTCTCTTTCTCTTTGTTCCCTCCTTCTCTCTCTCTCGTATTTCTGCCTTGCACAACCACGCTCTCTGACTGTTTGCTGACACTGTCTCTCTCTTGAGAGTCAGTCAATGACTTCATCAGTCTGTGCCTCCACTGTTCAAGGAGATGATGTCACTGTCTTCAAGCACAGAGCGGGGTGGGGCCTTGGCAGCAGCCTGACAGCTGTCTGAGCACCTGACCAATCCTTTTAGCCCATCTAACCTTTGACCTCTACTATTTGGGCGGGGTGCACTGCAGTAAATGGAGACACTCGGCACTTTGAACAGTGAAAAAGTGTATACAGACTCCAGATGCAATATTTGGAGCTGAAAATAGAAAATTAAATAAATGTATTTGACTGAAGATCCCAAAGACCAAACATTTTCTGGTGTGTGCAGTCAGGTGTTTGGTTCTGCACCTTGGATGATGTGGGTTTGCATTCAGTGCTTGTCTGGGCGTGTATGGTTTTGGGTCATGTGGAATGTCTCATGACGGCAAAGCATGCTGGCACAAAATGGATCAGGTGGCTCAGCGACATAAATCATTATTAAGTCAACGGTAAGTAACTAAGCACATAACTTTTAACTTGGTCCATGAGAGATCTGTTACAAAGCTCCATGTGCAGGTCTCCTGACCTGAATCAGTTCGGTGTGAATCATCTCACACCGAACTGATCCTCTCTTCATCAACTCTTTACTGCACTCAAGGAATCTCTTCTTTTGTTCTTAATACCAACAGCTAAGGTTTTGGTTTTTAACCAAAGTATTCCCTCACAACTGGCCAAGAGTAATCTCTTTATTTTCTCAACTTCCTTCAACATGTCACACTGTGAGGTCAAACAATTTGAAAACTGGCGCTTTCCTCGGTCTCACTGTAGCTTTGTTGAGAAAGCTGCCTTTCGTTGGCTCTTCAGGAAAAAGCTGGAGCAGCAGAGCAGGAGCGTAGAGCAGGCAGATGGGTTCCTGTCTTCTCTCTCTGGCCAGTCCCTGTGCTGTGTGCTGATTACAGCCTGAGACGGCCTCGTTGCCAGAGCAGAGACACGCTGACCTGACGCACACATCCTCGCTGTCCAACCCCCCCATTTAACAGCAGTGCTCACTCATTTAGCATCTCAACACATTTACACAGAAGCTCATGGGCTGTCACTGTATGATATCAGTGTTTCCCCGGTGCGCAGGAATGTTGTCTTGTGTTGGCTTAGCCGGCTTTTCTCCATAAAATGTCTTAACAGAGCAGGTTTGCATCTGTTTAACTGAAATGGCCCCTGAAGAGGTCCTGTTTTTCCTGACGTTAAAACATGCTGCCTTCATTAATTACTTCAAAGTCACTGGATTGGACTGATGAATGACCGTCATCTCCGGATCTGAGTCAGACCATGATGATGTCCTGTCTCCTGTGATCAATTTAGTTTCTGCACAGTGGTATAAACAATGACCTCAGCCACTAAATATTCTAAATATATGACTTCTGCCATGAGATGTGGCCCCATGATCTTCTTCTTTGAGAATAATTCACATCTGGACATGACTTATCACAACACAATCCACAAAGCTCTAAAAATGGATTTTGAAAGAAGTGACCAGTGACCAATTTGATCTTCGACCTGGAATGACTTGTCATTCTCCCTATTCCCAACAATTGGAACTGATTTCCTCTTCATTTAAATAAGCGATACGACTTTCTTCAGAAGCCATCTTCACAAACATCCATGCTCCAAAAGGTGAGGCTCCGTGAGTCAAGTTCTATTGGAATGAGTTTTCCTCTCCACTGTTATTAAGGACTCGCTCTTGGTGGATACTGATGGGTTTCTCTCTGCTGTAACCTCACACTCGTTCTAGATTTCTTGAATTTACAATGTAAAGTACCTTGAGAGATTATATATTATGATTTGGCGCGATATAAATAACATTAAATTGAAGTCCAGTTGCCTTCATAAAGGTCTAAGACATAAAATGATCTGGATGGCTGACAGTCTTTCCAGAGGGTTAGGGTTCTGACACCAGCCAATGTCGTTGCATGAGCAGGATGGAAATGTATGTTTCCATGTGGGTTAGGGTGAACAAAAATGTTGAGCTGTGTCTTCAGGGTTTGAAACACTAAATTGAGGACAGCATTTGGGACTAGACCAAGGGGCAGTGGCACATGATGTCACCGACTGGTTTGTGACTTGCTGTCTTGAAGCCTCGAGTTTGTAATTTGGCTGTACCAGTTCTTGGTTTTTGGTTTTAGTTTTTTGGAAGAGAACATGGAGCCGGACTAGACAAAGGACTGACTTGTAACTTGTTTTTACTGTAACCTGGGCTTAATCTTATACTTGCGACCTGCAAAATGATTGTTTGCTTCCTCACGTTTAATTTTATTCTCCCTAAGTATTTTATTGAAATATTTTTATCGGGCGCAGAAGTTTCCCACGACGTTAGCAGACACAGCCTCACGCTCGCTCTAGGTCATAGTGCTCATGATATTTTCCTTTAAGCAAGTTTAAACCTTTAACAGGAACTGGCTCATGATGAACAACCATCTGCCTCAACATGATATATATTAAACAAGCTGTGAAACTGAGAATCACACAAATTCAGCCTCTCCGTCTGTGCTGATACTCAGTAAACAGGTTGTGTTTATATATTGATTACACATCCCCGGTATTACTAATGTTTCTCTTTCTGTCTTCTGTCTTTGTGTTTCCACCTAACACCAGCAGGACTGCTTCACAGTGGAGGGAGAAGATCTGAAACATGACTTTGAGCGTCTGCAGCTGGCGATGGAGATGGTTGGCTTCCTGCCCGCCACGCGCAAACAGTAAGAAGAGCGACAAGTGTTGTTACATAAGGGATTATGTCTTTCAGTCTGTTAATTTGAAAATGTGATGACTGAATAAGCAGGAATCACATTCAATGTGAATTTATTACCAGCTCAGCGGACGTGGTTACACAGAATGAAGTTAACTCTGAGTCTCCTTTGTTGTGTGTGTGTCTGTATTTGTCCTCATAGTTTAGCACCACAGGGTGTCGACTGTTTATGAGATTACTGCACTTTTAGTCTTGCAGCTAAATATTTAATTATTTCAGCGTGTGTGTGCGACCATCACCACCGCAGCCTGGAAGCTAGTCTGGGATCTTGATTGAGTGGATTGACCTTTGTGTGGCAGGGAGGGCAGCGCTACACCTCAGTGAATATGTGACAGAGAAGAAGCAGAAGGGAAGCAGGTGGTGCTGGTAGGAAGTGGTGGAGTGAAGGATGCTGTGCTTTTCCTGCCACGTCACTCAGGATTAAGAGAGTCCAGAGCGTTTCTGAGTAGATCTCTGGAGAGCTGGGAGGCCAGATAGGTGAAGGTGTCCCAGCAGAGGAGCCGAGTCAAAGATAGGGTGCATAGTGATGGAAGGAAGGAACAGCTCAGCCCATTTAAGGCAGGATTCATCAGTTCTTCATGACGAGCTGGCAGGTGAAACTAAATATGAGTGAGACCATCACCAGGGCCCCGACTCCCCAGGCCCACCACCCTGTGTGCAGAGTGCCATCGCACATGTAGGAGTGGGACAGGAGGGCCCCCCACCCTCCAGCACCCAGCCATCCAGTACCACCACCGCCATCGCATGCCCCAAGCCCCAACCCCCACCCAACTGACAAGCCAACCCAACTGAGGCACCCCCACAGCCAAAGAGACCCATCCGGGGGCCTCAGCAATGCCCACACAGACAGAACTCGAATGATTCCTCCTCAGTGTCTGAAATTATTATTGTATATTCATCCTACATAGCACAATATACTGATTGTATTTTGATTTCTCTTGCAGCTCTAATTATGTTGCATTTCTGGTTTAGTTTTTTCTCACTGTCTTTTTTCCAGAAGGAATGAACAGTCACTGTCTGTAAGGTCATTTAGTTAAACTCCTTAGATGTAAGCAAAGTTTGTCCTATTAAAGAGACCATCCAGCTCAGTGAGTCAGCAGGGTGGTTATTAATGTATTCACAATACATGTCTTTGTTCTCTGGCAGAATTTTCTCGCTGCTGTCAGCAATCCTCCACCTGGGAAACATCCGTTACAAGAAGAAGACCTACAGGGACGATTCGATCGACATCTGCAACCCAGAGGTCCTGCCCATTGTCTCAGAGCTGCTGGAGGTGAGAGTGTGATGCAGCCTTTTTCTCAGCACAAGCTTCACCACTCCAAGATGTATTCTGCTCATCATCTGGTTTTCATCTGAATATCCAGGCGATCAACACTGACAAGTTAAAAATACAGTAGATTGTGTCTCATTGACTTAATAATGAAATGAAACACTGAAAATACAGATAATAAAAATGAAGAATGGGAACAAGGCTTTACCACAGGGCTTATTTATTCTCCCTAAATACTTTCTTGCCATATAGCCTCCCGAAGCTCTTCCATTACATGTGCACCAGAGATACTTAAAACCTGCTGGACTTGGTGAACTCTAAAAAACAATTCACATCCATCTAAGCAAACTTTCCTCTGCCCTGTCTGTCTGCGCTTCCCTCTCATATGAGGCTTTTACAAAAAGGCTTTAAGAGAAGAAGCTGAGGGCTCTCTGCATACGTGAACAGCTTGTGGTGACAGTGGAAGTTAAGAGGTGCTTCAGGTCCCAAAGAGCCGTCCAGCCATCCAGTGATTCTACAAAACAGCGTTTGTGTAGAGGCTATTTTCAGAGTATTCACGCTGGTGAGCCGTCACATTGGCGGGTTTTCCCATCAAACAACTGATTCTCACAGGATCACCTGCTGAATGACATCATGTGCAAAGTACTATAGAAACACAACAGACACTGATACCAAGAGTAATTATGGGAGAAAATCTGTTGGAATTGACTTGCCTGTTTTTGTTTCCTTCATTTTGTGAAAAAGTGTTTTTGTAAAGTTTTTTTCAGTTTCTTATGTTTAAGGAGAATAACCGCACAGCTCAAAGCGTTGTGAAGCAAAGACGCTCTAAACTCAAGGTGACTTTTAGAAATGTAACCCTCTGCAGGTATCAGAGGTTTAGTGTTTTCCGTGGCAGCTTTTGATCTCTGTAATTAAAATTCAAATGAAATTCAGCCAACCTGTGATTTTTATAACAGTTATTATCGTCATAAGGTAGAAGGAAAAGAGCTCTAGACTATTCATAGATCACAGAATCTCGTCTCTGTTGCTAGTTCTGCTTTTCCTCATTTAAATATATTTTGAATTACATTTTTACAGCATCGCATCTGTTTTATCAAGAAGCAAACAGAGAGCACTGCAGTCAAATACTGTATTTAAGAGTGCTCTTATTCGGTGGCATAATTACTCCAGTAGATTATTAATGGATCACTATCATGGACTATTGTGTAAGCAGTATTTTTATGCTGTAGTTGAATCTACAAAATCTTGTACAAAATCTTAATCTTATAAAGTCCGTTGAAGTTATAACTACTATATTTAGAAGTGAAAATTAGAAGAACATGGAGATACTGCCGTTAAGTGCAGCTAATAAATGATACTTAAATGTTAAATGTTGTCAGCCAATGTGCAGCACATTGCATTTGGCCATTAGTCGCTCGCACACATTTAACACACACACACACACACACACAAACACACACACGATCTAGTCAACAACGGAAGTATCCACCATCTAATAATCTTCTAATGTCCAGAGTTGACTGGTAACCATGGTAATTAACAGAGCCAGATTAACTGTCCCTAGAAGACCCAGGGCAGTGAGGGTACCAGAACAAGTCCGGTTCTGATCTTGATCTCAGTTTATGAACCGATCTGCTGGTGCTGCAGCAGTAAATGATGCTCATTCTGTCAACAGCTCAGCGAACATGGAGCTGATCTGATGTCCAGTCAGACTTTTCTTCAGCAGAGGGAAACTCAAACCAGCTTCTAACAAAGGCCTGATCCTTTGAGCAGCTGTGAGGGTCAACAATGATCTAAGAACTTCAGTTACACATATTTTCTCTTTTTTTAGGAACAAAAGTTGTTAACTTTGTCAGATTGTGCAGGCCCTTAGTGTCTCTATGTTGCTCTATAGAAAAGATTGAACTCTGGAGAGAAACTGAAGAAAACATTCTCTGATTGAGGAGTGAAGATGTTTTCCTGTTTAAAGTAGTGCTGATGATGAAAATGGTTTAAGTTTGGAATAGCTTTCTTTATTTTTTTTTGTCTCTGGGCTCTGTTTTCATTATCATTTGGATGGAGGCATAGTGACGTGTTGATGTGGCTCTGGTAATTATGGTTAGAAAAATGATCAGCTCAGTCCATCTCTCTGTCCTAACTGAAGACAGGAAGTATGCGTGTATCCCCCAATCTTAAATAAACTCTCCAGTTTCTGTGCTATCACTTTTCACCATTTAGTGAACTTGTCACACATAGAGCTGCTCTTCTGCTGGTAGTGCTGATAAATACAGGCTTCCTCAGGCCAAAGACCTACACTCACCTCAGAGATGAGATGAAGTAAGATGAAATAGGATTCTTACAGTCATTAAATATTTGTCTTTGCAGCTGCAGCTCAGAGGTGTCTGTGATTTGCTCCCTGGTCTGAAAGTATAGAGTCTATTGTCCAAAAAACAAACCATGTGAAAATGTGCCACACAGCGTTTACAAATTTATGGTGCTGGGCTGACTTTGGGTTAGTTCTGGGAACTAATTGCAGACCACACACGCCCATGAGAGCACATTGTGAGGACAGCTCAAACATCCCCATGCTGCTCTGATTTAGCTCAGGACTGAGGGATGGTGTCACTTCCCGGTCCCAGTTACAAACTGCTTCAATTAGCCGGATGTGCTTGTTGAGTCAGTGACAAAACAATGTCCAAAGCGTGCTGGAGACTCCTGTCAACAGCGCTGCGGGATGTTATGGCTGTGGAGAGTCTGACAGGCCCCCCCTTTAACATCCACACTGGTCTCTTTGGCTCTGCAGAGGCAGAGAGTGGTCGTGCCGTGATTGGAGCCACATGCTGGCCACATGCTCAGGGGGACCAGTGTTTTAAGTTCAAGTTTATTTGGATGTCTGTTAGTTGGTGCAGGGGCAGCGGCTATTTTTCCCGAGGGACATATAAAACATTCTTGAAGTGGAGAGGAAGAAAGAAAAGAAAACCAAAACACAACTTTGTGAACTTCAACAAAGAAAGACTCACATTTAAACAGCATTTTGATGGCATTTTACCTGTTTTGTCGGAAACTTTGCTCCGAAACCTGTTCTCATGGGTTGATGGAGGAGTCAATTAATGGGAAACTGTCGGGAGATTTAGGTCATGACTTTATCATGCTGCTATCACTGCTATTGATAAAAACTTCATATATTATACATTTTAAAATATTTTCCATGCGAATTTACACAAAAAGGGAAATTTTCTTTCTTTTACATTACACTGACCTTAGAGATAAATTTAATTTGCAGGAAGCTTGCATTGCATATGCTCAGACCAGACAGATATTTCTCATGATTTATGGATGCTGTATGACTTCATTTGAAAACCCTTTGCAATGAGTGAGACCAGCTAAATGGCTAAAACACAGCAGGCCATTGAGGTTTGCTAAATGTAGCTTTGTCTGAGAAAGAGTATAGAAGACTCTTACTTTGCATGAAAAAACGATTCAACATTGGGGACAGGATGAAATGTGATTCAACACCCTCTCTGCCACTAATGTGAAGCACCTCTCAAGGAGAACTGATTGGCACGAGTGTGGATTGAAGTATGAATAGGAACGAAACTGGCTGGGAGCTCCAGCTTCCTGTGGAGGTGGAACTGGAAGAGGAAGTAGAGCTCATAGGGTCTGATGGACGGCTGACAGACTACATCCTCTGAGCTGTGGAGTTGAGTGATTTAACCTGACCAGAACATTTCTGCACAACTGGACAGCAGTCTGAGCACAAATCCCTCTAAAAGCTGAATTTGGTATTTTAATGCTAAAAGCACGTGTTTTTTTTTACAGAGAAATCCAGTCCTGACCAAAAGTTTCTGTCGTCGGATACCTCACGAACACATTGTATACATAATCCAAATATGCTGATATGGTTCTATGTTGAACAAGCAGAGCATTTAAACAACCATTTACATGCTCATATAATAATGTTTGAACACCGTGGTAGTGTTTATTGAGTTTGCTTGCTATGAGCTAATGAGCAACTAACAGCAGCAGCAGCAGACTGACAGCTGAGTGTTTGCAGTCACTACTTTGTTCTTTCATGACGTTGATGTGGCACGAATATAGATATGAACAGTTGATGTTGCTCTCTCATGGCTTTACTCAAGGTGACCTTGGTGGTGTTAATGACATTGAGGCTCTAGCAATTACTGACATTTCAAAGGTTTGTTTTGGGATTTGTAAATAAGATCGTGAGACACTGAGAAGCTTTGTATTCTGTATAGATACGAGAGGAGGAACCTGTGCTAAAGGTCAGTCTCTGATGTGCGTTTGCCTGCAAAATATAAATAAGAAGAATTTGTCACACGCAAAAAAGGAAGAAGTCAAAAAAAGTTAATTTATGCAAAGATTCACTGATCCCAAACCCAAGCTCATAAATGTGTGTGTGTGATGGCGTTGGAGCTGTGATCACAGACAGAGCAGCAAGCCTGTTACCAAGCGACTAATACAGGAAAATGTAGTGGCTAAAGACCAATCACCAGGCTGCAGAATAGGCTTTGCTCGTAGTGGAGGGATTACCAGGCAGTGTGAAATGAAGTCTGATTATGCCACCATCACCCCTCCACACATTCAAATGCAGTCCTCCCTCTTTTTCTGTCCTGTGTGTTTATGTCAAAGCCTCGACAAAGTCAGCATCTGACAAAAATAGGGCCATAATGGTATCAACAATGACGTTGTCACCCTTGTCTTTTATATGTGAACAAATCAGACAGCGACACAAAGACATGCCCTCACATGTGCTCACACACACTTGCAAACACGTGGTTCAGGCCAGCAGCTGTTTGGCCCACTCCCATAATCCCTGTAGATGGAGGAGATGTGTGCAGACATCTGCTTCTCCCACTGTTGCCCTGTCATCAAAGGTTTGTCTGGGCCAAGTCTGTGTAAAGTTGCATGCAAGGCCATAGTGTTGTACTGTATGTGTCCTCAGACCTGCTAATCTTGGCCAGCTATGTTAATCAAAGGCAACAGGGATGATATGCGCTTCAGGTTAGTAGAATGAATGGTCAGTTTAGGAGGCTATGGATTAAACACGTCGTGATTTCCAGTATTTAATCTGAAGTGTTGATATCCATACGCAGATATTTGTGGTTTTAAGACAAACGTTTGTTTCGGTATCTCCTGTTTCAGGCTGCTCAATGCAGTCAAACTTCTGCTTGAAAAGTACACATAGAGACAATGGTTTTAACAGACTGGGGGGCATGGAGTTTGAAAGACATGCACATTAATCAGGCCGTTGAGGCTGATTGTACTGTGGGAAACGTTGCGAGTGAAAATCATAAAATCAACGCTTCAATGATTTCATGAAATTGTCGCAGATTTCAGATAAAAACAAGAAACCAAATCCAGTTATCAAAGAATGGCGGGGACCTCGGGGGTGTGACCTGGGGGGCATGGCCTGAGGGTGATCACTGCTTTGGTGTGGCATCAAAAAGTCCAGATGGCCAGCTTTAAGGCTCAGTTTCTGAAAACAGGCGGTGTATGCATATAGGTACAAGCTCTCCTTTGTAACAAAATAAAGACATGCAAAACTTTTTAAGGAATAGGCACTTCTCTTTGTACAAATGGCATGTGTCATCCCAGAACATGTACCACTGTAGCATTTAGCACGAGCTTCAGCTAATACAATGTGCAACTGAAGTAATTCAATATGTTGACACTGATGGCATAAGACCTTGTATTTTCTGCTCTTAGCTCCTTCTATATCCACAAAAGATAATATAATGCAATCATTTTAACAAGCAGTGCAATTCTCTTCATTATGAGAAGTCACACATTAAATGCTTCTACATAACTGGAGGATTGTTCCTTTAATAGATTTCTGAGTGAAAATCTCAAGGCCACATTGACCAAATTACTATTGTTGTCAGATATAACAAGAAAAGGAAGTTTTTGTCAGAAGTTGGAATCAGCTACAGAGCAGCTTATAGATTTTCAGCATGTTGGGTGTTTACTGTAGAGTCCTGGCCTTCTGGTAACAGTGTATGGCCTTGCTATAAATGTTAAAGAGCATGAAGGGGAACTTGTTTTACTTTGGTTTTAGGGATTTGTTCATCATTCATGTGGACAATTATTCAGTTATTTAATGTGTTCTGTGGCCTCTGAAGATTTTTGTAGAAAGTCATTTCTGGTGATGAAATGATACTCGGCTAAACTTCTGCTTCTGTGCCCAGTGACACTCATCCACATCCCTCTGATCTTCATCTTCCCTGTCCCTGATTGTATTTTCCTCTTTTTCCAGGTGAAAGAGGAGATGCTACTTGAAGCGCTGACGACCAGGAAAACTGTGACTGTCGGAGAGAGGCTCATTGTGCCCTACAAACTTGCTGAGGTGACCTTTTCAGTAATCACGTGGTAACATAATGAAACACCTGCCCACCTGCCCACTTGCCCCCCCCCCCCACCACCACCATTAGCAGTTTTTGGAACTCTTTTCTTCAGTAGTAATGGCCAAAGGGCCTGTGGATGAGGGGTGGAGTGAATTCTAGTCAGTTTCATGAAGGTGTAGTGGAGCCAACTGTCCTTTGGCTGCAGGGCAGGTTCTGTGTTTGTGTGTACATGCTTTGGAGCTTGTCTGGGGAGTTTGTTATGGCTCTCCCCCATCCCCCACCTCTTCTGTCTGAGGCTCCTTTGATAGAGGTCTTCCTCTGCAACTTCCTGTTTCCTGCCAAGCCAAGCAACAGTGTGACACAACCCTGTCCTTCCAGCCCTGTGGACGGAGTCTGTGAATTCTACCATCAGGATGCCTCAGCTGACCCAGATAGCCAGCTCTGATGTGTATCACAGTGTGTAGTATCATTATTATTCAGCAGCTTTCATTAATCTCTCCATCCCCGCAGCCTTAGATGGCTCTGTGTAAACTTGAATTCAGTCCAGCTCCCTGCTCGTGGCTGCAGGGTCTTTTGTCTGAGGGAGGAAATGCTGCACAGATAGTCTGTTACGCTACCCGGCTCCACCCCCCCATCTGATCTTTGGGTTAGTTTAGCCCAACAATGGTTTCTCCCGATCCCCCACACCCCCAGCCCTGCAGTCATGTGGTCTTGTCTCAGGAATGTGCAACCTCTACTGGAATATACAGTACAGAGGCCAGAAACCAGATCCTGGGTCTGTCTGTTAGTCTCCGTATCTTTTTCTCTCTTTCTCCTTCAGTTACACACACGTCAAACACATAAATTCGCTTTTGCTACTCTGGCTGTGCAACAGAGGCTTAGAGAATGCCATCAGAAACCTAACCCGTGTCCGGGGGGCTGCAGCCATCATAAACCCTCCTCCAGCTTCTGGTGTCATGCCATAGAACTTCTCCATTGTCCTTAAAATAAACCTAGAAGAGCATCAATTGTATATTCAGATAAAAACTAAGTGTCATGTTTTAGTTGTTACCTTCACATCTGTATGTAAAACTGAAGGGCTTCAGCCTGCATTCTATCTAATAGCCATCGGGAGCGACTTTACTGGTTGTAAAAGGAGTCAGACTATTGAAGTCTCTGTGAAAATGTTCCTACTTCTCACTTGATTTATCACCCCAGTGAATGTTTTCCTAATGAGTCCATGTTCTCGGTCTCTAGTTTCAGGTCTCCTTCAATACAATATAATGTTAATTTAATAAATGATGGTCCCATTTAGAGGAATATAGACCAAAATTATCGGATGCATTAAGGTACATGAATGACAGAATGTAGCACACATAGCAACCTGCCTGATAATCAGGATTAAAATTAAAATAATGAAATTTCAAAAATTGTTTGATTTTATTAAAAAAAAAAAATGACCAGAAATCATTTTAGTTGCCTTCTCAGCCTTTAAACTCCAGCATCACCACTGTGATAGTAATCCCAAACCATACCTTGACTATAACTTAATCCACCTCAAACCTTAACCCTGTAATGCCGTGCGTATCATATTTGACACATACATTTATGAGATTTATGCTGTTGGAAAAATAAAAGCGAAAGAGATGCAAAAAATTCAAATGTTCTGTCCATAATTTTTTGGGTCAGGCATTATGGGCTTAAATCCTGACACCAAGTCTCAGGCCTCAAATAGCTTTTTGACGAAGGAAAGACGGTTTTCACACAACGTCCTCGCTCTAAGCCCACACACTCAGATGAACATGACAACAGGAGCAAATGCGAGACCCTGCCCTGATCTGACCAAGGTCCACGGGAATGAGCTGAGGCCACCTGCGGAATCCATAACATGCCTGTTTTTGTACAAAGGAAATGTGGAAAAAAGATCCTGGCAAAGGTTGCTGCTTCTTCTCAGGAATTATTTCATCCTCCTTCAAAAGTCTAACCACTGTCGATATAGGGAGATTGTGATCTGCCAAAGTTGACAGACCCCCTGAACTCACTGGATGGGCCCTGGTTGAGTCAGGTGGGAAATATTTGGGTTTGGCACCAGCGTAATAGTGAGAGTGAGAGTAATTTCTTGTTCATGAGGGGAAACTATACTTGGCACGGAGGCCAGAATCTGGAGTTGAGTTTGCTACTGTCTACTGTGAGTTCAACCCAATGACACTTTTGTGTTTCAGCTGACATGTTCTGAATTGTTTATTTTAGTTTATTTTAGCTTTGAACATATCCTTTCATTTCGTTTACACTAACATATTAGTCTTACATTGTATTCACTGGTCAAAGTTATTTTTAGCCATATTTCACAGTGAATGGAGAAAGAAATAATAACAGCCGCTCTTTGTCTCCCATTTAATCAGAAACAAATGTTTAAAACAGTAACAATATGTGGACTTATATCAAAATAGCTACTTCCTTTTTTTGTGTGAAACACACATGGGGAAGGTGAAGTGAGGAGTGGTACACAGACACTCATTCATGTGCTTTCATTTCAAATAATCGGTGCTGCTTCATATAGAAAGAGTTTCAAAGTGATCGGCGCCTCAAAATGTTGGTGTAGAGGTGCTGCCCCATAGGTGGGAATTGTAAATTGTATCAGTTAACACGTACAGACACAGAAACACACATAGACAAAACAGCAACTACATAAATACTAATTAAAGACACATGCAGATTGGCATATTGTACTGAGAGACACACAAAACATCCTGCAGTGAGGAAGCTAGTGGGCCACGTGCAGTGCGTGCTCACACTGGTGTTTCACACCTCCTGTGGTTTTCAGGAGAAAGAAAGAGAGAGAGAACAACAACTTCCCCTCAGCAGATCCATCTAATCACAATCACAAGCTGAAAGCAGGTTTAACAGCCTGGACCATTACAGTTTACAAAAGTGTCTCATTAAGTCCTTCTAATTATTTTGTCAGTTTCTTGGGTGGCTCTCTAGAAAAAAAACAACATTTTCAATCCATTTGCTTCCAGCCACGTCCCCTCCAGCTCCTAACTGGTCCTTTTGTGGTGAATAATTGAATTACATGGCAAGCCCCGAGACAATGAATGCATTTCAAATGTCTGCATAAGATCTGCGAATCCCGAGTTTCTGCCAAAGCCTTAAAACAGTGATACTTTTAGAAACCTTGTACTGTTCATAATAAGCTTATATAACTCAGTGGGAAGAGGGACGTCATAGGCCTGCCTTCTAAAAATACCATCAACAATCAATAATGCAAGAGCACAGATGCCACTTTTAAAATGCACAATTTTGCTTCATCACGGCTGCTGGCTGCGTGCAGCCCCAGCAGGCAGTTATTCAAGCAGCCCGTCAAAGAGGGTGCATCCACAGTGGGGCTCAATCAGGTTCACAATGTCCCATAAAGGCCTCAGAACAAGGAAGAATATATTTCTTTTTTTATTATTACATAACCAATTTCAGACATTTTTTTTCTGTGGTTACGCTCCTGTGGTGCCCTTCATTTATTTACTCTTTCCAGAATCATCACATCCACTTCCCGTGGTAACTTCGCTCCTTTAGGTTACTTCCCTCGGAGTAAAGGTTGGAAAGCTGCTTATAGATGTATAACTTGTCGAATTTATCCTTTATTTAACCAGGCAAACCACAAACACAAATCCCATCCTAATTCCGAAATCAGTGGAGAAGAAAATTTCAAAAACCATTCGGCCCTGTCGGTGATAAAGCACACAATTTCACTTAAGCACTCAGAATAATTAGACAAGTTCTGACTCCAGCCTCATCATTAACTAAATTCATTTAGCCAAATTGCCACTTCATTATGCCAATGTCACTCATGTGTTACTATGTTTAATGCACCGTTTAATGGAAAGATGACACTCCCATTCTTAGTCTTTCCAACTCCAATTGCCCGAAATGGCCATGAACGGACACAACGAAGATACATTTTTCCCATTACATGATTTAAATTCTTAATATGAGCAAAACCAAGTTATTTCCGCAACTTGATAGATCTTCATTAACCAGTCAAGCTTTTGGTTTAACAGTAAATTCCAGAGGCCCTTGCTAAAGTTTTACTGTGTCCTTAGGTTTTTATAAAGCGATAAAGAAATGATTTTGTGCTGTTTTTCTCTCGGCGGAGCTCGACACAAACAGTGTTGAGTTTCACCCTTTTCTGTTCACTGTAGTTCTTTGGTAAATTCTACTCTGATTGGATTACACATAAACATGGTCTTTTAAAATGGGGTCTCTGTTATAATGGACAACTGTTGTGGGGTTCCTGGCGTGAAAATGTCTGACTGAGTTAATGCAGACTGCTTTTGTCCTGCTATTCTGCCTGATTCGATCCTAACGCATCCAGATGCCAAAGAACGTGCTCCTGTGTCCAAGTCTCCATCTAAGTCTAATTCTGTTAGCTTAGCATGGCTTTCATCATGCCTGAGGAAATCATAGTTGCTCTTTGGCTTGTTGAGACATAATGTCTCTTCTTGGCAGTGTTGTTTTTTATGGATCAAATAGTGATCCATAAAAAAGTTGTCCAAATAATAATCTGCAGGCCTGGAGGTACTTAAGACACTGGCTCTGAAAACAACTAAAGGGTTACAGCACCGCACACAGCAAGGCTACCAAAGCAGCAACAGTAACTCAAGGTTGTGAGCAGTGTGGGAGCTTTAATACAGGCTCTAAAGACAAAGTAGCTGCTGTTATAACCCTGGCATTTCCCATCTCTAAACAGTAGCACAGTCACTAGCAGGCTCTCAGCACTGATGCCAGCTTACTTGAGCTAATAGGTATGTTTGTGCTAATGAATCTTCCTTTAGAGAGTTTTAAGCTCACTGCCTGTTGGCCAGTGAAGCAGTAGCATTCTCTGCTCCCTGAAAAACCCACAAAAATTGTGACTATAATGTGGATTTGTGGATCTTGGTTCATTGCGATTGAATGTTCTGTGGGACGTCTCTGGGCTTTCAGCTTCACTGTGCTTTCTCGATCTTTTTCCTCCTTTCAGTCACTCCATGCCGATGACTCAGCTGCTGCCTGTGCAGTATTTCATTAGACAGCTTGTCCTGCCCACTTCACACATTTAATATGACACTGATCCAGTTCCAGAGAACCAAGAGGGAACATTAATGTTGTGTTTGTGTCCTTGGCTTCATCTAATGAAGTAGGTAGCATTTCTATCGCATGCTACCTACAATGGTTATCAAAGCAAAAGCCAGAAACCGTAGTCATGCTGCAAGCTCACTTTGTGCTGGGGAAAAATAAGGAATAGTGTTTTATTGGTTACATAATTGTCTTTGAACACTTGAGACAGCTTGAGAAATAAAAATGGCTGAGCAGCAGAGGGAAGCCTCTTCATTGAGGCTGTGATGCCCGCTCCTGATTAAGAAATCCTTGTTTATGATAAGGAATAAACTGACATTTTCTGCATGTGTTTGTGTGTCCAGGCTGGCACAGTGAGGGACTCCATGGCTAAGTCCCTGTACAGCGCGTTGTTTGACTGGATTGTGTTCAGGACCAACCACGCCCTGCTGAACAACAAGGATCTGGAGGACAGTTCAAAGGTAGGAGTAAAAACCCATCTACAGGACTACTTCCCTAAAGAGGAAACAGAAATATATAGAGAACAATCATCACCCATTGCCATGGACAAATTTTGAATATTTAATATTCAAAGGAAAAGTAGTAACGTCTTGTGAATTCTGATTATGTCATGTAAAGCAACAGCGTTTTAATATGGAATAAAATTTTTATATACTGGCAGACAGTAAATTTCAGCTCTATTCTAGTTTAATGGCATTTTTAATGTGCATCAGTAAGTTGTTGAAGAGTTTCTATCTTGCCACCATCTCATCAAACTGAGATGATACTGTGATAATGTTTATACCACTGACACCATTTATTCACATGAAGCTACTCACGTAAATATTTCTCCTTCTGATGAAGGAGAAATATTCTTTAAGATGAGCTTATGTTTTCAATGTAGACTGTCTGTACATCACTCCCTCATCTTCAACCACTTACCTGTTTCCGTGAGGGCTGCTGGAGCCAATCCCAGCTCACAGTGGGTGAGGGGCGGGGTCAACCTGGAGGTCACCAGTCCATCACAGGGCCAACACACAGAGACAGACAGACCAACAACCACTGACACTCACTCTCAGACCTACAGACAGTTTCTACAGACAGTCACCAGTTAACCTCAGCATGCATATCTTTGGATGGTGGGAGGAAACTAGAGTTTTTACCAATAAAGCATTACTCTGATATAAAAAAAGAGAGTGTATCTCAATTAAACTATGAAACGAGTCCCAAAACATTTTCGACAAAATACAATTGAAATCTGAATATCCCACTGTTTTAATATCAATCTCACAGAATGCTTAGAACTTAAATCATGGTATTGATATTCATATGGGCTGTGAGTGGTTAAGGCAGCTCTGTAATCTGACTCACTGGTTCACTGAAAAGGCCCAGAGTCATTGTTAAAGTTGATTTTGGGGGTTTTTATGTTTTTATTCTGATGACAGTAAGTGGCAGGGTTAATGGGAATTAGAGGGAGAGTTGTGAATGACACGCAGCGTAGGTCCCTTGGTGTTGGACACAGGACACTGCAGTAATGCAGCATGTGGACTGACCATTCAATCAGCTGCACTGCGTTCTCGCTCGGTCCCGTTCATATTTTCCTTCTTTGTGCTCCGTATTGAGCTGCTGTGTGTCTGTCAGTCAAAACTCAGTTCCATGGTTTTCTGGCTTTTCCTGGCAAAGGGAGGACGTAGTGAGCTAGTGAAAACTTTGTGTCTCTGTGTGCGTGTGTTGGAGTGTCAGCTGGCAAGGCATACCCAGTGGGTGCATCTAAACGATTAGAAAACAGATAGTGTGTGTGTGTGTGCGCGTGTGCGTGCGTGTGTCCATGTAAGTGCCTGTATGTGCGTGTGTGCTCCAGCAGCATTTGGGCAGATGGCATCGAGTTCCCCTCAGCTCAGTTTACCCCCTGTGGTCCTCTGCCATCCCAGTGCAGTGGTGTGTGTGTGTGTGTGTGTGTGTGTGTGTGTGTGTGTGTGCGCGCGCTGGCACTGATGTCATCGGTAAATGTTTGTCATGTGCGGTCGATGCGTTTCACTTTCTGTCAAGGTCATTGTTCTTATGTGCAGATAATGGGCCCCACATGCACCGTTGTTCATGTTTTGTATGTTCTGCCATAATGAAAAACTGCCCTTTACAGGGAAACAAAACACTGCTGAATAAATTCAATTTAAAATGTGTACCACTTTTACAACCCATTTCATAATTAAAGGCGTTTTCTTGCCTCCGTCAGATGGTGCGTATTAATGATACATGATGACATGAATCTTACTGACACCCAGAGGGTGACTGGGTCTTTGAAGCTGTGAAGGGAGGGGTATAAAAAGAAATACAATGGACGAAAGGATGACCAAGAATCAGAAATGTTTGCTAAAAGTGGTTCATCTTTTCCCCAAAATGTGTCTGGTCAGATAAATGAAGAAAACAAAGATAGAAAATGAGCATGCTGTGTTTTTTCAACAGATCCTATCCATAGGAGTCCTGGACATCTTTGGTTTTGAGGATTACGAGAGCAACAGTTTTGAACAGTTCTGCATCAACTTTGCCAACGAAAGACTGCAGCACTACTTTAACCAACACATCTTTAAATTAGAGCAGGTACAGTGGATTTACCCTTTTCCCTTCCTTTCCTTTCCTTTCAGACAATGATTATTGTGCAGTTGCTGATAAGACACCATTGCGCTTTGTGTTTTGCTGCCAGTACCATGATGTTAACTACATTCATACGTGGTCTGCCTCTGTGTTGTGCTGCACAAAAACATCATTTTATGTACTGGCTTCACGTTTTTATGGCTGCAACACATTTCTGAAAAATGCCTTTGTGCTTTTGATTGACGTAGCTGATGGAGTGAAGAATGGGCACTCCTAGCTTCCTTGTCATACGGAGGGCTTTATAATTTATTTCATACGTCATACTCTTGAAAACGGAAGGCTTCTTCTTTAGTCACGAGCTCTGAATGTGGTACAATAGGGATCAACCCACTGTGAACTGCTTTGGTAATGCTGTCTGTGTTTTCTAAGATGTCCTCGTTATTTGCTCTAATGTGCTTGTTTACTGCTTGAAGCATTTTCTCTTGTGCCCTTGTGAGGCTTTACTGTGCTTAATGTTCTAAACAAACGTGTAAAGGTTGAAGATGAATTCTTGAAGTTTTGGTAGTACTGTAACAAGAAAATTGGATTTTCAAGTGACAAGTGACCCAAGTTTTACCAGTAGAAGCCAGCTACCTTAGCTTAGCATGAAAACTGGAAACAGGGAAACACTAAGCTTCTCCAGAGCTAACAAAGCCTGCTTACCAGCACCTTCACCGGTTGTTGGATGACAGTTGCACATGTGGGGCCGTGTTGGACTGGTACGTCCTGGACACTCCTCATGGTATTAGAAAGACAACACAGTAATTTATCTAGCAAAGACAGGTGCATATAGTCTATGGAGGTGTGGCTTCAACATCATAAACTGTGAGGAGCAAAACTGAAACGAGACCAATGAGACAGTCCTCTACAGGATTTCCACTTTGTATTATTGGCTGTTGAACAGAGCTGAAACTCAGTGTGTATTTTTAAAGGATGAGTCTTGGGCTCTTTGTCTCTATTTTCACTGCCGTATTGTTTTCATCAATGAGAATGACTCTTAGGATAGCCTGGTCCCTGGAGGATCCACACATTAGAGCCATTGTTGCCAAGAAAACAGAAACACATTTCTTATTAGCATTTCAACAAGCCGTCACGATGGGCAGTCTAGTGGAGTAACAGCTCCATTCAGTGCTGTGTTCACATCACATTCACATCAGATAGTTTGGTCAACAGTTGTTGCTGAAAAATGACATTGACAAATAAAAAATCATCAATTGCAACATTCACAATTGCACACATTACTACTCCAACCAGAGCATGTGGGAATCAAATATGGTTGTCATCATTCTTAAGGGTTGGATATCACAATTAAAAATACCTGCCAGTAGTGGATGCTATAGCAACAGAATGGTGAAATGAAATGACATGACAGACATAATACAATGAATAAAATATGAATGGAAGATGGAGGCTTGATATCATCTACAATACTCTACAATTCCTTTATTTTATCTCTTCCCATAGTGATGGTGATGCCATTTGACCCAGATGGCTTGTCCAGCGTTTTATAATATAATATAATATAATATTGTGTATGTGTTTGAGTGAATTTAGATGGTTTAAGATTTAAACCGGATTTAACACAAAAGTAGGGCTAAAATGATTCCTCGAATAATTCGAGTAGATAGATTACAAAAAAATGATTGAGGAATTTCCTCTGCCTCGATGAATCGGTTAATTTTTACAGACTGTGGTATTTCGCCTGAACTACTTTTAATACAGACAGAGCGACCACCGGAGGGAAGACAGTCAAGAGGTCATTCTCCGTGTGCCAGCTAACATAAATGCCCAGAAGCTGCTGTGTGGTAGGGTGATCTACCAACAGGGTGAAGACCCCTGATCTACGTTTGTACAAGCTGACGAACAGAAAAAATGGATGGATGGATGGACGAGAGGCACATCAGGCAGTCACAGTCGGCTGTTTTATGGTGGAACACAACTTGGATCCACTCACTTACAAAAAGAGTTATTGGCATCCAAAGATCTGTACTTTCTCATTGTTATGAGAGTGAATGTTCCAAACAAAAAGGAAGATAAGTAACAAGCAAGTAGCTCTCACCTCACTGTAGGCACTGAAGCTAACCGAAGCTAACCAAAGCTAACTGCAGGAGCTGAAGTTAGCCAATGCTAACCAAATCTAACTGCAGGAACCAAAGCTAACTGTAGAACTGAAGCTAACCAAAGCTAACTGCAGGAGCTGAAGTTAGCCAATGCTAACCAAATCTAACTGCAGGAACCAAAGCTAACTGTAGAACTGAAGCTAACTAAAGCTAACTGCAGGAGCTGAAGTTAGCCAATGCTAACCAAAGCTAACTGTAGAACTGAAGCTAACCAAAGCTAACTGCAGGAGCTGAAGCTTACTGAGGCTAGCTGCAGGAGCTGAAGCTAACCAAAGCTACCTGTAGAACTGAAGCTAACCAAAGCTAACTGCAGGAGCTGAAGCTTACCAAATCTAACTGTAGAACTGAAGCTAACCAAAGCTAACTGCAGGAGCTGAAGCTAACCAAAGTTAACTGTAGGAACCGAAGCTAACCAAAGCTAACTGCAGGAGCTGAAGTTAGCCAATGCTAACCAAATCTAACTGCAGGAACCAAAGCTAACTGTAGAACTGAAGCTAACCAAAGCTAACTGCAGGAGCTGAAGTTAGCCAATGCTAACCAAATCTAACTGCAGGAACCAAAGCTAACTGTAGAACTGAAGCTAACCAATGCTAACTGCAGGAGCTGAAGCTTACCAAGGCTAACTGTAGAACTGAAGCTAACCAAAGTTAACTGCAGGAGCTGAAGCTAAACAAAGCTAACTGCAGGAGCTGAAGTTAACCAATGCTAACTGCAGGAGCTGAAGCTTACCGAGGCTAACTGCAGGAGCTGAAGCCAACCAAAGCTGACTGCAGGAGCTGAAGTTAGCCAATGCTAACCAAATCTAACTGCAGGAACCAAAGCTAACTGTAGAACTGAAGCTAACCAAAGCTAACTGCAGGAGCTGAAGCTTACTGAGGCTAGCTGCAGGAGCTGAAGCTAACCAAAGCTACCTGTAGAACTGAAGCTAACCAAAGCTAACTGCAGGAGCTGAAGCTAACCAAAGTTAACTGTAGGAACCGAAGCTAACCAAAGCTAACTGCAGGAGCTGAAGTTAGCCAATGCTAACCAAATCTAACTGCAGGAACCAAAGCTAACTGTAGAACTGAAGATAACCAAATCTAGCTGCAGGAGCTGAAGTTAACCAATGCTAACCAAATCTAACTGTAGAACTGAAGCTAACCAAAGCTAACTGCAGGAGCTGAAGCTAACCAAATCTAACTGTAGAACTGAAGCTAACCAAAGCTAAATGCAGGAGCTGAAGCTAACCAAAGTTAACCGTAGGAACCGAAGCTAACCAAAGCTAACTGCAGGAGCTGAAGTTAGCCAATGCTAACCAAATCTAACTGTAGAACTGAAGCTAACCAAAGCTAACTGCAGGAGCTGAAGTTAACCAGTGCTAACCAAATCTAACTGTAGAACTGAAGCTAACCAAAGTTAACTGCAGGAGCTGAAGCTAACCAGAGTTAACTGTAGGAACCGAAGCTAACCAAAGCTAACTGCAGGAGCTGAAGTTAGCCAATGCTAACCAAATCTAACTGTAGAACTGAAGCTAACCAAAGCTAACTGCAGGAGCTGAAGCTAACCAAAGCTAACTGCAGGAGCTGAAGTTAACCAGTGCTAACCAAATCTAACTGTAGAACTGAAGCTAACCAAAGTTAACTGCAGGAGCTGAAGCTAACCAGAGTTAACTGTAGGAACCGAAGCTAACCAAAGCTAACTGCAGGAGCTGAAGTTAGCCAATGCTAACCAAATCTAACTGTAGAACTGAAGCTAACCAAAGCTAACTGCAGGAGCTGAAGCTAACCAAAGCTAACTGCAGGAGCTGAAGTTAACCAAAGCTAACTGCAGGAGCTGAAGTTAGCCAATGCTAACCAAATCTAACTGTAGAACTGAAGCTAACCAAAGCTAACTGCAGGAGCTGAAGCTAACCAAAGCTAACTGCAGGAGCTGAAGTTAACCAAAGCTAACTGCAGGAGCTGAAGTTAGCCAATGCTAACCAAATCTAACTGTAGAACTGAAGCTAACCAAAGCTAACTGCAGGAGCTGAAGCTAACCAAAGCTAACTGCAGGAGCTGAAGTTAACCAGTGCTAACCAAATCCAACTGTAGAACTGAAGCTAACCAAAGTTAACTGCAGGAGCTGAAGCTAACCAGAGTTAACTGTAGGAACCGAAGCTAACCAAAGCTAACTGCAGGAGCTGAAGTTAGCCAATGCTAACCAAATCTAACTGTAGAACTGAAGATAACCAAAGCTAACTGCAGGAGCCAACTCTGACTGCCCCTTCTTCAAGGCTGATGTGTAGCCGACGGCGCCTCTCGTCTTAAAGGCAATTTTTTTTTCCTGTTCAGAAGCGTATAAAAACTTCAAAGTTCTTTACCCTGTTAGTAGATCACCATACCACACAGCAGCTTCTGTAAATTTGCTTGTGTTTGCTGACACACGGAAAGTAACAAGAGACACCTTCACACAGTACAAAGTCAACAGAGAGCTCTTGAATGTTTTCCCCTCCGTGGGCGTGGCTTTTGAAGTATGACGCAATGCGCTCTGTCGCACGCAAAGAAGAAGGAGGGGTCAGAGGTGTTTGGTTTGAGGAGCGGGAAGATGGAGGAAAGACGTGACCACAATGAGAGCGAAGATAAGGATACATGTTGATTGTCTAAAAAAGGAAACCAGTTCATTGTTAAGTGAAATGTCTAATTTTCTCATGTATATTTATAATTGCTCTTTAACCTAACAAAGATATGTTTTATCTGATTACTCGAGTAATTGATTTCTAAAATATTCCATCGCTGCAGCCCTACACAAAAGCCTGACCAGTCTCTCAAGCAGCATCACTTGAGGCGGTTTGACAGACTCCGATCAGCTTCCCTCTAGGCCCATACAAGGATTAATATGAGTTATATTCACATATGCATTCATGGTCGATATAAACAAATCGACTTGGCTTCTTAAAAGGCTTTGCTGTGGTTGATATAGAAAAGCTACTGCTTCTACTTCTATCAGGTATCAGTAGTCCATTGTGTTCAAGATATTTAAGGGATTATATATCTTATTAATTAAGGCTTAACCTTCATACATCTCATAACAAACATCCCTTTTTCCTGTGCCCTATAGCACCGAAATAATGCCAGACGTTCAGCGTAAACAAGCAGCCGACCTTTGCTTTTTGAGCATTCCCTTGTAGAGCCTTGTGCTGCACAGCCACATCTCGTCCTGACATTACAGCACAGGCACACAGCTGCAGTCATGAAGCGAGGTTAACTTTGCATGCACAGCCATCAAAGTAAAAGGTCAGAGGAAAGTGCTGAATGACCAGAACTGGCTGACAGGCTGGGTGAGAGTGCAGGAGTCAAACAGAGCTGGATGTGCTCTGACAGCTAAGAGCTACTAGCAAGGACAACACATCGAATATGAGCTTTTTTTAGAATGGCCAATCTTGGCTTGTTTATGTTTTTATTTATTTTGGATGACCCGTATTTCTTCATTTAATACCATCATCACCTCTGTGCTGATCAGAGGGATGTCAGCTCCAGCATCATCACAACCCCCATCTCCCCCCACTCTATTCCACTCAGAAGGACCATTACTGAACCACTAATCCCTGACCAGCTATATTATGTATTCATTATGCTCATTTATTCAGATAACTGCCAAAGCACTTAATATTCTGTTTAGTTTTTTTTTTTTATTTTATTTTAGAATTTTTCATATCATATCCTCTGAACCAGCGAGAGAGAGCTATGAGGGGAAGAAAAGAGAGGAAGACATTTTGAGGCAGACAGTGAGTCTCAATCAGCTGGACTGTGTCACATTAGCTGTCGACTCCCATCTCACTCTTACTGAACCGTAATAGGTTGTGGAACTTAGCAGGCGAGCTCCATCGCTGAGGGCTAAACAAGGCAAGGAAAGAAGAGCAATGTTTCAGTAAACAAGTGCAATAACGTCCCTTCACCCTCAACGGAGATCACAGACTGATCGGGCCGCACTAATGGTTCTGTTATCTGTTTCTGACAGTTAGCCCTCAGGCCCTAAAAACACACGCACACACACACACACACTGAACAGGATGTAACATGTTGGCCGTCAGGTGGTGTTACTGTAAACAAAAAACTGACTTATAAGCACTCTAGGTCTTTAATTTTACATCTGGTTTTTCTCCTGCTGGAGCAAAGTTAAAATAAACAACGATCAAAAGATAATAATAATACATCAAATTTAAATCAATAGAGATCAGGCAGTGAAGTAAATGTTAAATATTCTCTCTGTGTTTTTTTTAAATGGTTAAAAGTAGGAAATAAATTGCAGTTTTAATGGGGCTATGATAAGGTTTATAATAGACCTTTTGAATCAACAGTACACGTATTACTGTCTGACCTCTATCTCAGTGTTTCTTCATTAATCGATGTAATGTGTGCTTAAGTTTAATTTCAAGTGAATAAATTGAACGTTGTCTTTTATAAATAATGAAAGAAGAGTTTAGTCAACAACAGCTACTATTTCTTTGATATTCAAGTGTTCATTATTGATTGTAAAGTATCTCATTGACTGTGATGGCAGCTTCTCCTTATCTCTGTTTTGATTGAACCTTTCACTTAACGGTTTGTTCCTGTGTCATGTTCAGCTAATAAATGTCAAAGTGTGAACTGCTAAGATGCTCGCCCTGACATCACGGCGCCCAGTTTCAGTAGAGTTCAGGTTTATTATCCTTTAATCAGCGGGGTCCCTCATAACATTGACTCGCTGCCGTCCATGAGTTTTTTGACACAACACTTGAGGTGGACCAGAGCTGGTCCCCTCTCAGGCAGTCTTGGTAACACTTTCTAATCGAGGGTCACCAGATCTTGACTGATTCGTGTTTGTTTGAATTAAGCTGTGCATATCATGTTTCAAGCCCCCCTTGAGCCTTGCTTTGACGTCATTAGGAGGGAACGCTCTGCACACTTTGACTGTTGGATTATATTGAGTCTTTTACTGCTGACCTCGGATCAGCCAGCTGTCAGTTAGCTGAGGAACTTGCAGTCGATTATGAAATGGATCGGTTTTAATGGTGAACTAGATTTTTAGCTCATAGTTTTTTCCTTACCTTGGCATCACCAAAAGTCAACATGCACTGATCTATTTGTCCTGGAGCTCTCATACATGTTGGCTGTCATCATTTCTGGAGCAGATTGTTATAAGCAGTTTCCTCAAAATGAAGAAACACACCAAAGTTCTTTAGGACTGCAACTCAAATGGAAATGAGACTGTAACCTGTTTTTGCAAAATTATGCAGACTGACGACAGACTTCTTATAATTCTGTCGTCCAGACTTTGAAAAGGGATTTCAGTTGGGGGGGGTTCCCCTCATCTTCCTCGAGTTTTCAGCCCCCTCCTGCAGCCGGTCACTTGGCCTTATCAGTAGTGTGTGTTTACCTTCAGAGCATCAGCTATGAGAGAAAACACACAACAGCCACCGCCTAAGGCAAACACCGTATCACGTTTGGCTCGTGAGATATCATACTGACTCAGTGTAGAAGTAAAAACAATCAGCCAGGTTTTCCTTCACCTGAGATAAGTGTTGTTGAGTTTATTGTTCCAAGAGTAAAGTGCCAGGGGCTTCTGTGAATCATGCTTCTGCTTCTTTAATTTTAAAGGGTCAGACTGATAAAGCAGCAATTAATAGTTCATGCATCAAAAAAAGCTAAGTTGACACTTGATGCAGATTTTCCAGGTTCTCCGCCTTTATTCCAGTCATACAGCCCAGCTCACTCCTTGACGTCACTTTTTTGTGAGTCATGCTAGTCGACAGAGTCCCAGTTGCACTCGACCACTAAAAGCAAAACCCACTTACAGAGCAAGTTGAATGACGACAGTGTGCGGGTCTGTGTATCTGTGTCTTCGTCAGTTTCTATGTCTGTTTCTCTCTGGGCTTTTAAAACCACCACATCTTTCTCCAGCTCCTCCCGCCTGCTCAATAAAAACACTCTGCTGTCATAACAAGAGAGATGGGGAGGGAGAAATAAAAAGAAAGAAGGAATACTTGGATAGAAGGAGAGCTGGAGAATCGCACACAAACACACACAACCTCCCTCACCTCGACACTGGGGCATCAGGCCAAACACAATTCAGGCAAGTCAGATGCTTCACTGCATTAAATAACAGAGAACAAACACAGAGTTCACTAATGGACTGAAGGACGACCACAAATCCTGACCGACCACAACAACAGCGGGAAGTCGTATTGCTTTTATTACTCGCACATTGGTTTAAAGCTTTTCTTTTTACATTTGTGTGTCTGTTTTATCTGTTTTGTCTCTGCCTGTATTTTCAGTAAACCCTTTAAAGGGTCAGTTCACCCAAATTGAAATAATATTTGTGGTATCAGGCCATGCAGACAGGTTTGGATTTATTTGACAAATAAATATTTCTACCTAGAATCTCAACTGTAAGACCATCTTTAAGACACAGTATGCTGGGGGAGCGTGTTGTATAAAGTCAGATGTGTTCTTTCATCAAAAGGTGCCTTATTAATAATGAAAATCTGAGCCTTTAAACCAGCCGTCAGGACTTTTGTAACTTTGTGATCAACAACAACACAGCCTTCACCCATCACATTAGTTTTTTTTTTGGTTGTTTAACTGAAATATGCTTGAGTTTGATTTGATCTAACCTGATATTCCAGAGAGGAAAGAGGGTTTTTGGTTCTGAGATTGATAAATATATTGTATGAATAGATTTTTAATTAGATTTAATTGATTCAAATGATTTTAAGCAGACCCAAAACATCCAGCTCCATTAGAGTCAGGAGTTAAGTTTTACCACTGCATTCCTGGACACAGGTCATGTTTGCTGCAGGACATGGCACTTTATGTCCTGAAATCATTCCTGAAAGATGGTGGACAACAGGGGATGTACATTTTTTATAGAAACCAAGATCTTTCATGGTTTTTCTTTGTTTGTTTGTTTGTGGGGGGGGGTTTCCTCATTGTAGCTTTGACAGCTCGGACCTACTGCTGCCGTCAGATTACAGGTACAGTGTAGTGAGATGTGTGTTCTGAGACTCTGACTTACACAAACTGTGTTGTTGCATCTGTCTTCATTGCTGAGCGATAACTAATTGTAGCAAGTCAGACAGAAAAATCTAATAAAGTGTCTGTTTATTAGCTGCTGGACCCAGCATGTCTGACACTAAAGGAAGAAGCTTAAAGCTTCCCAGCCGTAACAGCACCAGCATCTGTGCATGCTTCACACGCTGAGTCACAGCTTTGTTGTCTGTTTGTAAATACGTGTATGCAGTAAAATGCCTGATGAGTCTGTGCACATACCTCTTCATCTCTGCGTCTGCATGTAACTGCGTCTATCTGTGAGTCAACAATCAAGTTCACATGCTCTTTGCTCAGTTACAAGTCAGCTCTCAGCTTGATGGGAGTCAAACAAAACCTCACGCATCCTCCTTTTTTCTCTTTCACAGCTTTGTTTTCATTTTGCTTGATGCGGTTTAACCTCTCAACAAAACCAAACATCCCACATGTTCTGAATGCCTTGACAGTTATTCAGCAGCCTGAAAGAGGAGAGGCCAGACATGCTGCGCATGTTAAAGTATGTTCAGGCGCTGCTTTGAATGCTTCTGGGCTGCCTTATTGTAGTCATTTTGTAGCATGTGTTTCAACTGACTGTGAAAATATTTTTGAATATTTTCCTACATTATCATTATCTGAGCACACTCAGAAAAACGTAAAAAAAAAAAAAAAGCAATAGTTAACAACGAGCACCTAACAAATGCTGTGTGTACACAATACATGCAGCAAAAATGACCAGAATCACTTTTTCAATGTTCTGAAATCATTAAAGTCCAAAGAATAGACTGACAATGTCAAGACCATGATGAGAAGTTTGTCTGAGACAGGGTGGCAGTGCTAGCCCTAAAGTTTTATGGTCCCCAGAGGATGACATCTAATGATTTGTTGACCATTTCTTTGGCTTAAAGAAGCTCTCTTCAATGTTTTAAAGAGCCCATTGGTTTTCTGGTTTCTAATTTGACTTTTCTGCTTCCACTGTCTCTTTTTCCCTCCCTGTGATGGCTCTGGCTCAGGGAGTAGAGCAGCTCTGCTGCTGATCAGGAAGCCGGTGGTTCGACTCTCAGTCCACATTTCAAACTTACAATGAACCTAAAATCAGTTCTATTGGCTGCTCCATCAGTGTGTCAGTGGGTGATTGTGTCAAGTATTGTGAAGAAGAATTCAATAAGATCTAGAAAAATGCTATATAAGTGTTGGCTATTTGATGCAAAGCTCTTTGTAATGTCTGTTTGTACCATATCCAAAGAGTTTGCTGTACTTTCATGGTGTAATGTGTTGTATTGGAAAACTGAATATCTGAATTCTGACTGGATAGCCATAACATTTTATGTTGGCAGCTTTGATCCCCCAACTGGGTTAGCCTGATGTTGTTGTTGTTTTGTTTTTTTTAAACCTCTTTGCTTTAGCAACCAACAGCACAAAATTCCCATTCACATCAAAGACATATCTGCGTAAAAAGCCATGAAAATATTCTCGGCACATTCATGTTTCTCAGAGGAGCATTTTGTCAGCTTTCCACATAAAAGGCAGATTGCTATAACATTTTCTCAGCATACTGATGCTTCAAAGAAGGATAAATCCATTTTTTTTCCAATGACCCTGGTGCTTTTTCAGCTAACTACTGGCATGGCTCTAAGAATAGCATAATTACAATATCTTATTGGGAGATAAATAACACTGCAGCATCTGGGGACTGTCTTAAGCACTTGAATCATTTTAGCTATTGATTTACCTGAAGCAGACCCCCTCTTTTCTTCTGTTTTTGTTCAGCTCGGCTTAACTGCCGCTGTTGACCCAGGAGAAGCACGGTTGTATTTCTTCGGAGAAGGTTTGCTGAGTGTGTGTGTTTTTTTTGCAGTGGTTTCAACAATGCTGGGACCTGAAGAGCTACTGAACCAGGAGCTGGCCACATATCTTGCTCAAATGCATCTCAACAGTATCTTTCCAGGCAGATGGCATTAGCCATGTCCCTTGCATTCCAGCTCCCACCAACTCTCAGTCCCAGCTGGCAGCGGTATTGTGACTGGTGCCTCTCACCGGTCTGTCCCTTAGGGGTATTAAGATAACATGAGTCATATACCTCATTCTCATCATTGGTCCCTGGGGGCATACAGATGTTACCAACTGACTGGTTTGTGCTAGCAGTTTACAAACAGGTGTTTTTATAGCAGGGATGCAGGATCTAGTGCTGGGAAAAGATTGCCTGGATGTTTTAGTCTGATGCCAGATAGAGAATTAACATATGGGGGTAGTAAATCAGTCAGATTGGCAGCAGGTTCCTCATGTGAAAATGTGAAATTATTGATAAAATGTTTATCTATCCATCCAATCGGGCTCTTTCGCCTTTATGTACCACAAAATTGCCCTGAAGCAAGGTCCCGAGCTCCCATTGTGTTCTTGTGTTCCCGTTAGGTGACAAATATTGGCTGTGTATGTGTAAAAACGTCATGTATTCCTGTAAAGTGCTGAGTCAGTCCGGTCCACACAGAGCTTTTTTCTCTTTAGTAGCTTTAACCAGGGGTTCAGCACATTTATGTTTCATGTATTTACTCACCAGAGGTCCCCCTTCCTCTCGTGTTTCCCCCTGCAGGAGGAGTACAGGGCTGAGGGCATCACCTGGCACAACATCGACTACATCGACAACAGTGGCTGCATCAACCTCATCAGCAAGAAGCCCACAGCGCTGTTCCACCTGCTGGATGAGGAGTGCAAGTACGCCACCTGCTGAAACACCACCGATGCTTTAGAGCAGTTACAGTTGGAAATAGCATAAACCTTAATAACTGGCTGATGTCTTGACATGGCTGTTTTTGCCAAAGATATCTCACTGATGATATACGGACAGATATGGAGAGGGGCTGAACCATTTGTTCCCCTGACACTGAGATGTGCTGAATCAGACAGATCCTGATCTCAACTTGCGGCAGCAGTCGCCTCCCTCATTAAGCTATTGGCTTTTGCTTTTTGACGTTTCCCTCAAACAGTCAAATATTTTTCCATACAAATTTATTCTCGAAGCTTCATGTGCTCAGTTTTTCAGGCTTCACTAAAACATGCTCTGGGAAACCTTGAACAAAATATACCTGCCTACGGGGGGTTGTTTGGCCTGTACTAAATATACTAGTTTGGTTTATAGGAAATCTTAACTAATGGTTTGGTTTCCATGAAATGTTTTGGGGATTGCCAGACCTCGACTCTAGCTCCACCACAAGAACAAAATATTGACTCTTTCAAATAATATGTAAACGAGTTGCATCAAATGTGTGGAAATGGAAAAATCTAAACTGAGCTCTCTGGTTTGACTTGATAAGAAGTGGCACTTTGAATTCATTGAAGATAAAGTGTAGTGGTCATGATCTGTTTTGGAACATGACCTTTAGCTCTAAAACTGAGACAGCTGAGATTTTAAAAAGAATTGTAGAATTAACTCAGTGCACAGATATTAAAATGGGTGTTATGTGTGACCATCTGCTGTATTATTCTAAAATCCCAGCAGCAGCACTTTGGACAGTTTGTAAGGGCAGGACGGTGGATTAGGTCAGACAAGTAAGAGAGTTTCAATTGGCTATATTTCAGATTTGAAGGAGGATCTAGTTGGAGAACAGGTCACCAGGGTTTTGTTTGATCACCACATAGGTATTATTGGAGCAATGATGATGATTTCTATTTTGTGTATAACAAGTTGTTTGTCATCCACTTCTTGATAGCATTTGAAGAAATGGTTAGAATGGAGAGTTTGGGCAGTTCAGAGGCAGAGAGCATATTATCAACAAGATATTGGTAACAGAATACGTTGCCGTGGTTTGGGTCTTTTTGCTACATGTTAGTTCCAGTGCCTTTGCTGATTTATACATAATTCATATCCCTAATTTGTGAGATGGTTGTGGAAAACAAAACAAAACATTTCATTGGCTGTTTGGCATGTTTTTCACCCAGCTGGTGAATGGCAGAGAAACTGCTGCGTCATGCAGCCGCTTTTGTTCATTAACATGATTGATACCAACACTTGGACCTCTACCAGGACTAAAACAGTGAAAGATGCTGATTCCTCCTGCTGCAGCTCACACCCACATAAATCAAATCCAGCACTCTCCTGCCTCCATCCCCCCACATAAAAACACACCAGGCGGTATACACACAGTCATATTTATCCACGTTAGCTGTCATCTTACTTGCCACTTAGTGTAACAGGTTCATCTGGATCTAATAACGCCTGTAATGGCCGAAATGGTGTGCGTGTGTGTGTGCGTGTAGAGCGGGGACCACTTCTGTTGAACTCGGGTCAAAGGGGGATCTCTAAATAAGAAATGAGGGGGGACGGAACCTCTCCTGGGGTTTATGCTGCCACAGAAAGGAGCTTCATGCTAAATGATTACACAGAAAGAAAGAAAGACGCTTAGAAATCTCATAACTCACAGTTAGTGGAGTGTCAGGGCCTCTGCAGAAGTGGATTAGGTTACTGAAGGGAAGGGGAGCGAGTGCGAGGGTTCATTTCTACAGTAACAGCATCAAGCTTTAAGACTACTGCAGACACACTGCACCCAGAAAAGTGTGTTTCAGAGACGTAGGGAGGAGAGGCGTAGATGATATGAAGCATCCCATCAGGAATGTTAATCCAGCCAAGCTGAGGCCAGTGGTTGATAGGTAAAATATCCATGAAGCAAAGTTTCAAAAAAATAAAGTGGAGCTTCTGTACCTCCAGTTCAATAGAGCTGAAACACTGAGTTTGAATTAGGAGAATAGGAGCAGTGATTCTGTATCCTGATGTTGGACATCAAATCATCAAAGTCGGTAGCTTTAATTTGGATTATTATGTGAGCTACTATTTGTAGAAAGGAAAGAATGCCACAGGAGTTTCCCAGAGGAGTCATTTCTTTCGTTCGTCCTTGCCTTGTTAAAAACTCAATAAACTATTCTGGAGAATGACATTTAGATTTTTTGATGACCTTCCGTTTTGTATTTTGAAGCTGACAGAGCCACTGTTTCTCTAGTTTCCCCCAGGCCTCCAACCAGACCTTGCTGGACAAGTTCAAGCGTCAGCATGAAGGAAACAGCTACATTGAGTTCCCTGCTGTCATGGAGCCTGCCTTTATCATCAGACACTATGCTGGGAAAGTCAAGTACGGAGTGAAGGTGAGATGTGTCTGACGTCTTTGCACATTCAATGACTGATAATGTAAACAACCATCTGGTGAAGAAAAGAACGAGACAAAAGGAAATGAGTAAACACAATGCCACTGGTTTGTTCCATCAGCTTTTTTTCTGGACACACGACGACAGTGGTATTAAATTAAATACCTGAATTGAGACAAATACCAAGAATACATTTCTTTTGTCCTTCACTGCATTGTTTTAAGCATCTAACCTTTGATAATCAAAACCGAACTAACTGTAATCTTCACAAAACCAATTACAATACCACTAAAAGATGGCAGTCCTGAATTTAGGCTGACCTGCTCCACCTGTCACCAGCAGCAAACTCACCAAAAACCTGACATCACACTGAGTAGTCCTCTGTGGGATGAAAAGAACATTTCAAACGACATAAAAACAAATTATATCCACCCTTGCCTGAGGTCGTCTTAATTTGAGGGACTGAATACAGAAAAAAAAGTCAGTCTAAGGAACTTTGCGGTTGCTGACCAAAGCTTGAAATGAGAGCTTTTGAGTGCTAACTTTTGTCATGCTAATTTGAAGATGGTCCAAACTGATGTCTAACAAACAAAGCTTTCTACAGCTGGTAACTAGACAACCTTAAAAAGCACACTGTAGCTTAGCTTTCTGTTTTAAAAATGCTTCACAAAAACTTCACTCATCTTCTACCACTTATCTGTTTCTGATAAGTGGGAGGAAACCCACACAAGCGCAGGGAGAACATGAAAACTCTGCCAGGCCCGGCAACCGAACCCACAACCTTCTTGTTGTGAGGCACTAACCACTGTTTCTGTAAAAATATGAACGTACCTATTTCTCCATCTAAATCCAATCCTCTTTCCACCTCCCCGCTGTGTTTCGATCAGAAGCACATGTGCAGGAAGGTGCTCAGCATATTGTTGTTCAGCTGTATGATGTAAACAGTTGGTTATTGTGGAAGTGGAAATGAATCTCCTGAGAGCCAAGGAGATGTTGAGCTGTGTAGTAGGAGCCTCGGCAGTGAAATGTGACTGATGTCTGCTCCATAGTAAACAGCTTACTCAGGTCACCTGGAGAGAGTGGACTGGTGGGTAATAGGTTTATAGCTCAGGGCTCTGTAGTTAGTTTCCTCATCCAAAACATGGAAATTAAAGAAAATCTTTTAGTTGTAGCTATGTAGCAAGTGTTAGCATGAAGCCGTTTACCTACCAGTCCAACAGAAATGGCCTGAGCTCAGTATTAAACTTGATTCCTTTACTCACTAAGAGCCGTCTGCAGCAATGAAAAACAACTCCAATAATATAAATATTGTTACTTTGTTTTATAACTATAACAAGAATATAACTTATTTCTGTCACCTCCTTTCTCCCACTGAAGTTAGCACATTCAGCAACTAACCCTGGCCCGTCTCTAATCTGCCTGAAGAACAGTGCACTGCGAGGACAAACGTCTTATGTTGTGAATGCAACAATGGCTGCCACTCCTCAAGATACATTCACCACTACCTGCTCTCAACAAGAAAGCATGCTCTGCCGCAAAAAAATACATAAACACATTACAAAGAGATTGTGTTAGTTCATTTTCTTCTTAGTTACATGAAGATCCAGTGTCCTATTAGAAATCTCAATGTGGCACTAGAACCAGCAGCTAGATAAGTTAGCATAGCAGAAAGAATCAAAATGGCTGCTGGAACAAACCATCACCTTCAACGCTGCACCAGTTAGCTCCAGCTATGCTACTGCTTATCCTGTACAGAAACCAAAATGTCTAAAAGAAGTTGTGGTTTTGTGGGAGCTGGTTTATGTGCTAAGTTAAACAAAGTTGTCTTAATGTCTGAGCAGGAATATGTGTGATAGTGTCAGAAACCCTCTGGGTTATATTCACACTTAGCTTATGGTCATCAGTGTGACAGTGGGATTTAACTTGTTTTCATATATTGCTGCAAAAAAACAGATTTCCAAAAATGTGGAATTAGTCCTTTAACTGTAAAACGCCACTGAAACATTTGCCCAAAAATAACTTTAAAAGTTGTAAACTTGCTGCCAACTGGTTCTCCACTGTTTAGCAAACAATAAAGACGAGATCGGCAGAAGACAATAACTTCTGCTTGTGTTTGTTATGATATTTGAGCTGTAGTATGACTGTTTGTTTAAATAACTAATGAGTTGCATAATTTTTCCCCTGTGGCTGCACATGAATCCATCTTTGACGTTATGAAGGACAAAATCTGAAATGAAGTCCCGTGGACAAAAAAAACAGACAAAAGTTTTCTACATCATGACAATATAATTTTACCATCTGTCCTTCGTTCAGGACTTCAGGGAGAAGAACACTGACCACATGCGTCCTGACATTGTGGCCTTGCTGAAGAGTAGCAAGAACGCCTTCATCTGTGGTCTGATGGGAATCGACCCCGTGGCAACTTTCCGCTGGGCTGTGCTGCGAGCGTACTTCAGAGCCCTGGTGGCTTTCAGGGAGGCCGGCCGCAGACACACCCACAAAAAAACTGGTGAGCAAAGTCCCACACGAGCCCGATTGTAACACTTTGGCCTTCTTTTTAGTTTTTTTGTTGAAAAATTCACTTTCTATACTCTTCTGAAGTAAACAAAATACTCAACCGTATAGCAGACAGACTAAAATTACAACATTCAAAATTAGGTAAAATATTTATTTCCATTCATGTGAGTTTTGATTCTTTATTTTTTCTTTCTTAACTGTATTTGTCTCTGCTGATGTTTCTTCATTAATTATATGAAATTGAAAGTATAGCTCTGTAGAGTCTCCATGTGCAGGATGCAAACGTGTGTTTTCCACTGAGCTCTGATAAACATCCACATGCTCAGAGGCTTAATAGCAGTTTCCGGACACACGCCACATAAGTGGGCAGATAACTCATGGTCAAAACCCAAAGTGTGGGTATAAACTCTGTGGGTTGTTATGTCATTGAAATCTGTTGGAGCCACACCCACACAGTCCTGATGGAGCAGATTAGCTCAGTTCACTGTTGCCAGTTTTCTCAGTAGGTCTGTGCAGAAACTCTGCAGCAACATCTTTTTAAAATAAGTAAAAGAGCCTAAAACAAACCTGGCTGAGCTGGTTTCCCAATCTGCTGTATTTAAATGTGTCAAACTCTTGTACCAAGTTGTGTCGCCGTTTGTTGCCTCAGCCGTACTTGTAGACTTTGTTGTGATGTGAGTTACTGCGGCTTTTCAAAAAAAAAAAAAAACTAAAACAAAGCATCAAGGATAATACGTGGTGTGTTGAGTGCACTTATATTCATGAACAATCACAGATTTGGTTTTCTGTAGAAAAATTCTCTTTAAGTTTAAATAACTTGGGGCTTTTAGCTTGTTTTTCACTTTAATCCTCAATATGAAATATATTTAGATTAACATCTAAATATATTCTAAACATATCTATATATTTAGATGCTAATGTTGAATTGAATGATGCTTCGGTAATGACGGTCATTCCTTCTTAGTCTAAGATATCTTACTTTCTAAATATCTAAATATCTTACTTTTTAAGTGATATGTTAAACGACTGTTGCTTATTTAATCATGAATATTAGGTGGAGCAGAAATTTTTAAGCTTTGAAGCCATGTTTCCGTTAAACCAAACACCATCTGCGGAGTCCAAACCTCTTCAAACCTTCATTGGTTCTGGGTACTGTAGCCAATCCCAGCTCACATTGGGTGAGGGCAAACAGCAGATACCAGAAACATTATATATGATTACACAATTTGGTTTCATTGTACTTTGTACTTGAAAAACTAACAAAAACTATTTAGATAATGAATGAACTGTATAATGACCATGGTAGTAGGCTGGTTACCACCAGAGATAAGATAGACAAGTCAGGCAGATTGCAGTCCAAAAAATATCAATCGATATCAAGTACATAAAAAAGAACAAAAACATTTGATAATATTATAAATTCATCTCGTATTTACAGCTATGAAAACAGCAGCGGCTTAGGGATATAACACGGAGGGTGTGTGGTAACTATTGCACATGTTGTTGCGCGAAAGCTTAGTGACTCACATTGGACAATTTTTTTGTTAGCTGTAGTGGCTATCAAGTGATTAAAAGAAAAAAAAACTGAACCAACACAGTTTGAAACAAACAGGAGACATTTTTTCTTCTATTATTTTTTTACACACAGGAGTCACTAAATGTTGCAACAGGCAACAATGACTGTTCTGCATGTAATGTTTCAGTGTCTTAACGTCACTGTCCGCTCCTGTGAGCTGTGTGCAGCCAAAGTCAGGGTGAGTTTTAACCCAGAGCTGTGCTTCCTCTGCAGAGGAGGAAGAGGAGGGAAGTCTTGATCTTCTTCAGTGTTTGTTTTCATAAATGGTGCAGTGAGGCGAATTGTCTCGGAGGGTTTTGTGCCTTTTTTCTGTCTTATCCCCATTTCCTATTTACCTCTTTACTTTCCCTTTTTTATGCTTTACAGCTTCATGATCAAACATGGAGATGCTTCACTGGAAACATTAACTCTCTCTCTTTCTCTCTCTGTCATCGTCTTAGGGAACGATGCAGCAGTTCCATGTGCGGTTGTTAAAACCGTTGACAGCTTCAGTTTCCTCCACCACCCTGTTCACCAGCGGAGCCTTGAGATCCTGCAAAGGTGCAAAGATGAGAAATACAGTAAGTAACGACAAAAGTATTCAAACGGATCAAGACAAAAAAAACCTCCTCATATTTGAAGCAATGCTTTAAAGGTGCTCCCTGGTAATGGGCTGCTTCAAAGCTTTTCACTCAGCTCGGACCAATCAAACAAATCAATTTCAGGCTATGCTAAAAAAGTCTATTGTGCTTGAGTTGAGAATAATTGATTTGTGCTTCTTTTTAACAGGTGCTAATAAGAAATTTAACACCAGACACTTTTCGCACTGACTCACCTCAAAACAAAGCTCATAACCAGACATATTCCCACGCATGAGCGATCAGACAAATGAATCAGTCCAATGTGGATCAGCCGGGTTTAACCATGTCCCCGGATTTTCTGCTTTTTTCTACCACTCATCTGTCCGTGGCATACATCTGCTGTCACAGATATATTGGTTTCCACATAAATTATCAAACACGTTCTCCCCAAGCGTTAATGGGAAACTGCTGATTTTAAACCTAAACATCAGCACATTAGTCATGGTTCGCTCTACTCTGTGATGTGAGTTTGTAGTGAGGTGTATGTGAAGTGCTGGGTTACAAAGTGATGGTAGGAGGTCTGAATCACATTGGCTTTACCACACTTGTAGCTTTTGATGAACAGTTTCCACAGAGCTGGTTTATGGGAAATGAAGGATTTCCTCTGTGAAGCATTTCTGGTCTTTCACATTTACAATTGTGACATTATTCCTTCATTTCACTTCAGTTCAGAGGGAACTGTTGTACTTTCTCCTCCAATACATTTATTTCACATATGTAGTTACTAGTTCCTGTGTAAAAGGAAGATTTCACACAGTGGATAATGTGACAGTCTTTTAAAACTGTGGCACGAGCAGATATGATCATTGTTTGTTTATTCATCTTAACGGGGGAATCTGCTGCCTGTTGAACATTTCTGTGGGATATTCAGTGAAGTGTGTATGTTTGCCTGATATTCAGCTGGCTGGGGTTTTTCTCTCTTCCAGCCAGCGCATTGTTGCTAATCAGAGTTTAATTGTAGTGTCTTGTATTGAAGTGCATAAGAAATCTGAGGCATGGCTCAATTTTGATTTACAGACTTTAGCAAAAATGGAAACTTGCCAAAATAAGTGAAGTGAAAAGAATATCTTATATACACACAGAGGGAGAGAGATAGAGAGCGGGGGAGAGGGAGCGAGAGAGACACACCTTGAGGAAAACTGGGAGAAAGTAATTCCATCTTAAGACTAAAGCAACAGTAGGAGAGACCTGGCAGGGTAAACAGGCTTCAGAGTGACTGAGTGACTGAGATGCAGCAAAATCTAGTAAGCTTCTTCTGTCTTCTTCTCCTTATCTCTGTTTGTCCAGGCATCGCGAGAAAGAATCCACGGACTCCGTTGTCAGATCTTCATGGCACCAACGCCCTGAATGAGAAAGCCAGCTGGTGAGTCCATCAAAGCACAAGTTATAACACAATATCCAAAGACTCTCCAGAGCATGATCTGAACATCAAAACTGCTTTCTGTCTCTCTGCCTTATATTTTCAGTAACGTAGCAAAGCTGCTAAAATTTAAAGCATTAAACCATTTAAGTTAAAAAACAAACAAAACATTACATTTCATAGCACTGGTTCCACCTACAATTCATCTAATGATCATCAAGGGATAATTCAAGGGATTAGTCTCATGCCAGATTCTATTGAACTCTATGGGAAATGGACCAAGTTCTTGAAGTCACATTTCTGATCCTCATTTCTTAAGTGATAAAATAGACCATAAAGGGTGCATGGCTATGGGCGTGCTAATGTACCACACATGGCCACCTGCCTAGGGTTAGGGTTAGGGTTAGGACCAAAGACCAAAGACCCTCAGACCAAATCAGGTCAGATCTACTAGATGCAGACAAAGAGACAGTGTAGACTGCTGGAATTGTGTGATTGGAGAGGGACTTACAACTCAATCTTATGGGATGGAATGAAGTGACTGCGTTGGAGATGTCACTGCACTAACACCCTCCCTCCCCTTTGCAGGGACGGCTACGGCGTTGGCTGCAATGGTCGCAGCTCCAGATCGAGCCGTCTCTCTTCAACAGGAGGTCCTGCTTTGGAAGAGGATGGGATCTTCCTCAACTCGACCAACAGTAAGCTCTTGGAGAGAGCTCAGGGTATCCTACTGTGAGTGAGACACAAACTCAACCAAACCAAACTTGCACCAGTATGTTCCTGTCAGTGCTGGTTCTAGCACTACCGGATTTATGTTAGATAGACTCGAACAGTAACTCTTTGTACATCCACAGAGTGACAGACACACAGATCCACTTGTGTTACCAAATCTGTTGTCCATCTTATTTGGATACTTATGTCTTCATTGGTGGTCTGCTGAGCCAGCAAAAGATGTCTGGAGGTTTACCTTCATCTATTCAAGTGCACCTGGCATACGTACATAAAATCTAATAATATGCTCTATGTCCTTACATTGTGTTGCATTAAGCCCCAGCCTCCTTTTTCTTGCTATGGCCTATCACATTTTAACACTTAAATCCTGTTCAAGAAGTATTTACTGTCCTTGTGTTTTAGGCAAAAAGTGCATGTTCAGTCAGATCCTCTCTGCAGCACATTTGTATTTTCTGCAGTGTCAATCGGCCGGACCAGCCTCTGTATTATCGATAGTGTATGTGTCAGATGTTTTCAAAGAAAGTGGCATACAGAGACAAAAAGAGAAAATTGGGAATGAGTCTGCCACCTTAATGAATGTGAATGTGCCTCATTATATCAACCATCTTGTAAATATGAACCGTCCATGAAATCTGTACTTAACATGAAAACTGCATTTCTCCTCCTCAGGAGAAACAAAAACTGCAAAAGTAAACCGACCCTCCCGAAGGTAAGGGTCAGGACTCTAAACTAAACTCAGCTAACAGCACCCAGACTCTGGCTAACTGGGTCTCTGCTTTTCTGTGTGCAGCATTTGTTGGATGTTAAGTCTCTGCGCCACCTAAGCAGCGTGACGCTCCACGACCGCATCACCAAGTCTCTGCTTCACCTGCACAAGAAGAAGAAACCGCCCAGCATCAGTGCGCAGTTCCAGGTCAGTGCTGCTGCCGCCCTCTGCTGAAGAATCAGGACATTACAACAAACGGAGTGAAGTTAATCTGACCATCAAAACATATTTTACGATGTTTGCTCACATTTGATGTTGACATATACAGCATGTTTGATATGGAGATGCAGGATTTCATATATGGACGTTTGATGTATGTAACATTTTTAATGTCATTAATACAGGTACTGCGTTCACAGGTCAACCTTTATTACATTTAATAGAAACGTGAGTTTCTTTTTCTTGCTTATTGTTGGATGAGGATGTAATGTCAGTTGTTTGTGTTTGCAGGCATCACTCAACAAACTGATGGAGACTCTCGATCAGTCAGAGCCGTATTTCGTCAAGTGCATTCGCTCCAACGCAGAGAAGGTGATTTGTGCCATCCAGCAGTCAACACACACATGGGCTCGCTGTTATACTGACACTTCTCTCTGATTCTCATTCAGCTGCCACTGCGTTTCAACGACTCTCTGGTGCTCCGACAGCTCAGATACACAGGTATGCTGGAAACCGTCCGGATCCGCCAGTCAGGATACAGCATAAAGTACACCTTCCAGGTAATCCGTGACTGCTACAGTGTTCCATCAAGCCGCATTCACACTGTACTGTCAATGCTGTTATATTTTTCATTTGCACCATTATTTCATTCATTCCTAGTTACCGGTGAATGTAGATTTTTTGTATATTGTGTTTTCATGTGTGCTTCTCTGTTTAGGTTTGTTGTTGTTCTTCCAGCAGTATGTTTAATTGCGTGTCCCTTTGTCTGCTACATTCCTTCTTGGCACTGTGTGTAAATGTCTTTAGAGTCATAAATCTTGGTGTCCCAAAAAGAAAAAGAAAAAAACTTTGGCAGTAAAACTGTTTCTGATCTTGTTGTCTTTGCACAAATATGGCTGAATTATTCCGCCATATTTGGCTTCTTTGGCTTGATATTGACGTCCACTGTTAATAGACTACAAGGAATACAGTTATTTGTCGGTCAACTCTGGGGCACGATTTTGAAGTCAAAGAGCAGGTTTTCTAAATATAATGCAATGTGCTGTGATTCCCACTCTGTGGAAATCAAAATGTAACAGTTTTTTCCAGCTATCGTGAAGGTTGATTGTATCTTTTCTGATCGCAAACTTGTTTCAGGACTTTGTGCGTCACTTTCACGTCCTGCTGCCTCGAGGCACGAGCCCAACCAAGTCGGGCATCAGGGAGTTTTTCAGGCGGATCCACCTGCTACCTGCTGGGTATCAAGTGGGCAACACCATGGTATGGGTACTGGAAACCGGTTCATCTGCTGTCTTTGGTGCTGTGTAAATACAAACATTCCTGTGTGATGTAGGTGTTTCTGCGTGAGGCGGAGCGGCAGCGTCTTCAGACCCTCCTCCACCAGGAAGTCCTGCGGCGAATCATCACACTTCAGCGTCGCTTCAGGGCCATCCTGGAAAGGAAGCACTTTGTCAGCATGAGACGAGCCGCTTGCACCGTCCAGGTGAGAGGTTGTGATGGGGAGAGAAGGGTGGCGATTCCTGTGGTGGCTCCTGATAAGTTATTACTAGCTGAGCATTGACTCCAGATGTGATTAGATTCGACATCATAAACATAGTGATTCAATTTGATCTTTAAAGGCTTCCCACTTCTTTCTCTCACACTAAAATAAAGTATTGGCATTCATTTGAAAAAGTCATTTATATTTTGAATTGTAGGTTGCAGGGTGTAGTTATAGGTGCAGTCATGGTGAGGCTGCAGATGATAAGTGATTAAAACAAGCGAATATTGTAACTTTAATTCATAATTCAGCATCTTCATATAAAAGGTACAATGTAACATCATTTACTTGTGCTTTCAGAAAAAAATCAAGTATGACAACAACTCTTAGTTTATCCTTTTCCTGTGTACTTTAGAGCAAACCGATAATTTCTATCCAGCTATCAGAAGTAGTTTTTTTGGGTGGGGTGGAGAATTTTGTTGGAGAATACTGGACCTACAAAACAAAGTGTTATTCAGCAGAGACACTGAAAGAATGACTGAATCATTTCATCCAATTAAGCCAACTTTGTAGATCTGAAACCTTGTCTTTACTCGCCCCTCTTTTAAGATATAATACTAAATGTACATTCAAGAGTAATAATTCTCAGTTATTTCTCTGAGAGGTGAAAGCAAACCGCTGAAGACAGACAGAAGTGGGAAATGCTGCTGTTTGTTCTGGCAGTTGTCAGAAATGAACCGTCCAAATCTTTGTCAGGCTGACAATGTCTGGGAGAACATGAAATATAAACATACTTTCTAGGTGCTTATTGATTAAATGTTTTGTCTGCACGTGAATAGTTTTGAAGTGAAAGGAAATTAGGCCAAAATGAAAATACTGCTCAGGGTGCTCTTCTTGCTTGGTTTTCTAGAAACTCTCCAGCAGATGTACACGCCAGATAAAGAGCTCACGCTGTCCTAACTCAATAACAAGAATATCAGATTCTGAAGTTACATATTTGGATCTCACTGAAGCTGTTTTGGGTCAACCTGGCAGGATATTTGTAGTGGCCTTAAATATCACAATAAAAGTAGATGAGATCTAAAGATGAGAATCAGGAGTTTTATTTAGGGAGTTTGGTGTGAATCACAGGGCTGATTTGTCAAAAAGCTGAATAGTTCAGTTGGCAGTGGTAAAACTGAGAGTAGCCCATATTTCCTCCTCAGAACATTTTCCATTTTGTGTTTTCCTGCAGCGGTGGTGGAGATGCTGCCTCATCAGACAGTCTACAATCAACTCCAGCATGGAGGAGGCGGCTGCAGTCTGTCTGCAGTCGGCCTGGAGGAGCTACATGGAGCGCAGGAGGTTCCTGCAGTGGCGGGAATCTGTTATCATCATCCAGAGGAGCTGGAGACACTGCTGCAAGCGCAGGTATTCGGCAGCCGTGACGGTTCAAACTGCCTGGAGGGGATTCAGAGAGAGGAGCCGCTATTGTCAGACGTATAGGACCGTGAAGCAGCTGCAGACGCTGGGCAGAGGATACCTGGCTCGACTCAGGTGAGGGGAAGTCAACACATTGCTGCCAATGAGTGGATGTTGAGTCACTTTGGCTTTTGGTGCTTATAGAAATGACATCCAACTTTAAATATAAGAATGATAATAGTAATGTATCCACACCCGTTTCAAATATAACAACAAAAAATGACTTTAAAATTATATTTAGTGTCATCTGAACCCTTAAAATGACACGAATTAAATACAGAACCAACAGCAAAGGTTGAATTCCTGAACCTTTTCATATTGTCATTGGCACCACTAGAGAGTAAATTAAGTTGAATGGTGAATGGTTGATCGGTGAGCCCCTGATCAATGCACTCCTTTATATTCTATTCTCCTCTAAAAGGGACAGTTATTTATAAAAGATTTATGTTAAAATTGAATTGAAGAATACGTAAAAATAGATGTAGCGACCGTGAACTCACTGAGATGGGGATGAATTGAGCAGAAGGGACATTTTGTCATAGACTTCAATACAATTTGACCTCTGAAGTCTTCCCCTGATGGTCATTTTATCAAATGCAGGTTTAAGGCTCTTCACCATTAGCTATACTTTATAGGCCTTTTATTTTAGAGCCTACATCCATTTTTATAAGTTGGTGGGTCTCTCCATGGCGGAATGCAAAAAACAGAACAGCTTTGAATGGAGAATACTGTTTCTTCAGATTTGCTGTATACATGAATGGGAAAGAGTAGGCGACTAAATGAACTGAAAAGTGATGATCTTTTATGTAAAACCATGCTGCATTGAATGTTCTGCTTCCTTCCCTGTTCATGGCACTTTTATGTTGTTTTCTCAGGCTGAGGGAGCTGAAGGAGGAATATGAAACACAGCAGAGTCCACCAGCAGAAATGGATGCAGGAACCATGGATGACCTGACCACATCAGCACAGGACAGTTATGTCCAGGATGTCTCTGCAGAACTTTCTGAAGACTCAAAGCCAGTTTTACTTGACGTGGGAGAGACAAAGAAAGAGGAGGACTCGGAGCGGAACAGGAGCGTAGATGAGGCGAGTCATAAGAACCGGTCCAAACGGGAGAGCCGACGAATGAGAGAGCTTGAGCAGGCTCAGTTCAGCCTGGAGCTTTTGAAGGTCCGGACCACCAGTGTGGGAGGTCCTGTGCAGGAGGACAGCAGCTCCTCCCAGCTGGAGGAGCCTCACAGACACTCCCCCCGGGGGTCCCCTGCTAGTCATGGCAGTTTTGAAATCCTTGATGTCGAGGACATGGAGACTGAATCCTCCCAGTCTACAGCAATTCAACACCAGTCCCAAGCTGTAGATATCCAGCTGCACGAGGGGCTGAGAGATTCAAACCATAATGAAAAGCTTATCACAGAAGCTCCCAGGGCTACATTTTATATTTCTTCTGACCAAAGTCCAGTTCATGAACCAAAATTCGAGAGCCCCAGCAAATCTTACAGAGACAGGAAAGAGTCCACTTCTCGAAGGCCCGTCGTGGTTTTAATCAGTATGCAGAAAGAGAGTCCTGTGAATGAGGGAGAGCTGCTGGCAGCTCAAACCTTAGAAAGAACCCCACAAACAGGAGCAGCACCATCCAGTCCTCAAATAACACCCGTTGTAGGTCTAGATGGGGGATCAGAAATCGATCAGGCACTACATGGTTTAGACAAGTCCTCTAAGGTTCCCTCTTCAGCCACTCATGGATCAAGTCCAGAAGGGATTTGTTCTTCCGAGGTGGACATCCAAATCATCCTGGAGCCCAAGGCGGCTGTCCTGCCCAGTCAGCGGGAGAGCGGGGAGGAGCAGCCTGTGCATGAGGCCCCGAGCCCAGTCCTGGACACCAAACCACCCAAAGCCCAAAAGAAGAGCTCAGCCCAGACTGTGATTGTGAACATGGTGGAGAAACCGTCCAGCACAGTGTTCTCCCCACCCCGACGCAAGCTGCCCTTCTCCAAGTAAGTGTATAATTACGTGCAATCTGTTCAAGCCACGATCCACGATTACCCCAAAAAGACGTTTCATTAAATTCTTTGTCGATGTACAGGATAAATTCTGTACGACCTGCAGTGCTCAATGCTATTTGATGTAGATTCAAATATTAAAAGCATTAATTCAGTTCAGCATGATTATTCCAATCATGGATCCAAAAGTTTGATTTTAAATTGTTGCAATGGAAAGTGATATTTTTAAAAATGTTTTCATCAATCAAGTACAGCAACAGCAGCTGTTGTGTCTTTCTGCATATTTTAATTTATACATGTATATATATATATATAATTCCAAATCTGTCCAAGTCCGCTATTTTGTTCAGAAAATCGAAAACAACAGCGTTATTTAATGTCTGGGAAAACATTTACACAATAAATCAAATGCAACAGGATTATTATAGGGGTTCTGACTGTACCTTGAAAAAAGTTTCCCTAAAGTTAAGTTAAGGTTTGAGTTCATTGGTAGAAGAAACCTTTGTCGTCTGGTTCTGCATTGCAGGTCAGATAAGGACTTGGTGAACCAGGAAAGATCTCTCGCCATGTTCAGAGACAACGCTAAATCTGCTGGATCCAGAAACAGAGAGGTAGGACACACAAATGTGTGCAAACACACCTACACACTCCGTTGTGCATTATATTAAACACAAGGTGTGATTCTCATACACTGATCTGCTCATGTGAGCAGACTAATCCCTTAATTAAAAATGAAAAGCTTTTCGTTTTCATGTTGAGGTTTTGAGGTTTTGAGTGAATTTAGAAGTAGCTCCCAGAACATAACAGTGACTGAGTGACAGACATCGAACCAGCCGAGGCAGCTGGCAGGAAGCACAGGTGGAGCTGACAGGAAGTAGATAAACCTGCTGAGATCTGTTATCGCCACTGAACTTTGGTTTGAAATATCCATTTTGTCACTTTTGTGTTGTCTCTCAGAGCAAAAGTTAAATCTTTCTAAATGAACTACTCACAGGCAACATGTTTTCCTCTAGCTTTATTTTCAGCTGTGTTGCTACGTGTTCAGTTTTCCAGTTGACTTCAATACAGTTTTGTATTCACTTCTCAGTAGTTTCATGGTCATGCACGCACACATACACATGCACACACGATGCAGCAGCTGACCTGATGTCCCTGTGGTTGCCTGGAAGCAGGTGGGTCGTCCAGGCCCCAAAAAGAAAGCTCGAATGTCCCGGACACGCTCCGACTTCCTCACCCGCTGTAACTCTGAGGGGGCGACCCAATCAGACGACGATGACGAATACTACATCCCCGCCCTCTCCCGCACGCTGCCCCCCTTCCTGTCTCCCCCACACACCCAACCCGAGGCTGACTGTCACAGTGACTCAGAGATGGTAAAATCCCAGGACCTCCACATGATTCTGCTGTCCCCTTTGTGCCTCCACCTTCATCCACCTTTCCTCAGGTGGAGCTGGCCCCGGAGCTGGGGAGGAACTTTTTAACACTGCTAACTCCACTTTACAACCTTTTGACTGCTGATGAAACTTCACTCAAACAGGCCGTCACTGCGGTTGGTCTGCAGTGAGGCGCTTTGCACGTCACTTTGGAGCTGATCTGTCACCTCTTCTCCTCTCAAAAAATACATCTTTGGCAAAGGATACTAAAACATTTTCAAGTTTAATCTTGTATTTTTCTCCAGGAAACACTAAGCAAACAATTATTTTCATAATGATATTCAGTTTCACACTATCACCACTATTATGTGTGATATACTGAATTAGAAGTGAAAACAAAAAAATCTTTAGTTTTCTAGTTTTCTCATTTTGACTGACCAACAGCAAGAAAATAAATTATTTTCAGTTCTTATTTTCTTACTGTAAAGGAAGGAAGTTTTTTTTTTTTTTTTGGGGGGGGGGGTCCACAGCAAGTCATTTCTGTGACTTGCATGATTGAGTTGGCCACTGTTTTTATGGTGGATGGGCTCCCCATCCCCCAACCCTCCCCATTTATCTGGGCAGGGTTTGAACCAGGAGCCTCTGCAGTCAAATCATGTGCTCAGCCACTGAGCTATGTGCCCAGGAAATAGGAAGTTGTAAATATGTATTGTCACACTTATCACACTTGCAAATGGAAACAAGAACTTGCAAATGGAAATTGTAATTTTGAAATTGTGTTTCCAGTTTATTTACAATTAGATTTGTACATCAAAATTTTTTGTGACTTAAAACAAGGCAAGTCTTCTATTTTTGGATGGAACCAGAGTTTGTTTGTTTGTTTGTTGTTTTTTTTTTTGTTGTTTTTTTTTTGGACAAATGAGCATCAATGATGATTTGTTTAACAGTCAGAACTGATGAATCATTTTATATTGATAAAGTAATGAAAGAGTTTTTTTTTTAACCAATCCAGTTTTGGACATCCCTGAAAACAGGAGCTGCAGCCTCATAGATTATTAGTTCACTGCTGACAGCACCTTTGTCAAACGAAACTATCAATCACTATTACACTCCTAATGTAGCTGTTGCTTTGAATGAAAAATGCAAGATTAAAACTCAAATGGCACCACATTTGGCTCCCCCTCTGTGACAAGGAGCAGATTTCCACACTAAGAGCAGTTTGACTGAAAGGTTTGGGATCGTTGAAGATCTTGACCTCTGACACCCGACCTGTCCTGAAAACACATCACTTCGTCTGCGCTCCTGCATGTTGGAGCTGTTTCCACCTGGAGCCCAGTCACTTCTCACTAACGTCATTTTCTAACAGGATCCCAGAGCATGACTTCTGTCTCTCCCTCTCACTCTCAACATTAACATCAATTTCTATGATGCTCTTTATATTTTATTAATTCTCGTATCCGTAGAGTTTGTAGACTCAGTGGAACCAGAACAGCAGCATTATTTTATGAAAGATTAAAGGACAAATTATATGAACATATTACTCCATATGTAATATTCCTGGTTATCATTTATACATCCAAGTTTTCCATGTAGCAATAAACAGGCCAACTTTGTTAAATAAGAGATTGAGCTTTGCTAAATGTGACTAAACTCAAGCAAACCACAGCATCCAGGTCAGGTCTGAAAGCTGCCATAGACTAATCAGCTGATCGAAGTTAAATAGTTTATATTTGTTTTCCTCACCCTGTTCATTGGTCTCCACTGTCCAGCCTTCTCATAAGGACCAGAAGAAGATCCATAAGACCATGTCATCAGGGGACCTGGGAAAGGTGGAGGTCCTGAGGAAAACCTCTAGTCAAGATGGAAGGTAGACCACCTCAAAGTTTTTCTCTGTGAATTTACACAGAAACTGAGACCAACTATTATATACGGAACTCAAACAAAAGAAATTTGTCTTGTAAGTTTGACTCTGTTGTTAATTCAGGGAATTAGAAAAATTCAGCTTTTTTATGGATACATTTTTCCAGGACAGTTTTTTTTTTTTACTTTCATGGTGAACATTGGTTTATTTTAAAATGAATCACTCTTTAATCCACTAAATGTTCGTCATTCAGCAGGATGAGAGGGAAGATGCGATTCTGGAGTAAGACAAAGCACAGAGAGAAGAAACCGTCTCGGGAGAAGCAGACGAGCAGAAGTGAATCTGGGGAGACTCTTGGTAAAGTACCTTAACACCGCGTGCTCTGTCATCTTCAGATAGAGATGCAGATTTACAGACACATGAATACAAAAACATGCAAGTTCTTATCTCTCCCCATCTTTGTTTTCCAGAAGGATTGTCTCCCCCACATAGTCCAGACCTGGAGGCAGCTCCCCCTCAGGGGGTCAGGGACAGTAAGGAGAACAAGGAGCCATCTCCTAAGATGAGGAGGCGTCGCAGTGTGAAAATCAGCAGCATCGCCATCGAGCCGGCCCAGTGGCAGAACGATGCACTGCACATCCTCACATCAGCGCACGACTACCGCAGCATGAACGACTTCCTCATGAAGAAGGTGACGCACACGCACACAGCATAGGGAGTTGGACCAAACACACCATCTTTGTGTGGTACTGAAGTTCATGTAATCACATGTATATTACTACACTGATCCTGCAGTGTCTTCTGTGACGATGTTGTGATACATTAACTGAACTTCAAGGTTTAATTAATTTGTATTTTTAATACAGCTGTAAAAGTACCTAATGTCTGTTATCGTTTCTGCCATGAGACTGATTTCATTAATAACCCCAAACCTTTTTCAAATACTTTGACCTTCAAAGAGCAAAAACATTTTAAGGTGTGGAGGCAGAAATCTGCTGAAAATGAGATTTGACTCGATAACCATATATGATACATGTAGATTACAGGGACTTCAAAATGTAGCTGGTTAATGTGTTGAAATCACTCAATCTGTCCAGATCTCCAGTTTAGGAATGTCACTGTTAAAGTCTTACATTGAACTTGATGACTCCTGCAGGCATGGCACAGTGTGAAGCAGCAGTGATCAGATTTACCTTTACAGTGTTAACACGTTGATATTACATAAGATTATTTTACATTCTATTTTGAACTATTTTTATGACACTTTCATCAGTGTTACTTTAAAGGCTTTACTTTTAAAGAAAACTTTTAACAGGAAGCAACGTTGTCACCGTGCAGCTTATCTGAGATTTGTCCATCCCTTCAGATCGCTGACCTGGATTCAGAGGACAGTAAGAAGGACACCATGGTGGACGTTGTCTTCAAGAAAGCACTAAAGGAGTTTAGGATCAACATCTTCAACTCGTACTCCACTGCCCTGGCTGTGAGTCATCATCACTCTTCACTGCATTTGCTTTCTGCTGCTTTCAACACAACATGATTGGTCACGTGACACCTAGATGTTTGCCTGCGATTGTCCAATCCTTCAGTTCTTACTGTAGCATTTGGTACCGTCAATCAGCATGCCCATCTAAAATAAATTTTAGCCAACCAAACTATGAGGTGTCTTCTCCTTCCCTGTCTCTGCCCTGATCACCAGATGGATGATGGGAAGAGTATCCGTTACAAGGACCTTTATGCATTGTTTGAGCACATCCTGGAGAAGACCATGCGTTTGGAGCAGAGGGACTGGAGCGAGTCGCCGGTGAAGGTGTGGGTCAACACCTTTAAGGTCTTCCTGGATGAATTCATGACCGAGTACAAGCCCATGGAGGGAACCATTGGCAGGGTAAGATGTATCAAAATGACACACCACTGAAGTTTTTTTTCAAGCTCTTAGACTTTATTGACTGCGTCTTTATCTGTGATAAATAAAGGAGCATGTAAACAAACAAGCAAAACAAAGTACAAAAATAATTTCAATGAATGCAGATAAGAACCGACCTTTTCACTTGAAATGCAGATGGTAAACAGCAAGGCTGTGGAGAATTTGTATATGAATTGTGTATAAATGTCATCTATTGTCGTTCGTAAAGAAACACACAAAATGCAAAAAGTGAAAAGAATCTCTCTCTTCAGGCTCCCAAACGTGAGCGCAAGAAGTCACGGAAGAAAGAGACCGATATTGTGAGTTTAGATTAAAACAAAGTGTTTAAAAAAAAAAAAAACACAATATAAATAAATCTAATGTGAGTGGTGGCTCTACTGCCCCCTGTAGGTGGAGGAACACAACGGCCACATCTTCAAGTCCACCCAATACAGCATCCCCACCTACTGTGAATACTGCTCCTCCCTCATCTGGATGATGGACCGAGCCTGTGTCTGCAAACGTGAGGACTGCATACACAAACAAACACACAATTTAAAGCTTCAACCCATCTGTGAGGGGCCATAGTGGAGCCTCCAGTTTCTAAGTTGGTTGTCAACCATTTTGGATTTTTGAGACCATAAGAACCCGCATAGATCAAAAGTTGAGCCAATTTCCTATCGTCAGGTAGAATCCAGGCTTCTGCCCATGTTTTCACGCTGGTCTGTGTGGTCACCACTCAGACCAGCACAGTGAGCTGGATTTTAATAAGCTAGTTTGTGTTTTGTGTGCAGCAGAAGTTCATGTCATTTGGGATAGTCAGGGAGTACCAGGAGCTCATTTTGTTATTGCACTTTGTATTTGTTTCCCTTTCTGTCATGTCTGTCTGTAAAAGTTATGTTAGCAAAGCTATTACATCATCAACAAACTTAAAAAGGGTCACCCTCATTCATCATCATTCAACCGCTTATCCATTTCAGGGTCACGGAGGAACAATACTAATGTCAAAATGCAAATTCATTGATTTAATTAATAAAATGAACTAGAATTAATAGAGAATTATATTATCAGGACAGTTTATAATTACCCTGGGTTAAACACTTACTTTTTTCATCACATTTTTGGTTTTTATATGTTTCCAAAAGCAGGCTGTAAAGATCTGCCAGTCACGCACACAGAAATTCACTCCCCTTCTGTTCCTAATGTTCTCCTAACTCACTTACCCACAGGCACTCACACCCTTTGTGTACTCCTTCTTTTCACCCACATGGCAAATCACTGTACAGCCCCATACTCTTTTCTTGCACACACACTGCACACACAGTTGCCTCGCCTCCCTGAGTGCTGGAAAAATTAGATTATTGTACACCTCTCGCTCCTTTCATGAATCTATCTTCGGTCCAGTTACAAAGCCCCATCTTCACTTTGAGACTGTCGGTTGTTCGGTGCGTATCAGCTGAGTCTGACTGGCAGCAGGTGTGAGGAGGTTGCACCATCATCAGTCTGATTGTGCTGTCCTGTTGTCTGCAGTGTGTCGCTATGCTTGCCACAGAAAGTGCTGCTCCAAGATGACGACCAAGTGCAGTAAAAAGGTAGGTGGAGATTTTGCTTTTCTTGTCCGTTACCGTCAAGTTTCATGGCTCAGGATGATCTACTGTCACAATGGCAGGGAACAGACTGATTCATTAAACTGATGAAAATTGATGCCCTGGAAAGATCAATAGAGCAGAAAATTCTTTGCATTTTTTGCTAATGAACACTATCAGAAAGTAAATAAAAAAAAAAGTTTGAAAGCTGAAATTATAGTAGGTCTGGTAGAATTGTTGGTCAAAAGAACTGTTTCGAGGTGTCATCATGCGTGTGGTGAAGCACAGTGGCGGCAGCATCATTCTGTCAGGGCGTCTCAACAGCAGAGACATGGAGAGACATGGAGACGGGTCAGAGCTGACGGAACCCAAAACCCGACAGCTCCATGAAGCTAACGCTGAGACTGGGCCAATGGTTCAGTTTTCAGCACAACAGTTTTTTGGCATACATGGGAAAACATGGGAGGAGCCTCAGGATGGGCCCCGGCAAAGCCCAGACTCATAGATCCTCTGTGGAGCCTGTTCGGTCTGACAGAGGACTCAGAGGATGAACTGCCCCAGCACTGGAAATGTTTTTATCATTCATTTAAAATGGGCTTGTGGAAGGTCCTGGATTGAGGACACACCCTGATGACGCTTGTTAGTTCTCTCACAGCGCTGTCATTGTTCCTGGGGCTCAGCCAATTTTATTTTGTAATCCAGTACGACCCGGAGCTGTCGTCTCGGCAGTTTGGCGTGGAGTTGTCCCGACTGACCAGCGAGGAGCGAACGGTGCCGCAGCTGGTTGAGAAACTCATCAACTACATTGAGATGCACGGCCTGTACACAGAGGGCATCTACAGGAAGTCAGGCTCCACCAATAAGATCAAAGAACTCCGTCAGGGTCTGGACACAGGTGAGACAACACCCGTCGCTGTGTCGCCAGCTTCAGTCAGAATGGTGATATTTAAATATTTAAAGCATGCTAAATAAAAACAAATCCTAACTACTACTACTGACACTTATTGTAGTACTTTGACGACCACAGAAACTACTCCTGCCAGCACCATTACTGCTCCCAGTCCCAGCACTTATCAGCCGTTATAACGGAAACATGAATGAATGTGTACTTACATGAGTGAATATCTGCTCCAGATGTGAACAGTGTGAGCCTGGATGACTACAACATCCATGTCATCGCCAGTGTTCTTAAACAGTGGCTACGTGACCTTCCGAGCCCTCTGATGACCTTTGAACTCTATGAGGAGTTCCTCAGGGCCATGGGTAAGCTTATAATTGGGACCTACAGTGTGCCAATCCAGTGGCTCCTGATGACAACAATTGTCTGTTTTCTTTTCTGATCCCAGGTCAGCCAGACAAGCGTGAGGTGATCCGAGGGGTGTATTCGGTGATCGACCAGCTCAGCAGGACACACCTGAGCACACTGGAGCGCCTGATCTTCCATCTGGTCAGGTGAGATAAGATAAGATATGAGTCCACATCAATGGTACAGCTTCAGACAAGAGACTGAAATAAGACTTGGCTGTGAATGAATCTGTGCCGAAAGTTGCCTTTTTCATATGATTCTTACCACAGAGGTGTCAGATTTTCTTTGGGGTTTCTTTTCTGAATGATTATCAGAAGTTCTGGATTAACCACATCAGTCACATGCCATCTTCTAAGTGTTGTGTCTGTTGGGAATGGGCGTCATACTCTCTCAGGATTAATAGGATTACACTGTGGTGTGTTACAGGATCGCCTTGCAGGAGGAGACTAACAGGATGTCAGCCAACGCCCTCGCCATCGTGTTTGCTCCGTGCATACTTCGCTGCCCTGACACCATCGACCCTCTGCAGAGCGTTCAAGACATCAGCAAAACCACCGCGTATGACCACTTACCAAGAACTAAAAAGAACTTTTAAAATGGAAGCATTTTACATGTCCTTATAAAGATTTTTAATATAATAATATGACATATGGCAATATTTTCACAGTACCCATCAATAGTACCTCATTGTTTTGGTTCTGTTCTTACGGGGAAGGACTTTAAAAAATGAAAACAATTATAAATGACTGTATTTTAAGAAGCTTTCCATGTTTTATGGAGGATATGTTTTCATTATTCCTAAATTGTTCTCAAATTCAATTACATGATTTGAAAAAAAAAAAAAGAACCAAAAAATATGAAAGGAGTGCCAGTTAAAGACAAGGATCTCTTACATCTACATTCATTCTCTGGTTTTACAACCAAATATTTGCTTCACCAGTTCACCAATTACTGAAACATTATGCACCAACGGTACGAGGGGGTCACAAGGGTTCTGTTTGAATGTGTGTTTGCTCTGCAGCTGTGTGGAGCTGATCATCAACGAGCAGATGAGAAAGTACAAAGCTCGTCTGAAGGACATTAGCAGTCTGGAGTTTGCTGAGAGCAAAGCCAAGAGCAGGCTGACCCACATCAGGAAGTCCATGGTAAGACCAGCCGCCAGCCGCCAGCAGACGTTGGCGTGAACGGACCTTGCTGCATTGAGGTGGATGTTTTCCTGCTTGTTCCTCTCACTCATCATTCAAACAGTGACAGTTTTCAGCTCTGAGAGCAGCTGGCATGGTTTTCACACGGCCATGGCAGACGTCCATTCCTCTGTGTTTACTTACATCTTTCATCAACAGATTTTCTTGTGTATTTATTACACAAGCACGAAGCTGACCAACTAGAGGGAGTCATAAAGAACATAACACAGCCTGCACACAACAGGGCTTTCTACACAACACTCAGCTGTTGAATAGAATTAACAGATATCATTTCTGGAACATTTCCATTAAAATGTGTTTCTGCTCTCATCTTCAAAGGTTACATCTCAGCTGCTCCCAAATGTCCATGTTAATAGATAATGTTGTTCACAGTGAACTATAAATGCAAATTTTAAATGTTTTCAAAGTTTTCTTTCAAAAATCAGGACTATATAGAGCATTGAAAAATGTAAGACAGCGGCAGCAGAAACGATTACAGTTCAAAACAGTTCAAGTGAAAAACGATATATCATCATCATTGGGCAGCACGGCAGCATAGCGATTAGCTCTGTCGCCCGGCGGTAAGAAGTTCATGGGTTCCGTTCCCGTCCTGGGCCTTTCTGTGTGGGTTTCCTCCCACCGTCCAAAGGCATACATACAGTATTTAGGTTAACTGGTGACTCTAAATTGGCCCTGTGATGAACTGGCGACCTGTCCAGGGTGCACCCCGCCCTCACCCGGAAGGTTGGCTGGGATTGGCTGCTGCAGCACCCACAACCCGGAAACCGATAAGTGGTAGAAGATGGATGGATCATTATTGTTATCTTTTTTGCTAATGAAATCCTGTTTTTCAGGATATAAAATCCATTTGGAAGAACAGGAATTATATTTGATCGTATGCACAGGGAGAGAGTTTATACATGGTAACATATGGTCATCTCTGCAGGTTGGGACAGGCAAGAATTCGTAGGCAAATTAAGAGGTTAAAGGCAAAGTTCAGCCGTCTTCATCTTTAAATGAGACTACAGCAAATCTTAGAGATCCTCCTCATTTCAACAAAGAAGAGAAAATAGCTGTTCTCAGTGAAGAGCAGTAAGTTGTGTCGTATGTCGTCCTAGTAAATTCAATCGTTGTGAAAGTGCTGTTAGCCTGCTTGTGATTCTGAAACCCCCAAAAAGTCCTGAAGCAGACAGTAGTATCCAACGTTCCCCAGCGAACAAGGTTCTTATGGTTTAAAAAGATGATAAAATCCCTCTGGTTAAAAGAGAAATCAGACGTCTGAGACATCAGATGCTATTCACAAACAAATTAAATGTTATTCATAAAAACATTTTAATACTTATATGATGGAATAAAGCACTACTTGCCCAAAGTCGTTATATAAATACTTGACATGGGAGAAAGTAACACTTGCAAACAACAAAATAAACAAAGTCTGTTATTAAGGCTTAGAATGTCACAGCACCAGAATGAGAAGTTACAGGATGGAGGACCTGGACCTGTTGTGGTCCACATTGCACTTCAGTGGTGTGATTTACTAACAAAGTCCTAGTTAATCATGCAGAGTGAATTTGGGAGATAGCTGCAAATGCAGTCCCAACTTGTATGTCTTAAAAACCTTCAGTTTATTGTAGTTTTAACCAAAACACCTGGAGATCTTTGAAGGTTTGAATCACCACAGCTCCTTAACCCTAACCTGTCCTTCCTTCCTCCCTCTCCCCACCCCTCCTTCCAGAAACCAGTACTAATTGCTGTTAGGTTTATGAGCATAACCCGCACTGCCACCCCGGTATGTATGCCCCTCCCATTCCATGTGCCCAACCACCAACACCAGTCCTGTCCATCATCTCTTTACTGCGTCCACTCTGTCTGTAACGTTCAGTCACAGTTCTCATCACATCTGTCCATAAACTAGTGCCCAGTCCTCGGGTGTCTGACTCTGTGTAGTTTTTACTGTTTTATTAGAGGCTTGTTATTTGTGTTGTGTTGTCGTATAAAATGGATACACAATTGACTCTTTAAGTCCTCGAACTAAACCCAACGGCTATAATTAGTCAATTTTATTGTGAACTTTCTTTGAAAGCACGAGTTATTACACAAGTTACACAAATGATGGGCACGTGGACACGTAGACCTGTTGACAATCCTACATGTTTTTCATAAAGTCCATGTTCACATAGATAAATTACACTTTGTGTCTTTGATCGCCTCAGATTAGAACGTTTAACTTAATACTCTTAAGCTTGGCCTTAAATAACAAAGAAAACCAAAAGGTTGTTTTTTGTGTGCTTGTTCTTTTTGTGACCTTGCCCGCCTGGCCCATGAATTGTTTGGCCCCCTCTCCTGTATAGGACCAATTAGTATTATTTTATTGATAATTTTTGACTTATTATATCATACACTTCCTGCTCAGAGTACAAATTTAATGTCACGTGTAAACATGCAAATGACAGTGACTCAACATTAAACCTTGAAAAATACTGTAAGCTCTCAGGTGAATTGTGTGACCGCAGCACTGCAGAACTGTGGTGGGGTCCAGGTTTTTCTGCCGGTGCAGGTTCCCATCATTTCAGCCATTTTAGACTTTAGGCTGCTTCCATTTCTGCTTGAGAGCTGACTGTTGTACTAACAGATGTGACTTTAGCAGTTGACAACATTAGCCATAAGAGCAACAATAACAACAATTACTCTGCAAATGAGGTCATGGATGACTCACAGTCAAGGTTTTATAAAATAAATGATTTTATTATAAGTTATTATAAAATGTTATATTATTTATTCTAAAATAGACGCTTATTAATAGACAATAAAAACAGTTAACTGACAATGTTAGTCTCTTTATTCCTTTGTTTTGATGTCCTTAGAGTCTCTTTAAAAGGTGTTATATTAATTAATAATATTATTACTACCTTATTAGTCTCCCTTTTCAGATGGTGTTCTGTATTAGCTGCCGCTGCTATTTGTGTAAACTTAGCTGTAGCTAATCCAGGCGCTGCAAAAAGACTGATATTACACTTCCTGTGGGACAAGCGAAAGCTCCTTTTCACAGTTATTGTGTCTTTGTGTTTCGTGTGAGGTAGATCTGTCTTTGGTTGATGTTAGCTGAGCATTGAGACAGAGAAACACTCAGACTGTAGCTCCACTGACTCTGCTTTTCTGTTTCTGTTTCACAACTTACTAACCTGCAGCCTAACACAGCTAAACTTAAGGTAATGTCTGCCCCTTAGAGAGAGAGAGAGAGAGAGAGAGAGAGAGAGAGAGTGTGTGTGCGTGTGTGTGACATTCAGAAACCTCATAGTTTCTCAGCGGTGGTGTCATGAACTGTTAGTTTGTGGTCATAATGTTTAGCCGTGACTGTAGAGCGTCGTCTGTCTGTGCTTCATCACTGTCACCGTCAACAGCTACCTGGCTGTGACTGGCCGATCTCATGCCGCTCCTTTTTGTGTGTGAACTTGCAGAGCAAAAGCCGTGTTCGACAAAGCAGTGGCCACACAGCTTCACCTCCTCACAGCCCCCGAGCACCTCCTGAGGTGGATGGAGAGAGTGCAGGAGGAGGAGGAGGAGCTGGAGCAGGAGGAGAGGATGCAGCAGAGGCCGGGCTGAATGAGCAGCAGCAGCTGGCGATGCAGCAGGAGGAGCGAATCCTCACTGAGCAGATCGAAAGTCTGCAGAAAGAGAAGTACGATGTCTCTGGATCTGTTTATCCCCTCACAACACACAAAGGATTTTATTTTCAACATAAAACTTTCTTTCCTAAACTGAACAAGCTTCTGATTCACTCACACAGTTGCGTGCCACGATAGACACCTGAAACCACTAACGTAAAAGCTGATTTGGATGAAGCACTGACCAATGTGGGATTTGTGTGTTTGCATGCGGACAGGGAGGAGCTGACATACGAGATGTTGATCTTGGAGCCGCGGACATCTGATGATGAAACTCCTGAATCTGAGGCCTCCATCGGGACGGCAGACAGCTCTGAAAATATCACAATGGAAACCAAGGGTGCCACCTCAGACTCCTGTGGTACGTGCGCTGCAGCCGGGCTCATTGTAGGAACAGGGGAGCAGCATAGAATCAGATGGGTGAAATAAGTACCTGAACAGGAAATGCCCAGGGGTGTAGCTCAGCGGCAGAGTGCGGAGCATGGTTTGCATGCAGAGGCCCTGCGTTCAAACCCCAGCCACAATGCAAACCAGGGGGAGGGTCGCAGTCAAAAACAAATGTAGCCAGATCAATCAAGTCAATGGAGTCAACCCTGATCAGACTCTTTAGCACTCAGCCAGGCTCAGTGTGTGTGTGTGTGTGTTGTCGGAGTCCATTATTTCTGAGCATGTTTGCGTCTTAGTTTCTTGATAACAGTCAACGATGTCACAGCTTTTCTTCCCTCACCCTAACCCTTCACCAGGACGTGATGATCGTGTTCAGTTACATTACATTCATGTCTTCAGGATCTCTTTTACTTTTGAAGTTAACTTGAGAGAATCAGGCTAGAGGACGTGTTTTTCTGGCCAACAGTGAAAATAGAATTCGTACCAAGTGCCTTTCTCTGAACATGGTTACAATGTGCCTGTCGCCTCTCCCCTGCCACAGACCGCGGCGTGTATCGCTCTAGGAAACTGGAAGGAAAGAGCAGGCGTGCTCTGCGCCGTCAGCCAGACTCGCAGGACTCCACAGACTCCACGTCCACCGTCTCCTCCTACCATCCATCCTCCTCTCTCTCCTCTAACGCCTCCGGCTCGCCATCACCTCACTACCGGTTCCGCTCGTTGTCCTCCGGGCCCCTGCTCACCTCCTGCGGGCTGGGGGCCCCGTTGGCTGAGGCAGAGGGGGGTCACAGGACAGGCAAGACCCAGCACAGGCTCAGACTGAGCCGCAGCTCGCCACGCGAGCCCTCGGGAAGCCACCGGAGGGAGTCGGACTTCAGCTCGGGGCCACAGCAGCTGGTTCTGTACGGCAGCAACGAGTTCATGGTGTGAAGCCGCGGTGGGAAGGAACACCGGCCCGCCACCTGTTCGAGCACAGGAGGGTGGGCGAGAAGGGGAGGATGAATCGTCCACAGTTGGAAAAAGCTGGTCATGGGGCGAGGCTGAAGCCCAGTGTTGCCCGCTGCCCCTCCTCAGTGCCCACCCCCCTCGTCCCCTGGTCCAGTCCAAGCAGAGAGCTGCGAGTATAAAAGAAAAGAGCGGACTTGTTTCTCCGAGGGACAAGACGAGGAATGGTCACAGCAAACTGACAACTAATGTGAAAAACAAGAAGGGGTGAAGTGAAGTGCAGTTTGACTCCCTCTGGAGCACCAGGGGTCAGTCAGAAGGATGAGCGGTGAGGCACAGAGAAAAACCTACCCATACCTGCGAAGCCAAATGTTACAGTGCCCTGTCTTTATTTTTTTAGCATGTGGGCAGGCACTAAAGCCACCCAGAAGAAATGTAGCCATACTGACTGAACTGGCGGACATTTTGTCTGTAACCAGCGCCAAGCTAAGTCTGCTCCTCACGTTTACACAGGACACACCAGCCAAGAGGCTGCACGCTTCTCCATCACCTTTTCCTCCACAGTTCGAAGAAACTGTACAGAAATATGTCCCAGCTGTAGGTTACATATTATTATTATTATTATTATTATTATTATTATTATTATTATGTCACAGAGGAAAACGTGTATATAGAAAGAAAATCTGCTGCTCGTTGAGTAGTTATTTCCTGTTCTTTCAGTGTCTGGTTCCTTTTTTATTTCTGTGCCAGTTTTGTTCACTTAGATGGCATCAGTTTTTCTTTTTTTGTCCATTTCACACTGAACAGCGCTGCTGATGAGTGTCCTCAGGTTACAAACTGGAGAAAGAATAGAAGGAAAAGCGACTGACCTGCAGCTACCTGTTGAGTAGTCACACATACGTGACCTGAGGTGCCAAAAGCCATTCAGCCATTATTTCCCTCTTCTTTCTGTTTCCCTTCTGTTTTATCCAGAAGCATCAGTGTTACTTTGTCAGGACTTGAATTTTTCTTTATATATATAATTGCTGTATATATAATATGTTGTTATTGATATGGAAGATGCCATGTTTTTGTTATTTGTTTTTGCTCATATGAAAGCCATTTTTCTTTCCCATGCATGTGTGTTTGCCTGTCTGAATGACTGAGTGAATAATTCCTGCCACGGCATCTGTTCCCACACACAAAAACACACTAGTGTTTTTCTATTATTCTTATGAGGGTGGAAATCTGCACAACCATCAAGTGACACTAAAACTAATTCAGACTGAAATATGTTTCATCACACCTGTGGGAAAACTCTTGCACTCACCGACTCATTCTCCACGTTTGCCACGTTTTCCTCTGAGCCATCCAAAACACTTTCTTCTTCCTGTCGTTCAACAAGCATAAACGTAGCTCTTCCATCCTTTTCTCCAGCTCTGGCTGTGAAAAGTAGCATTTAGACAAAAGCACCTAACTCAGACCATCCTCGTGTTCCTGCTGCATATTCTTACTCTCTTTCTGTCTCTGTCCATACAGTAGCGATGTAATATTCAGTTCTATGGGCCTGCTCGGTAGCTTTATAGCAACGATGTCTCCCTACTAAAGCTGCAGTAGATCTTCTTTGCTTGCGTCTATGATCAGAGACTTTTGGGCAAATTTGCTCCGATCCCACCAACACAATCAGTGTTAATCAACTTTTCCTTGAGGCTGGAAGTCTGAGTGAAGACTATGCTGATCTCAGTTTTACTGCAGGTGTGAAGACTTGGCGATGTGTTGTCTTTTTTTATACCATTAAATGTAGACATGTACAGAAGAAAAAAAAAAAAAAAAAAAAAACAAAACTACAGTTTCAGAGTCAAACTGAAAGGACAAATCTGATTCCAGGTCAAATATCTTGAAGCTGGTATTTGAAGGGACTGTATTTGTACATGTCCAGGTTGTCTGTATGGCATTCTGCAAAATAACTTAAAAAAAAAAGTGAATGTACTTGTCACTGGAAGGCATGCTCTGCTTTCTCTGGTTGTTTTTGTTCCTCTTTTATACACAGTGTATGTACTATTTATGATCATGCGTTTTGGGTGTACATTAGTTTAAAAGAATCTGTTATAAAAGGTGTTATAAAAGGATATATTATCCTGTGTACGGTTCATTATCTACTATTAATCATGGCAACATTTTAACAGGCCACACTCGGCCTGTCATGTTTGTGCTACGAAGCTGAGAAAAAAAAAAAGTGTTGTGTCTCTCTGTCTACGCCACTCTGGACACGGTTATGTATAAGGTGCAATTGTGTTATGTTTCTTTTTTTAATGATACAAACATGTCTATGGTTGTAAGAAAAGAAATCTTTATGGGGGAAATTCATCTGCTTATTAAAAAAAGCAAAACTGCAGCCAAGCACAAATGAGTCTTGTACTGTGTTGCCGAACTGAACCGTGTGTTTGTTCTTTGGAAGGAGCTCCCTGCTTGTGACACCATCACACATTTCTGCTTCTTTTCAGATATATCGTGTTAGTTCTCATTCTTATTAACAAAGTTGTAATTGCATTCACTGTTGTTCGCTGAAGCAGTGTTGTGTCAAGACCTAAAAACACAAATATACGCACGCGGCATTCACAAAGATTATTTTTAAAGGACTTACTTGCAAAATGATTGATGAAAATAGGGAGCATTACAATGTGCACTTATTTACGTACCCGTCTAGCAGAAAAACTGTGAGTTCAGCATCAAACTTCATTCGTTTAGTCACCAAGCGCCGCAACTTGCCACAGCTCTCGACCACACAACTGTTGCCTGTCGAGAGCCCCTTCAATATATTTTAACCCCACCTTGTTAGTTTGTGTTTCATCGGAGAAGCATGAAACCATCAGTGGGCGCGTGTCCCATGTGCCTGTGCACAAGACTGATATCTTAAAATGCTCCAAAGTGCTTCTTGTGCCGATATGCTCCACCTTTGCACACCTTTGAAGGGGCAATAAGTCAGCTCTGTCATTGGTAGGCTGATGAGGCTGACCTTGGACGGTAGCTAAGAAGTGACTCAGTTTTCTTCTTCGTGGTTAATGAACCAATAGTGGAGTCGAACAGTCTGACATCTTCATCTGACCAGCTATGGCAGCTGAACCATGCATAGTTGTCTCCAGAGTAAATAACACTCTCCTCAGGGACTGTTGGGGAATCCTCTATTCTCCACAGACATCCTCAGCGTAAGACAGCCTGCACAGCAGAGCTCCGTCTTCACTGTGAAGTAAAATGTTCTTTAGGTTCCTCATCATCATCATCAACAGCAGGCAGCTCATTGTATACTATACAGTGAGCCAGATGAAAGTTTTCACCAAAGCTATGAGGCCATTTGTGTCTCTGAAACATCAGGGGCTGACTGTGGACTCTTCTGGGTTATTTCTCTTCCTTCGAGCAGAGGTTTGTCCGGGTCATCGGAACAAAAGCCTCGACTTCCCGTCATCCACCGGGGCGAAAATGAAAGCGCACGGAAGAGCGGGGAAGCTTCCAGTCCCGTACATCATGTCTTTGTCTTTGTGTGTTAGGACAGGGACAAAGACACCTCGGAGGACCGGCCTCAGCCAGCAGGGTGGAGTTTCTGTTCCTCTAAAATGAAAGTGCAGCCAGCAGCATGAATCACCTGCGCTGATCTGGCGGAGAACATGAACGCGCTGAGCTCTTCCAGCTGATTCCGTCTCAGCTGACAAGGTGAGTCTGTCTGCTCACCAGCTTCATGGGACTCTGTAAAACTTTTCACTGTTATGTCAGCACGATTTTAACATCTCTTCTCTTTCACTCCAGATGTCTGACAACAAAACCATCGTTTTCTTTGACTTGGAGACGACTGGACTAGGTAACTGCTTTTACTCATCGTTCAGTAGATCTTCTCTTTGTCTTAACTGAGCAGCAGTTTTTTTATGTGATCAGGACTTTTTACATATTTACATATTTCATCCAACTGTAGAGCTATTTATTCTTCTCGTCTGTATATGCTGTGTTCATTCATGTTAAATCATAAGTCTTTCTTACTAACTTACATGATCAAAGACTTTGACTGGGTAGACAGACTTTGGACAATATCATAGATTTTTTTAAGTCAATATTATTCTTGTGCACTATTTGAGGTCAGTGGTGCTCAGACATCAGATAACTGACTGAAATAAACACTGATACCAGGCTCCTGCAGCTTCTAAAGATGTGGCTCATTTTAATAACTTTATATTCTGCTACTCATTTTAATCAATTATATCACATCTTAAGTTTATTTTTTATGATTATACTTTGTATTACTAGTGTTAGTGTGTTGTGCCGTGGTTGGTTCTGTTGCCTCACAGCAAGAGGGTTCTGGGATCCACACTTTCACCCTGCACAGTGAGGTCTACATTATCAGATAATTGTAGAATAAGTATGAAGAAGCAGAAGACGGTAGGTAAAGCAGAAACAACCTCAAAATAGTTCTGTGCAGCACCTGTGCCATTTAGTGGTTACTGCCGCCACAGTTTGAGCTGTGACATCAACAACCGAACATGTTTCAGCGTAGCCATGTGAGGATTCATTATCACGTCAGCCACTTTCACCATGATTTTCTGAAGGCTCCATCCGTTAAAAGACGGACAGCAGGTGGAGTCCTCATGTGACAGGGGAGGCTAATGGCTTGTCTCTTATTTAATTGGTTTCTAATCTGGCTCTTGTAGTTCCCAAAGTTTAGTGTGTGTCACTAAGTGTCACTGGCCTTTCATTACACAACAGAGAATGTGACTGTTCTCCTAACCGCAAGCCAAGTAGAGATGCTCTTCCTCTGGCAGCCACAGGATGCTTCACTGCACAACATGACGTCAACAAAACTTGCAACATAGACATAATATTATTTTACAAGTAATACCTGTCATTGCAGATTGTGAAGCAAACTATCCATTTCTTTGTGTATAATGGATTAGAGGCTTTTTGAACAGTTTCATTTTGATAACTCTTTCTGTATTTTATGACAGATTAAAGACCAAACAACGATGACTCAATGTTAGATATGGCAGTTAGAAATGCCCATCCTGCCAGTCTGATCTTAAGCAACAACATTGCGGCTGAAACTGGTTGTGAGGGCAGATTTCACTGACGCGTTACTGTGATGTGCCTGAGTCTGCGGTTTGACTGTGTGGGTGTGGAGGATGAATCACTTGTTACTATCACATTTTTGGCAGGACCTCATGACAGAAAACGCTTTTATTCGTAGCATATGAGAAGGGCGCAGATAAAGAGTGACACTGACTCACCATATCCAGAAAAAAATGTATCTGTCAACTCATCTGTACAGAAACAACATGACAAAAAGTAATCAAAGGCTTGAGAATATGGCCAGGCAACATCAAGATACAGGAAGTGAGAATACTTTTTATGTCTGAAGTACTTGTGAAAATGAGGATGTTCATCTTCCCTTTACTTTTAAGATATACACTTAGATATATACGTGTCACAGAGAACATGGTCGAAGACTATTCAGAATAACAGAGATAAAGACTGAATGCTCTCTTTCAGGACATTTCTGGTGCTTTTAGCTGCATCCAATGGCCTTTGTCAATGCAAGGGTCAGACTTAGAGACCTAGAATTTGCTGACAGAGCCCGTTAACTTCCTGTCAGCACTTATACGGAATGAGATGATCATTTGGCATTTTGAGACTATCCGAAGGATACCGGGCCAAAGGAGTCACTTCTTCTGATACGTGCAGTGTTTTAGAGCCACCACTTTTTCAAAGGTTGAATGTGGAGAAAATGGCCGTTGGCCAGCTGTGCATTTGATGAATGTGCAGCTGAGATCACACAGCATCTAACTTTTGGGATTTTCTCTGTGACGTGGGAAAGGTTGCACTCAATATTCAGATACAGCAGGGCTGTCCCCAACCCAGTGTGAGGAAGATATGTGGTCAAAGCTATTGAACCATCTGCGTCCAGGCAGACTGTGAGGCAGTACACTTAACTTTGAAAATGTGCTTATTCCCCGTTCTCAACAGACCCCACTTATGTAATGTGGATTTTGATTTGTGTTCTGTTTTTGTTTTTATTTTCTCGGTTTTCCTCCATTAATCCATGACTCCTTTACTCCTAGACACTGATGTGTGTGACATCATCCAGCTGTCGGCCGTCTGTGGGGAGAGGGTCTTTGATGTCTACACCCTACCTCATTGTGCCCTCACTGAAAGTGCCAAAAAGGTCACAGGCTTCACCGTCAGTGAGCAGGGCCTGTTTCTGCGTGGGGTTCCCGTGGCCACTACCCCTCTCATTGAGGCCCTTTCCTCCTTCCTTGCCTTTCTTCGCACCTTCCGCCAACCTGTGCTGCTGGCAGCCCACAATGCCAAGCGTTTTGATGCACCTGTGCTCAACAGAGTGCTGCAGCAGTGCTCCCTGCGGCAGGAGTTCCAGCAGGTGGTGTCTGGGTTTGTGGATACCTTCCTGCTGAGCAAGAATCTCTTTCGTCTGACGAGTTATTCTCAGGAGAATATGGTCCGGCGCTTCCTGGGGAAGACCTACAGCGCCCATAATGCTTTGGAGGATGCGAGGATGCTGCAGGAGTTGTTCAAGAAATGGAGACCGAACACATGGAATGTCTCCAGATGCACTTTCAGAACAAATCTAATGTTTTTTTAAAGACACAGCTAAAAGAAAAAAATGAAAATATGCTATTTAAAAATGATTGCTTTTAATCCAGTTTATTTTTTATAACCACCACTGTTGATTTGGTTGGACAGACTTTTGTAACGTTCATAAAAACTGTCCAATATGTGTCTGTGTCATGATTTATATTGTATAGTTTTGTGGCTTTGTTGTGTAATGAATTATAAAATGTTTCACATAAGTTGATTGTAGCACACTTTTCACACAAAAACCATTAAACCTTCTCAGTTAAATTGTTGCAGACAACTTGACATCTTTTGAGTATTTATTTGCGCCTGATTCCAGTGATCATTTGGAGAACTCTCTTACAGACATTAATTAGACAGGGAGGTTTTCATCGCTGCAGTCGGAGGGCCGTATAGTCAGTCAGCAGTGGGTGAACACAGTATTCCCTGGAGTTTTACAGGACCATGACCCAAAGCAAACACAATTCTCCTCAGCTAAACATTGGACATGCTGAGTGTGCAGCCTAAAGATGTCTGAGACAGTGAAAGGTTATCCTCAGTCAGGAACAAGCGAAATAAAATGTTCTTTTTTGCTTGTTGGTGTTGGTTTACTAATTACAGCATATTAACAGGAAGGGCTGATTATTTATTGCTAAGTGGTAAATCTAACACACATGACTTTAGATGAGGGCACTGCTGTTGTTTCATTGTGTTGAAGCGGTCTTTTATTTTGACGGGTCGGGCCGGATGTGTAGAAGTCTCTAAAGGAAACTTCTCAGGAAGAAGTCCGATCACTGCTGAAGCTGTGAAACATCAACGTAGCTGCAAACAAACCAAACTTTGAAGTGTCTGAAGGAAACTTCTCAGGATGAAGTCCGATCACTGCTGAAGCTGTGAAACATCAACGTAGCTGCAAACAAACCAAACTTTGAAGTGTCTGAAGGAAACTTCTCAGGATGAAGTCCGATCACTGCTGAAGCTGTGAAACATCAACGTAGCTGCAAACAAACCAAACTTTGAAGTGTCTGAAGGAAACTTCCCAGGATGAAGTCCGATCACTGCTGAAGCTGTGAAACATCAACGTAGCTGCAAACAAACCAAACTTTGAAGTGTCTGAAGGAAACTTCTCAGGATGAAGTCCGATCACTGCTGAATCTGGACAAACTCTGACTGTTAGCGATGCAAAGCGCGGACGTGGCCGAAGAAGGTGGACGCTCGCTGGTTTTCTTTGACCTGGAGACCACCGGACTAGGTCAGACTATCTGTGACTGTCACACGGACAACTTCTACTTGATGATTGAAAAAAGGGAAGTTTTGCAGTTGTGTGAGGCCTGGGCCGTGAATGGGAGCTAACGTTAGCTCCCTTTATTTAGCCCGTATTTCTTAAATACGACGAATTCACCATTAGAAGTCATTGTTTGCACGAAACTATCTGAAATACAGATAACTGTGGAAGAAAGCTTTAAAAGCTGACGATGCTCAGGCTGAGCCATTGATTTGTGTTCATTACTGTCTGTCGATCGTACTCACGAGCTTGTCAAACTACATTGACCGGCATGCACCTGGGCAGCAGTGAAACCCCAGTTAGATCAGTGACAGATCTAACCCCCCAAAAGTGTGTGTGATATTTTTAAAGTGATGGAAACACAGTAAATAAGTCTTCTAGCCTGAAAATTTGCTCAGTATTTGTTCTCCATTCCAGACAAAATAACATATAAGTATGATAATACATTATATACAGTATGCACTGTGAAGCTATATGTGTTTGGCTGCTATCAAGAATTTGGCCACTGTTTGCCATTTAAACCAAAAAAAGTACCTTGATTTGTTACGCGTTTGTTTCACTGAATTGACCAAAACCATCTTAATAGATTTTCCTGTAATTTACTCTATCAGTAGCATGATTTTATATCTACCTCTGAAGCTCAGTTTTATTTCTCCAGGTCAGAGTTGTGACATTGTCCAGCTGGCTGCAGTGAGTGGGGGACACTCATTCAACCTTTATGTTGTCCCGCACAGTCCGATGCAACGTGGAGCAACCAAAGTGACTGGCTTCAGGGTCCGCAGACAAAGGCTGTACCTCCACCACCAGCGTGTCCTCACCAACTCCCTCCGAGAGGTCCTGGTCTCCTTCATCGCTTTCCTTCAGATGCTGGGACGCCCTCTTGTCATCGGTCACAACAGTCGCCGCTTTGACTGTCCTTTGCTTGCCCAAGCTCTTGACAAACTGGACCTGAGGGCAGAGTTTGAGTCTGCCATCTCAGGCTGTGTTGACACTCTACCACTGGCCCGTGAGATACTGAAGGACCACTGTCTCCAGAGCTTTCGACAGGAGAACCTGGTGAAGGAGCTGTTGGGTATGAACTACAAGGCCCATGATGCTCTGGAGGATGTGCGGGCATTGCAGGCTCTGTACTCTGTGCTCCAGCCCACGCCAGAGCTAGTTCGTAGGCACATGTTTACTCTGGACACCATGGAAAACAAGGATCCTGTGCCAGCTGTCCTGTAAGGTTTACGGACAGCGTCCCCTGTGGGGTCATTTCAGACAGACTGTGGAGCTCACAGAGAGCAAAGCTGAGGACCAGACTGGATTATAAAATGTCTGATACTCTTGAATAACACTCCCCTGTCGAACTTAGGAAACTCACTGAATCACTTCATGACAGGTCAGTGTTCCTGCAGTTGTTTATGGTGGAGCACGACTGAGGGGAACATTAACTTTCACGTTGATCTTCTTTGGGAAAAAGAAAAGAGGATTGAAAACATGACAGTCTGTTGCAGCCTGTTTTTGGCTCACAGCAAAATTGATGGCTTGATCTTATTTTTTTTTATTTCAGTGATAAGTCAGACTGTAATTTGGAGTGAATACTTCATTAGAAAGAGCCACTGTACTGACTTAGCAGTGGACATGGAGATACTTCCACTCTCCACCCTGAAGGCTGACTTTCAGTCATCTGTATATCTCACTCCTGGAGATCTGCCTGTAATGTATAATTTGGTTTATTGTGTTTAGAGGAACACTATGTATGATTTTACTTTAAGTAAATAAATCTGCTAAGAAATATATTTCTGCATTCTTGCAAATTACAGAGCTAATTTCTTTTTGATACCTGATGATATAGTTGAATATTTAAAGTTGGCCAGGAAGATTTGGCTGAAATCAAATCATTAAGATATAAATGTTTTACATTCATAAATATAATTTACTCTATGACTAAATCTTACAAGAAATGAATTGACAACTACTTTGATCAAATCATTTTAGTCATTTTCTAGAATAAATTGTAAAAAAAAATGTTATCAGCTTCTGATGTGAGGATTTGATGCTTCACTCAGTTACTGAATATTTTTAGGTGATTGTGTTGGTCTGAGAAGAGAAAATCCCTCCAAATATCCCTTTGGGCAGCAGTAAATGAACATTTCTGATGTTTGAGTAAACAATTTTTCATCTGAAAATAATGATCAGAGTAAATTGATAATAAAATAAAAGTTAGCCAGAGCACTAAAATAACATAACTACTTTATCTCGATGAAATCTAATTGTATCAAAAAAAAAAAAAAAAAAAAATTCCTTTGACCTTAGAAATATAAATATAAATAACAGTACCACAGTATGATCACTCTTTTACTCCAGAGGACTCAAGTTTACCATGAACAGGTGTAAAAAGACCCATTTCACAGTTTACTTAGCAAAGTTATCAAAAAAAAAATAAAAAAACGTTCCACACAGGATAATACAACAAAACTTAATATAACACAAAAAGTGAGGCGTTCAGACAGTTTAGTAACAGATCAAGGGCTTTATTAAACTTCTATTACATACACATTCTCTGCAGTCCCATGCTACAGCATCACCATATTCAAAGAAGCTAAACCATGCCCTCCGCAGAGAAATACTCTTAAAAGAATCAAGCTAAACATTGTGGCTTTAAGATTTGTGTCCATGTGAAGGACATCAATGAAAATTCTGTGAAAAAAACCCTTAAAACAAAATAATGTTTGTGCAAAGTATTAAAACTAGAAGACTTAAAGTTACATCAGTAACAAAAATGGGGATAAAATAGATGTTTTTTGAAACCGTGACTTCTACTGGACTACATTTTAACGGGCAAAGTTTTTTGATAAATATAACTGGAGGCTCAATGATGTCAGAAAAATGGATGATTCTGAGGTAATGGTTCTTTAATCAAAGAGATGCAGTGATTTTAACTATTAACATTTTTCTAATCTCATAACTTTTTTCATGTTCAACACTTTTAACAAGAATAAATAACATAAGATTTAGTGCATCAACATCAGGAACATGCTCAGGGGTCATCCCATGCCACCAACATGGTCATGAAGTAATTAAAACCTTTGCAGGGCTGGCTCAATAAACTGGTCGTTCATTCAGGTCAGACTATAAAGAGGAATCTTTAGGTTGGCAGGCTGAAAGAGCATTCACTCTCATACATATAGAGTCAACATATCCTACAAAAACTATAACAATAAGAAAGTCGATGGCTTCACAGTTGATTGAATTCAGCTCGACCCTGGTGTCAACTAGAATATTACACACAATTTTGCACCATACTGAAATAAACTAGTAATAACATTGTATAAGTGTATTGGAAGTGGTGAACAGAAAGGATAAACCACCTGCTCCATAATTTCATAATGCAAAGATAAAACCGTACCATAAAGTTAATTCAGGAACCTTTCCTCTTAGTATGTAATGTCTCATATTGATGGATCAGTACAAACAACAAAACATACAAAGCCTGAAAAGTTTGGCTTCAAATACTCCGAAATACAGACAAGTTTACTTCTATAATATAAAATCTTCTGCAGCATTTTGTCAGACAAATGTACAATATGTGGATCTGTTAACGGGCTTGGGTCAAATTGGGTCAAAAGTATGCGACAAGTAGCAAACGTTTATTTTTATAGAAGAAGACGTTTAATCAGTATCTGTTTCTAACTCATGTCGTCGTGCTTCATGATCTCATTAGCAGCCCTTTTTTGCTTGTTCCTTGTTAGTTTTTCTAAATCTTGATGGTTGTTGACTACTTGGATTAGAAGTTTTCAGACCTTAAACATGCGCTGGTAACATTTAAAAGCAGTAACACTCAGCAGGGTCAGAGTTAAGACAGGAGCCACTCCCCCTCAGTATCACTACTCTAAAGAAGACATGCACAAGAATCTCAGACTTACACTACTCTCAACTGTTGCTATACTATGTATTTTTTACTTTTCTGTCCCCCAAAGGTGGATGTTTACTTGTTCAAGCTAAAGATAAGATGATAAAACAGGAAGTCATCAGTGACCCTGGGGGAAGACACTTAAGACAGACATGCTCAGTGATCAACAAGGTCATAGCATAGATATAAGAAGCCGTTAGTGGTTGTTGTTATGCACCATCCAGCTGACAGTGAGTGTTTTTTTTATGTCCCAGAATGAAATCTAAGTGTACTAGAATAAAAAGTTAAAACATCTGGAACAGATTTTTTAACTCCCAATGATCAGTCATGTTCCTATGATCTCTTTTAGCAGGGGGTGTTCCCTGTGTTGAGATGAATAGCACCAGATTGGTTCTGATGGACAATACTTACAGCTTTTGATTCATTGTACCTCATTATCATCAGGTACTTCATTATAAACCTATAAACCTAAAGAGCTGTGTGCCCTTTATTATCCTACTTAAATATACAACAGTCCTGCAATTTGTGTTTGTTGTTTTAGAGATCAACTGGCTCAACTGTGTGATAATTTGGAGGCTGCAGTGGCTGGTTTAGTTGGTTGTTACACTGTCTGATTTTCTCCAGCCCATTTATCCATGAAAAATGGCTAAATAACAGAACCAATGTAGGATCCAACAGTTCCAAAGCACCACAAACTACATCCTCTATAATGACCATTAAGCTGACACCTCACCAAGATTTTAAATGAAAACTGAGCATTATCAGCTTCATTAAGGACTTCTAGGACTGTATTGAACTGTATCTGTTTTAATTTGGCCTATCTAGTCCAACTCTGTAGATTTAATAGAATATGAGACTGTCTGTCTTATATTCTATTCTTAAGTGTCCATTATACAGCACCTGACAAAAATTTGGGATGTGTATGTCCTCTATATGTTTGTGTACTTGCACCATTACAAGTAAAAAATATGGTTTAAATCTGTTAAAATCCAGCAGTAATGGATCCCTGCTGGACTTTAAAGCTGAGGAACAATGCTGCTGGTACACAAGGAGGACACAGCAGTCCGTACATTGAGTTTGGGTAGGTAGTGGAGCAGTGGGCACCAACTCTGTTTGAAATTTCCTTCAAAATACTGCTCACTGAAAAGTGCACATCAGTCATTGGGCTCAATCCATAACGCAGTCTAGAACTTCCTGAGTCAAACCAGAGGAGAAACAATCAGGTAGCATGAGCTTTCACACACGGCAACAGACTCACAACTACAGGAGGCAGCAGGCTCGAAACATGTTCATCCCTGATGGAGAGATGATGTGCAGGGAAACACTCTCATTGGCTGAAACAAACAGGACAGTGCCCCGCCTCAGTGTGACATCAGAAAGAGCAGCGGTGGAGGTTGCCGTGGCATCACCATCGATGACGAGGAGGATGCTGGCACTGTCGACCGGAGCCACAGTGTACTGCTTCACTGAGGCTGGGATCTAAAGGAAGGATTGGACAGGATGAGGTTGAGAATCGTTATTTTAAAGACCACCTGAAGAAGACCAATATGAGACTATTTTTATCAGGGGACTGTGGACAATGTGGAATATTTTAAATGTGCTTTAAAACCACCTGGGCTGTTGCAGCTGTGGGTGGGTCTCTTTGATGCCATTACAGACATGTAATGGCAGGAAAACCACAGGCATAATGAATGACTAATCTTTGTTCAATTCAGGTTTGCTCAACGAAGTCCCTGGTATTACGTCGCCTATCCTGGTGGGAGCTTACTCAGGCTGTTCCTGCAATTACAAGTCACGCAGCGTTCTGTGAAAAATTTCAGATGATTTGACATAGAAGAGTAGGGACCAACAGAAAAGGCAAAATAAGTGAGCTGCCTGAATTCCGTTAAGCTGCCTTGGTTCGAGGACCTGAGCGCTTCACGTGCCGGATGGCACTGGTACACATGAACACACCACACTGTTAATATCATGAGCAATTCGTGAGTTTTTCCTGACAAGTCAAAAGTTTTCTGCCGTGAAAAAGGCTCCTGACTGATGTATAACTATTTATTCAACTTTACCCCACAAATTTCACTGTCAGTTCATTTTGTTAGTCCATGGTTCAAAGTACCACAAATACTGATGTCAACTACAGCTGCACAATTCACCTAAATATGATTGAAATCGCAATACAGTGCAAATTACAGGAACTGCCATTTTTTGTAGGAGATTACTGTGCATTGTTAGCTTGTTTAATAATCCCATTTTGAGGAAAATAGAGAACAAAAATAAAAGTCAAACAGCTGGCCACAAGCCAAAGGTTGACATCATGGTATGGTGAAGCTTGGTTTCATCATTAAGTTTTTATTCTTGTTGTTCTTGCTTTTTTCATACTCAAGTGTCATCTTCAGTTAGCTGATGTTTCCCACCTGTATCCTCATGACAGTGAAGTCTGGCACCGGGGGGTCATATAGGGACACACAGGGGTCTGAAGCGTCCTGGACACAGGGGAAGATTTTGGAGCTGGCAGGGGCTGGACTGTAGCTCAGCATTTCACACAATGTGTTCACGTCAATATATTTCGGCGTGAGACCAGCCCTCACTGTGTTGTCTGAGCAGGCCATACACTCGATACAGTCTGGACAAATGGATGAAGAGACACAGAAGAAAATGTAGTTTTAAATAAGCAGAGTTGAGTCAAGTCGCCATCATGGGGAAAAAATCTTTTACAGTGTTGGATACAATCAGGCCATGATGTTACTTCAGAGTCAGAGTCAGAGTAACCTCCCAGAATGTCTTTTGACTTGGTCTACGAACTTGCACTGAACCGCGGTGACAGCAAAGGAAAGACTGTCAATTTGTGAAGATGAAGGTGAACTACACACATCAATAACATAATCTGTAGCTGCTGTGCTGATGCAGCTTTTCATTAACACACTGCTGCATTTTTTCACTGTAAAGAATGCTGATTTCAGAGAAGAGATACACAAAGCACTGATAGTTCAAGCTGATAATTCTAACATCTGAAAAAGTTGTTTTTATGCTAACCCTAACCCTAACCCTGGAAATGTTCGCAACACTCACCTTTGCACTAACACATAAACAACTTAACAAACCTGTTATGAATAAAGTTTAGTCTTGGGGAATTGACTGAGCCTATTTTTTAAATGAAACTACATATTTGTGATGTTCTTTCTAAGATTCACTAGGAGCCATTGTGACTGTGTGGCAGCCAGAAAGAATTAAGAGACAAAGACTAGTACACTTTTGGTTTTTGGACTAAACTTTTGGCTGGTTCAAAAAGAAGACATGGAACAACAACATAGAAAAACGTCTACGTCATTCATACTTCATCATACAAAATGCAGTGTGGAGTGATTCTCTTCCTTTAGAATGTGACAGGAAATGGTGGAGCAAGTGTGAGGGATCACAAGTGGAAAAATAACACTGGTTGGAACCAAACCAGCATTGCCAACGAGGACCTTGTAGGCTTCTGTTTATGGGGCGTGCACTCCACCCACTATGACACCGGTGCCCCAAGTCACGTTTTACTGTTGCACTCACTCTAATTCAGTCTGGATAATATATAGTCTGCTAAATCTTGTGAATGAAAACAAAAAGCACCAGCTGACCTCCATAAAGGTATGCATGAGGCTCATTGGCTCCCAGGAACATGGCCTGGCCTGGGTCCAGGACCAGGTGATTGAGGAAGTAGATGGAGAAGCAGCCAATGTCTCCAGGATACTGGGAGTGAAGACGGAGCAACAGGTCACCGTTGCTGCTCGATGTGTCCTTCCCTGCTGCACCTGCAAGGGTCACAATCCAGGAATGTGTCAACAAAGCACGTCAAATAAAATGCATATAAACTGAGGTGTCCTGGATGCAAGCTATCCAACTGTGTTATAAAGAATATGTTTTTTTAATTGTACCAAACCTCACTTATAATAGTATATAATATGCCTGACTTTGGTGCCTCTGGGTTAAGTCAAAACATGTCAATGCCAGACAGCACATCTCCCCTCTCCACACCCATGACCACTGAGAAAGGGCTGAAAGCAACTAGTAACTTAGTAACTCAGTCAACAGACTCAATGAACTGCAACCACTTTCAAGACTTTCTATTTTCCATGCCATCACAAAAATTGTTACAACTTAGTTGCCTGACTTTTACGCCTTTTTAGCATAATTTTTGAAGATCTTCATGAATCTCTGGGCTTTTAGGGACTTATATTTCTATATTTGGAGCAAGGCTTTTTGGGGAAAATTAATTACACACTGTACAGACTATGAAACAAAGTTTGTGATTTTGGGCTATATGAATAAAAACCAGCATGTCCAGGACTTGAATATACTGGCGGTTTCTCCATCTCATTTAATAGAGACATTTCTCTGTAACAGGTTTATGTACAGTTGTTATGCTTTAATAACACTTTGTTGGCATTTTCCTTTTTCACCTGGTGAACTGTTCACTTTCTAAAACACAGCCAAAATTGTTGGCTATAGTTCAAATCCTGAATTTATTGTTAGTAAATCCAACAAAATGTTTGACAATAGCTCAGTTTAACAGAGAGTGCTATCTTTTTATCTTTTGAGTGTTTAAAGCTTGTTAAAATGCCATTTTAATTGTTTAGTTCTAATTACATAATCGTATTTCCTTAGTCTGCTCACCCTCTTCAGTGACTCTCTTCACCAACATATTAAGCTGGTCTATGAACACCTTTTTCTCACAGTTCATCATCCTCGTAAAACATTTCTTCAGTGCCTGGCTTGTACGAACTGTGTCTCCAATGCTGCAACGTAGATCTTCTGCTTCCTCGTTGCCCACCAGGGCATGGAATTCTGGGACAGCTGAATGAAGCACACACAAACATGAAGAAGGCATGTAATGTAATGTATCTTTTGCAAGGCATTAATGGATTACTATTCAAAAACCACCCATTTTATATGATATACTGTATATTTATGGGTTTGACACCAAAACACATTATTCCTCTGGTTGCTGCCCAAAAAACAATTCAGACTCCTCTAATGATCCTGTGGACCTTTGGTACTCACATTTAAGGAATCCCAGGATCTCCTCCACTGGTCTGAAGCCACAGAGGCCCTGGAAGCGGGTGAGAGCAATAGCCATCTCCGGCTTGTGGTTGTTGTCTGGATAGTGCTCCGGAAACTGAGCATGGAGACGAGCAGCCAACTCCTGACCAAACCATTGCAACAGAAAGGCCAGTGGTTATGTTGTTGAACACTGTGGCACGGCCTACTCAGTATAACAGTAATACTGGCTGTTCATCCTAAAACAATTTAAATCTTTGATGAAAAGGCAATATATCTAACCATATTTCCAGAATTCTTTACAGCACCCACAGCAGTTGGATAGAAATACTAGAATGTGTTTTTCCACCAATTACATATTTTCAGTGGCCTCGGTTCCAATTGTTTCTGTAGATAGAGTGTTCCTATAGAGTTTGAACTTTGTAATGAACCAAACAGCCACTGGCTGAATTTCATTTTTCTAATGGGAATGAACTTCTCATTTTTAGCAACTATACTGATGGAAAACAGAAACATACTATGTCATCAATTTTGAATTCTATGATTCAGATGAAAAATTAAATCAGAGGTTTATTTGCCAACTAAATCTTCCCTTAATAAATGCAACATGTCTTTACAGAATTGTCTCCCACTACACAATATACAGTACAGGCCAAAGGTTTGGACACACCTTCTCATTCAAATGAATAGGAATGTTTGTCCAAACTTTTGACCTGTACTGTACAGTACTGTTTAAGTTTGTCAGAGTCAAGAGTTTTTCTTAGGAAGAACCCAATTCTACGTTGCAGAAGTGGAAATGGTACAAGTTTTATTCCATATGGTCTTCTGAACAGCCAGAGCCTTCATTACCCACAACAAAACACAGTTAAGTGTGTTATGCAGATGACAAATAGAGAACTCTGCTAATACTTGTAGAAAAACATTACCTGTAAATAGACTTTGTCAAGTAAAAATCTACTTAGCAAAATCAAATTTTGCCAGTTTTCTCATTGGCAAAATTTCCCAATGACTGAATCTGAACACTGCGTGAGTGTGTTTTGTAAACTCACCCTGTTGGGGTGGGCCTGTATGGATAAAGCTGTATTGACAGAGAGGACTTTGAAGAGGAAGGGCAGCTGACCCTGGAAAGTGTCTTTAACCTTGGAGCCCAGGCAGGCAGGGAAGTGTGCGATCCACTGGCCCAGTGTGGTTTGTGCAATCCTGTTGTCTTTGATCTGGGCATCACCTTTTGGGTGGGCACCCATCCACAACTGGAACAGAAAAAACAACATTGCTTTCAAGTGGACAGATTACATTTATTTATCCATTCATTCATCTTCTATCGCATATCCGTTTCTGGGTTGCAAAGGGTGCTGGAGCCAATCTGAGCTCACACTGGACGAGGGCAGGTTACATCCTGGTAAGGTCGCCAGTCCATTGCAGGCCAGCACACAGAGAGACAAAGACGAACAACCATTCACACTCAGACCTGCAGGCAATTTAGAGTCACCAATTAACCTAAACATGCATGGTGGGAGGAAACCCGTGCACCCAGAGGAAATCCATGGAGGCATGGGGAGAACATGCAAACTCCTCACAGAAAGGCCCCAGGCCGGGCACCGAACCGGCAGCCTTCTTGTTGTGGAGCCACTATGTCGCCGTGCTTCCCACTTACATTTATTCATGTGTTTTACAAAATCCCTGTGCTGCTGTTAAAGTGTGAGGGCTGGTTGAGAAATGTGGGTGCAAAAGTGAAACACTTAAAACTTTTTAAACAAGTTGCAGGGATAAGTTCTGAATCTGTACTAAAAGTGCAGCTAATACAGGAGTAAATAAAATGTTATCAGTCTTGACCAAACTCTGTTGGTTCCCTAATTTTTCCCTCTATCATCCTAATACAGCCCCAGTTATTTCAAGGCTGTTTCTATTCTACATTTCCTAATAAAGTGATTTACGTTCAGCAAAGAGAGAGAAATCCCAACTATCTTACTCAGTGTAAATCATCCTGGATAAGAGGGGTACTCTAATGCCAAAAATTTAAAGGAAGGATTCTATCTTTCAAGGACACACAGTTTGTTGGTGGACAAACAGTGACTTCTGCTATGGGGTCCCAAGCACAGGAGAGTATTTCTGACCTGACCACAGACAAACAAGAGTCACTATATTTTCTTACCAAATATTTATGGTAACACTAAAATGCTACACACGTGCTAAAGAATACATAACATAATGTACCAGAGGCATCCATATTACCCTCTGTACAGAGCTAAGGAAGGAATGATAACCAACCACAGCATGTGACAATAAGGTGACATGGAGTATGTGGATATGTCACTGCTGCCATAGCATTATCTAATGACCTTCATGACACAGCCAGCAGCACTGCTGTAGCTAAATAAAGAACGTGTGAAAGGCAGAAGGAGAACAGGCCAAGAGACTGAGTTTAGAATGGATTTATATCACATTTAGATCCCAGAAAAACCATACCAGCCTCACCCTGTCCATCTCATACAAAACATTTGGAATGTCAAATGAGAGCAAATTTAAAAATCTTTAGGATCCCACGATGCCCACAATAAGTTCATAAAATGGTACAAGTGTAAGTGATATGGCAGCGAACTGCAATGAAAACTAACAGTTTGACAAAACATGACTCCATTGCTAAAAACTGATAATGTGTTGGTATTTACATTGAAATACCAAGCTGCAGTCCTTTATTAAAAAAATAAATAAATAAATAAAATATAAATGTAGTCAAAACTTGTAGTCAAAAACATGTTTGTGTGATTCATGTATCAACCTGTTTGTCAGTAATTTGCTAAAGATGCAGTTGTATCTCCAGGGCCAGTCTAGCGATTTGACCAGTACCTTCCCAGTGCCTTACCTCCGCATAGGGTTTGCCTTCGTCTACAACAGCTAGTGGATCACCACCAACTACTAGTTTGGCCACTTCACTGTCCAGCCCATTCTTTCCCCAAGCATAATTTTGCACAGCACAGGTCAGAGGAAACACTGAGGAGAGAATATGTTCAAGTTGAAATTATTAGATGATTAACAGAAATAATTTGCAAGTATTTAATGATCAAATAACCAGTGAAGACTGATTTGCTGGTCACACGTGGTTTGAAGGAAGGAAGTATCTGAAGGTTCTAAAAAATTATTCTGGTTGTTTTTTTTTATTGTTTTCACTGCTGACAAATGTATTAATCAGGGAAATCATCAACAGATGCTTAGTAAAAAAAAAAAAGGGACAGTAAACAATGAATTGTTCCGATAACTATATATGCTGCAGGTGCCTGCTTGATGTACATAATCTGTCACTGTTTGTCTACCCTTTAAATGACTGAACTGCTGACAGATACTCGTAAAAGAATGAAAATAGAGGGCACATTTTAAAGCCTTTTCTCCTCTCCACATTGTTTACATTGAAGGTTATAGTAACCGGTTTGTTGATTGCAGCTAGCATACCAGTTTGCAGCGTTTGCATTTTAGCAAGGTGTGGCGTACGTCGAACTAAACAATACACAACTACAGCACAAAAGGGTTTAGGATTCACAGGCTGCATGATTTCATACGGCTGAACAGACACACACTGAGTACGCAGTTTGGTTTTAGTGCAGAAATGACCTCTTAATGTGGTGACGATAATAAACTGGACGTCATTTTACCCTGAGTGATGCTCGGTATCTATTTTTATGTAAAAAACAAAACGCCGGCTGAAGTAATGGTGTGAACGCTGAGCAGACTCGTTGTACTAAAAAACGACGACTGTAAATAAAGCTGTACAGGACTAGCCAACTGAGTGTGTATCGAAGAAAAAGGTGATGTGACACAGTAATGAAGGAGAAAATCTCACTCACCTCTCACTTCCTCCATGACTGCAACGTCGGACCGTTGGTGACGTCACGTTGTTTTTTTGTTTTTTTTTTTTTTCAAACGTCTCGGTGCACAAACATACCTTCACGGACGAATATAACGCCCCACTGTTGCTTAGCAACCATTACTTCTGGAGAGCTCTTCTACGGTAACGTGACTGATGTAAACACTTTGTCAGGACTGAAGTTCACTGGAGCAGTGCTTCTCAGTCCCCTGTAAACCATTCCTACCAGCCGAGTTAGCGGGGCTCCGCTAAAAAAACAAACCCGGAACCATTTTTATTGAAGCGCTCCGCACGAAGATCCGATGTCGCCCACCTTTACCTCGTGACTGTAAATTGTTAACTGACGACACGTCACTGTGTAGCGGTGTCAGTGCGCATGTGCTGTCAACTTCACTCGAGGAAGTAGGTAGGAGAGGCAACAGAAGCCACAGAGAAGAGTTTGGGGTTTATTTCCTGCCCAGAGAGGACAAAATAGCGCCGCAATCATTTAAAAAATGTCGGGATATGATAATAACCCCTTCGCAGCGCCCGACAGCGACAACCCTTTCAATGTAAGTATGTTTGGTATTAGATTTTATGGAGCGGCTGTGTGCTAACATATCATTCGTTAAAAGGAAACTTTTTGGGAGGATGTGGGGGCGGGATCTACTTTTGGTCTCCTGAAACTCATTGGGCAGAGATGTCTGATTGACAGGGCTTTGAGCAATCATTGAGGCCATCGGAAAAGGGGGCGGGGCTCCGCTTGGCGCTAGCTGCAGGAAGTTAGACTGTAGCAGTTAGGAATGTGTTAGCTACATTACGACGGCTGTTACTGTACGTATAAAACATTTATAGCTCTGGATTTTTTAAAAATGGGCCAGGAGTATGGTCTGATGGAATATCATATGGAAGGAATCACTAAATCAGCGATGTTTCCTAAATTCAGTGTTGGAGGCTACCTTAATCTTTCACCTCAGTAAAACTACTTGTACCACAATGCCAATACTCCATCACAAGTGAAATTACAGGTAGTCACTTTAATTTAATATGACATCAATTGGGTTGAATGCTGATGCATGAATGTGTAAGAAAAAATAAAGTAGAGCTGATTATATTCTTAAGTAGTTTAGTCCATGAGTTCCCAGTTGAGTGAATTGGCCCCTCCAATGGGTGGCAATGTAAATGTGAGGAAATATGGTAAAAACTAAGTTTCAGGGTTACTACTGTACTGCCTTTGAATACCTGGCCTACAGCATGTTTCCTTGAGATTCAGTTCAGTTTATAAAAAGCTCTGTGATTTCATTGTCTTTGTGTCCAAAATAATATTTAATCTAGGTTACTATGTAGCATGCAGCTTGTAAGCAGAGTTAACTGATTGTTCAGTGTTCAGGATTGTGCCACCGAACACTTAAAATCATTCACCAGCAAATTAGTTTGTCTTTATGTGCATGGAAAATATGAGATGAGGATTTTTAAAGTGTACTGTTTTAAAATCCATTGGATATTAAGATAGCCATGGTTATTTCTAGATTTCAATCAAGTTTATGTAATGTTGAAAAATAATGCTCTTAATTTCGTAGTGACAAAAGAGGAAAATGAATTATAAAACTGGAATTCTTCAAGAGAAATTCTTCAGAGAGATGGCAGCACCATTTCTCAGATCCTCACTCTGATCCCTGATATGAGTCAAACTCAAAACAACTGAGGATTCTGTATTCCCCGTAATGCAACTCAAGGGCATTAGCTGACTGGTAATTGCGCCCCTATTTCAAAAATCAAACTAAGAATCAGAACTCTAACCCCCCCAACTCCTTAAAAAAATACAATTATATATCACTACACTGTAAAAAAGAACAGATAATCTAGGTTATAGCAGCATGTAAAAATACATTACATGAGCTATTTTACAATCAGGTTTGCAAAGAATAAAGTTAAATTGTATTGAGGTTTACTGTAAAGTAAAATAGGAAATTAATGACTGGGCTTCACATACAGTATATACCCATTAATCTGCATATTGAACGTAAAAATCTGTTTCTAAATTGACTGAGATTATGTAACTCTGTCACTTATTACAGTGTTGCCAAAATACAATTTTTTTTTTTTTTTTTTTTGTACCAGGTGCACAATAGCAGTGACGTCAGTGGAGTCTACTGTTTGCCCACTGGGTGTGGAATTGACTCAATAAATAATATAGAAGCAGTTGTAATATGTTGCCTGAGCCACTAGTGAAGATCACTTCACTGTCAACTGGTTAAACATAAACAAGCATCTGTCTTTGGCGACATTAGCTAGTATTAGTTTTAAATTAGAATTCAGAATACTAACAACATACACAGACAGAAGACGTATGTGGTTTGTGACCTTGTGACCGTGTTTGTCCCCCTGCACAACCATCTCCAATGTCCTTGTATGACTGTTTATAAAAGTTGTAACACTGTAGAAGTATTACTGGAATAAAAAATGCCTTAAATCTGCTTAGGACCAATATTCAGCAGTAGTTATAAAACACGAACGACTACCACACCTCGGTAATCACAGATCCTGTCTCCTAGCACAAAGACATGTAGGTCAGGAGATGAAGCTGATTTGAGCCCAGATTTATTTTCAGTCTTTTAGGTTTGAATTAGTCAAATTTGAAGGCCCGATTGTTGTATAATGGTGATTTTTGGGGCATGTTTCTGCCTTTTTGCTGTCATTTTAACCTCACTTCAGAGCAGCTCAGTTTTCATCGCTTCAGTTCTACTGTTTTACATTCACTGCCATCTGTGCTGTGTCATCAAAAGGCATGAGCATTTCCTCAGATGTGACTCAGCAGGATGAGTCACATCTGAGGTCGCGTAAGATGTCTAAAGGGTTGTAATCAGATGGATTAAAGAAAGTTGAATTCAAATTTGATCTTTTTACCCATAATGCCTTCTATCATGGAGTGTTTCCTGCTGGGAATGTTGACAGGTGTGTCAGGAGCAGATAAGTGACACTGAGTGAGGTCACACTTAATCACATGACAAGTTGGTGACATGTTTTTCTGTCAGGTGATGTTCTTGTTCCTTCATTATTAACAGAGCTCACAGTTGTTATGTGGTTTAGCTTTGCCACAGATTTTTACTTTTACACTGCACTTAGTGAGTGACTGGTTTATTAGGATTAAGAGACTGAAACAAATGCAGACTATTAACAGTAACTCCTCCATGCATGAATGTTAGAATGTTTGCTTCCTGGTGACTATTGCAATATTATCTGGACACTGGTGATCTGGTTTGATGGAATAATATATGATGCATTTACATCTTTTGATTTATGAAACAAAAATGTTGCACAATATCATACATTTTTCCATATTACAATATGTATTTTAACCTAAAAGAGATTTTTTTTCCCAAATGGCAAACAACAAATAATTGTAAAGGAGTAGAAATGAAAATGAAACAAATTTCCAGCTCATGATATTGAATATGGGTCAGAACCAGAGCCCATGGAACCAATACCAGAGGAATGTCCAAGACAAGGCCAGAAAGTGTGAATCTAGGCAGCACAGAGCACAGTTCTGTCCCGTTCAGGCCAACTAACACTCCAGTACTGCAAAATATTCAGTTTTTCATAAAACAAAACTGAGAATGCCCACAAAGAATATTGGCATTTTGTATTAAGAGTGATACAATATGTTTTTTATCAATTCTGAAAATTTTTTGCAATGACTTTTCTGTCCATAGATTCATTGACTGATGACTGTAGCACTTTTTTTCCCCAACTTATTTGATCTAAAGCTCTAAACCTTCCTAATGCTTTTCATAGGAGCATTTCAGTATGTTTACATGACATCTAAAAAAAAAAAAAAACTCAAACAAATTATTGCGTTAGTCTGACTAAAACTGGACTTTTAAAGTACATGTAAACATGTTAGCTTGACTGAAATTGAATTTATAATAGTCAGACTAACACCCAGATAATGCGATTGAAAGTCGAGCATGTATACATGTATGTATACAGACAGTCGGTCTGGAGCTGGAGGAGGTGTCGAACAGTCTGTGACGTCATAGAACAATCGATTGTGGCCCATTACCCACAAGCGGAAAGAGTGCATATCGCCACCTATTGTAGCGGAGACAACATGATTTCAATAAATCGATTTAACTCCCGTGCATGTATACTGGGACAGTCCGATTAGATGGCTTTATCGAGCTATAACCACAGCTAGACTTAACTGTGTATGTAAACGTACATACGCAGGAAATTCATTTTTCCCCAACTGTAAAATGTAAACCCTAACCCTTTTTCCCTTTTTCTTTTTCAGTGGAGCACTTTGATTTAGTCATGGAATATCTTGGAAAACTCATGAAGTTAAACAGCTGTGAAAAAGCTGTTTCACTCAGTAGTCAGTGGCCTGTCATATCAGTTAGAAACAGTTGAACTCACTGGGAGGTCTTTGATCATAATGAATTCTCTACAGTCCATTAATGTTTGACTCTGGTCAAGAAATTACTTTTTGAAAGCTAATGATTCATCAGGACGTCTGGAGGTTATTGCAACAATAGTTGGATGTTATTGTAACCCATGCACGACTTGGTCAGAACATGGAACCAGACTTTTTTTTTTTTTTTTTTTAAAGGTTTATCTTCAGTGTTTCAGGATATGAAAGTTTTTGTGAAGATAAGCTAAACAGTATAAGAATATTAAAGACTCAGGATCAAACGACAGTCCAAGCCTGATTCATTTCTAAATGCTTGAGAGCTAAGTGCCATGAGTGTACCTCATGGGCCCATGTGCAAAAGCCCTTAGGTTGTATTCCTGGCTTGCAGAACATTTCTCTCTTCGGCGCACTGTCATTTTGGCCATAATTTCTTCATGGACAAATTATATCATGTCATACAGAGTCCAACTGCAACCAGAACAGCAAACACACACACATAGAAAATAGTAATTGTGTGATTGCGTATATATGTGTAATTTAAGTATAACTGATGGTGTTTCCTTTTTTTTTTTCCCTTCATTTGTTGCCTCAGCCTTTGACTCACATGTCTTCACAGTTTGTGTGTCTGGTGATGATAAGTGACTGAAAGCACTAACAAGTTGTTGTTTTTCAGGATCCTTCTGTCACACAAATGACCAACTCCAGTATAGACCCAGTTGAACAGTACAGCCCTTTCCCTGCCACAGTAAGACACCCTTAATTTAGTATCTTCAACCTGTTCTCACTCCTTTTTTTGTTAGATTTTTCTTCTTTATGTTTCTTTTTCTTTTGGTTGTCCTGCTCCACCCCCTTCTCCCTCATTTCTAGTCCATCCGTTTTGTTTTTCTCCTTGTCTGTCTTGGATCCTGATGTCTAATATTTGTACAACTCATTTACGTGTTATAATTTTTCAGGATGGCTTAGCCACTCAGACAGCTCCTGGCACCACCTCTCCCTACCAACCTGCTGTGTTACAGCCATCTACTGATCCAAGTCCACAGGTGAGTCACCCCCGAGTGCAGACCACACACTTTCTCCCTTTGCTGAACCTATTTAGCTGAAGTTGATGCTTCCCTCGATCTGTTTCCACACTCAGCTCTTTTATTGTCCACACAGGTGACTCAGTGGTATTTTCAGGGTTTTACTAAAAGGTCATTAAGAAAAACACTGCAAACAGCAAACAGAACCTTAAAAGAAACTGAATAATGACAGAACAAAAGAAGAAGGGTGGTGTTGAATTTGTTTTTTTAATTCAAATAAACACCATTGTTAATGATTACAAGAGAAGTAAAGAAAAGTGTAACAAAAGGCAAACACATAACTGGGTGAAGTAAACATTGGTTGAGACAGGAGAGCGAAATTCAGTTAATGCATACATGAGACCTGCTGCATACATAGAAACACAGCACCTGGGGGGTGCAGATGAGATGAGACAGGGACCAGAACTGCCATCAGTGAGGCAGACGCAGAGACCAGGCATCTGAGCAGTAAGGAGAGAGCTCTGAAAGTTTTCCCTGGAGAGGTTGTTCAAACTGGTTAGTGGGTCTGGTCATCCTGATAGCCCCTCACTATTATCTGTTTCTTCTTTTGTTCCAATGAAAAAGATCAATGAATGAATGAATGAAAATTTTATTGATATATGAGGTGCAATCATAGGCTAACAGACCTACGATCAAAGGTTTACCTCTGATTTTATCAGAGACCTTCCTAAAGCTGCTTTTTCAGGAGAGAATGACACATGCTGGTAAAATGGTTATGAATGATAACCCCAAAAGCATTTCATAGACACCATGCCTGTCTGAGGCACAGCTGCATTATGAAGGTCTTGTTTACAAAGAAACATTTGCTGAAAGATCACAGAGCTCTATGTTCATGGATGTACAGTACCAGTCAAAAGTTTGGACACCCTTTCCAATTAATTTAAATGGGAAAGTTTGGACTGGAACTGTATATGTGTTCCATTAGTGATCTTATGAATATTCATAGATCCTTGTCCTTTGTTTTTCTGCTAAGTCAGACTCCAGATATGCTAATCATAAATATGTATTTTAAGAGTCGCAAGGTAACAGTATCATGGTCTCATAAAAACCTGGCTTCACCTTCGTACACAAATTCTTATTTACATGTTGACAAAAATAATTTACACTTGCTCATCACTGTTCAGATGTTAACTGTACAAAATATTGTCTTTGTAATGCAATTTGGTATATTTACCGACCTTACAGTCTGAGTAATGTCCTGTCGGACTCTGCACCGTTAGTATGTAATGTGAGCTGCTGAGGCTTCTCTGCACTAATGTCATGTGGATCAATTTCTGTACATCTCATGTGCCTGTTGACTGAAGTATTTCTGACTCTTTATTCAGGTGACTGCTGCTGCAGCTCAGGCCAACCTGCTGAGGCAGCAGGAGGAGCTGGAGAGAAAAGCTGCTGAGCTGGACCGCAGAGAGCAGGAGCTCCAGAGCCGAGGCGCGACAGGTCATTAAAGACAAAGCCTCCTCTCCTCTCCTCTCCTCTGATTAACTGATTGTTCAATTCGTCGTGATAAAAATCAGGAGGATTCACCTATGTAGCTATAATAATAATGCTACCTATACAAAGTATCTCTGTAACAATGCTACATCCATCCTTGCCTGCAGAGGTAGATGAATCCAAGCACTATCTTCTTAACAGATGACATTCACTTTGTGTCCACAGGCAAAGCCAATAACTGGCCTCCACTGCCCAAAAGCTTCCCCATCAAGCCATGTTTCTATCAGGACTTTGCTGAGGAAATCCCCCCAGAGTATCAGAGAGTGTGCAAGATGATGTATTACCTCTGGATGTGTAAGTACACAAATGGGATAGGTGTGCATTTGTGTGTTGCTCCAGAAATGTAAGAAGAAATTTGGATGTAATACAGTTTTTCTATGCAGTTAGAATGATGTCCATTTTTTTGTGTGAGCAGTTTCACCTTTATATGCAGAAATTGATGAAGTATTACTGTATATCATTTGAAAGCTGTCATATATTTAACACTGTAACAGAACAGTTTCAACGTAGTTTTGCAGTTTTTTACGAGCATTGGCAATTGTACTAAATAGTATTAGTAATATACACTAAGTGTGAGTGGTCATGACCGTGTCAAAATTTAACGATACAATACAAGACTAGATCAAATATCAATTATATATAAATTTAAAAACATGTGATTTTGGCACGTTTTATCTGTTAGCTTAAAATCTAGATGTCGCAATCAGTCTGATAATGCCTTCCAAAACTGCTATACAATACACAATACTATATAATACTGCAATAATGTTATTAAGCAAAAAAAAAAAAAAGTTTTACTTCAGTTCAAATGTTTCATTCATGGTTTCATATATACATCCCAGAATCAACAGAGACAGAGACATGTCTCTAATTAAGTAAATCCGGATCTGATCCTGCCATGGTAGTGAACGGACTCACACCTGCTGCTGAGAGCGGAGAGAAACATTTGACGTAGTTACAGGAAGGAAAGTGTTGTACAGTGTGTGTACAGGAGCTGAAATCACTGATGTGGTCATTCACATGGCGAACAGTAAAGTAACAGTAGCAATGCCACCTAGTGGCAGTATAAATGGCGTGCATGCAGATTCCAATGCTAATGCTAATGCTATTTATTTTGTCAGCTTTGATTGATTTATATGTTTTTTTTCCTTCATGAACATCTTAATCTTCATTGATAATATTTAAAAGCTTTACTATATTGTGTATCTCACTATTTACATGGGTTGAAGCAGATCTGCCATATAAATGAAGATGATGACATTTTATTAGTGTGTTTGACTTTTGTGTCTTTCCTTTGTTCCCTCAGTAAACTGTGTGACTTTGTTCCTCAACCTGCTGGCTTCTCTGGCTTTCTTCACCACTGGCGCAAGCCACGGTGTGGATTTCGGCCTCTCGATTCTTTGGCTCGTCCTCTTTGCCCCCTGCTCCTTCCTCTGCTGGTACCGGCCTGTCTACAAGGCCTTTAAGTGAGTCCATCTACCCCTGTTAAATACACTACCCAGTAATGTTCATGTTAATACAGTCGCAACAAATAATTTTCCATGCCAACCTCTCGACTACCAATACATACAGAGTTGGTGTGTTAATTGTGGAGAATGTAGTTACTGTTAGAGCTGCACACTTAAGCAAAAATAAAATCTATATAATGTAAAATATCATCTTGTCATGTGCAACATCCAACTCAAAGGAACTAGTAAAGAGAAAAGGTGTGGTGCTATAGAGACACCCTGACCTACAAATCGAAGGACTGCACAAAATCATTATTTTAAAATTTGTTTCAGTGAATGAAATACAAACCCAATTATTCCAACTGGAATTGTGTCAAATATCACAATATCAGAATAAAGTTGGCGTTTCTACAATTTTCTCTCCCTTCATTGATTTATTGTAGGGTACTGTATTAGTATTCCCAATAACTAGCTGACTGAATCAATTCTCTTTTACAACATATTATTTTCTTGTGGCACTCCATAGTGCATTACTGGTTGTTAAAATTGATTATTTTTAATAAAATAAATAATTTAATACTTTTACTTCCATGAATGTTTTCTCTTTTTCAGGACTGACAGCTCCTTCAGCTTCTTTTTCTTCTTCTTTGTGTTTTTCTGCCAAGTGGTGATTTTCATTATCCAGTCTGTAGGCATCCCCTCCTGGGGGAACAGGTGAGTCGCACAGTGTTTAGAAATGAAGAATAATCGTGTCCTTGCTCTTTATTTATTCACAGCCAATGTGGTGCATGTTTGGCTCGACTAATACCTAGGGCTGGGCGATAATTATCACGAAATAACTTACTGAATAGAAATATAAGACATGGTCGGTAGAACTCATTCCATCCATGTTTTGACAGACAACACGGACAGCTTTGCCGAGCCAATCACGCAGCCACGTCAGGCCAGGTTGACACACACACAGAGTAATAGAGTAGGTGATGCAGCCAGCCAGCACACATGCTTATTTTGGCCACCAGTATGTTAGGAGTGGGAGTGAAATACTTGAAAATGGGAGGAAATGTTAACACGAACGATGGCGTCCCCAACAGACACAGCCCAAGGCTCAAAAGACGAGGACATTGTTTAGAAGAAAGGTCCGAAGAATTTGGTAGTGTGGGAATGTTTTGGCTATTTAAAGTCCGACAAGAAGCAGAGTGGAGTGCACTGCAAATTGTGTCTGGTCAGAATTTAGACTTTTCTGTTTTGTATTACCTATTTTCTTTTTTTGTAATTGACCAAAGAATTTAGTTGTCGATTTGTTTGTGTTCTCCTGTAACACTTCAAGCTTCTGACTCGTCAGAATTAAGGTTTTAGTTTATTATATAATCATTTTATTAGTTTGAAATACATCTCTACAAGCTCTGTAGTGCATTTCATATGTTTAACTTCTGACAGAAAATAAATAATATTTAAGCCAATATTGATGTTGTATGTTCACATCACACACAGGAGTAAAAAGGAACCTTTAAACTTGACAGAAATTGTTATTTTATTTATATTGTGATGTATCGAATGATATGAAATATCATGATGGGATTTTGTTCCATATCGCCCAGCCCTACTAATACCTAATGTGAACATCATTAATGAAAGTTAACTGGACTTATTGGTGGTTTCACATTTCTCCTGAGTGATTTGTCTTTTCTGGGTTTCTAACAGTCATTTGGCCTATAAGCTGCTGTCTTCTCTCTCTTCTCCTTTTTTGTCATTCTCTGTATTCCTCCATCTCCTCTGACAGCGACTTTCCATCCCCCTGCCTCTAGTCAACTGCCTCTGTCAGCTAGTAAATCTGTAAGTTTCTGTTGCTCACTGTCCCTGCTGCCTCCCGTTGACATTTCCTGTCTTCTGGCTTTGTCCATTGGAAATTGAATTTTGGTTTTGGTAAAATAGTTAGGTGGTAAATAAATAGACTTAATTTATTAAAAGGACACGTGGAATCAGTGTAGGAGAAATCATGATTTCACACGTCTGTTTAAACAGCAAATTGTGTATTGGTCTCTGGCCTTTTGGACGTCCTAACTGATGAGTTCAAGTTTTCTTGTTTTAAACTACTTCTTAAATATAAGGCTTTAGAAAAATGTATTTTCATTTCATTTTCTCACATATTTTCTCTCAAAAGATATATATATATATATATATATATATATATATATATGATAAATCAATTTATACATAACTTTTTTATTTAAGTATATATATACTTAAATAACAAAAGTTATGCACAAATGTATTTATTTATGGAACAGTTAGAAAATGGCAAGGAAGGCCTGTTTTAAAAATAGATATTTCTTAATACTTGATTTTTGCCATAAAACACCATGCTAAAGAATGTTTACCATTGTAATTTTCCATGTGACTTTGTTTTTACCCGGCGATAGTTTGAACCAGCCATGTGATGATCATGTTGGTGTGATCACAGAAGGGTTAAAAATAAGAATTTTATAAAATAGAGCAAATTAAGGTGGCCTTTTTAAATGCATTCTTAAACCTGTCATCATCACTGCTCTTGTTTCCAAAGGGTCACTTAAAAAAAGATCAGACTGGTTGTGAATTTTTCCATTGAGCATGATGCAGCACAACTTTTCAGATGAACACATTCATGGCATCAAGAACCAATAAAACCTCTTAGCACGGTTTTAATATGCCCGTAATCCACAGTCTTCATTTGGTTTCATCACATAGTCATTTTACACCTTCTCACATTTTGAGCACTGTCTTGTGTTGTACATTCATTTGTAATTTTTGCTCAGCTATCCACATTATGTATAAACTGACATCACTCATTGATTTTTCAACTGCTGTTTTAAAGCCTCCAATATTTCATTTGGCCATTGGCAGTAAATCAAGTTAGAAGTATGTCAATTTCCCATTTGACTTCAATACATTCAGCCAGTGGATTCAGTAGTCAGTCATTAGTTTCACATTACATCCACTTTTCTGAAATGCTGTATTTACAGCCTCAGTCCAGGGCTCTGTAGAGGTGCTCTTGGCAGCACCTCCGGTCGTTTGTGAGTGTGAGACTGTCATTACTCCTGACGGCTCCACTCAGGCTTTGTCAGATTGTAAGGCATCTGCTGTCTTTGGCTTTCTCTCCACACAGCCTATATGGTTTGAGCTGTGGCTGAACCACCTGAAGGATAGTCAACTACTTGTCTTGACGTTAGTAAAGTCCAGTCTGGGCTATGTGCTTCGAGTAACTGTTGCATTAGAAGTGACCCCATCCCAATCACAGGTCATCTGCACTCAGGAGCAGGTTTTCATGACAGACCTCTTTATTTGTCTTCATTTGTTTGTATATCTGTGTGTCTTTCATTTTTCACCCTGCTTGTTCTTGCATCTTCTCACCTTTTTTCTTGCCTAATCCCATCGATGATTTGTGTAAACTGTGTGGACCTGTTAATGACATGTTTGTTGGAGTCGATGATGCCCTTCAGTTAAACTTCATGTTTGTTGCCTGCAGTGGTTGGATAACAGCCTTCACTGCCATCAGTGCAAACAAGGCAGTGGGAGCCATTATGATCATAGTGGCCATCCTCTTCACCATGTGTGCCGTGCTGTCCGTCATCCTGCTCAAGATGGTAGGAGCTCATTTCCTTCTCTTAATATATTCAATTCCAACTTGTGGTTTCAGTCGACCAGTTCATATAGCAGCTGGGTCTGTCTTTGTATTGTGTTCAGTACTGAATTAGCAGCACTGTCAAATTTTAATGTAACTTGAATATATTCTTGGTTACAATTGCTGAATGGCTGTTGTTGGAGCTGAAAGAGTTTTTTGCTGTTGTCAGGTAATAGTTTACTTTACTAGTCCCATATTTACCTTCTGATTTCCTGCAATTGTTTCCTCAGAATTTATAAGCAGGTATTTAGCTGTGAAGTATTGTAGGATATTTAGTAATTAATCGCTTTCGGCGATTACCCCAAGGCTTCTCTGCACTGAAGCTTTGTCTGTCGATAATTAGCTGCTTTGAAAAAAATCTGTCAGTCAGTCAGTTATGTAAGTTGATAAAGAAAGACTGCAAGATAAATTGAAAACATTCACAAACAACATCCATTTTAAAAAGAAACTAATTACAGCTGGAAAATTTAGTTTTTTAGCTAAATGCAAATAAAACTTGGTTGATTTGGTTGAAAGTATTTCCAGATAAAGATAGATAGATATTTTGGCTACAGAGGACTCTGATGATGTGTAAGGATTGAGTCAGGGCCTTTCTGAGCTCTGGTAATGAAGGAACATGACATCCACTGTGACAGTATCGATACAAATCCATATTTGGACCTGAAGGATCTGAATGAAAGTAGTTATTCTTGTTGTTAACATCCCTCACTAACCATTCACTCACAGGTCCACAGCATGTACCGCCGGACCGGAGCCAGTTTCCAGAAGGCACAGCAGGAGTTCTCACAGGGTGTTTTCACCAGTAAAACCTTCCAAACGGCTGCTGCCAGTGCAGCTTCCTCCGCTGCACAGGGAGCCTTCCAAGCAAACAACTAATGGTAGACTGAGCAAAAACTAGCTCCTTGTAACAGGTCAAGGTCTATATGTTATCAGGTCTAGATGTTCTACAGACGGAGCACTGACTCCCTGAGGATGTTCAGCTTCACTGAGAACTTGGCTGTCACCAAAGTAACAGCGATACTTCCTGGATGTTATTGGCTCTCTGGGAGAAGCCTATAACTTCTGGAGCCAGTGGCGGCAAAATTGTCATCTAGCCTCATAATGTATAGACCTTGAGCTTGGTGAGGCTACATTATCAGCCTCCATCCTTTCACCATCACCATCAGCGGGCATTTGATTCCCCAGGTTAGCCTAGCTTTTTACACTCAGCACGTGTCCTGCTAACCTGGTGCAGATGCTTGTCTGGGTGTAAAAAGCAGTGGACATAAAGAGCATCTTGAGATGGAAGATGAATGAAGATGACTGATCATGGTTTCAGTGTGTTTGAGTGTGTCTTGGCTTTGTATATTTTGTCTGCACTTTTTGGCAATGCTCTTCAGTGTGTAAGTGTGTGTGTGTGTGTATGTGCGGACCTGCAGTACGCTTGTGTGTGTGTGTGCTTTTTTGTTTTGTTTTTTTTTGTTTCCTTTCCTCACTGATGGTGGAGCATGATGATTTAACATAAATAAGATGAAGTGTTGATAGTCTCATTGATTTAGCTTTTTTTTTCCTTCTGTCTCTTTCTTTTTGACAAACCCTGTTCTGCAGGACAAACCAGATCCTTACTGTGGTTCAATGAAACCTTTGTGGGCTTAGAATTGTGTATACAACTCTTACTGTAATTATCCATTTCAGTCAGGTCAGTAACAAATATTGATAAAACATGCTAAGAATGACATCCGGTTTTAAAATCTTTTTCTTTGAAATTCAGTGAAAAACACAGTTGACTTAATCTCACGCTTGGGAATGGCAAAGCTAATTCCTTCTTCAGCTGAGGTTATTTTATTTCACTTTAGAATCATTTTCTCATTAAGGCAATAAACTATTTTTTTTCTGTGTCACATTTATAGTTTTGAGGACTCTTCTGCTACATCCCTGAACACAGCCTGGCTTTCTGGTTGTTTCCAAGTAAAACCAAAGTAATACTGAGTGTAAAATGGATTTTCTTTCTTTCCAGTAGAATAAATAAATGTGCACCAGATATCAACGGTTCACATGGTTTCATTAAATATTTGAGTTGATCCAAACTTTGATCATACTGCTAATTTTGGAGGAAGAATGTCTTAAACGTCATAAACGGTTAAAATGTGTGTGGAGTTGGTACAGCTCAGGTGAAATAATCAGATATCAGAGAATACCAAGTTTGCAGAAAAGTTAGCCAAAGTTCCAACATCACCAGTACACTGCTAAAATGTTGCATTTTCACTTCTGATCATTTCAAGTCAAAAGAATTTCATAGGTCTTCTTTATACCTCTGAAACCACCAAGCTCTAAATTATTTGTACTGATGTATATTTTCTATTTTTTTAAGACATGCAGACATGTTTTATTTGTACTGTTATAAAACATCGGCAGTGGTTGTGATGTATGTCGGTGTTCCTAAAGAACAAGTGCAACGCAGATCATTTGTGATGGTATTGTATCAGATAAAGCTCTAATTTAAAGTTTGATCTTACATCCATGATATAAAATGAGATATGTAGTAATTCACACATCTCCGTGTGTGTTGTAGTAGGAAAACCGGATGCAGTGCCTTTTGTATTTCAACATTGAATATAGTATCTAATAAAATGCTTTGCTTTCATTTACAGCTGCAAGGGATTTTTCTTCACTTTGTTGTAAACCTCATATCTTTGGAACATCTTTACTGCCCGGCAGCAAGGCCTGGTCGATGGTTTACAGTAATGCTGACATGGGTGTTGCCCATCCTCAACAGGTGTCAGGGTTCTGTTGAACACGCACGATCCAGCATGGATTAGTGGTACAGATAATCAAGAAATAAAATTTAGCTTCAATAATAGAACAGACTAAAACAACATAACTGAAAATCATACGGAGGACGATGTGACTCCTTAAGTTAAAGGACAGTGGCCATGAATGTGCAACGTTCGAAAACATACGACAACATGCAGAGTGGCTGTCACATAAGGGTCTTAATTTTAGACCTTGAAACTGGGCTGCTGCACAAGACAAGGCCAGATGAAACCAGCTGATGTCTGTTGACATTTTACTTAAGTGGTGCAAATAGGGCATGGCCAGTAGAGCTGCAGGCAGCTGTGCAGCTGAATAATATAATCAGGTATCAGCAGGATCCACATCAAAAACCCTGATTAACGTGCTCCTGATATATCTTCCCTCGGCCAGAACATCAAAAAGAGATCTACTGAACAACCGTTAAACCTCTTGCAGACAGATCAACATCTTCATCACCAGTCAGGCTCCTCTTCAGCTCTATTTTAAGAGGGAAGGAGCCAGAACAGAAGATGAAAAAGAGAGAAAGGCCTCTGTGACCACAGTCTGGGGAATCTGCCTTAACCATCTGTCTGTCGGTGCTTTTCCCTCCAGGCTCTGTGTGGAGCTCAGAATAAGGCCGGACACCAGGGCCAGAGACAGCCACATAGTTATCAGTCACTTTTCAAATAAGCATTAAATTGGTATTTATTTTAGACCCCACACCTTGGCAGAGGACTGATTATTGCAGTTTATATAGTATTTTGGATGTAAACTAAAAATATTTATTTACTTTGTCAGTGTGTAGCTATTTTACATAGTTTTACACTCCTGGAGAATTGGATAGAAGTGTATACATACTGATTATTAAAATAAAAAAATTATCATATTGAATACAAAATGAATTAGCATTTAAATCTGAATATCAAATAAAAATCAACATGGAATTATGTTCTTTCCAAATGTATAAGTATAAAGGCCATGGCTTGCAATGTGTAGTTGTAGTAGTAAAGAGAAAATGACCTCACTGGTAAGGAAGGGGGAAAGGAAATTATAAATGTAGCCCCCCTTAGAACTGAGGGGGGAAGGGACTCAAACAGATATGTATGTTTCCATGTATTGTACTGTCTTTATGGTGTTAGCACTATGGCCACGCTGTGTGATGCCGCCCCTCTCAAAAAGAAAATAATCAGACACAGGAGGCTGGCTCTGTGGTACAATTCCCAAATCTGTGCCTTAAAGCAGACATCAAGGAAATTAGAAAGATGTTGACGTTCCAACAGTCACTGAGCCTGGAGAGAAAGCTTAAAAAGGTATAAAAGAGCTCTTTGCAGTGCTAGAAGTTCATATTACTCAGCACTGATAGAAGAAAACAAGAACAACCCCAGGTTTCTCTTCAGCACTGTAGCCAGGCTGACAGAGAGCCATAGCTCAGCTGAACCAGTGATCCCCTCAGCTCTCAGCAGTGATGATTTTATGGACTTTTTTACAGATAAAATTCTCCCAATCAGAGAAAGAATCCATCAGCTCTCACCTACATTAGACAATAATCTTCTACTGAATACAACAACTCCTGAATCAACTGCAGCATCTATTGTACATCTGGAACCATTCTCTCCTCTGAATCTCTCAGAGCTAGCTTCTAAAGTCTGATTATCCAGATCATCGACCTGTCTATTAGACACAGTACCAACTAGCCTCTTTAAAGAGATTTTTTATTTAAATGAGGTGTTCATTTCATATCTGATTAATCTGACCTGTTAGCTGCTCTTCATTGGCTGCCAGTAAAATACAGAGCAGAATTCAAAATCCTTCTTTTAACATCTAAAGCTCTTAATGGCCAAGCTCCATCATATCTCAGAGAGCTCATAGTTCCTTACTGTCCTAGCAGGCCACTCCGCTCTCTAGATGGAGGTTTACTTGTGGTTCCTAGAGTCTCCAAGAATAAATCTGGAGGCAGATGGTTCAGTTATCAGGCTCCTCTTCTATGGAACTGTCGTGGGTTCGTTTTTGAAGAGGGACCAATGATGGCTCAGACGACAAAACTTCAGTGTGGTGATTTTTACTCACACCAAGTTCCCAGATCACAATGACAAAGTGGCAAAGTATTTACAGTGCAGAACAGTGAAGACAAAAAAAAATTACAGGACGGGTTTCGTATGGCTTACACTGCTACTAGGCCAAGGGAAAAAACCCAACAGCTGCTAAATACCATTAGCCCCTACCCTGGGCAAACCATTTAACAAACTGTAGACTGTAAACTGTAGTAAATGAAATTATCACAAATCACCCTCCATGTTGCCAAAAGCAGAATCATTTATAAACTATCAGTCCACTCAACATTAATGGAGTGGTCCGTGGTCACCTGACCCTCTGAAGCATGCAACCCCGCGCTGTTTAGGGTGTGATCAGGAGGAGCCCCGTTTGGGCCGTGCCCTGAGGCAACCGGAGGCAACAGGCCTTTCCACCTTATTCAGTGAGGTCAACGATGCAGGTGGTGTTGGGGAACTTCTCCCTGAAGCACTGAGCCATCGTGCTCCGGCTTGTCTCCCGAGGCAACCAGGGGATGTATATCCTCATGTGCTCAATTCAATGGGAATCTTTCTCACGACCCCCTGGGACACAGCAAAGTGCTCAGAAAGATGAGCCTGCAGCAGGTTCAGCTTCAGCTTCATCATGGTCATCATGGAAGGCCTGTGCACAACAAAGAGCTGGGAAACTGGTTCTTCACCTCCACACTGTGTTTCTCTGTGGCAGTGAGCTTCCTCTTCTCTCTCTGTGTAGCTGTGATCCTCCCACTGAGTGCCAGCATCCTGATGTTGTGGTGGCACTGACAGTGTCACAGTGTGGTCCATCTCAGCAGCAGCGTCCACAACCTGCCAAGCACAGAACCACATTAAACTTTTACTAGTGACGCAGCATAATGACAAAAATAAGAACTTTTATACTTTTCCTTCATGTTTCCTTGAGGAATTTCATCTTTTGATTCAGATTAGCAGTGTACAGCGATTTGGGGGGATAAACATTAAAACAGCTGGCTGAACAAACTGAATGTGTGAGCATACAGTTGCTTATTTGGGCAACAACTGAAGCAAACATCAGAAGTCAACTTTAGCCATTTAAACTACTCTTACCTGCGACCGCGGGTGCTCGCACAAGTCGTCGCCTTGGAGTTTTTCTGGGTGCTTCACAGCCCAGCCACTTCTCTTCTATGTGTATTAGCATGTAGATACAATGGGTTATCCCACCGGTCACTATTGTTGCCGGTGACATGTTTGTGAATTTGATGACCACATTTAACAAAGTTGAGTAATTTCAAATGCATATATCAATACTAGACACCTTAAACATAATGTGTACCAAAAATCTATGTCCTATCTTTATATTAACATACTTTACTAACCCTTTCTTGGGGCGCTTTCTTGCTGCCATCCTCTTCTCTTGGTGCAAACAGGAAGTAAAGAGCTCTGGTCATGTGACAATTTACAGTAAACGTGTGACACCGCACATATTTCATTGAGACCCTTTATTCTTTCAATATCTGCTGGAAATGCATTGATCGATCGTTCAGTCATAATTTTACAGCCTAAGAAATGAAAGACTTGCCACAGGCAGAGGGATTTGTCCAGACCATTTGGTGCCTTACATCCACATTCAGCTCTCGTACGCAGCCGATGTTTAAAACACTCCCCCTCTAGGTAAACTTATTATTGTCGCCCCTAACCGCACAAGAGACCCCGGCCTTCCTTGAAGCCATTACTTAACCAAAAACACACAAATATCTCTCTGTAGCTGCCGTAGACACCAGTTAGCTAATAGCTACACAGTGGTGAAGAGTGCTGGACCGGAAGTGCCGCACTAAAAGCTGGAAGCTGGCTGCCTTCTGTCTGGCCTCCGTGCTTCCCTGAAAAATAAGGTGAACAGCAGGGGAAAGCTTGTGGGAGTGCGGGCCTGCAGGAAACGGTTTAACCGGAGTGTGGCTCTGGCCCAGGAGAGAGCAACGCACAACAGTCAGCATGGCGGAGCGTTCACCGGCACCACATCACAGGAACAGCTTCCAGTATCGGTCCGGGGGCGGACTCTTCAGCAATGTTCAAGACCAGGCTTAAAACTTTCCTGTATGACAGAGCTGATAGTTAAAAAGTCCATGTACTCTTTAGCTGTGCTGCTGTAGGCCGAGGCTGCTGGGGGAAGGACTGAGCCCCCCCACTGACAGTAGCCATGCTTCTTAGAAATCCCTGTTTCTCCCAGTTGTAAGCATTCATACTGCATTTACTAACCATGTTCTGCCAAAGTCTCTGTCTCTCCCAGTTCCTCTCCTCTCTCTCCCTGTCCTCATCCTGCAGGTGGTGACTCATCTCCATCCCATGTTCCTGCAACACCTGCTGGTCCCATATAGCATGAATTCTGTATTACAGCTCAACTCCATGAACTTCATGCAGCAACATGTTCCTGCCTACACCCCCCCCCCCCTCCAATGCCTGTCTGCCTGTCTCTCTCTCTCCCTCTCTCTCTCTCTCTCTCCCACTCTCAACCCAACCGGTCGAGGCAGATGTCCCCCCCCCTGAGCCTGGTTCTGCTCAAGGTTTCTGCCTTTTAAAGGAAGTTTTTCCTGCTCATCGGGGATCTGTTGGGTCTCTTTAAATAAATTTATAAAGAGTTTGGTGTAGACCTGCTCTATATGTAAAGTGCCTTGATGTAACTTTGTTATGATTTGGCGCTATACAAACAAATCTGATTTGGTTTTGATTTGGTTGTCGACTGCTGTTGTAAATTAAACGGCCCCTCTGGGACAATAAAGACTTTGTATCTCTATCTATCTCTCTACGGACTGGAAGGAGGACAACAGACGAGTAAAGTGAGAGCATAAAGGAAAGGAGGAAAAAAAAACATGTAACTTAAGAATCTGGAAGGGAAGCGTGTGAAACCAGGACCACTAAAGGAAGAAGTGAAACCCTGGAGCAGAAGGATCTCACACACACCACCCCAAAACTGTGCTGAACTGAGAGCTACTCATTCTTATCCCCACTCCCACACACACATGTTCATATGAATGGATCTGGACACTCAAACATATACATTCACTCCTACACACACTTCGCATTAATTGAATTAGATTTTTGATAAATGAAGATGATTTGTGACATACTAGTTAGTTGATGTTTGATCTGATGCTGATTTGGAGTCTTGGTCTGATATATAAGAAGCACATCCGGCTTGATTGGTGTTGTGTCCTTATGTTCTTCTGGTAGCAAAGACAGTGTAGTGCTCTTGTTTATGGTTAAATTACCAGACTTCAACAGGTTGAGGTGGGTTGATTCGGAACGTCTCCTGTCTGGTGCCCAAAACTTTAGGTTTTTGACGAGAGAGGAGCCTTCTACGCTACATATTGAGTCAGCAGTCTGCTTTATTACCACTAGAGGGAAGCATGGCTGTGGTGTAGCTGCTCTGTAGAGCCAAGTGCTGACTCACTGTCAGAGAGACCTGCAGCAAAAAACAACAAAAAATCATTTAACTTTGCACTTTTATAGCCTGTCTGTTTATTTATTCTTTATTATCTGACTGTGCAAACAAACCGGCCTTGGGCACTAATTACATGAAATACTCAAGTTATTACCAATGCATTTCTGTTTACTGGCAGAAAACTGACTGTAGAGTTTATTTAAATGAGAGGCCTTAAATGGTGTTGTTAGGGTATTTGAAATTTGCCAAGCTGCATGGCACAGCAGGAGCCTGTGTGTAGACCTCTCAGTATGGAAGTGACAGTCTGCTACACACTGAAATATGCCAAGCTCAAGGTTAACCAGGAGAAAAGCTGAATAAGGAACATTTCTCTGGGAAGAAAGAAGCTATTTTAAGCTGCTCTGCTGTTCTTCTCTGTATTTGTCTTTATCAGTGACTCCTGATGTGCAAGTATGTCTGCATATAAAGAAGTTTGAGCTCTGGAGAAATTTTGCTTTCATTTCCTTTGGATTATTTTAATAAATTCTCCAAATTCACTGCACAACACTGTCTACAATTGTGCAGCATCTGAATCCTAAATGGAGGCTGTCAGGGAGCGGCAGAACCTGATTTACATTCAGAGTGAAATAATCCGGCTTTACAATGACTACAGCCTTTCCATAATAGGTTTTGTTTTACAGGGTCTTTGGTGACTTTAAAAAACATGTACATAGTAAATACTGAAGCTTCTAGGTTGGAGTTTATTTTTACCAAACGTTACAACAGAGGAGACGTGATGTAGAAGGGCGGGACGGTGATGCAGTGGGTAGCACTGCTGTCTCACAGCAGGAGGTGCTGGGTCCATTCTGTGTGGAGTCTGTCTGTTGTCCCTGTACCTGGTTGGCTGCCAGGACATCCACCTTAAGGTGACTGTTGACCCCAAATTGCCTGTAGCTGTGAGTGTCTCCCTGCAGACCTGCAGGGATGAGCTGCAGAGACAGTGGTAGGATGAAGTGATGTCTACAGTGTCTGAGCAAGATGATACAAGTGTATAATTTCCACTGCAGAGAACATGAACATTGTACACGTGGTTCTTCAAAGCAAGTAGGATGCAGTGTTAGTATGATTGGGCATGAAAGGGGATGAGCTATTTGCTGGATGCCAGAGAGAATATCAATGCATTGTGATTCCTCTTACTACTCTTAGAACCAAAAAAGGCATTCTTCAGCTGCTGCACTGAATCTTTCATGAAGATGATAATGTTCAGTCTCTGCTGTCACACAGCTGAGTGCACCCATCCCAACATCACTTCTCTCAACGTTTGTGAACCTACAACTTAGCTGTTAGCTTAGCCTGTGGTGGAAGTGAAAAAAAAAAAGACAAAACCCTGAAAACAAACTAAAAACAAACATTCACACAAACCAACAGTGCGATAAAAGCTGGCAATTATCAGGATATACGGTGAAGTCACCAAAAGGTCAAAAGGTCAGGTTTGTGCTTTTTAAAGCTGGGTAGCTCTGTGCTGATGCTGACGTCATATAACAGTTTAGTTCTGTCTGTCAACACGAATGACACATGACAGCGACGTTCAAACCAAAGGTTTGTCCTAACCTGCCAAGTCTACCCAGCGAGTGTGGCTTTGCAGGAGGTGCACCACAATTTACACAATGGTTTACTGTCCATTACATCTTTTTATAACTAATGTATTATTTAAATGGTGTTTATTGGATTATTCAATGGAAAATTAACATATGAGCATTAAAATTGATTTCACTAGCTTAAGTAAATATGCAGTGTCCATTTCACATGAATGACTATTAATGGAAAATGACTGGATACATCATTTAATAGTGCAGCTGGTAAAGGCGGAGTTCATTTGGACGACCTTATATGAGGTTGTCATATTGAACAGGTGAATCACAAGTTTGAAAAATGTTTATCGTGCTTATATCTCCATCTTTTTATCTTCAATGAAGGAGAACCGAAAAGTTTTCACCGTCACCAAGGGGGTCTTATTTTGAAGGCTGCACCGGAAATGACACCGAGGTACTCTGGCAAGCTCCACCGGTTCTCTCCTCCCCTCTCCACCTGTCTCCCCCCTCCCCCCTCCCCCCTCCACCTCTCCACCGGTCCTCTCCTCCCTCCCCCCCCCCTCCACCGGTCCTCTCCTCCCTCCTCCCCCGGTCCTCTCCTCCCTCCCCCCTCCACCGGTCCTCTCTTCCCCCCTCCCCTCTCCACCGGTCCTCTCTTCCCCCCTCCCCTCTCCACCGGTCCTCTCTTCCCCCCTCCCCCCTCCACCGGTCCTCTCCTCCCTCCTCCCCCCTCCACCGGTCCTCTCTTCCCCCCTCCCCTCTCCTCCGGTCCTCTCCTCCCTCCTCCCCCCTCCCCCCTCCCCCGGTCCTCTCTTCCCCCCTCCCCTCTCCTCCGGTCCTCTCCTCCCCCCTCCCCCGGTCCTCTCCTCCCTCCTCCCCCCTCCACCGGTCCTCTCTTCCCCCATCCCCTCTCCTCCGGTCCTCTCCTCCCTCCCCCCCCCTCCCCCGGTCCTCTCCTCCCTCCTCCCCCCTCCCCCCTCCACCGGTCCTCTCTTCCCTCCTCCCCCCTCCCCCGGTCCTCTCCTCCCTCCTCCCCTCTCCTCCGGTCCTCTCCTCCCCCCTCCCCCGGTCCTCTCTTCCCTCCTCCCCCCTCCACCGGTCCTCTCTTACCCCCTCCCCTCTCCTCCGGTCCTCTCCTCCCCCCTCCACCGGTCCTCTCCTCACCACACTCATCCCCTAGCTCACAGCGGTGGTTGTCATGGCGATGGAGTCAGCCTCGGCGTCGGCTCCGGGGGTTGTTGCCATGGAGATCCCGGTGCGAGGTGCGCTCCCGGCGGTGGCGGAGGACGAGGATTTCGGCACGCCGTCGCCGCTGCTTCCACCGGGGTCCGAGGAGAGACTACGGTACCGCCGGGGCGGAGGGAGGCGGCGGAAGGGGCTGCCGTTCAACCGGGGCAGCTACTACATGCTGGTAGTGATCGGAGAGATCGGCACCGAGCACCAGCTGGACGCCGCCAGAGCGCAGACAGAGCGGGGTGAGTGATGGACGGTGTCCGGAGGTGGAGGCAGCTGCTGCAGCACTGCACCATGGGACACGCATTCTGCAGACTCAGTGTGACAGACGTGTAACCTGCAGGCCTTTTTGTGTGTCTGTGGCTGTATTCTTGTGTACTCAGCAAAAATGGTCCAGCGATACTGTAAAGAAAAAGATGTCTGACACTCAGCGAGTATCTGAATACTGCTCCTCCTCCTGGAGAGCTGCAGAGGCTGCAGTCCTTCCTGTCTCAAGTGTGGGTTTACTGACAGACTGAGGAAAGTGGTCGTCAGCGGTTTTCTCCTGTGCAGAGTCCATTTCACCTGAGAGGGCCTCACAGCATCGATTCTTTAGTTACAGACACAAAGCTGAAGATTCCTCATAGTGACTCAGTTAATGACAGAGAGCAGCATCAGTGAGTGGAATAAAGCTATGCAGCATAATTTCAGTTCATCAGTTCATGGTTTTGTCTTTAAAAGAATAGTGAATGCCAGAAAGTCAAGGGGATGTCTTCAAATTGCCTGTTGTGTTGACCAACACTTCCAAAACCTACAAATATTTCTTTTGTCACACACACATCGGCACGTTTGAGAAGCTGGAATTTGGATTTGGAATTTAGCTTGAAAACTAACAAAAACAGTGAAAGGTCCCTGTCCAAATAACGATCATCGTTAATGTAGAAGAGCAACACATTCTAGAGAAATGTCAGCATGACCCCGTTTTCAGTGAAGTTTAGTGAGGACCGACAAGAAATATTAAATGTTTCTTGTGCTCCATAATCAGTTTTAGCCACTTGCATTAGCCGCAGGCCACAAAAAACGGCCAAAGCTAAGTCTGTGCTGCACTGTTCAGTGCTTAAAACATTCACAGAGACACCGCCAACGCTTCAAACCTGATTTACAAAAGTCCTGAATAAGGATTGTTTCGCTCTTTACTCCTAGAGTTTGCAGAAACCGCAGCCCTGGATGTGAAGGACCATCTATCCATTATCTAAGCGCCTATGTGGGCAGGGTCGGGGGGGGGCTGGAACCAGTCCCAGCTGGTAGTAGTCACACAGAGCGGGGCAGGGTTCTAACTCATGACTGGTCAGGGAATGGTGCTAACCACTGCTGTCAGGTTCTTCTGTGGTTCGCTTTGCTGAGGTGGTCTGTGTTTCTTTGTTTGTTAGCATGGATGGGCCATATGAGCTAAAAGAAAAACTGACTTTTTCAAACCAAACTGGATTTACAGTTTTCATTTTCTTTTTTCCCTTTTTTAAAACAAGTTATAAAAGACAACAAAATAATTCAAAACAGGTTTTGCTTTGATTTTGTTCTGACTTTTTTAACCAAATTTCCCCCTTGGGAAAGTGCAAAAGTGTCAAAAGTTCTTATTTCTTACTTTTTTCTCATGAATTGTTTTTGTCCAAGTGGAATATCTGTGGTGGAAGAGAAAACCAATTTTAATAAAAAAAAAAATGTCCTAAATTACAAATGTAGACATTAATGATGTTTATTAATCTATTAGTTTTTACAATTGTTGCAGATGTCAATTCCTCAGTGGAGGAACTGAAAACATTTAGACTCAGTCCAGTCACGCATTGGTCCGGGCACTGAATCCCGAGTACACGTTATTCCTTGGAAAAGAATTGGCTGTTCCTGTGACAAAAGGCTTGATATATATCACAAATACATCCTGATCTTGTGATGGAGCGCTGTTCCCACAGGCTACAGGAAAGACTTTCAGCCCTGATACCTTTTAGGCTGAGTGTGGCTGTGTCTGTGATGATGTCACCTCAGATGGCGTGAAGACACCGTGTCCTGGCAGCCTTGAAACTCTTTGTCTTTCACTGGTATAACTTCCAGTTAGTGTGTAACACTTTTCTCTCCATAGTTGTTCGGAAAACAAAGTGAAATTCATGCAGAAATAAGTGCAGTGTATGACTCATTCAATAGCCGATGAGCTATGAGAACATATTTGCATTAATCCCATTATCTTTCTTTTCTCTTTCTTTCCAGATAAATGTTCATGAGTCTCCAACACTCACTCCCGCACAGGCTTGAAATGCTGCAGGAAAATTTTAGTTCTGTCCTTGATAGAGGCATCAGGTTGACTAATGTTGGCAGCGATGGAGGGAAAGTTTTCACAGTAGTAATGAAAATGTAATAGTGAAACAAAATCTAAATATTATCATAATCATCCCAAACTGCTCCTGCAGAATAACCATCTGCTCTAATTTACTTCCAAATGCAAAGTAGGCTCCGAGCAATAATGTTTGTGTCATATTTCAGCAAAGTCACTGTCATTAGACAGTAAAATTCACAGTGTACTCAGAAAGGGTTCGGACACCTACCCTCAATTTCTGTGTTTTAGCAAGTGTAAACTCCATAAAGGAATATAGAACATTGGGACCATAGCACTGATGTCAGTATTCACACCTTCTGCGATGTTTCTACGCCTGAGAACTGGGCAAGGCTACAAAACCAGGTTTTTTAGGCTACAAAGAAATTTTAACCACCAGGAGTCTTCACAGGGCTAAAGTGAGTAATCAGAGGGGCTTTAGGGAGAGAGGTGACCGACAACCAGATGGTCAGTCTGGCTGCACTGCAACCACACAACTGCACACACACAATGATGCCAGGTACTCGCTACTAATGCATGAATTCCTCTTTAGATCCAGCCTTTACGCTCATCATTTCTCTTGTAGACACTAACAATGTGTCAGTGTGATGATTGGTAACAACATTAAACTGGTAAATCTTTGGTAGTAGAGACAGACATTTGCCAGTGAATGCTAACAAATTGTTAGTAACGGTGACACAGCATTTCTGACGCTGCAGTCTGCAGTCAGGGAACAGTTTCTCCTCAGCTGAGGGCAAAACAAGGTCTTCAAAGTGTCCGTTGTTGAAGAGGATATTTCAGCACAGTGGTATGGATTAGAAAAATTAGAATAATCTCATTTCTTGCTCTCACTGAAGAATCCACAGGTGGCTAAGACGAGAGAGGTGTGTGCAGGAGTTTGTGTCCTGCTGGATGAGATCTGACACAAGTTCGCTCTGAAGTCTGAGTCACTGGGGCTCAATAGGATCTGATAAAGCTGCTAAGCATGTGTGTGTGTGTGTGTGTGTGTGTGTGTGTGTGTCAGGAGAGAGTGTGGGTGTGAGATGCAGATCAGTTCATTACTGAGTCATTTCTACTGATCCACTGGACTCTAGTTAATTCAGTTGTTTCTTTTTGGAGTTCTCTTTATTATTAAAGGTATGAAAAAGTTTATGAGAAGAATGAGGTTTGTGACCGGTTTAAAATCAGTAAAGTTCAATCACCTCCTATGTGTAAATATTGGTCTCTAGTGAGATTCCGCTTCCATTTCTGAAAAAGTTATATATAAAACTACCTTAATTCTATTTTGGCTGTTTAATGTGGAAGCTGCTGCTTTTCACAATCTTCACCTTTGTGTGTAGATGGGCAACATGTCCTTGTCCATGTCCTTCTGAAGGAGATGATAATTCAATGATACGTTTACATCTTGCTTCTGCCCTCGTCCCTCCTCAGCGACCAAAGCATCAGTTAATGCAGGTTTGATTTAAGATTGTGACAGAAAAAGAGGCTATGGGGAATTATACTAATGCTTGACTATAATATATAGCATAAACCAATTTACTACGTATCTGCCTCTGAGTCAGGATATACTGATTTCATTGTCCTAAATTTCCTTCTTGATTAATAAGGCATCTGTCTATCTATATCTAAAAACAAAAACAAAGGTCAAAGTCAGACTTCACAGGACTTGTTTTTGGCTCAGTGAACTCAGACATTCAGTTCAGGCACTAGTTATGGTCCATTTTAACTGAAATAATGAGGATAAATAGAAGTGATTATAATTTATAAGTAAACAATCAAACCTGAACTGTTCAATGCTGTGACTCAGGAAGTGGAGATTGTGACTTGACTGACACTGTTGTGCATTTTTTTTTTTTTTCATCATTTGGGAATATCTTAAATGTTAAACTGGGCCTGTGGAGGGTGAACAGTTGTTGTCTGTCTTGGTTCCTGGTTCAAACAACAGAAGTTGATATTTTAGGTTAGTAATACTGGAAACATGCACCCGTGCTAAAAGTCTCAGGATTGCTTTGAATCTGAAAAGTTCTCCGCTCATTGACCTTCCCTGCAGCCTAAACACACAGCTGAGAGGAAAAGCTTGGAAAAAATCATATTGCTGCAGCATATTTCAGTGAGCACGGCAGGTCGCAGGTGGACTTGCATGCTAAAAGTGGCCAGGGTTCAGTAGGAATGATTACAAAACATTTCACCCAGGTTCATTTATGTCTGTACTTCTGCGCTCCAACCGTCTCTCTCCTCTTTTCTGGCAGGAATTCGATCCTGGGACGTCGACCTCCAGCGCTGCAACCTCGACCAGCAGCTGCAGCTGTTTATAACCCGTCACTCAGCCCACTTCTCCTCTGAGGTCAGAGGTCAGTGTAACATAAAGGATCAGTGGCGGCACAGGATAATGAGTGCTGTTTCTTCTGAGAAAATCTTTGATGCAGAGTTTTTATTGACAGAGGTTTGAAGAAAACAATCACTAGTGGACCACTGCATTCATCCGCAATTTAACATAAATATACACCAGTCTGACATAAAATTCACAGAGAATAACACATTAGTTTCAACTACAAGTTTGTGGATTTCTTATTTCAAGTATGTTTTCTTCAGTAGGTATTCCAGGATGTAGGTCTGGAAAACACTGAACAATTTCACGAGAGAGAAAACAACAGTGTCCAACTTGGATCGAACAAACGAAGCCAAAGTGTTCTAAATGTAGTTACAAATAAAAAGAAATAATAATGGACAGTCTTCCAAATCCTGTTAAATGTGACTCCCTGCTCCTCAGATCAAATCTTTTTTTTAAGGTTTGGGGCATTTCTTTGAGCTGCAGATTAAAAGCAGGGGCCTCCGAATTCTTTAAAAATGTTGAAACATATTTTTTGGCAGTAATCAGACTTTGTTAGAGAAGTTTTTTAAAGCAGATGTGGAATCTAAAGCTCTCGGTACAATTAAACCAGAACCAGATTGAACTGTACAGTAACTTCATTTTCCCATTAGTCTTTGGTACAAATGATTTGAAAGGATCGAATGACCATGAGCTGTCTCAGCAACACTCTAGATTCTACAGTCACATTTGTCCAATAATTAATTAGTCGTTTGAACTTGAGCATGTGATAAACATCACTCACGCCTCAGAGGTTTTCCTGGCCAAACTTAGCAGGAAGTTTAACATGGGAGCTGATACACGTCACTTTCAGACTGGCCAATGTGCTCCTTTGTTCCCCCCCTTCCACGTGCTGGCGTATTATTTTAGCAGCTTTTACTTTGGCACATACAACACCTCCGTAGCACACATGCTGCTCATCTACACACTGCTTACATGGATGAACCTGCTCCCTGAATTCCACATCCCATATCTTATTCACCTCACTTTTTCATCTTAAATAAATTGTCATTAGAAGGACTTGATGTGGACTTGTGGACAGTGTGTGACATGACACTGTTTTTGTATTCTTTTAAAAGTGGATTCACAAGGTGAGCTTCAGTGAAATTATTCAGAATCTACGTACATTCGTATATTCACCTTATTCATTTGTGTACTTTCCACACTGCACGAATTGACAGTAAGGTTCTTTTTCTGCATTGGCCGAATCACACGTGGGCTAATGCAGCTTGGGCTGTTTAAAGAAGGGCCTCTAAATGCTCATATCTGATTGTAGTGCTAATAAAACAAACAGCCTGTACTATTTGAGTAGTTGAGTTGGGAACGTAACCAGCCAAAATAATAGATTTAGAGTCAAGGTTCCAGGCCTGCGGTTCACGACCAGCACCTGCTGGGTGGTGACATTGCTAAACCTTACTGAATGCTGTGACTTGTTTCTTTTCTGTGAAAAAAAACCAAGAAGCACAAAAACGAATTTGTTATGTTGTGTGATTGACAGGAAACAGTTGAATGACGAGGCTATTCAATCTTCTCTGTGTATAATCACCATGGTGACTGTTCAGGGAGCTCTGGACCTGCAGTGTTGGGTCTCTGTGTGGCTGTGTTTATGTCATGTGATGATTTAGGCTGAAGTACAATAGACTTAGTTCGGTCATCTGCCAGGTAAGGGCCTGTTGGGATCAAATACACACACATGCTGCGTTTATACACAGACACACACAGAAAACAGACTACCAAAGAGAGATTATCCCTGCGCTGGTGGTAAGTGCTTAGCAGCAGCAGCAGTCAGCAGAACGTGACGCAGCATTTTTCAACACAGTCCTTAAACAAAGCAAAAAGCTTCAGAGGAAACAGAGGAATTCTTGTGAAACAACAAATGTCATTAGGATATTTGATCCATTGCATCCATCTGGGTCACTTTTAGAAGAAACACACCTCCAACCATGTGAAACAAAGTGAGTCACCTGCTGTTGTGCTTACAATTGCTCTTTATTAATACACCTGCTGAAAACAAAGGATGAATTCCCTCAGGCCTCCTCCATTTTTAACACACGAGGATGTTAAGAGTTTAACTTCGAAAACGGGATGACTGGAACATAACTATTTTTCATTTTTAGATTTTCTTGTGATAGCTAAGCAGACATGGTATGGATGTGCTCCTCTTCATACTGCTCTGAGAGAAGCTGGAGTGATTTCCAAAGGCACTGCCCTCTAATGTAGAATAGCATTAGCATTATCGTGGTGAGACAGGACGTCCTGTTGGTGCCATCACTTCATGTTCAGTGACCTCAGGTGTCCTTCCTGCTGCAGCGCTTTCTGCAGAGGTCAGAAATCATTTCGAATATTTCACAAAACCCAACCTGTGCATTGACTTTTTTAAGCCCTCTCTAGTGCACATTTATAGTTATACCACATTTTCTTTGCTGGATGTTTACAGCTGTCTTTTCTCTGTTGATCCCATTTGTCTCTAACTCTAGATTCAGTCTTTTGTTCTTTTAGCAATAATGTTGTTAATGAGAACTACACAGGAGGACTGAATGTGAAGAAAACCGGATTCATTATTTTGTGAGACATTCTGATTCCTATATGAGACTTATATTTGGAATGATGATTATTTTCTTCATCTCCCTTTCACTGCAATGCTAAATTGTTGTGAAACATTTCACGAAAAGAAAAAAAAAGTCCACATTGTGATTTTGATAATATTACAATGAATCACTCAGGTCCATAAGGCGTAACATCAATGAACAGGTCTGTTTTCATACATAAGGCGGATGAATGAAGCTCAGTATGTACCAGTATTACAAAAAGTGGCGGAGGTCAGTGTACTGCATTCTGTTCTCTGATTGGTTTATCACTAACACCTGAAGTTAGTGTGACATTGTAAAACATTTGATAATAATTGGATTATGATATGGATTTGAAAATTGGGTTTATGTTAAAAACCTAACGTTGGCTTGACGTCTGATTATAGTGAGGTAACGCTGACTAAATGTTGGACGGTGGTTGGTTGCCATAACTACATAATTAGTTATCTAACGTTGCCTGAAGTTCAACCCACATCCAACCAAGGACCGACGTTAACACGTCTCTGTGTCAGCTGAATGCTCCCACAATCCATCAAGCGGAGCGGCTTCGTCACTTACCAAAGTCGCACTAAAACATCTTGACAGATTTTTGAGCACAGTGTTCCACATTAAATTGGTTCGAGGTCAGTAAGTGCAACAAGGATTCATACACAAGGCGCACTGCAGACTTCTGAGAAAAAGGAAGGATTTTAAGTTTGCCTTATAGTGCGAAAAATACAGTAATCTTATTCATGAACAACTTCATCAAAAAGTGTTAAACAACTAATGTTGAATTAGGTTTTGGTTGAATCACATTTACATTGAGATATTTATTTGTAATGGGAAACTCTTTAGTGAAATCAAACAACTTAGCCACATGCTGACCATGACCATGTAACATCTGCTGAACAGCTGCAACAAGCACCATCTACAGGATACTGTCAAATCGCAGTGCATCAGCAGAGCTAAACAATATACCAGAAAAAATTATTTTACCAAAATGCTTTTGTTTTGTTTTTTTCGGTTAAAATTTGTTTCATGAGTAAAGTTAAAATGGTAATTAAAAAAAAAAACAAAGTAGTGATTAAAGACTAAAGTAGCTTGTTCACATCTGAAGGTTATTTGTAAGATTTTGTTGGCCACTACAATTCAGTTGTAGCAAAATGCTTTATTTTGGCACATTTATCCTTTTCATATTATACAATTGCATTTCTTGTGATCTGATCTTGAACTTGATCATATTGAGAGCTTTATGATATTTCAACAAAATATTTAGCCCTAATAAGGGCTGTAGCAAGTCAGCAAACTGACTCACTGACCTCAGTCATGAATCTAATAAATGGTTCAGGTTAGGGTGAGCTAACATCTGCTACTGGTCATAACAGACCAAGTACAACTGAGGCTGAAGCAGCAAAACCCTCAGGGAGCATCCAGTTGAATAAGGCATTGTTTTATTATTGTACTTATTATATTATCAATTGAAGCTTTCGTTTTTAGATTAAAATAATCAAAACATTCTTTATTGCAGTATTCTTAGTACTCAACATTGACGCATGTATGTTTGGATCGCCAAACTAATAATGGAGACTAATGAAAATGCATTCTCCCTCTTTAACACTGTGGTCGCAAAGCTATAGGACCAAGACCAAAGATGAAGCTGGGAGTATTGAATACACCCCCCCTTTTTTCAGTACACCACACAAGACAGGTCGATAGCACTTCAATGGGTGCAGTGCAGAAATAGATAAGGGGATCGCATTGCTTTCGGTTGACGGAAATACTTCCATAGTTGGAAAATGGCAGCAGTTGTCCTGGCTGTACACTTGGCTGAGCGTGGTGAGGAGAACTGATCAGTTTACTGATAAAATCTGGTCCGATCGAAGATATTGATTCTGGTCTATAATTTCTCCATCAACAAGCTGAAATCGATTCAGGTCTTAGACTCCTGCTGAACATTTATGAGTCAAGGAGCTGTAATGAAAAAAGCTAATAAATATTCTTCGGACTGGAAGATCTCCGACTTAGTTGTACAGACTGACAGTCACTTCATTCATATTTTGGAGATCATTTTAAAGTTCAAATCTGAAAGAACAATTTGAAAACTGAGTGTATGTTCAAATTTCACAGTATGTTGGTGTTTGATGAACATTTAATGAGAAATATGTTTTTTATTCATGTTGATTTGGTAAAGCTCAAGGTCACGACACAAAATGCTGATACATTGTGAATCATCAGTGGAATCAGCTCGATTTTACTGACACTTATAATAAGAAAATACTGGTTGAATTGGTGATTTTGCTGTTTCACCTGCAGATGTGTATGAAGAATTGAAATTTTAAACCCTCAGGACACAAAATCTAATGAGAAATAAATGCACAGCGTGTTTTTATTTCTAAGCTTCGGTACTTTAACTTCTTTGAGCATGGACATGTTGGGTATGTTTACTGCTGCGTTTACAATGTTTTAATGAAATAAAATGAATACACAGAACAATACTGTTGTCTAACCTTTAAATTTAGTTTATTTTAGATTTAAATGAGATTAATGTAACACAGCTGACAGTAAATGCAGACAACAGTCAGAGAAACTTATAAATAGATTGGGTTATTGATCAATGGTCTAAAATTTTCTTCCAGGGTTTTGGTGATCATTTTTCCTGTAATGGGTACATTAAGTAGGAGAGTGATAACACAGCTCTTCAGTACAACCACTTTACTCTCTCCTTGTGGGAGAAAGGCTGGCCTTCAAAAGCAAAACAACAGACCAGAGACATAATGGGACCAATGTAAGTGCCACAAACAATATTTTCTATATTATATCAAAAATATTCACAGTGTGCTAAAACTCTGTCAGTCCTCTCCCTGTCACATTCAGAAACACACATAGAGCTGATAGATCTAACAGCTTTGACATTTTCCAGTTTGTTAAATAAAATTAGGTATGCTTAGATAGAACTTAAGCTACTTAATACCTTTTGCATCTAAACCACTCTCAGTGCAAAAAATGTCTTTGAAAAAACAGTTTAGTGAAGACTTTATTGCATAAAAGCTTTGCTAAATGACATTAAGGTTTTGTCTTATGTGCCCAATGACAGTCGACTTATGCACGTATATATGCAGGCACACACACACAGACACACACATGCACAAGCAGCCTACACAAATAGCCGAGGGTGAAGACTGGGTGAGAGAGGCCGTGGATTAGTGTCAGCGATTTACTCTGATTAACTCGCCCACATCACTCTCACAAAAGAGTGTGTCCATATACTGTGTATAAACTTATTTAACTAAACACTGCTTGTGTGCCTGTTATCAGTGGAGTACTTTCTCTCTTTCTTTATGCAACAAATGTCTTTAATTCATGTATCAATGAAAATCCAAGTGCTAACCCACTATGGCATCACTTTTTGGTTTGTGAACTGCACTGTTGAACCCTCCACTTTGTAATTTGGTTACCTTTCTTCATTTCTTTTTTGAAAGCATAAAACATATTTGGAAGAGAAGGTGATACTTTGGTCTGACTGGTACAGTCTGTTTGTAATCACAGCCATGCTCCCTCAGTTGGACCATTATTTAAAGATGTTATTTTGAAGGAGATTGAGATCATAAACTTATTTGGAAAATGTTAATTGAGTAGTGGTTAGCGTTGTTGCCTCACAGGTTGTGGGTTCTGTTCCCGGCCTGGATCCCTGTGTCTGTGTGGGTTTCCTCCCACCGTTAACTGCTGACTCTAAACTGTGTTGGCCCTGTGGTGGACTGGTGACCTGGCCAAGGTGACCCCTGCCCTTGTCCTGAATGTTGGCTGGGATTGGCTTCAGCACTCTCTGACCCAGAAATGGATAAGTGGTATAAAATGAGTGCGTGAGTGTTCACTGAGGAAACAATTCTTTCATTTCTCCATACGCTTCAGTGAAACCTGACTTAGAGTGCTCTCTGGTAGGCAGAAGATAAAATACAGGTTTACGGCTTTTCAACGTTGGCTCCACTCTACAACCTCACAGTCTTGGGTTCTGGACCGCCGCCTGTCAGTGCTGGTATTTCCAAAGATGCTTTTGTAATGTTTTGAACAAAGCACTGAGAATGCTAATTAGGCCTATAGACGCAGTAGCTTTATGGGAAATGGGCTTCAGTGTCCCAGAGGTCCAGAGATGCTTTCTTCTTTCTTGCTCTCTCCCTCTCATGTTGAAGTGGATGTGGGCAGCAAAGGATATGCAGAAGAATCAGAGGTGGGAATAAACACGGTGTAATCATTACATGTGGATCTTCCCTCCTACATGCACACTCACACACAGGTTGAGCTCAGTAAGATGGCTTAGTCAGGCGTAGGGCTCATGACAGACTGTAGACATCCAGTATTTAATATGAAGCTTCCAGATTGATTGACACTGTGGACGCTGTTTTATAATTCATCCGTACTGCTAAGATTAGACTCCTGTAAATTCATTATGACTGTGTGACCTTTAGAAAACAGAAATGCACATGCACCCTCACGCATAATTAAAGGCAATTTATTGTGCTTAAAATTTATTCCAGATCACAGTTCTACTTTTTGTAATCAGATGAATCCTCCTCTGACTGTTGTTGTCAATGCCCTCATGTTTCAAACCAGCAACTGTGAAAACATTAAAACACGGTTGTTTAGGCCAATATCAGTTTCCCTCAGCCCAATCTGTGTGCTCACATGGACACAGACACAAGGGAGCATTATCTCCATGGCATTTTCTGACGTGGATCTGTTAGAGGTGAGAGTTGGCCTGGAGGCGGCACACAGTGATTAAAGCTTTGCATTAGACACTGGAGCCAATTTGCTCCAGTGCCTAGGGGATCCTGCCTTTTCATGGCTGTTGCCCTAGCCACCTGACAGTCCCTGCCTTAGCTGGATGACACTTAGATGACCCTGAAAGGTTAAAGAGGTTGCGTGCCCTTTGATGATATATCATGACTAAGGTCAACAAAGGTAAGCGGGTGGTTCAATGGTGGAAGGGATGCCAGGAGGAGGTCTTGATGTTTGTCATTTTCAGTTATGGGATTCGCTTTATGAAACTTGATGTCACAATAGACTGGATACAAAAGTGGATGTTGACTTTCTGGTTGTAAAGTGAATGAATTGGCATTGTTTCAAATCCAGAGGCAACTCCAATGCTTGCAAAAAGAAGTTGTATTGAAGTCCGTTGGAAAGTAACCCTACTGATTTATTATCAAATTACTTTAGCATGCTAGCAAGCTTATTTTTACTCAGAAAATACAGTTGTAGCTACTGGAAATGTCATTACTTTTGAAGTGAAGCGTAAAATCTCGACCTGATGCAAGAGAGCAGAGCAACCAAATGATTAGATATGGTGCCACATGGGCTGAACGATTTGTTAAAAACGGAAAAACCAGACTAAACAAGAGTCTGTACCAAACAATCCTGTTCCTTTACATTTAGAAATCGTGATCTGCGAGCTGAGCATCTCTGTATGCTTCATTTAGGATATGTTTGTTAAATATTTACCTTTTATCAACAAATCACAGTCAGCTGTGAAGCACCAAGCAAGCAGAGGACCAATATCGTCATCCTTAAGCCCACACTGCTGGTAAAGAAAGGCCTCCTCCACAAGATGGAACCTGTGCTCTGTTGTCCGCTGTACAGACGGCTTCATACCACAAACTGCAGCTTCTGGCGTCTTCACAGAGGGTCCAAATCAAATATTCATGCAGCTGCACTAACTGAATACGTGGCTTAAGGTCAACAATGTGCAAATCCGTCTATTTTCAAACCATGTGGGCGCTCGGGGCTACATACGCGGGTCTTGGGAATCCTTTTTGTTTTAACCTTTTGGAACAGCAACAGAACCCCTGCAGTTGTATGACTGTACCCAGTGCCGCATGCTAACACCCAAGTGTCGCCCAAAATGAAAGTCTCAGATGCACAGAGAGATGCACTAGTACAAAAACTAATTTTTCTCCGACCATTGACCATTTTCTCTGTGAAATATCTCAGTTAGCTTCCAACTGCTGTAAACCAGTGAAATCTTTCATGTTGCATTTCTTTAATCAGGCTTTTTTAAAAAAGTGTGTTTGTGGATTTTAGTCTTTCTACTCAAATCTTCAACAAAATGAAACTGATTATTTTCAATACTGAAAATGACAACCAGTACTTGACATGTCTATAGCGCCAAAGGAAATGATGGCACCATTGTAGTTGTAACTTGCTGCTGTTTGAACCGTTTACACGGTATGTGTCCTCACCCCTGAACCTCTGTGGAGCTGGACCTCATGGCAAATGGCGTTGGGTGGTCATGGAAGCCAACTGCATTTTGGGAAAAGTTTTATTTTTCGTTTGAATTTTCAGAAGAGGTGCTGCTTCCTCAACTCTTCTAAGGACAGAAACATGGGTCTGTCCTGATGATGTACCAACTCTGTAAATTTGTCATGGCCTCCATTTACTTGCTTGAATATTGTCTGTAATTGTGGTCAATTTCTGCAGTACGAGCATCCAGTCAGAGGCGTAGGTAGCTGCTAAAATGATGGAAACTGATACAACATGATGCAGATAGTGTTTTGATAGGATGTTGCTTTTTTTCCTTGGGAGTTGCTCATCATTTGACCTCCACAGCATTTCAAGGCAGGACTTTTGCTCGAAGGGAAGACACACATGCTTACAGCTCCATGGGATTTTTGTTCCCATTTTGTTTATTGGTTTCATCTCTGGCATTCTTCTGGACAAAAGGACACAGTAGATGTGATAGACTGTTCACCAAAACACACATTAAGATCTTTATCTATCAGCTCAGACCATATCAATGTAAATCGCCCTATTTGCAGCTGTTGTCTTGACCTGTGCTGAAGTATCACCTATGAGGTTTGAATCATTACTTTGAAGACAAATGTGAAAGTTCAACAGCCAATCTCACAAAAAATCTGTTACAGTAAAAGTAAAGATTCTAAAAGTTTCAAACATGAAGCTGGTGCATGGGTTTGATAATGGTGCATATTAAGAGGTCGTACCTCATAGTTCTTGTCGCTGTGATATATCCCTTCCCTAAATCTTTCTCAGCTACTTGCTGTAATATACGCTTATCTGGAAGTAAGAAATACCTCTTCTGCCTTCTCACGTAAGCTCTCATTGCTGTTATTTCTTCCACTCCTTCCTCACGTTATTATTCAGGGTTTAAAGTAATATTTTTACTCATAAAATCTGAGCAGCAATCGTGGCTTTAATTGCTTTCATAAGTCCCGTCTATCTCTCCCTTCAGCTCCTGACGTTTTCCGCTCCAATTCGAACAGGAGCTCCTCGGTCACAGCACAAGTTGCACTTTGGCTGGAAACTTTGAAACATGCATTTGTTTCTCATAGAATTAGAGACATTGGTTTCAATGTCATTCAGGCTAAAAGGTGCTAAAGAAGTTTGAATGTGGAAGTGACTTATACAGGCAGATTAAGGATGTTTAATCACACAAAACATTCAGTCTGTGGACTGAGGCCTTAATAACAGCTTTCACCAGCACCTCACTGAGGCTCCCAGCTTGTACTGAAGAGTGAATTCAGGCCATGGCCATGAGCTGCATGATCTCTAACCCATCTTTTCCTCCACTTTAGCACATTACTACAACTCAGAAGTAAAATATATAGTAATAGAATGGAATCATTTATAGTAAAAGTTTCAGTGGTGAACTTTTTTAGAATAATCTAAAATCTGTTCTCATAGTTGTATAACTTCATTTGTGTAAAAGTTTGAATGTGCGGCTTTTACTTTCTACACTGCAACAGAAATATATTGACTGGTTTTGTTTATAATTAGATTCAGTTATATGCCAAGTGTTGAGGCTGTAGTTAAAGGTGGCGGCGTTCAGAATAACATTTAAATTACATTTAGAGGTGTTTTTTGGTTATTTATATACTTGAGAAGAAACACCTCATTATAATTCAGCTCAGCACAAAACATCTTTCACTGTGACCTTACTGCAAAAGCATCTGATTTAATTAACGCCTCTATGATAGAGAGAGGAACAGAACAATATAGGCAGATAGAAGGAGGCTGCACAAGTGTGCCTGATAAAGTGTGTGTCACTGACTCTTCAGTAAGGACGATGGCTGTTGTACATTTTTGGATGAATCTTTGAAACCCTCTGATCAAGAGGGAAAAAGATAAAGCAGTCAGTTCAAGTATGATACATCCTGACCATGACATGGTCCCCTACGATGAATGAACTTATGTTTCGTATCATCAATGAAAAGGAGAAATGACATAAAAAAGCAAAACTCCAACTTTACCGCCATCAGTCAATGATTTCAAAATGCATGAAATGGCTTCATAAGTGTTTCTTCTCAAATGTTTAAGTATTCAGGTGCACAGATGATTACAAAATGATGATTAGTCATGATGAGGTTCTGGTGACCACAGTGTAGCCCTGAAAACAAGACATTACATTGTGAGCCGGTCTGATCATGTCCAACAGCTCTGTGGGATGTTCCCGGTCTGCAGAGGGTGAGACCTACCAAAAGTGACCAAGGAAGGAAAACCGGGGAACCAGAGACGGGGTTGCAGGTGGATTATTGTTGCATGTGGTTGATGAAGGCTGAACTATGACATTCAATCCAACAACGGAGGCACTGCTGATTCTGAAAGAAAGATATCATCCCAACAACATGAGCATCAGAACTAGATCATGGAGCAGGTTTTCTTTTTCCTCATGTGGCTGATCAGGTGTATGTGCGTCTCATAGGTGTGACAAGACAAGCTGGTGGACGCAGCGTGATGCTTTGGACAATGTTCTTCTTTCATGTGGATGCAGACCAAGTCCAGCTCTTCAGGGAAACAGTATTCACTAATGTCTTTCAGCAGGATAATGCTCCCTGCCACACTGCTACAATGCTCCAGGAATGGTTTGAATAACAACAACCAGTTCCAAGGTGTTCCAAGGCTCCAGCTTTCCCAGATATCAATCCAGTCCTTTGTCTTTGGGGATCTGTTGCATCAGTGAAAGTCATTCTGGCATGATCACGTGATGAGCTGCGTCCAGGCAGATGAGATTAAGGTTTCATTAGGTTGTGATGGTTAAAACAAAGGAACCCTTGTGATGATGAGGCAGAGGAAATTTAGCTCTGGTAAACCTTAAGGACGACTGAAGGAATGGAAACGTCTGTGTTTGTTTATTTCCATGTGTCATTAGTAATAACACGCCGATGAGAGTGAAAGAGTCAGTTTTGGAAAAATGTTAGACTTCATCATGCTTCATCATACGTGTACAGAAACAGAATCATATTTTCCCTGGCCGTCCCCACTAACCTGGGATCTTTGTCACATAGTATGAATTCCCGAAGCCATGTGATTAAAGAGCAGAACAAATAATTGTCTAATAACTTCACCGTTTTATGGCACCATTGTTCCCTCGCTTCCCCACCAGCAATCACCTCCACCTCTTAACTACTTCTTCCTGTCTTGATCTGTGTCCGTCTCCTATATTGGATGGTGAGAAGAGGGAATTTTCATCACTGTTAAGCTCTGCGAGATTGTTCGAAGGGATCGATTGAGCAAAGTGGCAGCAGAAGTTATGGTTGGGAGGCTGGAAGATCTTTTCCCTCGGTGCCAGGACACTGTGTCTGCAGCTCATTTCCGCTGCTTTCTGCCTGATGTTCCACAGCTCCTGGCCTGAGCCTGATTTAGCTACTTTTCCTCCGATGCAGGCCTGTGGAACAAATAGTTATGTAAAAACTGAAAACACACATCTTACTTATGCATTTTTCATTGAGGATGTGACTTTTGGTCTCAGGTGGTTTCTTATACATGCTCAGGTGCTGTGGAGAATCCAGGCAAACGAAAGAATATTGAATTATGTTGAATTATATTATTCAACTTACAGCTCAGAGATATTGAAAGAGCGGGCCCCCAAAAATGTTTTTGGAAAATAGTCTTTGAAGAAAAAAACATTATTCATTATTTTTCATTTAATCTCTTTTTTTAATCAATTGTTCTGTTGTAGAGGCTGGAGTATTAATTATAGCTTGAGAGTAGATTGTTTGTTGCTTGGCCCTGGTTTAGAAATGCTGTCTCCTACTCACAGCCCACTGGAAAGTCTCAAAAAATTGGGTGGCCCGCATTTAACCCAATAACAATCTGGAGACTGAACTCCTCTCAGAGTTTTGTATTTTAATGCTACTTAGATCAGAAGGAGATAGTAAATTGAAGACAATGTGCTAATTTGCCAGCACTTTCTGTCACTGGCTTATAACAGTTAAGGAAAAAATAAAATGTGAACAGACTTTAATGTCAGATCACAGATGACAGATCATTTAACGTTTTATGCTTCTGCAAAAGAAATGTTGGCCTTGTTGCCAGACCTTCAGCTCACAGGGTGGAGATCAGTGGGCCACAGCGGCCTACAAATCTGATTTCTCTGTGAGTAACTGTCAGGTCCCTGTCTGCCACAGTTTCCATTCTTTCCTCTGCTTGAAACTGGACGTAGTCTGGTCCTCTCTCTTTTACTGACTGCTGACTGCTGCTGCTGCACAAACATTTATTACTTGAGTTAGTGCTTCATAAAGCAGATGCTGTTTTTATGCCAGGGGATTTACTGAACCTGGTGTGTTGTTCCATATTGTTAAAGGAGTTCATTGTTGGACAAGCCCAAAAAAAAAAAGGATCAAAATCAATGCAGCAGAACCAGAAATATTAACTTGGCTACACTGACCACTGACATTTCACATGTGTTGGGTTGGTATTGGCTGCCAGCAGATCTGGCAAAAGGCCTGTAAACAAACTCTCACGTGTAAACAGACACTGAAACTCATTTTCATGATCATTGCCATCTTCGCCATCATCATCAGCAGCAGCAGCAGCAGCAGCAGCAGCTCTGTATCAGTGACTGGTACAGACTCTAAGAAACCCCCATTTTAATTCTGCTGTGTAATAGTGTCCTGACCCAAAGTGCCACAACGCACTGCTGTTCTCTCACCTTGTCACAGCGAGAATGGGATGAGTGTTTGTGTGTGTGCGTGTGTGTGGGTGTATTACCCCTGTTGTGTCGGTGGGAAATCATCAGGTCACTTCGAGGACAGCTCCACCTTTCTTCAAGGCCTTGCTGAAAGCGTGCACACACACACACACACACACTTGCACAGACACATCCCTGTTTCTCATGGAATTACAGTAATGCCTCTTTGTTCATATACTCTTTGTTCACACACTTACACACTCAGGACAACCTGCAGCATCATCTGTCGTTATAAAGGTGTCTGAGGAGCTGCTGGTTTCCATTTCGCTGCCCTAACTTGAACCAGCATGGAAAGGCTCTTGCACTTAGTCTACTCAGTTCTTTCTGCCTCCCTGCACATCGTGCTTTCTAGTAAAACACTCCCAGTGCCTGGAGGCAGCAAACGGGGTGAAAAGTTTAAACTACCTCAAGTTCACGGGGGCTACTTGATTTCAAATGATAGTGGAACGTAAAACCTTCATGTTTGTTTCTAGTATTTATGTGGACAAACATCACTGGAGTCCTCTGCAGACCACGTCATTGACTAAATGTTCCCATGTTCAGAATGCTACAGTGGAAAAGGTGAAGCAGCATACTAACATGGACTGTGTGGTATGATTGGTTGTGACAACTCAACGCTTTTATAGTCCAAGTAACAGTCCACCATTCACACACACACACACTCATACAATTTCTCACTCCCACACATGCACACAATAATGTTACATCTAGGGAAATAGGGAGTCAATATACAGAACAGGCCAAAAGTTTAGACACACCTTCTCATTCAAATGAATAGGAAAGTGTGTCCAAACTTTTGGCCTGTTCTGTAATGCCCAATGATAATTAGACAGCAAACAGAAAGACTTGGGAATTGAACCAGCAACCGTGTGATTAAAGAATGAACAGGATCATTTTCAGGTTTCCCCAGTTCCAGCACATAGTGTTTTGTGCTGTTGCCTCACAGCAAGCGTGGTTTTCCTCCGGGTACTCTGGTTTCCTCCCTCCGTCCAAAGACATCATGTTTGGGTTAACTGCTGACTCTAAACTGTCTGTAGGTCTGAGTGTGAGTGTCAGTGGTTGTTGGTCTGTCTGTCTCTGTGTGTTGGTCCTGTGATGGACTGCTGACCTGTCCAGGGTGACCCCTGCCCTCGCCTGGAACATTGGCTGGGATTGGCTTCAGCAACCACCGACCACCCCCAGATATGAATTTCCAGAACTCAGGTGGACACAAAAATCTTCTGAAAGTCTACAAACTAAGGCTTAAAAATGTCAGCTCACGAACCCGTTGTTGACGTCATGGTTTATCTGGGCTCTGTCCAGGCTGTCGAATTAAAGGCAAAAAAGCTTCTAAACAAAAACTTAAAAATATGTTTTAAATCAATGTCACAGAAAAAGACAGCTATGTATTTAATACAAATACCGACCTGTGTATGTTAATGTACACTGAGAGAAGTCACTAAGTTCTTTTTCAGAAGGAAAAATAAACCTACCAATCTTACAGTGTGTGACTGACAGTCAGATAATGCAGTCTAAAGTCTAAAAGGAGATTTTACAGTAGAAAACTAGCAGCTTTTAAAACAACTGAAACACACACTGGCTAACAATGAAATATGAATGCACGAGTCTCTGATTAATCGTTCTTCATCAAGAGAACTACAGTACAGGCCAAAAGTTGGGACACACTTTCCTATTCATTTGAATGAGAAGGTGTACATTAACTTAAGTCCTCGGCTGCTGCCTCAGAAAAAGTCTGCAGGATAATGTCTGGTCCTAGTGGATCCAGATTCTGGTGCAGTAGCACATTATGCTTATTTTGCTGTGACATGAATACGTCTAGGTGGTGATCAGGGTCCTTGCATTTAAATCTCCAGACAGCACCACGGTGTGTTCAGTGGACCTCAGTGAATCCACAACTGTGAGGAGGCTAATGCTAATCCATCAGGGCTTGAAGTGCAGCGTCATCATGGACTACTCTGCTGTAATCTCTCAGCCACAAGCCTGAGCCTTCCCATGTGGGCAAAACTGAGGATTGAGGAGTTTTTGATGTGGTGTAAAATTTCTGAGCCTTATTTCCCTCTTACAGAAAACTTGGCAAAAAGGGATAAATTGATTTTTTTTTTTTTTTTTTCTGGAGTTTGGTTTCTGTGAGCCAACCTGGACAGCTGATCAGAGAAGTGAAGTGCCAAAATGAACTTTTTCAGGTAAAGCATGTAAAATGTACGTAATACAAACTGTAAAAGTGAGATGGTTATGAAGGGCTGTGGTGACTGCAGAGTTGTGCTGCCAAGTCCTGATCCCTGTCGTTTGGTCTGTGGGATCATTCACACCACTGAAGTGTTACATTTTGAATGAATCCTCTACTCCTACAATAATACTCTAATTGCAGCGGTGAGCTACAGTGATTCAACAGGCTGCTGCAGAGCTTGATGAATCATCCCATTTGTCTGTTGCTCTCTGAGACATTTTGTCTAGTTGTTGTGTTAGCACAACAAAACGGGGGAACAAATCTGAAAAGAGTTTGATTCATGTATGTAATTAAGCAATACCCTGTCTCAGATGGACAGACAGAGGGACTGAGACAGATAAGAGCAGACAAGGGATAGAGACAGAGAGGGACAAGAAGGAGGGGAGAGGGACTGAGACGAAGAGGGACAGAGGGAGGGAAATACTAAGGCTGCGATAGAGAGACAGGGACAGATGGGATCAGACCGAGAATGAAACCGAGAAGGAGTGAGGGACAAAGACACAGACTGAAGGGATGAGAGAGGGAGGGAGGCGCCTTTCCAAAGTGGCTCATTGCGTCATATATTATTGAGGCAGCTGTTGAATTATGTAAAGCTTTGATATTGATCCCAGAGTCTGCCATCACTGCAGTCTGAGAGATAGAGTGAGAGCTGGTGAGAGAGAGGGGGATGATGTGGGGAAAAGGACGATGGTGGGGGAAATATGTCAGAGGAAATAGGTAGGTTTGCTATGAAAGGGTAAGGGAGATAAGTGTGGATGGAAAGGTACATAGAGAAAGAAGCAGAATAAAAAATGGCACCTGCAGTTAAGTTGTTTTTGAGTAGTAAGAGGAGTCAACTTCAGAGTGAACAGAGGAAAATATCATCCTCTGGGTCCAGATTTCCTCAGAGGGGCAAAGAGTATGTTATTCCAACAGAGCCAAGCATCAGACCATCAGCGACCACGCAGCCTCGTTACTGACACTGTTGTTTCTTTCCCTTTACAGCAGCATCGCTTTGCTTTTCCTTCTTTACTGATGTTAGAAAGCGATGCAGTAATAAAAACCATCTGTGCTGATGTGCTTTTGCTGTCAATCCAGATTGATCAACGGAAAACTTCCAGGTGGGGAAGCCATGCAGTGTCAGTGCTGCCTTGGTCTGAAGGAGTTCTGTCTTTTTCTGACTACATTTATTTCACAAAGACCAGAAATCTATGCAATGAACTTTTTGCCATTTGAATCCATTTTACAAAGAATTCTAAACAATATTACAAAAGCTGTTTATGTGAGGATAGTCAGTCCGATAAATTGGCTATAATCCAAATCTGGGTTTGCTACAACTATGAAATAACTAAATGGATATTGACCAGGAGTGTTTAACTCCATCAAAATGAGTAAATCACTGACACAGGGTGAACTGGGTTTAATTACAATCACACCGAGAACTCAAGCGATCCGGATTCATTTTAGACGCTACATTTTTTAACGATTTGATTGTGTTAAGATGTTGTGTTATCAGGCAGCTGTAACAGGTGTGAGGATGAGTGTGACTGGTTGTTTTCTTATCTGCTCAGTATGTCTCCATATGTCGGCGCCAGGCCCCTGCTGGATAAGCCGTGTAGATGATGGACGGATGGATGGACAGTGTGCAATCATTTGAGTGTTCAAAAGCTGCCAGAGCTGGCTAATTTTCAGAGCCTCATCAGGAAAATCGCTTGGATCATTCTCAACAGTCAATATTACTTAACATCATCATATAAGAGCGAATGAAGGGGGCGAATGAGAAAACGTATTTCCTGTTATGTGCATTGAGCAGCAGAAATGGCTGTTATGGTGGCATTTTGGTCACAGCGCTTTACATCTTAATAAAATCCTGCAGAATGTTCTTGAATGTCATTATAGCAGATAATTATCGCCAATATTCAATATTTTTCGAAACACATTCAAGGTGACCTGTCTCAAAAATACATCTCAGGGCACGAACATCTTCGAACTAAAACCATCTCAGGGAAATTTCTTCTCTCAGACTTCTCGTTGTAGATGAGTGAGCCGATCAGAAGAGAAGATCAGAGACTCTCTGAAATTTGACTGTTTTCTTAGTGAGCTCATAGAATTACATCAAACTTTTAGCTAGACAGTCAGATAGTTCAAATAAAGAAAATCCCTCCTTTGTTCCAGAAGTCCTGTTGGCTGGTTTTTCAGTTTCCGGGCACATTTCTATGCGTGCACTTTGACAGTTTCACAGTCATGCTTTATGGTTAAAATTGGACACGGGCTCTCATTGGACACAAGAACGGACCGTTAATTCTGCATACGTGCAGTTTGGAATCTTAGGATAGAAATTTATATGTTGACTCTGACTCAGCTTTGCAATGCCAAAGCTTTTAGGCCCACAACACCCTGATTGGTTTCACTGCTTTTCCTGAGGCCACACCAGATCTGTTTACGTGACTTTACAAAATTTGAGATGTGGGTAGAGCTGCCCATCGATAGATATGACTAAGATGTTTTGTTGGTAAAATGAGCAAAGAAGATCTTTGCCTTTGGTTGAAGCTTTGCAGCTTTATCTGCTCAGAGATGAGTCAGCTGGTCTCTCAGCTCCCCTGAGTGGCTGTTTCAGTGAGTGGGTGGGACTGTCTGAGTGGAGAGGTGTGGTTTTCATGTATACTGAATGGGCTCTGGTGATCTGATCAGCTGACAGTGTGTGCCATTGTTTAGGAGCTTGTTGTCTTCAGGAGAGTGGCAGCCGTTGCTGTGTACTCGTGGCAGCAGATAGCTGAAGTGATAGTACACAAGAAATATTCATTTTAAGCTGTTGGTTAGTGCAGAATGGTGGAGTGAGGCATTGAAAACAGGAGAGAGAGTGAGAGAGATAGCTGGCTGCTCCTGGTGGTCACACATTGTCTGTATGTCAACAACTAAACAAACTCATTAGAGTAGTGTGTGGACATTGTGCACTTAAAGTCAGAGTTGTTACTAGTTGTGTTCAGGTCAGACAACATCAATGTTTGTATTCCTCTCTGTAATAAATGGGATGATGCCATATACCCAAATGTAGAGTGATTACAAAACTGCAGACACACAAATGTTGCTGTTGCTGTTACGTACTTGATAAAATTATATGGACAGTAACATAATGCAATGAGGCCCCGTGTTGTAGAGGCTCCATTATTTTACTTTTGCGTACATTGTGTGTATTTTGGAGTAGAGTTGTATTCATTGTGGGTGTGTGAAGCCCCCTTTGTTTGCTCTGGGTCCACTGGATGGCTCCAGATGTGCTCATGGTTACCATGGTATTTGCTTTCAGATTCTTAATTATTGTGGGTCTCAAGATTTGTGTAGATTTTTTTGATTTGGCTGCATTCCCCGTTCAGCCTCGTTGTACTGTCATGTGCTGAAATCTGTCAGGAGTAGATAGTGAAGCAGTCCTGTGTGTTCCAAAGTGACAGACCTGTAAGTGCTGCTCTGTCGACTGGCTGACAGCAGATGTTTTTATGAAGCGATTTGAGATGTGGTGCATAACAGCACACACACACACACACACATCTGCTCTCTCCTCCTCCTCCTCTCTCCACCTTCCCTGCTTACAAAAGCAGTGCACCCACCCACACCGGGCCGGCGCTGAATGAGTTACTGCTGGTGCAGTGAGTGAGCCCGGTGCGCCCCTCCCTGGCTGGACCGAACGCCGCTGCTCGGCTGTCTGCAGACGGATGTTGCCGCATCCCGGCGCGCAGCGCTCCGCCAGCAGGTTGCGTTCCTTTTCCAAATGTGCCAAATCTCCTCCTCCGGGCTCCGCCTGACGCACACGCACCGCCGGCGCTCCTCTCCGGGTTCTAGACACACAACTCTCCGCTGAAAGTGGCTCTCCATCCACAACGGTACGTAAACTCTTCGTGTTGTGTATGTTTTGTTGTTGTTTTTGGAGTTGTTTCTCCACGAGTAGGATGCTGCGCATTTTTTCCGCGTTTTCATCTTCAGCTCCGATGTTTGTTTTTCCTCTTTCTGCACAGACGTGACGTTTCTCCTCAAACCGCTGCGATTTTTCCTTTTTTGTCCATGTTTTTGTTGCGTAATATCATCCCAGCATCCACTGACAACATTTACCTCTATGCGCAGTGTTTTTGACGGCACGTAATGGGAACGGAGGCTGTCTGGAGGAAATTGGGGCATGAGACAGCATAAACTCGTTAAATAATCAGTGCTTTTAAATCTACCTTGACATAAGAAGAGGCGTGTAAGGTTGAATCAGGGGATTTCAGTAAGTCCAGTCTTTATCCAAGTAGCGGGATTAATGAAGGTGATGGAACAGTAGGTGCCTGTTTAACCTATTTTCTTTGTGAAAATGTAACCTAAATTTTACTTAGCAGGAGCCTGCAGATGAAGCAGCCTGAAGCTGTGCATCAGTTTTTACATGTATAAGTGATAATGTACTTTTATGATGATATGATGATCTGAAAACTTGACAGGAGAGTTCTGACAATAATGTCAAGATCAGAGAGTTTGTCCTCCAAGGACACAAGCTTTTTTCTGCCTAGTCACTGTGAGCTGGATAAAGATGAGAAATCCTTTAAATGCAGGTGATGTAGACGAACCCAGTGCCCTCCACAGAAAAGGGAGGGAGGGAAGAACAACCCGATACTGCGCTAGTTGTGCCACTGCCATGGTTTCCAATTGGCATGCGGGTAACGTGATGGGCTGAAGTCAGTCTCAGGCTGTGTTTTGGTCCAGAACAGGACAAATGAGCAAGCAGGTTCAGCCAGGAGTGTGCAAACAGAAGGTAGAGGCATTGTCTTTGTGAGTGTGTGTGTGTGTGTGTGTGGGGGGGGGGGGGGGCTGTGTATGGCAAAGCAACCAGCCGTCATTTGTACTCTAAAATAGATAACAGTGTTTCTGATGATTCATTCACGCTGAGAATGTTGCCTTTGCCGTTGCAGGGAAACCAAGCACCTTTTCCCTCTCTCTCAGTGTGTGTGTGTGTGAGATAACGATTGATGCCAACAAAAGCTGTTATTTTTCAGCATTAGTCAGTTTTCATCCTGGGTTATTGACTTATCTTCATGTAATAGGCTGCTCCAGTTTCCTCTATGAGCTTCTTGGGACTGGATGTTTCCAGTGACTCAGCGAAGGTGGTTCAACCCCGGCACTGGTTGTGTGTGTGTGTGTGTGTGTGTGTGTGTGTGTGAGAGAGAGAGAGAGAGACCTAATTGAGTGTCTGTCCCTGTGCAGGATTATTTTGGCTCTGTGATATAAAGTATGATTGGCTGCATGCATGGCCATGTCTCTGTAATTACTTTGCAGCAAACTAATTCCAACTTAAATTATGGTGGTAAAACTGAGCCGTCGACTTCTCTAATCATATGTCTTCCTGACTTCCTCTAATGTGCAGCTTTGAGTTAGTTTTTATTGGATGGTTCCCATCACTCCACAGATTTATTGGAGATTAATATTAAGGGCTTCACAGAAGAATGTGCACTAATCATTTTTTAAAACTTGGTGTTCGTCACGGATACGCACTATTAACGTAGACTGTGATGACGTGAAAGATGCTGAAGGAGCCGGGCTGCTTTACCATTCTGCTTGACTTGAATGGGCTCACTTGGCCCAGTTGAAATCCTCCACCACTGTAAGAAGTTTTGTTTGCCAAAGATATGAGGTTAACAGGATTTTGCCATTCTGTTAAAACAAGAGTACGTGTTTGTTTATTTGAATTTGTGCCCAAACTAATACCACTAATCTTTGTGGAGCTCTTGGCATGATGTGAATTTTTAGCACAATTTTATTTCCCAGACAACAGGAAAAAAAAGCTAACACTGCTGAGTCACTGTTTGAGAATGAAATACTCTGTTTACATCATTACTGGCTTAAAAGTGAAACATTCAGATCTGTACTTCATCAGCAGTCGTTGCTGAAGCATCACTAAGCATCACTAAGCAAGGCATACAGTAAGCCTCCTGGTGACTCAACAGTTTGAGAGAGCTGAGTCACTGTTCGACGATTCAGTCCTCGCATCCCACACTGACTCCTCATAAATGCAAGGCATTAACTACAGAAGGTGCTGTGGACTATTAAGAAACACACTGCTCTGAGGGATTTTGGACTGACTTTAGAGTTCCACCTGTTTTGAAATTGACTTCCCGGTATAAAATGCTAGTCGAACATCCAGTAGTTGTGCCAGTCTTTCATCATAAAACAGAAAGTCCATATTCATCAGTAAAATCCTCTGAGATCTGTTTAATGGAACAAAAATCAAAATGGAGTTTTGAATCAGATCTTTCTCTGGTAAGCTTGCAGGCAGTGCTGATGCTGGTGCAGCGTGAGACTCACCAAAGCCTCAGAAGCTTTAGTCCATCGAACAGCTGCAGCTCAGAGGTTCACACAATAAACTTAAACTAGCAAATAAAAATCTCAGCGGAGAAGTACAAGTAGCTGTTGTGTTTCATCTACATCTACAAATAAAGTGCCACTGAGCAGAGCGCCGAGTGCCTGAGTGTGTCTGAGAGCGGTCACTGATTATTCATTTATGACTCTGTTAAAGAGCTGCGTGTGAAACCTCTCTCTGGGCATAAAGTTTAAAAAGATGTTTCTTTGCTAACAATCTGATGAGCAGCAAAATGAAACAAACAAACAAACCAACAAAAAAACACTTTACAGTCCCTCAAAGAAACATTAAGGAATAAATGTCTGTCTTTAAAATACAGCTCTAAGCTGAGCACTGCACAATATGATTACTTACTTTTAATGCATATTTCAGTGGTTATGTCTTTATTTTCTCCTAAGAGGTGAAAGGTCAGAAAAACACCAGAGCCAGTGGGAATTCATCGTTTTACTTTCCAGGAGTTCAGGATTTTGATGACACTTTAGTTAAACCACATTCTGCTCAGCCTGGTGCTTGAGCTAATAAAAAATCTGCTGATTCATCATTTTTGTTTTCACAATTTGATCAGTTATTTGGTTTTTGAAATAAGAAAAATTAAGAAAATGTTCATTTCGATATCACTGCAGACGAAGAACACTGCAAACCTCAGACCTTAGACCACAGAGTGCTTGTTTGAAAACTGACTGGTTCTTCGTGAGTAATTGCAGATTATTCATTATGGAATAATTTCAGCTGTAATTTGGATCAAAGCTGGAAACAACACAGGTCAGTGTTTTAGGAAATCTTGCGGGTCAGCTGATCAGGTGATTAAGCATTAATTCCAGCACATTGCTGATTAGCACAGTTATTATATGTATAATTTGCTTTTACGGACTCAGCTGTTTTTCATACCATTAACTTGAGCCCATTTGAAAAAGGTGCTTATTGGTTAAGCTCTAAGGATTTTGGATTTTAGCTGGAGACCCTGAACCGCTCCGCTGGACATCTGAGTAAGGCATGGAGGGGGCGAGCGTCTGGGGGCACGGATCACATGATCTGACAAACAACTCATTTAGATGAAATTAAACGATTGAAAGCACAACTCGCTGCTTTGTACTATCCACAGACACACATAACCACACACATCCATCCCATTCATAATGTCTCTAAATAGCTTAACCGCTGACCATTGTAAAGCACCCAAAACCTCCATGACTGTCCTGGGGCTTGTCAGAGCCGGAGATACAGACCACTGCGATCGTTGGCAGCTTATTAAAGTATTAACTGTCTTATGTCACTGGGTGAAGTCTGGGATGGGCACATTAGATGGCTTTCTAATTAGTGGCCAACTTGATTATGCAAATGCAGCAAGAGAGCAGAGCCTGAAATTGGCTTGAACCAGGTTCACTGACATACCCAGTGGACTTAGAGCGGCCCTCCTGGGTTTGGAAGTTGTTGAAAAGATGAAAAAACACTCATTTCGTCACGTCACAAAGTTCAGTGATTTGCCAGTCTACTGACACTACTGCACATTGTGAATTCATTATGAGTCTTTTTTTTCACCCCACACCTGTCACACAAAACAAATTGTCCGGTTGCTGCTATCTGCTCTCCGCAGGCCCGGTGGCGTCTTGAGTTGTTTGAGACGTGGAGCAGTAAAATCGTGGCTTTGATGCAGAAGGATATTCTATTTGAGACAGAGAATGAGCTCCTACCTGCTCAGTTCAGATAAGAGCATCAGCTGAAGGAGCGCTGAGATTTTGCTGCATTGTTAGACAGAGTTGGAGAACGTCATAATATCCAGTCCAGGAAACAGGCTTCATTGGGCTTAACTGTCTTTGCCCTCTTCCGGAGGGGTCGATCCAAACTCTGGCTCTGACTGTTAACACCTTCCATAGTCTGAAGGGATGTGATTTCACAATTGTTTTGTGCATGCATATAGTCCTTTCTATTTTTGGTGAAGTTATTCATAGGAAATCAGCCACTGACATTCGACATATTTGTAAGTAGTCTGTAGATTCCTCTAATGTAATCTAAATAGTTTTCACTTTCTGGCTTGTTTGTACTCCAACTATATACAGACATTCATGGTCTTCAATCAATAAATCCTAAAGACTGTGGAGTCATTGTTCTCGACTCTTGAGTCTGATCAGGTTAACGTTGGTTGTTTTGAGTAAGCTGCCATTGAAACACTTGTGAGGGTGAATTTTAAAAACTCTATTCATGCACTGTCATCATGCCAGTTTCCCATTTTTCCAGATAATCAGATTTTATGACCAAATATGTTTTCTGACCCAGTCAGTTTTTCTATTGTTAGATCTTCATTTAAAGACACAGTGTTCTTTCTTATCCCCTCACAAAGCTGCTGACCTACCTGGCATTAGAGGTTTCACTGGAGAGTTTGGATATCCCATTTCTAGCTGCTGTGTCAGAGGAAACGCTGAGTAATGCACTTATATTCCGGGGGGGTATGAAAATTGACATTGGCATATGGCACATGATGAGAAGGCTTTTTCCTCCTTAGTCAAACAGATTGATACTTTTACTGGGCTTTGATAAAGCCTCGTTGGTCACATCCTAGTGAGGTGTTTATAATTGTTGTTTATCACAATACACTCATTCTTGTCTCCTTCTGATAGAATGAAGAAGTGATTATTATTTTCCTGTAGAATAAACATGTGCTGGTAACAAAAAAGAGACCCGGGTACATGTTATTTCTGCGTCTGAAAACCCAGAGATATCAAGACAAAGGAGGGCGACAGAGAGAATGGGTACTGAGCCGAGAGTCTCGGGACTCGTCGATAACAATGAAGAGAAAAGAGGGGAGGTTCTGGCTCGGAGAATGCAGCAGTGAGTCTTTGCAGTGTTTTGCACCTCCCTGTTTGCTCTGTCGCTTTAGCCAGCTCTCACTGCTGCTACTGTGTGTGTGTGTAAAAGAGGGAGCGAGAGGGAGAGAAAATGAACAGATATGCAAAAAATAGCCATACTGCTGTGTTTGTGTCATATTAATGTAAAGAGCCAACCCAAGTACAGACCAATGCGACGAAGTGATGCGCCCCTCCCTCTGCTGCCAAATACCAACCGCCGAGATTAAAGCCACTGATTTCCTATGGAAAAGGTGGTGAAGCGGTTCTGCCACAGTCTCTGTCGTGGTTCAGTTCAGTTCAGTTTACATGTCTGGTTCGTTCTGCCAGACCAACCCTCAGTCTTTCTGTACTGAAGTTTTGTCATAAAATGCCATTTTATTATTTTTTATTTTCTACTGTGGACTGCAGCCATGCAGTCCACAGAACATGACCACTCAGAACAAATCTAATGTTTTTTGGTCTTTACACGTCATGGAGTAATAGAGCATAGAGATGGAGGAGCAGAAAAAATGAAAAGGTGAATGACAAAGCAAGAAGGACAGTGGAAGGAGAAAGTAAGATGGTATGATAAGGTGAGAAACATGGGGAGGAGAGGATATAAAAAGTAGCAGGATGAGTGAGAGAATTTCAGAATGACGACGAGTGAAAAAGCCAGACAAAGAGAGAGTTACTCTGCAGAAAGGCAGCCATATTGGGCCAGAGTGTGGAGGTGATGCCTCAGTGTCTGCAGCCATTCGCTGTGATGGTGCAGAATAACAGTAAACATTGATCCTTCCTTCAGGGGCTTTTCCCAGAGGCCCCAACCTCCATCCCTGCATCCACTCTGATCTGCTGACGGAGACGCCACCAAGTAGCCACTGAGTCTGACACACCTGCCCACTGAGAGATCGACCTTAGTGAGCTGTAACCCATCATTATCTTTACCTTTAGCAGCCTTTCCCCCTCACCTGCCCTCTAACCCCCATCTCCTCAGCGGTGCTCCTGTGTCACTGCTGAATGGGGGGGGGGGAGAGAATAAACACGACCTTCTTAATTTATCTGCTTACTGTGTAGTGATACTGCCCGTGTTTTTAGCTCTTTAATATTGTTTTTCCTCATTATAACCGACCAAAGGTACATGATAATGTACCACTTTATTACAGCTGTAATCAAAGTTAACTGATCATTTCTTAAATTGATGTGAGTTTATCCAGAGCTTGTATCAATAACACCATTTGCACCAAGTCACTATAATGAGGCCCCATCATAAAAGCATAACAACACAAACTTCATTAACCGTGTTCAACTCACCTGCTGGACTAGCTGTAGTTGTGATTGACAGGTTTCCTGCACAGTAAGGTATCATCTGTGACATCTCAGTCTAGTTTGACCTCTAAAAGAGGTTATGATTGTTTTGGCTACACTCTGTGACTGTCTGAATGCCCCAGTGACTTTGTGAATAACAACAATATGTTGATTATCCTAATTCTTAACATTATATGCTTGATTATAATTTGATTTGATTTGAAAATCTTTAATGTCTCTGAAGGGCAATTTGGTTTGCAACAGAAGTTAAAACAATCATATCTCGCATGGAAACACAATAAATCTTACATGACCATAAAATAAATAGCTAAATTTAAAACCCATAACACACAGTCATCACAGTTTCACGGCTGTATCGTTCCCAACAAGCTCGCCTACAACTTATTTAAAAATCTAATAGCAAATGAAACAAAGGAGTTAAGATATCTGTTTGATTTGGCCCTACAGGGGAACGTGTACCTTCTCTTCAAAGGGAGAAGCTGAAGCTCTCCATGAAGAGGATGGAGAGGGTTCTCCAGAATGACCTTTGCCCTCTGACTGGCTACACATTTCCCAGATCGTTTAGGCTAATGCCAATGCCTTGATTATAACCACAGTATATTAGTATATTCATTCATTCATTCGTCTTCTACCGCTTCTCCGTTTCCGGGTCGCAGGAGATGCTGGAGCCAATCCCAGCTCACAGTGGGTGAGGGCGGGGTCACCCTGGACAGGTGGCAACAGCAGTAACCACTATGCCACCATGCTGCCTGCCATTCAAAATGATAAGAAAAAATGGGGACTTTTTATACGAATCAGCACTTTGGCCTGGTGGCAGTCAGTCGGTCACTGAATCAGGAACTTTGTGAAGAAAGACAGATATAACAGTTTAAAGTATTTTACATTACTTCATCCTGGCCTCTGTCCTAGCTCTGGCCTTGCATTTTCTTTTCCTCATGCAGGTACAACCATCAGCGAATTCTGAAGAAATTGATTGATTGTTTGTTTCTACTGATCTGGACCGAAGTTGCTGAACGCAGACACTGAAGATTAGATAAAACACAGAGAAAAACACTGCCTATGCAAGAAAATGATGACGCTTAACCCCAGGACCTACATCTAGCCAAACATGACAGGTTTCTCTGTGCACACCACAAGCAGGAGATACAAATGGAGTGGGAGACAATAACTAATGAGGGGTTGGTGTCCATGGTAACCTGGCCTTCACCTAACCATGGTGTAATGTGAAATAACTTCTGGTCTTTGTGCCGTGATAAAGCTGAGATGAACAATTCAGCCTGCTAGTCAGAAAAATCATTGAATTGGATATTTTTCAAGGGGTTTTATCAGAAGGGTGTTTTGTCAGAGAAGGGGTTACATTTTTCAAATATTGAATATCAAATTTTGCTATTTAAATCTTCAAATCCTCCTGCAGTCCCTTAAACCTGCTAAACAGAACAGCAGATTGAAACGCATGCAGGATGCCAAGCTGGAATAGTCCTGAAAAAAATCCTTCTTGAATGTAGATCCAGATCTGTGAGTAGCTGAGGACAGAAGGAAACTGGAACACGCAGTTTTCCCTTTTCTTTCATTATTGCTGTGAATTGATTGCAGCCAATAAATAACAGTATAAGCAAAAGGAAACTGCTCCACTTTCCTTTTTGGGCTTTTGACTAGTCACTGGTTCAAATCAGCTTGTCCTTCTCTGAGAGCTTCAACACGGGACAGTAAAATAACTGTGTCCATTCAGATAAAGAAGCATCTGGATCAGCATCCAAGTTGTTCCCATCCAAAGCCACGGATCTATGAGGCTGTTGTTTCTGATAAGCTGTTATTACCGAGGGACTGGCCCCGCAACTCAAACCTGCATGCCGGCAGTTTTAAAAACCACCTTAAGCCGAGAGTAAATCCCTGAGGGGCTGATGTCTCTCGCCAAGGAGCAGTGAAAGCTCCAAACAAATAGCACTCAATCTGCACCCAATTTAACAGCCTGTTACTTCTGAATAGCATTTTCTTTCACCATTCCGTACCCATTTTCTCTTTCTCGGCCTGTGATGTCTCTCAAGTCTCAGAGGTCTCTGCTGTGAGACTACTTCTCTGGATCCTCTATCACTTTGGGTTATTCCATCGTGGGGTATTGAATATCTTGTCATTGTGTGGGGGAAGGTCACATCTGCAATTATTTTTCATAAATGTATTCTCGCTCGCCTGTATGTGTCAGACGCAGAGACCCTGCCTTGTGTCCGTCACCATGATGAACGAGATGTTCCTGCCTGTCGAGGTACTTGCTGACGACTGATTTGCAATCACCTGACACTGCTGGACCTCAGCAACAAACGTGTGGGCATGTTGTATATGCAGAGAACATATTCATGTCAGAGTGAAAAATAAGATGGAAGAATATCCGGCAAAAGTTCACATCCTGCTGAAAACCTCAGAAGTGTGTTGTAAAGTGGACGAAGTAGAATTTTCAGGATTGTCCTTCAGTGCCCTCAGTGTCCTCCAACAGAAAAGGAGAAGAACAAAGTTTATGCATTCTTTCTGAAAAATATTGTAGCATAATAACAGTCATGGAAGAAACAACACACTTTTTTAAATGCTCTCTCTGCACATAACACAAAACTTCACAAAATACTACACATCAGTCAACGGGGTCACAAGTGTACACTCTACCAGTGCGCGGTAACGCAACTCGGGCCAGCACGCCTCAGCAAACTGCATATGACAACATCCTGCAATGTGTGACCCCAGTGAGTATGAGCAGCAACAGGAATGTTGTGTGGAGCTAAACAATGAGGTGAAACGCACCACAAACGGTGCTCATATTCTGCAGGTTCATCACTGCTAGCGTCCTCTGTCATATTGTTACCGCAGTGTCATGCCAAACATTGATATTTTTCCAGATATCAGCATGGTGTTAGAAATGTCGCAGAGGTTCCTGGGTTTGAATCCCAGGCCTGGGTCCTTTCTGTGTGGATTCTCCCCTCACAGCCCAACATAAGGTTCATTTTTTTGTACTAACCTGCCAGTGTGTGTCTGTGAGTGTGAATGGTTGTGTGTCTGCTGACCTGTTCAGGGTGAACCCCACCCTCACCCAATGTCAGGTGGGATTTGCTCCAGCCCCCCACGACCCTGCAGGGTTAAGCACTGTAGATGATGGATGGATATTGTCCCAACATCGATACTAGCTGCCTCAGAGGAACTTGACATCACACATAAAAACGAAGATAGCACTAAAATAATTCACCAAATAAAACAGCTGAAAAACTGAAAAACATTTGTCTGTATGCAAAATAAATAATAAACAGTCAGAAAATGGGGGATTCACGGGACATGCATAGTAAGTAGTGTCCTTTCGGAATAGCAGCAGGGTGATGTATGTATCTTAACTTCATTTGTCCCATGATGGAGTCACTGGTCTCCAAATCGTCAATCTCTAAGAATATACTGGATTCCTCGTAGACGGAGGGTATCGTTCAGTATTGTCCTCCAGGAGTGACAGGTGGGTCTTTGCACAAAGGAGAGGGGGTGTTATACAATTTTAGAGCCATCGGATATGCAATCAGAAGTGCATCAGGTCTGATTGGAACTCTAAAATGTGTAATCCCAATGCTGGAGCTGATACACGAGCTTATTTAGGACAAATAATGTGACGACTTGTTCTAGATAGGCCTTGAACACAAAAGGCCCATTACTGAGGGTATTTATACTGTGAGACAGCATGGGGAGATGTTTGTGGTGGCCTTAAAAAGATGGTCTGACACATTTTACTGTGATGTTTTGGCAGCATGGACTGTAGTGTGTGTGTGTTGTGTTGTGTTGTGTGCTGTTTGACCCAAGCTCCTCCTTGGTCTTTATACTGTGGGAGGAGTACGGGCTGAAGTTGGTGGGGGGTGATGTCATAGTTGGCACGATGTGGACCAAAGTCTAAGAGACAATGACACTTGGCCAATATCTTTCTGCTGCCCTTTTCCAGCAGCAACTCTGCCTCCTCACTCTCAGGGTGGTCAGCCGTCCTCACTTCCCCTCTGAGTTCACTCTCCACTCTCTCTCTCTCCTTTATGCTAATCACTGAGGTCTTTCACGAGACTAGTTTACTTAGACACTTGATTTAGTTATTAAAGTGTTAATCTAAAGCTGCTTGTGAGTGTGTGTGTGTTTGTGTGTGAACTAGGCTGCTTAATATATCAGACCATTGATTCTGCATTTGTCCTGGAATTTATCAGTAATAATAACTCGTAGCTCTTAAAATACTTGTACCTTAAAAGAGTTTTACTTTGTGGGACATTTTAGAAAAGCTTGTCAGTGTTCAGTGGACAGTCTCTTGACATTTCTAGTCACTTTGACTTTTGTAAAAGTACAGCTATTGCAGGCTAATGTTCACTTGGATGAATGCTGGTGAAAGTGTGTGTATGAGAGCGTTGCAGGCCATCACCATGGCAGTCTGCAACAACAAAGACTGAATAATAGACCTTCCAAAGGGGCTCAGAGGCCCTTCAAGGAGTGCACAAGGAGGAGGACACGGGGATGACTGGCATTATCGAGGTTTAACTGGCTCTGGATAGGTTTGACCTTAAATAACTTTGCTCAGTAGAGCTCTGTCTCTTTCCCCTGACTCCCACTGATTTCTTCCATCTAGTAGTTACACATGGTGATGGCTAGCTAACGTCTCAGTCTTGTGAAAACACAACAGACAAGTTAGTGAAGACTTTCTCTCTTCTTCATTCAAGCAATGACTCATTGACTCACACTTATAAAGTCTCGAGCCCTTTTTAGAGGCCAATTTATACCAGTGAGGACAGTTATATGAAGCAACTGGTTTTTGCTTTGTTGCAAGTTGAATAATAATTTATTTGAACCATCTCACAGCCTCTAATGGTGATAAGGAACAGGGCAAAGTGACAAAATTGATTCGTACCACATCGTAAGTCACAAGTAGTTCAGTTTAGATCTAATTAAATATGTAGAGAGAGAAAATTCCCTCTGAAATGGAGTAAAGTAATTCGATTTGAAGTAGAAATGTGCTTTCTCTGGTTGAACTCTACTACTGTCATGCAAATTTTTGTTGTTGTGTGTTTTGAATTCAAACTGAGTTCAGGTAAATAAAACTAAAACTAAAACCGCACTAACTAAACTACCACTAGAAGGTTATAGGATGACGGATGAGGCTTCAATCAGTGACCTCCACAGGAGGTTTATGTGCCTCAGAGAGACCCTTTACAATGCTCACTCCAACATAAATACCGTAATAGGAGCACATTTAAACTTTTATAGGTTCATATTTATTAGGTTTTTGTTGGACGTTAATGAGTGTTCAGATTGTCCCACTTTCAAAGGTACAATTTACTGCAGAGTCATGGCTAAGTGTTGGCTCAGAGGAAACCAATTATATTAAAGCTATCATGCTGGCCCTGCACCTCTGTGCCACACAATTTATCAGCAATCATCGGCCGGGGAAAGATTAGATGGCAGGAAATACACCAAGAAGAACAAAAAAAGAAAAAAAGAAAATAGCTTTAACCGATTCCTGTGAGGAAATTTGGACTGTGTTTCTGACTTTGCTGCAAAATATTTAAATTAAAAGCTGCTGATAGTTTCAATTCAGATCACAGACAGAATATGAACTCATATGTAAATGACTCATGTCCTGTACCATGCCCCCCCCATCCGTGTCTCTCTCTGTCTCAGCCCAACCGGTAGAGGCAGATGGCTGTAGACCTGCTCTATGTGTAAAGTGCCTTGATGTAGCTTTGTCATGATTTGATCTGATCTGCTCATCATCCACCCAGGTGAATGTAACCCACAGTAATGCCTTGAAAGCCTTTTTAGCTTTTTCATCTCTTTTGGACCACTCTGGTTAAACACACATCCTGCACATCCTCCAAATTACTTCAGAGGAATCAGTGTAATCAGTTAAAGTTGAATTTATCTACAAAAAAACAAAAAACAAGTCCCTCTGGTCACATGTCTGCTCAGCATTTTTGGCGTAACTCTTTCCAATTTCTACAGGAACAGTAGCTCCTGATGACTCATGTGACATGGAGGTGCTGGACCAGCATGGTGACAGCTGTAGGATGAGGTTAAGGAGCAGCCTGCAGAGCTCAAGTGTGATGATGTTGAGACTCTAATCCAGGAAAACTCCAAAAACATTTCTGAGCTCAGTCTCAGCCGCCATCGTTCCTCCATGGAAGACGTTTAGAATAACCAGGAGCCTGCTTGGCTCTAGCCAATGAGGGGTGACCAGGGGTGATGGAGAGGGTGATGGTCACTGGCTGAGCGCCACAAACTTCCAGAAGTATCCTTTTTCACCTTGCAGTACTGAGTATAGATTAATGAGGTGAAACTAAATGCAAAAATCAAAGTTATGCAAACACTTTCATATTGTACACTGCAGTATGACCAGTAGGTCTCACAGCAGAGAGTAACAAGGAGCCAACGAAACAGACAAAGTTTTCCATTCCTTTAATGGCCTTGAATGATACGTACTGTACTGTTTGGTGCTGTTCCTGGAGAGGCTGTTGCTGCCACAGGGGATTTCACTGGCTTAGCAGCCCAATCATTCAGCGCTGCCAAATCACAAGACCGGGATTAGCATCAGGAACTAAGACTCTGGCTTCCTGTCGACAGTTACTGCGGGTGAAGGAGCAAGTCTGAAGTCCTCAGGTCCTTGGTAAAGTCATTGGATTGTCATTATGCTGCCATCAAACTTCATGGGTGGGACGATTAGAGTAAACCGCAGGTATATAAATGAACAAGTGTGTTTGCAAAGTCAAAAGGCAATAAGGTTTCATCAGGTAACAGTAACTCTGGGCCGCCTCCATTTCTGCTCAGGTGGATGTAAGAAGCATCAGCCAGGTTGATGTATTTTACAGTGTCTGCACTGCAGCGGTGACTCAGCAGCTACTTGACGCTTTTAGACACAAACAAGTGGTTTGACTTGTAGTCTCCATACGTGTTCTCACTGCTGCGCTGAGAGGAGCACAGACAGCCGGGTGTCAGCCGGCTTCTTTCATTTTCCAACCCGCTTCACAACACGTTCTCACTAAACTCAGACAATGGTGCTGAGTCTTGGGGAGCGAATAAGCTCACATTAAGATAATGAGATTAAGAACAGGGTAATAACTTCCATCAACCTCCGCTGATCTGATGTTTATACAAAGATGAAGCCCGAGGCGTCAGTTCAGCTTCATTAACGTCATCACTTGACTTAACTTTACTTGATTTTATTCTCAAAACAAACAAAAACCAACCAAAAACATGGTCTTAGTTACTGGAGGAGGAGCTCTACTATACATTTATTTATTTTTCCATAATTTTACAAATTTTCAGTGTCATCGATTAAATGATTCTGGAATGATTGTTATTGTTAGTTGGAAAATTTATGGGCAACAATGTGACACTCAATGAAGGGTTTAAGGCATTTTACTACTACGACTGGTAACAGCCTCTTACCTGGCCTCGATCCTCTTCTACAATAATAGGCTCAATACTTTTGTCATTCAAACTGTTGGCGAAACCAAAGAACCCAAATGGTTCTGGGCAGATAAATCTCATCTGTATCACAATGGAGGATTAGACAAAATATCTTATTTCATCTTTTTGGCTACAAAAAAATCAAAAACATACTGATTTTACTGTAATTTTAATCTTAAAATGAAGGAAATTTTTACTCAAACAATATTTAAAAAAAACTTTCATTTTGAAAATGTTGTTATTACATTAAACAAAGCGACAGCCAATGAGAAACTTTTCTGGCTGGAACGAAATAATTTACATTACTCATGAAAATAAGTGCTCCTTAATTTTCTGGTGACTGAGTCATGAATTAGTTCCCTGTTTGAACTCTGGCTGCATGTCTTGTTTTCATCCCTCCTGGGAATCTTGTGTTTAGGGTGCAGCAGCAGAGATGTTCAGGTGTTAAGTGGTTTTTCGTGGGTGTTGACACTCTGAGACATGAAAATAGCGTGTTGATGTTACACACCACTGTTAACAGCCCCTTTGGGGATCCCACAAGGTTCTGTTTCTGGTTGTCACTGTTCATGTTACAGCATCTGACACTCCTCCACTGTTCTTGTATGTTCAGTTTTATTCATTTTCATAGCTCATTTCCTCAGGTCAAGAAAAATATCTAATCGAAATGAAGAGACTAGAAATAATAGTCAAGTCAAATCACAAGTTAATTGAGTCCACAGCTGATACCCCAAAATGTATTTTTTACGTTGGACTTATTAGATAACCAAGCAAATCTTTGCATTTTATATGATTTCATTTTTCAACTCCAGTGAAGGCTACAGTTAGTACTAACTACGACTAATACTACTCCCAGGACCAAATACTCCTACTATTAATACTTTTGCTGGGTCAGCAAGATATATTAAGTCCTGTTATTTTCCCTTTTCAAATCATGAACTTGATTGGTCAACAGTAAGTTATTGTTTGGTTGATTGGCAGAGAATTACAAGTAATTGTGTAATAGTTAAGTTTAAGTGAAGCATTACTTAGTTTTGAATATGTTTGAGTTTTGGGTTGTTGACATCTAAAAAAATAGGCAGCTGAGTCGTAGTAATTGGTAGTTTCAGCCTCACACTGATCTTAACAGCATGATGTGAGTTGCCATTGGTCATCTCTTTGAGGTGACCTAGACTAAAGCTGTATCACACTAACAATGATTCTTCTGACTTTGTTTGTCACTCTGTGCTGATGTTCACAGCAAAACGCTACCTTCCCTCCCTTGGTTTCCTTGGTTTTATATTTAGTTCAGGATCTCGGCCATCTGTCTGCCGTCGCGTTAGAATGATGACTTTTATGTTTGAAAAAGGATCTGTCTTTTGAACTAAGTCATTTTCAGCTTTATGTCATACATGACACCATGAAGCTAAGACCCTGAGTGTGACAACCCTAAAAACCCTAAACCCTAAACCCTGAGTGTGACAACATCAGGGGTTTTTAAATGCTCAGCTCCAAGGACCCACTCAGTATTTGTTTCACATACTTCAAATATAGCAACCTTTAGAATCGCTTCCTTATAACTACTTCATTCATTCATTCATTCATCTTCTACAGCTTATCTCTTTCTGGGTCACAGGGGGTGCAGGAGCCAATCCCAGCCAGCGTTCCAGGTGAGGGCGGGGTCACCCTGGACAGGTCAGCAGTCCAACACAGGACCAACACACAGAGACAGACAGACCAACAACCACTGACACTCACACTCAGACCTACAGACAGTTTAGAGTCAGCAGTTAACCCAAACATGATGTCTTTGGACGGAGGGAGGAAACCAGAGTAACTGAAGGAAACCCACGCAGGCACGGGGAGGACATGCAAACTCCACAGAGAAAGGTCTCAGACCCGGGAACCACCATTCCACTGTGCTGTTTCCTTATAACTACTCATTGAATTGAATTAGATTTTCCCAAAAAGTAGCTCCAGCTCTATTTTCTTTTTAACCAATGATACTGACATTCCTTGAATCCTCGTCTCACCACCCACCAACCACTGTAAATGTGGAACATGTTATCTAGAGCAGCGCAGTGGCCGGGCCTCGGTCAATCAGTGCTCCCTTTTAGCCGCCTTTAAACAGAGCGTTCTCGTTCTGGGAGTTCAGACGTGGGTATTTATATCAATTGGGTCAGCTGAGGAAGAGCCGGAACGAGCAGAAACACAGAGTTCTGTCTGACAAACGACCTTCCTTCCTCTGGGTTGTGCAAAGACTGAGAAGAGTGAGGAGTTCACTTACCTGAGATCCTTGTGAATCAAATGACAGAAACAGGGCAGGTTCCACATGATGTCTGCTTTGCCACCCAAAGTTATTTTTGTAAGAAAGTGGATCAGTTGAGGCAGATGCTCCTGGTAGATCACACATTGCTGACGGTTTTTGAGAATCAGGCCAACTGCTGCGACCATGATTAGTAAAATTACGGTGTAACGCTCAGTTTGTCCCTGTTGGGGAAATGTACCTGCGCTAAAGCAGGCGGTAATATTATAGATAAAGCTGTCCAATCCAAAATATTGCATGGCTCCCAGTGGAAAGGACCGAGATGGTGCATCACTTTAAAGTGAAGTGATAAGACCTTGTGATTTAAGGAAACTTCTAGTACACTGAAGACGATCCTTTGAGGATTGAGGTGAATGTTAGTGTCAGCGGTCTTTACACGTCAGTCCTGAGATTGACGGATGACCTGTCTTGTACACACCCTGCCTCTCGCCCCAGTGTCAGCTGGAATTGGCTTTGGCCTCTCCATGACAAATGTCCTGTTCACTCGATAGTCTGGTCAGGAGCCTGTAATAAGCTTTAGTATAATTAATACTGCAAGCTAATGAAATACACCATCGACTGTCACGTTTCTTCTGCAACAGGGCAAAAAGTTTTTCATTTCCTTCCTCGCAAACAAAGAATATCTGCTGACTGGCTGTTGACAAACACTAAATTCAGTTGCTGCATCTTTGTGCTGCAGAAATATGTCAGTTATATGCGATGATTTGCGCCGTTATTCAGCAGCTACAGAGCTAACTGCGATGAGAGGAGGACCTAAGATTGGTTCAGCTGACAGAGAGCTGGGAGCCTGCAACAGCACCAAAACCTTTGCAGAAAATGGAGGGATTTTAAAATAGTGTCAGTAGAAATTTTCAACCAATGTGAACATTTTCATAAGTCTGCTCTTTTTTTACTCCGCCTTAAAATGCCTTTGGCTGAGTGTCAGGATGATGCTGCGTCTTCTCTGTTTGGGATGCCAGTGAAGGAAAACCACAGGGATGAATAGTTGAAGGCAACTTGGCTTAACATGGCAGTCTTCAAACTGTTTAAACAAACCCATCTTAGGAGCTTAGAAACAGAAACTGCCCAAGGATACTATCACTTTACAGTTTTTACCTCAGTGGCTCCGATGAGACCTTGAGGGCTGACTCTGTTATTTTCAGTAACAGCCTTGTTAGTTATTACATATTTCAGACCACAGGGGTTAAACACTGGTATGATGATGGATGATGGTCATGTTTGCATTTCTTCTGTTGGCCAACAGACACATTGATCGTGTTACCACAGAAATACGCACTGCATCCAACTATAAAAAACTTCATAAAACTAGTGCTGTTAAAGGTCCATGTGATGTCATGACTGGTTGGAGACAACATTTCATCACTGGCAGCAGGGCAGCCACAACAAAGGATGGTGTCCAGCTGAACCACATGACCTGTTGGATACCTGTTAGTGTTGTTGTTCTCCCAACTCATCACAATTAAATTGGTATGTTTGAGCATAAAAAATTATTTGAGTTGATGTCTGAGTTTTCTTCCTCCACAGTTTAGGGGGAGAAGGTCTCTACCTCACATGACATCACCATCCCATCTAATATAATGGGAGCTGTTAATACCAGGAAAATACCAAAGGTCTCAGTCCACAGAGCTCTCAGCATGTATTCAGACACTCAACCCACACCCCTAAAACCCAACCATTGTCCAACCTTGGAGGAGAGAAAAGATGTTACAAGACAGTGAGATGGTTTTTTGGTCTTAAAACCACAAATATTTCTTCCTATAGATCAACACACTAAGATAATATCTGGAGATTTGTAAAATATGGGACATTTAACAGCTCGGACCTCTGTTAATGAAGTGGAGTAACTATTTTTGCTGTGTTTTACCGCCTTGAGAGGAGAAATGGAAAAGAGGCTGAAGAGCTGCTATGTAGACAGGTGAGATGGAGCTGTGTTTAGTCAATGCATGTCTGACGCACTGCAGATATTAACAACCTGACATCAGTCAGTGAAACGTCCATCAGTCTTTAAGATGTGCTAATTCATCGTTTTGTCAACAACCTTAAAAAATGTCTGTGCATACTCCTATATTTGACATTAGCCAGTGTACACACTGGTGTTAATAGATGTTAATATGCAGACACAATGTGTCTGCCTGAATTTCCCACCAGAGCTACTTGGGGAGCTGTGTACTCGTTTGTAGTATGTTGGAATTTGACCTTAGCCCCTCTTTCTGCGATTTGAGAATCAGCTATCCTACTTTAAATTAAAATAATATATATATTGCATTTTGGGTTTTAATTCTTACTAAGATTTAAAAGTGTTGGCACAAAAACATGATTAATTCTGATTAAGACAGAATCAACAGTAAATTTACAAATTATTAAGTGTCTTATCAATTTAAAATATCTGTCTAATCAGGCATCGTAACAAATTTTGTACTTCACAAATATTAGACCTGCAGTACATATAGCTTCACGTCATGATTTCTGTGAACTGGAGGGAAATGAATATTTATAATGAATTAATAGCAAAATCTTGTGAAACAAAATAAGAATTATTGTATGTTGTGCTGAGAAGTAACACAAATGGAGGCTGTGATAAAACACAAACTTTTCTGAATAGTATAGAGTTAATATAAGTGCCAGTCGTAATGTAAGCATTTCATTGCTGCTGCTGCATCTCCTCAGTGGGAGGGATGACTAAATGCTGAGCCTAAACGTTCACTTGCCTACAAGCATCTCAAATCCTCTGCAGGTTTTCCAGTTCACTTGTTGTCTTGTTGTATCTTACTAAGTTATGCCTCTGCAGCACTAAGAAACAGCCGAAGCCAAGCTGCTCACACAAAATGTTGAAATACTAGTGGCAGTGAAAAAGTTGTATCATGACAATCACGCTTTCAGTTTAATGACATGTTTAGACTGAAACGTTTTCTTACCTGAACAGGTTGAAACATTTAAAGTCCTGAAACTGAAGCTCCCACATTACCCAGCTGCGTGAAGCTGAATGGTCTCATGGTGCCTTGTGTCTTCACTCCGTGCAACAGTTGGGTCACTTACATTTTTTCATCATCAGTTATCTGAAAATAAGTCTTTGATCATTCAGTAACTTTATTTTTCAGATAATACAAGAAAATATTAATAATTCACACAAACTGAGGTTTGTCGAGGTAGATGTCCGCCCCCCCTGAGCCTGGTTCTGCCTCCTAAAGGAAGTTTTTCCTGCTCATCGGGGGATCTGTTGGGTCTCTAAATCATTTTATAAAGAGTTTGGTCTAGACCTGCTCTGTATGTAAAGTGCCTTGATGTAACTTATGATTTGGCGCTATACAAATAAATCTGATTTGATTTTGATTTTGTTTTGATTTGTCTGAAGATATTCATTGTGCTAATAAACATTGAAGAAATAACCCCGCAGAGTCCCGTCTGTTGGGGCTGACCTCCTGGTTCAGTGGCAGTGACAGCCCTCTCAGCCGCTCTGCTTAGTTGATATTCTGCGAGTGCTGTGGTTCTCAGCGGGGGGGCAGTGTTTGACACTGACTCCGAAAGTCTTTGTTGTTGTAGTATCACGTTGTGCCAGTCTGCAGTGTCAGCCAGCAGCTGCAGCTAATGCAGCGTCCTCCGCTCTGTTTCAGCTGAGAGGGCAACAGTACGAGGTCAAAGGGACACGTTGTCTCTCTGGGCTTCAGGCTTCTCAAGTGGCATCACAGATACACAGCAGAGCTGCATGAGTCCAGAACCTGCTCAGTGTTTTAGGTATCAAAGCCAACTTGCAAATCATCCCTCACCATCGCAGCCTGGAGATGTTGGTGTGAGAGCAGATGCTTGTGTTGGCAGATCTACTCAAGTGTCTGAACCTCTCTTCCAGCTCTGAGGGGCTTCAGTCTGCACCCATCAACAAATGCCAGCTCTCCGCCGGGGTCAGTTTAGTAGAATTAATCCCTCTCTCACATTAGTGACAGTAGCTGCAGTCTGTCTGCAGAGCGGAAAAAGCATACGGTTGTCACCGTGTTGCTATGGTAACATCAACAGAGTCAGCCACATCGTCACGTCTGTTGCAGTGGTGCTTTCTCAAATCTGTGAAAAATGTGAATAGACGCTCACTTTCTAGGTTCTGCAAACATTGATTTTATTACTTGAACCCTTTCCATCCAAAGTCTCCTTTTGTATGTTGATTGATTCTCTTTGTTTTTTTACTGTGGCGATTTTATTACATGTGGCACAATAAAATCTCTGGGTAATAAATACCAAACGTTTAGAATAGTAACAGCAGTTAGTTTAAAGAGCAAAGGAGTGCTTTATAAATAAAAAGGTAGTAAGACACAGAAAGACACATCAGTAAGATTTTGATGTGTAAAATAGGGAGGAATAAAGTGAATAGAAGACAGAAATAAACTTGAACAGAACAGACAACAGAAGAAAATTCACTTTAGTCTGACAAATGAATAAATAACCCCAGAAGAACAGTGATTTAAAGAGTAAGCGGGACAGAGAGAAAAGTTCAGTTTTAGATAACAGTGTAAAGAATGTCCAGCGTTTAGGTTCACATGTGGTCAGACAGATGTCAGCTGAACTCGTGGACAGGTCATCTTCATCCTAAATGTATGACACAGAGACTTGACAGTGAGTTGAAGGTCAGGAAAGCACTTCCTGTGATCCTCTAACTTATCTAGTCATATGTCTGCTGGGTAAACGCTGACATTTGGTGCAGCTGTTTGTCTCCCATTTCAACTTTATATTTTGACACCATCAGTTGAATAATACTTTCATTTGCACTCAACACACTGAAATATAGCGCAGGCAAACTTTTGAACATGGTTAAGATTATAAGTGAAGGCACATTGTTAGCATGCTGACATCAGCATTTACCTTAAAGGTTTGTCAGCCCAGCCCCATAGAGGACCATGGTCTAAGACCCATATATCAGCTCTTTGTTTCCTTCATAGGTTTTCATGATCTGAATATATATTTGGAATCAAATCAACCACCTGTCGTTTCTTTATATGAAAATATCACAGATGAATATTTTAGATGAGAGGATAATGTAGTTGAATATGAAATTGATTTGAGTCAGCTCAGATTTTCCACCTCTGAAGAAGAAGAAAGAATCACATACAATCACTAGCTGAAAGCAGATGTCATGGCTGTATTTAGCATCTGGAATAGAACATCTGCTTATTGAGTGCATCTCCTCCAGAGATGGTGTAGATTTCAGCACAACTCTGATTACCTTATTGACATAGAGGCTGAATCACTTCAGCATTATTACGTATGAAATCACTTATCGATCTCATTCAAACTCTAATGCATCTTAACTGCTGATAATCAGACAGTGTGTCAGGTCTTTCATTGAAAACACATGTTGACAGCCCAGGTTCTAAAAAGAAAGCACAGCACTCCAAACTCCAGGGATGCACCGATGAGCCACGTGGAGGGTGGAGTGACTGAGAGCTTCCTATAATTAGGCCTTTCTAATATTAGAGCCTGCATCTGTGCTGAAACAAGAGGGAATTAAAAGCTTAACATCACCTCTGAATGGAATGAAGTCTTGATGCGTAATTATGTTGAATATGCATTTTGTGATATTTCCCTTTTTTTAAGTGTGGGTTTCTATGCAATAGTGTTTTTTTACTCAGCACCATTATGTTAGTATTTTTGGCCAGTAATGTAAAAACATTGTCTGCAAGTCATCACAAGTGGCACATGTGTGTGTCTATTTTCAGAGGTCAAGTAATGGACAAGCATGATGTGAAGTTAAAGTGCGAAAGGGAACTGGTGCTGCCAACTTTATGTGTGTTGTGCTTATAGTTCTAATTTTAAACCTCAGACCCGTTTCCTGTTCCAACTTTTGTTCTCGTGTTGATGCATAAGTGGGTTGCCTGCGTATATATCGTGGTTGCCCCACATATGATGCAGAATGCAGTGCAGTAAATCTCGCTGACTCAAAGAGGTTTTCCAGATCAGGCCTGGATGACGTCCTCCTGGATGTCTTCAGGCAAGACGGCTGGCAAGAGTGTCGTTTAACTTGTTTACCTCGTCCAACCTCAGTGAGGTCAGTGTGGTTGGACCTAATGCTTCAGTGCATCCATATGAAAGGGTTAGGGTTAGCATCAGGGTCGTTAACATCAGGGGTCTGATTTTTCTCCTCCAGGACAAAGAACCCTACACCACAGAAGTGATGTCTTAGAGACAGTGGTGCTTGTCAACCCCTCAGAAGACACCGTTGTATCAGAGGTGAGTCATCACATTCTGAGGTACGGTCCTCCTCTGGTCCCATGGACACAACCCTAACCCTTCGCTTATATACTGCAAAAGATGTAAATGGCCATCATACTGCTTTAATAACTGATGTGCTGTTGTAAAATAAACTTGGTCTGGATTAGTTTGTAATTGAGATGTCGTTTCAAATGACCTCAAAACATCTTTGATATTTCTGTACTACAGTTGATAAGGAACTGAGGCCCTGTGTGGGTTTCCTCCCTCCGTCCAAAGACATCATGTTTGGGTTAACTGCTGACTCTAAACTGTCCGTAGGTCTGAGTGTGAGTGTGAGTGGTTGTTGGTCTGTCTGTCTCTGTGTGTTGGTCCTGTGTTGGACTGCTGACCTGTCCAGGGTGACCCCACCCTCACCCAGTGAGAGCTGGGATTGGCTCCCACTCCCCAGGACTCAGAACAGATAAGCTGCAGAAGATGAATGAGCGAAAACATGTTTACTCTCTTAATTCATCCATTCAAAGGCTTTGATGTTCAATTTAACCTGAATAATTAAGATTATGATTTAAATCAGGATGTTTCCAATAAAAACCTGATCTTTTTAATACTGCATGGCCACTCAGCCAGTACCACTGTAGACATTCATCACGCTTTCACTCAGAGGAGGAGGTAAAAGATTTCTGTGCCTATTTGCAGTGAGACTTTTCTGTATTTCTGTGAAGTTTATTGCTAAATCCTTGTAACTTTGACACAGTTTCAGCGGCACTGGCTCTGGTCTTTAATCTTGGCAGCTTTATTTCTCCTTTAAGTGCCCTCTCTCTCTCTCCGTCCCAGATCCAGTCTCTTGTCACAGACTCGGCAGGACACAAGCTCCTGGTCTTGAGTGGCCAGAGCTCCGATCACGGTGGCCTTCTTCTTCAAACTGGGGTTTTCACCTACCAGACCTTTTCACGTGTCTTTACTGATCCTGGGGTGAGTCACACTTGCCATCCTCTAAGTCCATAACAATCTGACATACTGAAGGTTTACACTGTCAATCCATGCTGCAAATGCACAAGTGTGGTATTTGTTTGATACGGAGCGACAGACAATCATCTTCTTCGATCAAACAGCATAGTGTTGAATTACTGCCCAGTGTTTCAGTTCATTATCCACTTTATGTACACTCTTACACTATATGCAGCTGGATCTGGATCTGCTGTTTTGAAACCAGAGGCAAACTGAACAGAGCGCTTCAACTTATCAAATCAGAATCGAGGGTTCTCTTTTGCCCTTTGCTGTCTTTATTTGGTAGAGTGCGTCTTCAAGTTTTAATTCTTAATATGACCACAAGGTGGTGCCATGAAGAGAAAAGTAAGGAGAAGGGCAATGCAAGTGCAGGAGCTGATGAGCAGATAACACATTCATGCTTTGCATAAACAACAGTGTTTTTCAGCTTTTTACTCCTGTTTTGCCACTTTTGTTCTTCAAACAAAAAAAGAATAACTGTGTTTGCGGCCTTTCTCAAGGCTTTGTGACCCAGCATGAATCTGATGGGGTTTATTGGTGTTTGACAAACATAAAGTAGTTTGTTGAAGCAGAGAAATTTAGTCTTGATGCCCAACATGCTATGTTTCCAGTATCATAGCAGTATTGAGAGAATTATTGCATTGTATTTTGAATAGCCTTCTGTTTGTCTTTAAATGATGTGTATGTATCACATTCATACATACGTTGCTGACTGATGTGTCTGGGTGTCTTACCTGCAGGTCAGTGAATTACTGGGCACAACAGCCCCCAAGCAGCAGGCTACACTTACTGTGTCCTGCCGCGGGGAGGTGGGCTGGAGCTCCCTGGGACAGCAGCAGACCCTACGGGAGTTCCTGGAATACAGACTGAACCCTGACCCCGTTCTCCCCAAGATGGAGGGTGTCACCGAATTCACAGAGTACATTTCTGAGACGGTTGACGTCCCTTCACCATTTGACCTTCTGGAGCCTCCCACCTCTGGGGGTTTCCTCAAACTATCTAAGCCATGTTGCTACATCTTTCCTGGTGGAAGAGGAGACTCGGCTCTCTTTGCTGTAAATGGCTTCAACATCCTAGTTGATGGAGGCTCTGAAAGAAAATCCTGTTTCTGGAAGCTTGTCCGTCACTTGGACCGCATCGACTCAATTCTACTGACGCACATCGGCGCTGACAATCTCCCAGGTATCAATGGGCTTCTTCAGAGGAAGATCGCAGAGCAGGATGAGGAGCAGTCTCAAGGCTCCACCAACTACAATGACTGGATGAAGAACCTGATCTCTCCTGAACTCGGCGTTGTCTTCTTCAACGTGCCAGAGAAGCTCCGTATGCCAGAATCTAATCTCAAAGTGAAACGCAGCATCGAAGAGGCCTCACTAACGCTGCAGTACCTCAACAAACTAGGAATCAAACCAGAACCTCTCTTTCGAGTGGTCAGCAACACTATTGAGCCCATTACTTTGTTCCACAAGATGGGAGTGGGCAGGTTAGACATGTATATTCTCAACCCCGTCAAAGACAGTAAAGAGATGCAATTTTTAATGCAGAAGTGGGCTGGCAACAGCAAGGCCAAAACTGGCATTGTGCTGCCCAATGGGAAAGAAGGAGAAATATCTGTGCCCTACCTGACATCAGTTACAGCCTTAGTTGTCTGGCTCCCTGCCAACCCTGCAGAAAAAATCGTCCGAGTGCTATTTCCTGGAAATGCACCACAAAACAAGATCCTGGAGGGACTAGAAAAACTGAAGCACCTTGACTTCTTGCGCTATCCTGTAGCCACACAAAAGGACATTGCCTCAGGAGCTCCTCCCTCTGTCATTAAACAAACCAAGTTAAAACAAAGAACAGATAGTAAAGAGAGTCTTAAGTCTTCCCCGAAGACTACTGCAAAGGCAACAAAAAAAGAAACTGAAGGACAAGATGATGTGTCAGCTGCCACTGAGGCAAAGAGTGACTCTGTGAAAGAAAATATTTCAGAGAAAAAAGAGGAGAAAAAGCCGACCAAGACCATAAAATCCAAAACTGATGTGCCAGAAAAGAAAAAACTCTTGAAAGAAAAGTCCTTAAAAAAGCACTCAAAGGAAAGGGTGTCAAAAATGGACGAGAAAAAGGACAAGGAAAAGAGAGAGATTAAAAAAGTAAAGAAAGATGACTCTGCTAAGAAAGATGAGAAGAAGGATGTTAAGTCAAAAGAGGACAAAAAGAAGGATTCATCCAAACCGGAGCTGAGAAAAATGACAAAGCCTGACCTGAAACCACTTACACCAGAAGTCAGAAAGACGTTGCATAAAGCTAAAGTGTCGAGTAAAGCCAAAACTGGAAAAATCAAAGCCGCAAAGGCTGAGCCTGTGGAGCCCAAACCAGAGCAGCCAAAACCAGAAGTTATTCAACATGGACCAGTAGAGAATGGAGCTATTGATGGAACATCTGCTCCCTCCACACCCGAGGACCTCACCAAGGAGTTTGAAGACCTGAAAAAGACTGAGGTGGTCGCTGTTTCAGCAGAGCCATCAGACACTGCTGAAATCCCACCTGAACCTACAGCTCAGGAGAAGCGTGAAGAAGAAACAAAATCTGAAATTCCAGCTGTCACAAAGTCTCCTGAAAAGGACGCAACAATGCCAGAAGTGAGAGCTGAAGTTGAAGACAAAGACCAGGAGACGTCACAAAGGAAAGAATTAGAAGAGGCCCAAAAGCTTGAAGATGAGGGAGCAGCAACTCAGGATGAAGACGAGGAAGAGGAGGAGGAACACGTCCCAGCTGCAGGAAAGAAAATGGAGGAGGAGGAGGAGGAGGATATGGGAATAGGTGAAGAGGAAGATGAATCAAAATGGAAGGAGCCAAAGGATGAGGGGCTTGACAGAAAGCATGAGATAGAAGAAATGGAAAAATCTGAAACTCCCTCAGCTAAAGTTGTGACAGAAGAAGAGCTACAAATGATTCCATCCAAGGAGGAGCAAGTGGATGAAGAAGAGGAGGAGGCAGTGGAGAAAGCTGAGCTGGAGGAGGTGGAAGATTTAGATGTAATAGCAGACGAAGAGATCAAAGTTAAACCTGAAGATGTGGTTGAAGAGCAAACAGTCACTGACACAAAAACTGCTGAAATCTTGACTGCAGCTAAATACGAGGAGGAGGAGGAGGAGGAGGAGGAAGGCTACCTGTCACATGTTGGAGGGGCCACAGCTCCTATAACCTCAGTAGCTCAAGGGGCTGCTGCAGCTGAACCTGTCTCCTATATCCAAGACGAAACCATCCCCGGCTACTCTGAGACAGAACAAACCATCTCTGACGAAGAGATTCACGAAGAGGCAGAAGAGAGGATACCGCACCTTCAATATGACGTTGGCGCCTACGACATCTCTGTTCCCGATCAGACTGAGTCATTTGTAAACATTCACGGCATGCGGGAGATGCAAGCTGCAGCAATGACCGACAAAGGGTTTATCCCAGCTGTGCAGGAGCACGTGTCTGTGTTCACCAACATCATCAATGCTCCCCTGGCAGAAGAGGAGCATGTGTCATCTGCAACATCCATTACAGAATATGACAAAATTTCCTCCTTCCCTACTTCTATTGCTGAAGATCAGTCTGTGGCATCAGCCACAGCACCTCAGGTGGAGGAATCACCCAAAACCCCCGTTCCCATAGCAACCCCACCGGAGACTTCACAGGGCAAAGAACAGCCCCTCTCAGCAGGAACTCTTTCACCGCCTTCTTTAGAAGATGACAAGCAACTCAAGTCTCCAACTGAGGACATTCAGCTTCTTGCTGGAGAAGTGAAGTTGGAGGCCAAAGTTCCTGAACCTCACCATGCTGAGGAAGATGAAGAAGACGAGGAGGAGGAGGAGGAAGACCAAACACCTAATGTTGAAATTTCACTTGAAAAACTTAAAGAGGGCTATGCTTCACCCCAACTCTTACAGGATAAAGACAGAGAGATCGAAAAGCTTGTTGGCTCAGTGTCTCCTGTTTTGAAGTCTACACCAGATATAAAACCAGACCACCTGCCAGTTGAAGAGGAAAACATAGATGCAGCTGCACATAAAGATATTCCATCTGTTGTGCCGACCAGACCCTTTGGTTCAGACTCAGTAACTTCAGAGAGTGAGGAGCGTTGCTTCAGTCCAGATGATATCACTGTGAAATTGGCCTCCCCTCCACAGTCTGGACCCTCAAGTGCAGCTCACTCTCCAATTCATCAGTCACCATTGGAAGACAAAAGGAAGGCTCTCCCTGACTTAGAGTTGAAAAAGGAAGAGGACTTCCCCAGTGCCATCACCCCAATTGAAGAGAAGACAACGAAGAAAGATGAAACAGAAATAGAGAAACAAAAAGATGTTGACACAGCGAAAGCAGATCAACATGAAGCAGACTTTATGCTGTCTTTGGATAAAACATTTGAAAAGGACATCAAAGAGGATGAAGGGATGAAGAAGCCAGAAAAAGACATTTCACCATCATTACAAGATGACAGAAAACAGGCACAAACTATCCCTGTTGCTGCTTCTGTAACAGAAGTTCAGTCACCCATGTTAGGGAGAGATTTCCCCATCTCTGTTGGACAACCTGAGGAAGGCGGTGATGTTGGACTCAAAGAAAAAGAACCTAAAGAACCTACGGCAGTTAAATTTCCAGAGAGGGATCATCGTTTGTTAGGTGATGATGATGTTGATGAGAACAAGAAAGATGATGATGATGACGATAAATCGGCAGTTAAACTCGTCAAGGCGGAACCAGAGAGCAAAAACGATGACGCCTCAGACATCACACAAGTCAAGGATGAGCAGAAACAGAAACCTGCCATCGAAGAAGATGTTTCTGCAATCAAGTCCATTGTGGATGAGAAAGAAGCAGTGAAAGATGATACCTCTGTTGTTAAACCTGTCAAAGAGGAGCACATTGCACAGGACATTGTCACCATTACAGATGAACACAAAGAGCCTGAAAAACACCATGTTCCTGAAGTTAAAACTATTAAAGAAGCAGAAATGGAAATCGCTGCTTCTCAGGCCAAACTAATCCAAGACGAGCAGGAACAGAAAGATGATGATTTTGACCTCAAAGCCAAAGGTGACCTAAGGGAGACAGAAGTTAAAAAGGATGATGTGATTTTGAAAGAGGAGGAGAAGAAAGAGACAGAAAAGGTGGATTCATTAGATATTAGCTCTATAAAACCTGAAGAGGAGGCGGACCAAGTCGCAGACATCAAACCTGTCGAAGACGAGAAGAAAGTGATAGAAAAGGTTGATACAATTGAAATTAGCTCAATAAAGCCTGAAGAAGAAAAGACTGAGAAGGTTCACATCACTGATTTCCAACCTGTTAAAGCAGAGAAAAAGAAAGAGACAGAAATGGCTGATACAGTTGATGTAAAGACTGAAGGCATAGAGATGGAAAAGATCCCTGCCACAGATATCAAACCAAGTAAAGAGAAAGGCATTGATGCATTTGACATAAGTTCTATAAAGGCTGAAGAGAAAGAGATTGAAATGGTCTGTGACACAGATATCAAGTCTGTTAAAGATGAGAAGGAGAAAGGGGCAAAGAAGGATGATCTGCCCATTATTGAGCCAACTACAGACAAGGAGAAGAAAACAGATACAGAAATATCCAAAATTAAAGCAGTTGACGATAAGAAAGAGGGGAAAGAAATTGATGAATTAGATGTTTCTCCTACCAAACCTGTTGCAGGTGAGCAGAAAGAAAAGGACAAAGAGATGGAGAGGTTAGATGTTTCTCCTACCAAACCTGTTGCAGGTGAGCAGAAAGAAAAGGACAAAGAGATGGAGAGGTTAGATGTTTCTCCTACCAAACCTGTTGCAGGTGAGCAGAAAGAAAAGGACAAAGAGATGGAGAAGTTAGATGTTTCTCCTACCAAACCTGTTGCAGGTGAGCAGAAAGAAAAGGACAAAGAGATGGAGAAGTTAGATGTTTCTCCTACCAAACCTGTTGCAGGTGAGCAGAAAGAAAAGGACAAAGAGATGGAGAGGTTAGATGTTTCTCCTACCAAACCTGTTGCAGGTGAGCAGAAAGAAAAGGACAAAGAGATGGAGAGGTTAGATGTTTCTCCTACCAAACCTGTTGCAGATGAGCAGAAAGAAACAGAAAAAGAAATTGGTGAGATCACTATTGCTGAATTCACCAAAGAAGAAGAAATTATTAGCGAATATGACACATCTGGTCTTGAAAAGGTGGTCATGGTCATGAAAGAAGAAAAGGGGCAAGAGATTTGTAAAGATGCTCTATCAACCATCACCAAAATGGAGGATATAACAGTGAGTACAGCTGCTAAAACAACTACAGAGCACGAGAAAGAGAAAGAGACAAGCAAGGACGATAGCTTGGAAACTAAACTTTCCAAAGAGAATGAAAAAGATATGGCAGCAAGCAAAGATGATGCTCAAGCCCTCAAACCTACAAAAGCAGAAGAAGAGACGGATTACAAAATTAAAGATGATACCACTGCTAGAAAACTTTCCAAAGAAGAGGAAAAAGATAAACTACCTAGTAAGGAAGGTGCTTCTCCTGTTAAGCCAACAGTTGGAGAGGAAATTGAGCAGGAGGAAGGTAAATATGATGCCGTCAGCTTAGAGCTTACTAAAATGGAGGACAAACATGTACTAGTAAGCAAAGATGATTATTTCTCTTCCACACCATCGAAGATAGAAGCAAAAGAAATACTCAATGATGTTTCCAAACCTGTCGTGGATGAAGAAAAATTCACAAGTAAAGATAAAGATGTCACACCTGCCAAGACGGAGGAAGAAAATGTAATAATTTCTACTGTCAAAACATTTAAGGATGAAATCAGCACAAAGGTTGACATTTCTATTACTAAACCAGCCATGCAAGATGAAAACAGGAAAGGTAGCATTGTGGATGTTTGTGCTGTCAAATCAGTAGGAGAAGAGGAGAAAGCAGCAGTTAAGGAGGAAACTGTCACTGTCAAACCATCTGAGGAAGGAGTGGTGACAACTCAAGATCACAGCGCTGATATCAAGTCCGTAAAGGAGGACAAAGATACAGTATCAATTAAAGAAGAAATGACTGACATCAAACTATCCAAGGAGGAGGAAAGCAAAGACACCACTGTTGTAATAAAACCTGTCACAGACAAGGAGACAGAGTTGAAAGAAATACCATCTGATTTAAAATTCATCAAAGAGGAGGAAAAGGAGACACCAAAAGAGAAAGGTCCCGACATGGAGTTTGTATCTCAAGAAAAGGAACTGGAAAAGGAGAAAGACAAGAGTGACACTTCAGATTCAGTGTCTATTATGGAGCAGAAGGAAAAGGACACTTCTGTCAAAATCACAAAGGACATCAAAGAGGCCGAAGAGCAGGTAAAAAAAGAGGAGGCTACAGAGCAGGAGAAGGCTGACATCTCTGACCACAAACCCGTTTCGGAGGAACTGCAATCTAAGGAACCTGGAAAAAGTGATGCAAAGAAAGAGAAAGACACAGATGCTGAGAAACCCAAGGATGTGAAAGAAGAGCTTTCTCAAGTTGAAACAATCGCGGGGCAAATAAAAGATGCTATCCAGCAAGACAGCCTTGAAGCTGATTTCATCAAAAAGGAGATGGAACCTGTGATATTTAGCGCCAAAGGTGAAGAAAAAGGGAAACATGATTTTGCAGTCGAGTCTGAAGCCAAGAAGGATGACAGAGAAGCAGTAGAGCCTCCTCTGGCTCAGTCCGTGGATGAGGAGAAGACTAAAAAAGATTACATCAGTGATAATGAGAAACACATGCATGAAGAAAGTCCTGCTCAGACTTTTGTTGCTGCTTCAGCTGATGCACAAAAAGATTCCTCTGTCACACAATCGAGCGAAGACTTGAGACCCAAAGTTGGCGTATCTGTTTCACCTTGTGACGCCCAGGAGGAGAAAAAAGGTCTAGATCAAGAAAAAAAGGTCATTATTAGTCCGGAAGAGAAGATGGAAAAAGAAAAAGATGACGCACATGTTGCTGAGCTGAGCAAAGAACAAAAAATGGAAAAAGAACAAGAAAAAGAATACAGCTATGAGACTGAAGATATCAAAGATGAGAAGACCAAACCAACAGAAGACAAAAAGGCAATTAAAGAAAAGGATGTTTCTGATATAAAGGCAGATGAGATGACACAGAAAGAAAAGTCAGACTCCTCTGACGCAGACCACACCAAAGAGGAGAAATGGGAGAGAGAGGAGTTACAAGAGAAAGACCAGGACAAAACTATGAAACAACCTGTACAGGCAATACCAGGAGAGGAGGGGACATCCAAGTCAGAGCTCAAGCCTCCATTTGTGGTTCAGTCCTCTGATGAAGACAGAGAAGATGAAGAGGAGGAGGACATCTGTATGGGAGGAGCAGGCTCCAGGCCACTGTCAGTGGAGCCAAGAAAATCTGACCATGACATCGCCTCTGCAGGCCTGCCTCTATCTGAAACTGCACAGACAAGCGTCCAAACTAAACCACCAACATCCGAAGCCACCGCAATGATCATTCCTACACTTACAATGCAGGAGCCCTCCATTGATGAGGACTTCAGAGAATCCGTCACAGAAGAATCCAGACTTTCACCTAAAACAGACAAAGGTATTACAAAAACAGAAGCCACATCTGCGCCTCTCATCAAGCCAGAGCCACCCATTGATGCTGTCACACCAAAAGAGGAGACAACTTCTATTCCAAAACAAGAACCAGCTTCGAAATCAGAGCCAACTGAGAAAAAACCCATGCTGTCAACGGTCTCAAGCACAGACAGTCAACCCATGAGCAGTACACTTTCAAGCACTGAGAGCCAGTCTAGTATGGAGGAAACACCAAAACAGGAAACACAAACACTCTCTCAGACAAGCCCGGGAGTTATTATCCCAGAAACGCCGAGGCCCGATGAGAAACCAGGGAAGGAAGCAGAGAGGGAGATGGAAGGAGAACGAGAAGTGGCTTCTCCAGGGTTTTCCCGGCCATGTCAGTATTTTATGTTGGACAAAGACTCTGAAGACGCTGGACACACTGATGCTGTGAAATCAGACATTTCAAAAATAGACAGTGAAATATTGACCACAGAGAAGGAGACAGTTGTCGGAAGCCCACAGGATGAAAAGCAAACTTTTGGTGCATCCAAGTATGATCCTTACGAAAAGCCTATCCCTAAAGATCGTGACTCAGACTCTAGAGAAGAGAGTGAGGTTTCTTTAGGTTTTGATCACACCTCAGATATCGGTATTGATGACAACAGAAGAACAAGCCAGTCTGAGGCTAGAGGAGCCATGTTCCTCCTTGATGATCAATACAAAGAAGAGCCTTTGTCCTTCAGCAGAGTTGACTACAGCCCAGTGTCCCTCACAGACAGTGAAAGGAGCAGCCATCACAGTCAAAGTGCCTCCCCGAAATTTGAAGACAGAGAAAAAGGCCAAGAGGAGGAGAGTGAGAGAGAAGAAAGACCAGAAACACCTTATGTTGCCAAGAGCCTTTCACCTGTAGACATGCAAGACAACAAAATGTCCCAAGCAGCTGAATCTTATTCTTTCACATCCAAAGAGGACAAACCGGAGAAATCGGAGAAAGAGGAAAAAAATGCAGCTCCTCAACCAAAGGCAACTGCAGAAAGTGATAAAATGTCCTCCAGTGCTGCCGTTCACTCTGCAGGCCCATCATTAAAACAACAAACACCCTCTCCCTCGTGGAGCCAAACAGAGCTTGGTGCCAAGGCTTCAGCTACCTCTGCAGCTTTTGGAGAATTCACAGGCGATAAAATGTCAGAAAAAGAGAGGGAAAAAGCCGCTGAGTCACTGAAAAAGAAAGAGTTCTCTGACCATGAAAGAGAGTGCTCATCATCTGGTCGTCACTCACCAGCAGAAAAAGACATTTTGCTTCAACAGGCGTCACCACTTGAGAGGGAAAAGCCAACCGATGACTCCAGGACAGTCCCCGCCACCACATTCTCACGTGACATAGACGATAATGTCCTGGCCTCTGATTACAGTACAATTAGCAGCTCTGCCACTTGCAAATCCATGTCAGAGTTTCCTGAGGGAAGAGAGAGCCTGATACATAAAAGGTTACTTGTAGAGGGGGAAGATTTCAATGTGGATGATGAAGATGAAGATGACGATGAGGATGAGGATGAAGAAGAGGAGGAGTTAAGTGATGTGGATATGGAGAAGGGCGCACGAGAGGAGTCTGAAAAGGAAACGTGCAGACGTAGTCCTGATGGCAGCGCTAGCTTGGCAGAGGTAGAGGACTCAAATAAGAAATCCCAGGTGCCTGAGGAAACAGTGTGTAAACCAACACCTGATGATGCCTCAGCCTCTAAAGCCACAGAAACAGAGAAGCAGGACACGAGCAATAAGACGACATCTTTTGACGGGAAATCAGTCATAGAGGAAGATAAAACTGATGAAACAGCTACATCCAAATCTCCTGAAACAAAGGGCACAGAATTGGGCCAAACAACTCCATCACCAAGCCCAAGTGCTCAGAAAGAAGACAAATTCTGCACTGCTACCGCAGATGTCCCAAAGCTTTCTGAGACTGAATCAGCCACAAAGAAAGGGTTGTCATCGCAAGAGGACAAAACCTCTGCTGAAGCACTAGAGTCAAAAAAGGAAGATGAAGACAAAAGGTATCCATCTCCAAGCTTTTTGACAAAGGAAACTTATCGACCGATGTCAGTGAGCAGCTTGGCAGGCAGCTCGTTACCACCAGATCCTTCAGAATCCAAGACTGCATCTAGTTCCTCACCGTCACTGACAGGCAGCTACGCTGATATCGGACAAATCAGACCTGAAGATTACTCTGAACATTTTTACAGTCAAGAGAGCGAAGCACATCAGAAGGAGGATAAGAAAGAAACACCCGCGCATTCAGATGCTTCCCTGCAAATCAAGAAAAGTGATGATAAATATTACAGCCAAAGAGATATCCAAGGGGAAAGTCTCGATGAGAGGCAGACCCAAGATATCAGAGTGACACATGAGGAAACTCCCTCAACAGCTTATACTTACTCCACCTTAACATACTCTTCGTCAACATCCTTCTCAACATCGTACAGTTACTCATCCTCACCCTCAACTTCTGCCCCTCTGAGCCAGCAGTTTGGAGACAAAGTTGAAACCTTCACAACATTATCAAGGTCTGAAACACCTCTAGTGAAGGAAGACTCATCCTTCACCAAAGCCTCTACAAGCTCCTGCTTTGGAGGATTTCAGAGAGACGAGTACATGGAGGTGACGAAGAAACCCGCAACTAAAGTGTCTGTACTGGGTCAGTCCAAAGAGACCACACCATCTCCAGTCCTGCCTACCACTGCTAAACAGACTGAGGATCAGCCTGGCTCTGCAAAGCCAGAAACAGACACAAAGTCAAGCACCGATACCATTTACATGCGAGAAACAGAGACATCCGCCACAGCACCATCTCTGCAGCACACTGAACCGGTAAAGGCCTCAGAGAGTTTATCCACATCAGAGCCTCACTTTGATGTCTCTCCTCTCCAAAGGGCTGACTCCTCTGACAGGGGGTCCCAAGGGTCAGCACAAGAAGAGGAGCCTGATACACTTGAAATGGAGGACAGCACCCTACCATGTCGTATTGAATGTCAAAAAATCAAAGTGACTGAGCAAAAAGAGACTTTTTCATCAATAACTGACTCATATGTGGTACAAACCCATGCTGCCGAAACAAAGATGATCACCATCACCTCCACTACTGCTGTGTCTAAACCAGACTCATTTCCTCCACCAGGCGACAGTGGAGCCAGCAAAACCATATGTGCCCTAACAGACGAGAAAAAGGAGAAGGCGTCAGAGGCGAAAGAACACACAAGTGGAACAATTGCACCTCTAAAGGAAGATGCAAAGGGGGCAGGCAAAGGAACGACGGAAACAAGTGAAAAGGTGGAGATTGCTAAAAAAGAGATTGAACTGCTTGAGGAAAAGAAAATCGCAGAAGAGAAGAAAGCCCATACTGATCCAATGGCGTGTGAAAAGGCAGAGGATGGCAAAGGAAGAGTGGCAGAACAACAGGAGAAGACGAGCCTGTTGGATGAGCCGCCGCAGAGGTTAGAAATCAGAAGGAAGAGCAGCATATCTGACTGGGAACTTCTACAGAGGCCTGATGACTGCCCGAGTGCCCCTCCTCCGGGTTATGGGGATGATGATGATGATGATGGCGGCGATGAAGAAGAGGAGGCAATGGAAGCGATGGAATGGATGACCAGTGTCCACAGTACCACTATCTCCTCTTCTAAGGATGCCTATCACACAGAAACATCTAGGAAAGGAGACGTAAAGACTGAACGTCCGTCTGACTTGGACACCGGAGCCACGTCCTCCTCTGCGTCCCCTCCTGGTTACTCCTCATGCGAATATAAACATCGCAAAGGAGAGCTTTCTCCATCATTCATCAACCCCAGTCCTCATCAGCTCTCCAGTGACGAGGGCGAAGAGGGTCACAGCGACCGCTGCCAGGACGGTGACGAGGACGACCGGGAGCAACACTCTGTGAAAAGGAGGTCTCACAAACAGAGGCACCACCACGCTCAAAGTTACCATGGAGAAGCTGGGCAGGGGCCCGGGGCCATGTCATGTGGTTTGGCTGTGACCTTAGCTGGAGAGGAGACACCTCCCACATCAGTGAGTGAATCGCTGCCGTCACAATCTGACTCTGATGTCCCCCCAGAAACAGAGGAGTGTCCGTCCATAACAGCGGAAGGAAATCTTGACTCGGACGAAGATGCTGAACATCTCCCTGTGGACAAATCTGCTTTTGGAGCTGGAGGAGGTCACCATCCGCCATCTCCTAGATCAGCACAGAGGACTCACGATCCCCTCCCCACTCCGATGAAAGACCCTCATCCTCATCCTCCCCACCCAGATGTGTGCATGGTGGATCCAGAGGCTCTTCTCAATGACCACAGCACCACAGAGAAACTCGTCAAGAAGGAACACAAGACCACGAAGGGCCTCAGAAAAGGCAAACCCAAGTCAGCCTCTCCTGCTCGTAAGGGAGAAGCCAGGAAGCGGTCCTCCACTCCAGTGAAGCAGACGAAGGACTCCACCTCACCGCGATCAGCCTCCCTCAGGAGGAAGGACACGGAGAGGAGCACCAGGCTCATCAAGATGTCTGAGACACAAGGCTCCAGGACTGAGGTCCTCACTCCAGGGAAAGGCCTGGTCAATGGTGTGAAGAGCAGTTCAGGTGGGTCACCTGCCACAGCTGCACAGCGCACAGACAAAGTGCAGCTGTTTGTGTGTTTTAACTCTCACAACGCAGTTAGAGAGCATTCAGGTGATATTTCTCATCTGTCATCATCAGCAGACCGGGAATAATAGGGGGGTCGAGTCAAATTGGAAGTGCCAATAAAATGTTGGATTTTTTTTTTTTCCAGTGTGACTGGAAGATATTCAGTTCCACAAATCAAACCCCTGCTTTTGGTCATCAAAAAGACTGCAGAGCAGATATAATCAAATTCACTCCAGCTTCGAAAACACGATTAAGATCTTAAAATGCCTCAGTCCACGAAAGTATTTATCCACTGATATTATTTAGGAAAGTTCTTCGTGTGTTAATCCAAATATATTTATTTGTTTGAATATGATTATTGCAGATTTTATTTTGGATCTTTTGGCTGCAACCAACATAAATCTAAACTTGATGATGACAGTTTGAGAAATAGAGTTTTTATTTATTAAAATACACGGCACATTTAACAGCATAAAATGGAATTGAAAGAAAAAGCATTAGCAGAAAGATGGATCTGAACTCATAAAACAGCAACATCGTGGTCATATTTTTTTTGGAATAGCTGACTTTAATAATTAAATCAGTGATTAATAAATCAGACATTGTCATTCTTCAGTCGAGGAGAAAATTGCTTCAGTTGTTTTAATACATTTTAACTATTACATTTATTATGCTTTAATTTCGTTTTATATTATGGTTCACTTTCAGGTAACAACTCACAGAAAACAAGTTCTGCTGTCCCTCCTGGACCACCCGTCTATGTTGACCTGGCCTATGTGCCCAACCACTGCAGTGCCAAGAACGTGGACCAAGAATTCTTCAAGAGAGTGCGGGCAGCATATTACGTGGTGAGCGGTAATGACCCGGGCAGTGGAGAGCCCAGCCGTGGAGTCCTGGATGCTCTGCTGGAGGGCAAAGCTCAGTGGGGCTCCAATTTACAGGTATTTATTCAGCGTCTGTGCCGTCTGTGCCTCCATTTCTCATATACTCCACATGCAGGAGTTTACAGGGAAATGTAGCAGGTGTGTTTATACACTTCATTTCATTCATAAAGAGACTTTCTTCAGTTTACAGCGCTGTAGCTGAGGACCTGTTAGACAGGTGCCAATATTTACTGCACATTTAGTTCTACCAGGTTGGACTCATCACGTTTTCTGTATGCTTTGTTTGCATTTTCCATGGCAGCTTCTCTCCTCCCCCTCGATCTGTCCTTCTTTCAACCCAACCAGTCGAGGCAGATGGCTGCCCTCCCTCAGCCTGGTTCTGCCTGAGGTTTCTGCCTCTTTATGTTGGGTCGCTTTAAGAACTCCACACAACTCATCTTCTACTGCTTATCTGTTTCTGGGTCAGATGGTGCTGAAGCCAATCCCAGCCAGCATTTTGGACCCCCGTTGTGCTGCCTTGTTATAATTTGGTGCGACATAAATATATTCGATTTGATTGGATTTGAAAGTGGAACCAAACAGGTGTCTCAAATATGCCAATGACTCCGCTGTAAAATCCAAAAGCTCAGCCAGACTGGCTGTTTCTGTCCTGCAGTAGCAGTTTCGTGTTTTTGTGTCGAAACAGGTATACTGACAAAGCTAAACTAAGCTAAGCTAATCAGCTGCTGGCTCCACAATGAAGTGTGCAGACATGACAGTGGTATCAGTGTTGTGTTACCCTCATCACATGTTCATTTTTCTTCCTCTCCCTTTGCTGTCTTTGTGTCCCCCATCAGGTGACTCTGATCCCGACACATGACACTGAGGTGACCCGGGAGTGGTACCAGCAGACCCATGAGAGACAGCAGGACCTGAACATCATGGTTCTGGCCTCCAGCAGCACCGTAGTCATGCAGGACGAGTCTTTCCCTGCCTGCAAGATCGAGTTCTGAGCTTCATGATCCCCCCTGTGCCAACACCCCCCCACCAAACCCCTCCACTCCCATCCCCACCATCTACTCATAAAGGAGATAGAGCACGAGAAATTAGCACTCTGCCGATCAAGACATCTCATTCTCTCAAAACATTCGCTGCAGCCATCGACACACTCGATTCAGTTAGGTGAAATAAGGTCAAACCTCCGGTCCATGCTGCATGTGACGACAGGGTGACCTTTATGCTTCCTCCTGTCCTGACACACTTCACTCTCTGGTGACATAAACTCTGCGGAGAGCTCTGTTTGTCTCAGACAAACAGGCAGATATTAAACTACTGATTAATGAAATGTAGCCCCGACATCCGTGGCTTAAAACACACTTAAATCAGATATTAAATATTCCCAATGGCAAATCTCTGATCCAAGACAAGTGCCAAAACATGAGTTCTGAAGAATTCCTAACAACCTACGATATCTCCATCGATCCAAACTGTCGCTCTATCATATGCAGCGTTTTAGAGGACTAGAGCTTTTTTCTGTTGGTGTTGTTTTACATTAGGAGCTTCTTTTGCCATCTGTGATTGATTCAATATTTACATGAATTGATGTAATATAAAAAAAAGCAAAAAAAGAAAAAGGAAACCAAACGTTCTTGTCATTTGTGGTGAAGTTTTAGGAGGTGCCTGAAGTTGCCACTCTTCAAAATTTTACTTCTCGGCTTTCACAGCTTAGCTGGTGCATGACGCTTGTGTTTTAGCTCGGACTCTTTCAGAGAGAACTGCATTGGATTAATCCTCAACTTCAGCCTTCAACTGTGGAGTGCAGCATAGTGCAGATACGTTACGACACTGTTTGGCGCCAGGGAAAGGGACGATGTCTCCACACTGGTCATCTCATATCTCTGCTGGACATCATGGTTCCTCTTTGAGTCTTTATCACAGTCTCTGTTGGTTGTATGTACTCCAGTATACATATAGGATTAATGTTTCTATATCAATACAGAGGTTATGTTGAATAGATGATATATTTTGTGATGATGCAGCAAATTGTGATCCTGAGGAGAATGCGGCATTTTGGATTTTGGATTTTAGAGGGTTTATTGATATTTCTGTCATTTCCTCCTGTTCGGCTACATTTTTACTGTCTTTATCAATATCACAAAGCGATGGAATAAACAAAACAAAACGAGTGACAAATGTAGCAAAGGAAGTTTGTCTGTTCTTCCCCTCACAGGGAACGGCACAGCAGTAGGAAGTGCAATATTTCTCTGACGTGTTGGGTCTCATCCTTAAGGAGAGACAGCATTATAGGAAGTGTGTTACAGGAGGCTTTTTTCATGTGCCTTGAGCTTGTGGTTTTGGAGAGAGTCAAATATTTTATGGACACTTTGAAGCAGAGCCAGAAACCAGGGTAAATCAAGTACACAACTTTGAAACAGAGGACCAATCAGTTCATACAATACACACAACCTGTATCAACACACAGAATGCTCAAGAAACAGGAGACACATACATGCACACAACTTTGGAGCTGTAAAATCCAATTAACCATCAACTCCACGATGGAAAACGATCTTACCAACATGAATGTCTTCGAGCAAAGTGTTGCACCAAACAGGAACGCACTTTTCTGAGGTGGGAGTCGGAGTCAGTGTAGCAGAATAGAAGCAAGTAGCTCATATTAACCCCAGAGTAGTATTTACACAATGAGCATGGATGTTATGATGGTGATGATGATTGTATTGGACGCAGTAATAAAGTAAGAATGTTTTAAAAGTAGTTTTATGTGTGTGAGTATACGATTCACACCAAACGGCTGTTTTTATAAAGGCACGCTTCCTCTCTGTTGGTCATGTGACGAGTGAGTTTTTCCTCCGAAAGGTCTCTGTGTCTGTTCACAAAGTCTTCATCTGCATCAGACTGAGTCACAACTCCGCCGCAGTTCTTGTTTTTTTTTCCTTTTCTTATCTTGTTTTAGTGTTTTTTTTTTCCGTCTGGTTTCATTTGGGGTTTATTTCTGTTGTTGTTGTTTCTCGTCTGAGGACAGATTTGAAGTGAGGGCATGAGCCAGGCTGGATGATGTAGAGCAGGCTTGGATTTCAAGGACTTTGAAGGAGCTATTGATGACAGACGTTGCCAACTAAAAGCAGAGAGGGTCCTCTGCTTGCACATTTTAACTGCACCCAGTTATTTACCTCAATCAGATTCAAAATAGGGGAAGAACCCGCTTTTAGAAAGCTGGAGCATTTTGTTGACTTCTGCTTAGCCTGGGACCAGTGCCATTTACTTCACATGCAAAACTCACGACACCTAGCACTATTTTATACCTCATCTTCCAAAGCCTCTGCTCTGCGCCCTGTCTGGCCTAGCCTCACTTTTAAATCCAAGAGAGATTATTTTCATGGTTGCCACAGATTTTTTTTTCTTCATATGCTCTGCTGTGCGTACGCTTTGATACACATCTCATTTCTTGAGATGTTTCAAAGGCAGTTTTTTTTTTTTTTTTTCATCCCACTGAGGGAAGTTTAAGTTTGATGCAGATTGTATAATAGCTGGGCTAAATAGCTGGGTACGCACAAATACACACGCACACACACACACACACACACACACGTACATCCAAATCTGGAGGGGGTTGATGAAGTGAAGGCCACAATGTGCACAACGCGGGCACAAGTGAACGTTTAAGATGACTCCCTGTTTCAGTTCACATCTAAGTGTTCATGAAACGACACGTCCAAGACTGGAACGTACAGATCAGATTTCGATGTGTCTTTGATTAAAGTTTTTAAGTTGGCAGATTCCAAATACCTGGCCTCATGGCGCTTGAGGCGTCAGCAGAAAGCTGTGAATCACTCAATACTGAACTCTTATGACTTTACAGAAGCTGAATGCACTATCCAGGAGATCTATTTTTCTGAATGTAGAGTTGGTACTACCATGTGAATGCTGCTGGATCAAAACAATAGACAAAAATGAATAAAAACAAAACAAAACAAAAAAGAACTTATTCATATCAGTTTAGACTGAAATAAATCTTAAGGGAGCAGGGAACGCTGACAGAAACTGTTTTGTGTTTTTGGCAAATTGTCATTTCAAATATAGTTCTGTTCAGGAGGAGAAAAGCTCGATTTTTGAAGCGAGATCCCGTAAGAAACATTAAATGTAACACAGAAATAGTAATAACTGCAGCCGCAACTTTTTCCTTTTCCTGAATATGACTTGAAAAACATGCAGACTCCAAAACCACGAATAAAAATGAGCAACAGCTATTCAAACACTGATGCTCTGTACGCAGGTGTACACGTCGCTCTGGAAAGAACAAATCCCAATGATACAAGAAAACTACCCTTCTTATGATACCTGCTCATTTTAGGTGATTTTAGTGACAGTCTGGTCAAAACTGCTAACTATAACTGAAAAACACACAAAATGCTGATGAGATACAGAATGAAAAAAAGCACATCTCTCAGTTCAAATCCATTGTTCCATTCCATTAAAATCAACCATCATTTGATCACGATATGGTGTCATCTGTCCATCTAATCTTTCTGCATGTGATTTATTTAGTTATAATCCTGAATGTACTTGTTTAATATGGAAATAATAATAAAAAATACACTGCTATTTTAAAGAGGTATATTTGAAAAAAGCTAATTGTCTTAACTGGTACTGAAAAGACCTACAGTAATATAATATTGGGCTGTGCTTTCATTGTTTGCCCTATTAACATGTTGTTAAGAAGACGCTGTATTGGTAGTTCTGTTTGATTCTCTCTCTTTTTTTGGCATTGTATTAATCTTAGTTATGTTTCTCTTCCTCAGCGCAATATTAAATATCTCTCTGTCTCTTTAACTCTAACTGGTTAAACTAGAACTCCTGCAGATTCATTGTAAAAGGGAAACAGCCTGGTGATCATCAATTAAAGTACATTTAAATCGAAATGATTTGTTCTCCTGTTTTTTTCTCTTTTAAAAGATCCCTTCACATTTGTCCGTGTGTGTGTTAGAGAGGAACTGATCAAACGAAAAAGCACAGCGTCTTAGAACGACCACAAAGGGCCACAAAATGTATCAACAAAATGCAAAACTACATGCAGTTGGTGTGTTTGTGTGTGTGTGTGTGTGTGTGACATAGACTAGATTGTACTCTAGGTTTACAGGTAGTTTGTGTGTTTGCCTAAGATGATTTAAGTCTGTAGTTTTTCATCCTGAGGGACATTTAATTGATAACCAGAAGAAGTCAGAGAATCCCTACAGTAAGCAGGACTCATCCTCTGGGGACCATGAACGGACAAATATCAATAATATTCCTTCGCTGTTTTCAGATTTTTCAGTCTGGACCAAAGGAAAGTTTTTCAATTTTTGAAATGACTTCTGTCTTTTGACAGAAGACATTTTATGGACCAAAAAGTCCATAAACTGTTAACAGAACATAAGTTGGTGATAAATAACCAATTACAACCTGAAACTGAAAAATTTAGTTAGTTGCACTAATCTAATAGAGAGATTTTTTACACAATGCAACTTTCTCTGCACTTTCATGTCACAGCCTTTAACTTTTTAGTTGCCATTTGATTTAGGCAACAACGACACTGTAATTTGTAGGCTGTAATATGAGCACAAACATTCAGACTCTCCTCAGCTGAGCCAGGCTGACCATCAGGTCCAGAGTTCCTTCTCCTACCAAAGCCTTTCTCCTCTTATTGGGTAAGCAGCCAGGCACAAGTTGGAAGAACGCATGATCCAAATGTCTTCTGTTTAACAATAATCGAAGCTGTGTTGTTTGGAATAAATGTATAATTCTGTATCATTCTCCAAATCTGCGTCTCAATGCAATCCTGTCTTGGAGCTACACCAGGCGAAGGCGCTTCCCGCACATGCATTGATAAATGGAAATGTAGGTGTCTGAATTACATAAAGTCACACTCGAATTTCAGATGGATTGAATACGCCAACAGCAGCGACAGCTTTCTCTTTGTGCTTATTTCACAAAACAACTGTCACTCCACTCGTTTAATTAGTTACTGCGACACATTATTTCAAGATGATAAACCTGAAGGACCCCGCCTGAAACGGCTAAAGCTTCAGTGAGCAAGTAGAGACATCATTTTAATGTTGAGCCACACTATCACATTTATGATCCCAAGAGGATGACCTCTATCAGCTGCACTTCTTTTTATAACTTTCAGTTGGATATAGATTGGATTGATTTAATACCTTCATAAACATTTCATAGTTGCAAGTCTTCTTCAATACAACATTATCATTTTTTTTAAATGAACCAACAACAACAAACCAGAAAGGAAGGTACATATTGGGGGGGGTCATGTTTTTGACCAGTGCTTTCAACACTATCCAGCGACCACCGCTCAGGGAGAAGCTGGAAGCTGGAGTGGGCTGTAACCTGGCTGCATGGACCACCAACTACCTCACCAACAGACCACTCCACACAGTGCCAGTGAACATCCAAGGTCTGGACGGGTGTTCACCTCAACAATAAACTGGACTGGTCACTAAACACTGACAGTGGTCTCCACCTACTGAGAAGACTGAGGTCCTTTGGAGCGTGCAGGCCTCTGCTAAGGACTTTCTATGACTCTGTGGGGGCCTCTGCCATCTTTTATGCAGTGGAAGTTCAGAGAGCAACAGGAAGAGGCTCAACAAGCTGGTCCGAAGAGCCGGACCTGTCCTGTCCTGGACTGGACCTGGACCTCCATTGAGGAGGATGTTGGCCAAACTGACACTTTCCTGACACTGTGGGAGAACTAAACAGCTGCTTCAGGAACAGACTGTACAACAGCTCTCTGCTGCTGCAATAACATCCGTGCTCTGGATGAATTACATTTACATCACTTTTTTATGGTACTATGTGAAAGTTTTTCTTATTGTCACTTCATCATCATCACTCACATTTTGTATTTTTCTCATTATTCTACTACTTATTTCTATTGTTGTATTTTTTTTCTACACCTGTGGTTGCTGCTGTAAGGACAAATTTCCCACACGTGAGATAAATAAAGTGCTATCTTACCTCTTATATTCCCACATGCAGAATAGGTAATGGTGCCTTACTTATGGGAACACTTTGAGTTTTCAGTAAATCTGTACATTATATATAAAGTAATTTAAGGAATGAAAATGAGATATAGGTTAAGTAGCTTTGATCTGTCAACAGGAATGAGGAAAGAAATTGCGCCTGAGCAGCGAGGATCAATTTCCACTCTGCACTTGTCAAATAAGTCAAAAGTTTTTCCTTTGATTTCCTCAGAACTCAGTCTTTATGATGACGGAGAGGCAGTGACACAGTTATCTTTACGTAAACAGCTTCCCTCTCCATGACGCCATTGACCCATTTGATTTCAAACATCAACCTTGATGGACACACACCTTTACTGCCTACGAATCTGATGAGCGGCTCCTAATTTCTCTTGATCTGCCCTTCATTGCTCTTCTGCAGCCTTGAATCTCCCTCTGTTCTGCGAGAAGAAATCTGGCCTGTGGTCCTGACACATCTCGGATGCTTTACTATTACATGCAGTTCGAGTCTCTGGTGGGGTGAGACTGCACAGATTGCTGTTTGGCTGCCACATCGCCAAGCAAAACAAACACCCCTCCCTCCCTGCAATGCGTTACCATGGTGACACATTTTGACTTTGGAGGAAGGGTGATGGGGGAGTTGGAGATCTGAGGGTGTGGGTGTGGAGGTGGCACTGAAGGTCCAACTGGGCACCTTCCTGCCTCCCTGGCAGGTCTGGATGGAGACTAGATGAGTGTAATTCTCTTATCAACATGCCTGATCGCCTCCCACTTCTCTCTTTGCATTTACATTTATATTCCGAGCAATTAAAGTGCGAGTCACTGAAGAGTAGGGAGGAAGTCGAGGTTTTGGGAAATTCACATGTTAAGGAAACGGCAAGAAATAAAATAGGGGCTAAGAGAAAGCCTGAGGGAATTTTTAGGGCAGATTGTAACAGATCTGTAAACCCCAGATGGGAGTTTATTTTTCCATTTCTTCACCTCTGTCTCCCACAGCACTATGGGCTGGAAACTTTGAAGAAATGAACAAGTATTTATGCCAAGGGCACTTTCAATGCATCATTTAATGCTGTTCTTTACATGCTGCTGATTCATACACAAAGCAGAGGCTTTCAGAAAAGCAACGAGGTGTCAAAACAGTCCAGGCATGAGTCATCAGAGTGTGTTTTTAAGATTAGTACCACTGGTCTGACACACTGCAACCTTCTTCCACAGGTTTGCATCAGACTCTTTAACATCTTCATTGTATAACGTTTAATTACTACAGAAGGTTATTTCATGAAGTAACTAATTTACTTTTTCAGCTCATCCAATTTCCCTCAGTCTTCTTTTGCTGCTACTAAAGGTGAGAGCATTCAATCTGTCTCATATGTATCAACGTTGTTGTTCAATCCAAATGGTGAGTACTTTTCTGAACTTTGCTATTGCTACATAATGAGCATCAGTGCGTTGGTCAGTCCACCCTGACTGCCCAGAATAAAACTGCCCTATAAACACACCAATGGCTGGAGTTCTGGGCCAGAGCAGGGAGTAGACCTCAGTATGTGCTGATGTTGCCAAAAACAACAGTGGCATTTTCCAGTTTAACACATCTGCTGTTAAAGGGTGGCACAATTGATCAAATACATTCAAATCCCATCATCTCTAAAGTCATCCCGATTCTCCATATTATAATTTTACTCTTTTGGTGTGTTTTTGGGTTAGTACTGTTGCCTCACAGTAGGAAGGTTGTGGGTTCGTTCCCGGCCTGGGGTCTCTGTGTGTAGAGTTTGCAGGTACTCCGGTTTCCTCCCACCGTCATAAGAAATCATGTTTGGGTTAACTGGAGACTGGGTGTGATGGACTGGTGACCCCGGAAACAGATAAGCAGTAGAAGATGAGTGAACGAATGCTGGTCTGTTTTCTAAACATCTGCGGCACATCTGTATGTTCTGGAAATTGAATCATAACTATAATATGCTAACTTTGAGGCTGTGAAGTGTAGCCAATGCTGAAGAGCCCTAAAACATGCGTTCTATTTAAAGAGCATTAGAAGGGCACACTGGTTGTGAAAAGAGATCAGATTGCATTGAAGTCTATGGGAAAATGGCTCTACTTCTAACTTATTAGCACAGCAAAGGATTTCCTACTAAGTTTATGTTCTAACTCCAGGTTTCGTCAACATAACACGATACTGATCTTTTAAATGATGGTCCCATTTAGCGGAAAACAGAACATAAAACATGGGATTGATTAGGATGTGGCAGCTGTGGGTGTGACAGATTGATCCTGTCTCTACTGCTCCTCCTCGGACTCTCTCATTTTCTTTCTAGTTTAAAGGATTTTCATGAGGCTTGTACCTGTATATAATTGAGGGCCGGGGTTCAGTCCAGCCCCACTTACAAAGTTTAAAGGGAAACAGCGTCACAGAGGAATCAGCTGAGCTTCGACATGACAGCACGACACCTAGCTGACTAACAGGAGAAGCAGGCTTCTGTCTTCAGCTGGAGATTGGTACTGACATTTCCCCTTTACACGAGACTCAAAACCCATAAATGGTATTTTTCTGTTTTTGGGAGTTTATTTCATAAAGGTCACGAAACTACCTGCAGCCAAACTATTAAACTGTAAATGAAGGTAGCTGCTGTGTATTGAAGCAAAAAGAAGGCTGTTTGGAGATGAAGTTGGTGTGTGTATGTGTGTGAGCTGAGACATAATGAATGGACGTCTTGTGTCGAATGCTGGAAATAAGGCCTGAGAAAAAGACTTGTCATCCAAACACAGTGAATGACATCAGCTTTTGGCTTCCGGTGAGTTGGCAAACTCGTCTGCCTCTGTCTCTTTTCACCCAGCGTCACTCAGGAGGAGTCAATTACATCTGGGGGTGCCACCATGGCAACGCATGGCACCAATAAGACGAGACGTGAGTCATCACTATTTTCAAAAGCAGTTCTGAGGGAGAGGAGGAAAAAGAAGGAGAGGGAGATGAGGGAAGTGGGAATGAAAGAAAACTTTGGGAAAGAGAGATGATGGGTGAGATTTTACAAAGAATGGGAGAAAAAGATAAATCAAATATGGTGAGAAGAGAGAAGCTAGAAAAGATTAGGGGAGCAAAAGCTGGACAAAAAAAAAACTGGAAGAGGAAAAACAGTATCAGAAAGGAGAGAGCTAAAAAGATAAGAAAGGAGAGGGTGAAAAATGAAAAGGTGAGAGGTAAAACAAAGGAGAGAAGTTAGGAAAGATGGAAACAGGGTGAGGTTAGAAGATAAGGAGATGTGGAGAGAGGAAGTGTGCACAAAAAAAGTAAAGGGAAGGAAAGAGTAGAGAATGGAAAGAAAAACATGAGGGTGGCTGAGCAGGAGAGATGAAGAAACAAGAGGAGGGGTAACCGAACAGGAGTGCAAAGGAGAAGGAAGGCAGGATGGAAAAAGGGAAGAGCCGAGACAAAGACAGATGAGAGAAAGAGGTGTGTTGGCAGAGCAGCGACAAAAAGCCCTATTTATGGTGCAATAACAGGCTTGTGTGTCTGGACTGTGGGGCAGTAATAACACACACACACACACTTAAACTCGTTTGATTTGTTGTCCTTATTTACACATTGAACAATATTTTCACAGTTTAATTAATTCTGTTTTATTACCCTTCTCTCCTTCCTCGCCTTTGCCACGTCACATCCCAACCACGAAAATTGACACAAATGTGACAGATTTTCTCTGTTAAACCTGGATTTTGTTTACCAGCAGCCAAACCCCTCACAGAAAAAACACACATCACTTGACTGCTATTAAATATCTCATTAAATAATCACATAAATACACAACTGAAACCAACTTCATTTTTGGTAAAAATGAATAAATCCTTTTCAAGCTGGAAAGTCTTTCTATCACGGCTAAAATAAATGTTTGTTCTACAGCAGTTTTGGGGTCAGTTCATTTTCAATTTATGGGGTTGAAATGATCAGGGAGCTCTATTCTTTATCTCTTTGGGACTTTGTTATTACAGACAACAGCATACGTAATCTTCACAATTCTTGCCGGTTATTTTTTGATGCAGGAGCTGGAACTCAAATTTTGGCCAAAGTAATAACATGATTTCCTTGGAGATTTGAAGCACCTGAACTGAAAGTGAACTGATCCCCAGTCAGATTTACCATCTTTAGTTTCATGATATGTGAACCTGAGAATCAAGATACAACCTGCCACGTGAATGATGATTCAACATTAAACACAAAGAAAAAAAGATAAAAAAAAAAAAAAATCTGTATTCAGGTAGTCCTCAGCATGTAAAAGTACAGTTATACTAATTACTTAATCAAATGGCTTTCCCTTTAATTCTAGAATAAAACTATACTGCTGATTTTCTTCATTTCTCAGACGTGATGAAAATACAGCAGAAGACCCGCAGTGTTACTCTGGCTTCTAATCTCTATTGCAAATTATTTAAAGGCACATTTACAGGTCAGTTGGTTCAATTTAACAACGGACGATCAACAAAAAGCCGATTACAGTTTGATCAAGATGGCTTGAATTGGACTTTGTATTATAGACAAAAAACCACAATGGAATTCTTTTATTTTGGTTTTTAGAAGTTTGCAGGTGAACAGCTAACATGATAATCCACATTTCTCCAAAGTCTTATGCTTAACCAGCTTGTCTGTGTTTTGAGGTTGCACCTGTCAAGGTCAAAATGGTCAAAATGAGAATGAGCAACCTTTTCTTTGCGCACCAGAGCTGTGAAGTGATGACATCATGGCCTTAACGTGACACCTCTACACTTATTTAGTTCCTTACCTGGAGGTGCATGAGCAGATTGACATCGCTCATTAAACATGAAGATACATTTAGCAGCCAGCTAGCTTAGCTTCGCTAAAGGACATAAAACAACCTGAAACAGCAAACATCAACCTGACTTCCTGCTGCTGAAATGCCACATCCTATTTTCTCTTTCAGACAAAATTGCAGAGAATAAATTAAAATTTGAGAAACCTCCATTAAGTTACCCAGCTCAGAATGAATTAACCACATAACCCAAAAAAGCCCACAGACTCTGAATCTAGAGTTATTCTATGAATGAAGTGAGATATACTGTGGTCATTTTCAGTTTGGACTGAGACAGAATTATTTCTTCTTCCTGTTTCCAGTCTTTCAGCTGAACGAGGCTGACTGCTTGCTGGCTGCAGCGCCATTTGTCGTGCATAGATATGCGAAGAGGAACACTTTCCCATGCACCTCTCAGAGACAAAGTGCATAAACACGTTTCCTCACACGGCAAGTTTGCGGTTCAAAAACAAAAACCCTGTTTCTCTCCCAGGCTGAGCTGATGCATCATTTTAATGCAACAGAAGAAATAAATAAGACATGGTCACAGTTGGTTCTTTGACTCACAGTGATGCATTACAGCGGTGAATCACAAGTCAGCTCAGAAATACAGCAGCTGGTGTTTCTGTTAAGTGGCTTCTAAAAGGAACTAAAGGCACTGCTGGTCTGAATGTTGGCTTGATGCACTGTTACAGAGTCAGAGCTGGTTTATAAACAGGTGGAAAGGTACCCAAGAGGCAGATGGATGTGATGACAGACTGATGAAGATCCAGTGTTTTCTCCTTCTCCTTCAGAGCAGGGAAGGTGTAGATGTGTGAGGCTGGCTGCTTTACTTACAGAGACACAGCAGCTTTTCTGCAGAATGAGCATCTCCATCCACTTGTTTTTTTTTTTTTTTCATGTGAGCAGAAGTATAGATGAATTCATGATTCAGTTCATGCTTTCAGATACCCAGGAATCCTTGTTTTTTCCGCACAGTTCGTCTACTCACTGAAGCTGAAGTTAGGGGCGGAGCTCTCCATGATTGGGGAGGAGGGGCCTGCACTGGATACAGCACTAGAGGGGATGCTGCCATCTGAACAACAGAAAAAAAAGCACAGTCAATTATCTGTAAGTCAGAAACTTGCTGATCCAGTGTGCACAGCAGCCTGTCCAAACATGTCTAACGACAAACCAATAGACTGGCACAAACGCTACCATTTTACTGGAAAACCTCTGCTGACCCATGATGGAACCCTTAATCTTCATTCTTTGCATTGTGGTACGTTTGTTGTGTTACTGAATGTGTCAGTAGGCTCAAACCGTGACAAACAAACATCCACACAGCTCCAAGCTCCAACCTCCAACCAGCATCCCTGCCTGTGCATTGTGTGATAAACAACACAAAATAGGCTCTCAAGCAGTTACGAGAAATCCGATCTGGTGCAGGTGGTGCTGGGACAGAGAATGACTGAGGTATGATGAGAGAGCTGAAAAGCCACCAAGACTGAAAAAAGGCGAAACATACGAGATAAGTAAAAGATCTTCGAGCAGATGCTTCATCAATCACATGACATGAAATAAATGACTCACATCAGGACCCGGGGGATGAAAGAACAAAGGAGAAGAAGAGAAAGGCAACAAGACTGAAAAGGGTGGACCAGGTTGTTAGAGAGGCTGTGATGTTCTTTTTGAGTCTCATTATACTCAACCTGCATCTCACAGCCTGCTCTGCCTCCCATTTACCTTCTGCTGTTATTTAGCTCATCTGACATGTTGGGAGCTCTTAAATGTAATTATGTTGAGTATCAATGAAAAGCCCACCTGCTGTTGATTTCAGATAATGACTTCACCCAAAGGAACTTAAAGTGGCTATTAGTAAGTTGTCTCTGACACAGATTGTTGTTTCTTGCTGGGAGTTGTTGGTCATGGTTGTTGCTTGATGACAGCTTCAGGCATTGCTCTGTTGTGCAGCACTATGCAATGCAAGGCAGATTGGTGGCTACAATGACTCACTATCTCAAAAGGGATGAAATTAGATGAGACGAGCTGGTTAGCAGGCAAGCTAACATTGGCTTAGCTTTGCACCTCTGGAGACAGCTCTTGGGCAGTAAAAGAATCAAGTCTGATGCTGAACTCACAACCTGGCCCATAACCTAGTGAGTAAACAGCTGCTAATGCTAATGTTAGCTATGTAGTAACAGCAAAACTTGCAAATAGCTCCTTTAAAAACAGGCTGTACAGCAAATGTTTGATCGCCTGTGAAATGATCGACTGTTTTGATAAACAGTTACTTAAGTAATGCCCAACAATTCAGTCTTCACCTCAGAATAACAAGTCTCATTATATCAATCTGTAATTCAATTAATTAATCACAAAATATACAGAATTAAATAAGTTTAGCTATTAAAACTGTATGTTTGGACAAAAGAAGCATTTTGAATTTGTTTGTGCGCTAAAAGAAGGGGAAAAAAAAAAAAAAAAAGCAGATTAGGCATCTGTGGCAAGTGTTATGATTAGAATACAAATGAACAAATTACAGCCAAAAATGTTCCTCTGTGAGGTCACGCTGTCCTTAACCTTTGACCTTTGGACACAAAGGCCATCTCATCTTCATTGTGAATGTGTTTGCCAAACTACAGGAAGTTCCTTTAAGGTGTTACGGAGCATTCACATTCACGAGCACAGGACAGAGGAACAGCCAACAGACACATTGTCCCTGCTGCGGCTGGTGGACTCGCAAACAACTGTGGTGAATTAGAGCAATTGCTTCACTTTCATATTTCTGGATTGTTGTATTTGTTCATGAACCCTGATTAGGAGCTGGGTTTGTAATAGATAATTGATTTTTCACCAAAGAATGTATGTCAGCTTACAGAAAATCCTGATGAATGAATGCCTGCCCAGTTCTGAGCCCTATTGAAGATGCCTTTCCGTTGATGTGACCTTTCTGTTATGACTCAGTCAATGTAACCTCCAGGTCATAGCAGATAAATGAACGCCTATCAGGTCACATCTGCTACCTTCAGCATGAGGATCATGCTGGATGTGCAGCACTCTGACTCTCAGTCCACACGGACCTTAATGACAATGAATGAAAATGTTATATGATTTTCTTTTGGCCTTTTACAATAATATTCAATTATACTGACGAGGACACACAACACAACAAAAGTGTAGTTAAAACATCCGTAGATGATTCTTGCACCTGTGCTAAGACTAAAACAAACACCTCTAGCCCCCAAAAATTCCTTCCTCAGAATCTGATTGGTCCAAATCAGAGAGAAGACATTTCTGGTCTTGATTTCTTAAAATCTGTCTTTTGCAGAGCAATATAAAAATGCTAGGAAGACTCACGCCACAGAGGCTGACTTGGAGGTCGGAGAGATGTCTCAGATCCAGAGGAGGACAGAGGCTGCTGAGGACTGTAAAGAGATGTCTGGCTCTGAGAGTCGAAGAGGCCGGAGAGCGCTGCAGCAAAGAAAGAAAAGACATCAATTTCCAAACCTGAAATAGCAAAGCAAGGGATATGATGACAGGAATATTTTAGGGGAATATTCTACAGTCAAAGAACTGACCAAGATTTTATAGAGGCAGCTGTCATCCAAATAATCTGTTAATGGGGACAGAAGTCTGCGGCCTGCACATATTCAGGATGTGGCATCATCCCTGATACAGTTGTGTAATTCATCATTTGTTCTGAGGATCAATTTCTGAAAGCAACTGATCACATGATTAGAGATAAAGTCATGTGACTCGCATAGTAAAGAGCTTCTCTTTACTACAATTTACTTTGGTCTCAAATAATGTTGGCCACCTTGTGTTTATGTCCAGGATCAGTCACTCCCCCTCTATGAATGTGAACACCAACAAACAAATTCAAATTCACTATCTTATGTCCAATAAGTCGCTGCTGAGAGTCACTCTCCAAGTACTGGGAGACTGAACTTTACTTTGCATCAGAAAAATGTATCAAAATTAAACCTTTTTCAAATATCGACAATATCATGAATTTGAGTAAATGTTACACTTGAAATACAGATTATTTAGAAAACACTTAAAAATTACAATATATGCAACTACTGGGGTTTTCTGTTGTTTCCTTCCTACAAGAAACCTGCAGAACCAAACAACAAAAACATCAGTGTGGACTCACCTTTCATGGTTTTGGCATGGGCCTCGCTGCTGCTCTCACACACCGTGTTGAGAAACTCATCGACCTGCTTCAGTGAGAGCGAGTTGTGCAGCGTCTCCAGTGGGTAGATGGAGGGTACCATGGAGAGGCCTTCAAACCCTGCAGCACAGACAGGACAGATGGATGCACTGCTGATTGGACAGAGAGGGTGGGGGAGCGGTGACATCACAGTTCTCTGTGCACGCTGGCCGTCATTTTTATTTGTTAGCTAGCCACACAAATTTTAAGCTACGCTAAGAGTTATATTCAGAAACATATTACTTTTGGCTTATTCAGAGTTGGTAAATTAGAGGAACTTAAATATATGTCATCACACATTTGAGTGATTTGAGTGAAGGCTGTTAACTCGTTAATTTTTTGGTTAGTCAGACCATAATAATAAATATTGTTTGTTCTGATTGCAGGACAAAGTGTCATGTACAGTTCGAGGATGTACACAATTTGACTTCAATTCAAACCACATGGATAAGTATTTATCTTCATCATAGTGGTGTCAGTATCGTTTTGGACAAACCTGATGTCAGGCTTATATGTAAAGACGGGACAGCGATTTAACTTCTTGCTGATTCATATATTGAATGTTTCGATACAAAAAACAAATAAACAACAAAAAAAAAAAAAACACCACTGTCGAGCTTTGTACGTACATATTGTTAACATGGTGACTTATTTATATTATAAAGACTGATGCTAAAAAAAGGGAGAAGACAACAAATCTTTTACAGGAATTTTGATTTTCCTGTAAGGATATGTTGGATATATGAAGTAGCATTAAAAAAGGCACTGCCAACAGTCAGGGGGCCAAAAGCTGGTGCATCGTTTTGCACTGCAGGAAAAAAAGCATGTGGGAGGAAAAAAATGGGTCCACGTAGCAACAATTTGGGCTGCTGAAGTATCTTAGAGAAAGAGAGTAAAGTGAACTCTTTACGGGGGGGGGGGGGGGGGGGTAAGATTTATTCTTTAAGGCTCAAATGAGATCATTATTTTTACTTTGTGATTTCTGGTTGGTTAATCAATCATTTCTTAATCAAAACTTCTCAATCAAAAGAAATTTCTATACAAATAGGTCATATATAGTTTCACTCAGAATATTCATTATTCTGATAAAACATTTTTTGATTTCATCAATGTGAATGTATAGCCACAAATATAGAATAAGAAACATTACAACTGTCCCTCAGCAAGCTGACATTTCACACAAACTTACAGCAAATACAGTCCAGTGGCATTCAGTGCAGCATGATGAAGAACACAAGGGTGTGAACATCATCCATCTTCCAAGAGAGCATCAGATCAGCCTCATGTCTCGATGATTAACATGTTAGGACTACTGATCTTTATATGACGACACAAGCTGAATGAACTGTAGACAGCATTTAATATACAGGAACTAGTCAAACCCTTAAAGGGCCAAGATATGAATCAAAGTAAATTCTTATCATAAGGTCGATCCTCTAGCCCTACATGGACATCAGTTGACTCCAGGTGAGACAGCAAACATCACAAACTGCTGTTTTACAGCTGACGTTGCTCTGACTAAGGTTCTTTCCGTTGACTACGTAACACTTACACTGCCATTTAAGTGTTTATTCTGCCTTTACTCAACTCTCACATTAAGCAGGAACTACACTGAAATATCACTGGATGGCATTTTTCGCCTCCCCCTCTTCCTCCCCTCATCTCTGCTGCAGCCTCTTAATATGGATATCAAATTCAGCTCACACACAAGATGCAGTGAGAGCAGAAAACACTGGTGCTACACTGTGCCATACATTCAGCCGCTTGCAAACACAAAGAAAGGAGGGCAGGAAAAAAAAGAAAGCAACAATATTTAGAAGAGCAACAGAAGTAAAAACTGTGACAAGCAACTTTTATCTGCTTGTTCCTATTGAAGAAGATCTGTAATTTACTGAAATTGTGCAGGTTGCATAATGTGTCAACTCGTGCTCCAGAAACACTTCATAAAATCAGAAGTTTACGACCAGGCTACCTCTTACTTAGCCAATTAAAATAAGGGATAACGCAAATCTTCAGCAGACACTCACATCTACCATCTGGCCAGGAAGCACATTTCACAAACACTGTGGAGACACAGTGGAGCCGGCCCCAGACCTTTGCTGCGCAAAGGCCAAATTGGTGCCATCACCACACCTGTCTGAAGCCAGAGCTCATTACTTAGTGCCAGCTTAAAGGCATTTTCAGAGCAGAAACCATTACACCAGATGGAACAAGCACACAATGCAGTTACACAAACCTGAAACTCTTCTCCCACAGAAGAGTTTCCTTTTCGGGGTACTTCCTGCATGCATGTAAAGCAATTAGTCCCGTTTATGCACATTCGAACATTTACTGTAGGAAGGAAATGTAAAAACTGATAACTGACTTCTTAAAAGCTTACTGACTCACAGTAAAACTTTCCAATTCAAACAAATGGCACAGAATTCTTATTCTGGACATGAACTTACTTAAAGCCACAGTGAACTAAGACCGTCTCACTTCTGTCACTTTTACTTGATAGTTGCCTATTGCTTTAATCTATTTTTATATATAAGTAACTTTTTTTTCTTTGTTACTTTAATTACCGTTAATACATTCTCTATTCATGGCCATTTTCAATTTGTGGGAAGAACAACCTCGAGAGCTGTGAATGGTGCCAATAAAATGTCTTATTATTAATATTAAAAACATCATAACTGTGAGGATCGCGTAAATAAAATCCTCATATTAACACAAAACAACATTAACATGATGACTTCAACATGGTTCGACTTTCGTTATTATTTTTTAAATTGGTTTATTGAGCCCTCCACTGCAGACTTGGTGTAACGATCAGTACCATCACAAAAAAATGTTTCCTAACTGTAGCTGTCAGGGTAAAAATGGGGATCAGATCTGTGTTTGGGTGTGGGATCGAGGTTTAACTGCTCATTCCATATGGACTACTTTTGTTTTAGCTGTGTCAACACCCTTCTGAGTGCAGATTCTGCTTCAACCAAAACATAACCACAAGAATAATTCACTGTGACTTTAGGCATAATGATAACCACTTCTTGCACTTCCTGTTTAAAAAGCCACTGTTAACTCCCTTGCTGCCATGCAGAACAGCCCAGGATGAGGTTGGACTGGACGTGAAATGGAGCAGGGCTGAAGATATTCACATCATCAGAAATAAATAAGAGGAAAAAGGATGAACGTACACCCACTCTAGAAAAACTACCAACTACAGCTACAGTTGATGCTAAGCCTGGCTGGCAATGGCAGCGCCCTGCTTGCTCCTGGTAGGTGAACAGAGCAAGAGGGAGTCGAAAGAGGAGGCACGGGAGCTGACCGTGGAGGGACTCTGGGAGCTCCTGACCAGACATCAGCCAGGTCCTGAAGAGGCGGAGGTGATAAGGGCAGTGATGCAGGTGGTGGGCCGTGGCCCCGTCCACAGCCAGAGGGGCAAACCCCAGCACGGCCAGCTCAGCGGGAAGCCCCTCTAGCAGCTGGACAACAGGGAATTCGTCTGAGGGCAGAGGAAGGACAGGAGAAGATGCAGAGTACAGTGGAGCAGGAGGAATCGTGCCACAGATGAGCACAGAGCTCAAAGAACAGGGTGGCACTAGGTGGGTGGATTGTGAATGTGAAGACAGAAATGATCGCAAAATGGGCAGAACAGGCTGTGTGACTTCATTGAATCAATACATGTTTAACTCTTACATTAAGAATGAAGCACACCAACCACGCCATTCACAAACGTACAAACATACACCTCCGCCTTCTCAACTCAGACTAAATACTGCAGCAGCCAATAACCTTTGTTTCAAATAAATGTATGAACCACTAAACTGAGGGTTCAATTAAAAACATGGCTCTTTGAGAACTGTCTATGAAGATTCTCATTCATCCAGGTCATTGTTCTCTGTCTCAAAATTGATTCGTAGGCAACTGGACTTGTATTTGTATTTGTCTAAGATGTTTTCTTTGAGAACTGTAACAGTGAAGGGAGACACACACCCACTACAAAGCTCTGTAAAGTCCGAGGGGACTTCAGAATTAGCTGGTAATCCTCTGCAGCTTCATAACTAAAAGTAACCCCTTCACATCATGCACTGTTCTCAATTGTCATATAAAACCAATTATAGCTGCTTTCAGGCACCCTGTGGCTTATTGCCATCTTGGAATCCTGTTGTACGTCACCTAAATGTAAAAAAAACCCAAAACTTTTAATTCTGTTAGTATTTAACACCTGCAGGCTGTTTTTCTTCTGTGGTCAATAAATTGATCTGCATGAAAATAAACAAATTCAAGAAGGCAGAATATGGCAAGACAGCACAACTTCTGATTATTGACTAATAGAAAAAAATCACGCACACTGCTCAAACACTGAGTAAAAACAAATGACAACGCTCACAGTTGCATACCACTTCCTGCGTGGGATTCAGCATTTCACTAAATAATCAAGTCAGAAGAAAAAAAAAGAATGTCCAAATATTTCATCAGCAGTAATTCGTGTTTCCTCGGGCCAGAGCTGAATGAAAAATGAAATGTGATTTCTCAAATGTGTGTGTGTGTGTGTGTGTGTGTGAGATTTGTTAGATATTTCACTCCAACTTATTGTTGGACAGCACAGACTGATGACTATGGATTGAAAATGTTTGAACTTAAATATATTTAAATGTTCTCAATGAAAGCCTGCAGAAGCATTTGTTATTGATGGTTAATGATTCTACTGACAATTCCCCACCCGCCTCAGACCACAACCATCGTTCCCCTTCCCAAGAAGAGCCCACTGCAGGTCAGAGGCACTCACTCCAATCATTATGATGTGTTTGGAGAGCGCGGTGCTGGCCCACATCCAGAGCAGCATATCAGACACCCTGTTCACCCACGACTGTGTCACCTCCCACAAGGACATCATCATAACCCAAAGCGGCCTACAGGAGGGAGGTGGCCAGTCTGGTGTCATAGTGGAGGGACAACAACCTCGCCCTCAACACGGACAAGACGAAGGAGGTGAAGGAGAGGAGACCTCATCAGCCACTATTGATCTGAGAGCTGGAGGTGGAGAGGGTACCTGGGCGTTCACATCACTGAGGACCTCACCTGGACACTGAACACCACACAGCTGGTCAAGGAGGCCCAACAGTGGAGGCTGAGGAAGTTTGTCACCTACAGTAAGATCCTCAGCACTACTGCCACGGACCGCAGACGCCTGCAGAGAGTAGTGAGGACTGCTGAAAGGATCACCAGGACTCCCCTGCCTTCTCTGCAGAGTCCACAGGAGAGCTGCCTCCATCCCCAGCTGAAATGTAGGACTTAGGAGTAGGAGTTAATAATTGCACCAACTACCTCGTGTAACAGTCAGGCAACTGTTACACTTCATTTGCTCATGCCATAATCTTGGATGTTTCATTTCCACACTGTCATTGTTATTGTGTTATATTTCTATTTTTGCTGCTTAAGATTGTCCTGTTTTTGTTCTATTTTCTTCCCTTCTATCCGCACATTCAAAGTGGACAGCAAAAAAGAATTTCATTGTACAGGGAAACACGTTTCTTTACTGTACATATGACAATAAACACATTGAATCTTGAATCTACAACTTCCCATGAACAAATAAGATTAAACATGATATTCCAATCTTTCCAATGGAATATAATCATCAAAAACCAAGAGAGAAAAAACATAATCGCTGCAGGTCCAATGTTCTGTCCAAACTATAGTCAACATTATATCAGATTTCTGAAAGATAGTCCTTTTTCACCCTTAACAAGCTTAAGAGCATCACACGATCACATGCTGTGCTGCAACACTGGATTGGCTGCTTCCTAGTTTAAAAGAGCCATTGTGTCTGCCAATAGTGACCTTATTCATGAATGATCCTCCCTCCGCCTGCAGTGGAGGTGCAATACTGCTTCACCGTTTCAGTTCAGAGCAAACTTCATCCAACTTCCCCGTCAAAAATTACGAAAGATCTTTTCAGAAAGAGCTAAGGGGTTACTCATTAAATACTCAACAGGTGATGTTTCCAAAGAAATAAGAAACAGATTGGCCATTCATGAGCAGTAGATGTAGACAAATGAGAGCTGGGGGATACAAAAGACGAACTTTTACTTAATCTGACATATTTTCTGTTAATCCATCAATTATTTGTTCCCTGAAATAATGCGCACACACACACACAAAAAACATCCTAAAGTATGCTAAAAGTTCAAGTGTCTTGCACACTTTGACCAACAGACCCAGGGGCAAATATTTAACTTACACTACAGTTACAGTTAAATACATTACAGTGAGTAATGTGGAAAGGCAGTGAAACACTCGACTTTACAGGCTGGTCTGATGTTTGATGTCAAAACGAAGAAATTAATGAAAAAACTATTTCATATGAACAAAATGTGCAGGAGAGGTAATGTTATGTTATAATGTTATGTGCAGATTATCGGAATGTGGAATACTGTACGGAAACAGTGGGATCAGAGAGGCAATTAAACAAATGCAGGCAGAGCAGGTGGTGTTAGAAGTGAAGGGCGAAAAACACAGGATACAACGAACACCGAGGACGTACGGAGAAACAGAAACTCTTGAGAAAAATTTGGAATCCTGGAGACGTTTAATGTAATTAACGGAGCCAAAATGTCAAACCCCCAAAAACAGAAAACACAGGAGATGTTTTCCCACAAAAGGTCATGCAAGATGAGGAAAACTGGAGTAGTGTCGAAATAAACATGAATAAATACAGACATACCATTAGTCGGATGCCTGGCAAATGACACAGAAAATCTCTTTACTGCCGGCATAGAGAACAGCTCTGAGGAGATAAGAAAGGTAACTGGTATTACTGGAACTGTTGGCACTGTATCTATCTGGTTGCCTATTTGCATGTTTTAACATGAAAGAGAAAAACAAGGTGAAACAGAGAGCTGGCCTGTCCCTTCATCAACGGGTGGATGAGGTAAATGTTGGATGCTGAGTCTTAATCTGAAGAAGAGAAACAGTCTCACAGTCCACTCTCCCTTGTTTAGCTGTCAGCCATCAACTCTTGTTGACTTTGAAGTGCTACTTCGACATTTTGGAACATAATTATTGGATTTTTTCGACAACTACAACTCGATAACAAGTTTGGCAACTGTCTTATCTCTGCAGCTCGTTATCTTAGCCCTTGTTTGTACATCATATGGCACTGATGAGATGGTGAAGTAGATCAAAGCAGCCAGGAAAGCATGATAATGAGATGAAAGATACTCAGGAGCTCCATTAAACTGAGTCAGGTGATGGCTCTCTGTGTTCTCAGCACTATAGGTAATCCCATTCATAAAAATCGTCATATGAACCAACAATAATCTAAGAATATTTATTATAGCTGTGTTATTTATTTGTGTGGCAAATAAATAATAGCTTGGTTTCCCATTCAAACTACAGATAGTTGTGTTGCAAAGGCCAATGTATATTTGTCTGAGAAAAATGATTGTGAGAGAACCATGTACCTAATTGATAGTATTTAAAAACCATACAAGAGAACAGAAAATGATGGACTGTAATTATTAAGGTATGAAATTATCTGACGGGGCTCAGGGAATTCAGACATCCGACTGAACTTTCTTTCATAATTCCAATAGCATAAAAATACAGTTGAATACTTGTCCTGAAGCAGCCTCCTCTTCCTTTAAATAAACAGCATGGCTATCAATCGAAGCCCAAACAGAGCAGAACAGAGAGGAAAGGATTGTTTTGCTCCTGAGTGAACAGCCTCGCTGTCAGAGTGACACCCGGTGGACAAATCGAACTCCTCATTTTTTTGTGTTTCAACGCCACAGTGGGAAGAAAAGTCCCTGCAGTTTCGACAACATGCAGATCCACACGTGTGTGTATACTGTGCCAGTAAAAACCTCTGCTGCTGACTGAGCCTGATGATGTCACGTTGATCCTTGGAAGCAACTAAATCAAAACTTGTGTAATCAAACAAATGTAGTGTAGCTCCAGAAGCTGTGAAAAATATTTGCTTATACTCACCAATGGCAAGATAAAACCAAGGGGGAAAGCGTGGGGAGGGAGAATGAGACTGAATATTATGAAGGTTAATTATTGGGTTTTGAAAATATGTATGTTCCAAACAACCAGCTGAGTTTCTTAATGTGAGGAGTAACATAAATTGTGATAAAAAAGAAAAGCCAGACCCATGACTTCCAGACACACACTATTTTACCTAATTATGAAATTAAATTCCCTGAAAGAATGCATGTGCTGTATGACAACATGCATAGAGAGAACATTCGTGCACATTCACAGCAAGCAGATGGTGGTATGATCAATACTGTAAGTGTTCATGCTGATCTGGAAAAAAAAAAAAAACACAAAGATCACTGATAATGTCTCACAGTCCAATGCAAGGTTGCATGCTCAGCATCTGCTGCACAGCCCGCCCCTCTGCTGTCACATCAGAGCCATGATTGTGAACACTGCAAGCTAAATCACTCAGATGCAGGTGATGTAATGGTTTGAAACTGTTGGTTCGCTTTGGGAGAGGGAGTGAAAGGAAAGGGAGCTTTGATTGAAAAATCCCTGACAATAAAGAATGTCTCAAAAATTAAAAGTCGTAGAAGTTCAAGGGGAAAATAGAAGAAAAAAAGTCCATATTTTCAAGCCTGGAAGAGACTTTTGAAAGCTCAAAAAGGTTGAGGAAAAAACATCAGCGTTGTGATGCAACGTACCAAACATTCCAACCTGGCACGGCAGACTCCCGGGGGACAGAGGCGGTTTTCGGTGGTGGTGGTGGTGGTGGGTACGGACGTAGTCTCGCAGGTTGGGGGCGCTACAGGACACCCCAAGGGCAGAGGCACTGAAGAGGCCAGAGCAGAGCGAGCCTGTGTGTGGGGTCAGGAGAAGGGTGGATGGGGTGGAGGGTGAATGTTAGTTCATCATGCCATTATTGTTATAACAAACTGTTGCTATGGGCAGTTTTTGGCATGAGTGTCTGTATATCGCAAAGGATGTACACCTGTGTGAAAACCTTGTAAGTAAAGTGAAGGTGACCTTCATCTTTTCACTTTCATTCATGAAAAAAGAAAAATTATAGAAACAGTCACTCGTTTGCTAGAAGTTATGACGTGAGCTACAAGGTTTTCAATACAGGATCTGCATCTTTAAAAGCTGTGAGCGTTCATGCGGTGCATGCATATGTATGCACCATGAGCATGTATGGTTTGTACGCAGAGAAGTAGAAGAATGATCAAAAGGCACAAACAGGCATCATGAATGGGGCTTTCTCTAGACCCCTGCTGTGCACAAACCTTCTCAACTTGTTGCCAAATAGTGAAGTTCTAGGAGTAAAAAATGAATCTGAGATCAAACAGAGCAGGGAATATCTTTGAAACGGCAAAGAAAAAAAGAAGAAAGGGCATAAACGTTGTGAAGGTATGAAAAGCATATCAATGATGCCGTTTCTGTCACCTGCTCCTCTCGTCTGTGGCCGGAGCCGTCAGCCTGGTCAGTGTTTGTAATGAACAGGGAGAAATCACTCTACGGCCTCACACTTACTGTGAGTGACAGCATCTACTTGGACTACTCCCAGAGACTCAAGATGAAGCTGCCTGATGTACTGTAGACACAGCAGCAACTGCTACTTCCAGATTTGAGATAATCCACTCTGAGTGACTTGATGATTAACACTTGTGCACTTTTGCCCTCCGCCTGATGTTTATATCATTTAGTTCAATTGTCACTTAAAGTTTTGATTTGACAACAAAAGAAATGTAATCACAAAAAAACTACAACTTATTTCAGGATAGTTGTTCTGATACCTAAAATGTATGAACAGAATTTTATTGGTAAAATAGAGTACGGGACTATTTAATCAAACAAGCGTAAAGACCTGAGGGCATTTTCAACAGTCAGAGCAGGATTTAAGAGCACAATATAAATTCTTGGATAATATCAAGTGATGACGTGAAGCCGTTTCCTGTAGCCTGGTGTAAGACAGAGGCTTTAAACTCCCAGGACAAAAAGTGGCCGCTCCCTGTTCTCACATTCACAGTTTTATAGTTTTGTCTTTGTGTCTTGATTTAGCCACCAACATGTCATGCATGTGTGACTGTCGCCATGTTAGTAGGTTGGTGGGAGGTTACATGCCCTTGGGAATTACACACATACAGCGACACAAAAGTCCTTCAAAAGGAGGTTATATCAATGAAGAACAGTATGGTAACAAATTCACTTAACTTTTACGTTTTACAAAGGGTCAATTGTCCATTGCCCAAAAAGTATATTTTTAGACAATTAAGAAAAGATTGAAATTATCAGAACAATATTTCCTTATTGTAAACCTGGCTTTACAGTTACCAACTACAACAACGACAACAAACAAAAAAGACTGTCGTTATTTACGTTATGCCTTTTTTTTTTTTTTTTTTTTTTCTCACCATTCGCTTACAATCAATGTATAACAACTGTAATATGTTCATGTTTATATTGACTAATAAGCCCAATAATTTTAGGGGGGCTTTATAACCTTAGCTAGCTCTTGTTTTCAGGTTTACACTCTTTATAATTGTATCAAAGTGGACACTGTCACGATCTGGCAACACTGCACTTGTTTTCCTTGGCCAAACACTGAGCTAAATTTAAACCGGATTTGTGAGTGTAACATGTTTACGCAGAGAAATGTTTGGGAGACTGCTGCTGATGTGCACAAAGGAAAAAAACAAAACCAATATTAAGTTCAATAAACTGATCTTGAGAAACAAACAAAAGAAAAAATTGTTAAATCTTTAGAGAAGCATTCCATACTCCTGTTGAGGTCAATTATTGTTTACATGCTGGATCAATTTCATATTATTTAGTGTATTTAATTATTCTGTAGTCTTGGTTGCATTCTGACATGACAGACTTGTTTCAACAGCAAAGGTCTAGTGAACTAAAACTACCTATTCTGACTAATCATAAGAAGCTGGGTTTGATTCCTGCGCTCAGAAATGCCTATAGTATGGCAGCACGGCGGCATAATGGTTAGCGCTGTTGCCCCGCAAAGAGAAGGTCGCGAGCCTTGCGTGGTTTCCTCCAGGTGCTTCCAGCTTCTTCCTGCCATCCAATGGTTGACTCGAAGTTGCCCGTGTGTGTGTGTGTGTGTGACCAATGTGAGCTGGGATTGGCTCCAGCAGCCCCACAACCCAGAAAAAGGATAAGCGGACGAATGAATGAGCCTACAGTATGTTCACTATGTTGTCACCTTATCACCTGGCCAGGGTTTCAGTGTCTCTCTGAACACTTTGTGACACCACCAGTGATCCTGCAGTTGTCTCTGAACACAACTCCCCACGCTGACCTCTTGCCTACATACTTGTGATTCTGATCCGTGTTGGCTGCTGATAAGCTAAGCTGTGGTGGAAGCTATGTGACCATCAGAGAGAAAGAGAGGGGGGGTGATGGAAAAAAGAGAAGAAAGAAAAAGAAGTGTAAGTAACAGGGATAAGCGCTTAGGTGGGAGGGGCAAGGGGAAAGTCACAGTCAGGGCTTCAGAGCACTGGTGATGACAGCAGGGGATAAAGTCACGGTATGAGCGATGTGAGCCTGTGAGAAGAAAGCCTCTCTCGCTCACACTGGTTCTCCTTCACACATGTGAAAATCACACACAGACACACACAGATATCCGGTGCCCACCTAGAACACTGGTCGGTTTGATCTCAGGAGACTGGCGTGAACATGAGGGGAAGAGTCGGTGGGATGTGCAGCCTTTGGAGGACAGGGTGGGGGAGGTCTCAGAGAGGACCTGAGTGGGGCCATGGAGACCAGGGGTTAAGACCGAGACAGGGACCTGATGTCTAACATTCATTTCAACTAAAGCACTAACAGGTTTACATAAAGGAAAAATCAAATACACAACCTCAGAACTGCAAAGACTACACTTAACATCGTAATGACATTAGCGCCAATACAATTGTTTTGTACCTCCATGGAGCCTGTCTTGCGGTTGCGAATCATAGGAGACCTTCGCTGGATGTTGATTGGCTCTGAAACAGGAAGAGCCTGGTCTGGCTGGTCCTGGGAGAGGTCCTCCAGACTGCCCTGATTTGGCTTTTTGTCTTGATTCTGATTTGATCAAAATTTCATAGAACAGACAGAGGACAGAAATCACCAGGATCATCTCATGATAAAACTATTTACCTTATTAAAAGCAACAACAAGTAATCAATAACTTTACAAAATAACTTCCCACTAAAAGCCAGAAAACGTATGAATGTGATAATGCAACACCATAAAACTGTAAGCATGCACCCAGGTCATTCCAATGCAGCACTCACAATGTCAAACTAGATTTTTTGCTCACAATGAACTCTTTCAAATACTACAATAAATATAAATTGAATTTATTTACATTCACACTTGCATAATATAATGCATGTCTGTGATTTTATGCATTTGTGTCTTCAAATATAAACCTCTATGTCTATGTTTGTACACAGATGTCTCTTGAAAAATTATTATTATCCTCTTATAACTTTCTGCACAAATAGTGGACAAATTATTTGTTTGGGCCCATAAAAAGGGAAAAAGTAAAACACATTCTCACACACACCTCAGAGGAGGCTGGCCGGAAGCCAAAGCCAAGAGGCACATTTTCCTCATCTTCACATCCTTTGACTCCCGGACTGAAGTGAAGCTCAACGTGGAAACGCTCCTCTGACGAGGGGTCCTGCTCACCACACATAAATCAGTAAATGAAACTGGCCAATGCAGCCTGAATAAAGCAGCTCTCTGCAGGCAGACCTTATTGTTGTCTTCATACAGCATGATGACAATCTGTGTCATGTAGTTGAGCTCGGTCACAGCACTCAAATAGTCCATTGCCTGTTTCCACTGCTGGTCCTTCTCCTCCTGATGTGCACATACAAGCATGCGTGCAAATTTGCATGCACACACACAACATTGATGCAAACACAAGAAAAAGATTATCCATATGATGGCAAGATGCAGCTGATGTGTGACACTGACTTTTGAAAATGACGCAGTAAATATATAGTCTGGTACACAGTTATACTGAACTGTTGCAGAACCCTCCTGTTAATGCAGCCCTGCGTTCTGCTCAACATACAACAAGTTGCTATAGATAGATAGATACTTTATTTATCCCAGACTGGGAAATTGCAGTTTTGATATGTGTTGAGGCACTGAGACTGCTAAAAATTAAAACTTAAACTAAACTAAAGTTAAAACTAAAATGATGTTATCAATCTGAAACTTCTTCCTAATTATACTCCCATCCACTACACCTCCACTGATGTGTTTATCATATCTACCAAGCTGACATTATACTCTCAAAAGTACATTAAATCATAATCAGTGGACACACCAAAAAAAAAAACCCAAAAAAAAAAAAAACCAGACAGCATACATTTGTGTAAAACTGTCAGAGGATAAAACTGGAGCATACATTCAGCAGGCCTCCATAGCGGAACATGCTAAGCAGGGAGTGAACATGGCTCTCACTGGTGAAGTACAGACGTGTGCGGACGTGCCGGCCGGGAGACATCACACCCCGAGAGTACCTAAACACCAGGGGACCTGAGTAAGCACGGCAGCACACAGACAGACACATGTTCACTTGCTTGTTTGTGCTCCGATGGCAGCTTTAACACTCACAGGGGGTGGAGCTTGTTGACTGCCTCGTCCTCATGGGTCCTCTGCAGGTCCAGCTGGATTTTCTTCATCAAAGGAACACAGTAGGCCTGAGCAATGTCCAGTTTCTCAGCTTTGCTGATTCCATACTCCTGATGTAGCGGATGTGGAGGAACAAAAAGCCAATGTCAGCACTTTCATTAACATCTGGTGAGGAGGAGATTGATCAGGTGGTGATGCAGGATATGCACTCAGTTATGTGAGTTTGGTTGAAATGCTTTTTTTTTTACTTTTATTTTCAGTGATATTGATGATTATGTGATTTTGTTGAAAAAACATATTCCTTAACATTGTCAAAATGTGCACAGTGTTTATATACACACGCAGGTGCACACACACCATAGAAAGGATACTGTGACATGTGCCAGTTGCATGATCCTTGGAAGACAATCTATCCTCTTCCTGAGCCATTACATTAAAGAACAACTGGTGTCAGTATGCAATCGATCAACCACAGCGCTGCTACACAAACAGTATCCAGTGTAGAGCTGAAGGACCTTTTTGATGTTTGTTGATCTACTGTATGTAGTTAGGCCTGGGCCCTATTGGTTCTGCATTCCATGATGCGCTACTTGTTCAGACATTTGTGTTGAACTGCGTTATGATTAGTGTAGGAATCTACACGTTAGAAAGCATGTTGAGGTCACGTAACCTTTGACCACAAAAATCTAAACAATGACTCTGCGAGCCAAATATGAAGAAATTCCCTCATGTTCACAAGAATAGGACTGTTTGACATGAAATCAAAGGAACTTCATTTCACTTGCGCATAACTGTTCCTTTTTACTGTTGGGTTCGTTTTCCTATGGAAGAAAATGTTTCATTTTGCAAGTTCTCAGTATTTCTCTAATTTGAATAATTTTGGTATTATAAATAATTAAAATGCATAATGCAAAAGTATATTCTAAATAATTCTTAACCAAAAGGTTTGTATGTGGTTTAAATATATTAGCTTGTACACAGGACAGTTGGGTTCTTCTTTGACCTGTGGTATAATGATGTCAGCCAGGGCACAGGACAGTCTGAACAGCTCCAGTGTGTCCTCCAGTCCCAACGAGGCGTTGTGCTGTGAGTCATATTTGATGCAGTCGTAGATGTCTGGGATCTTGCTGATGTCATAACGTCCATTCTTCATACGGAAGTCTCTCTCAAGTTTGGACCAACGCTGCAGCATCAGCTCCAGCGTTTCACTGTGGTAAAGCTGCAAGTCTAGAGTGAAGCACAGTTTATTGAATTTAGAGTAAACACAAGAAACTTGTGCTACAAAAAATGGACCAGACTCAGTGACTAACTCCCTAACAACAAACCTTCACCCTGCCTTATGTGCCCTGAAGATAATATCTAACTAGGCCAGTGAGCAGTGACAGCTGTCAAGTCTTTGGGGTCATCAGGTGGGAACCTCCTTTCACTGGTGTTTCATCTAGTTAGGCCCACGACACCTCCAGGAGGGTCAACAGTGATCACTGGAGTCCCAGAGTCACCCCCCTAATGCCAGACATCACTGCTCCTCACACAAAGACAACTATCTCACACAGCACTACTGTCAACTACTCTGACCTCTCACCAACTGCACCAGTGAAAGCAGGGTGGGGATACAGACCTGGTTCAGGTGTGGGGGGGACAGAAGAGGTGGAGATAAAAGTAGGGATGGGATACAGACCCTGGTTCAGGTGTGGGGGGGGACAGAAGAGGTGGAGATAAAAGTAGGGATGGGATACAGACCCTGGTTCAGGTGTGGGGGGGACAGAAGAGGTGGAGATAAAAGTAGGGATGGGATACAGACCTGGTTCAGGTGTGGGGGGGGGGACAGAAGAGGTGGAGATAAAAGTAGGGATGGGATACAGACCTGGTTCCGGTCTGGGGGGGGGGGACAGAAGAGGTGGAGATAAAAGTAGGGATGGGATACAGACCTGGTTCAGGTCTGGGGGGGGGGACAGAAGAGGTGGAGATAAAAGTAGGGATGGGATACAGACCCTGGTTCAGGTGTGGGGGGGACAGAAGAGGTGGAGATAAAAGTAGGGATGGGATACAGACCCTGGTTCAGGTGTGGGGGGGACAGAAGAGGTGGAGATAAAAGTAGGGGTGGGATACAGACCCTGGTTCAGGTATGGGGGGGGGGGACAGAAGAGGTGGAGATAAAAGTAGGGGTGGGATACAGAAACTGGTTCAGGTGTGGGGGGGACAGAAGAGGTGGAGATAAAAGTAGGGATGGGATACAGACCCTGGTTCAGGTGTGGGGGGGACAGAAGAGGTGGAGATAAAAGTAGGGATGGGATACAGACCCTGGTTCAGGTGTGGGGGGGGGACAGAAGAGGTGGAGATAAAAGTAGGGGTGGGATACAGACCCTGGTTCAGGTGGGGGCAGGAAAGTATAGAGGCTGCAGGAGGTGGAGGACAAGCTACACTAGCAGAGTCAGCAACCAAACTCACCTGAACAGTTCTATACTCAAACCAATCAGACCAATACAGGCCAGCTCACCTGGAATGACCGCCTGGTCATGGCTCATCCAACATTTCCTTCACTGTTTTCCTCACCCTCTGTCCCCTTCCTCCTAACTCCTTCAACAAAGCAACAACAGATCTGGCTACAAACCCTCTACATCCTACTTCCACTGGACAAATCTTAACCTTCCATCCTCGCTGCTCAGCATCCTTACCTAGATCTGCATACCTCAGCTTTTTCCTTTCATATGCTTCTTCAACTGAATCCTCCCACGGCACAGTCAGCTCTATGAAATATACTCTCTTTCTACTCCCAGACCACAAAATGATATCAGGCCATAGTTTTGTACAGGCTACTTCCTGGGGAGCAACAATCTTTCCTCCTAAATCTACCTGCATCTCCCAGTCACTGGCATCCTCTAAGCTGCCTTGCCTCCTTGTTATCTTATTAACTTTCCCTCCTTCTTGAACAAACTGAATTGCCACTCTCTTTGTCTTAGACCCTCCTAAATTTACCTGCCTCCGTATATCTTCAATGTCTGCAGCTAAGCTTTATAAGGTTATGTCGCCACGTATACTGTCCTTGTGAGAGACTAACCTTACAACCTGACCAGATGTGCTTTAGAGTTGCAGTACCTGAACCAAAGAACATAGTGGGTCTCGATTTATCCAGAGTTTTAGGTTCTGGGGAGTTGGCAAGACATCATATGTTGCCCCTATCAAAAATCTAAGACTACTTTCCTCCATACTCCACAGAGTCATTGTCACATTTAACACAGACTGAATGAATTTAAATTTCAACTACATAGATTTAGGTCTCAGGCAGATGAAAGGCAACAGAGGAAACTAAATGGGTCACAGCTTAACACTCAACAGCTCTTCTGCAACTGAACTTACAGACACTCAAGAAGCACTCTACCTGCAGACTTGGGGTCCTCTAGTCTCTTTCGGATCTGTGAGGTGAGACTCTGGATGAGGGTATATACTTTGTCACAGGTCTTGACTGGATTCTCTATGATTTTCATGGAGTTGACCAGAGATGGACTACCGGTTGGGGCCAACTGAAGCCCAATGGAAACAGATTAAGTCATGTTATTAAATAATTTCAAACTTTCATTTCAGGCTGTCAGGTTTGTCAAATACCTTTTCGTAGTCCTGCATGGTAAACTCCTGATCCTTCTGCATGATTTCATGTAGCCTGGCCTTCACCTTCTGTTGGCAGTCAGTCAGAGAGTCACTGTCGCTGTCCAGCAGACCATTCATGTTGGCACTCTTCACCATTTGGACCAGGATCGGTGTCAACTCTCCTTCTAATGCCAGCAGGCCCTGCAGAGGAAGTGGGGTACTTGAACAGAAAGCCAAAAACAGCTTGAAGTTCTGTTTAAGGTGTAGTCAAGCTGAATCAAGGGTTTTTGAAAAAAACAAAAAGACAAAAAAAAAAAAACCGAACAAACCAAAAAGTATGAGTTGTTTACGCTTTCAATTCTCTGTGTGGATTTACAGTACAGCATCTTAAAATGTCAACCACTGACAATTTGTGCATATTTAACGATTTTCCTAGATTTTATATTCTCATAAGTTAAGTTGAAAAGAATAACCTAGGATACATGTCTAATGTGCTTTTACTGAAGGTGCACATAAAGGAAATACTGGGATGGTTTAGGATGAAGGTTAAACCCAGTATTAAATAGAACCAGGGGCAAAGTTTGGACTATGGACAAGCTCTGACAATGTTAGTCTGGTTGCTCAAGCAGAAACACAAGCAATGTATCGGTCATAAAGCTGCAGTTTTCAACTGTCAAGGCTTCATCTATCATAAGTCCAGGTGTGAACATTCAGAAATTCAGTTTTTGGTTCAGGGCACAGACATTCAGAGCAGCAAGTGAGGAAGCATGGGCTCAACACTTCCACCATAACAAATCAAATAGATTACTGTTGGAATTTGCTGCTTGAAAATGTTAACGGAGTATATTCATTCATTCATCTTCTACTGCTTAAACATTTCCGGGTCGCGGGGGGTGCTGGAGCCGATCCCAGCTTATTTTGGACAAGGGCAGGGTACACCCTGAACAGGTCACCAGTCCATCGCAGGGCCAACACAGAGAAAGACAGAGAACAACAACCACTGACACTCACTCAGACCTACGGACAACTTAAATTTACCAATTAACTGTGGGAGAGTTTACTGCTTAAATGTGCTGCTCAAAAATGTTAACAGAGTTTAATTCCTGGAGGAAACCCACACAAGCACGGAGAACCGGCACAGGGAACAGGTACACTCTGCACAGAAAGGCCCAAGGCTGGCAACCGAACCTGCAACATTCTGGTTCTAGGGCAGCAGCACTAACCACTATGCTGCCCTACATATTGAGAAAATAAAACTAACGTACATTTTGGTGATTGTCTTTTTTTTCCCGACTTAACGACCAAGTTAATAAACAGTATCTGTAAAAATGGCAGTTCCACTAATACTTTCCTTATAGTGGATGGATTGGAAACAAATGAATCAGAAGCAACTTCAGATGCACGTTGTTCTCTGTGTGTGTGTCTGTGTCTATACACAGACGCACACACAGTGACAGAGACGCACTTACCTTGGCGAAAGCAGCAGCTGTCATCTGCACTCTGCCTTCGTCAGAGGCGTAGATTTTCAGGTCATGGCGGTAAGTGCTGTGCAGGCGCAGGAGGCCACAGCCTGGAAACCCTGCATAGTCACCTGGAGAGTGGTACAAAGTGGAGCGTTACAGTTATCCAGACTGGCTACATCACTGACATGCTGCACAATAACACTCACATTATTGGAATGACAGGGAGGTAGTTAAAAAGAAAAGAGAAACAAAAAAACAAAACAACAGTTTACTGATTATACCCAGAAGTGCCAAGGATTTCCATTCCATTAAAATACAGGCAATACAGCACTTGCGCAGAAGCAGCATCACTTTCAGTTCAAATGCATTGTCCTCAGACTTTAACTTTTTACTTGGTTGACTCACTTGAGTACAAACTTCAATTGTGTTTCTTGAACTATAAACAAAATGAAGTGAAAGTGAAGTGAACCGATGTTGAATAACCCCAAAAATTAAGGACGGCAGCTTCCCTGCAAATGAGAGCAGACACTTCAGATTACCGATTGCAGTAAACACAATAAATGTCTTTCCGCATGCTAAACATGCTTCGATTAATGTCGCTGTCTGAGGTGGATGCATACCAACGCTACAGATCAAATCACACTGATGCTTCAAGCATTTTTTTAGTCTACAGCCAATTAGCTGGATGTTATATTACTGACTGGGTTACAGTGCCTTATTACATTAATGAAGCTTGGGGACATGTTGAGAATTTATCTTTGGCTGCAAGTTTAATCCAGGATCAAATATAATTTGGACAAACAATCAAAAAAAAAAAAGAAGACAGAAAACAGTTAGATTAGTGTGAGATGATCTGCATTAGCTTACAACACCAAAACTACAGGAACTTTTGCTGCATGTGTATGTCTGAGGGTGACCAAAACAACAATAGCTGTGCTGGATCAAACTCGGGAGCACATCAACAACGACACAAACAATCCACAGCAATCTCAGTCTCGGACAAACAGGACTTGTGTCCAGGTGAAATGGGGAAAAAAGAAGAAAAGAAAATCATGATGAGATGGGGGGAATCAGAGCGCGTTAGTGGATGGAGCCACAAACTTTCAGAATGACAGAGAAACAGTGGAAGAGCGGTGATATGTTGGAAACCCTTCTCTTACCAAAGTCAATAGGGGACTCACAGCCAAGGGACCGGCGGTTACCGGCTAGTAGTTTACACAGAGCAACAGCAACAACAACAACAACAACAACAACAGGTAAGAAGAGAAGAGCAGAGTTAATAGACAAAACTTGTGGTGGAGAAAGAGGTATGAAAACAGTAGCTAAGATGAAAGAATTGTCTTCTTTTGTTTGAAAAAAGAAGCAGGAAAGAGACAGACTGCAGGTAACCAGTGATTCTACTTCCACTTCAGCTTTTTTTCCTGCACAGTTCATTCAGGAGCTGGCATGCATGCTCTATGGAATAAAGCATTAAGAGGGAAAGCCTGAAAAGTGCGATTGAGAGTTGAAGAAAGACCTTCATGCAATCGGCTGGCTTGTTCAGTTACTTGCTAGGTTTCACTTTGGTAAAGGTTGCTGACACTACAGAAAAACTTCACACTAAACTTTAAATTGAGGAAGAACACCAATATTTTGGTCGACATTAAACAACCGGATGTGGTCAACCAGCTATGTTAAGCCGTACTGTGGTCCACACCCAACTGTGATGTAGTAGTCTGTGATAATTGGTTGTATGATTGTCTGCTGGGAAGTTTCACAAACTGCAAGTGGCAACTGCTGGATGGCAGCGCAAGAGGAAGTTTTCATCCAAGATATAGTTATTCAAATATCATTGTCCAATGTTACAAAATTGAGTACATCATTTATTTCTAAGTTATCAATGGCCTAACACTGTGGACCACAGTGTTAGGAGATAAAATAGAAGCAAGCTCTTTCCTTGAGCTTTAAACTCACTCTTTAAATGTGCATGTTGCTCCACACCTTTGCTGCTCATCCATTTTAAAACTGTTATAGGTATTGATGTGTTACTGATCTCATCCATGTGTAGTAATACAGTTTTAACTCATTTACATATCACAGTTTTTGCTCTCTCTTACTGTTTTCTTCAGTTGATCATTTTATGCTCTTTTTGTCTTTGTATGTGATTGTGTGTTTTTTCATTTGTAAAGCTCTCTCAGTGTGGCTGGATATATGTATGTACACTGTATATACACACTGTATACTGTGTGTGTGTGTGTATAAAATTCAGATCCAATATTACAACCTTGGTCCCAGAAGACAAACTGAGGTCTTGAATGTGCATGTTATGTTTTTGTGTTTGTGTTGTTGACATCTTCACCGTTAATCTAATGAAGTCCCATTCAACACCTCCACCACCACCACACATTCTTCCATTTAATATGAGCTGAAAATACTATAACTTCATTCAATATCCACTTACTGCTGGGAAGGAGGAACTGCTGTGTTCAAGCTTAGCCTGACTGCTGTTCAGGCAATAAGATAAGACAGTTTGGCCAGCTCGGAAAGATACTTTTTTTTTTTTTAAACAAAGATGTAGTGAAATTCACTTCTTTCTGCCTTAGTCTGCCCCTTGTTTCTCCTTTTGGATTTCCAAAAGAGAGGTTCTTTGCACCCTCATATGTTCTGTTTATGTTTACATCTTCAGTCTTTGTGCTTTTTCTCATCAGACTTTAACTTGTGTTACACTTCCGCTTTGTTAAGACTTTACTGATGACATGTGTTGTTCTGTACAATCCCCACAAAATCCATCATGGACAAAAATTTCAAAATGGATGAATGTGTGTCTGACAGTTTGAATGAACCAGAACAAATTACTATCAAAGAAAATATTTCAACCTGAGATAAGTACGTTTCTGATGTGTCAGTTCAATTTATTCCTCTGAAGGAGTTAAAGTCATAGTTTGGGTTATTCATGTAAAGTTCGAATCTATGGTCAGTTTTTTTACCTGAGGTAGATTTAAATCAGGTCCTGGTTGGGAGAAATAGCAGGAACACCAGCACAGAGGCTGAGTGATGAGCTGCTGCGGATGGAACTTTTGTTAAACCACTTACAAATGTTCATGTTATGCTGTAATATATTAGTACGCAATGTCTTCCCTACCTAGTGGAAAGTGAAACTAATGCTGAGCCTTAGAGCTGCATTCTATCCAATGGCCATCAGGGGGCGACTCCACTGGTTGCAAAAAAAGAGGTCAGACTGCACTGAAGGCTATGTGAAAATGGCCCAACTTCCTACTTGATTTATTAGCTCATTAATGTTCTCATAATGACTTTATCATCTATTTTATCAACTATTTGCAGTGCATGTGCTGTCGAGCTGATGAAGTAGGCAAATAAATACTCCATAGAAATAACTGATATAAAACATTTCATGAAAACTGAAATGAACTTTGAGAAAAAGACTTTTGCAATGATGTGAAACTAGGTTCTTTCTAAATAAAGCCCATTCAGCAGACCTCTGCTGATGTGTTCATTCACCAAGTGGATTAACACTTCATCAGGAAGAACAGCCACTGTCACTATGTGGAAACCTAATCTGTCAGAGACAAAAAAAACAAAAAAAAAACAAAGCAGAGTGCACATCCAGCAGGCCTCATGGGGGAAATTTGGAGTGAGTGTGGTTCTCACTGGTGAGGTAGAGACGTGTGGACACACAACCTGAGGGGATCTGATTAGCCTTTTTCTGGCTTTATTTATTAGCCAGGAAACGTTTTCTTAAAGAGCTGAGTCAGTCTGTAGTTTCAGGTCTTCTTCAACATGATGTTAATTTTAAATAATTATCTCATTTTGAAGAAAATAGAAAATAGGCCCTGGATTAGGATGTGGCCACCATGTGATTGACAAACTGTACCACCCCAAATACTCCTCAGCACCATCTTCAAATGGAAAAAAGGCTGCTAAGCACAAAATATGGCAAAAACAATATGTATAATATAGCACACAGTGAACATGATTACAGGAAAATATATATCAGTTTAAGTGGCTTCTTTTGTTTTGGTTTTTTTTTGGTGTCTCTGTCTACAGCATCTAATCACTCACCTTCTGCTGTTGTTACTTTTCTAAGCTGGCATCTGACCAAAATCTACTTCAGGTTATAGATAACCTCATTCAACTGCACATCAAAAAACCTGAATTATCAGCAACTCTAAAACCACAAAGCTACAAATGCAAATAATGAATAAAAACAATTCTCAGTGACTGTGTGAAGTCCCAAAATCTGGCTTGATGGCTCTCAAACACTTGACCCTATCTTGAGCCTTGCGGATAGATAGATAGATTAGATAGATTAGATAGATAGATAGATAGATAGATAGATAGATAGATAGATAGATAGATAGATAGATAGATAGATAGATAGATAGATAGATAGATAGATAGATAGATAGATAGATAGATAGATAGATAGATAGATAGATAGATAGATAGAACTTTATTGATCCTCAAGGGGAAATCACCTAGTCAGGAGCTCATCAAAATAAAAATAAAAAATTGTTTGAAAAGCTACGCTGGGGTAACGTTTGGAAAGTGGAGAGCATAGAGAACGGGCTGTGCCATTATCACTTCTCCAATTTGAATGTGCTAAGATGATGTGGATGTCTCTGTTTTAGTCTGGAGGCATGTATGAGTTTGTGCATTTGCTTGCTTGAGGGCATGCAAGCATTTGTACACCCAAAGCTATCTCTATCTAAAAGCGTTTTTTAAACATGGAAAATCAGGAAATTTGATAAATTAATTTGAGAATGTTAGGAATGGTCCACAAGAGGGGAAACTATCAGTTCTGTCTCTTAAAACACATATCTGCATTGATTAGTGGTTTAGAGCAACAAGCATACAGGAAAGAAATTTTCACCACGGAAATTAGTTTTCATCAGAGCCATAAAACAAAGAAAGAAAGAAACAGAAAAACCATGTGAGTGCTTGAAATAGCTGGTGTGTGTGTCTGGGCATGGGTGGTTGGTACCTTGGCCTCCAGGGTACATGCAGCGGAAAGCCCTGCCCAACTCCTCAGCCTGAACCCGGCCTGCAGGTGTCAGCTCTCCACCCCACTTCAACACCAACAGCAGAGAAGGGCCGTCTTTCTTAGAGTCTGGAAAACAGCAGGAGCAACAGTTGTGTTACTCATGTCAGTAATCACTGCACAAAAATGCTGAGCTGAACTTTCAAATGGCTCCAAGCTTTCAGGTGGTAAGTGGTGTAAGCACAGATGCCGTTTGTTTACCAGCTAAATTTAAAGACCTCAAATGACTGAAGTACCTACATTTCACATCAATAAACTAAATATCTCCTCCTTTTTTGCTGAAATTGTGAGCTTGGGTGCCCCAGGAAGAAAAAGCTGAAAGCTGAGCGACTTTTAGACACCCGTTTCAGTGTGTTGGCTAATGACACATGCTCAGGTTTGCTCTTCAGTAATTTCCATCAACTGTGAATCCAGTAATATAAAATGCTTCTTTATTACCTGATTTAGCATATTCCATTTACTAAAATATTTGACTTTTTTATTATTTAAATTTTCATGTCAGCATCTTGTTAATCTTTAGCTGCATCAAAAGCCTGACCTTGTCTCTCTCAAACTGCTGAAATCCCCAACTAGTTTGTGAACTACTGTTTTGAAGTCTCTAGTTTTTATTTTGGTCATGAAACCTTTTGATGCCAGAAGAATCCATAATTATAGGAGAATGTGTGAGAAGGAGTGAGGTGTGGATCTCACCGGTTCTGTACTCTATCTTGATTGTTTGACTCTGGGACCACCATTTAAAAAAAAATATCATCATGTTGCATTGAAGACTTGAAACTAGAGACTGAGACCAAAAACTAATAGAGAAAAATGTTAACTGAGCTAGTGAAACAACAGCTCAGTACTATCTGACTTCTTGCTCCAGCAGAGTCGCCCCAATGCGCCGGCTTCACTGTTCAGACCCACAGTCTATGTCCACTTGCCCCACGTTCTATTTCTCTCAGTACAAACTGCTTTCACCAAAACATGAATTTTAAACAATCTTAATAACTGTTTCACTTGTTTACTGTGGTTCTTTGATCTAATCCTATTTGTGTTGTCTGCTTACCTGCGTTTTGTCTGTTTCAATCCAAAAACACAATGCTACCATAAACATAAACAGCGGTTTTGTGTATGTGTTTGTACCTTCTTCTTCACTGGAGGCTTTAGGTTGTCCATTACGAAGGTAGGTCAGCTGGACTTTCCTGTTTATACCTGAGAAATGACCGTACCTGTTTTGGGATAGACACACATACAAAGCAGACACAACACATTTTGGTGTGCACATAGACAGAAAAACAGAAATGAACACAGACTGTGTTCCAATAGTTCAAAACTGATACACCAATAAAAACAGACAACAGAAGAACATAACAACCTTTTTAAGTCTTTTAACCCGGTCTTTGCCCACATATGAAGAGCCTCCACTAGCCCACTTTGTCGTGCTGTAGTAAGAATTTGCACAACGTGCGGACCTCAAAGTGTTCTGTAATAAGACAGGCAGCTGAGCAGCTGATCAAAAAGCCACATGATAATAGACGCACAACTAGCATAAATAACTCTGGCAGAAAGCCAGAGTGTTTGAGCTGCGGCTTACTGCATTAGGATGCTGTTTTCTGTTGGTTTGGCTGATGCAAGAAGTTTATTACAGTGATGTTAACAAGCCTGAAATTTTATTTTGTCTGCTAGCCACTGAGTGGCAAGTGTGAGAATGACAAATTAATTAAAACCAGTCAAAGGTACCTTACAGTATAAATGTAGGCCTAATTTTTTCAGGTAATTCTCCTCTATTTTACTATGAAAGTATGATAAAGTTAAATGATCAAAGTGCTCAGTCCAGAGGGAAATGCTCACAGCCTGTATTCAGAAAGTTAGCCTTAAAATCAGCCATCAGGTCTGTAACTTCCTGATGGCAAAGCAGTCACCACCTTCAGCTTTGTCTCAAGCCCTGTCCACCTGGACCCATTATACCACCTTTTTGTCTGAATTCTGCTAGATTTTCATGTAGTCCCTCAAAAAAACAGCCTAGCAATCAGAAGAGTCTAAGAGCCTCTCCTCTTTGCTGAATGACCAATTGGTACTTAAAACCAAATGTGAGGCTGGATAGAGGAGATGTAAAACTACATTGATAGGTTTTTTGATTTTTAAAACCACAAACACATTTAAAGTAAATGTATAGTAGTATAGAGCCAAAGTCATTTCACTCCAGTCACTTTTTAAAGGAGAGAACTATGATTTTAATACAACTGGACACCAATTCAACATAAATGAAGGTGAAGTGTACTATTTTTTTCACTAAATAATCAATTTATTTACATTATTATTATTTCTCCAACGAATTTTGACTTTCAAAAAAGGCCCAATGGTCAATTTAAAGCAAATATAGGCCAATATGAACACTGTGCATCTCTGTTTTGATGGCAAATATCATTTTCTATTTTTCTATCAAATGCACTGGACTGACGAATATAAAAAGTCCTACTGCAAAAATCTAAATTGAAAACCTAAACCTCTCCCATTGATCTGCTTGTGCGCTGTTAAACTCAAGATGTTTCATTGACGTGGATAACTTTTATGATTTATTCTAGTTTTAGTTCTGTTGTACCCATTCAAGTCATGAAATGCCTCCCCTCCTCCTCCTGTGATTCCTGTGAAACCTTTTCATTCTGATGGGACACCCAGATTATTTAGTTATCTTTGTGGAGAAGAGCACCAGCAAATCACCACAATTAGTCTAAATGCTGATGAAGAAGGAAGAAGTTAGAAGCTGCAGAGTCGAGTTGATACGTTTTGAGGAGGGCATGCAGATGAAGTGGCACGGCACGCTCAGAAACACAGTGAAATCATCAAAGACATTTTACTGTGTATGTGTCTGGTGTTAACGGCTACAGATGAATCAATGTTAATGGAAATTAAACATTCAGTGTCCAAAACATTGGGAATACCTTATAAATATCACCTCAGATTTCTAATGTTGCACAAACTATGAATAAACCACCCTCTTCACTCAGTTCATATCCATATTTGTGCCATTTGGTATTTGCTGTATTAGGCATTCCTAATATTTTGAACATTCAGTCTAAGAGGACTAAAGAAAGGAGGGTGGTAAAACCTCATCCTCTAAAATGAGAAACAAGAGGATGCGTACTGAGTATCATTCAAGCTGGATTCCCTTTTGGAGAGAAGAAGAGAGCAGAGAGGGATAGAAGAGGGAAAGAAAAGATAAAGCAAAGTTAGAGTCACGGGAGAGAGGGAGCGTATCATAGTAAACGTGTCTGGATATGAGCGTGAGAAGGATGACTGAACCCTGGTGGAGTGTGGGAAGATGAAGCTATGGTGGCATTGTGAATCACAGATGAGGGTGGGTGGCTGATGGAACAGGAAGATAATGACTAATGATGTATGTGTGCATTTGTAACAGACTGCATAGCCAATGTCAAGGTGTCGCTCACATTTCTAGGACGGTCTTGAGTTGCTCCAGTTTAGATTTTTTCTCCTCAATCTCACAGTCATTGTGCTGACCCAGTTCATCAAGTAGCAGGCGGGCGATATCCAGCACTTCCTGGAGACATTAAGGCAGTTATCCTTAATTTGCTTTTTATCTTTAATTTCACTTTCCAGACTAAACACATGCCGAGACCACTGCAAATATCCTGACTGAAGACAACAGCTTCAATATTTTTTTAATAGGATGGATGATGACAGGACTCAGACGGTTAAATCTAAATATTTAAACAACAAGGAAATTATGGTTTGTGTTCTGTAATAATTATGGATATGTAAACATTACTGTACCCTGTCTAGGAACATGTTGCTACTCCCTAAGCTCCATGAATGAAACTGTAAAAGTTTTCACTCATAATCTGCCAAAAACCAGAGAGAGACAAGCAGGGGAGAGAGAGTGAGGAGAAAGAGACACAAAACTCACCTGCAGTTGTTTTGGCTTTTTTAACTTTAGCTTTCCTGACTTATAGCCTCCATACTTCTCAAACAACTCAAAGAATCTGTGACAAAGAAAGAGTTATTTCGCAAAACCAGGTGAGACTGGATGAGGGAAATGTTAAATGAAAATAAAAGCTCGTTAAAACTGAAGGACTGAGGTCATCTGCACTGTTTTAAATCCCTTATAATGTGGGGAAATGTCACTATCTTAGAACAGATCAAGTTCAAGCTGTGCCAAGTAAAATGGGTGATGCATTTAGTAAGTTTTAGCCAGTGGAGGAGACTCACAGAGGATGTCGAACCTCCATTTTCATCTTTTGCTTTGGCGTACGATCCCCATGGCGGATAATGGCAATAACACATCGCAGCTCCATCCTGTAGAAATTAGAGTTAGGGAGGATTGTAACATGATTAAAATGCAGCTGATTCTTATTAGTGTTTCACCGCTCACCTCAGAAACCCTGATAAACACACTGCTCACCATCAAGAGTGTAACCAACACCAGTGAGACAGATGAGATTTCAGTGTGCCCTGAGGTCAGTGGGTCAGTCATCACAAATTACTCTTTGTCAAAATGCAAAGGCTCACTCCTCCTTGTCCCAAATTTTTGTTCCAGAGGAAATTGTATAATTTCTGGGTAAATTTTAAAGGTTTGACTTTAGGGATAAAATAATGCCTAAATGAGAATTAACAGGATTGTTAACTTGAAATTAGTGACTCCAATTTGTTGGTAATGTTGATCTTACTAGTACTCTCATCTTTAATTCATTATTTTATTATTTCAAACACACTCATGTCCGGTCATTCACATTTTCAGGATTTTGAAGGTATTGAATAGCGCCATACAACTAGTGTGTACACAGCAGTCATTTGACCAATATGTTTCAGTACATACATGGTTCCTGAGGTTGTGGGGACTATGGGGATATCTTCAGCCTCCATGGGTATGGACCAGGGGATGTGCAACTGGGGGGCTAATTCCCTCATTACCATGTTCCTGGCAAAGACAGAAAGGTAGTAAATCTATCAAACACTGAAAATCATTAAGATATCAGGTTAAAAAGTAATCCTGTGTGGTCTTTGAAAGCTGAGCATTAGAACTAAGAGTTATGTTTGTGCTTGTGTAAATTACTGGAGAGAAATTTACAAGTGTGCAGTCATAAAGCTTCGGTTACTGTGCCTGGAAGATGAGGTGATAAATCAAAAACAAATTGAGATGCAAAGCTGACAGCAGGATCCACCGAGATGTCAGGAGCAGTGAATAAGTTACAACATAACAACTTTAAGGTGCATTTACTTTGAAGCAGCAACAAGATTCGAATTACCAGCTGGCGGTTATGACAATAGAACAGGATATAAAATGTTACTTTATCCACTAAAGGGAGCTATCACATTTAAAAGGTCAAAAAAAAAAAAAAAAAAACTGGCATGATCTTTAACTTTCAACTCTGCACATATTATCCTCGAATCCTTCCTCAGATATTATATTCACAACAGTGGGACTCTCAAAGGAAGGCAGCTAAAGCAGGTGCTTTAACTGCCTTCCTTAACTGTCCATAACTGTCATTTATTACATTATTGTGTCATTTTTGCATTCAGCAGAGTGTCAGCTCTATTCAGACATCGTTTTCTCCCCTCCTCTCTGTACTCAGACATACAGTATTTTATTACGGCTGAGTTCACAATGAAGCTGCCTTCATTTACAGTTTTTTGTTGTTCTGCCCTCAGACAACATTACGAGTTTGAAACAGTGACTAAAATGTTGCCCATCAGGACGACAGGCAGCCAGCAGACATTTCCAAGCCATTTGCAGGTTGATACATGAAGTGATTGAAGTGTTCACGCAAAAGAAAAGTTACGTCAGTGCATTAGCTGGAGTTACCTACCCCAGGACTTTGGCACAGTCGTCATAGTATTTCATGGAGTTCTTGACGAAGCTGAAACCGTTAACGTCGCAGACAAAGGAATGGCCATTGGCTCGAAGCAGGTCAAAGCCGCACACCGTTTGCTAAAAATCACAGGCAAACTGGATTTAGGTGCTTTTAGAGGATTAGCAGATACTGCACATGTTTAGTTAGAACCAGGGAAAACACAACGCTGTCTGTTTTTAATCAGCCAGAGGTAACAGCATTACAGAAAACACAGATGCATGATCTGGAGGGATGAACTCTAGAGCGCACAGCTATAATTAGCGTTTTGGATGAAGTGAACACTTTGACATGAACAGATGATTTTGCAATACAAAAATCTCACCATGAATAAGGTTTGTATATTTTATTCTTTATTTCCTAAAGAGGTTGAGATCATACGTACACAGAGGTAACATCGTGTGCGTAATTAACTTTCGATAATTGCTTTTATAGCAGCTGAGTAAAATGGCAGAGTTGTGATAATTCTAAGTGGATGACTGTTATTCAGTCACAGGCGTTTATTTTAGATAGAACTATTTGTTTATCTGGAACACTTTCCAATTGAGCTCATACTGTCCGTCTCTTCAAAGCTATCCCATACACCAATCTTAATGTTCAGAGATTTAGCTGGTATATTTAAGTAATGACATGCTTTGTTTAGTTTGCAAGTAAAATAAGTAAATATCAACAGTTTGTCAACCCAGAGTCACCACAACTGTGTGTTTCTGTAACTGGCGTAAAGGCGTCTTTCTATTTCTCCAGATGATGCATGTTTGTGTTTACAGCACATAAAAAATTACCTTGTGGAGTGCTTCCAATACTTCCAATGGCACGCAATGTTACGAATATCAGTAGAATCACACGCTTATGAATGAAAACTGTGTTTGCTACATGATGACTGAAGTTTACCTTGAAGGCCAGGCAGACCTTGCGGGCCACCAATTTCTCCATGGCAGTAAGCATGACGGGGTAGCGGATCTCCTTCCCCTCACTGTCTCGCTCAACCTTTCCATCCAGAGCAGGCGACTTTCTGGCTTCAGCATGAGCATAGTCTGGACCCACAGTGTAAACCTGAGATAACATAAGAAATGTGTCTGTGCGACTCAGTCTTATTAAACACTTCCATCCACAGTCAAGTGAGTAATACCTTCACATCAGTGCCATCTGTGGGCATGAACTCCTCATAGATGTATGATCCAGTCTTCCGTACGCTGCTTTCTGGAGAGTATACGCTACTACGACTTCCAATCTACAGCCATGACAGAAAGAAAATGAAAAAGGTCATTTGAATTTCACCTCATTAACCAACCTTCAGGGCAGCAGCATAGTGGTTATTCCTGTCATGGGTTCTTTTCCTGGGCCTGGGGCCTTTCTATGTGGAGTTGCATGTTCTCAAGTGTGTCAAGGGTGTACGCAACTCTTGCCCCGAGCATTGGCTGGGATTAGCTCCAGCTCCAAGAGATTTCTTTTTGTCATTGAAAAGCAGTAAAACATAAGAAAGTGGCATTAAATCAGCATTCCATTCACTGGTGTTTGGGACAGTTCAGGAGTCAGTGTGAGCTCAGCGATGATCAGCCAATGACTGAACATTTTGTTACTGACCTTTCTAAACAGTCTCTGGCTGCCTCCTCCAGCAGACGTTGGATAATAGATGTAGACATTGTGGTCCTCAGCACACACAGGTTTCTCCACAAAGGGTTTAGGGAACCCCTCCCCATTCACCTCGACATGGTCCTCCCCTTCCACAAGGTTACACTCTGAATATGGACAAAAACTTAGTAAGCAATCCTTTAGATAGTCAAGACAAGAAAATGCACAGATACGTTACATTGTATCAAAATGTGAAATCACAACTTCTGATTTCCCAGCTGATGTCTAATGCTTTTCCTTTAATTTAATATAAGCTACACCAGTAAGCAACAGTGAAGATTTAAAATAAGGCTAATGCATCCACTGTGCTTCCTGTGTTGGCTGTGTGCTGTCACCTTCACCTTTTTTCAGAAGCTGCTCCCTTCCCCCACAGCTCTGAGGTGGTTCACCCTCACCTGCTGCTGCTTTGCAACTCAGCCAGGTTTAAGACTGCTGCAGACAGCAGCCTTTGCGCCAGAGTATTGTACCCTACTCAGCGTGCTCACTCCTCGTCTCTTGCCAGCCTGTAAAGCCAGCACTCTACTCCCAGAAGTCTTGTCCCTTGTTGGACTTTTCCCTCAATACCCAGTGCACTCTCCTGGATTTCCACTCTGCCCTCGGACCTTGGATGTCCCCCTCCCATCTGTTCTTTTCTTCAATAAACCGGTATCATCTTCCTCAGCCTTCATCTTCACCTTCAACCCAACCCTTCACCTTCATCTTCCTTCATCTTCCTTCACCTTCCTCTTTGGGTTCCTACATGCAAAGCCATCACACATCTAATAAGACTCACTAACTACTTTCCAAAAGGCAGCTGGCCAAAGTAAGCAACATAAAAATAGAGATAAAAAAAAAAGTCATTTAAATTTATCTTAGCTTACTCAATGAAAGACTTGCATTAAAGCACTTACAATGAAAACTGGAAATAATTATGTTCCTTTGGTTATATATTCTGATATCACTCATGTTCACATAAGATCTTATTTAACATAAGCAAAGCCTTCAGCAGACCTTCAGGATTGTCAGGATCTCGGTTTAACACAGCATAACGAGGTAGGTCAATGCCCTCTTCTTGTAGGATCCGGTACACCTCCCTCCTGAATCAAAGGAATCAAACAACTGTTATAAAACCTCCAAGTAGGATAATAATAATACAATAGAATGAGTGTGACTGTTGAGCTTGTGAGCCCTGTATTGCTACTTTTAAGTAGTAAAGCTAGAATAAGGTCTATAAAGGCATGTGAAACTTCATGTCTAACAGCCATCAAATGACTGCATTTTTGACCGGAAGTACTGAAGTGCAAACCAGTTTGTTTGAAAAGGGAAAATAAAACAATAACAAACCCCTCAAAAGAAAACAGTTTGTGCAATTTGGCAGTTATTAGTATCTGCCATGCATAGAAATTGTTTAGCTGGTAACTGTGGTTATTAAGAGGGAAAATAGCACTGTATCATCAGCACAGAATGGTGACCGACTCAGGGGTTCCTAATTATAGAAAAAAGAAGAGTAAGGGGCTGAGAATAGATCCCTGAGGAGCTCCAAGTTTTAGCTGCACCAATGTCAGCTTACAATTTCTAATTTCCTCGGATTGAACTGAAAAGGTAAATAAATAAATAAAAACCTGAAATTTCCATACCATTTATTTTTTTAATTCCAGTTGTAATAGTCTGATCAACTCAGTCAAAATATACAGAATTTGTTTCTGTGCTATCACAAAACTTTACTGAAATGTTCTACAATTTAAGAACATTTGGACATGACTATGTGGAGTTAAACTTATTATATACATGCTTGTTGAGAAAAAAAACTATGAAACTTAACTACGAGCTATTAGTGAGTTAGTTCTAATGAAGATCGTATTGCTTTATATGTCTTATATTTTTAGGCTGTTTATTTGTTTTACTAATTAACATACCTATCCTGAATGAAATACTGCATGTTGAGATCATTGATTAACAGAGGATTCCTGAGCTTGGTGTACTCTACAGCTTTGTCCAGGGGAAAACCTGAAAAAGAATCACAAGGACAAAAAAGTGCATCAGCCCGAACAGCATGTTCAACAATCAGGACTCAACAGCATTTACCATTACCATACCATTACCAGCATTTACAATGAACTGCAGTTAAGAAGGATTTAAATACTTGTTTTGATATTTAGTTGGCTATAATGGTGGTTCACTTCAGTGCACTAGTTTCTAGAGTGGTAGAGGTGGTTAAAACAGTAACTTGCTAATTGCTTATAGAGATTATAGTACTAGTATCACCTCATATCTTTATGTCTCAGCCATTTGGCCAAGTGTGTGAAATATTGTCATATATCTCCCCTTCCAGAGTCACAGAAAGAACAAGAGAGGAACTGATCAAGTCTCTTGGACGAGACACAAATATCTTCAAGAAACTAAAAGAAGTTGGTTGAGTCAACATCTTCTGAGAACTTTGCCCTGGATGGCAAAAAACCTACACAAACATACTTATATTATATGGGCATATTGACAAGGTCAGAAAACCTTCATTTTCAGGCTTTACCTTTGGAGTGGAAGGAGATGAGGCAATCACAGAGTGGCCATTTCTCCACCGGTTCCTCCAGGATAACCTCCTCTGGAAAGATGACCACGTCAATGTAGTCAAACTTACAAAGGCGCTCGAGGATCTGAGTCATAGGCTTGGACTTCGACTTCTTCATCATGGCACAAATGCCAACCACAATCTGTCGCTCTGATGGCTGGTGGAGGGGACAGGTGAAATGAAGAAATTATGGATAAAGAAGAACATGCTGTGTCCCCAGATAAATGGGAGACTTCACATATCAGGACTCCCAAGTAAGTAATGGATCATTTCAAATTCACTTTATTGCCACAAGTATTCACTCACCTGCTTTGACTCTCATATGAACTTAAGTAACATCCCACTCTTCATCCACAGGGTTTAATATGACGTCGGTCCACCCTTTGCAGCTATAACAGCTTCAGCTCTTCTGGGAAGGCTTTCCACAAGGTGTTGTGTTTTTGACCATTCTTCCAGAAGCACATTGGTGAGGTCACACACTGATGTTGGACGAGAAGGCCTGGCTCTCAGTCTCTAGGTGTTCTATTGGGTTGAGGTCAGGACTCTGTGCAGGCCAGTCTAGTTCATCCACACCAATCATTCTCATCCATGTCTTTATGGATCTTGCTTTGTGGACTTGCACTCAGTCACGTTGGAACAGGAAGGAGCCCTCCGCAAACTGTTCCCACAAAATTGGGAGTATGGAGTTGTCCAAAATCTCTTGGTATGCAGTTCAGAGGTTTTGGACAGTGTGTGACCTCACCAATGTGCTTCTGGAAGAATGGTCAAAATCACTACAACACCTTGTGGAAAGCCTTTCCAGAAGAGCTGAAGCTGTTATAGCTGCAAAGGGTGGACCGACGTCATATTAAACCCTGTGGATGAAGAGTGGGATGTCACTTATATATAGTGAATTTAAAATGGTCCATTATTAATTGGGTTTCCTGTTATATTTAAGTCTCCCATTTATTTGGGGACACGGCATGTTCTTTATGTACAACAAGGTCCATGACTGTTAGCCTTGCTACATTGTTGATCAACTTGTCGTATCCTTACTGGGGCCAAAATTTGAATCAAGTCAAATCAAATCCACTTTTTAGGTGTTACTTATTGTATAAGAGCAATTAAGAGCAATTTGCAAATGAAATGCAAAAGAATATGCAAAAAATCCTGCAGGAGCTGAACATGAAATATGTTGAATCAGTTTTTGTGTTCGTCCGATCTTAGGTCTATGCCACTTCTCCTGCAGGAACAGTAAATGTGCGAACTCTCTACATATAGAACATCAATTACAGACACAGAGACAAAAGACAGAGTGAGCACACCAACACTGCACCACAATTAAGTCCTTTTATAGCTACAGGATCACACAAGAGAACAGAGGCCTTCCAGTTGTTTGCTTGTTCTCATGCCAACCTTTGTATATTTCTGTTTCCATTTTTTCCGCTATCAAATTCCAAATAAAACTTTCCTCTTTAAAATTTCCATGCCTGTTCACGTCCCTCTCCCAAAAGATGGCCAATAATGTAGCTGCCTGTTGTGTTCCAAAATTAGCTCTTTTTCCATGAAACGCAGTGACTGGAAAAGTATGACTGATATTTATAAAGCTAAACCTCTAAAGAAGAAGAAGAAAAAAAATCTAGGTTAAGTGTGACTTGTTTGAGCCTTTCCACCATGTGCACTGCGAATGAAAAAAGTTTCATTCAGGGAATTAATAACTGATAATATCACCACTGAAATCAGTCTACTGATACATAAAGGTACAAGGTGCAGCTCATTACACACACTGACACAAGGAAAACTTTCACTCAGACTATGTGTACCTGTAACTTACCGACTCATCTTCATCATCCTCCATTTCTTCTTCACGAAACATCTCGCACTTCATGCCAGGCTCTACTTCACCCATATTTTGCTCGTCATCTTCACAGCCTACCACAAACAGAGCAATATCTCCGTCACCCCTATCCTGTCCTTCTTCTGGCCCTGTTCCTTTGCAGGGTTTGGACATCACAGGTTCATACGCAACATGACTGCTTCAGGTGACCACTCCCAGCACAGCATGAAATAGTGACTGTGGTGGTGAATCAAGGACAAACAATGTCAATTGTTGCACTACTGCTGGGTGACTGACAGCTGAGAGTCGCAATGACAATGTCAAGGGTCTGTTGGCGTTTCTGAGTTGACTGATAACAGCTACGTGATGGTACAATGTGTGCTGAGGTAGAAAATGTGTAGTGGATATCCTACACAGAGGGAGCGGAGTCCACGTGTGTTGAGGTAGATGAGTCAAGATACTGGTTGTAAAAACTCCCTGTGTCAGGACAGAGGAGGTCTGGCACTGAGAGAAAACATGTCCTGGTCTGCAGACTCCACAGTCAACTTCTGGCCACCATGTTTCCTACCTTGGTCAAGGAAAAAAAAAAAAAAAAAGAAAACAGAGACAGTTTCAGCAAAAAGTTTCAAACACTTCCTTTACAAGAATGCTGTTAAGATATACAACGGATGAAAAGTTAAACTAGAGCTGGCCTTTCCATCGACTAGTTACAGAGAAGTTACATCTCTGCTAACTCACTTACATAGATATCTGGATAACAACAATGCTGGTGTTGTAGTTTTAAAATCCCCATTTGTGAAATAAACACCAGGGTTTTAACATCAACATCACAACAGAAGACATCTGTTGATTTTTAAATGTTTCCATTGTAGTGAAATGTGAAGTATCCATCCAATCACCACCTACACTGGCCATCCTTGAAGGATCATATGAGTACTGCAACCAATTCCAGTTGTCATTGGACAAAGGCTCACCATGGCCTGTCTCTCACAGGGCTGGCATATAGAGATAAACAACTATTCACACTCATTTAGAGTCTAAAATGAACACAACATGTTTCTGCACTGTGGGATGAAACATGGACCCCGGGGTTCGAACACAGAACACTCTTACTGTGAGGCAAGAGTGGTAACCCTCAGCCCACTGAACCATTCTTGAAATATAAAATATAATGAGTAATTTTAGGATTTTTTTTTTTTTATTGAATCGGCGATACTCTATATACACTTACAAACCCTTCAAGAAATGCAGGGATTATTCAGGAGACTAAAACAGTGACAAATCCTTAAATTAAATCCTGATCTAAGAGTAAACAGTTTCCACTGTGCAGTTTTAGCATTAAACTCAACATCATCTTCTGCCTGCTGCTGAGTAAACACATTTTCCATGCTTTTGTTTTGTGTTTCCATGGCGACAGTGCCTGAAGAGGAGCCACACTCTGTCTCTATTGTGTCCTGTACATTTAACGACACACACTTAGGATCCAACCTGAATTTTATGTTGTAATACGTTAATATAATGTATGATATAGCGCAATACATTATTAATACATGATGGTTTTCCATTTCCCATCTGGGTAACAGTGGTTCAAATTTCATCTAGAACTGTTACATGACAGCAAACAAACAGTTTCGTTGTCATTTGAAGACATTCTTCTGGGTTTTTTTTGCTGCTTTTTACTTCCATTTTATAAACATCTAAACATTTCATGGAAAAATGATCTGTAGATTGGTCAAAAATCACAATGATTGTCGTGTGCAGACCATAACGAAATCAAAGGCTGATCATTGGCTGATAATTGCTTCCTGCTTCCTAGTTATTACAAAGATTCTGTATGATGGATAAGTTTGTGGGGACAGACATCTGTCTTTGTTCAGTCACCTCCTCCCTCTGTCTCAAAAGGTCCCTGAAATCATGCTGACAGCTAGTGGAGGGTCCCCCTTCTTATTCTGTGAAGAAATGGGCTGTTGACTTCGAATGAGTCTGTGCAAGGCCAGTGACTTGTACAAAGCTAGTGGGAGTAAACAGGCAGGTGACTCCTCAGGTAAAGCCTATTGGCCCCTTTTCCACTGCCAGTTGAGGTTTCTTGTCTGGTCAGACTGAGGACACACACAATCACACACCATTACAGAGTGTGCACACACACACACACACACACACAGACAGACAGATGAAGAAAGATTAGTTTTGAAAATGGATAAATGTCTCACTGTCTCATCTTAACTGCAGCCATCAGAAACCAGATTTTAGCGAGTTGGCTAAAGGAAAAGAGGTTGAGAGTTGAGCTTCATGTGAGGTGTCTCTAGAGCTGTGTAACTCTCATATCTCAGGACATGAACTTAATGATGCCTTGTAATCAATTACTCCATCCAAAAACTATTCCTGCTTTAGGGCTTCTGCTTTCTAATATCATTTCAGCATTATTTACTGAGGCTAGCCATCTTTCTGTTCCTTAGTGCTGATTATTTCATTCAGTGCTTTTCTTAAAATTCTCACTCAATCTCTCATTTTATACTGCTTATCTGTAAGGGTCTCAGGGCGTGCTGGAGCCAACATTCCTGGTGAGGGCGGGGTACACCCTGGACAGATCGTCAGTCAATCGCAGGGCCACCAGACAAAGACAAACAATCATTCACGCATACGGGCAATTTAGAGTCCTCGGGGAAGAACATGCAAACTCCACACAAAAAGGTCCTGGGCCGGGGAATCAAACCCACAACACTTAACATTACTATGAGGCAACCGCACTGCCTTTGCTTTTGTGAAAATCTGAGAAAAAAGTAACATTAGGGATTTAACTACACTGTTGCTCATTGTCACATCTCATAATCACTGTATAAAAAAAGTTATACATAAAATAAAACAAATAAACCAATGCACAGTGGAGGATATACTTCTTCATGTGTTGTCCCACATCAACTTAATAAACATGCATACAACGCACAAGCTTTAGGAAATATGGATAAAACCAGTGTCACTGTACAAATAAGATATTAACACGTCAAATTTAATGAAAATGTATCTTTTTGTACTATAATCCCTGCAAGCGTTCATCTAATCCCTAGAACAACTGTCCTGTTTCTATTGGCTTTGAAGTCCTTGAAATGATTTCCAAAATAACTGAAATATTACACAGTAGTTTCTGTATAATCATCGCACACACAACAAAGCTGAAACAGATGCTGTAAGAAATCAAAAGATCCAGGGTGAAATAATTTGTGAGGCTGAACAATGGTCAGAATTATAAAAATCCCACTGCATTTATATGGTGACTGTGTATGTGGTCACTGCTTATTTGTGATCCGATCCATGTTACACAATAAAGAAACAACGTTGTTATGTCATTATCTGTGCTGTGCCAAAGTCTGTAAGAGAAACGTAGCCAAGGTGGGCACAGAAACTCACTACTGTACAACAACAAGTCCACAAACATGAAACACAGCCAAAGACACTTCTTGTGCCTCTCATGAGTACGGTCCAACAGCCGCTCCCCCCTTCAAACTACACCACCACCATCTAGAACTTACAGCTGACTCGAAGGGAAAAAGCTCCAGAAACAGATGTCCTTTCAAGACGGACCAGAAACCAATTGCACACTCCACGCAATCTTTGAATGACTGCAAGAACTTTTTTAAGTCTCTACAACTCTTAGTTCTTTGGCTATGTTACATGATCTGCCTGTGTCAGAGCCGACTCCGTCCTCCCGTGTCCTGGACTTTCTGCTAGGACATACCTCAATGGAACCCAGCCTAACCTTGGTACCCAAAAATAACTGCTCTGTGGGCTGAGGGGCAGATGGGAAGTGGGGGTTGGAGCCAAGGCACTGGTGTTGGGTGCCATGGGCCAGCTACGTGACCCAAAGACCCCTCATCATCACTAACCTATGAGGTGATGACAGGCTACTCTACACCAAGGGGAAGAACACAAACAGAGATAAACTTGTAAATAAATATTTGTAACTGCTGTGAGCTTCAGTTTATTCAGTCCTTCCGTCAGCACGGACCTTACTCTGCTAGCATCATGAAGCCACACTGCACAAGAACAAGCTCAGGGATGAGTTGAAACACCTGTACGCAAACACGTCACACCAGCTATATTAAATGGAGTGACGATTAAAATAACTTTCAGCAATGAGCCCGGCTGGAGTCACAATTGGCTTAAGAGGAAAAACAGTTATGATTCAGTTGCACATGATTCAAGTGCACTGACATTTCAACTTTGTCTGCTGCTGGAATTTTTCTCTGTATACTGTAACATTTCTCCAGAAATGATCTACTTACCGATGATTTGCCTATTGTAAAGTTGAATTACTGACACAATAAAGCTGAATAATTTGAGTGACCAAAAAAAAAAACTTAGTCAATGTTTGCAACCGAAGCAGATAGATTTATCTTCTGGAAACTGCAGATTTTAACTGCATTTATGTCTGATTACAGACTACAGTCCAGTAACATTTAGGAGAGACTTGTGTTGTTTGTTTACAAAGGCCTAAATGATTTGGGACCGTGGGACCGGTCTACATTGCATTTATGCGATTAGCAGACTGGCTGAACAAGATCTGAGAGCTCATACATTGACATATAAAGAAAATGGGCCTTTTTTTTTTTTTTTTTGCATTAAACTCTAAAAACCCTGCCAACACTGATAAAAGCTGTGGGCTGTGCCAACATTTTTTAATAGCAGCTGAAAATTGGTTTATTTAACCGATTGTCTCATATTTTACTATTCTTTCGTTCTTTTCGTTTAATTACCTACTGCTTTTCTGCTATCATTTCCTTATTCTTATATTCACCCTTGTTTTATCTGACTATTTAATTTTTTACTGTTATTTTAAGACACTTTCCACGACCCCTCTTCATAAATAAAGCTTTCAATCATTGTAACACTAACGTTTCTATTGTGTACTGTTCTATTGTCTACTTGTGGTGATACCAGTATGACCATTATAGGTTGGCTATTGGACCAACAATTTACATTTGCCCTAAAGTAGCTTCATGGTTGTCAAAATAATCACACTCAATATTAGTGTCAGAAAAAGTGACGACACGGGCCAAGGCCAGCTGGTTACAGTGCTTACTAGTAGAAAACACACAACTAAGAGATAACAGTTGTGCTTTCCACTGACAATGACGGCTCTTGTTGAGTAAAGTGACAAAGAGCTAGATGCTTTAAAAATACAAATTTGCAGGCTTGTCATCAAACTGTTAGATGTTAAGTGGTTATTAAATTTGTTATCAGATTTTTTAAACCTTAGTGGCAATATCATCCTCAATATTAGTTTCAAAACTGTTGTTCAAACTAATCCTCTATATACCTGTCCAAACACCTGATGCTGACTAGTCTAAGTTTTGGCTCATTATGAAAGCATAACAGTTCTGCATCATAGACCAACATCAGCTGTGCCCGGCTGATGTCATCCTTCAGTGGCTGCCAACAGAGGCAGATTAACATTAGAAATGTTTTTACCGTCAGTTTGCATACAGACAGAGTAAAGGTCCATGGAGGACGCCGTGAGAATCACCCTTCACACAGCCCTGCAGCACCTGGAGCAGAGACACATGTGTCCAGATGCTGTTCATCATCTGTAGCTCAGCATTTAACACCATCAGGACATCCTAATCAGAAAACTTCTCCATCTCTGCTTTTCCTCATATCTCTGCTCCTGGATCCTGGACTTCCTCACACACCATCCCCACTCTGTTAAATTTGGCTCTCATTTCTCCTCCACACTCAATCTTAGCATGGTCTCCACAAAGGGCTGTGTTTTAAGCCTCCCTCTATACTACACATACACCGCACGCCCATTTCCAAATCAAACGTCATAATCAAGTTTGTGGGCAACACAACAGTCATCGGCCTAATTTCAGGAGGGGAAAAGACTGCCTACCGAAATGAAGTCTAAAGATGGCCAGGCCGTGCTCAGCAAACAACCTTGGCTTAAACAAAATAAAACAAAAGAGCTGATTCTGGATTTCAGGAAGGCCAGGGACAACGACCACCTGCCTCTCTTCATAAAAGGTTTCTCGACATAAGCATCACGGACACTCTCCTGGACAGAAGGGTTAGGGTTAGGTCCTGAGGAAAAATCACCTCAGCAGAGCAGTGATGGTGGACTTCTACCATGCGATCATCGAGAGCACTTAACATGCAGACTAACTGTTTAGTACACAGGCTGTTCAGCAGTGGGGAAAGCAGTGATTTGATCAAATCAGCTCAAAATAAATCATCAACTGCCCACATCTCTCCCTGGAGGAAACTGCCGATGCTCAATACCTCTCCAGAGCATAAAACATCTTTAAGGACTCCTCACATCGTGGTCATTCTTTGTTTGACCTCATGCCCTGAGGGAGGTCATATACAACCATAAAAACCCACACAAACAGACGCCATGATGTGCTGTTTTGTGTATGCTTGTGATTGCTAATGCTATTTTTTTTTTTTTGTTTGGAGTATGCAATGAAAATAAAGGCAGGCTAATTTCAGACAGAACAGTGGACAGAAAAAAGGAGACAGATGAGACAAATAAAATCACCGTGCAAGACATTTTCATCTCTCCATCTGTATTGTTTGTCTCCAGAAGAATAAAACCCTCCATACCCCATGAATAAATCAGGAGGCTGATTAAAAACATCCCCAGCTGTCACCTGTCGGCCTTCGTCCACAGATGAGTCACCTCAGAGATTGCCGGAGGGATGGAGATCAACAAAACCACTCCAATAAATGGCTTTTAACCTTTGAGACTGTCTGCCACAGGACGTTGGTGGCATGCTTATGACAGGCTGGAGTTGGTCAATAGGTCCCATTCACTGCCCCCATTTCCATGACTTAATGTTTTACTGTCAGCTATACTTTGTGCCTGGTTTGATAAGGAAAACAATAATGAATGATACTGTGTTTATGATTTGGGCCTTATTATGAAATTTAATAGCACTACGGCAATTTTTCAGTACATTTTCAAACAGTAAATTTGGAGATAATTAAATAACCAGTTAGTTATCAAAATAGAGTTCAACACTAAATCATTACAAAAAAAAGTTAATTATTACACCCAATAAAACTTAGAAAGTTATGGACATATGACACAAACATCAGCCTTAAGGGTCAGATAACATGCTGGTGATGTTATCAGCACACAGCTAGCACTGGGAAAACAGTTGAAGCTGCTTCTACAAGCTAATAAATTCATTATGCACTGAGCTCTGGACAAATTAGCTTTGTTTGCAAATACAAACTGCTTTCATCACTGAAATCAGAGGCTGTAATCGGCTTGCTGGCTGCAGGCCCATGACTTCTGTAGCAGACAGGGGTGTAACTGTACCTATATTCATGTATTCGTACTGAATGTTCTGTACCGAACAGGTTGGTACAAATACATGGACTAAAAATATTACCACGCTAGTGCAAAGGATACCTGCTCACCACTCCTCGTTTCCTCCGAGTGACTGCACACTATCACAAAGCCCCGTATGTTGTTGTACGCCATCCTAGCGTACCTCGTGTAGCATGTAGCATGCAGCACTGACCAGCCACACTGAGCAAATTTGAGTTAACTAATCTAAAAAAAAAATGACCCAGTCTAACGTTAGCAAAGACGAGCCACGCAGAGCCATCTGGAAACTCATCTTAGCATCATCTTTTCTGTTTTCTACACTGAAGAATTACACATGTGAGTAGGACTTCAAGTTTATTTCAACTTGTATTGTAAAGCCAAAGAGGTTTTTTATTGTTTACAGTATTTTCTACATTCTGCACTTTAGCTGATCTTTATTTTATTTCGCTGTCTAGACCAAGGTATGTTCTCATTTAAAAAGAACCATTTGTTGTTAAATTTGTTCACTGTTTTATACTTTCAATTTGACAGAGAATGAAAAATGCTTATATATTTCTGTACAGAAAATGTAATGTAAATGACTTCCTTTACACCCTTAGTAACAGATGAGCCCACTGAAAGCTTTACAAGATGACTTATTGAGCGTGGAAAGACACATGGATCTGTTCTTCTGCCTCTAGCCTTTTGATGAATAACTTTTGTCAAGTGCGCTGGTTTCAGCATTACACTAAAATAAAACTTTAATGCGACCCTTGGGAGAATCTGGGCTTCTGCATCAGATGCTACAGAGATGCCAGGGAGAGAGAGAAAGGAAAAACCCAACAACATTAAGCAGGAATATAAACAACGATGCATTCATACACACACACACGCACACATATATGAATGTAGTAAAACTGCAACAACTGCAGCACAATTTATCAGTGAGAACAAAAGAATCGCTCGCAGTAGGACTCACAGCAGCCGGATACACTGAGCTTCTATGCACCATAATGTGTGACACTAGGAGACCTACAATCCAGCAATTTTAGGGCTTGATGTCCATAAAAGTTATTAAAATGAATATGTTTGTTTAAAATTGACACCAGTGATCATCTGACTTTGCGTGTGATGATAGTAATATGACATATGAAATCAGACTTTTCAGTTTCTTGGAGGGCTGATTGCAGTTTAATTCATTCACTCTGATCATACTGTTGTGATGCCTATTATTCATCTTCTAACATGGAGCTGCTTCTCTTTCCTTTTCTGATGATGTTCAACGGCATGTTGATGGTGCAGTCCTGTTTTCTCGTATGTTCACTATTTAAATTTCGTTTCGATTTGTTTGCAGCTTAAATGCAATTGCAACACAAGCCAAAGTAATTTAAATGAAACTAATAAACACAAGACTTTATGGAAACCGAGCAGCCAACTGATAATAACAACAGCAGTAATAACTGTTGATGATGGAAACTGAATCAATGTGAGTCACCGTGTAGGACATGGCGGTTCATCACTGGGGGAGGGAGGCTTTCCTCTGTGAACGGACACACACACACACAACACAACACAACACAACACAACACAACACAACACAACACCGTGTCTACACGGCCGGCTCATTCATTCCGCTCCGAGCAGCCTTCACCGGTGAAGTCAAACTTCGTCGGCCCAGCACGCTGCAGGTGTAGCTGCAGAAACACACCTGAGTCCGGAGCCGGAGGTCCAACTTTCCGTTCCGCAGCAGGTCTTCAGCTCGGGGACTTAATGGCAGCCGGTCAGCCGGTCACTTCCTTGTTTCCCTCCCGGCCGCTCGGAGCCGGAGGGACCGTCTTCTTTCGCTTTGTTTCCCGGAGAGCTACCTGCTAAAAGTTCATGGCCGGTCACAGCCGCTGCCGCTGCTCGCTTCCTTCCTCTTCTCTGCGTCTGTCTCACGCTCCTTTTGTTTTTTTAGGCAGTTTTTATTTATTTATTTATTTCACATAAAGTTTAGAGTTTTGCACAACGTTGTGTCGTCACTGCCACCCAGCGGCGACACTTCCGCATTGCAGCGTCACACACGCAACACAAAATACAGTTAGGTAGATAGATTATTGTTGTTGTTGTTGTTGTCGTTGTGCAGTAACTGTTCATACCCTCTTCCAGGGGATAAATAAAGACTATTTAAAAAATTAAGATTAAACTAAAATTGGTTGTGGTGTGGTCTCGTCTATGTTGGCCCAGTTCTTTTTTAGTTAAATGTGAATAATGCAGAAATATCCACACTCAAAGCAGTGAAGGAAAAGGCTATCAAGAGGGTGTCAATAGTAGCTTTCTGTAATCTTAAACACTACTGCATTTAATACAAACGTAATTTTTTAACCTTAATTTAACCAGGAGATCCATAATCTCTTTTACAAGAGAGTAATGGCCAAGATAGGCAGCAGCAATCCTGAATTAAATTCTTTGGTCCATAGAAAGTATCAAATGTGTATGATTACACATAACCTTTATATTTCATCAGGTGACTTCCACCTCGCACAGTAAACACACAGAGTGATCAGAAGTATGAAAAAAGCCTCACATAGATTTCCATAATCCCACAGTTCCCAGCATCAGACTGGCCCAGTTGCTGCCAGCAGACAGCCCGGTGTGGCTGATGTGAGTCTGGCAACCTGTCAAGAAAATGTGGAGCGGCTCTCTGTCCCATCATGCAGCAGGACTTGAGAGGCCAGTCTGTCCTGTAGTATAAGAAAGTAGTGTTCACTAAAAACCATTGACCACCTCTTCCCTCCTTCTCCTCATCTTCTCTCTCTCACCACCGATCCACCATCCAAAAATCTCTTTTTTTAAATACTTGAAATTATGTAATGCATTAGAAAATATAAATGCTCTGTGGAGCGCTCTGTCTCGGCCCATTCAGTGGGCACACTATCAGTGATGACTACTGTATGTTGGGTTCCTACAGTCTGCTGACAAGCAAGTTCAGCATGAACAGAGACCAACACAGAGGAAACAGAGGTGAAAAGATCTGTCAGAACCGCAACATTAGAGCAGTTCGTCTACAGTCAAGTTACTGTAAACATCTGTAGAAAGGAAGTAATTCAATTTGTCCACGGTGACTAGCGTAGCTCCTAACCCAAATAAGAAGCAGGGAACTTTCTCTTTATGTAGTTTCCACGGATGTGACTTGTGCACTGCTGCTAATGATGAAGAATGAGGTGAACGGGTTCTCCAGGTAACTTTTTCCCAGAGATTTAACATTCTTGCTGTTATTAGGGATCATAAACTCTGCTACATTTACTTAAACTGAGAATGAGCTTCACACAGGACTGCACTGATATGTCGTTGGCTGAAGATTAAAATTGTTGCAGTGATGACAGTGATACACAACGATCTGCTTTGGTATTGTCTGCCCTTCACCACAGTGGTCAGAGAGTAAAAACCTCATTTTACAGCTGCAATAAAAGAACATTTACTAAACCAAAATTTTGATGTTCATGTGTTTTACATAACATTTCTACTAAGAGAATGTTGCTTCCACATTCATTTGTTTATTTAATGTGCTTCAGATTAATATTTTACACAGAAAGCCTGTTTATTATAAATTATTATTGATATGTTGACTAAACCCTCCACGAGTTTAGAAAGTGGTCAAAGGCTGCTCCATCTCGTAGACCTCAACTGAAAAACTGTTCACATGTTAATATATCAGCAATAATATTGTCTATGATAATATTACACTGATTACAAGAACTATTTTTACATCATGAGAAGGTTTGTGAGAAGTTCTTAAAGTAAAAATAATCAGTTCTAAAAACAAGCACTTATGTGAAAATTCTTTTTGAGTAAAGTAACCAAAGAAAAATGCACTAATGTGTATATTGGTGTTGTATCTGGCTGAGGTGAAGCTTTTTAGATACTTCAGTCCTTTTGACCCTGTCGGGCGGCCCCCTCCCCCACAAAGGTTCACAAGATAAATCTGAGGGGTCATGGGAGGAGTCACAGGAGAGAAAGGAGTCGTTGGTGGAACTGCCAACTAATCAGAACTATGACATGTTTTTTTTTTTGTACATGTTGTACGTATGTTTTTCTCCAGACTCGTTCTTCAGTACTATCAGTGTGTCGGTGTTGCTCATACATTCACAAATGTGTATATTTATATTTAGAAAGTGGGCCTTGACAGGCATACACACACACAAACACACAGATATGCTCTCTCTCTTTCTTTACCCCTTTTCCTTCACAGATAAGAAGAGATTACTGGCCAGGACTAGCTGGAAGACCCAATGCCAGAGAAGACATGCAAGCACGTCACACAGATGCAGATGCAAACGCACACACAAAACACACATTTTTGACATGTGCACCAATGAGGATACCTCTGAATGTGTCTTCACATCTGTATTTGGTAACTATAGGATTATAATATGCTTTAGGATCTCAGTTTAACTATGCACTAATGTGTGCACATAATACTTCCTGTCCTGAAGTGCTGCCATCCTCTGGCCAAACAGAGACAATGCATTGTTTGCACCAAAAAATGTACGTATGTTTCCACATTACTTGCAACAGCTCAGTGATGGGTCAATGCTTTTAACAAGGATGTGAATCAGTTTCTATGACATTTAGAGCAACCTGATCTCAATCCAGTCAAACATCTGCAGAGTACATAAGGAGCAGCCACCTGTGGGGGATATGACAATTTACCTTTGGAATTGAAGATGGAGATTTGTGTGAGCTGCCAAACTAAGTAAATTAAGTACAATTTGTCAGTCTGGGCTCTTGAATCTATCTACAAACAAACAAAAAAACCTCACTCTAAGTGTATATATGACTGTCGACAGCACACGTCAAACAATGTGAACCTCATAGTCAGATATGGACTATTTGCATGTCCTTTGGAGGAGGTTCATTATAATTCACTGTTCTTGTGCATTTATTCTCAACTAGCTATATGCTAAGAGTGAATGTTGTCAAATAAAATAAATACCTGTAAGGCTTCTCATTGGAACAATCGGTGTTTGAGCTAAACATAATTACTTCTTAGCACATTAAAATTGTTAGTTGTAAATTTGTTAATGCTGCATGGCCAATATTAGAATTCCCAGCTGTTTAAGTAGCTGAAAGCTAAAATCTCAATTCGCTCTTGTTTCTGTCTCTTCTTTTAATGCTATCATAGTTATCACGCTAACCATTTAGCCCCAGCCCATTAAGCACATACAGTCACTTTCTGAATCTGGTCTGATGAAGTAACTTCTACATTAAATGCCCACTAATGCCAATTTTGGCTGTGTAGTAATTGATAAACTCAGGTTAGTACACAACAATAACTGCAGGGGAAGATGATGGGTTGTTATCAGTTTTGATAGGCAGCTCGAAATGTCAACTTGACAAAGGGATCAGTCACGTATGTAGAAGTCATGGGGGCCACAAACGTGAGTTTAATGGAGAAATGTTTGGTGTGCAGACCCCCTGATATAACCAGAGCCCTGCTGTGGATGTAGATTATCATATATATGCTATAACTTTGTGTTGTCAGATTTAAAGCACCAGTTAAAAGTCTGTAAATTTGTATGAACATTTTACTGGTGATCTAAGAAAAAAACCAATGTAGTCATTAACTTATTCGATCATTGTCGTGTTGACATTTTCTAAAATATAAGCAACCAACAGTAATGTCATTGTGCGTGTTTTTAGGGGACTGCATGGGTGTGTGTGAACACAAACTGCATCAGCCCATCCACCAAAAGAGACATCTCAGCACTTTTTTTCAAGCTTGAAATTTGTCATCCTTGAGAAAAAGCCTCAGTCTGGTTCCAGTCAATCCCATCCGACTCCCTGTGTCAGCAATTTTCCAGCATGCGGCTGCTCATATTTGGATAATTTGAGTTGCAGAAGAGAGAAAACAAGTGTCTCTGTGTTGACCTCCCTGCTCCACTGTGAGAGGTCTTTCACGCACACTCTGCACTGTGTAATGCTTCTAGCTGCAAGTCAGGTCTGTACTCACATGGACTGTTAATGGGCTGAAACCAGTGACTACAGGCAATGGCTTGGGTGTGTCGACAAAGGCACAGATGAGCACATAAACACAAATGCAGAACAAACTATTTCAGGTGAACATGACTTAAAGTTAACTCAGTAAGCAAATAAACATAATTCTTCTTGGGTGAACAGGAAAGGTATTCATGGTCAAACTAGCAGTGTTATATTGTATGAACTGGTGACTAACAGGATATCACAGCCAATTAAAAATCTAATATTACTGCATTTGAGAGTCAGCTCTACTCAATATTCTCACACACGGCCTCTTTACAACCCAGGCTGAGAAAGCATACTGCCTGTCTCGTTCTACAGGCTCATTGTGTGTCCTAATATATAGTTAACCCAACACATGAAGTCTACAGACTCAACAGTTTTAACAAGCTCAGTGCAATGGCCAACACTCTAGCATACATAAATACTAGCAGTCCTTTCCTGCTGCCCCACGCTGAACAAAACAGTTGTTCAGTTCTTCAAACTGCAAAGGACATTATTTCGTTTGGTCATGTGGCGTGTGATCACACTATAAACAACTACTCAATGATACAGCGTCAGTTGTGAAATTGATGAAGCCATTACAATGTCCGGACATGTTTTTCAATCAGCAAATCCAGAAAGCTCTAATAGTGACCTGTGCAGGCTGAAATGTTGCTGACGTTCCAAAAGAATATGTTTGCTATTCCTCTAACCTCGCACAAGGAGAACTCCAGCATCAAAGGAACAAATGATAGGCTGAAGTTTAAAAATGGAGATTTTCTCCTACAGTTTGTGTTGACTGTGTTCAAATTCATTCTTTTCATACATGGACAGCGCTGACCACTCGAAGCATTTCACTACTGAAGCCACATTTATACAACATTTTCTACTTCCTGTGCTACCACAAATATTGCAATGCACACACTGATGGAACAGCTATCAGAGGCAATGTGCGCTTCAGTATCTTTCTGAAAGACACACAAGCATGTGGACTGAATGAGTCGGGGATCACACCACATTTTGCTTCTTAAGGGATGACCCGCTGTCCCTCCTGAGGAGGGAGCAGCCACACACAAGCTGTATGAAATATATTGTCATTTTGTGATTTAGGCCGATAGCAGTGTGCTCTTAGATCAAGACTTTTGGTTTATAAACTAAAAGACAAGCTTTATTGTTGTCAAGATATGAGCCAAGCTCTACCACAAATACTTGAAATCATGGTCAGATTAATATCTGTGGTGCTACAGTTTGCCTCTTAACTAACAGCATGAATTCTTTTGGTGAAGAACAATTACTCTCATTGTCCCAGAAAATGATGGAAAAACATAGCTATGGTCTTTCAGAAAGAGCACAGATACTTATCCTCTGTTTGGCATTCAGTTTTCCTGTCATGGAACAGCTGTCGGGTTTGGCGCGCTAATGCTTTTGGCTGTCTTAATTTTGACAGAGACATATTCACTCCCTCAAATCAAGACAAGCCTCTCTGAGCTCACAGAAGCAGTACGTGTGAGTTTTCTGTGCTTTTACTAAAAAAACAAAAAAAAGACTAAACAATGAATATCACACCTTTTTATTTTAAAGACATTTAACTCATTATTACATGGAGTTTTGACCGTTGTCATCGCTTTTAAAAACTACGGCTAGATATGAAATGTTGGAGGCTTTTTGGTCTTAAGATTTGAAAAGATTTCTTGTGACCCTGAGAAACACTTTTTTTTCTGTGGTATCTTCTGAAGTACCTCTGCTCAACAGCTTTCCAGAGGCGCTTTGTTGAGTAGCCAACCACCAACTGTGGTTGTAGAGGCCACATAACTATGAATGTGCAAAAGAATGTCAGTAAAAAAGCGGCATGTATCACTGTATCACTGGGCAAACTTTCCCTGTGTAAAACAAAACTAACAGCATAAACCTATAAAATAGATGTTTGGAGGCGGTGCGGTATAAAAATGTCCTGGTGTCTCACTGTCTGTGCTGCTCTTTGAGATATGCTACCCGGCAACAGCTGACTGACATGAATGATGATGAGTGAACTTGATGCTTCTATTTCATCCATGCGTAGCTGCTGAATAAACAGAGAGTTTGCAAATAAGCACCAAATTAGAGTAAATGGGCTGTTAATACATTTCCCCTTTGAAGATGTCCATGGTGAGTGTGTGTCAGTGAGTGCACGTAGCACACAGCCAGTATTTACACCTCTGAATAGAGTTTGGTGGGAGACAAACAGGAGACATTCCTCAACCTCAGGCTCACATTAGCATGTTTCACCGAGCTGAATGCACACACACACACAGTGGAGTGTAAATGGCTGCTCAAATGGGCATATGTATGCAAACATATGTTGGACTTTGGATCAGCTGCTTTGGAAACACACACACACATATTGGGATTGCTAAACATAAATACACACAGATTTCCTGTTTTCTGATATGAGTAAGTTCTAAATATATGTGTGTATATATGAATCAAAGATATAAGACAGATTTGCTGTTGTTTTTGCTCATTTTATTTGGCATTAATTCTCTTTACAGCACCACATTTCTTCCTATGAATATTTCAACATGATGGAGTGGAACGCTAAAGGTGGAAAACTGCCTTTGTTCTCTGAGCACATGCCCGTAATCTCATCTACAGCTTCTTGCTACTGCAACAGAGGATCCAAGATTATTTCTTTTATTCGTCACAACCAGCTGACCAAGGAAACTGTCCAGAATCAGTCGCTCAAATTCAGCACACAGTGAATGAACTACACCTTGATTTGGTGGTAATGATGTAATTTGGCCAAGCAACAAGGAGGACATGTTGCACCTTGAAAATGGAAATGCAGTGGAAAAATACTCGACACTAATACATTAGCATCAGTAGTCAGTGGATATGGCATGAAGCAGGCGCACTATCAGAAGAGGTAGAGGCAGACAACACAATGTGAGGGGTCTGATCCTTATTACTTTTGCACATCAGGACTTCTAATTGGAAAATCACATAGCCAGATGTGCTCTGTATGAAACTGTGGCAGAATGATCCATATTAATTTGGTATTTGCTCTCAGGCAGCAAAAGCTGAAATATAAAGTCTCTTTCTTTTTCTTTCTCATCAGTAAGCAACTGCTGCAGACCAGCAATTCCCAAACTTTTCCAACTCATGGACCATTTGAAAATTTTAAAAATGTTGACCACCTACACCCAAACCAATATCAACACAGAAAAGGCACCATTCAGAGCATTTTATTTTAATGATAGCAAAAGATTCAGGACTGAAGTAAAATCAGAGGAGATGTGAAAAAAAGCTCTCTTTTTTGTGTGTGGTGTCACTTGTCAAGTCACAACTGGCCTTTTTTATACTCTATGGCATCTTTTACTGTCTAATCAAACTGAGAGCAAGGAAATGCAGGATGTGTTCCAATTTTAGGATATCACAGAGCTATCATCGCAATTTTTCCAAGAATCATTTAGATAAAACTTTGAAAGCTAAAAGGGTATATATATTTTCACACAAATTCACGCAATACTGTATCCCACTTTCAATACCTTTCGATTGTTGTATATATATAAAAGAGAGAGAGAGAGACATGGATATCCATATATACTGTACCAGTCAAAAGTTAATTTATATAGAAGGGTGTATAAAATTGACGCCTAATGACCATCAGCAGGCAGCTGTGCTGGAGTGAACTGGGGGCTTCAAACCGACGGCCTGCCCCTCACTGCTGAAGTCTGAGTTTGAAAATGTCTGATTATCTGCTGCCACACTTGCTCCTCTGGCACCCTGGATATAGACTCAACTGATCACTTGGGATGTTTTTACTCACCTCAGCCACCCCTGGTTGTCTGGATGTGTTTGGGACAGACTCCTCAACAGTAATGTGAAGTCCCCCTCATGATTGTGTAGTTTTAACCAAACCAGGTTTTAAAGGTTTTACTGAAATCAAATCATGGATGAATTCCATTTGTTTTGCTCATCAGTGCTATGGGACAGTATTTCTGTCATAGCTTGCATCTACCATCATTCATCCCGATTTGACAATGGCATCATTTGTTTTTTCTTCAGCTACAGATTTTGCCTGATTCTGTTTTTCAGCTTTGATATTCAGGGCTGTTTGCATGACCTCACCAGCTGGCAAGAGTGGGCCACATCTCTCTCTCTCTCTCTCTTGCTCTTCCTCTCTTTCCCTCCCTCCCCCCTCTCCTTCCAGCATCTAAATGTGTGCTAGAGTTTGAATAAAGCTTCTTTCTGCTCTCCCACACAGGCAGGAGCGAGAGGCCCTGGAGTCACTGGCACTGGGAGCTTTGGAGCATCAACGGTACGTTTACAACTCTCCACCAGAGTCCCCAACAAGGAATACTGTGAAGGGGTTTTGGGGGATTCTCTGGTTCTTGTCATCCTCTGCTTGGGGCACAGGTAATGATTCAGGTACACAGATGCCAAAGCAAAGGTAACCTCCGGATACTTCTTTTTCAATATTAACCAGTTTTGGGTTGTTAATTCTTAACTTTGAATAACCTCTTGTGGTCATTATGCCATGGGCGTTTATTTGCTGGACTGGCATCAGTGAGTTGTGACAATAACCACCTTCTGTTTATTACAAACTAATGTGAACTTTAATTTGCTGGCTCTTTGTGGCTCTGTTAAAATATCAGTTTACATTAATATGGCTAAAACAGGAGTCTTATGAGGAGGACAGCTTTAAAAGTTTTTGAGGAATATGAAAATGATTCATACTTGATTCAGTATATCTTCTCTGGATGGATGAAACTACAAATTAATCAAATTGTGTTGGTTGGATGAGACTATGAATGAGTGAAGTCAGGTTTTTGTTTCTTGTTTTTTTTAATAATTTGATATTTTTTCAAATTGACTGATAATCAATATTTGTCTTTGGTCTGTGAAAAAATCAGCTCGAGGCCTCTCAGGCCAGTTTGGAGAGGCGCCAGCAATTAAAAAGAAAAAAGACTGAAGGGAAAGTGGAGACTGAGTATTTGTTCTGCTGATCATTTCATGATCTCTCCAATTTATCTGCGACCACTTTGTGGGGTCAGACACTGATGTGGAATAAAACCTAATATGAATATGGGACAAAGTGCTTTCATGATGGAGTTGAGGATGATTGTAACTTTTCTCATGCCAGACACTGCAGTCTCAGCGATGAGCTAATAAACCAAGAAAAAATGCAATTTTTGTTTTAAATTTAAACTCTGAGTGGAGAAAATCTGTTTGATTTTTGGCAAACTGTGCCGTATAGGAAAGTACCATCATAGAGTGGCATTCCGTTTCTATGGTAACATTAGGCTGAGTGAGTGCATGGCATGAATTATAATTTTCAGGTGTCAAAAATGCAGTGGACTCAGTTAAAACAGACATCTTCATACATCGTTCATATTATTTAGAATAAACTCACCTGGGAACTTTGTCACAGTGTCACTGTGTGCTTCTAGTTGTATACGTGTTTAATTTAACTGACTAAAGTGGACGTCACGGTCAAAGCCGTCTGCTGAGCGTTAAGACATGTACTAATGCTCCCAAAAACACCTGTGATATGATTTTCCTTCTCCGCCCAGTTTACTGTACAAGAGTCTGTGTGTGTTCTCTAACACAGGCCTTACAGTGTGTGTCAACACTGACACATGCACACACACTCTTTCTTTACCCAGGGCATTGAACGTGCGCTCTCACACATCCCCTACGTGATCTATGAGTGTCGGCCTGTGTTTCAGTGTGTGTATGCATATCAATAAGGACTCTGTTCTGCTGCTGATGGACTCTGGAGGTTTGGAGGAGAGTGGGGGGAGGCAGTGAGGTGGTGAGCCTCTCCTGGATGCCCGCCTTGTGTTTACCTTGGCAGTGTGTCACCCGTCCCACTACATACTCAGCGCCCTCCCTCCACCCAGACCCTGCCCCTGTTCGTGGCTGAAACAGACTGAGGCCTTATTGCCCTCCACCTCAGCTGGGAGTGGAACATACCACAGTGGCTGGGCAGGAGAGCAGCAGCCAGCCCACTAACTGAATGGGCACACTGTGGAGAAAGGGCTGATTGGCTTGACCTGCCCTGACGTGGCCTGTACCGGTGCACATTATAAAATGGCCACAGTTTGAATGATGCTCACTGATCGGACAGAAAGCACAGTGAAGGACACAGGGAAAGTTTTTTGCTTGCATTTTCTGTGTTCATGCATTGAGAGAGTGCGAGTAGAGTTTGACTGCTGGGTCATTACAGCTGTCTTGGTCCATTTTAGAGAGGCCCATCTTGACTGTGAGAGCGAAATAACAAATGAATCAGCATTTCATTTCCAAAAGAAGAATGACATCTAATTATGATAATGATAACAGACCGCTATCACAGCGAAAAGTAAAAACTAAAAATCTTAACCAATTTTTTTGGTGTATGACACACTTCGAAACACGTAAGATCAGTCATGGATCAGAATGTGTGCAGGAAATGAGGTAGGATCAACAAAAACGTCTATGTTCTGTAAAGTTGCTCTTTCCTCTATGGAGATAAACTTCTTACCTTGCCTTCGTAGGCTGTGCATCACATTGTGTGATTGTTGTTCTGGTGGACGGACCACCCGACACGGACAGTGTGACACAGTGTGACTCAAGTTTGACATTTTAACAAACATCAAAAAATAATTTGACATTCATCATTGCAGATAAATAGATATCAGTATTTCCACAAGCAGTCACTCAAAAACATCCTTTTTATGATTGTCATAGTCAATACTCTTAAAGAAAAAGTTATTATATGCTGTAGTTTAGGAAAAACATAAATGTGGTAAAAATCCATTACAAAAAGGGAAAGGGTTAGGGTTAGGGTTAGGCTTATTGAGAATAAGCCCAGAAAAGTTTGAACAATCTGGAAAATCCAGGTGTAGTTATGAAAATGTCATAAGAAGCCAAAAGGCATGGACACCAAAAATAAGAAATCAGCAGTCTAAACTGAACATTACACATCCATAATGGGTGCACTGTGTGATTACTCCATTTGTCTACACATACTGTATGGTATTTTGTGTTTCCGCCCAGACTCGGCCAACAGTCACTCTCAGGGAGATCTTAGACAGCAGCGCAAATATTAGTCCTACTGGACTGTGTGGAACTTTGAGAATGCTAGCAGCCCACACACACACACACACACACACACACACACACACACATCCAGTTTCTAATACACACACAGATGAGAACAGATATGCACAATATTATCATGCGTTTCAACAGTGTGTTTTCATGTGGATGCATTTTGAAGTGAACTAACTAAAAGGTGCTACATAATTTGAGATTTATGATTGATTGATTGATTTATTGATTGACTGATTTGTGTGTGTTAAGTGAGATATACATGATAGTGTATATTTAAACACTGAACTTGGAGGGTCACTGCCTTTTTTCTTTGGCCTTTAACCAGCAGGCTGCCAACCTCCGTTCGGCTACTGCAAATGCTTTGTGACCACGAGCTTCAGGTTTATATGGTTGTAAATGTGTCTCTGTGGCTGTTGGGAATGAGCTGGGATCATTTTTCTAAAGCCTGGAGCTTGTGAACACAGCACAATGAAGGTTCAGTTGCCACTGGCATGCTGGGCTGCACGTCACAGCAGTGGAAAGTTGAGAGAAAATAAGTAGTGCAGTAATCAGGTTTTGACAGATGTGGGTTTGTGACATTGAAACATGTGTGCCTGGCCTGAAGTTGCCAGCTGATGATCATCGGTTGGATTTAACACGTAGAACAAATAAAACATTTTCTCTGACAATGCTCTCTCTTGGGCATTGTTGGGTTTCTGTAAATCATACTGAAAAAAGGTCTCACCCCGTTCGATTTGAGATAACTTCTGTTATGCTTTACAAATAAAATGGATTTGACTTGGCAAGGAGGCCACCAAGGTGGCGCTGTTGCTACACAGCCAACAGTAGCAACTAATGAATTACTAGAAGAAATGCTGCAAAATCAGCATCAAAAACAACACCAATGATATCGCTGATATCTCGACCACACTATTTTTCTTGAATTGCTAACTACGCCAAAGGGAGCTCACTGTGGCTTCCAAGTTGTCCTGAAAATGTAGTAAAATCCCGAGGGCCTTTTATAATACACACACACACACACACACACACACACACACACACACACACACACACACACACACATATATATAAAAGTCTGTGTGCACGTTTTTGAAACAAAACAATGGCCAGAACACACCAACATCAGCTCCTGGTTGGAAAAAGTTGTCAGCAGCACAGGAAACTTAAAATAACCCTTTCATTTTATGGCCATAGTTTGAAAAACTATTTGACAGATTCAACATGAATATATAAGATATACGAAAGTTAGGAAGCTGGAAAAAAGAAAGGAGTATTTAACAAAGGGGAAAGCATTTGAGATGAATGAATACTTCTCCCTCTCTCTGCCTGGACTTATTTCAGAAAAATATTTCCTGTGCACAGAAACAAGAAGGGATTTCATTCCTTCACAGGCATGCATGGTATTCCAAAACAAGACACCTGACGTCTTATTTCCATTTCAGCAAGTAATCTATGAGTGTTACAATCCGGGTTTTATTTGTTTCTACACCTGCCTCTACCTGCTAAAGAGCTCCATCACCTTCACTGATCATCAGCTCCATCACCTTCACTGATCATCAGCTCCATCACCTTCACTGATCATCACCAGCTGTCCATCAGCTCCATCACCTTCACTGATCATCAGCTCCATCACCTTCACTGATCATCCCCAGCTGTCCATCAGCTCCATCACCTTCACTGATCATCACCAGCTGTCCATCAGCTCCATCACCTTCACTGATCATCAGCTCCATCACCTTCACTGATCATCACCAGCTGTCCATCAGCTCCATCACCTTCACTGATCATCCCCAGCTGTCCATCAGCTCCATCACCTTCACTGATCATCACCAGCTGTCCATCAGCTCCATCACCTTCACTGATCATCACCAGCTGTCCATCAGCTCCATCACCTTCACTGATCATCAGCTCCATCACCTTCACTGATCATCACCAGCTGTCCATCAGCTCCATCACCTTCACTGATCATCACCAGCTGTCCATCAGCTCCATCACCTTCACTGATCATCACCAGCTGTCCATCAGCTCCATCACCTTCACTGATCATCCCCAGCTGTCCATCAGCTCCATCACCTTCACTGATCATCACCAGCTGTCCATCAGCTCCATCACCTTCACCTGACTATCACCTCATGCTCATCAGAGAACCAGAGGTCCAGTAGAGCTTGATATCTGGTCTGAACCTCTGTGTCAGTCTTGTTGAGGGACTGGACTTTCATTTATTTTTCTGTTTGCTGGTGTGAACGATCATGAGCATTGGGAAAACAGACCTGAGCCAGCGTGCTGCTGCAGAGACTCAAGTATTGTACTGCTCACCTCCATGTAATTCTTCTGCTTAGTCTGCTCACCAGCCTGAACAAGTTCAAAGTAAAAGATCCTAAACTGATCCTACCTGTCCTGTCTCAGACTGCTTTTGGATACTGAAGCCAACCCCTTAGAATGAGGCTGAGATAATATGTACATCTGTACATCCTGGGTTACAGGATACATTGCATCTATGCTGTAACAGCTCTAACTCTCTCGTATGCGCACATGATCAATCACACACGCACACAGCCACTCTGCGCCCCCCCCCAGCCCCCCCCCCCCGCCATCAGTGCATCTGTGTAAGTGCACACAAGTTTGGAAAAAACACAGTGGCATTCCTTACAGCACTTCCTTGCACTCATTGCTTATTCATGACCATGGTACTTTTAGCCAACTTGTGATCCTTTGAAATGGCTTTAGGCATTTCACATGAATTATTTTGGTGAACTTGAAATATATTCAATTTTTGTGTCCAGGTAACAATGACACCCTTGCTTCTGCTGTGTGTGTCCTTGCCCTTCATCTTGGCAACAACATCATTTGAGGATCACGATGGTGAGTTTTGCAAACTGAAATCATCATTTGCTACATTTCATTTTGTTAAATTGAGGCTTTTTGAGGATGATTAAAGTATTTAAATATGCAGCTGATGTATTGGCTCTGTTAGCTCTATTTATGCAATTTTAATCGGACTATAAAATACATTTTGCTAAAATATTATCCATGCAGACTAACAACCTTGACACGTATCGTCCCCAGACTTGGATGGCACACTGCGTGTCAGCATTCCCCTGGAAGTGCCTCTCCGTCCTCTGCTGGGAGGCAAGGTCGTGGTGCCGTGTTACTACCAGGACAACACCCCCAATGACCCTGGAGCCCCAACCATCGCCCCCCTCTCCCATCGCATCAAATGGTCTTATGTCACCAAGGAGAAGGTCAGCACCATCCTGGTGGCTTCAGAGGGAAAAGTCCAGGTGGAGATAGAGTATCTGGATAGAGTGAACATGGTCAACTATCCCCTGGTGTCCACCGATGCCACCTTGGAGATAACAGAGCTGAGGTCTAAAGATTCTGGCACCTATCGCTGCGAAGTGATACACGGCATTGAGGATAACTACGACTCTGTGGAAATCCAAGTTCAGGGTACTACAAAATAAAACTATGGCAAAACATCTAACTTCTGTTAAAAAGACAAAGATACAGAGGCTTTCGACCTTTTAGAAAGTTCATCCAATAAATTCTACCCACTGCAAATGTAAACCACTCACCTTTTCCTGATAGGCTACAAGTAAGGAAGTAGCAACATTCATCTGTCCTCTGCTCACTTTTTGCACTTCACAGGTATTGTGTTCCACTATCGAGCCATAACCACCCGCTATACCCTGACATTTGAGAGGGCAAAGGCTGCCTGTATCCAAAACAGTGCCACCATCGCCACGCCAGCCCAGCTCCAAGCTGCCTACGATGATGGATACCATCAGTGTGATGCCGGATGGCTCTCCGATCAAACTGTCAGGTAGCTTTCATCCCCACAGCCACCCAACCTCTAACAGGCTTATCTACCCAGGATCACTGTGAACAGGTCCCACCTACAGACAAATCCCAATTCACCACACCAGCATGTTACTAGATGAGGAATCCAAATAGGAAAGCCACATAAGACAGAAGAAGAGTCAGACTCCAAATGGAAAGGGGGAGCTAATATATTATATACTGTACATAAACCAAGAAGCTTGTTGTTGGATCAAAGTGTAAAACCACAGTGGTCTGACCACATCTACTGAAAGCGATGTGTTCATAGCTGTTCTGAACAGCTACACCACAGTGCAGGGGAGTGGGAAACACAGCTGTCACTTTTCAGACTGTGCCTGAATAAATATTCAGCCGTCCCAACTGTGTAGGTTGGCAGAAGTGAATCCCTAAAGAATGGAAGGGGAAAATGGAGCTTGAGAGAGATATTCAAATTCGGCCTTCTCCTTTACAATTTAGCACCTTTTGACATCTTCGGGGGACCGTTGCATTTGGTTATGCATTTGTTATATCGTGGAATTGTGTATTATTATTATTTTTGTCTCTGGGCTAGCATGCGCTTTGATAAAGTTAAAGGGGATCTGGTCTCTGATTGTGTCCTGGCCAGAGGCATTGTGTTTTAGGCCCTACTGGAACAGTGGCTTTTAAAATGCATTTCATTTATTTATGTTTAGAATAAAAAGCAAACTTGGTCATTTTAAAACACCAGACCTGTGAAAAAACACTGTAAAACATACACTCAGACTTGGTTACAAAAAAACTTTGGATCTCTCAAGATACCCCATCCATGAGCCCCGGGAGCGTTGTTATGGAGACAAGGAGAATTTCCCAGGTGTGAGGACATATGGAGTGAGAGACGTCAACGAGACCTACGATGTGTACTGCTTTGCTGAGAAGATGTCAGGTATTCTCATCTAACACAGACGGCAACAAAAGCTGCCTGACTCACACGAACCTTGGATTCTACAGTCAGAGCCACTTCCTGTCATGTAAATGTGCTCGTCTTCCTCCTCTGTCCTCCCAGGCAGAGTCTTCTACTCCATGTCTGTGGAGAAGTTTACTTTCTATGAAGCAAAAGACCAGTGTGCCAAGCTCGGTGCCCGACTCGCTACCACCGGAGAGCTTTACCTGGCCTGGAAAGCCGGCATGGATGTGTGTAACGCTGGATGGCTGGGAGACAGGAGTGTGCGCTACCCCATTAACATCGCCAGGCCTCAGTGTGGAGGGGGACTTCTGGGAGTGAGAACTGTCTACCTCTTCGCCAACCAGACTGGCTACCCATACCCCGACTCTCGCTATGATGCTATCTGCTTCCGAGGTAAATCTTTTGTGTCATTTTGTGATAAAGCACTTATTTGGCTTTTTGGGGTGAAGTTCTCCTTATAGTTGCTGACCAATAAAGCAATAAGGCATCAGTCATACGCTCTGCTTTCCTTAGCTGGTGAGGATGAAGATGTTGTACCTTCGAGAACTACTCCTTTCCCTGACATCATCCGCATGACCCCTGCCCCTGGGGTGTTCCCAAGCCTCACTGCCTCCCCTGGGGGTGAGGAGATCAGGAGTGGAGAGGTGGCCACCCTGTCCCCACTGCCCGTCCCTCCCAGTGTGACGGACTCATACGCTAAAGTGACACCTGTTGTGCGAGTGCCCGGAATCGACCTGACAGGCTTTGACGTTGCCATGGCTCCCACCGGTAAGAAGTTGGTTTTATAACAAAATCCTTTTCTCCATTTTAGAATGGTGATATGATATTAGCATAATCTGCGTCAAGCATACATCTGAAGAAAATAAAACCCAAACTGTAAATTATTTAAATAAGACAATTCTTTCTTCCTCCCCTCCCACTCTTTTCTCAGGTGTGGTGTTCCACTACAGACCCATCACTGGTCGGTACAGCCTGACCTTCCTGGAAGCTCAGCAGGCCTGCCAGACCATCGGGGCTGTCATCGCCAGCCCCCAGCAGCTGCAAGCTGCCTTCGAGAAAGGCCTGCACCAATGTGATGCCGGCTGGCTCCGTGACCAGACTGTCAGGTGAGTCAGAGGGTCGGGCCGGACAGACTGGTTATATATACAAAACAGAATGATTATCATGACATTAATGAACATATAACATAATATCAACACTGGTTGGTTCATGTGGCACATCAGAGCTTACTCCTGAAACCATATAAAGCAAAACAAAGCCTCAATACTATGTACCACTATGCTCTCTCATGATCAGGTATCCCATCGTGTCACCCAGAGATAACTGTGCAGGTAATCTGCCACATCTTCCAGGAGTTAGATCCTATGGCCTGAGGCCAGCCAGCGAGCACTACGATGTGTTTTGTTACGTAGAACGTCTGCAAGGTGAGCAGCAAATCAGTGTGTGTATCGTCGTGTGTATCTGACTGGAGCGCAGCTGAGTGCTGTTGAATGCTCGTTCTCTCAGGTGAGGTCTTCTTCACCAGCGATTACGACAGCTTCTCCTACGAGGAGGCTGTGCAGCATTGCCAGAAGCTGAACAGCACCCTGGCCACCACTGGGCAGCTGTATGCTGCCTGGAAACAAGGACTTGACAAATGCCGCCCAGGCTGGCTGATGGACCGCAGTGTCCGCTACCCCATCACAACCCCCAGGTTCCACTGTGGAGGTGGCCAGGTGGGGGTTCAAATCATCTACGCCTTCCCCAACCAGACAGGATTCCCTGATGAGCACTCACGCTATGATGCCTACTGTTTCAGAGGTAGGACAGGACTCATTTTTCACCTGGCAGCACGGGCAGTTCAGTAGTCCCAGCCTCGGACCTATGCTGCAGGTTTACCTCTCTCTCGCTCCCTGTTGGTGTTTTTGCCACTTCCTAATTGAAATCTTGTTAAGAAGAGACTCATTCACCTAATCCCAAAGTGATACACAAGAAGTTTAATAAGTTGTTGCTACATGATTCTGGCTTAGTTAGAAAGCTAACTAAGAGCATAGACTTTGGCTGGTACCTAACTAGAGACAGCGGCCGAACCAGCATCTCATAATTCACATCACTTGGTCACTGAGGTCATCACACAAATGTAACAGCTGTAATATAATTTTCCAGACCATACAATGGTGTTCTGATATTGATATTTATGTGTTTTAGCATGTGATAGCCCTGTATAAAAGTATACAGTCCAGCATGTTGGTTTCCCTTTTTTTATTTCTAAAAACAAAATGGCCTGGTTTAACTTAACTCAGTAATCTAATTTTATAACTTTTTATAACTTATAACCTTTTTCCAGCTGAAATTCCACTTGTTCACACTGAAATTGAAACCACCGTGGATGTTATCAACAAGACAACAGTCACAATTGATCACCAGGCACCACCAGGTAAGATTATTATCTGAATAAACTAATTATTATTACAGTTTTACAAATAAAGAGTTCTAAATCTGTGAAAGAAATTCAATCATCAATGGAATCTCTGTGTTATCGTATGTAGGGCAATTTCTGAGTTCATTAATATTCATTTTTGCTGTAAAAATTTTATTATGAATTATGCAAAAGTCCAATGTGGTTTTGTGGTTTTAGTTGAACCTACTGTTGTCTACAATGAAACTGAAACCAGTGTAAACATTACGGAAATAGAGGTGGTCATCAACAAGACAACTATCACAACTCACCAAGTTCCTCCAACTGGTAAGAGACTGAAACACGTGTGAATGAAATCATTGCATCACAATCATCAAACCTGCCATTTTCTTTGGTAAAAGTCGCCACAGAAATAAGTTACAGTAACAGTAACAACAACACCATGCATTATCTCACCTCTGCCTCAGAGTAAAAGTAAGAACTAAAGTGTGTAATCGTTGACATAATTAAGCAGCATAGGATCATGGGATTTTTTGTTTCCTTCATAAGTTTAACTGCAGTCAGTTTCTCTCAGGCAGGATTCCTGGGAGCAGAGCTGTCGCTTGTTTTTCTGATAACTTCCAGATCCAGACTTCCAATGAATAAAATCTTTCATTTGCCTAAACTGGCCTGAACTTTCTGCTGCTGTGTGTGCAAAGCGGGATATGATGCCTTTGAGAGGCGGGATAATCAATTGGACTGTAATAACAACTGAAATCATGGTTTTCTCAAAGTTTTAAAATCAACCCAACTTTGCAGAACCCTAATGCAAAAACACAGATTTGAAATAATCAAGCCATTTTTTACATTTCCATTTGAAAAGGAGGTACCAATAAATTCCAATCAAACTCAGTATTTAGTTTGCTAAATGAGGAGAAGGTCAGCTTCTAATGTTTTCTCCACAATGTTTCCTCCAGTGAAACCAGCTTCAACTCCAGTTCCTGTTGATGTATCCGGTTCTGGGTCAGCTGATCATTCAGGGGAGAGCTCAGGAGAGTCCAGCACCTCCAGTGGCGATGCTTATGTTTCCAGTGCCAGTGGTGACATCAGTGGTGACATCAGTGGTGACGTCAGTGGTGACGTCAGTGGTGACATCAGTGGTGACATTAGTGGTGATGCCTCGGGTTCCACAGCCAGTGGTGATGCCTCGGGTTCCACAGCCAGTGGTGATGCTTCGGGTTCCAGTGCCAGTGGTGATGCCTCGGGTTCCAGTGCCAGTGGTGATGCCTCGGGTTCCACAGCCAGTGGTGATGCCTCGGGTTCCACAGCCAGTGGTGATGCCTCGGGTTCCAGTGCCAGTGCCAGTGGTGATGTCAGTGGTGTCACCTCAGGTTCCAGTGCCAGTGGTGAAGCCATTGATGTAATTTTCAGTGGTGACGTCTCTGGTTCCAGTGCCAGTGGTGAGACTTCTGCTTCAGGACAGCAGATCACCTACAGTGGACACACAGACATCCTCTTTGGAGAAGGGTCTGCTTCTGGTGACCCCCAAGAGGTAGAAGGGGGAAGTACTGGCATCTTTGCTTCTGGGGAGCTGGGTTCTGCTTCTGGATCTGGGGATGGGATTTATGGACAGCAGTCTGGCTTTGGGGTATCAGGATCAGGATCAGGACATATCAGTGGAAGTGGGGACATCAGTGGTAGTGGAGAATTCATGATCATCATGGTGGATGGAAAGATGGTGGAGGTATCAAAAACCCACAGAGAGCCTCATGAGCAGCTGTTGGGTAAGGAAGGCATTGAGATAATTGAATCAAGTACATTCGGATCAGGAAGTTTGTCTGGCTCTGGTTCTGGCTCTGGTTCTGGCTCTGGCTTTGGCTCTGGCTTTGGCTCTGGTTCTGGTGGATTTTCTGGCATCTCTTTTGTCGACCACAGTGCCTTTGATCTGACAGTTCAGCCATCTGGTGAGCAGGAGGTGTCTGGATATCAACCCTTTGGATCAGGGTTCCATAGTGGCTTTCCAAGTGGCTTTCCATCTGGTATGTCGGGAAGTGGTTCAGCCTCCGGAGGCTCTATGGAGCAACGTGGTGATGTTGTCTTCATTACAGATGATGAAATGATTCAGGTGACTGTACCACCACTGGAAATCCACCCACAGCAAGGCCGTGGTGTGGTGGAGGTAAGCGGGGCAGGAAGCGGATCAGGGATCCATCATGAATTCAGTGGCGTTTTGGAACTCAGCTCAGGAAGCGGAGCCCCTCATGAAGAACTGTCCGAGCTCTCTGCTGCCCTGCCAGCTGGATCAACCACAACTTATCTAAAGTACATCAACAGCCTCAGTCAATCAGGACTGGGAGAGAAAGAACAGGAAAGTCGCACCGTTGCTGTGACTCCCTACACAGCCTACACCAGCCCAACCACCACACCATCAGTTTCATTAGAAACCCCTGCAGTTGTGGAGGAGCCTGAGGTGGTGGAAGGTATGTGCTTCAGCCATTTCCTGTTCCTTTGCTATCACTAATTGTGTCATAGATTTAAGATAAACTGCTCAAACTGTTTTCATAATGAGGTCTTTCTCTCGGCTGTCAGCCTCTGCAGACCCTTGTAATCCAAACCCCTGTGGTTCAGGATCCTGCTCTGTGCAGGGACAGCTTGCTGTGTGTCAGTGCCCCAGCGGCTTCACTGGTGAAGACTGCACCACACGTGAGTCACCGAACTACAACACACAGCGCACTAACACCTGTTGGGTATTTATGAGCTGTGAGCTTTTTGTTTTTGTCGAAATATATTTTGATGTTTGTGTTTATGTGCTTAGCGGCAAAGGGCTGTGCTGAGGGCTGGTTGGAGTTCATGGGCAGCTGTTACCTTCACCTTGCAGAGAGATACACGTGGTCGGATGCTGAGCAGCACTGTCAGCAGCTCAATGCTCACCTGGTCAGCATCGGCTCACAGGAGGAGCAGAACTTTGTCAACTGTGAGCAAATTTTTGATTTCTAAATCGTGACCTGCGGTGTCAGTACGGACACCTGATTTTAATTTGGTTTGTTTTGATTTCATTTCATTAGTCCAGTTTCATCAGTGTCATTAGAACATTTTATCCTGCTTTATCTCTTCAGAGAAATTGTTTTCAAAGCGTATTGATTCAACTGCTGTTGCTGTCTTTATTGTGTACAAGTTGCATGTGTCTCATGCGGTGTGGGCCATGCAACAGAGCAGATCTACTTATTTCTGCCATTCATTCATATTATTATCAAATTAGCTAAAATCTGCTGCGTCAGCATGATTAAAAATGTTTGTTTTGAGTTAACCTAAGATTCTCCTCTTTTCCTTTACAATATAGCCAATGGTCAGGACTACCAGTGGATTGGACTTAATGACAAGGATGTCCAGAATGAGTTCCGCTGGACAGACAGCAGTCCTCTGGTGAGCTTGGTTAGAGATTGTTGTCACTTGAATTTTCACTAAGGAGGTGAAGCAGGGGCTACAGCTATCACTGTCAGACATAATGCTTCAGGTTTGTCGCTTTTCTCTGCCTCCGGAGATGCTGCCATTGTAGAATTAACGCTTTTATTTTCACTCTGCTGTTTTCTATTGAGCGGAATGTTGTAAATTCAATGTGTGATGCTCCACTCAGACCTTTCAGAACTGGAGGCCCAACCAGCCAGACAACTACTTTAACTCTGAGGAGGATTGTGTGGTGATGATTTGGCATGAAGGTGGACAGTGGAATGACGTGCCATGCAACTACCATCTTCCTTTCACCTGCAAGACTGGACCAGGTAGGTTTTCTAGACCAGAGCTGGCATCTGGCTCAAATGAAACAATTCAATTTTTAATGTGAAAAAGAACTTTTATTCTTTATTATGGTTGGTCATTCACATAATAAGAACTCAATAGTTGGTCGAATGGCACGTTTAAATGATCAGTGATGGTCTGACCTGTTGAAGCAAAGAATGCACAGAGATGGACTGCGTTCTTCATATTGACCCACTAAAATATCTGAGCAATGAGATTAAAATGAAACCCACTTGAGTGGGGCCACCAAGACAAGCGCCATAACCAGCACCTGTCACCTGATGTTCCAGCCACATGTGGCGCTCCCCCAGCGGTGGAACACGGGCGGCCGATGGGCACTAGCAGAGAGCGCTACCCTGTCAACTCCATAGTCCGCTACCAGTGCGATGCAGGCTACACACAGCGCCACCTGCCTGTCATACGCTGCATGCCAGATGGACAGTGGGCGGAGCCACAGGTGGAATGTACGGAAGGTGAGTTCACAGGAAAATACTTTACTATGAATTTTAAATCCATAGCGTTATCACAGTTGAGGATGGCGGGACTAAAACAATGCAAATGAAAACCAAAGAATGAAATATGACAAAACCAAAAAGAACAGTTGTGATCGACGAGCATGAGAAACTGATGCCTGGGGAAGGTGTTGCTGGTGAAGTCAAAGAGGTTACAACAAGGAGTAAAGACACAGCTATCTAAGTTAGCGCCTTTGCAGACCTGCAGCTCACTGAAACCACCACTGTTAGTATCGTCACATAGAAACACTATTTACACCGCAAAGTTCCATACGCGATGGTGAGATAATGGAAACTTGTCAAAATACCAGCGACTTCTGTGGAACTGCAGTAACATAAGATTTTGACACTAAGTCAACAGTAGCAAGAGGAATAAAGGTCCTGGTCAGCCACCAAGTGTAGTTCAGAGCTGTAAAGAGCCGTAAACCCTGAGGATACCTGAGACTAATGCTGGATTTAAACCTTGTGTTGGACACTGAAGTATCATTGACACAGGGGTAATGTTTTGTAGACAGAGAATAAAGCCCTCCCACAAAGCTAACATTTCAACTTCCCACTGCTGAAGGGCCCGTGGCCGCTACTGAAATGGATCCTTTAGCCACACTGCTCACTTCAGGGTGATTTGTACATCCTTTGGCCAATCATGTGCACATGATATCATCAGTATGCGTACCTTTTCTCCCCCAGCTGGCGCCAATAGTAACAGGCTACACAAAAGATCCCTCAAGAGAAGAAGTAAAGGGGTCAGCAGCCGACAGGAACAGAGGAAGCTGCTCTGAGCAGGATTGAAAAGGACATACAACAGAGAGCCACAAAAGGACCCCTCTTGTAAACAAGCATGGACACCAATGCAGATGCCCAACCAAAAACATATAATTCCCTCTCATGTATATATACATACTAAAGCACATTTAGACAGTGACAGTGTAAATCAAGTTTTTGGTGTTTGAGTGTCACTCTGCAACTTCTGTAGGCAGGTTTTCTATGTATTTATAGCATCTAATTTATAGCTGTGATCCAGCATTTGGACAAATTATACGGAAAGCACAGTTGAAATTTTCTGCGCCCCTTTGCCAGCACTGCACACAACATAAAGTAGTTAAAAACTTTCAGACAGGCTAAATTAATAGTGACACGCAAAGTCCAAAAATAACCTAATAAAGCTGGATTCACTGAAGTCTAACACAATGTTAAATAGACTTTAAAGGTATTTTCTAGCTCTGTGTTTCTTAGCATTTCTTTTATGCAGTTCTAGACAACAACTGTGCTTTAGACTGGTGGTAAAAAAAATAAAAATAAAATAAAAATCAGAGTAAGACAGTGATTCTCAGGCTTTTTGGTTGTGACTCCTTACATATTACCTCTCTGTTTGACAAAATGGACAATGGTTTGTTTTAGTGAATTATTAGAGGAGTCGGTTCAGCGCAAAACAGTACTCCAACGTCAAATAAAACCCCAGATCTGAGCAAAAGCGGAGAGAATTTCAAACAGAATGTTTTGGCGTGTTTGTTTGAAAGCGTTAGCCATCATCCAGGAAACCTATGCTGATTGGTCACAACCCACAGGTTTGAGAACCACCGTGCCACAACACCACAGTATCACATATACTGACACGATTGTGCTGTTCGCTTGATGAACAGAAGTCCAAGTTCAAGATGTGATTGAAGTCACTGTACCAAACCTGGATGGAAACAGTCAGCACTCATGCACTTTTGACAGTCTTCAGTCACATCTGTGCCAATATGTGCTAATAAATCTCATCATTTAATGCTGCAGAAAATGAACATCAAGTTTTTCAAGTTGGGGTTTGTATTTGTGACTTATTCAGAGTAAATCATGATCTGTCAGCACTGTTTGATGTGAGGACGTTGTCTATGGGACAAATGACGAGTCTCTCATTCTATGTTTCCTCACAAATCTCTCAACAGCAGGATCTGTTAATAACCTAACAGCCAATTTACTGTTTGATTAATTCACCATCAACCTGTTTTGTTCTTTTGTTTGTTAAATGAAATGTGTAGTTTAAGATACAAGTTACCTCTCAAATGGCCGTGACTGATGTAACAGTCAGCTGTACAGAAGAAGACACATCTGGATTTTTCTCTTCAAGCCGTGGACATCTGTGTGGGTGTTTCTGGCTGTGAGCCATGTGACAGGGTCTCCAAGACAGAGATGTTCTTTAAAAAAAAAAAAAAAAAAAAAACAGAAAAAAAAACAAAACATGATCATGGAAAAAAGAAGCTGTGAACGCAGTGAAACGTATTTTTTGAACAATGAGAAAAGGGAAGCAGAGAGGGAGGAGGAGGTGAGAAAATGTTGACCATGACCCTTTAAGGTCAAGATTAGCTTCAACACTGAGAGCAGATAATCTGGCCTCCTCGGAGAGCGACTCAAACGGTGAAGCAAAGACGACACACACATTCCAACTAGTCATCTCACTGACACACAAATATCCAGCAACTATACAACCCAAGTGGGTGAGTCAGATTTGTATGTTTACAAGTGAAATAGTTAATTAAAGTCAAATTGCTGTATTTTTTAAATTTTTGACAGAAATGTCAACATTTGAGTGACAATACAGAGGACTGTTCAGGAATCAGTGAACATTATAAAAGTGTGACTCTAAATCAGTGTTTGTGATGGATTGATTCTGCAGACTGAAATATCTTTAAACCAAAACACGTGTAACGCTGCAGACAGATGTCACATCTGCTGTGACTTTGTTCAGATCCCAAATCCTGACGTGAGCATACAGTATACTCGTGCTGTGCTGTACTAAATAAAACTTGGAATCATCCGTCTCTGTGAAATGATTGAACAGTTGCTGTCTTTGGTATAAAGCAGTTGCACTTAGATTGCTGTTTTATATGGAAATCACAGATCTCACAGTTTTTTTCCTAGAGCCGTTAAATTTGAAGTGAAGTCAGATGAACAAGCATCGCTTTTAGTTTTTTTCTTCTTACCTTCCTGTAGAGCCTTACTGTGAAAAAACACAGTAAATAGCTCCTTCATCAGCCCCTACAGCAGCTCCCTTCATCACCACAGTCACTGCAATCAGTGTGTGCGTGTGTGGGGGGGGGGGGGGGTCAGGGAGAGTAGCCCTGCATAGGGTATATATGTGGTGTGTTTGTGCAATAACACTGTACAAATCTGAGTATGAATGTGATGTTTGTGTGTCAGTATGTGTTTGCATGTAAATCTATAGTTGTGTTTGGGTGTGTTCATGTGTGTGTGTCCAGCAGGTGTAAATAGGATGTGTTTATAAAAGCTGCTGGCAGTATAATCAGTGGGACTGTTTGCAGCGGATGCAGGAGGGCGTAGCAGCGTGCTGGACTGCACTCATCTCAAAGAGCATCGTGTCCAGACAGAGCGGCGCGTTAGCTTTACTTACAGTGGCTGCTCTGTGTGGGTCGCTCACCCATCTCACCTCTCTGCCCCGACAGTCCTGTTCCAACACTGAGTGGAGGTAAACCAGTGAGAGCGACCTTTAGGATGCTGATGTCGGATGGCTGCTCTGTTTAACATGTTTCCGGATTTAATATATCAGCCTATCTTCCATTATCTACTCTGCCGTTCCCTGCAGACATCCATGGACGCTGTGGGATGAATCTCAGTGAATTTGGGGATCTCCTGAGGCTTGTTCTCAGTTTTTTATGAGGGAAGCTGCCTATAATGCTGAATATCTACATCAAATTGTGCTTCGGGGGAAAAAAAAGTACCTCAAATTGAATGCAGCCATCAACAGATCAACATTTTTCCCAAGTACTTTACTGTAGGGTTAGGGTTAGTACTGCTGTCTGGCCTACTGCCACCTCTTTCATATGTTCTGCCCTTGAATTTAATCAAATGAAACAAAATCAGGCTGTCTCACAAATCACCACCTGCTCTCTCTAACAGTGTTGTGACAGCTGTGGAGACAAACAGCTGTAGAGAAAAACAGTAATTTTCACATCAGAAATAAAATTGGACAGTAAATCAAGTGCTGCAGAGCAATAGAGCTGTATATCCATGTAATAACAGTATATTTCCTTGAGTTTTGAGTCTCAGAACACGAGGAAAACTCGAAAAGCAACCTTTCAGAGTGCTTCGTTTCACTCCACCACACAGGGCAGCTGCAGTTGATTTGCACATAATAACATTAAAGGCATGTAAATTATATCTCATTAAAGATTTAAAGAGTAAATCACGGCTTCCTAAAGGTTTTAACTTACGAACCATCACATTAATGATTTTATGTATTCTTAATAATATGAACTAGTTACTCCCCAACTTATAATTCTGCTGTAACCTCACAGAAGCACTGGTTAGAGTTTTACTCTTGTTGAGACCAGCACTTAAATCTGCGGAGTGTTACTTGCATTCACTTAAAAGGCACATTGAGTGAGCTGCTGTGGGCGTTTTGAAAACATAACTTCGACCCAACGCAGCTGCAAATTGAGAGTCTGGTCTTTCATGGTGCAGATTTGTGAGTGTGTAACACTGTCCTCTGCCAGCACCATTTGATAAGCTGTCTTCGCGTTTGTGTGCGGCCTACTGTATTTTATGGATAAACTTTCACTGTCCAAAACTGGACAATCAAACCCCCTCCCAAACCACTCACATCCAGATCCATCAACAAATACAGACGCAGAGCTTTGTTTTTTACACACCTGATTCCTTCTAATAAATGTGTCTCATATAAGACCTTGTTTTTCAGCAGTTTTTATTAATTTGAAGAAAATAGTACAACTGAATGGACATACAATGAAACAATCATAGGTGTGTAATGAAACACCACTTGTGAATGTAAATGTGGTTTGAATATTACTATAATACAGAGAAACACTCAAAACTTCAGTTTTATCTTTAGAGAAATGAAAAAGAGATTCAGACATTGTACTTTATAAAGGATATGCAAACAAAGACTCAACAGTAAATTTCACAGTGTGGGAAAGACAGAAATAGTCAACAGTGGAAGTAAACTACAGTTAGTGAGGACGCATTCATGGACCAATGACGGACATGTGACAGTAGAGTAACACTTAATCCAGAAATCTGTGGTTGTACTGACATGTTAAGACATCTCTTCCTGTTTCACTGCAGTGCTCTGGGGGGCACTGCTGGAAAAAGACAATGTGAGCTGAATAAATAAAGGACTGAGGCGTGGTGGAACAGAAGTAACTTGTTTGGAATCTCGATCAGAATAACTTCCTGGAGCATGGAATTAGAGCCACTTGCATTAAAGCAAGTTTTAAACCAAAACTGATTTTGGGTGGAGAGAAGGGGGTGTCATGCAGCAAAAGGACCCAAACCTGAGGCTCTAAGACTGAGTCGTAATGTGTCTGCAGGCTGTTGTTGTGGTCGGGACGCTATAAACTATATGGCGAATAGGGTGTTGCAGGAATGAGCCCTGAGGTAAGTGTGCATTTTTGCAACTCTGGTTCCTTCGTCCTTTAGTCATATGGCTGCAATAAGATCTGTGGTTAACACAAGTTCAAAACATTTTCACGTTTTATTCCACATTATAAAATGAAGACCAACCTACTCACCAGGCTTTACTTTATGGTTTTATTTGGTACTTAGTGTTGCTAACTCTGTAAGACGACCGGCTACATCAAACTACATTTAAGACATGATGATAGTGTACATCATTTCCTGTCCAACATTTGCTTTTTATGTACATCAGTTGTATTTGTTTTGTGGTTTTGCTCTTTATTTATCACGATTAGCCTGCTGAACAAAGTGTGTAGGTATCCTAGAGCTTTGTTTGTCACAGAACTTATATTCTGCAGAAATCCGATTAAAGATAATGAAAGTAGCAATTTCAATCCAGAAATCCAGGGTGATGCTAATTTCAGGTCCTTTTTTCAGGTCCGGGCCATTTTGATTAGTTAATTTAAGGCAAGTCTGATGTTAACTGTAACCATTTAATGCATATTATATAGTGACAGTTAGTGACGTGTGCTCATACGGTTACAGTTTGGTTCTTTCCTGCTTCAACATAACAATGCCCCCTGATACAAAAGAAGTTCTTAAGTAATGGATTTTCCAGTGTTCTTGTTGGAAACTTGGTGGGCCTGCCGGAGCACTGACCTCAGCTCCATTCAGCACCTTTGGGACAAGCTGGAATACCAAATGTGAGCCAGTAAACTAGTGGGCTAATCACCCAACAACAGTCGCTGACGTCAATAATGCTTTTGTAGCTGAGGTGAAAAAATCCCTGCAACCAAGGTCCAAAGTCCTGGATTGAGCCCTCCAAAGAGAGTGGAGGCTGTTATAGCAGCATATTAATGGCCTCTGCCTTTGGAATGAAATGTTTAGCAATTACATATGGATATCACTTTGCCCCGTCCACATACTTCTGGCCATATAGTGTTGATATATCGTAGAAGAAGAATTGCAAAAACAGTTGTTGAATAGTATTAAAGGTCAATACTGAGACATGAGTTAAAGTCATAGAAGTTGAGGTTGATTAATCCAAAAATAGCTCAGAAATGAACAACGCGACTAAAACTGCTAACTTGCATCCAGGCTACAGCTGATGCTTTCTCATGAGCAGAGCTTCCAACCTGTGTGCTGTTAGAATGTTTTGTGGTGTGTTGTGCCGAGTCACAACATTTAACGATAACAATAGACACCGAACTCTAGGTACAGAGGAGGAAAGCCAAAGCTACGCACCCCCGGTTCAGGAGGGCCACAGTTAGCCCGGGCTTTTGTGATAGGATAACGCACACTCCCATCAGCCAACCAGCCGGCGTCACAGCGGTCCAGCCCTGTCAGCCTCCAAGCAGCGTACAGCTGGCCTACTTTAGCAATTCCACTTCCATCACTGGCACAAGCCTGGACTGCCTCAGTGAAGTTGAGCTTGGTCTGGTGCTTTAAGAAGTACACGGTGCCTATTGCAGGAGAGACTGAATGAACACACTGTCCTGTATTGATCTAGCAGGTGAAAAAGTTCACGCATAATGATACACTCACCCTTGACAGAGGCAGAGAAGCAGAAAGCATCGTAGCTATGGAGTAGGCGATGCCGTTGCCCGTAGCTACGCAGACCAGGAGCTAAATCCACGCCTCCACAGCCCTCACGTGGCACTGTGATTGGATACTGCACTGTGCCGTCAGCCAGCCAGCCAGCATTGCACCAGTCAAGCCCCTCCTCCCAGGCTGAGAAGAGCTGTTCAAATGTAGCTAGAGTGGCGTCCTGATCCTGGCATGCTTGTTGGGCTCCAAAGAAGTTAAAATGGTAACGTCCTTTCTTGGAGTAGTAAGGGAACACCACGCCTGTACAAGAACAAGTGTTTCAATACAGTTTTTGTGGTCATTCAGTCCAAAATAGAGCAACCCAGACAGTAGGTAGGAGTCATGGTGTGTTAAATGCAATATTAACCAGCAAGAGAAAATTATTATTATCATTATTGTTGTTGTAAAATCATTTGGTGTTGAGTCCTATCAGGAAACGGTTGTTGATGCTGAGAATGCGCTTGCATGGGATTAAAAACTCAATATAAATGCTTAGAAAATACATTTAACTTGGATGTTCTCAGGCTCAGACAAAGCATATTGGATAGTACTGCTTAAAAGGAAAACAGTTTTTGAATCACTAATAAACCAAATCTTCTGCCTCAGGTGGATTTACCAAACTACAGTTTTCTAATGTCGATCTGCTTGAAGGTACCTTGGAGAGTTTCCAACCAGTGTTGCTAAAAAGCAGGTTGGTGCTCATGGAGGCACATTCATGTGGCCCTGGAAAGGCACACTGGTGGCAAGTAAGCATGGATGCAAACAATGTAGGTTTCAAAATGTTTTATGTTGTTATAATATTTATAATAGGGAATTTGTTCGGCCTTAAAGATCAACGCAGTCTGTTTTGGTCAGTACGCAATGAAAAAAAAAAAAAAGCTCTAAAGGACACCTGCGCTGTGTTTATTCCAGTTTCATCAGATAGAAGAGATCTTGAGTCAGCCAACAATGAAAAAAGATGCAAGCTACTGAAAATATATGTCAACAGCATCTCTAACTCCTGCTTCACACTGACTTACAGTCTGTTTGATGACAAACTGCACAGAAGCAGGCAGGTGGGTTGAGTGTCCTTGACTCCCAAACAGCCCGCTCCAAAACCCTTCTCTCAAAAACGCACACTTATTTCTCACCTCGCATCTCCAGCTCCACAGTGACGCTCTCGTCTTCCAGGCCGTCAATCACCTCACAGCGATATCTTCCTGTGTCATTGAGCTGCAGTTCATTAATCACCAGAGACATGTCCCCTGGTACTGAGCGTCTCAGGCGCACACGGCCCCGGAAGCTGCCGTAGCTGCGGTGACGTTGGCCCATGGAGACCATCACCTCAGTTTCTCTGGTGAAGGCATTAGGGGAAGCAGGTTCAGCTATGGGGTTAGCAGGCAACCAGGACCACTTGACCCGGGTCCTGCGAGGTGTGCTGAGCTCAGGCTCATAGTGGTAGTGACAGGGGAGCGTGACACTGCTCCCCCTGACAGCTGACACCGATGGCTGCGGGGACTCCACGTGGAGACGAATCCCATCAAAGTAGACTAGAAATGGCACAAACCAGAGGGGCGTGTCATAGGGAGACTAAGACTACCAAGCATTGGACGTAAACATAGACATGGAGGCTGGGGCTTAAAGTGAAGCCTATGCAGGAGGTCAGGAAATAGCACGTTATATTTTGGTGCTGCCTCCAGTTAAAGGGACCTTTCAGTATCTCAGCAAGTAATGACTGACGGAAAAAAGTCAGCATTTATCTGGTAAAGATCTATGACTTTGCTTGGCCTGTCGAAGCATCCCATGACATTACTGCATTTAACTGTTTCATGTCAACAGGAAAGAGGAGAAGACAACCACAGTAAGTTTTGAATGCCACTACTCATTGTACTTTTTTATGACAGGTTTTATTCAAAATAAACACGTTAAGCCTCTAATTAGAGACTCTGTGTGTGCAGTGTGCAGTGATTGGCCTTTGTTTTTGAGCTCTGCGGTTGTTGACATCTCAGATAGTACTCACGTGATGCTGCCTGAATAGAAACCCTTCTCTGTTATGGACTAAAAGTTTTCACTGTTTTTCTCCATCATGTCACTGGGTCTGTCTCACCCTTGGCACAATTCCTTCGCTCAGAGCTGTGGGAGAACTCTTTCCACTAATAGCACCCTAAGACCTGGAACTCACAAGTTGATGTTTGAGTCAGATGAGTTATGTCAATTTTTATGTCTCAATCAGTCCTGACATATCAGACCAACCACAGAAATGCCTGTTAATTCATGAACTACTCCTTTATATGTTAACAACTTGAAGTTAACCATCTGTACAAAATGGGAAAGTTATTAAAGCTCAGTTATTGACATCAATGACCTTTTGGTTTATGGTATCTAAACACACACACACACACACACACATCAGTCACAGGTAGTGTTGACTGCATGTGTGGGACTTCGAGCCAGCTGTGTTATCATGTGTGCCGTGCACACACACACACACACACACACACAGAGACCTACTCTCTCCGTTGCCGTTGCCGTTGCTGATGTCCTGGTAGTGAAAGCCGTTGCTGTAGCTGTAGCCCGGGAAGCTGCCGGGGAAGCTGCCGGCCAGCTGCAGGGACAGCCATGCAGCCAGGAGGGGGCGCAGCAGACTGAGCATCATGATGTCCTCCGCAAAACAACACAGCCCCCCACTTTATCCCCCTCCTCTGAAAACTGTCATAAATACCAGACAGACACTGTGAAATCAGTTCACCTCAATCAGCGCCATCCCAAAAGCGTTCAGAGCAAAACTAAAGTTTGTATCACTCACCTCCCGATCAGTCCGCAGTTCTTCCAACACCTCCAGGCTCAGTGAACACACAGAGCTTCGGCTGGGAAATTAAAAATGCCACTTTCCTAAAAGTAAATCTGGAAAACAGCTGAATACTTATTACCTACTTTTGATAAAAACCAGTCCATGAAATGTGATCGGGCTGAAGAATGGATTGTAAAACCTTTTCTCACGTCTCAGTGACTGGAGGATTTATTTATCAGCGTCCTGGTCCTCTGAAGCAGTCCTTCCTTTGTCGGCCCGCCGGGTGTCTTCCACGAGACCAGGCATCCCCTTTGAAGTCGGCGTGACGTCACGTGACGTCATCGAGCATTGGGCTGTGAGTTCACCGTGGACCAATGAATGATCACCGCGAGGACAGGTGAAGGTCAGGAGCCACAAACTGGGTGTCACTGAGACACACACACAGCTGAGAGAGAAAGCCAATAAAGGTCTCCATGTCAGCAGTAAAAATTCAGTAAATTCAGGAGTATTAAATTCTCTGATGGCTCCCGTCCCTTTCTGCTCCTCCTGGTTTGTTCCTCCTCTTCCCCCCCCAGCCTGGTTCTGCTCGAGGTTTCTGCCTCTTAAAGGAGGGTTTTCCTGCTCATCGGGGATCTGTAGGGTCTCTGAATCATTCCAGTTTGGTCTCCACCTGCTCCATATGTAAAGTGCCCTGATGTAACTTTGTTATGATTTGGCGCTATACAAAAGAATCTGATTTGATTTGACTTTACGCTCTCTCCGATCTTCTTCCTTGTGTTTTGTTTCAGTGTTTTCGGTTGTGGTTTCTTTGTTGTCATTTACTTCGCTGAGTTGTTACTTCGTAATGAATCAGCCCACGACATCTCCAACATGAAAAGAAAATGTGAAGATGACAAAGATCCATACGACACAGATGCAACCTGTTACTTGCATCCATTCATCTTCTACTGCTTTTTCTGTTTCACTGGGCTTCTGCAGCCAATCCCAGCTCACATTGGGCAAAGGGCGGGGTACACCCTGGACAGGTCGCCAGTCCATCACAGGGCCAACACACAGAGTCACCAGTTAACCTAGACATGCATGTCTTTGGACGGTGGGAGGAAACCCACACAGCTACGGGGAGAACATGCAAACTCAGCACAGAAAGGATCCAGGCCGGGAGCCAAACCGGCAACCTTCTTACTGTGGGGTGACCGTGCTAACCACTACGCCACCATGCTGCCTCTGTTACTTGCATGTCTCTTAAAAATTCAACCTAGTTGACCCTTTTTGACATCGTCTCACTGCACCAGACATCTGGTCAACATGAAACCGGCATGTGTAGATGAACAACACCTATGTCTGTATATTTCATCGTATCCAAAAAGCAAATACACGCCTTAAACATCTTCTAGGTCAAGATGAGATTTTCTTTCACCAGCACTCACACTGTGACCAGGCCTGAGCCAACATTTTAACAATGCAGGTGTATTTCATAGCCTTTCCTCTAAATCAAGCATGAGCTCCCTCAGTTTTGAAATATAAGTGGGGCATATCGGGGCAAATCCTGAAAATATACACTTTCCTGAATGTGTATATCGTGTTTTCAATCAGCAGCATTGTCACAGTCTGCCAGCTTCTGTGCTCCTGGTGTGCTGTGACTGACAGAGCATATTTCACAGCCGCCTTTATCGTGGCCTCAAGTTATACTGAAAATATTGCACCACTGACTTATATTTCCTTTGTTAGCTAAAAAAAAATAGCAGCTGTGGTGGAAAACAAGAGCAATTCCACTTCTCCACTGGGGCCCCTAAAAATGTACTGTTCGTGTGCCAACCCCCTGAAAGAGAGTGATGCCTGGTTCTTACGGTACAGATGGAAGCTGCCCTTCTGACACTGGCACATGGTGAACCCTGTTGTTCCAGGAGATATTACTGTTTGACACGACAATGCCATCCCTTGAAGAGACACAAAGCATGGAGTCCTCCACTTCAAGAGGGTTGAACCTTTTGGAATCACACACGCGAAGCTTCCCCCTGCGGCCTGCCCCTCTGCAGCCTCTGATGTTTTTCTAGTGATTTGACTGACATCCGGTCAAATTCACAGAAACCCAAGACCATCACTGTTTCAGCAGAGTGGGGGGGGGTCACATAGTTGCAGGTTTGGTGCATGTTGAGGAAATAGCTGCCCTCAGCCCCTGAATCAGAAAAAGAGTGTTCAGAGTTTTATGTATACATTTTATTGTCAAAAAAGGAACGATGAATGCTGGTACAGGGTATTTATTTATTTTTTACCACTTTTTAAAACCGATCTAATTTCCATAAATGGCATGATAGCATGGCCACAGTGGCACTGTCTTGATGGCATGTTCACTAAATCAGGGGCTGCATCCTTGGGAGGGTGCATGTGAGGAAGGATTTGTTCTTTCATATGTAGTCAACAAATGAACCTGTACTAGCCTGCAGTAAAACAGAAACAATCACGCTTGAGTTGTGGCTATTGGTACAACTGTTACAACCAAGAGTTTGGACATCAGCTTCTTTAAGTCTGCTAGGCAACACAATGGCAAGAGTGGACACAGCTGGTGAAGCAAAATCAAAATCTGCACTACAACAGACGTTGGTTAAGCTTTTGTGGCATGCATTGGCTGAAAAAGACCGGAGGTTTGTCTAAAGTGGCCAACAGTCTATTAGCTGAGCAGGTTGACACGTCAACTTTGGCTACTTAGCAGTTCACCTGATCTCACAGGTAAGGTCAAGTTCAAGGTAATCTTTATTATCCTTGAGGGACAATTCAGTGCAGAGCCAGCTGTAAAGAAATGCATAAAAGAAAAGGATTTCCCCGTGTCTTTTTCACAAAACAACACTCACAGGGACGAATTTCGATCTGTTGGTTCTGCATCTGGACACGACGAAGCCTACGGTAACTGTGACCTGATGGGAGCAGCTTATTCTGACAGGACCACATTTTGACAGAAAAACACAGAAATCTAGACATTTCTGCAAATTTGTTAAAGAACAAAAACTGAAGTATTCAGACCGTGACACTGCTGTGACACTCGTATATTTAAGCTGTCCATCCCTCAGATGGTTCTACACCTTCACTGGAGTCCAGCTGTGTTTCATTCAATGGACTGGACTTGACTAGGAAAGGCACACGCCTGTCTATAGAAGACCTTACAGCTCACAGTGCATGTCAGAGTAAATGAGAATCATGAGGTCGAAGGAACTGCTGAAGAGTTCAGAGACAGAATTGTGGCGAGACACAGATCTGAAAGAATTTCTGCTGCACTTCAGGTTCCTGAGAGCACAGCGGCCTCCATAATCCTTAAATGGAAGACGTTTGGGACGAGCAGAACTCTTCCTAGAGCAGGCTGTGAGCAATCAGGGGAGAAGAGCCTTGGTGAGAGAGGTAAAGAAGAACCCAAAGTTCACTGTGGCTGAGCTGCAGAGATGCAGAGATGCAGTGGAGAGATTGGAGAAAGTTCTACCATCACCTCCACCAGTTGGGGCTTTATGGTAGAGTGGCCCGATAGAAGTCTCTTCTCATTGCAAGACACATGAAAGCCTGCATAGTTTAGCAAAAAACACAACTCCCAGACTATGTGAAATAAGATTCTCTGGTCTGATGAGAGCAAGATTGAACTTTTTGGCCTTAATTCTAAACAGTATGTGTGGAGAAAACCAGGCACCACTCATCACCTGCCCAATCCAATCCTAACAGTGAAGCACAGTGATGGCAGCATGCTGCGGGGTGTTCTTCAGCTGCAGGGACAGGACGACTGGCTGCAGCTGAAGGAAAGATGAATGTGGCCAAGTAAAAAGAGTTCCTGGACGAAAACCGTTCCGCGTGCTCAGGACCTCAGACTGGGCCGAAGCACACAGGTGAAGTAACGAGGGAGTGGCTTCGGAACAACTCTGTGGCTGCTGAGCATCTCTGGAGAGACCTGAAACCAACATTCACCATCCAACCTGACTGAACTGAAGAGGATCTGCAAGGAGGAATGGCAGGGGATCCCCAAATCCAGGTGTCATGTCCCAAGAAGACTCGTGACTGTGTTAGCTTCTGCCCACCACAGAGCAAAGGGTCTGAATACTCAAGGTATTATAAAACTGTGATATTTCAGTTTTTGTTCTTTAAAAAAATTCACAAAAATGTCTAAATTTGTCTGTTTTTTTTGTCAATATGGGGGCCTGTGTGCACATTAAAGAAAAAAAAGAATTACAGTAGCAGTCAAAAGTTTGGACAGTTTTTCCAGTGAAACTGCTACGAGCCCCTGATCATGCCGCCAGCCGCTGAGGATCTGTGCAGAATCTCTTCTGGAGAACAGTGCACAGACTGGCCACCATAGTCTGCTCTGCAGATTCCCACTCTGTCCATGCTCCTTGCAGCTTGCTCTCTGTTTTTCCTGCTGGAGAAGATGGTGCCTCTCTTTGCCTGCGGCTTTGTGAATCTGAACTCCGGGGACATAGCCCAGACCCGCACAGCCTCTGGCCACATTCCCCACTCCTTCTGCCTCAGATGACACTTTGCTACCCTGAGCGCCTCACTTGCTCTCCACTTCCTCCCTGTCCTGACCTCGATTCCCACTGCTGACACTTTCTGCTCCCTCAAATCTATAGAGGAGGACCTCCCTGGTCCGTGTGAAGAGTCCTCTAAATGGGAGGAAAATGCTGCTCGTCCTGATCAGTGCCATGCAGCTGAGGCTCTGGGGAAGACCAAACCACGAGCATGCACACATGCAGAAACAAGCATCAGGCAAACATTGACATTGAGTAACAGGATGAATATATTACTTATTAATTATTAATCCGTACATATCATTCTGAATTTGGATCATACAATACACATACTTATCATATTTTTCATAAGAAAACAAAGAGGATGCTATATCCCTTAACAGGGATTTTAAAGGGTAGACAATTCAGACGGTCATGTGATGAATTATTCACAGTATTTAACACGTTTTTTGCATTTATCACAAAATAAATAAATTGAGCCGTGTCTGGTTACGGTTGTGGTCAAAGATTTGCATATTCACTCATGAATATCATTGAACACCACAAGTCAGAGCTTATTATTTCAGTCCAATCTTTACTCTCAGTCCTTTCCTTTTTTCTCCACCACCCCCACCACTTCCCGTAGCTGTCTTTTTCACCACTGAAAATATTTATGTTGGGTTCTCTCCTCCTTGACTCAGATTCCTTTCTTAAACTGTACCCCAAAAAAACTAAGAGCATCGAGAGGCTAACAACAATATTGTGACATTTATGCTAACATGGTGAGCTTGATATTCACCATTTTAGATCAGAATGCTAAAATTCACACTAAACAGTGGTGCTCTTCAGGGGAACATGGATGTCTGCATCAAATGTTGTAGAAATCCATCTGGTGGATACTGAGATCATTTCAAATGAAAAGTGACTCTGATTGGCTTGAGCATCAATACTCACCAAAAGCGGGGGGGGGGGGTCATTATTAGAAGAGGAATGTCTGCAAAAAACCCTGGATGTCAGAGATGTTTCAGGCTAAGTCCACCACAGAACCACACCACAAGGACGGCTGATGAGCTGCTTTAGTTGTGTTTCACAATTTAGATCCAGGCTCATTTTGCTCTGTAATGTTCAAAATTTTTCATAAGGTCTTACAAGACAGAACGCAATCCAGCACAAAGCTGACAAATAACAAATAACCAACCTTCAATTTCTGAATCTCAGTGGAGCAATGAAACTGTTTTGTTTCTAAATGGAACTAAGTTCATAAAACGGTAAGAAGCTGTACTGTATAATTTTTTTGAAGAAGAAAAGATCCAGAAACCCTGAAACCTTCCTTCAGAGTGTGTGTATCCTGCAGCCCCCACTGTGACAGACGTTTCCCCTCCCCATGTGTCACTAGCCATTATCTCCCAGTGTGTTTGAAGAGACCAGATCGGTGCTTTTCCCAAAGCTTCAGATGAAAGCTTTTGGCCTGGGGCCCCAAATACCAGCAGACCCTGTGAACTGCCTGGTGACCGTGGTGGTGGTGTTGGTGGTGGGGTGTCATTTCTGCACAGCAGCAAAATTCAGAGACCAGGAAGGTGAGCAGAGCTGGAACCTAGAGTCCAGAAAAAAGACCACATGAAAGAGCGAGTGTGTGCGTGTGTTTCTTTGAGAGACGAGCCAGGCAATTGATCTTGTCAGTCTGTGCCTGTCAACACGTTGTCATTAGCAGAGGCTCTTCACAGAAAGGTATGGTTAGTCACAAAAGATGTGTGTTTGTGTGTGTGTGTGGTTTCAGTGTGACTGATTATAGATGAAGGCTTCAATAAAAGGCCAACAGGAGAGTGAACTGCAGGGCTCAGGGTGACACTTTCCAACTTGATTAAAAGATGCAGGATCAAATGGGCTGTAATGACAAATGAACATCTTTTTGTAGGTCGAGTTAAATTAAACCTACAAAATTCCAAATAATTATGAGCATTACCACGTAGAGGCCACTCATCACATAGCAAAGCAACAGCTTCAAACATATATTTGAAAAGACATAAATAGGCTTTCCCTTCTTTGGGAGCATGTCTCTGGAGATGTTGGAACATACCTGCTCTAAAATAGCTGCTGTTTCCAGGAGCGGACTCTTCCTCTTCAAACCTGCCGCAGTGCCTCCAGCTTCCTGCCTGCTTTGGCTCCAAGCCTTCACCCGTCCCTGTCCAGCTGTCATACCAGGAAACCAAACACAGAAAACCCCGGCACAGTGCTGATGGCAGAGCTGGCAGGCGGATTAAATTCCAAAGATTTTCCAAGACAAATCTTGCAGTCGTTGGGGAATTTACCCATAAATTGGGTGGGAAGCATCAACAAATGCTTCATACTTGCATGATAAAAACCAGGCCTGCCATTTTATTATTGATCAGCTATTTAAGAGGGCCCTTGGTAGTTCAATCAAACAATCATTGTGTCAGGAAAATGTAAAGATGAAGGTGAAAAAAAGGTAAAAGACATATCATTACATCAAAGAAGCTGAAACGGAAGGATTTCTGAATGAAAATTGAAAGAAACAATGACTCAATGATTTAACCTTCAAGTTGTTGAAGCTCCTGGAAAGTGAGCGCTACTTCAACAGAGTATTGCGAACAAGATGATTGATGATGGGCATTTTTCCATTTTGTAATAATTTCACATGAATTTTGTGAAAGCTCCATATGAAAATGTATCTTTCAGTTTTAATCTTTCGACTCTTGGTGGCCCCATTTCTCACTAGGTGTAATAAATAAGATTAAAATATGTATCACAAACAGTATGAATACGTTAATGTCACCATTTTGTGGATTTGGTTACAATATTTAATCTCTCCAATGGTCTGAAGCATGTGTTGAAGAGTTGAAGTAGATCTCATATTAGGATGCAACTAATTATTATGTGTCAATTATGATATTATTGTGTAAATAATAACTTTAAAGACTCATTCAGGATTTGTCAAAGCAGTAATAGCCGACAAACCTAAATTGACACATAGTGGGAATCCATCCACTGGCTGGATTTTAAAGGAGCAGCTTCCAGATGCAAACGATTGTCTCATCATTAAACAGATTGCTTCTAAGACTCATCTTCCTCTTGCTACTCAGGAAAAACAAAACGAGGGGAAGTTCAGTTAGAGACATGAGGAGTTTTACTGAAAGCTGTGATAAGGTCGTGAAGCTGTCTCCCCAGGAATAACAGCTGGTTTACTGTAAATGGTGCGAACCAAACTAATATTATCCAACAACCATTTAACCATAGTTGGCTTACGTGATAATCAGCAGGTATTTACTAATTGAACAAATAAAGCTCCATAATGGGGTGGAACAGCAGCCATTCTCTTAAATACCAAAACACTACTCTTACATTAATCTACTCTGATAATGAAAACAATCATTTAACCTTCAGTTAACCTTCACTGAATAAATCCGTTTTCATCTGATTATGGGGTTCCAACCCTGCAGAAGTATTTCTTGACTTTGGTGTGGCCTCCTCAGACTGTAATGAGATGGAGAGGAGGATGTGCCCTCCTCACTGAAGATACCTTTGGAAGATTGTGTGGTGGTATCAGGGGAGATTAGGCCCCGGGGTGTTTAAATGCTAAACAGGGAAAACGACCCTCTGTGCTTTTGGTCTTTTGATCTTCAACCTTTTTAAATGGAAAACAGCTCCAATGAATTCAGCATTATGATTAATGTCACCCTAAATATTCCACCCTCTGATGTACACAGAAGTGCATATTATTGCTGAGATGTTCAGGCCGTTCCAAGTTAATAAAAAAAAAAGAAAAAAAAAAAAGCGTATTCTGTATTTGAATTCTTTATTTATTGTTCATTTTAAGATACAAAGGCAAAACATAAAGGAATCCTCTTAGAAACACAATACTGGAATAAAAAAAAGCTCCAAATCCAGTCAATATTCTATGAGGTCAACAGTCAGTATAGCAAGAAACAAACCGATATGCCATAAAAACATCAATGTCATCAACTGCTTTTTTGTCAATCATATAAAAGCTAAACAGCAGGGAACAAAAGCTCTACAATAGTTTGAATGTTGGTGAACATCAAGAAGAAAAATGAAGCCATACCACCAATGAATTCAGATTTGGTTCAGTTTAAACTGAGCTGGTCAGAAGAATGCATGCAGACATGGATAACAAGGGTGACTGGAATCGTCTGCAACAACAACAAATATTGTACAGTGTTTGACGCCAACATCCATCATCAGCCTCTCAGTGGTACTGCTATCCCTCATGCATTTTTAAGGACCGTGAATTAATATTCACCGTTATCAAAACTAACACAGTATAATATTGCACAAGCCCATAATTCATAATTCATGTGGTGATAAGGTTTAGAATGCAGAAGCAGATGATACGGAGGGTCGAATCACATGTCCAGTTGAACCGTAACAATCAGCTTTAATTTGGTTTCTCTCTTAAGAGTCTTATCAGCGGGGTGGCAGCTTTCAACTGGAGGCATAATGTTGGACCCTTCAAACATTAATATCTACGTCTATGAACAGATTCCAGTACAAAGGTACTGTATATATGCATATCACACATCAACACAGAATAACCAGAGCCAGGGATTCTCCCCAACTCAGTTTAATCTAACAAAGAAACTGACCTGCCAGTTTATTTTCTTTTCTTTATTTTCTACATGTAATAATGAATATATTCATGTATGTTTCATCTTCAATGCACAACAAAGTTTTTTTATACCTGAAATATCAAAACACAAACATCAAAGTGCCATAGAAAAGTAAAAATGGGTGAAAGCGGCTAGAAGAGCAGATGAGTGAGTGGGTGAGTGAGTGAGTGAGTGAGTGAGTGAGTGAGTGAGTGGGTGAGTGAGTGAGTGAGTGGGTGAGTGAGTGGATTAGAAATGTTCAGTAGCATTTGCTGTGTATCAGGAACAGATCTACTTTGACCTGAGATGTTCATAACTACATAAGCATCTACACTAAGTCTTGTTAAACTGTTTACAATCCTAATCAATTATTGGATGACTATTGATTAATAGTATGCACGGTACACTAAAAGCTATCTGTCATTTCAAGGACCAGTCCAGTTCAATGAAAGTTGGACTTGGTGTGTCAAAATGTAATGTAGCTCTGAGAATTAAAGGCAAAGAAGAAAAAGCTTCCTTTGATAATCACTCCACTTCACCAATACATTAAATACGACACCAACTAAAAATGTTTTTTTAAATGAATAAACCACTTCATCTACTGTAGCAGCCAACACATGAATACTGAAACAACTGTCACGTGTGAAAAAGACAGCCAAAGGTGAGATCATTTCCTAACATGGCTGAAGATGTCACACCAGCTCGCAGCAGCAGCCTGTGTAACTCTCAGTCAACAGCTATTGTTCATTTCCTCACGAGCATTAAAGTCTACCTTCTCTTTCGCTGAACAATGGTCTTAAACTTTTTTCTTCTGTGTATATAAGCTATGAGCATGTCTGTCAATGGTGGGGTCTCCTCTGGCTGACTAAGTGTGATCAGTGACCAATCATGTCCCACAGTGACAGAAATTTACTGTATTTCATTGCTCTTTTCACAGCACCATGCTACCTTCTGTGACATAAACCCAGAGGAGGGAGTGTTGGCACAAAACATCAGGGCCAAATGAGTTATATGGAACTCTGTGAAAGCTCGGTGTTGGCTTCACAATAAGGGACAGTAAAAATAAACATTTGTAGATAGTAGGATGTTTGCACTTGTGTTGTAATGTGTTATTTACTCCACAAGCTAACAAAATAAATAATAACCGTCACAGAGAAAACATGAAGTGCTGGAAAAACACTGCACCACAACCAGGACATCTGTTCAATCAACCAAAAGCATCGATATATGCTCTAAAGATTATATATGTTCTGTGTGTTTTGGGGGGAGGACGAGGGTGTTGTTATAGAGCAATAGCAAGCTGTTATGTTGTTATGTGTGTCACCAGATGTGGGTCTTGGAAGTTCAACATTCTAGGTACAAATGATCTGGGATGAGAGTCCAGGCAGCACCAACTGATAGAGCAGCAGTGTTGTTACCCCTGACCTCTGACACAGGGATTCACCACCATTGATTCAGCTGGTAGGTGGGATAAAAGTCTGATCTCAGCTCTGCTTACCCAACAAAACATAGAAGACATATTTTTGTTCTTGAAGTGATCACAGATTTGGTTCAGGTGGAAATAACTAGTGATCGTGTCAGGAAGCAAAACAAACGTGAGATTGACTTAATTTTGCCTGGTGTCAGTGATCAGGGGTAACTTCTCCCCCCTCCAACCAGCCAGGGTTAGGGTGGGAAAGTGCTACTCTGGTGTTTGCTGCCCCCTAGGAATGAGAGCAAGGCAGTGCAGGTGTAGGGCTGAGGAGGGAGATGGGAAGGTGGGAAGAATAGAGGGAGGAGGTAGAGAGGAGGAGAGGGAGGCAGGTAACAGGCAGTGCTACTCGTCACAGCCGAGGAGCTCCATTCGCAGGGTGATGCGCTCATGCCACTCCCATGGCAGGATGCGGATGTATCGACTGTAGAATGGCGGCTCAAAGATGTTCTTTTTGTGAACATTGTTGTCACTGTTGCCTGAAAAGATCTGGACAGAGGAAGATCAGCCAATCAATGTTTATGAAGTTATACTCGAGTGAATGTATGTGCCGTAACTAATGTGTGTAATATGACAACTGGGCTCCAAGTATGAAGAAATGATTTCCCATGGATGACATCAAACACTGTCTGCACGTGAGATCTATAGGGATGAAAACTCTTGTGTGTTGTTGCCCTGTGTGCAAGCCTAAACTCTGACTGTTGTGTGACTGAACTAAGACAAGATAAAATCATGTAAAAGGAACTCATACCATCTGTACCTTCACCTACTAATGCAGACGCTCTCCTATAAAAACAAATTAACGACTGAGCTTAAAAAAATAAATGTTTTATGGACTGAGTTGGTTTAAAAAAAAAAAATTTCAATGTCCCACATCCTTGATTTAATGACTTCATTCAGTTGTGTTTCTGCACACATCTGGCAGGAGGGTTTTGGTGTGCATTATACATGCAAGCACACAGGAAACAGTGTCATCATGATTAGATCCAGGTGTTGACTCAAGAACATCAAATACAAGCTTTGCAATCACTCACACAAAGATCTGTTCCCATCTGGTAAAGTCCTTTTTTTTTTTTTTTAGACTAAATCCATTAAGAGGGATTATCATTGTCATTTGAACTGTTACTATAAGCGTGTGTAAGGGCATGTTTTATTCACCCTTACACCCCAACTCGGTTTCTTTTGTACGTTTTTCTGATGTTTTTGTCTTTTATTTGTAACCTACATTCTGCTTCTTGCCCTATGATGGGCTGTATTTCCACAGTGACCTGTTCAGTCTGCTCTTTGACCTTTGTTTTGATTTCATGTTTCTGGTAACTGGACTGACCTTGTCATTCTTTGAGGTCTCATCCTTCACGACGGTCCAGGACTGTCCATCATCACTGTGAGCTACTTTAAAGGCCATTAAAAACTGAATGGAGCCAAAGTCTTTGGCCCCCTGTGTGATGATCCCTGTGATTTTCTTGGGAGACTGGAGGTCCACCTAAGGACAACAGAATCTGCTTCACTTTTCTTCACTTCAAAATTTGGAAAACCCAAAAAGAACAGTCAGCGCTGTTTTTTCCTAATACCTGCAGCCACTCAGATCGGTTGTTGGTAGCAGCCGTCCAGGCGTTCGTCTTGCCCTGTTTGTCCAGCCGGGCGTAGTGAGGGTGCCAGGTGAAGGCCTCGATGCCCCAGGTGCGGAAGGTGCTGGAGGCCGTGATCTGACGGTCAGACACCAAGCGGGACTTCATGCCCATCGGCTCAGAACAACCTGAAGTATTTGAATACACTGTGGAGGTGAGACCAGGTAGAGTGACAGAGAAAGAGGTATGGAAAGAGAGAGAGAGAAAGTGTGATAGACGAGGGACGGACAGGAAGCAGCCCAGGCCAGCCAGTGATATGGAGCAACAAACACACATCCAGAGATGATGATGTGGAGGATGAGCTCAGCAGTTACAGTGAGTCATTTTGTGATCCTTTACAAGTTTCCAGAATGATTAGACTTTGTATCATCTTGTGTATTCAGTTGGTACAGGATCCCAGAGGAGTAAACTTGTGAAGCTCATTGTTTTATTTATAAAACAGATTAGTGTAGCTGAGTCTAGTTCAGCGAAGCAGCTGAGCATGCAGATCAGAGGAACCGAGGATGAAAGCTGCAAGGAAAGAATTCACCTGCACTGATGCTGTCTGGCACCACATACAAACAACATCTGCTCTGCCTTGCGTTACATCATTTCACACTTTAAATTGATTCATTCAATGGCATAGAAACAGATGAGTTTCAAATACTGACCCATGAACTACAGCAGAATTTTGCACAAATAAAATGTACTTGTACTGTGAAATCTTGTTTCTTTGTACTTTAAAAAGAATAAAAACTCATTCAAACAACACATGCTGGTTGTTTGTCTTTCTTATCTTATCATGCATAAGCTGGGAAGCACAGCTGATGTGACAGGAAGACACTGACTTGATAAATAAGACAATCACAGAAATGAACATTTGCCACTGTAATGAAGCTACAATGGTCTAAGAATAAAAAGGAACAGCAAACTTAACATTTTAGAGAAACACAAGAAACTTGTGCGACAAAAAATGGACCAGACTCAGTGATCACCTTCCTAGCAACAAAATGTCACACTGCTCTATGTTCCCTACAGATAATATCCAACTAGACCAGTGGGTTAGGGTTAGGGTTAGTATTTATTGCAATACAGACAGCTTTAAAGACGCTAGTTTGTCTGCTGAGGTGAAAAAAAAGTCTGAATTATTTGCATCTGTGTATATGCGTTGGCATTAATATAGTTAAACATGATCATATTGTTCTGATAGGCTTTCTGGGATTTAAAATCATGAGACAACCTACATCTGCGTCCAAAGTCACTGAGTAGTGAAATCCTCTGAGTAAGACCCTTTGATATATGATCAGTCACTGAGTCTAGGACTGAATATAATTAGCAAGGAAACATAGGAGGTAAAAGCAGAGAATAGATTTGTTATTCCCCTTCATGGTGGTAATTATTACCACTTGGTGTTTGAGTAATTTGCTTGTTTCAGCCTCTAAACTGAACACCACGCCTGTAGACGTACAGTACATGCAGCTTGTGTATATTGTGTATTCTGTTTGGTGTAAGTTTACCATTGAGCTCACAGCCCACCAGCTCCATGCGCAGCGTGCAAGCCTTGCGACACACCACAGGGACAATGCGGATGTACTGGGCAATGATTGGGGGATCAAACAAGTTGGTCTTGGTGCTGTCATTGTCCACGTTTCCCACAAATACCTACAAGAGATGGAGATGTTAACAAATCCAATCAGGTATACTGTCAATAATTTATATTTTGACTGATAAATGATATAATTAGTGACAGTATATAAAAGCACATTTTTATTGCCTTAGACTACTGGATGAATTAAACACGCTTTAAAGGCGTAGTTAGGGAAGTCACACCAAAGGTCATGACACAGCCCCATACAGTTTACAGAAGAATGCTTGTTCATGTAGAAAGACACGGCTCCCTCTAGTGGTCAAATTCCATCACTTTTATCTTATTTCTGTTTAAACAGGGGGACAAGAAGCACTTTCAACAGAGTTGTAGGCTCTATTGCTTCCAGCTATGCCTCTGCTGTGTCTCCTCACATTGTCCTTTCTCTGTCCATCTGTTCTGTACATGGTGTATGTCCTGCCGTCCAGGCTGGAAGCCACTTTGAAGGCCTTAATGAACTCGGCTGTTCCCATGCGACTGGCACCTTGAGTAACAATACCTGTGAAACGCATTTTCCTCTGCATGTTGATCTGGAAATGTGCAAAAACATATAGCATATGTGAGTTTGGAAAAAATCAAATGCATAAAAAGTAAAAATAAAACTGTCTAAACTAAAAAATCCTCAGTGTGTGGGGGAATGGGGTGAGTCAATTTTCAACATGTCAACATTTCAGCAAACTGCTACACATCCCCATCTGTTTACTGTAAGTACAGTGCATGTGCCTCCATGTCTACTGGTCACACCTCGATCCATGGGTTCCTGTCGTGTGCAGCAGAACTCCAGGCATTCACCAGTCCCTTGTTGTGAAGGCGGGAAAGCTCAGGTCCCCAGCGCTGCAGGCCAAGAAGGCTGTAGCGGACTGATGAGGCTGAGATCTGAGACTCAGCAATGCCCCCTCCCTCCATACCAAGCAGAGAGATACAGCCTGTGGTGGAGATGCAGGAGTACAGATTCAGATTTCAGGACAAGATTTGTGGCCCTGGTGCTAATTGAGCATAGACTAACTATCAGAAAAATGATTAACATTTATGTTTTTCCAGTTCATGTACACTGAAGATGTATTCAGACTTTTTTGGAAAAAAAAAAATTATTAGTGCATTTCTTCAACCTAAAACTCTGCTAATGTTAGTTAAGAGAAATGAGAGTGCGCAATGAAGTCAAAGCTGAAAAAGTGTGTACATTTTCACGTGCACAAATATGGGATCAAGGTCTAATATAATTCCTTTGTCCATCCTAAATCTGAACTGCACCATGCAAACCCTAAAATCATTTAGAATGCAGAGTTTTGAATCAGCTTTACTGAATATCATACTGGCTCTCACGGCCTATTGATCATCTTAAAACGCAGCAGTGTGGCTGTTTTCCAAACCCCATCCTTAGTGTCTTCCCTCCATTGCACGTCCTTCAATTACTGTATACTGCAGTAGCAGTAGCACAGTTTTCCTTCCAGAGGGATTCAGAAAACATCCTTTAACATTCCAGTGAATGAAAAAATATTCAAGACTTTTGAAGCCCACAGTACAGTACGTGCAGTACCATGAGTGTAATCATTTTCATCTTCCATCTCAAAAGGAGGAAATGATCTATTATGTCCTTTTTATACCATCTGGCCTTCATGAGAGAGCATGTTATTGAAGAGTGTTGGCTAGTTACACTTACGCAGTTGGCAGTGTTTGCCTACATAAGGGGAAGGGCAGTGGCATTTGAAGTCACCCTCCAGGTCCCTGCAGGTGCCACCATTCTCACACGGTTGGTCGGCACAGTCGTTAACATCTACAGAGAGATAAACCACACGGTGACGTCATGTAATCAAACGTAAACAGCTTACTTGTGGAGATTGGTCATCCAGTCTGTACGTAGACCCGAGTTAGAGTGTGAGTGAAGGTCATGTCATGCTTTAAAATTAAGTTTTGATATTTCTTGAGTAGTTTCACACTGAGGTTAGTTGAAGCCATGCCAACAGGACCAGAGATGCAGTAGAGAGGTTAGAGGTTAGAGACAGGAGGCTGTCACTTATGGCTAAACAGTAAATGTGGCCTTGAATAAAATATCTGTTGTCAAAGACTCAGCTTCGCCATGAGATCCAGAGGTCAGGATGTGAAATATGTAATATAGAGATCTCAAGATTAAACGTGTTAAGCCGGGTGTGTCTTTGATACATGCTAATTTACAGAGGAGATAATTAAAAGGACCACACATGGCCGTTGCATGTCCATGTAATTCTCTGTGCTTCCTCTTGATGGCACTCATCATCAACTTCCCTGCTCTAAATCTGAAGAGCGTTGGGGAGGAAAACAAATTAAAACACAAAGAAACTGAACTGAACCCCGTTCCTCCTTTCACTGTCACTGTGACTAAACTCACACAAGGAGCATGGTTCATATTTAGTCTGTTGTCCCGATGACTGCATTTGTATCTCCTTACCCACATGCTTACTCCATAAATAGCTGTGTTGAACATTCTTTTCACACAAACACAGGATGAGTCGAGTATTTGTGAAACGTGCATCCACAAAGCCTGGATAATGAGGTCCACAGTCGTGACACATCTAGCTCTGGGAGCTCATGCCAAACTATTTCTAGCAGCAACAGTAGTTGAATATTTCAAACATTAAGGTCCCTGCACTTTGTACAATTTGTTCAATTTACTGTTGGCACAATTTCATGCCAGCTGCCACTGACTGTATCCAGAAAGGCTGATGATGTATTCACCTGAGATCTTACTGGAGGAGTTTTCAGAAAGTAGAGAATACAACAGAATAAATAAAGTCAACTGGTATTAAAAATTTAGTTTGGTGACTAAATACAGTCTAGAACATAAAGGTAGAGGTTACTTTAAAGTAAAGAGACAGCATTTAGGGAGATGGATCAAAGTAAAATGAGAGAATATCCCAACTAAAGGCGGCATTGTGCGTCAACTGGTGGCCCTCTCTCTGGGTGAAGCATAGTCTGGTCAGTTTTAGGTCAACCTTTAATCCATTTATCTGGACAGGTGGGTGCACTTTAACTTTGTTTGCTTATAGCTCGGGCTGTGCACGACAGAAATGAATACAGCCGTGGTGTTCCGGTTCACTGTAACCATGATTCACATACTAAGATTATTCAGGGTAACTGTTTGCATATACATGTTGTTTGGGAGGGGCTGTGAAATCAGACCCTGATCAATGCAAAGCCAAGGCCAAATGGCTGTAAGTGTCCAGGATGTGTGCTGGAAGCAGGATTCAGGCCTAAGAGAAGTGAGCCCGAGTCTCCTGGCCCAAACAAGCTAATGTATTGCAGAAAAACAAGAGAAAATGGTGCTTTGCTGGATGCTGTATTCTACAAATCTTACAGTGTGAGGTCTCAGCGTGCAAAATACTCCAAGATGATTCTGAAAATAAATGTGTTTTTTATGATTTGTTGATACTTCAGGTGCTCAAAAGAGAAATGTTCCAGAAGTTGAAATGGAACTGTTGCACAGTAGCAAAGCAGCATTTTATGACTTAAGACGAAATTAAGCTGCATATTTTTAATTGTCATAAAAAAATAACATCAGTCATCAATCATTAGTTGCCATGGAACAACAACCAACAAAGGGGGTGCTTATGGTCACTGGATGACGCAACAATGGCATTTTTAAAAAGATTTTTAAAAAATACTGAAAGGTTTCCAGATGTGTTGCTTGCTGCTAGCTGAAGTGTATCAATAAGCACCACAGCAAGACCCAGAATAGCTTTAAATCCCTGCCAGAGTGTCACTCTCTGCTGGAGGCTGAAAGTTCTGATGTCATAAAGTATATTTACAGAACATATTATTTAAAGCTGTTTCTAAGCGGTCACTCTGAAAAGACATGCTGTGCACTGGTCAAAGATAGCTGTGGTTCTTGAAGGTGAATTTCCACAGTTCATGTAACTTTCTCTAACTGAATAAATTTTTTTAATATATACACTATATATATATATATATATATTTATTTATTTATTTTATTTATTTTTTTTTTACATCATGACAGAATGTTTCATTAAACTGGCCTTGTGGCTTGGATGAACTAAAGAGGGTCTTGGCAGTGAAGAACATTGGAATTCCCCTCAGCAAGCACCACATTATAGTTATATATTTACACAAATGTGGTTATTATTGGGCAGCATGGCAGCACAGTGGTTAGCGCTGTTGCCTCACAATAACAAGGTTGTGGGTGGAGTTTGCATGTTCTCCTTGTGCCTGTGTGGGTTTCCTCCCACCGTACAAAGATATCATGTTTGGGTTAACTGGAGACTCTAAACTGTCTGTAGGTCTGAGTGTGAGTGTCAGTGGTTGTTTGTCTCTGTCTGTCTCTGTGTGTTGGCCCTGTGATGGACTGCTGACTTGTCCAGGGTGACTCCGCACCTCACCCACTGTGAGCTGGGATTGGCTCCAGACCCGGAAACAGATTAGCGGTAGAAGATGAATGAATGAAGGGTTATTATAGTTTCTGAAGGATCTCAAGGAAACAGCTCAAGTCGCAACTGTAGTGTGGTCAGAGGAAGAGGAGCTATGGATACAAATGTACAGAACTAAACTTCGTCACCATTTGTTTTAGATAAATTAATAACTTAATCATTTGTTTTTACAGCAGATCAGGATTCCAGGACATCAAATACTCCTATATTGGTTTATATCAGGATACATACATATATTATCTATGGCTGTGTAACTGCTGTAAAACCCCCTCCGTAGTTAATTGGGACTATAGCCTTCATTGGTCTGTGGATGTTCACCTGTGAAGGTCAACCTCTCTAGTCAAAACAGTTAACAGCAGCTTCTTTTGTTTTTCACTTGTTCATATTACATACAGACACTCCCTGTACTCTGCAGGGGGGCATCGAGTCCAGTCTGCCCACGTTACCACATCCTGGGAGGAGGTGCGCACCCATAACCGCTTCCTCTGGCAACTTCCAAGACGCAAATATCTGTCTTCTCTTATCTCTTATGAAAATCTGGGATGTTGAATTTGTGAGCAAGAAAAGGGCTCCTTCCTCCCTCACTGTTTCTATCCATTTGCTCTCTCCACGCACACTCCTACTCTGCAACCCACAATGGCTTTTAGGCCAATTTGACAGGACATTCAGAACTGCTGCAGTCAGACTTGAGTAGTGAGTGTGACATTGTTGGGAGGGCAGACTTAATTCATCGTTCCGCCTCCACATTCACTTTTTCGCCTGGCAACAGTCGCAGCAATGACGTTGTGAGCGCTCAGCCTGGACCGCCACTTTCTGTTGGCTACACTGGCATGAGGGATAAAGCGTGTGTATGTGCATGCGTATGCTAAACAGTCTGTATATGAGATCATGAGCTCTGTGCGCTTGTTTATGCGGGATGTGTAGCAAACACGTGATTAAGCTTTTAATCCAGGAGACACGATTTCTCTCCCTTGATCTCGTTTCCAGAGAAATGTTCCTCTTTAAAGTGGAAATATGAAATGCACTTTTGAATTAAGTATTGTTTAGGAAAAAAAAAAAAAAAAAACAACATCTGTGCTTGCTCTTGTTCTTGACTTCTAAATTTCAAGTTGATCTCCCCCTTGTTTACTGTGGCATTTTCCAGATGTAGAAATTATGTTTTCAGATCAAAAACAAGTTCATGCACTAATGACAGGCTCCTATTCACCCTCACAATTTACAAATGAGAGAACTGAAGTGACAACTTTGTAATAAAATGAAGTCCCAAAATATCTGTCTCCATTCCAGTGTTTCCGTGTGATAACTGAATGTAAGGATGCTTGTTAAATGTTTAACAACACCCTGCCTGTCCAGGTTCTCCAGAGTCACTCCTTCTGTTTCACACAAACCATAGGAGCTGGCTGCTATCATCTTCATTCCTTGTCCAAACTAATACACACATAAACACACACACACACACAGAGAAATTAGACAACATTTAAACTGTCACAACACAGTCATCAGTATGTGTGAATAGAAGGGTTCCTCTCTGACTCAATAGTCCTCAGGGGAGCTTCTCTTAACCAACGTGGTCAAATAAATTCCCATCATAATTATCCGTCAGGCTTTATCCAATTAGTTTAAATACCTGCTCTGCAGAGTGCTATGGCTTACAGCACCAGGCAAAGGACAGATAAATATATATGCATTTTGATAAACTGTGGATTGTGGTTCTCAGGGGCAAAAGAAAAGCACAAATCTATAACTTGACTTTTATAAATCAAGTAAAATGTGGAGCATAAATATGGGCAATTTGAAGGCATATTCGGCATATTTGCAATATAGGAAGCCAAAGAGAGTTAAACAATTCATCTTTTAGAAGGAAATCCAGGACATCCTACTATCAAGGCTTACTGATAGAAAATTCTAAGTATCTAACACTGACCCAATCTCACTGCTGATTTGATGCTGGCCTTGACTCAAAAACAAGGAGACACAGTGCTGACCTCAGCAGTTTCCTGTCAATGAGTTACTGTGTATGTGGGTGCATGTAGTGTATGCGCATTCTGTGTGCATGTGTATGTGGGGGTGTTCATTGAATTCCTCTGCTTCAACATGCAGCCAAAGGAACACAGAGCACCTGAATTCAGAAGGAGAAGCGACATAGCACAAACATACACACAGACACACACATTTTTCTCCTCCAGCGCAAGTTCTATTGTTACCTTTTTTTGAACTTAAATCTGTCCCTTGGACACCTAAAATAAAAAGGCATATATGATCAAACATAAAATGCACTTAAGCTTTTCCTAAAGGTCCCACTTGTTTCCTGCTAAATTAGTTCTTTGTGCACACTTGGCCACTGTTATTCAACCACCCTCTTAAGCAAACAGTAGCCATCTGTCTGTCTGCACGGCTGGAGGCAGCTGAAGGAGCGCAGCACATGCTCCAGGAGAGTGAAGCACTGTTGCTTCACTCTCTCAGACAGACCCTGACTGAACCAACCTGGTCTCAGTGACATGTGAATGAAGCTCCCACATAAACTACAGCTGTCTGTCTGGTAGCCATACTCACAGCAGCTGTCTCCATATTAGTGTGGCAATTTAGACAGATGAATTTAGTCTTTATTACACTTGTCAGTTGATTGTATAGGAGTGTATATCCTCAGTTTTTAAAGGAGAGACCTTACTATATCAAAAACACCATATCTAAATAAAGGCACTGCTATAGCTAATAACGGTAAAGATGTACTGTAGCATTAGATGCAAAAATAGCAGAGTTTCCTTAAACTGATCAGATCAAATAACCCCAAGGGTTGTTTTGTCGATATAAGATGGCCCCTACCATAAGCTTACTGAGCTTGATGGTTGGTAATGCTACTATGGCAATCATGCACAGTCTTTCCATTTCCATTTATTTTACACCACAGTGGTGGATTTTGAAAGATTTGTTCAATTTACGATTTTGAAAAGCCAGATAAAATGTGAATGAAGAAAACCTTTAATTTGGACCAGAACAATAATATTTACCAATTAAAATACAGAAAAGCTGTCCCTTAATTATGACAAAAACATGTTCTTGAATTGCATCAGAAAGAGAATGTCAACCTCTATCTCAAATTTTGAACACAGCTCTGCAGTAAACACAGACAGATGTTGAAAATCTACTAATATAATCCTGGTAAAGCTATTGAATTGCAGACTTACTGTTCTGGCAGTGGACTCCTTCAAAGCCTGACTGGCACTTGCAGACATACTCGCCGAAGACATCACCTCGCCTGGAGTGTCCTGTCACCTCACAGATGGCATCATTCTTACATGGGTTAGGGTTACAGGGCCCTTTTGGACAAGAAAGAAGGGACGTTAAAGGGAGGATGTGAGAGTAATTTGAAACGGACTGTAGCAGAAGTCATTACTGTAACTTCTAATGTAAAGGACAGGAGTGATCCACAAATTATTTTGGAGGAAACAATCTTTTTCATATTTATTTGTTTAAGTTGTACTAGCTTAATCACATTTGAAATTACAAACCATTTATCTTTAGAGCTGCAACAGATCACATAATGCACTAGTAAGTAATTAATTTGACTATATTTTCATTGTCTAATGAGCAAACAGAAAAGAAATCTCAGCACTGAGACCCATAGTGACATCAGAGACACATCATACCAGTCTCCGTTTCATTGCAGATCTCTCCAGAGAAACCTTCAGGGCAGATACAGATGAACGGCGCTCCTGCTCTGGTCACACAGGTTCCACCATTAATGCACATGTTCACCTCACAGTAATCACCTGCAGACCAAGGTGGGAATGACAGATTGATAAATACAGAAAATATAAATCCACTGCAAACGATTAAAAGCAACTAAATAACAGAAACAGAACGTTTATTTAGATGGTTTGGATGGTACATTTTATCAACTTTTATGAATTAACATAAAAGCAGCAAACAGCGACAAAGAGACAAAAAGAACATTTGAATAATTTTGATTAAAGTTGACATTCTTCATTTCATGTTCATAAATGTCCACCTCACCACTTCCCATTAACAAACATCAAACATCAAATGTCCCAAAGTGAGAGGACAATGAGACACTGGACAATATTAACATGTTAATGGTTTTTGCAGAGCAACAGCATTTTTTTAAAGCCTTAAAAAAATGCATTACAAATAAATTTTTTCAATTGAAAAAAAATATGACATAAAAACTTTGAGAGAGTATGTGCTTCATTATAATATTTGCATTTCCCTTGTGTGGCTGAATAAAGAGTAAGCCACCTCCTGCAGGTTGGATGCAATGGTCTGAACAGCTGAGTAAGCCATCACCACACTAAACACAACACAAACACTGGATGCTTCTACCAGCTTCACCACCGCCCGGCCTGAACCTTACAACCTGGCAGCTCTCTCGTCATCAGGGAAATCATGTCAGTGAGCAACAGAGGAAACAAGGAATCAAGTGGCTTGTGGTGGCTTCACTTTGGAGATTGTTATCATGTTCAGCGTCTTGAATATGACATTTTCAATTGGGTACAGTTGATGATGAGAGAAAAAAAAACAAACAAAAGGCAAGTGTAGTTTTCCGGACATACATGGATACCACTGTGAAGATTTTGACTTGAAATACACCCTTATACTAAACTTGGCACTAAAATATTGTATGTATTGAGGAAGTAAATCATTGGGTGATGTTTAACACCCCCCCAAAAAAAACCAAAAAAAAAAACAGGGATGGTGTTTTCAAGTTAACACTTATCATTTAGATAATTGAGGTTGAACCCCAAGTGTGAAATAAGTAGCTTAAGAGCCACCATGTCTAGCTTGCAGGCTAAAAATGAGCTCTGACCCCATTCTCTCTTCCCACCTCTAAAAAAGTAAACTAGTGGGAGAAAATAAAAACTTTTTTTTAGTCCTCTAGTAAAGAAAAATACCATTCTAGTCCAGCTGAAGGTGAAAACGGCCTTTCAGAGAGACTTGTAACTTCCTGCACATCACTCTCTCATATCCTCAATGTCACATCCTACACTGACACACATTTTTTCTCTTTCTTCAACAAACAATCAAGGATAAGAGCACACTAAACAGTTTATTTAGTCTGAATTTTAGCCATCTGTGTAGCATTGAGGAAAAACTAACTAACTGGTCTTGAGAGTGATTAAGAATGTAATTTTTTTCATGAAAAATAGACATATGATCAACCACAGTTTTATTTTCAACCACTAATGTGCAAAAATCTGAACGTCATTAATTATCCAGAGGAAGAAGAGGAAGTAAATAAATCCACTTGGCCAACATCCTGTTTGGATTGCTTATCCACTGAACTGCATTTCACATGGATGTCTTGTGTTATCAGTGCTGTACCCAGTGTCACGGCCTCCAAATGTTTTCACATCTCATAGTTGGATAAGTTGGCAATGCCAACATATCCTTATCCAAAAGTTGCTGCCTGTTTATCTGAAAGGAAGGAACACAACCTCCTTTCTTCGAATGGCAGACTATTGCTTTTAGGAAACCCCCTGCATAGAAATAACAAGATAAAATTGAGGAAAACATTTAGATGTCTTGACAAAGTACTTGTGGTCTGCCCTGACTATAGAGAAATGTAGTTTTCAGACTGCTTGAGTTCACACTCATCTTCTACTGTTTATCCGTTTATGGATCACAAGGGGTGCTGGAGCCATCCCAGCTCACATCGGGCAGGGGCAGGGTACACCCTGGACAGGTCGCCAGTCCATCGCAGGGTCAACATACAGAGATGAACAACCACTCACACTCAGACCTACGGACAACCCAAACATGATGTCTTTGGACGGTGGGAGGAAATCTACACAGGGCTGGGAACCGAATCCGGAACCTTCTTATTGTGGGGCAACAGAGCAAACCGCCATGCCACCGTGCTGTTTCTTTATAAATTACTCATTGAATTTAATTAGATTTTCCCTAAAAGCACCTCCAGCTCACCTATGTGACAATATCTGCCCTATGGACAGTGGGAGGAAACCCACACAAGCACAGGGAAAACAGGGAACCGAACCCACGACCTTCTCAACAGCACTAACCACTATGCCACCGTGCTGTGCGAATGCCTGAGTTTACTGAGGAAATGAAATGCAGTCAGCAAGGATACAGTGTTCAAACCACCAGAGCCTTCATGAAAATCTCTGAAGTGATCATGTCAATATTGTCAACAGTATAATCAAGTTACACTGGAAGTGAAAGAGTTTCATACTGTATGGTTATGACAACTTAAAGTTAAAATTATTATGTATTCATCAGTTGACAATATTAACTGGAAGCACTGGAAGCTGTTTCAGAGAAAACCAGACAAACCACACTCCTCCACTATCTACACCAACAGCTGAGAAATACTGTATCGGAAAAGCATCATTTTTTTATTTCAAGACCAATCTGTGGCTGTGTTTCACTTTAGCACATTGTGGAATCCATGATGGAAAATAGGAAAAAAAGATTTTGCCCCCTATGAAACCTCTGTTGGTATCCAGCCTAGTGATATCCAACACATGTCTATGTACAGTAACTGTAACCCTGTCCATCTCAATTTTATGACAAATTCCTTTGTGACACTGCAAAATTATTATAAAATATTTCATTTAATCTCAAATTCAACAGAACATTTCTTCCCAGAATATCTGGTGATCAGTTTAAAGCTTAAACCCCATTAAAACTGTTGGCAAATGCTTTTAAAAGTGTGAGGGGGTTTAAAAAAAAAAAAAAAAAAAAAAAACAACTTTATGTGTTGTGAGCACCAAAAACTAAACTCATTCATCTCTGTTGTATCAACAAAAACTTCAACTGATATTAGTGGCAAATGGATTTTAGTTTTAAGTCATACATTACAGGGCTGTCTGGGCAGATGCTTCACTGTCTCCTAAATTAACTCAGCTTATTCTAGGTGTGCCTGGAATGGTTGTTGAAGAAGTGATCTCTAAACCACCTTTATTAGAAAACATGGTGAAAACATCCTTATAGCCTGTCTCATTAATAACACTAACTAAAAGCAATTAGTCACCTGAGGATACAGTTATATCTGGACTGTAGCATTTGATACCATCAGTGCTGTGTGTCAAGCATAGCGGCCTTCTTTGATTTAACCAGAGTGACAGACAAGGAAGGTATGTGGAGTTTATGTTTGGCTGAACAAATCATTTCCATGGGGCATTGTGTTCACTCCTTATGAGTCATGGTCTGTGCCTTTCCCATGATGCTTCAGCACAAGAATGAAGCTCAAATACCAGACCCAAAACCAAGAGCAGTTAAAGGCAACAACACATAATGATTCATTCTCCAGTGATACCCGCCAAAAAAATAAATAAATAAAAAAGAGGGCGCGTCAAAAGCGCAAGCTCAACACATGAGGACACAACTGGGGCTGGCCATCATAACAGTCAAACACAAAATATTTTTATACAGACCTGTCAAATGTCCTTCATAAGTGAATTTTGAAATTTTGGTTTCTCATGACCTCAAAAGCATAAGTGACGATGACTATGTGATTGCTTAGAATTGAGTGGTTTATTGAATTCTGTTTAGTAGTGTTTGGTTCTTCACAGAAGAATAACAATTTGACTTGTTGGTCCTGGAGGGATCAGCAAACACACTCTAACCTTCTGACTGTTCAGTATCTCAGACAAATGGACAAAAGGGAAACTCATAACCTACTCTAGGAGTCATCTCAGGACACACGGGGTGGAAGCGGACTCACTGCAGCACATATCACAGAGACAGCTACCGGTTGCAAGATAATAAAAGAAATTATAGAAAAAAATGGCCTTGACAGAAGTGAGTAAGTGAATCTTAATTTGTTTAATGCACCCCCCTCCCACCCCTCATTTCAGTGAGTTGCTGTGTTTTAAATACACACAGCCATGGGCAAAAAATTCTTTCATCTGAATTAGTCTTATCAGAGATGACATGGAGATCAGCAGCATCAAAAGAAGAGCATGCTGAGACAGTTTAAGAGGATTTGAGTTATTAAGGAACTATGAGGCAAAGCTGAAAGAAATTGGCTTTAAGTCAAAGCTGTAAGGGTGTCATACATCCACTCAATACCTGTTGATTCTGTCAGGGCTGTATGAAAAGGAGGCATGGGTGCATACAAATGTGAATATACTGCGTCTGTGTGTGGCGTTACATGAGTACTCTGTGTCCTGAGACCTAAAAGCAACAAACACAGCCATCTGCCCAGTCACGCACACACACACACACACACTGGAGGATATATGCTGGCAAGGCAAGGTGGGTGACTTAATGCTCGCACGCACACACACGCCTTGTTGAAATTGTTAAGGATGTGTTGAAGCACAACAAAAAACCTTGAGACTTGTACAATGCTCATCAGGTCTGATGACCTGCCGCTGCCAAATCTCACTACTGAGTCCTGGAGCCAAGAGACGAAGGAAACCTGGTCTGTCTAAGAGGAACGTTTACAGAGGTCAGACCTAAGTGAGTCCTTAAACAACCCAATCCTTTTTCAGTATTAAGATCAACAAGACTCCAGCTGCAGGTGAGCTTTCTGTAATCTCCAAGTGCTACTCCAGAGCAGCACAGCCATCTGCTGCTGAAAAAACCCCACAGTTGCCAGCTGCTAAAAATACACTCCAGCGTCACGCACCTTCAACAAAACAACAAGCTTTTCTCTGTAGGACTGTAACTGCAATACAACCTCGTATAATATCACTACAGCAGTCTGACCTGAGTGGAGTTGTCCCTACATTGTGTTTGTGTGAATACAAAGATCTTGTGTAAACATTTCTTGTTCTTAGATTGAAGGAGCGACAATTTTGTCCTTGGCTCAGTGTTTAAAGTCCCATGACAGCAAGTAAAATATTCAGCATGGCAGATTGGAAAGTGGGGTGAGAGACGCTAATAAAGTGGCCCAAATTAGAAGATTCTCCCCATTGCAATGAAACATTGATTAAGGAAGCTGTTCAAAATTCAGATGGAAGAAAAAGATCCTGTCCAGTCCTGAGGGATGTGGTGGGAGAGATAATAATAAAGTCATCAGTGCTGTAGAGGACAGACGCCTGAAGGGATGACCGAGGCAGAATGAGAGAGCTCGATTTGACAATGAAACACAGACATTAACAAACTTTCTGACACAAGAACCCATGGCGACAACAACAACAACAAGGCTGCAACAGGCATTTAATTACAGATTCATCTACATTCATCTTTTCTTGTTTTATTAACAATTTTGTCTTTCAATGCTGAAAAAAAAATGGAAGTTCAGTGAAAAACACACATTATAAGTTCTTGGGACTCAAATGTCTTGTTTTATCCAAGCAACAAAGAGGTTGTTTGTAATGCAAGTGAAGAAATGCATCAATTCTCCACTTTGCAGAACCAGAAATAAAACATTATCTGTATCAATTAGACCAAATGATTGTTTCAACTGTAACCAACTCTTTCATTCATTTGTTGTGGAGTATTAGACTGACATGTTTGAAATACAGTATATAATAAATTACTTTGTACCAATATTCAACATCTAAATCACGTTTTTCAATCCAAAAACGTGTACTTTGATATGTTCTATGAGGCAGAGTAATCCACAGCACAGGAATAGGGCAAAGCTTGCTATCCTGAAGAAGTACTGTTCGTAAAAACAGGGACAAGAGGACTCTGCCAAAAATTGAACTAATCCATCAAATGGACTGAAGCAAACCATAGATCAAAGATGGAAATCAGTCACTTTGTGATTTAGGGAGGTACATCAAACACATGAGCAGGAAATGAAGTTCCTGGTTAAATGAGCCTAATAGCTCCTTGATATATCGGCAATTAAACCATGTCTTACTATCTCACAGTTAAATCTGCACTAATTGTAACTACAAAATGCTCCCATGCACCTGAGTACATCTACAAACTATACACACACACACACACACACACACACACGCACACACACGCACACACACGCACACACACGCACACACACTCCTGCCACCCCATTGGCCCAGCATCAAGCTATATTTAGCCCTGCTTCACTCAGCTGCCCTAAGTGGTCTTGTGTATAAAGACTGCCTCATCCTGACACAGAACACCACTTTCCACTTCTCTCCTCTCCACAGCTAACTAAACCCTACTGAACTGGGCCAAATCAGGTAAAACACAGGTAAAACTAACAAACAACAAAAAAAATAAACAACCTTTGGCTTGTATTATAACCTGCAAACATACTGAATGACACAGCAGCAACAAGTCCAATCCCAACCGTCCCTCCTCTAAACTCCCTGATAATATTCAAGGTCTCAGTAAACTCTATTGTGAGTGGAAGTTCACTGGCATGCCTGTGTAGGCGACTTCATCTGGAAAACTGACTCAACCTTGTGGTCAGGGCAACCACACCTAATATCCGTGGCTATCCCGTCACTCTGCCTCATGGAATAAACAAGGTTCTGGTTGCAAGTGTTTTCAGTTTCAATTCAAACTGAAATATATTTAAAGAAGTGCATCAAATATTTATTGAAATAATGCAGCAGAGTGGATGTCACGCAGAAAATTACCTAAATTAAGTATGTGTTGTCATTCTCAACACCAAATGATGATTAATTACTAATATAATCAGCATATTGATCAACTATAAAAAAAAATTATAGACTTTGTTACAGAACTGCTTCTGAAACCTCACACACACACACACACACACACACACACACACACACTGAAAGCAACATTAAGCATGAATAGAAAAGACCAAAAATGCAACACAAAGCATCATCACAGGTCAAAGGTTGTTTGCTGAAGGGAAAGACGTCAAAAGTCAAAATGTTTCATCTGCCATGCGAATCTGTCTTTCACACAACATCAATTCTCCTTTTTGTCAGAGTGCATGGAGTGGAAGAGGGACATTTGGAAAATACATCATCATCATCATCATACCAAGGCAAACATTTGTGTGAGGTGTGACACGTGATTCGTTCTCCTTGGACTCTGAGCAGAAATGAAGCCATCCCACCCTTTGTCCATCGGCCTAAATGTGTTGCCCAGGGCTGAGCAGTGTGAAACCTTCTTTGAAGCCTCATCGGCCCTCGGCAGACACACAACCCCAACACCAACACAACTTGTGTGATAGAACCTAATGACAACAAAAGCATCTCCCTGCGGTGTCAGAGTCGCCTGAAGTTCACCGACATCGGATCGAACACGTCCCGAAGAAGTGCACAGGAAAGTGTGTGGTGAGGGAAACGGGAAACGGAGACAACTCACCGTTCGCCCCGAGCACCGAACAAGCTGTTAAAAGTTGGAGCCAGAGCAGAAAGCGCGTGTGCTCCTCCATGGCTGTTGGTTCTGTCGACGGTTCGGTAGAGGGACAGCGGGGCCTGGACGCTGCGCTTCCCGAGGACCGAGCTCTCTGCGCGGTTCAACTCCCAGGGAGCGAGCGTAGCTCCGGAGCACGTGCGGCTTTTCTCGCAGCCAATCGCAGCTCGGGATTTAATTGTAGCCCCGCCCCGTACTTCCCGCTGTTGACCAGGGAAGACAACTTAAACAGGAGGCAATATGTTACCATGGAAACGAAAGAGCTCCGGATCGACTTTCCGGAGGTGACGACTCCTCAACAGCCACATTTAAGTATAACCCAGTTTCTGCGGAAGCTTTATGATATATGGGCCCCTGAAGTGTAAACGTTTTCAGGTTGTGTCTTTGTGGTCCTTGTTTGTTTTCATTTTTTTCTTCCGGTTGTTTTGTGTGTTTCTTTCTGGGTTATTGCCTCAGGGAGGGCCAGGGGCTATAAAGACATTCAAATTCTGCAAACACAACTTTTTCAAAAGCACTTCAAAATAGTTTAAAGTGTCAAACCCAGTATTCACCAGTACTCAGTTAGTACTGTATTTACATGGTTTACTTCACACCACGATCCATGGAGCTTTTGTTTTATCTACAGGACGTTGTGATACACCCTCCAAGAGGCTCCACTTTGTCAGGGCCAAACGACCGTGATGTGGTATCAGAAAGTGATGAAATAGACCAGCTGGACCAAGGATAGCTGGTTAGTATACTGATTTCAGAAGAGGAAAATGATAGACACAGAAGCATTGGGTGACTTTCTATCACTACAGCTAGTTTCCTGCAAGTGAAGAGGTAAAGTTTGATGTGCAATGTGTAAAGTGTACCTTGTAGACTGTTAAGGAAAAGGGTGTTAATGCTAACGTTGTAGTATGTAACAACATTATTATTGTTGTTGTTTTTGTTATTACTACTATCATTAGTATTGGTAGCACTAACAGTAATGGTATTATGGAAAACCAAGATCCAGATATGGCTGATTGGTCTTGTCTCCACTACAGTGTCTGATTGTGCCAGAATCAAAACACAAATGGCTATTGTACCAAAATAGTTATTTGACACATAATGACAATGACAAACAAAGGTTTTTGCTGTATAGCAGTCAATTAAGATTAAATTAGATCCCCATTAAATCTGATAAAACAAGGGTGAAATTTTTTTCACTACTGTGTCAGTACGATGGTGATTATGTTTTTGACATATTCTTTAATGGTTCTGGGAAAATTCCCATGATGGCACCAAGCATTAAATCCTCCTCTGAAATGCAGATTAAGGGCAGTGTTTTACTGAGGAAAGGCTGAATGGTTGTCTGTGGGCGTTTCTTGAGCCAAGATCCAGCAGTGGGTCAGAGCGGGCTTCTGTGCTGTCAGGGGGAGTGGGTGTGAAGTGAAACATTCAGACCCTTTCAGCCGCTGCATCTTTCACCTCATTCCCCTTGCTTGGCTGAATATGATTTTGTTATAGTGTTTATAATTCTCCAAACTGAGGACAGAAACACAGGCTAAATATAACTATATCCACGTGACCAACTGATTAACTTTATACGATGATAGTGGAAAGTATATTTCAGTCCTCATCTTAATATTTCCTTATCTGTGGTTTAAAATGTGTCACATTCTACAACAGCAGCGACAATTTCCTCAGAGGAAGTCTACCCAATTTGACTGACAGGGTAAAATTTACCTTCCAGTAGCTTAGTAACAGCTGATTTAAATTCAGCTTAAAATGATCTCACACATGGCGATTAGCTCAAATACAGAAGAGAGAAAAGCCACTGTGCTTCAGTGATCCTTTCTCATCACATCTTCATGTTGGCTTTATCGCGCTCTTCTGGTTCACAGTGTAAATATTGTTTGGTGGGCATGTGTGTGAAACTTATAACACTTCTTCTCACTTGAAAAACCAAAGAAAGAACCCCCCCCCCCATGACTCTTTAACATCAAAGCTAAGTCTAAGGCTATACAAAGTGAATTCCTTTTATATTTTCAGTCATTAGCTTGATGAGCAGTACAGGTCAAACAAAGGGTTTCTGTATAGTGTACTGTGGGAACTGAAGAACTGCCCTACTTCACAAATGAATGAGAAGTGAAATTGCATTTTGACCCTTCTCCAGTGTAATATTATTGAGGCACTGATTTACTGGGAAATTCAGAGCAGCACTGTCATGCCAGTACACCTTTCCTCTGTTCATGCACAAGTGCAATTCAGTGGTGGTTGAAAACAGACAAACCCTACCAAGAGTGAAAAACAGGCAACAGACCCAATGGGGATATCAGGGAGTCATAGAATGGAATAAGTGAGTATAGGATAAATAATACTGCATATGCCACTAATATAAACTGAAACACTGAATGCCCTAGAGTACGTTATTACCTAATTTATAGACACCCCTTATGAGAGGTTAAAACCCAGACCCTTAACAATGCAACTTACAATGTGCTTAAATGTGCACATTCTGAAATTACTACCCCCACATTCATATTACTATTTACTAATAATTGACAAATAATACATGCAAAACACAAATAGAGAGAGAAGGGGGTGACAACAGAAGCAGTAGGTGTCACCTCTGGGACATGCAGCACATTAATCTCATTCTGTCTCTCCCCTCGTTTCCTGTCATGAATCTATTGTCAGTCAGCCAATAAAAGCATTCCAATGTTAAAAACAGGGAGTGTGTAAACTGTTCCTTTATTTCTATGGTTTTAACACAATATACTTTGCATTAAAACCATATTAGTGACTATCTATGTAACATTTATTTTCATATCACTCAGACACACGCTCTTAGTGAACAAGTTCAAACTTAGAGCATCATTAAAAAAAAGCTTCCATCCAAAAATAGCTAACAACCAGAGGACAAGTTAATTCCTGTAACCTGGAAGATGTAGAAAGATTATTCCATCTTTTAACTAAAAGGATTTGAAGCTAAAATGCCAAAAGCTTGCACAGTGTTCAAGTATTTCATTCCCCTTAGTGTAGTTTTTGCTTCAGAAGGACTCTCCAAAAGAGAGAAAATATGCCTGATACAGTAATGAGGTCATAAGCACAGATCAGACAGTTTTGCACTGTGGGCAGGCTGACATGAAACATTGGTCAAACATGGTGAGAGTCCACAATGTCAACATCCTCTGTTTTTCCTCCTTCTATCAGGCAAATCTTTTTCTCATGACTAACTTTCTCTGAGTCTGAACCCGAAGAGGAGGTTAATTATCCCAAAACGATAGTTAGATGGAACAGACAGAAGCCTGTTTGATCCTGTTCCTCCAGAGTGAACCATATAATCCTGTAAATTTAAACCTTTTGAACATGTAGTTTGCTAAAGGAGGATGAAGGTTTATCATGCAATTCATGAATTATTGGTATATTCTGTAAAATTTCACTTCTGTCTTCCGCACTGAAAATAGGATGAAAATGCCCAGCCGGGTTTCACTTCTATCGCCTATCTGGAAACAAAAGAGAAGTTTTACACCTAATGACATCACTGTATAGAAGTGAAAATTCTTGCGAAAGATGTTGGATATTGTCATATTGTCATTTTATGGTACTTTCAGGTACATTTAAACTGAAGTACTCTTTTGACATTGCTACGTCTTGCAGCAAGGACAGGGAATTCACTGGAAATTATGAGATTAAAAAAAATCAAGTAATATCAAATGATAAATCAAAAGTAATCTTTAATCTTTAATCTGTAATCTTTATCTTGTTTTAATTGAATATATTCTGTGGACTTATTTCATTTGAAGACATGTAGCTGTAATAAAAAGAGCATTTTACCAGAGATGGGTTTGTATGACTTGTGATAATATATAAACAAATGACAATGGGCCTATGATCAAGCTTAGGAAAACAATACATGGCAGACGTCAGACTAAATGCAAGTTTAGCATCGCTGTGCCTCATTAGTGGATGGTGCCCTCTAGTGTTTAAAATAGTCAACGACATTTGACACCTGAGGTGACTTAAGCTGCTAAGTTTATAGTTTCTGTAAATAATAATGAACAAACTGGTCCTCACCGGGTGATGACCAGCCACAGATTTATTAGTGGGACCTGTCCAGGGTGTGCCCGTCCTCACCCGGTGACGGCATCCCCCTGACCCGGAAACGGATGAATGAATGAATGAATTGATATTTTGTGCTAATTTTGTGGGCTTTCATGTTTGTCTTGAAAGTTTTCACACTAATTTTTTCGTCCCTATTAATTTCATTTTGTGTGTCGTTGTGGTTACTTTTCGGTTCCTTTGTGTCTGTTTGAAAACACTTTGAGTCTTTTCATAAGACACTTTCCAGGTGGTACCCCAGGCCCCCAACACTGTCATCCAACTCCACATATGGCTGACCATCCACATCACCTCTGAACGTGAAACATGATTTGATTTCTCTCTGTTCTCCTTTGCCTCTGAGGGCAGGCACATGTAGGTGGATGGCACTTAAATGAAAACACAATTTCATGTGTGACAATAGGTTATTTGTGTAATTTTCTGATACTTGTTGTAGGTTTTTGTGAGGTTAATCAGATGAAAAGCTTAGATGGCTTTTTGCCATGTGCTGTATTATACAACTTTTGTCGAGCTACAAGTGGACATGACAGAGACGTGGCTGTTGTTATAAAATGTAAGGACTCTGGTGTTCAACCAAACTGCAGCTGGTTCGGGGATGCAGACCTTTGCTATGACTAATGCCATTACTGTTAGTTTCTCAGAAGTAGGAAGTACACCACACCGCTGTTTGTGGTGATGCCTTCCCGCTCTGTCGGTTATTCCGCCATGTGCGACAGACACGAAAGTCAGATAATACTTTTTGAGCATCTTTCGCTATATAAAGTCTATTTAGTTGTGTAGAAAAATGCACAACAGTATCAGAAACACTATCTCATACCAAACAGCGTGAGGACTCTTATTTTATGCTGTCGCTTTAAGTTTGGGTGAGAAAGAGGAACTTTGTAAGAGCACCTGAACGCACCATGAATTCCCTGCTGCTCAGTCAGCCCGTGTGTTGTAAACACACCGTGCTCGGATCTGACCAGGACAGACTCACAAAGACACAAAGACACAATGGTAGGACCGGAAACCCTATAGTTGTACTTTATGTGAAGTCTATGGGCCGTTTGAGGCTTCGAACAGTTTCACCCGAGTGACTAAACAGGAATTTAAAACCATTTCAGCCAAAAACAGCTCAGTCGTGTACTTCTGTGTGTAGTTGTGTAGTTATGTTTTATAAATGAACTTTAACGTGTCACACAGTGTTTCTTTGCTGTCTTTTGGTTGTTTGGTCATGTTTTTTCACGACCTTGTCTGGTTTCCAGCAGTAGTCAGGAAGCAGCATTTACACACGGAAGGGCTGAAAGGCGAGTGAAGAAGTTGGACTGAAGCGCCAGCAACAGCTCATAAAACAGGTCATATTTCTACCTTTTCTGCCTCATTATTAGAAACCCAAACCTTCATGGTGCACACACTGCAGCTCTCACAGCCTCAGTCTAACCCTGAGAGAAACAGACTGCGTCCATACGTTGAAACTGATTGTTGCTTCTTGTTTTTCCAGAAAAGAGCTCTTTGTCAGTCAGTGGCTCTAAGGACTCATAGAGCCATCAGTTTGAGGCATAAAGGTCTTCATTTACTTTGTCCATTCTTCATTTAACAGCAAAGGTTTATTTTCAGATAGATTATATCTAACTGGCACTTACCATTTACTTTTTTTATGCACCTCCTTACATGATCTCTGCACTTACTATAAAGATGTAATGCTTTTGGACTGAAGCATCACTGGTGCCCTCTGCTTTGTATCGAGACGTGTGCCAAATGAGTGAATGTAGATGTATGTAAACATAATGCACTTATACAGCGATAAATAAAAGTAATTAAATGCATGAAAGGCAAAGTTATATCACTTTAAATTAGTTTTGCTATTACAAGTTTTCACTATACATAATTTTTATAAGATATAGTCAAATAGTTATTCCAACTTGCATAGACCTCAGGATTTCCTAATTTGCCGTGCACACAGACGATCCTCTACCAAATCCACAATGACGGCCCTCGAGGACGGGGACATGCACACCTTAGGCTCAGAGCTGCCTGCCATGTTTGATGGCATGAAGCTTGCAGCGGTCGCAACAGTGCTGTACATCGTCGTCCGCTGTCTGAACCTGAAGAGTCCAACATCCCCACCAGAGATCATCAACCAAGACACAGCGATCAGCCGCTACCTGCACAAAACCTGCCCACTGCTGACAAAAGAGTGAGAATTTCTGCTTTCAAGTTTTAAAAGTTTAAGATGTAGCTGATTTCTTTGGGGAGCTGTGGTGTGAAATAATTAAGTTTGAAGGAACACAGTAATTATAAAGAAAAAATGTACTGTAAGATCAAGCTGATGGCACTCTGAGGAGTTGTGACCCAACTTGTCAATTTGTTTCTTAGGAGGAAATATAGCCATCACAGGTGCTGCACGTTTACTGTTGTTCCACATGGAGCTCAAACTATTTTGACCATCCATGAGTGATTTTTAGATACATTGAAGCAGAGATTCCAAATAATTTCTGGTCAAAGCTTAAAAAAATAAGATGATTTGCTGCTTTTGTTTGTCATGATACAATTCTTGCATTTATTTTTGTGGTTTGGTCTGTTTAGATATTTGGCCTATAAAATTTGGAGCACTTTATGTTTTAAGAAAATTATGGCTGGCACTTTGTTGTTGACATTTCATAGATAAAAGGGTTAATCATTTAATCATGAATTTACAGATTAATCCCCAGTAAAAGTTATAGCTACTAAAGTTGAATAGATAGAAGATGTTTTTTTTTTTTAATTCCATGGAGAAAATTCAGGTAGGTTTGTGCTCTCCCTTTTTTCTGCCACTTGGGATTCGGACTAGCTCTTAATGGTTTGCATTAAATTTTTATTTTATTCATTATATATTTATTAGCACATTTAGAAGTTTGTGTGAGTAAAGTGTTTGGAGTTGCATGACTAAAATATCAACTAAGAAGAAAGGACCTTCTAGAGTCAGAGTTTAGATTCAGTTTGAAGGACTAGTCTAGCAGTGGCTGTGTACTCGGCTCTTGCAGTTGAAGTGCTGCATGTGGCTGTCTGTTGGCTTCAATCTTGACTGAGACTGTGTTGAAACATCTTTGGGGGAGAGTTAACAGCCGTGTTATATAATATGTAGCTGATCCCTCTCTTCAGATACATTCCTCCGTTGCTGTGGGGGAAGAGTGGTCATCTCCAGACAGTCCTATATGGCAAGATGGGACGCGTCAACACTCCGTCGCCCTGCGGGGTCCGAAAGTTCCTCCCAATGCAGGACGGTGCTACTGCGACCTTTGACCTGTTTGAAGCCCTTGGAGACCACAGCACAGGAGGTCAGTGATAGTAAAGTATCTGGTTAACCTCCATAACAGGTGGTTGTATGTTGAGGACTAAGTCATTCGGCATCTGATCTGTTAACGCATAAACACTTGGACAAAAACAGCGCTGATATTTTATTGAGCTGTTTCACTTTTTCTTTTTTCTTTTTTTTTCATTTCTCCAGAGTTTTATGTGCTTGTTTGGTTTGTGAATACATTTGCCTCAAGTAACAAGCAGCTCATTCTACAGTATTGATGAGCAGAGAGACCGCTAATGAACCTCCTTGTGGGAAAATGTCATGCATTTCAGCAGCCAATTAAATCAACATACAAACACACATGACACCTTCTTGTACACCCACACATGACCCCACTTTGTATGTTTGTGCATGTTCTCCCTGTTCTGTGTCAGATGACGTTACCATGGTAATCTGCCCTGGGATTGGTAACCATAGCGAGAAGAACTACATTCGCACTTTTGTTGATCACTCCCAGCGGCAAGGATACCGCTGTGCTGTCCTCAACCACCTTGGGGCCCTGCCCAATGTGGAACTGACCTCGCCACGCATATTCACCTATGGTAAAGAGGAAACACAGCATAATGGTCAATGACTCAGAAATAAGAAAAAGCGATGGGAACCATATCTTCCTTCAATGCCTTTTTGATGTTTCTTTGTTAAATTTAAGCCACATAATTACACTAACCAAAGGCACGCACTGAGCTTTGAGGGTAACAATAGCCTTTTTCTTAACCCAATCACTAAGTGCTTTCAAAAAGGACAGTGGAGACTTATAATAAAAGTAATAAAATATTGTACAGGTAAAGTAAATAAGATAATAAAAAATAGAAGCCTGTTAAAAAGAGAGTAAAGACTCGGCTCTGTGGATGGTGATCCATATGTCATTCCACAGTTTAGGTGCATGGTCACTTCTAGTTGCAAAATTAGACTTCAGTTTTTCTAGCTGATAAAGCAAGATTAAGTATATGCTTTTCAGTGGTCATATTTGAAACAGTACTCATAAATTTCTGGTAGATGGCTTGAATGTTTATCAGAATTAAGTGAATCTTGCAATAATTTCAAATGTCAGGCTGGGTCTTGTCCTCATGAAACTGGAGAAATTTACAAGCCTTCGAACTCTATCATCGGTGATGTCTTGAAGTGCGCCGTAAGGAGTTTCGGGAAGATTTCATTGTGTGATCTAGTCTTATATGTAAGAGCATTGTGGTGTTAAAAGGGGCAGATAATTTTTTTCTCAGTTTGCGAAAGTAATTTAAGAGAGATCAAGATCAACATTTGAATTAAAATAAGGCAGGTATTTCTTAAAACTAAGATGGAGAATTAGAATTTGAATCAGAATTGGAAACAGAAGTAGAATTCTCTCTAATATGTAAACCTGTCAACATTGGCCTCCAATATCTTTTTCCTGAGGAAAAAACTGAGGGTAAATAAAACAAAATGGGACACAGCAGAGAAGACGACGAAGAGGAAAATGTGATGATAATGAGGAAGTGACTTTTTTTTTTTTTTTTTTTCTGTAATACCATGCTTAAGTTTTCACTACTACACAGTAGTAAAAGTGTCTGTCATGCAGGTTGTACCTGGGAATATGCAGCCATGGTGGGGTACATCAAACGGGCCTACCCCCAGACGCTGCTGGTAGCTGTGGGCTTCAGTCTTGGAGGAAACATTGTCTGTAAGTTTCTGGGTGAGAACCATGCAAACCAGGACAGAGTGCTGTGCGGCGTCAGCATTTGTCAAGGTTACAGCGCCCTCAGGTTGGTATACTGAAGGAAACACACAAACAGGACAGGTATGACAGCTATGAAAATGTAGCAACACTATGTTTACATCTTCAGGACTCAGGAAACATTCGTTCAATGGGACCAGTGCCGCAAGTTCTACAACTTTGTGTTGACAGACAACATGAAGAAGCTGATCCTGTCACACAGGTGGAGCTACACATCAACATTACCTACAGGAGTATTTGTTTAAGTCAAAGATACTGAGAATACTGAAAGTAGAATGTAAAAATGCAGCACTACTTTGATCTCTCCATTGTGTGTGGGTGTGTGTGTGACAGAAAGGATCTATGCTTTCTTCCATGTATATTGAGTTGTTATTGTTGTAGTTGTGGACTTGTGTTGGTGAACAACACATCAATGTTAACATGCTCAGAAGACGTGTTTTCTTCTATAGTTGTACTATCTGTTTATAGATTAGGTATTATTCTGTCAGCTAATGATCAGCTTGAAAATATTAAGTCTGAAATCCATTAGATTTGATTTAGACTGTGTGCTGCAGTCTTGCTGATTGTTCTATGTAACAGGAGCAGTTTACTGAGCATGAGCTCCAGTAACATTGGAGATGCAGACCTGAACAGACTGTATGCAGCTACTTCTCTGATACAGATTGATGACACCATTATGAGGTGAGTTTTGATGGATTTGGATTTTCAAATGCTTCCAACTCTTGCTGCATCTCCTTCTTGTTGCTGATGTACTCCCATCATTTGTCCTGCAGAAAATTCCACAGCCACAGCTCCTTGAAGGAGTACTACGAGAAGGAGAGCTGTGTGCACTACATCCACAAAGTAAGAAGCAAATGTGTCGATATTTCCAATACAACCCTTGGCCGATGTAAAGTTTCATTCAACATAATAATTCATTTGTTTCCTGCTGTTAGACCTACTTTACTATTAATAGTACTGCTGCTCAGGGCTAATACAGTTACTCCTTTCAGAGTTTGGTCTAGACCTGCCTAATGTTAAGTGCCCTGATGTCACTCTGTTATGATTTGGTGCTTTATAAATAAATTAGATTTGATTTGAGTCACTATTGTTGCCAACTGTTGCACTGTTTATGTCTTGTGTTTAGTATGGAGCCAGCAGTGGGAGGCTTGTCTTAAAAGAATGGAAGTTATGTTAAGTTATGTCAAATCAAACCAAATCATAACAAAGTTACATCAAAGCATTTCACACATAGAGCAGGTCTAGACCAAACTCTTGATGGTAACTAATGTCACACAAGTTTTTGATGTTTCTATCAACTCAGTACTTCGAAAACACCCAGGTAAGCTCTTTCCCTCATTTTCCAGCGCCTAAGTAAGCTGGAAGTTGTTATAGATTTTCATATTTAACTCTTCAGTTCACTTACTTAACTGCCTATTTGAATGTGTTAATCCAATATACAAACACTTTTACTTCTGCCACTTAACTAACTTACCCATGACTAAACATTTTGTATTTGTAGTCATGCTGCTAGTGTTACTGCAGTAACAGCATGGAACCTGGGCTAATGAAGTAATTTATACATTAATGTTTCTCATCAGGTCACTGTGCCTCTCCTCCTGGTAAACTCCTCAGATGACCCACTAGTTCATCAGTCACTCCTGGATATTCCACGCAACCTTGCAGGTTTGTGTTTAACTTTCAGTTATTAACGGTGTTTAATTAAAGGTAAATAAAATTTTATGTGGTGATCGTCCTAACTATGTTGAATTGATCATAATGCAATTTGAATCATTAAATATGATGCATCAAATGTTACATGTGATCTTAAACCGTATTCCATAAGAAACTGTAGAAACATTCATAGAAAATATTATTCCCATCCAAGCCAGCAGCAGCATGTATAGAGGACTGTTGGTGCGGGGTTATGTTTTGTTTGGTTTAATTACTTTGGGCTTTACCTAGAGAAGAATGACTATAGCAGTAAAACATTGTCCTCACAGTGATAGAAAATTGATAGTGTGGAATGAATAAACTCATTGTCTTAGGATCTAGACACCGAAGTTAGAGTCTTAAGTGTTGATAAAGTCTTGTCCAAGCTACCTTCTCAACACTGACCAGCCCAGACTGTCTTGTTGAATTTTTCAGAGCCATGTGATCTGCCTGAGCTCTTGGATTATATATATAGAGCAGTGTCTGTGTGTGTGTGTCTGTCTGTGGTTGTGGCCACAACCTGCCTTGTTTTGTTTAGTAAGTCACATGGACTGCGTAAATTAGCGTGTAGCGTCTTAGAGCTTGACAAATGTGATACTACACTTGCCTTTTTATTTCAGTCTAACTTGTTAATGAAAGTTGTTTTTCCAGATCATGACTGGTTTCCCTTTTGATTATGTATAATTTCCAAGTCCTTGAAAGGTACCATTTGTGAAAGAGTTATGAGTTGCAATGAATTTGTCAATATGATTCTAAAACACTTAATAAGGTGTTATTGGGCCAAAATTCTGTGATTGCCGTGTCGCCAGGCAAAGCCAATAGGATATTTACCAGATGATCCTATCAGTCACCCCTTCTGTAATGGAACATCCAGCTGCAAGTATGTTTTGGAAAAGTAGTGTAAGAATGCTATACAAAGACAAAAGCAATGCAGGTTTTGTGAGCATGGATTTTTCTCTTCACTGTACAATCCATCCATCCAGCTGCTTCCCAGACCAGAGTTGTACTGTATCACTAGACCATATGGGACATATCTCCAAAAATGTAGGGGTCTTAACACAGCAGGCAGGCCCTGATGAGTCTGATGAGAACTTCCTCACACAATACATTCCCATCAGTACCTAACCATCAAAGGTTCGTCCATTGCAACGTTTGTCACAAAGTTGGTGACTGTTTGTCTGCACAGGCTCCATTTTGAGTGGGACTTCACCTCCATTACTGTTTCTATTATTGGCAGTTTTTCTGTGTGCAAATGGTCTGCTTGTTGACATTACCATTTAATTGATGCTGTGTCTTTCACCACTTTTCAGTGGGAGACTGGGGGAGCTAGGCTAATTTTTTAGCATCAGGTGATGTTTTTCAACGCGTGCTAGCTGACTACACATGACTTTTCCATTGTGTTTAATAAGCATGGTGTGGAACATTTCATTCCCACTGTGGAACTGCCAGTTTTTGTGCGTGCACAGCATCCTGACGTGATAAAATTGGTTACAGCAAAGGAGGAGTTAGCTGCTATGGAGCGTCTGTGCAGAGTGAGCCATTCCAACAGCCTTTAGGCCTCACTGTTCCACACAGTAACAACCAAATATCCTCACCGCTAGACCATATGGGACATGACTTGAAGGTTGAAGGGACTTAGCACATCGAGCAAATGGTGGCTCAGAACCCTGAACGAAAAAGAGCCATCTAAATAAGAAAACAAGAACAGAGAACATTCTTAAAAAGGCGTTAAGAGTCTTAGGACAGGTGAGGCAGAGAGGTATCCTCCCACCTGTGAGAGAAAAAAACACATCACTATTTTTTCTTCAGAAAGAATTCACAATCCCCCATCAGAAATGCAATTCTCAGTCTCTCCAATAAACTTCATTACTCACAGCTGTCTAATTGGGAACTTCCTCAAACACATCTGTGTCACACAAACACACATTAAAGCCACTTAGCACAGTCGCCAAGCCAAGCCAAGCTAAGCCATTATCCGATGGATGCAGACTACGCACCGTGCGAGCCGGAGATCACAGGACATGGTCACAGCAACACCAAAAAGGAGGAATGCCCACTGCCAATGGCAGCAAAAAGCCGCCTGAGTGAGAACCAGAACCACCCATACCTGGGTGAAAACCAGGAATGCTCACCGCTAGACCATATGGGACATACTCACACCTTTTTAGGGTCTTAGCACAGAACACCTTCTTTACTCACAGTTTTCACTTCGACAACTTCCTCAAACAAAGCTGTGACAATATGCTCCTACCTGGACTTGACCATCAAATCTCTGCTCTTTGATAAGTATTGAACAGTTCTTATTGGTGGATGCATTGTTAAGTTCTTGCATTGGTTTTGTTTCATATTGTTCTGTCAGTTTTTTCACCTCATCCTCAATGTTTTTTCAACCAGATGAAGCAAATGGACAAACTACAAATGATAAACAGTAGATCACATGATTGCACATTTCAGGGATCTCCACACAGTGATAAGCTTGCTGATTATTTATCAAATGATCCCTTCAGTTGACCTTTTGGTAGCTTGAACCCCTTCGATGATAAGGGCTTTCTGAAAGGGCTTTTTAAATTTGTGAACATGTTCCATGCAACAGTATTTTGTCTGAATGGGTTTCCTCTCCCATTTTCTACCAGTCAGTGTTGGCATGGATGGAGATAGAGACAGACATAAACAACCACTCACACAAACAATTTAGAGTCACCCGTTAACCTAAACATGGTGTGTTTAGACTGTGTGAGGGAACCCACACATACACAGGGAGAACATGCAAACTGGGACCGCCTTGCTGTAGGAAACAGCGCTAACCATTGTTCCACCGTGCTGTAGCATATTTGCATGTATACACATTCTAGAGACGTGAACATTGGCCTACTAAACATATAACAAATCGTTACAGGTAGACATTAAATTCAAAGACTGCCATTTGAAGTTGAGAATATTTACCAGATGATTCCATAAGTTAAAATATTTTTAATCAAACTGTCATGAAAGGGGGTTCTGTGAAATCGATTTCTTAACTTACATTGATTCACACATTAGAAAAGTGGATATAGTATAAACATGTTGTGGAAATGATAGATCAATTAAAGAGGAGGGTTTTTCCCTCTCCCTTCAGTGTTGACAGTTATCAACTGGTCCTTCCAATCTTCTGGATCGCTGCCACCATTTTTACAGCTTGCACTGTTAAAAGTCCATGAGAAGGGGTTCTTTGCAAAGCAGTCATTTTCTTTTTCTTTTTAATGTAACTTAGAGGACTTAGGAACTTTTCTTATCCATACATACATAACAATAGCCTAGGCCGTCTTATGAGGCAAGTAACACTATCTCCTTTCAGAATCACAGCAGTCAGCACGTTTACATGCACAGTGCAGTCTAGCTATGGTTATAGCTCGATAAAGCCATCTCATCAGACTTCTGTCCTTGCCCCAGTATACATGCATGGGAGTGAAATTATTATTAATATTATTATTTGTTCAAATCACGTCTCCTCCGCTACGATAGGTGGCGATATGTACTCTTCTGGCTTGTGGGTAATGGACCACTACCATTTGACCTATGACATCACAGACAACAACAGAGGTGGAAAGAAAAAAAGACCAGTGAGCTACCAAGTTAGCCTCTGTATCCGTATTTGCCATATTTGCTATGTTCGACACATAGCAGTCAGCCAGCTTCTTTTGTCTGACCTTTGTGTTTGTGTTTATGTTTTAAATGCCGCTTGACTTCCGGGTCATAGCTTAGCGCAAAGCTTTAGCACATGCGCAGATCACCTCCTCCACCTCCAATCCGATTGTCCGTATACATGCAGAGGTAGCTTGACTTTCGATCGTATTATCTGGGTGTGTTAGTTCGATTTCAGTCGAGCTAACGTGTTCACATGTACTTTAGAAGTCCAGTTTTGGTCGGACTAACACAATCATTCGGTTTTCTAGGTGTCTTGTAAACGTGCTTGCCATTACGAAGTCAGAAGAGCTAGTTCCCTTTTTGGAAAATAGTATTGGAGTCACTGTTTATCTCAGGAGTCATGCAGTCTAATGAAAATTATTTTTTTTGAGGATGCATATAGAAAATCCAAACATCTCCAACTGAATGTTTTCATACTCGAGTAGAAAACACTGTTGATCATCATTTACCAATCCTTTCTATTTCTATCTCTCCAGAGAAGATGCCCAATGTGATATTTGTTCTGACCCAACATGGAGGCCACCTGGGTTTCTTTGAGGGAGCCATGTTGTTCCCTCAGCCCCTCACGTGGATGGACAAATTCATCGTGGAGTACACTGATGCCATCTGCCGCTGGGAGCAGGACCAGCTGGCCTGTCGGAGAGACACACACCAGAGCACAAAAGTAACGCTCAGTGGCTAACCCGTACTGTACGCACATTTTGAAGACAAAAAAAAGACCAAAATGATAAGGATATACAGGCACACATTCAGCCTTTGGTAGTTTGCAAACGTTCCCACTTATACATATTAATACTTCAGCAACTTAAACAGGCAATTTAACCAATTTAACCACAGTCTAACTTACATGTGAGGGACCCACATCCAGTTTGAAGCCTTAAAGTCTTAATAACATACTTTCAAATAAGCCTGCTGCCTCACATCAGTTATAATTTTAAGCACATTAACAATAAAAAAAACATATTACTGAAATTAACTTGAAAAGTTTGTGACCAGACTTAAGTGCCTTAATATAAATGTGATTGTGTAGCTTCTCATAACCAGCAAGTTGCTCCTGATGAGGACTTATGACATGATTGATGGTTTCTTGTGGTTATTTCCAGCTGCTGTCAAGACTCTGCATGACATTGGTTTTATTCAGCTGTTCTTTTAAATACCTTGTACTGCATATCTTAAAATCCTTTAGTAGTTTATTTATTGAAATACGCTTTGTTGTTGAATGGAAATATCAGTTGGAACATGGAAGAAGTTTTGACATTGCACTTCTGTCGGTCACTTATTCCATAAATTATAGAATACAAGAACCCCAAACTAAACCTTACTGCCGTGACAGGGTGATTCTGTTAATGCTGCTTTTTCACTTTGGTCATTATAGTTAAATAGTTATAAATAAAAACAATTTTACTCTGCAAACAGTTTACTGACATGCTATTCAGGACAAAGTTGTATGAGAATTACAAATACAATAGTAGAGAGGAGAAAACTGAGTGCAATTATGGCCTAAACAGAAAGTGACAAATGAGAAACCTGATTCTGTTTATGCGCATACTAAACAAATCGGATTAAAACACCTTTCTAAACTTTAAATAAACTTTAAATAAACTAAACTGGATCAAACACAGTAAAGGCCTCACATTAGATCAACATTAAACGAAGGCTGATTGCTGATCTTTTTGAGTTCCAAAAAGACAACAGTTTTTATAGCTTTATATTAATACTTGAACTGAAATATAGTTGAGAGATATAGTAATAAAAGTATTAAATTTTATCTGCTGGATTCATTTTGTTTTCTGTGATTTATTTGTTGCTTTTGTTCTAAAAAATCTTGGAGAAGTGACTGTTATATATGAAGCAGCTTCCTGTATTTACTAACATCCTGTAAATTCTGTGGACTCCACCCAAGATCATCAACTACTTATAATACACTTTGTATTTTCTCCATGTGCTCCATGATTGTATGTGCAATATGCCCTGACTGAATAAGATATTGATGCTTTGCCTGCACTTTACTGCCTCTACAGTTTTTCTATTGCACTGTATGGAAATATAATATGTCCTGTCTTTTGTTTTGATGTGATACACAGCCTTGACCGATCAGTCTTATTTGAACTCGCCCATTAATAAATCTTTTTCACAAAAATGTACATTTTATGCTTTCTCTGTTTTTTATTCTGTATATGAAAACAAAGACTGTGAGTTATATTTATATACACTTTATTGTACATTTATTGACATTCTCATAGGTGCGCCAGGAAGCACAGTGGGTAAAACTTTATTTTCATCCTGAAGAACAATCTACAAAACATGGGAGACAGGCACTTGTTGGAGTATCAGCCTTTTACTTCAGGGGGAGACGGGTCAGAGAGGATCAGAGAGTGGACACAGATATCTGGGGCCTGCCAGTGTTACAACAAGCTGTGTGGATGAACTTCAGTCCATAAAAAGCACAAAGTCACAGACAGAGGCAGAACATTTGACTCTCTTGTGCCAAAGCTCCTTCATATTGGCCGTGTGTTTTTAATACGTAATATTTGAAATACTTAAATGTATGTGATGGCTTTCAGGAAGTTCTTAGAGTGCGTGCGTGTGTCTGTGTGTGCACATGTGTGCCTTCAACCAAACCAACAAGCATCAAATCAGTCTGCAAACAAATATTTCACTGAATGAAAGTAATAGATGTGAAATGAAGGAATCTAAATGGTCATAGTCATGAACAACCTAAGTTTGATAGTTTATCAATAGCTGCTTATAGGGAATGAAATTATTGTTGCTAAAATCTTAATTCGCTTTGGCAATTAATCTGCAATTGTGTGAATTATTGGCTAAAATGTGTAAACAGCAGAAATGTAATCCAGTATACTGTAGAGTGGAATAATGACTGATAATGGGAAGGTGTAAGTGAGACTGTGTAGTTCCTGTTTGAATGTGCTTTTTTAGGACATCAGGTAAACAGCGTCAGCTCAGCTTTTTTTCAACCACACAGCTTGATGTAGTCTCCACAGTCTATGAGGATTCTTTAATGCAAAATGGCTGCATGCCTGTTTGGCAAAGGGATGGAGGACGCTTAGTCGAATAGTTTGGCTGCCGTGGCCTTGCCATCGTACTTAGCACCTTTTCCATCAAATTCAGAAGGAAGGATGTCGGCGTCAAACTCCTTGTAGTAATTATCCAGCTCATCTCCATGCACAAACACCTGGAGCGGAAACATATAATCAAAACCAAAATCAGAAATGGAAGGTAATGTCACATTTTGATGTCAAGATTTTGAACCATCTCATCATTTAATTGGAACAGTAAACTTAAATCTACAAATTCATAGAAGTGAAAGAGAGTGCAGGAACCAGTAGACGAGAGAGTGGATGGGCTTTTTAAAACTCACCCTCTCTAGCAGCTTGCTCTTCATGAGTGGTTTGACCACGTTATAGGTGGTGGTGAAATACCAGGGCTGGTGGATGAAGTGCACAGCCTTGAAACGGGCAGGGAATGAATCCTGGAAGAGTTGAAAAACAAATGTATATAGATGATGTGATGTCAGTGAAGATAAAGCGTAAGGTCGTCTGTGATAAACGTTGTAAGAGAGAAAAGAATTTGTTCTCCCACCTGCAACATGTCCACCATCTTTTTGAGCTCAGTGGGTTTGATCCCTGACGCCTGCTGCATGGTGAAGCCCTTGAAGTTCTCGATGATGCAGAATCCGTTGATCTGAGTCTCTTCATTCTCCAGCAACTTCTCCAAGATCACACAGTAGGCACGCAGGATCTTAGCACACACACACAGACGCACAAACATCATGTCTATGGAGTTCATCTCTGTTACCAGACAACCCCACTCTGCACATGCCTGGTCACCCAGAACCCCTTACCTCATCAAAGGTGATCTCCTCGTAGTCCCAGTTCTCAATATTGAAGAGCAGAACCACACGGCCGTATTTGTCCCTGCTCTGCAGGATGCCAGGGTAACCGGCCTCGATGGTGCTGCGTACGGCCTCTGGGGTCAGATTCTCAAACAGCTCGGGGTAATCCTTCCTGAAACGCACGTAGCCTGGACAGGGACACGGGAACAAAGCTTGCTGCTGTCATCTACTGCCAATGTGAGGCAGCATTTTTTTTATCTGATAAGGTTTTTAGAGGAGAATCTATATCTATCTATATCATATGAAGTAAATGACTGTATCTTTAGGAAGTCTAATGAGGGAGAGCTTCAGGGTGTCATTGTGACACTCTGAAGTGTCACATGGCAAGCACCAGATCAGTGTCATTCTTTGGCAAGAGAACAATCACTGAAATGTTTATATATTATATAATGTTTCCAGAAAATGTGCCATTTTCACCCTGTTAGTTTGGTATCACTGCAAAGAAGCTGTTGTTGGAGAGCTGTGACACTGCTGTCTATCATAAAGCTGTCAATCACGTTCAATCTCAAATACGACAGCTTATCAGATTTTGACAAAAAGTCATGATCATATGCTGCTTTTCATCCACTATAATACATTTTCTCAGTGCTGGCCTCATAATTACAGCTTATATTGACTGAGGAGGAAAGCTGCCACTTTGAACAGTTCCTTTTCCTCTCATACCCTTCATCAGCTCAAAGGCTCTGGGCACGTCGTACTTCCTGGCTCGGATGAAACGGACTAGCAGGCTGTCTGGTTTTTCTCCAAAGGTGTCCTGCACCCCTTTGGCCAGATCATCTCCTGCATCTGCCTTCTCCTTGATCATTCCTCGTAACTCCTTCACTGCAGACACCCGCTTCTCATCTGTCTCATTCAGTTCATCCTTGGCCTGCAGAAGGAGCAGGGCCAGACAGTTAGCTCACATTTTGCATTTAGATTCTTTTGTTTGCCGTGATACGTTTAAAAGGTTAGCTGACACATCTTTACAGCCATTGTTCCATTCCCTGGCAGATGGCCACAAGCCGTCAAGGCTCGTTGTGTAGTGTTTAGTTGTGGTCGTCCAGCTGAGATGGTATTTTTCTCATGTTTGCTGTGTTTTGTTTTGTTTTTTTTACATATGTGAAATAAAGCCAGCAAGCTGCCTACATCACCAGGGAGTTTTTTCTAATATTAAAGGATTAACTCATATCTCTTGTATGATAATAATATTGTGGATATTCAAAATTAGCAATCATATTATGAACATATATATATATGTATATGCACTACATTGCCAAAAGGATTCACTCACCTGCTTTGACTCTCATATGAACTTAAGTAACATCCCACTCTTCATCCACAGGGTTTAATATGACGTCGGTCCACCCTTTGCAGCTATAACAGCTTCAGCTCTTCTGGGAAGGCTTTCCACAAGGTGTTGTGTTTTTGACCATTCTTCCCGAAGCACATTGGTGAGCTCACACACTGATGTTGGACGAGAAGGCCTGGCTCTCAGTCTCTAGGTGTTCTATTGGGTTGAGGTCAGGACTCTGTGCAGGCCAGTCTAGTTCATCCACACCAATCATTCTCATCCATGTCTTTATGGATCTTGCTTTGTGGACTGCTACACAGTCACGTTGGAACAGGAAGGAGCCATCCCCAGACTGTTCCCACAAAATTGGGAGTATGGAGTTGTCCAAAATCTCTTGGTATGCAGTTCAGAGGTTTTGGACAGTGTGTGACCTGACAAATGTGCTTCTGGAAGAATGGTCAAAAACACAACACCTTGTGGAAAGCCTTCCCAGAAGAGCTGAAGCTGTTATAGCTGCAAAGGGTGGACCGACGTCATATTAAACCCTGTGGATGAAGAGTGGGATGTTACTTAAGTTCATATGAGAGTCAAAGCAGGTGAGTGAATACTTATATATAGTATATATATATAATCTAGTATATAGTATAATATTTTAGGAACAGCCATGCACCGCACATAGGAATTTTCTGTTATTCTGACTTATGAATTTTTTGCAGAGCTCAGCAGAAAATGTCTACCTACAGTATCAACAAAGTTATTAGGTAGACAGAAAGTGTTTACTTTCCTGATGTGTCTGAATATGATGCAGCCTGGTGCACGTGAAACACTGTGTTCTTCTGGGTACCTTCTGCTTGGTGTGGTCTGGCAGGCTGCTGCAAGGTCCAAACACCGGTCCGTGGTCCTTCACAGTGAGACGCTCCAACTTAGCCCTGAGGGCCTGCTCCTCCTCTGACACCATACGGTAAGTTCCACTCTAAACAGAGAGGAGACACTGCTAATCCAACAGAAACATACAGCACTGTTATGTTTCTCATGGTTTTAAAACTACCTGGGCATGGATCTATATGACATAATATGCTTCATTAGATGAGAAAAATACAACCAAAAATGTTTGCCAGGTCAATGTCTGAGTTTTGCCACCGATGCTTTGAGGAATGTTGTGCTAAAAGAAAGATAGAAAATCACAAAAACAAACAAACAAAAAACCCTAAAAACACAAAAAAAGAAGAAGAAGAAGCCAAACTTCTCGGTTGACCAAAGCCATGCAACAATTTTGTCTAAAATGGGCAAACTTGAACTCAGTTATGTGGTTATGTGGTGAAAAGTGGTACACCACCATAATGCCCACAGCTTCAGACACACCTTAGTCGCCAGAAACTTCTAACTGAGCCCAACAGTTGACATTTCTTCATAACAGGAAAAGTGCAGCTGTTATTAACAAGAGTAAAAAGAGATTTTGTCTTCTTTCAGCTGTACTACTTCTGACCTTGCTGATGGACTGGACGTAGCAGATCCATCACTACTTGTACTGAGATGTAAAATAAAGGCTGTGAAAAAGACAAGAGGGAAACATGCCAAAAGCTGATGTATTTGTATTTGCCAATCAACACCGCAGTGATCACATGTATCGTTGCACGTTGCTTTGGTTAAAAGCTAAATGTCTCCCTGTGTCAGTGGAAATCTCTCACACAACATTGTTGTGCTGTTGGTCAAATCCACGTGAAACAATCTGTCCAACCACCCGTGCCCTTAATGAATAGACCTCAGTGTTTGTTTAATCTGCCTCACGAGTCCAGTAAAGCCTGTAAATACAAGTAGTCTAGAAGACCTGAAGCAGGGATCAGAGATTAACAACTAATTCTACTGTAGCTGGTGATGGCATCCATAACTGTACGATGCTGATCTGCAGCGAACGGGTGTTCGTCCTGAGGAATGACCCGTTGTGAGGGATGGATTACTGAATCGGCCAAACAGTTTAGAGTTTCTAACACTTGTTTATCTCTGAAAAATATCTGATTGAAACAGTTTCAGATAAGTAAAAGAGTGGATACTTACAACTACAGCCATGTCTTCTGCTCTTATAATCAGCTTCGCACTGTGTGGGGAAAATACAATTTATGATCCCCATGAATCTCAGTAAAAAAACAAACAATTGGCACATTGTACTCCACATTGATTCCCCTTCATCCCACCATTACTGGATGATGTGTTGGGAGATTTAAGGTCAATACCCATTTGTTTCATAATCAACAGGCTCACACTGACAGTCAATCTTTAAACACTTCAGTTACGCTTTGATAAATTCTGTGAAACCACATTTTTGCGGAATCAGTGAAATATACAAACATTTTAAAGTTAATGCCTGTTCAATCTTGCTTAGTTTGGAATAACTAGACTAAGTATTGGAGCTTGATAATTGCTAACCTATTTTTGAAAGAAACATACAAACACACAGTCATGACCCCTTGTAGCTTGTCGTCTGTGACTTACTACATATGTGGCAGTAAACTGAACCTCCTTTTGACTGTCGGTCACACAAAACGAGCAAGTTTAACCGTTTCGAAAATCACTGAACCATTTTCACTGTATTAAATGTGACCAACCATCAAACGGGAAACAATAGAGAGAGAAATCTATGATAAAATGGAAAATAAAAGGCTTAAAATATTTTAATCGTAACTCGTAAAATATTTGCCTGCCAAATTCTCTTGTGCTTCCTTTGATACACATTTCTATGACATTGGTTATATTTGCTGTATTTGATCATTGTTACTTTGATGCTGATATGCAGATCAGGTGGTGCTTTCCCTTTTTGATGATAAACTCTGTTTCATACATATTGAAATCTGCAAATTCATTAGTCCTGAAGGTTAGAAGAGACTGACAGATGTTTCGGCTGTTATACTGGAGCTGACAACGATCTACCATCAGAGTTTCAGTCTGGTTCATAATGTGGTTTAAACACAGAGACCAGTCACATGAGTGTTTGGAATTTTAGCATTTCTGACCACACTGGGAAATCAGCTCTGAATCTTGCCAGCGTTAGTCACATGATGCGCTTACTGAGTGAGACTTTACTGACAACAGTCTGCAGTCACATATATTTAGTGCAAGCAGAAAAGTTGTGTCAGGAAATGAAAAGCAACACAAATGTCCATGGTCAAAATTCACAGTTTCTCCCAGAAGAGTAGTAAGATCTGAGCCAGACTAGAGAAGGAAGTGATACCTCAGTATCGGAGGCCAAGTCTTACCTGAGACAGGTGAAGTTGCTGGCGGGGTGTCGGAGGGGTCTGTGTGGAGCAGGAGGACTGGGAGCTATGATTTGTAGTGTTGGGATTAGTGGCGTCACAGCAGATTACGCCTGACAGCTTTCCCTTTTTCGTTTCCATCAGCATAAAAGTGGCAGAGGGTGTGAAAATGGGGGAGGGGGTGGGATGGTGGTGTTGCTTTTAGGCCAACAGTGGAGGTGCTCCCTTGATGGGAGGCAGGAATGATGCAATGTTGGGTGTACACTTTGGGTAAGAGGTGCTTTAAGGAGGTGGAGAGATTTGATTACATTCCAACACGACTTTGACGGAGTGAACAGTGACCATTGTGACGGCTGATTTCTGCCATGTGAACACACTGAGGAGTCAGTTTCACATGTTTAGAGGCACGATGGGGGAAAGCATGACGATGATGTGGTCATTCACCTAAATTAACCACCAGCAATGTTTCTCTGCAGGTAAAATGTTAAAGTAACACCATTCTTGTTACTACTTCTGTACTTCTGTACAAACTATGGCTGACAATTTTTACTCAATTAGTATAGAACAAAGTCATAATGCTGAGAGCTGAAATCAACCTGATAACCAGACATTTTAAACAATTTCTAATATAACAGGAATTTAGCAGCTTATTGCTGTTCAAAAGGCTAAATGTAGTTTGATTCTGCACGATTTAGTGTGAAACTGCCAAATTTGGATCAGATTCTTCTAATTTTTGAATCATTAACAATGTAAAATTAAAAAAATAAAAATTACAAAGAAAAGAAATCAGGGAAAACAATTCACAAATTATCACGTCTTTGATTTAAATGTAGAAATTCTTTTCTGTGACTGAGATGGAAAACTTTGTTTTCATAGATCAGAAATTTCACACACACAAACACACAAACCCACAGCCACTAGCCTCACTACAAGGATTTGGATTTAGACTTAGTTGCATTAATAGCAGTGAACATGGACCCTAAACTACCCACAATTCCTGTGATCAGATTAGTTTTGACACAAACAAACTGTACATAATGACAATATGCACGTGCTGATCAACTTAGATAGATATCGGTGTGTGTGTGTGTGTGTGTGTGTGTGCTAACACTAATGTAAAGGTTTATATAATGTGATCAGCCCTTCATCACATTGCACACATGTCCCCAGGCTTCCTGTCTAATCACAGCTGAGCGATGCTGGGTAAAAAAATCTCCAGATTAATCTCCATTGGGAAATGCAGAGGTGTGTATGAAACAAATGAACAAAGAGTCACTGCACAGCAAGCACAGAAGGAACCTGGAATACTATTTTCTCTCATTTTTCAGCTTCTGTAAACTCAAACCCCGTAGACGGGAATTACAGGGCTGCTGTCCCATCCATGATAAGCAGCAGCTACATTAGTGGAGTGCTGTTTTGGGTGCTGATGACACCTATAGAGTTATCACTGTGGCAGCAGTCAAAATTTGAATCATAAAAAAAGGGCAATGAGAATAAAAACAGCATTCACATTACAGAGATCTGTACAGAGGAAAAATCTGCATGTCTGCATGTATGTGACGGGTCCCGTCTCATGAGGCTCCACTGTGTGGCAGTACGAGCTCTGGCCTGCTCACTGACCCTTCAAATGAATCAGCTGACTGTGATGTCTGACGTTACTCTGAACTAAAATAATCTGAATTAGAGTTCATGAAACCACAGATGTCAGATCAGACACATTTAGTTTTAAGTTGAACATACGCTTTGTTTGAGATACATGAAAACTTGATAAAGCTCAAAACAAAATGCAGCTGAAGAGCAAAGTGGGAATGTAAGGTCACTCAAAAATCTCAAACCTGACAACATGGAGGCCAAATGATGATTTATCATCACTTTTTTTACGATACAATCAAACATTTAAAACTGAGTGTGAACTGAGAGCAGGGGAGAGGTTTTATCTGAGAGCAAATGTTTTTTTATAACCATTCTTTCATCCATTTTTTAAAGAACATTTAGTTTTGAAATGTTTCTTCCACTTTATTTCAGAATATTTTTATAATTTATACTTTTTAATGTATTGTCATTACTGCTAATGATCATGGAAGCCACTGGCATCCAGAATGTTGAACTCATGATTTCCAATAACGAATCTGTGAACTGATCAGCAGCATGTACACAACCACAGTTATACAGTACAGGCCAAAAGTTTGGACACACCTTCTCATTCAAAGGAATAGGAAAGTGGCCTGTACTGTATGAATATAAATGTGGGAATCATCTCTATTATTTACCTTTGACTGTTGTGTTCTCTCAGGGATAACGCCCTCCTCACTGTGAGGTCCTCTTTGATGATGGACTTGTTGGCAACATGTTATTCTCCTTGTCCATTTTCCTCACTGTGACCCCGGCGGCACTAACGTCACAACACACGTTTTGCACCTGATGCAACGATAAAAGTGCAGGCAGCCGACCAGTAATCTGCTAAATTAGGCCTGATCTGCTCAAGAAAGCGATTTGGGAAACAAAATTAGATGGATTGGACCTACAATGCTCCTCTCTGTTCTCTGACTTGCAGCCTTAGCTGGGGGCTGAGTTGAGGGTTGAGAAGTGTGTGTTCATGGATTTGAGTGAGAACCAAAGAAGTTGAAGCACAAAGACAAAGCCATGGAGGATAAAATATAGAGCTTCACCTCCAGCACACTGTGCTGCCTGTGTATTTATATTAAAATTAAATACTAAAGATAATAAATTGGTATCATGGCCACACCAGACAGATTTTATTCACAGAGATTTAACTGTAAATGCTGGGAAAGACAGAGCAACAAATAGAAAAACAACCAGAAACTTAAAAAGTAAAAGGGGAGCTTTTGTGTGTCACTGCGGTGACACATTCACTCTCTTTTGGCCAAATCATAAATTGCATCAAAGGTTTTTAACTATCTGGAAACTATGCCACTGGATGATTTCACCAGCTAATCTAGAGTTAGAGACTCTGACCAAAACATTTCTCCAACAAAAAAAGGAGCTGTGGTTTCATCCATCAATGACACAACGCTGCTGTTAAAGCTGATCTGGCAACAAACTTCCACTCTGATTGTCATGGACTGTATCAATGATGAACTGATTCATCATGTCTGAGCTCACCTGCACTCTTTGTAATTTTCAAAGAAAATTCTGACAATTAACAAGCAGCGTTTTATTTTAGAAAACACTTAAAAATATCATTTTGCATGATGGTGTGGAGTCTGTGAGCATCAAAGTGAGCAGACCCCAGGGAGGTGTCAGCTCTCACATACTCAGATGAATTACCTTTTTAGATGGCAAACTGATGTGATTCTTTCTACATGCAGGGTGTCGACCTTTCTCTTGTAGTGCTCTTAGTGTTGATAGCTCTTGTTATTTCTTTCTTGCTGTACTGAGCTCTGCCACTGGACCTGAAGGCCAGGTCAGGGAGTTTCAGGAGGGATTGCACTGGCCTTGTCATCCTGGGTGGACTGAGTAAACCCTGGTGCCTTTGTCCACAAAAATAGGTTCGTGATAATTTAAGTATGCATGCATTTTCATTTATTTCCATGTTTTGTGTGGTTTGATGTCCCTATAATGTGGCACAGTGATCCTGCACTGTATGTAAGGCTGCCAATTTCCATCCAATGGGGATGCTGTCAGGACCACCTGCTGCCCAGATTCCAATATTTGTTGTGGCTGTTATTTTCATATCTTGTGAACAGTCCTAAGCGCTGCCTCAAGTGTCTGGCTTTATGAAGTGGCCATTCTAACATTATGGTTTACCTTTTTAGAGTAAATATTCTGCATTCATCAAGACGTCACATTTTTTTAACAGTGTGATCCAAAATCCATCCTGGACCACACCAAAGGACCAAGTCCTCCTCTGCAGTCCTCTGTCCTCCTATTGGTCCAAACACAGTTCTGTCATGATTTAAAAATATTTGACTATTTCAAATTTGTTTTGACAAATGACTGCATGTTTTGTTCACACAGGAAGTCAGGAAGTGAGATCTGACCATAAGTGGTCCCTTGAGATTCCTGGGGATTTATTAAACCCACATGAATGTCCTGGACTTGACGAAAACCTCTTTCTGAACTGTTGACCTTGGTGTAAAGTGAAGCTTTCCTTGTGCTGTCACATTCACTTGCTGAAAAAGTCCAAATCATAGTATTTCGTGTTACCGTTTTATTGGTGTATTTCAGAGCAGCTTACAGTGCAAGCTAACAAACAATGAACTGTTTTATAACACACTCAAGGCCACATACATGGAGGTAAGTGAAATACTTCAGGTGGGGAGTTGCAGCAGTTGAGTTTCTGTATCTATGGCTTGATATTAGCCTGCTCATTGTTCCTTGGAACCTTCAAGCAGGAGCAGAGCCATTTGGACAAATCTGAACTTTGCACAATTTAAAACCTTTAAGAGAGGCAACACTTTTCATGCAATAAATATTTCCAGGGGTATAACAACTGACTATCAGGATGAACTTACAGCACAACAAATTTAATCTGTTAATACAAACTAAGTTTCAAATGTATAAGTTAACAACTGTTTATTAAAGTCATGTTCCCTAAAGTGATACAGTACTTATGTTAAGGTGAGCTTCACATCATTCACACATCTCAGCTGATGATATTGTGCTCTCCTCTCATGGGCTCCCTGCTACGACATCATCTGGCCAGTACTCATCCTGCATGTAGTGGTTTGAGGAGATGTAGCTGGGCTTGTATAGAGAATGATGGTCACTCAGCTTGTTCTGCAGTTCCTGTTCCCATTCGCCCTCCACCAGCTTGTAGAGGTCCAGGGCGGCCTGTGCGTCCTCCACCGAGCAGTGGCCTCTTTTTCCAGTCTGGGCAGAGACACAGAGAGGGTCACAAAAATACCAGACAGACTTCAGATGTGTGTGCAGATTTAAAGCAAGGATGAAAAGAACCTCTACAGCTCCTAAGACCTACATTCTCCATGTATTTTGTTGTCTGTCTGTGTCTCACGCACGCGTCCAATCATTTTCGGGTCTTTCGTTCACGTTTCTATCTGCCTCACAGTTCAGCAGCTGTCTTTTAGAGATGCCTCAGGTTCAGGAGATTGTTCTGTCACAAGTTTAAAATTGTTCTTTAACAGGAGGTTTGAGTCAGAAAAGGTTTAAACCATTTGTGACTCTGATAGTTTAATATTAGAGCTGCTTTATCTTTTTAAACACATGAAATCATTTTAGTCATTAAAGAGCCATGACTCCTGCTTGGAAGAAGCAGGTCAATATAAACTTATGAGTGTCCCCTGCTGGACAAACTCTATGGCCACGCTTTTTAATTTCACTTCAGTCATCAACAAATAGACTCAAACGGTTATTTTATTTTTCTGCTAATGTTACACGTCTCACTAGAATTTTTGTATTAATCTCATCAATACATTCAGACATTGTCTGTTCGGTTCAATGCTGGTGAGAAAAAGATGTTTAAGTGTTGAACATATTCTTCACAAAACACCATCAACTCTTCCACTTTAACAGGTTAAAGCTTTTCACTAATGTTTGTGATAGAGAAAATTATTTATAGATCTCATTTAGCAGTTTAACTATACTAATCATTCATTCACTCACTCATCTTCAAAGACCCATTTCTGGGTCATGGTGGGTGCTGGAGCCATCCCAGCTCTCACTGGGTGAGGGCGGGGTCACCCTGGACAGGTCGCCAGTCCATCACAGGGCCAACAACCACTCACACTCAGACCTTCATGCAACATGCAAACTCCTATAGTAATTATTTAGCATATAAAACACCATGACAGAGCTCTCACCTGGATTCTCCTGTTCAGCAGCTTACTGGCCAACATTTTGAGGGAGGGGCAGCGTTCTCGGGGGAAACCGGCCAACCGGCTTAGGAGACGCATCATACTAGTGTCCCTGACCATGTGACATGGATGGATTATGTCCAGCACCTCAAAGTCGTTGTGAACGGAGTGGCCCACAACCACTTTGCCCTCAAGTATACTGACGATCTACAGAAGAGAAGCCACAAGTTAATAACACAAACATTATATTTACCTGTTATCAGTGGCACGCGCACACACCACATCCCATCTTAGTGTTTCTGAAACCAGTACACACCATATGTGGAAGAGAAGGCAGTGCTGGGCTGACCTGCTCTGTACTCTGTACTCTGTCCTGATTGTGTGGTACAACCTGTCAATCACACAATAAGCCACGCCCCCTAATACACAACCTGCTTATAGGTCTTTTCCCTCCTGAAAATGGAACCAACATTCAAAAATAGCATCATGTTATATTGAAGACTTGAAACTACAAACTGAGACCGTAGGTTCATCAGCAAAAGGTTTCCTGAGCCAATAAATCAATTGAGAAGTAGAAACATTTTCCCATAGACTTCAATCCAATGACTCATTTTACACGCAGTGGAGTTGCCCCATGCTGGTCATTAGATATAATGCAGTTTTAGACTGACTGTGAACCAATTCATACTCACTGGTTCATTAATTGTACACCAAGCAACCAAAGAATGAAGCTCATCTCACCTCTTCCTTGGCCTCAACGAAGGGGGTTGCATTGTGAAGATGGTGCCGCCGAATGCCACTCCAGCGAGTCCTGTAGTCTGTGACAGGGTGACACGGTTGGATGTAGCTATCATATATGATGTTACCATGATAGTCCAGGATGGTGCAGCGGGCCAGCTCGCTGCAGCACCCGCCAGGCCCCGTCCCCACCATCTCACAGTCCAATGCCACCACAGTGTTCGGGCACAAACTGAGACACGGAGAATTGCAACCACTGGCTGAAGGACTGGCCTCAGAGGAGAAGCCACTGTCCACCTCCCAGCGGTCTCTGAGGGCTGAAACTAGTCTGACCTGATCTGGTGCTTCAGGCACAAACTCAGAGTCTACAGTCCTCAGCCTCTCAATGCTTTTGTCCTCAGAGTTCAAAGTGCTTTGGCTTTCTTGCACTGAGCTGCTTGACTTAATTTTTTTGACCAGTTTGTTTGTGTCCAGTGGTTTGCAGTGGTTGTCACTTCTTTTCCTCTTCATGTTGGAAATGATCTTTTGATGACATTTCTTGGCGCCTTCATTCTCCATAGTGTGAGCTCTGTTGCAGAAGTACTAGCAGTTGCAGAGATGCCCCGAGGAGTTTATTCTGTTTTGACGCCTCTGCCATCATTATTCATATTCATTTCTATAGGGGGAAAAAAAAGATTATCATTAAAACTTTTTTGTGGGTGATGACAACAGTTCAAGATCTTTATTAGAAATCCTCTCCAAAACTAGCACTGACGTTGCCCTTTGCCCAGGGCTGATGACTGACAGTCCACATTCCAGCCTGGCAATCAATGATCAGATGATTACATAAGTTAGTAAATTTGCAGAATTTTTAAGGAGCGAGTTTTAGAAATGTCAGATGAGTTTTCTGAGCTAATGAACGACACCAGACACCAAATTCTGTTCATGATCAAACTTTTCTCTCCATCATTACCATATTGGAGCAATAAATGAGATGAACCCTGAGCTGTTTGTTCTCCACAATGAAAGCAGTCCACCTCAGATGTCTCTGGGACAGCCCGCCTGTCGGTGTGCATCACGGCACCTCTCCAGAACTTCTGTTTTCTGAGTCCAGTTCACTCTCCACCATCTTTTCCAGCCTTTGCATGCCGAGCCCTGATTGGCTGCAGTGCTGCTGTCTCTACTCCCATTTAATCTCACAGCATGAGCTGTACCAAGTTCTGATAAAGTTTTGTGACGGGCTTGCCTTCGTGTATTGAACGGTTCAATAACATATTGAATATTGTTGCATCCCTACTGTCTGTCATGTTGAAAGATAAATGGAAGTACTTTCCGTCCGTTCAGCCTCAGTAGTGCTCCGTCAGGGAGGCCGGCTGATTTAGCGAGCTAAACAAAAGCCACGTCTTTTCTCAGAGAACGGTATCACGTCCGAGATGAAGCCGGGAGGTTTGTGTTTTCCATGAACGTTAACAAAACACAGAACGGACACATTAAAACAAACCAAAATGTATAATTTGTACGTTACCTTCTCCGACCGCACGTGTTCGACCTGAACGTGTCTGGACGTAACCACTCAGCTCTTCCTCTGATTGGTCGCTTCTCTTCTTCGTCTCCGGAGGAAGTGTTCAGATGCAGAATTGCGTCACAGAGTCGCCACCTACAGACGCAACACAACGTTGCCTCCAAAGTTCGGTCGCACAGTAAAAACAACTTTCACCCTCCGGCTCATACGTTACTCAGCAGTGAGTGATGAAAGATCAACTACTGCTGGATTCATTTATAAGAACCAATTGGAACAATATTTAGCGGTAAATCAAGAAAAATCTCATTCATTCAGTTTCCAACAATGCATATATGCATGCTTATAGTAGTTTTCTTAGAATATGTAGCATATAAAATAAATGTCTAATGTACAGAGGTGGGTAGAGTAGCCAAAAAATGTACTCTAGTAAAACTACTGTTACTTCAGAATAATAATACCCAAGTAAAAGTGAAAAGTACTTGGTGAAAAAACTACTCAAGTACTGAGTAACTGTTAAGAAACATCTGATTTATTTGGTAATGAGCATTCAATCGCACAAAATGACAGCAAGTAGAGTTTATCCCATCAATAAAATAATAAAATAAATTAATTAAATTAATAGATGATAAAATAATACCCTAAAACGAAATTATCTTTAGGTAAATTCAAGCACCTCAATAAAAATAAAATCAATGAAATAATAGAGTACATAAAAAAATTACAAAATAACTTAGATTACAGCACAAGTAACACAAATATCCAAACCTCTCTACTTTTTCACCTGGCTCAGGAGACAGAACAAGACAACCCATAAACTCTGTGCATGTGGCTCGGCATGAGGCAGAACAAGGCCATAAGAATCACTCAGTGATGTGACTATTAAGCTTCAATAGTCGTTGGCTCTCAAGGTTCATGCAGAGAGGAGGTTGCACGGTTCAAAGGCCTCTCACAGGCTGCAGATGCAGGAAGACAGCTTCTTGATGTGAGGAATGTGTTGGGAGACACAGAAGGCACCGCATAGTGTAACTGCTGTTTCGCACTGTTTGGAAACCAAACATTTATCATCTCTGATACTGATTCTTCTTCAGAAATCTGCTCAAGCAAAGTAAAGAGTATAGTGATTTAAAACTATTCCTAGAAGTTTTTTCTTTTAAAAAAACCTACTCAAGCAAATGTAACTCATTACTACCCACCTCTGCTAATGTACAATCTATATTAACATTTACTGTTCTGTCCCAAAGTCTAACAAAAAGTTCTGCTAGACCACAGCTTCATTTAAGTGAAAGGTCTGACTATATGATTGCATATATTGGAATGTAAGAAAGTGGAAAATTAAGTTTCACTGTTGTCTTTATTTAATGCTCCATTGTTTAATTCAATTTTGATTAACATTTTTTTCCTCAATTATACAAATTCATAAAAAGCTATTTTGTGTAGTTGAAGAATTAAATTACAATTGTAGCTTGGAATAAGTTTGTAAATTTTTCTATGTAATTCTAAATGAAGCATCTCCTCTCTTGAGGACTGATGTACGATGTTTCTGCAGAATTTATGGACATTTGATGCACTTCTGACCTTGAATGGGCCTTATTACAAGTATGAGCAGTCATGCACCTGTCCTGGAAATGACGAGGAAACATTTACATTCATGAATGAAATGATAACAGTTCCTTTTGGTTTTGTGGGCCTTTTTATTTCACAATCCTTCCAAATGTACAAAAACAAAGACATGTTACAAAAAAAAAAAAAAAGAAAAGAAATTCACCATTACCACCATCCCCTGTGATGTTAACAAAAGCCAAAGCGACAGATGACAGGAGACTAGTGTCAAACCAAAGTGCATCAGCCTGAGGTGTAGAATTCAGACCACGGGGAAATAAAAATCTCAATTTCTCAAAAGCAGTCCCCCTTTCCCTAAAAATTTGTTTTTGTTTTTAAACATTGGGCAGGCCCTGGCCACCACCTTGCCACCATCCAGAGTTTTCCCAAAGCAGCGGAGGACCTAAAGGGAGGGCCACGTCTTTTGACTTGGCTTCAGAGCATTCGGTAGTTCACTAAGAGTAGAATATAATTTAGTTCTTTCTCTGCAAGGATTTATCCAATCCTCCTCCTCCTCCTCCTGTCATGGTGAGGGGGTGCTGAGTTCTTGTCTGGAGCTTTTATAGTTCTATCTTATCGTCATCCTTCTTCTTCTTCTTCTTCTTGGACTCCTCCTGCATTACTAATGGGTTGGAGGCCTCCCTCTTCAGGTAAGAGATGAAGTCGCTCACCTCACGACCTCCCTGGAACAAGAGTGGTGAGATGGGACGATTAGCAGAGCGAGTACAGTCAAATCCACTTTATCTTGAGGCTCACCCAAGGTGACACTCACCTCGTATTTCTTTGGGCTCATCTTACTCCCAGCTGGGGAAAAGTAAATTGTGGGGAATCTGAAAATGCAAAAGAAAGAGATAAATAATTGAAATATGAATTAATATACTGTAATGACTAACATGTCAACAACTAAACTTTCGCTTGACTCTTCTGAAATTACAGCTTTAAAAAGCAAAAAGAAAAAGATAACTGTGCAAATGCTGTTTTTGCTAAGACAAATCCACAATCAGTGGGTTGTATGATCAGTTTCTTTCACTTTGTGATTCTGTTGAACGATTAAACAGTTATCTCTTATAACAGAGTATCTACAATCTATCTTATTGTTTCTAAGGGGGAAATTTTGAAATTATACATTGACTCATCAAGGTCTTGAGGCTGTAGTGGAACTTGAACATTGTAATTTAACTCCTGACTTACCCGCTAACTTCATACGGTGATGGCACATCATTGGCTGTGGCGTCCATCTTGGCAATGACAACGTTGGGATCGCCTGCCAGCTTTAGGTAGAGAGAAGAAGAAATTTTAGTTTGTTTTTTCAGGGCTTTAGCTGAGATATTTAGTTAACTAAACAGTCTATTTGCTAATTTCAGTAATTTTTCAAGCAGGGGGGGGGGAATTGCCAGTAACAGGTTTTCCACTGTAATTATTTTCTGCTTTGCTGTAAACTCAATCTCTTTTTCCTTTGATATTTCAAGATGACACCATGGGCTTTGGAAAACTGTGGTAGGAATTTTTCTGTGTGATTCTTCTCGTTTCTTGCTCTGGCTAACATTTGAATAGCAGTGGAGTTCCCTCCCTTACCTTCTCTCCCAGTTCTTTGTATTTAGGCTCCAGGTTCTTGCAGTGTCCGCACCATGGGGCATAAAACTCAATCAGGACATCTTTGCTGTCATCATTGACGATGGAGTCAAAGTTCTCAGCCACAACAACCTGAATACAAATAGATGCATGCTCACTCAAAAGGCGCTATGAATGTTTTACTCAATTCAGTACTTGGTCGTGAATGTTGTGTAACCTAAATTAATAATCATTGACATGTATTGTAATACATGCCAGATAGCAGGGCAATACATTTTTGTGGTGATGCATGTGTGTGCGAGTTCCTGGACAAGTGAATCATTATTATTAACAACAACAGCTTTTCTTAGTTTGACAATTTTTGTAAACAGACAATACAAAGCTCTTTGTAGTACTTCACCATTCGCGTGAAGTAGAGCTACATGTTCACGAATTGTTACATTTGAGGTGCAAGTGATGTGAAAATGCTCATCAAAATGATTACGCTGACATACTATGAAACTCCTGGTTGTTTGACCTCACCTTGACAGGACCATCGTTGTTGTCAGGGACGGGCTCTGATTTGAGGTAACGCTTCAGACTGCCATCAAAGTAGCTCTGGAGGAAATTCTGCAGAGCTTTTCCATCACGGCTATTGGAAAAGAGAGCCAGAGATCAGGCTTTAGAAAGAAAAATCACCACAAAAACTGTTCATCCTTTGACCTAATGATCATCTAGTTAGAAAAAGCTACAATTTAGTTTGTATTTGGGAAGCCTCGGTCAACCAGTGAAAACTTGTCAGTGTAAGACATTTTAGATTGAACTTGGCAGTTAGGTAGAGGGTGTGTTTAATTAAAATTTTCATTTTAGTGTGTAATGTGCATGGTATGTGGGGTGAGATGACAGTTGACTTGACTTACGAAAATTCCTCAGACATGACGTATTTGTCTCCTTTGGCAGTGCGGATGGCCACAACAGGCAACTCTCCTGAGCTGCCATCCAGGCCAAATTCAGACACATCATGGCTGAACATGTTTTTGTTGGCCACAGCAAAGTTCAGCTTTTTCCCCTGATCCAGGAAGTCCTTTGCAACCTTCATTACTCTGTAAAACGTGAATGTGGTCCATTTTAAAAGTAGAAAGTGAAAGCCACAAAGGCAGTCTTAAGAGAAAACACCTGGAAGTGTCAGAAGCCACAGCATGGGGCCAAGGAAGGGACAAGAGTTCACCGTGGATACTAAGTGATACCTACCTGTTCCTCCAGTAGTTGGAGCCCTTGGGGTTCTTGTCATAGTCAACATCATAATAGGCCACCATCAGATCTTTTCCCCTCAGCTGGTCTTTGTTATCATCTGTCATGTGGGGGCAGATCCCAAAGCTGAGTTGAAAAGGAACGGCAGATCAATTTAGAGGAAAGTTCAAACAGGCTGCAGTGTTAACCACATAGATCAAGTGATACAGATGATATGCAGCCGGATCACCTGAGAAGTTAACTATTCATTCATAACTTTCCCTGTACTGTTCTTTTTGCTTCTGTTTAAGAGGTTTTATTCTTTTTTTAAAGGTACATTTTAATAGCATCTATGTATCTTTTTATTTATCTTTTGTGTTTCTTCCTCACATCTTCTGTAAAATTGCAATTAAAATGCGCACACGCACACACAAAAAAAAAAAAAAAAAAAAGACTAGCTAAGTGATCATACTCGTACTTTGTCAACTTCTTTGGCATGCAGTTATTCTTGGCCAAAAGACAAAACTAAGGCAAAATGAAAGTAAAACAATTCAAGGTATCTTCCTCACCCGCCTGCTTTGCATTTGCAGGAAGTATGTCTCTTTGACCACACAGAGAGAGATATTTGTTCAACTCCTGTAATCTATCTTTCAACAGTTAGCATATTATTGCTGCTCATAAAGCAACAGTATAATTGCACTTTGCAACTGACAGACACTGCCAAGCGTACTGTATACTAACAGCTTTTAATGCTAAATGCATAATGTGTCATAATGAGTCAAAGAATAGCACGGGAACAAGGCATGTTAAGGTGCTTCACACTGTGTGCTGAACAAACAAAAAAAAAAAAACAACAACAACAACAAATTAAAATCTAAAATGATCCTCTATCCATGGAAAAGGCTAGTTGTGATCACAAGTTTCCATTTGTTTTTGTTCCACAGTATTTTTCAAAGATTCTTTACTGTCTGATTAGGTCTGAACAGTATATTTTCAGTTTCACAGTTTCACAACGTTTACAGACTGAGCAGTGTCTCATGCATTTTGCATGTTATGTCTTCCTCTCCAATCCAAAATCAGAATGCCGAACCATGTACTTGCTCATCTCAAGACCTTAATATCTTTTGTCTAAGTGCCTTATACTAATTGAGTCAGCCACACAGCCAAAACGGAGTGACAGCAGCTTAGTTTTTGTTTAAGGAGAACAACTCGCACACGGAACAGGGTGGGCACTTAGCCCCATGTGCAGATACAAGAGGATTGCATGTTTTAACGCTAACGATAACTCATGTAAATGTATTGTGGTTTGCAGATAAAATTAGTCATTCCTGCTGTCTAACTGGAGGAAGAGTTTCTGATTGTGAGAAGAAAGGACATGAAGCTAATGACAGCCAAAACTCACATGTTGTCCTGAATGAACCTCTTGATTTTGTTGCTGGTGAATTTTTCTTCTGTGAATTTGACAGAGCTGTCTTCAAATTTGTTGTTGAGGCGGGGCGGGCGGAACAGGACAACTCCCCTGTAAACCAACAAAGGAAAGGGTCAGTTTAGACCCAGGCACTGGAACAGACCTGCTGCACCAACATCCAATATTGCTATTGGCATGACTGTCCCATCATGGGTCCCAACAAGGCAGTTCTTTTTGACAATTAGGACCAAAGAGCAGAAAGAGCTACTCACTCTCCGTCGATGCCATGGCTTTGGAGGAGAGCCTCGGAATTGGTGTGGGCAAAGCGATAGTTGTCCCTCAGAGCACTGGCTGCCTTCAGAAACTCTGCCTGTGAAGTGCTCTTGTCATCAGCAAAGAACCCTGAGAGCAAAAGATTAATCTTGTTGAAATCAAGATAACGATACCCACACTTTTGAAAATTGTAGTCAGTTTATCCATCTAGGAACCCAGCTACAGCAGAGGGCCTTCAAAAAATATGCAGCAGAAACACAAGTGATTAAAATGTAAACATCTACTCACCAATAACACTTGCATCTTTGTCTCCAACAAATTTCTCAAAGTCAGCATCAGCCTTGAGCTCCACAGAAGCTGGACCAGCCTGCTTCTTCAGGAAGCTGACAATCCCATCTACACAGAGAGAGGAAAGAAGAGGAACACCAAAGACAAGCAAATTATGAGGATTGTGAGGTGACAGCAACAAGCAGATAAATAATATTTGCCCATAAACATAAACCCCCCCCCTCCCCTCAAAAAAAAAAAAAAAAAAAAAAAAAAAAAAAAAAAAAAAAAAAAAAAAAACAACCAACCAAACAACTAGTCACATCAGAGCAAAATACCTGCAGTTCTGGGACCATCATAGGGACCAGATTCCTCTCCATCTCTGAAGATCTTCAGGGTTGGATAGCCACTGACGCCATATTTGCTGCATGCGTTGCTGTTGGCTGTGCAGTCAACCTACAGGAAGGGGAGATATTCACCATCTGAGTAGATCCAGAGAGCACGAGAGTACAAAGTGCACAAAAGGTACACATAGGTGGAGTAAAACGAACTGCAGTATGCAATACCTTGGCCAAAGAAACTATGCCTTTCAGGCGTGTGGCGGCTGCCTCGTACTCAGGTGCTAACCGTTTACAATGGCCACACCTAAAGGACAGAGAATATAAACAAGTTACACTTTAGCTGTACTCAGGTTTCACTTCCACAAAGATCCTGTGGGAGATTCAGTCGTTTCAGTGGGAAACTAGAAACCTGAGGCAATTCAATATGACTTGAAAACTACAAGCATGAACAATACAAGCTGTGTTAAAATACATGCCATTGGAACTGAGGGTATTTCAACTTAAGGTTTTTTTTTTTATTCTGTTGAGCCAATTAACCATACGGTCATAAAATCTGAATATGAAAATACAGCATGAAGAGGTGCAATGAACAATTACAAAGAAGAAAAATATTAAGCACAAATTAATAAAATTAAGTATCTTTATCGGCGCGGTTTAAGTTTGGCACAGTAAGAACACGTCACAGTTCCTTTGGACCAATCACAGGTGGACACCAAAACTTCACTTACCAATCAGAACGTTACAACAACGAGAGGACACGCCCCCAACTTCCTCGTCGTCTCAGTTTGAGTAGATTTCATTGAAAATGTTTGGCAGCAGCCAAAGACACACAACGGGCCTCTGCCGAGTTGTGTTTTCTGTTTCCAAATTAACGCCTGGTCAAACCTCCACCGTCGAAAACACCCACAATTAAAGCTAGTTAGCTGACACGGTGGCTAACATGCTAACGTTCGTCGCTAACCAACGAACCGTGGAGCGAATGACACCAAAGACTGGCGGAAAACAGGAAGCAGTGAAAACTGCACTTTCCCTTCATGGGGTACCGTACTGTGGAGAACAACCCGCAGTTAGCTCAAGAGTTAGCTACGAAGCATGCAAGTGCGCTCAATGTTAGCAAAAAAAAAAAAAAGAAGCTAACAAGGACTCACCAGGGAGCGAAAAACTCCACAAGAATGAGTTCGTGGTCTCCAATCCTGCTTTCGAAATCATCGTCCGTGAACTCCAGCACATCACTGGCCCGGGTGAAGCCGGCGAGGGCGGCCAAGAAGATCAGCCTCAGCATGGCCGAAAGCTCCCTTTAGTGACGGGTGAACACAATAAAACAGAAAACAGTCCGCGGCAGCCCCCCTCTTCTTCGGCGACGTGAAGGCCAAGGTAGCTGCGGACTCCTCCGGCAGGGCCGAGTGGGAAATGGAGGCTAACAGAAAGAGAAAGACACGGAGGCGGCGGAGGCGGCAGGCTGCGGGACCGCTCCTAACCACACTGTGGCAGCCTCCCATTGGTCCGTCCGCCGCGTCATCCCGCACCGAGCAGCCAATGAGACGGCCACCTTCTCCGGACCAATCAAAAGTCACGCCGACGTGGACGTCATGGTCTGCAAGCGTCAAGTTCAGCGAGTCAGTCAGCTACTACGGTTTCATTCACACACCAAAGCCCAGCTCAGCCCAAAGCCCAGCTCAGGCCAAAGTCCAGTTCAGCCCGGCTCAGCCCAAAGCCCAGCTCAGGCCAAAGCCCAGTTCAGCCCAGCTCAGCCCAAAATCCAGTTCAGCCCAGCTCAGGCCAAAGTCTGGCTGAGCCCAAAGTCCAGTTCAGCCCGACTCAGCCCAAAGTCAGGCTGAGCCCAAAGTCTAGTTCAGCCCAGCTCAGCCCAAAATCCAGTTCAACCCAGCTCAGCCCAAAGCCCAGCTCAGCCCAAAGTCAGGCTGAGCCCAAAGTCCAGTTCAGCCCAGCTCAGCCCAAAGCCCAGCTCAGCCCAAAGTCAGGCTGAGCCCAAAGTCCAGTTCAGCCCAGCTCAGCCCAAAGCCCAGCTCAGCCCAAAGTCAGGCTGAGCCCAAAGTCCAGTTCAGCCCAGCTCAGGCCAAAGCCCAGCTCAGCCCAAAGTCAGGCTGAGCCCAAAGTCCAGTTCAGCCCAGCTCAGCCCAAAACCCAGTTCAGCCCAGCTCAGCCCAAAGTCAGGCTGAGCCCAAAGTCCAGTTCAGCCCAGCTCAGCCCAAAGCCCAGCTCAGCCCAAAGTCAGGCTGAGCCCAAAGTCCAGTTCAGCCCAGCTCAGCCCAAAGCCCAGCTCAGCCCAAAGTCAGGCTGAGCCCAAAGTCCAGTTCAGCCCAGCTCAGGCCAAAGCCCAGCTCAGCCCAAAGTCAGGCTGAGCCCAAAGTCCAGTTCAGCCCAGCTCAGCCCAAAACCCAGTTCAGCCCAGCTCAGCCCAAAGTCCAGTTCAGCCCGGCTCAGCCCAAAGTCAGGCTGAGCCCAAAGTCCAGTTCAGCCCGGCTCAGCCCAAAGCCCAGCTCAGGCCAAAGTCCAGTTCAGCCCAGCTCAGCCCAAAATCCAGTTCAGCCCAGCTCAGGCCAAAGTCTGGCTGAGCCCAAAGTCCAGTTCAGCCCGACTCAGCCCAAAGTCAGGCTGAGCCCAAAGTCCAGTTCAACCCAGCTCAGCCCAAAATCCAGTTCAGCCCAGCTCAGCCCAAAGCCCAGCTCAGCCCAAAATCCAGTTCAGCCCAGCTCAGCCCAAAATCCAGTTCAGCCCGGCTCAGCCCAAAGCCCAGCTCAGCCCAAAGTCAGGCTGAGCCCAAAGTCCAGTTCAGCCCAGCTCAGCCCAAAGTCCAGTTCAGCCCAGCTCAGGCCAAAGCCCAGCTCAGGCCAAAGTCCAGTTCAGCCCAGCTCAGGCCAAAGTCTGGCTCAGCCCAAAGTCCGACTGAGCCCAAAGCCCAGCTCAGGCATCTACGAGCCCAAACGACCTCTGCTCTGACCTCTTCCAATGCTGAGGCCGTCCCATATTTGGAAACTAAAAGATGCGTTCCTTATTGCACTGATGAGGGACGATGAGGGAATAAATAAACAAACCAGTAACAAACCAGTGTCCAGTAACTCAACTCGACTTCAGGAAGTTGGCAACTCTATATTGCCCCTCGCACTATATTTAAAAGAGATGTGATGTAGTTTTCACTAACTACATTTATTTGACAGGGCTCTCATTAACTAAAACTTCGCCTGTCAAACGTGTGTTTCCGTGTGTGTGACTGATAAGACTTGTTTAGACCAGCGAAGTAAAGTGTAACTGATGAACTCAGGAGCTAATGAGAAACAAAGGAATTTGTGCACTGAGGATTTAGGAATCATCGTCTCTTGGGATCTAATGTCTCTGGTGATGGCTATTCTACATATTTTCACTTTACATTTACCTTTCTTACTTTAAGAACACGTTGGAGGTAAGAATTCAGGACTTTTGAATGCACTTTTATCATCATATTAAATTTCAAAGTTGTGGTTTTGTCAGTTTTACTAAGTAAACTAAAGGAGCTGAGTTCTCCCTCCACCACTGGAGTAAAGCTCTTCTGTGACTCAGTGTCTTCTGACCGTTCATGTGATCCCAGACTAACTCTGAAGTTATTGTGCATGTGCCATAGTGTACTGCAGATCTTTTTATTTACCACTCTGGTTGAATGTATTTGGGATTGGTGATCTGGTGTGAATTTAATTTAGGACCAGTTGCCAGATGATTTTGAGTAATGGAGAGGAATCTATCGCATTATCAATGAAAATCATTCCATGACCAGTGATAAAGGATGGACCAAGAACTTTTAGCTTTTACTTGAATTAAAGTAACTTTATCTTACTGTAAAGAAGCTCCATTACAAGTAGTAGTCCTGAATTTAAAATGCTACTTAGAGTGTAAAGTGTATAAGGTCGATCAGGAAAAATGTATCTAGAGTATTAAATGTGCCAGAAAATATGACTGTTACTGATACTTGTTGCATCAGTAGATTCATAATTATTTTTGCATAACATTTTAAATAGTGTGGAGTCTTAGTTGTATGCTGATATAACAGTATTCCTTTACACTTTCAGTAATAAGTAATTCGCGTTTGGGGTTGTTATGATTATTTATGGCTATCTTGAAAAAAATCCATGAAATAGTGAGAATATAATGATGATCATAGTTTTTATTAATTTATTTATTGTTAGGGGAAAAAAACCTTCAGAATATACTGAAGAATGCCCACAGCAATTTCCAATGGTCAACCAATTCAGCCCAGCTGTGTCTTTTTTGCTCAAAAATTAACAGTCTGTTTATTTAGTATCAAAAGTTAACTTCTATTGACTAATTTTTGCAGCTCTAATTCTCTCACAGCAAGCACAAGTCAACATCACTAGTTCAAGTCAGTGTTTGAGACTTTAACCCTCGTATTGATCAACTCTTCAGTTCGTTCAAGCCACAGGCAGAGTACCAGAACTGCTGGTGACCAAACGTCCCAACAGCCCTGGCTCAGATGTCAGAGGAAAGGTCAAACTAACTGACCACCATGCTCTTCTCCAGGGTGCTGTTGTGGAAAAATGAAAGCCGCAGGGATTAAGTGTCCAGGAGCCATTAGAGAGATATAATCTACTTTTCAGAAATGAATTATCAGTACTAAATCTCTCTATTGCTCCTTCACCTGTCCCTGATTGTGAAAAACAGCTGAGCGAACTTACTGTGCTCATTTCAACATGAAACACAGTATCATCCCAAGTAAGTCCTGCATTAATTTATCCAGTTTAAATACTGCTGGCGATGTGATGACTACCAGAAATTACATGATGCACCGAAGACCAGGGCTCAAGATGTACTCCACAGAGCACCACTGGTTGGTCTCCGTATAAATGATGACGCAGGTACAACTTAACGGAAACCTGAAGGTATAGTCATTAAATAGAGTGCAGGAGGGGGGAAGCAAGATAAGAGGCGCCCAAGTAGCAGGGAGTTAGTCTGGCTGGAATGATGAGACAAGAATGTGGACAATCTTTTTGATCATTGTATTCCCATTTTATTTTGTTCAGTTATTATACCATATCTCATCTTAAATGATTTTATTGGTTTATCTGGCCATGTGAAAGTCTCAGTTAGAAATCCTGATTAAAAAAAGTGAAACTCATGTGAACGGACGTGTTTAATTTCGAGCCACCAGTCAAAAATATTTCTTTGCTATGGTATTTTCTTGTGATTAAAAACATTCATGCCTTCATAACAGTGAATGAATAAGTGAATTTAATGAATGAATTTGTCAGCCACTGCTTGCCCAGTGTTGTCCCACTTGACGAAGCTGCACTTACGTTAAAGTGCCAGCAGAGGGAGCGCTTTGACAGGGAGTGCTCCTCAGTCCCTGCTCTGCTGTTTCCTGTGAAGTCATTTAGGTAACTTTATAGAAAAATATGTAATGGGACTACCTTCAGTCCTATCCATAACATTCATTCTAATAGATTAAGCGACACAACACTGTCCTTTTTCATTTGATTTTGCACTTGACTTTTGCACATTTGAAGTGCTGCACACATTGTTGGTTACATATATTACTGTGAGGATGTCAGATACAGAGATATGTATCTAAAGTTGTATATCACTGTGCGAAGCTGTTCTCCATTCCTATAAACTTCCTAAACAGAACTGTTTCTCCCTACAACACCTCAGAAAGTCTCCTCATCTCTCAGATGTGCTAATCCTAAACCAGAGCTGCTCTCCTCGAGCCCAGCCTCAGTTTACTGTAAACTGACAGCTCAGATGGAAGTAGCAGAATCAGACAGAGAGGTGGGTGAATCCATTCAAGTGTTGTATTTCTGTAAACCCTTAATTTTATGCCTTTTATACTAATGATTGACGTGGACTGCACTGAACGTTTAGATACTTTATCTTTGGACAAATACTATCTATAAAATGTGTTATGCATGTGATTTAAATATAGCTTAACCACATGAAATAATTTGATTGCACTAAAGAGCAATCAAAATATATTCCTGGAATATCAGTTACAGAAAGAATTGTGTAAATTAGTTCAAGCTAAGAGCAACTCAGCTGTCTGAGTAAAGTCCCTGCAGTGTTTCGGGGGTGTAATCATGTCTATCATGAGGCGAGTTGTTCGAAAGGCCAATGGTGGTATTTATTCCGTTTTGACCAAATGTGTGAAGTTGCTACGGTTTCCTGTGGAGGGCAGAGAGGAGTGAAGTGTGTTCGTTATGATTTAGTCATCAGTTTTTCTCAGTAACTGTCATCACTGTTCAACCACCATTTCATCTGAGCAGCCTGCTTTCATTTTAGTCTGTAGTTGTGTGCCGTGCAGCACTGTTCCCCTGCAGAGTTTTTTTTTCTGTTACCCACAAAGCCTCTTTCCTCTTCCTTCTGAGGCCCCCACCTCCTCTGAGAAGGGGTTTCCATGGCAACCTGCTTGCTCGTCAGCCAAACGTGGAAGAAGGAGGAGAAAAGCGAGGAGGAGAGGTCTGCAGCATTGTGCTGGTGACATGCTCCAAGTGCTGTGCAAGGGGGGAGGGAGGAAGATGTGTGTGTGTGCTCAGGACGTCAGACACGTCCTACAGATCCTTGAAGAGAGGAGCAGATTCCTTGTTCCTTACAACAGCAACACTCAGTGTCTCAGCTGTGTCGCCTCAGAACACTCCACGCCTTGTCCTGTCCGTGTTCAGACCCAAACACTGGAAAAATACTGCTTGTTTCATCACTGGAGAAAATAAATATCCTTTCATTCAGATGGGATAAAGTGCCAACTACAGACCTCCTGCAATGCAGAGAAAACACTGACAGAAAAAATTCCCGGTTCATGTTGATAAAGAATATTTTGCCATATTTTACAATTTATGATGTTGTATGCGGAATTTGCATGATTCTTCACGATGACAGTGATTAATCACAGAGCTTACAGGATAGTTGACAGTCTACATTTTTGTTATTGTCAACAATTTCAAAGAACCAACTGGCCATGTCTCCGTCAACACTTTCTATTACACAATCAATGGATTAAAAAAATACACTGGCAGCTATTTCTGTAACCAATCAATTATTTCAATTGTTATCTTCATTGTTCTGAAGAGAATAAACTACAAACTGAACATCTTGATTGGCCCAAATAAAATATTTGGTTGTTATGAACTCAGGGTCTGCAAAATTTATATACACAGCACAAAACTTTTGGCCTGTACTGTATATGTTTAATTACACATCACATATGGTGTGCTCCATAACTGTTTTTGTACCTGTAGTTGACCGTAGCTGGAGATTTTGTTCAATAATGAAAAACTGCAGTGCATAGCATTGACCCAACCTCTGTAAAATCATAAGTTTAAACAATTGAAACAAAATATGTTTTAATAGTTTAAGACAATAAAGCTCTGCAGGATGAATAATAATAATAATAATATATCAGACTATAGAGAACAACACTTAATCAATTCTTTGCTGGGTTTGCTCATTTCATTGGATTTGTTGAAGGTTTCAGTTTCTACTTTAAGAACCAATGTCAAAAATCATATGGCACCCTTTGTAAGACTATCAAAAAAAAAAGAACCCCCACCCATGTCAGGAGGAACAACACAATGGATCCCTCTGTTGAGGCAGACACCAAAAAAAATGAATCTGTTGAAACAGAAAATTGTATTGCAAAATGATGAAGATAACAAAAGTATAGATATGCTATTAAACATATACAGGGTGACAAATATCGATCCAGAGAAACAGGAGCTGCGCATGGAATTTTACCAGCTCTATCCGTAACCTGAGTTCCATACCGAAACAGCCTGGGCAGTAAAAATGTGTAAGCTACATGTCCAACTAAATGAAGAAATTCAAACCTTTTCAGGCTTTAAAAAGCCTCAGCTCTGTGTGTGAAAACAACAGCCCACTGTTCCAACCGCTCAGCTGAATACAGTTTTGTTATGCCCCAGACTAAACGTTGTGACATGACCCCATGCAGCCCCACTGATCGCAGTCATGTTCCTCCAGCTTGATTACCATGGTTACTTAAAGCTTGTGCAGGCAAAATCCAGTTGGATTATGGGTAGCTTATAAATCAAATGACAGACACAGAGCAGAGGAGGAATTACTGTTAAATAGATGATTTCTTTAATAAAAGACATTACAGTGTGACATTCAGTTATGAGCTGGAATGATATAGCTTGAGTAGCTTACAGTACAGAACCCAGCCCTGCCATTACACTTAAATAATGTTACAATCTGAACATACACATCCATAAGTCCTTTACTCTGTTAGTCAACATTCAAATTCTCCTAAAATGGTTAAAAGAAACTATGTACACACAATCCACAATGAAGAACAGAGCACAAATGGACGGACTATACAAGCACCAGATAACAGGCACGTCCAATCATCAGAGTGAGGGAGAGAGACAAGCTGAGTGTGGGGCATGCAGCAGGAAGGGGCTGAGGCAGGGTAAAACCAGGTTTGGTGGCCTGAGGAGTGGTTTGCGAACAGAACCATAGATGTTTGGCCATGCAGAGACGCCTTTTTACAGTCTACAGTCTACATCCTTTGTTAATCTTTGCTGCCATTTTCTTGACAGGTTTGAATTTGAGTTTAAAGTGAAAAACCTGTCGGATGCATCTTAAACACATTTAAGTCCAATCAGTATTCTGCCACTCTGCATTGGCTGCATATAATATATGTAGATTATATTATAGAGAGCTATATTGTGAGGAAGGGAGGGGTGATTAAAGAAGTAGTAGTAATAAATGAGGAAATGACATAGATATTTATCATATCTATGGGCACAGAGTGAGGTGTTTGTGTGCGTGTGTGTGCCTGGGTGGTTGTGTGTAGCGGTCAAGGATCAGTGTCTACTTGAACTGCTTGAGGGGTGGGGGCACCTTGATGTCCTGGCCTCTCTCCAGCCTCTTCTCACACTCGATTAGGTAGTTGACACCATCAATCACTGTCTGCACCAACTGGACCTGTGGTGGGGACAGATCACATTTGAATACAGAGAATAAATGAGTGGAAAGGACGTTCAGACAAATGTTGGATTAGAGCTCAGTGTAATGGCCACGGGGAACACCATTCAGCCTGCGACACTGTACAATGCTTTAAATATCTTTTAGCCTGACAGTTTTATCAACACTGAGAAAGTAACCCTGATTATTCTGATGTTTGTCTGTGCTTGGGCCTGAAATAGCAATGATTTATGTCAGAAGACCTGTGCCATAGACCGGAGTTGTGGAATTTTAGAAACATGGGCAAGAAGATGCCGATAGAGGTAGTTTACGCTTTAGTTTTTATAGATGAAACAAAAGGGAGATATTAGTGAACTTTAGATGTGATTTTGGGTGCTAGCTGCTTCCCTCTGTTTCTCGTCTTTATGCTAAGCTAAGCTAACCAGCTGGTAGCTGCTGACAATTTTGGCTTCCTGGTCTTCTCAACACCAAGTGCCTTTTCCAAATATAGCTGCAGATAATGATGTTCAAAGAGGAGCCTGCATCCCTGACCTCTGAAAACCCCTCACAACCAACCTACAGCGCTGCCACCACAACCAAACAACCAAATATCAAGAGATCAGATATAAGTGGAAAAGCTCAAAGGAAGAAGATAGAGCTGTGAGAGTTCTGTTACCTTTTCACGAATGCCTCATCTAAACTAGAGTCAAAACACAGCACACTTCACTGGATCATTCACAGTGAGATTATCTGGACTTAGGGTTAAACACTACAGCAGTATGGTTTGAACAGACGCACAACATACAACTTTTAGTTACATGCTCTAATTTGAAGAGACTGTCTTAATTGAAAAGCTATGTCTATACATGAGCATTATTCTGAGTATTAGAAAAGGACGTACAGATTAACGAGTCTGATAGAATCCATTGATAAACGACTCAGATTTAAATAGTTGAAAGTTGAAACATTTTGGAGAATATTAATATTAATTTTCTCCTGAGAGTCCTGCTGGTGGATTTTCTTTCACAATTTTGAAAAACAACTTTAAATATAAAAAAATAACATTCTTACTGTTGTTCCATAAATAAGTTGTTGTTTGTGCTCCAAAAAGATCCAACTCAAAAAACATTCATTTGGCAGTGGTCTAGTTGTCGTTGTGTGTGATTCATTCAGTTAAGTGTTACTTGAAATGCTGCACTGACTTAACTATGATGCTATAAATATACAGCCCATTTAAAATTTGTTTACTTGGGGAAGGTTTGTAGAGACAGTCAAACGTTCCCACAATGCCACAATGTCTGTTACTGATGCCTCACACCTGTGAGACAACTGACAACAGACATTTGGCTTATAAACTACTTGGTGGCTCTTTAATAGGTTGATTAAAGGCAGGAGGTTCCTCACAGCCATTGTTGTCACTGATCACCCATCGCCGTACATTTCTACCCAGATTTCCTACCTCAGAGTGTCCCAGACGGTCCAGGTTGGAGATGTCAAACACACCGCCCACAGCTGCAGTGTCCACACCACCAGTTCCTCGCTTCTGCAGGCGCAGGTTGTCCAAGATCTTACTGAAGCGGGCGTCCTGGGAGGACATTACGCAAATGTGGGGTTTTTTTTTTCTGTTAGTGTTATTGAAATACTTTGAATTCACAAACACTTTTATACCCATTATCCCAACATTTCATAAATAGGAATCTTATTAGAAACATATATCAAACTAGACTATTTCCAAATGGCATGCAAAAAAGTTCTGAAAATGTTCAAATGGCTCATGCTTCCCGTTAACTATTGATCAATACATTTTCCAACAAAATTTAACAAAACAGATACAACAAAAAAGCTGCCACCCTAAATCTCGCAGTTGATGTGGATGTAAATGTATACTCGTCTCGTTCTTCGAGACTCTCAACTTAATTAATGAATTCATTAAATATGGACACATTTGGTCCATTCATCTCTGATATTAATAAAACAGTGACACAAAATATCCCACATTATTCACCGAAGTCTAACAATGAAATAACCTACCTTGCTCAACAGGGGCAGTTTGACATGGACCCCGGCCCTGAGCCCAGTGCCCAGGTTGGAGGGACAGGTGAGGATGTAACCGAGTCTCTCGTTCCACATGAACTCCCAGCCTCTCTCCTGGATCAGACGCTCCACCTTAGATGGACACAATCAGTCAGAACACTTTGGCGGTGTTTTATTCATACACACAGTATTTAATCTTTCATGTAAATTTGATGCACCTTTGCATGTATTGTTCACACGTGGCAAACTTCTGGTAGCTGATGATTTTCATTCATCAGAGCTGACAATAGGGGATTGAGAGTTGTTGACTTGAAGTAAACTTTGGTAGGAGCAGACTGTCAAACACCGGCAGTGCTGCAGTTATATCTCTGTTCATGTAACACTGAGGTGTGCTGTTCACACCATCAGTGTGCGCCAGTGCAATACCAGATGCACTGCTTGTGCTTTCTGCTTTTCCTAATGTGGACTTGGGCGCACTTGAATAAATAATTTATGTTTGCATGGCCATGTTTGGACGGAGTGTCTCTGTGTCTCTGTCTACAAGACTTTATTTAGTGACAGGGTGTGAGCAGTTTTTTTCAGCACCACCTGCTCTCAGACTCCATTGATTCTCTCTTTTAGCTGCATTAATCCTACAGACATCTGAAGGCAGACGCTAGTCAATGCTAACGCTGACTTATCCCCTTACCTCCTTCAGGCCTCTGCAGAACCTCTCAAAGACTCTCCTCATGTTGCCACCCCTCTCCATGGAGATGACCCTGGTGTGATCCTCCTCATTGATCCAGATCAGGAACGTTTTCTCATTGTTGTGCCTGCACATGAGGAAGTAATACTGAACTAAACAACATGGATCTCTGTGCTTTGTCCTCTGCATTTTCCCCTCCAAGGATCAGTGTCAGGGGTGTATATTATATTATATTATGCAGTGACAGGTGAAGTAAGTCACAGAAATAACAGTTCTGTGACCCTTACTTTCAGGAACCTCCTAAAAATGTATATCTGACAGTTAAATATATATATAAATCACTATTTTATTTTATTCAAGAGTGGTAATCAGGAAGCCTTCTCTATTCTTGCAGTCATATGATATTGGGGAAGGCCATTAACTATCACTCACTGTGGATAATGCTTGTTTCTGCTGCAGGTCATTTATTCTGGTGTTTGTGTTATGACCTTTGCTTATTAGCATATATTGTTGTTGGCCTTGAGTCCTCCCTGTATATGTGTGTGTAGAGGTTAGCTGAGGATGGCTGGTGTGGCTCCTCGTCCTTCCTACTCCCAACGCTGGACCTTGCTGGGCTGTGCTGCACTTCTGACATAGAACTAACACCTGATGTTTTGACTTTACAACATACGTAGTTTCATTTCTTTTATTTTTGTTATCACAGTAGACCTGGTAGCTGTAGGGGATGGAAGCTAAGTGTGTTTGTTACCTTTTCCTCCTGTTTGTTAGGGTGGTTGTCTTTATTTTTCTTTTTCTCTAACCTTAGTTGGTTATTTTGGCTATGCCCACCTTGATACCTGTTCTACCTGGTCACTTATGGTAAATAAAAGTACTTTTTGGACTACAGCAGCTCTGACGTGGGTCTTCCTTAGGAATTGGGAAAGAGGGGAGTCACACTTTTATGTTTTGCCCTGGTTTCCCCTAGGCTGGGGGCATAACATTTGTCAGCTTGGGCTGCAAGGCTGCACTGTGCTTACATGGCTGTGCAATGTGATATCGATTTAAGGCATGGTGTGCAAAAACCTGACACCTCACAAAACAGAAAACAAATTTGCTGGATCGAAAGACACAACTTACCAAAGCCAATTTGTCAAGATTGGAAAAAATAAGCTTAAAAATCTACTGGAAATTTTGGAAAAAGGCAAGAAAGATACAGTTCCTCCTGACATCTATATTTTAAAAATAATAAACATATCAATATATGATGAAGTGTGCATCCATCATTCATGGGGTTCATAGGTTTGTCCATCTGTGGACACTAGATAACTGTCTAGCTTGAAAAATCTCTGGATGAATCAATTTGTACAAATGTCCATCATCTTTATCTTTTTCCCCCTAAACAGGCAATAAATAGACTTCCCACGCTTAAACTCTTCACAGCTTTTTTTGATCAGATACATCCCATTAAGATTCCAATTTCATTTTCATGGGAATCCTGAAAACGTATAGATGTATTTTATATGTACGTAAATGACAAGGTAGTGTTAAACATATGAATGAATTCCAATGAAATTCACAGTAATTATTCATGGAATCCATGGATGACTGTGATCCTCCCACAAGAGCAGCAATAACAGGACTACCAATTTGTTGAGGAATGAGTTGGATTATACTGCCTGGCACCAAATGCAGGGGACTATTCATTTTTTAATCACATGATATTTACTATTTTGAGGCGCAAAAAGTCTCTGTAAGCCACTAACTGAGGCTTTATGTCCACGCTGACCTCCTTAATATTGTTAGAGAGATATAATAAGGCAGCAGGTTGGGGAGACACATTGTACAAAGCAGACAGAAAGTACAGCAACAGTGCTACATAAACCACAAGGCAAAAGAAAATGAGGGAAGAGGGAAACGGAAATATGTATTAGAGAGATGGGTGATGATGAGGAAAAAAGTGGAGCATGGACTTAAATTAGAGAAAAAATTAAAGGAAAGAAGGGGTGAGCAAAAGAGAAACCTGTAAATGGACTAAAGGAGGAGATGGTGAATTATTAAGGAGAGGAGAGGATGGCTGATACGACTGGCAGAGAAAGTGAGGAGGGAGGCTGATGATGGATTTTGGCTGGCTGACCCTGTGCTGAGGGAGCTTTGTCAATATTACTGATACACCTTCGCCATGACTCGGCCAAGAGAAAGTAACATCGCTGATAGAGAGTGACATATTAATAATGTCGAGAAAATTCAAGAATAGGGAAAAACATTTTTTTATCATTCATTTGTTCAACTGCTGAATATGAACCCAATTTGGGAAAGAGGAATTACTGCCTGTAAGCTGTAATTATAAGAGAGAACTAAGTAAAGACTTATTAATTTCTTTGAGTTTCTTTCACTGTTGACATGACATCCTTACAGAACAGTGATGGATTTATATGTTGAACTTAATTTTATTTGGGAAGCCAAATAATTTATTAACTTGGAAAATAAAATGAGTGACTCTGACAAGGTCATGTGCCCGTTCTGGGAATACTATACCCCTGTAAACCTCTTGCATTTATCCTGAACGATCTAAAAAGGCGCAACAGAGACTTTCTTGACTTAAGATCTAAAAAGCCCAGAGTGATCGTGTTGAGAAACTCTGATATTACTCCCTAAAAAAAAAAACAGGAAGAGACTACTGGTTAAGATGACCAGCTCTGTCCTGGGATGTCCCCTTGACTCAGTGGAGGATGACAGCTAAGCTCTTATCTATGCCGATCCCCTGCAGGACACTCTGACAGCCCTGAGGAACTCCTCCAGTGGACAGACATCATAAGCAGCAACACCCCACACCCCCTCAATGTGCAATTCCACATTGATACTTATTTTTGTACGCAGTGGTGGTTAAATTTGTTTTATTATGTAATTTTTTTTATAATTGTCAATTTCATGTTTTTTCCTCATCTCGGTTATTTTTTATGTTCCTTTTTCTTTTTCCTTTTATTTGCTGTTGTAACATGCACATTTCCCCATCTGAGAGACCAACACAGGATTACTATCTTATCATTTTACTTACCAAATTCCACGGGCATCTGGCCAATCACGAGCCATGCCTGCACAGGTCAGGAGAGGTGACACAGGCTTGTCAAAAAGGAAGTGATCCTATTAGAAATACAGAGAAATTGTGTTTTTTTTTTGTTTGTTTGTTGTTTGAACATTCAAAGTACCAACAATGGCTGTGACTAAAATGGTGCAAACTCAGGTTGGCCAGTACTGACACAGAAAAGAAACCACGGGGAACTTGAAGAATTCAATAATCTGGTCAATCTTTCTTATTGTGGGGAGGAGAAAAATGCCAGAGCAGGCACAGCCCACTCTCGCTCCTGATTTCATGTGTTGAATTGTTATGCTCCTAATACTTGTTTTCTTCTTCTGCACGGGACAAAGAAGGAAAACTGTAAGCACCTCCTAATCACTTATCGAAAGGAGTCCACATTTCTGTGTTGAATATCTTTTCTCGATAAATAATCGAATTATATCAATGTTCTGTGTGTTTCTTTGCAGGTTGTTGCTGTTTGTATTTACAGGACCCAAACTGCTGCTGCTGCTGCTGTATTTAAATAACTGGTTACAAGATATACAGTTTAAATTGTAAACTGTGCTCATGTAGTGATTCACTAGAGTAGTAGTACTCCGGTGAAGCATCTGTTGTGACTGTGCATGTATAGTATGATGCATGTGAATTTTGTGAGAAATTAAAAAAAAAAGTGAAATGAGATGACTGTTCACTAAAATCCTCCCGATCTTAACCAATTCTTTTGGTGAAAATAAACTATGAAATGTGGTAGCTCAGAAATGTGCAACACCTTTGTATACCTCATTCACTCACATCAATCAGCTGCTGCTGCTCCTTTTCTGTCATCTGGGTGAGACTGTAGTATCTCCCACTGAGGTCACCCTTCAGGCCGGCGAGAGCGTCCACCACCACCCTCTCTACCTCCCTGCGCTCTGCCCGGGTGCAGGCGGGGGGCAGGCTCAGCCCCCGGATACTGCGGCCTGTCCTCACCCTGGATGACAGCACGTAACGCTCATCAAAGTGGCCCGACTGGATCTGAAAGGCAGGGGAGTAATTTACACACAGTGTATTTGAATACAAGCGGAGCTGCTCTGGGAGCAGAGTTAATCCTATTGGTTGCGCTGAAATACGTACATGATAGATGCAATTTATTTAATACTTATTCATCATTTTACTAGATAACCTGTCATTGAGCATATCGTGGTATCTAGGCATCCCACAGGCTGGCCATAAAACGAGTAGCGTGTCATCTCCAGGTCATCATGGCAGCATGTCACCAGCCCACAGAGCGAAACAACGTTTGGCAGCAAGTCGCTGTGTGATTGTTACCTTGCTGGAGTCCAGGTCAGTGGGGTGTTTCATGGTGGTGGGGTCATAGCCATTGTGCCTCTCTTTGATGACAGGGTCCAGCAGGTCTGCAAATACCTGCAGGAGGCCACATACGTTTAAATCACAAAATTATATGTAACATAATAATGTGTATTAGTCTGTATTATCCACATTCACACAGGCAGATGATCAGATGGTGTTTCAAGCTACAGAGCTAGTACTTTCTAAGGGGTTTTATTTTAGTGGAAGGCAGTTGATCAAACAGAAACAGACATTCCCTCTTTGCTTGGTTCCACAGCTGAGTATTCACATCTGTTTTCTCTTAATCTGCCTCTTTTTGACTGAGAGTTTTAGCGGGGCAGTTAAACAGTGGAAAAATACTTTAGAGTTGATTCACCTCACCGGTGCATCACAGTTTGCTTGATTCAGTGTCTCAGCACTTGTGAAATCAAAGCTCTTGAAGGAACTAAACTGATTTATGTTTGTGGCTCATTCACTGCAGAGTACTACTTCCTGGTGGTGAAATTATACATCAGGGGTGTGGTGCATCAACCTTCAACTGATCACTTTCTTTTAATAGCCACAGAAATATAGTAATTTAACCTTTTACTCGATCCCTGAAAAATGACTTTTAATGTGGAATCTGCATGTTTTTTTCAGTTTCTGGTGACCAAAACTGAAGCAGAAACATCAAGACAGCTAAAGTAAGAAGAAGTGACTGATTGATTTGTGTGCACGACACTATCTGACCCGCTTTGGGCCGGTCTGCAGGGCTGTGTAAACAGCCCAGTCTATCAATCTATATAACTTCATCGCTTTATGACCACAGCTCTTTCCACACACTGTGAGTCACCACTCCCCATTCTTCTGTCATCGACACCACACCCAGAAAGCACAGACAGCGGCACACATAAACGTAAAGAGCAGGGAGCTGAGAGGAGTCACATGTCATTAGAATTCAGAGATACTATGAAAAAATGAGACTTCTTCAACTTTTACTTCCTTAGAAATGTCTCATAATGTTTTTGAAAATGCCTCGGCCTTTACACTGAGCCTGAACGTACAACTGCAGCCTCGACACTCACTCAGAGTGAGCACATTTTTGTGGCCTAAATGAAGCAGGAAATTAGAGTACAAATGTGGTTAGAGCTTCACTATAGATAGATGAGACATCCCAAAAGAGGTGTCCTAGCCTAAAACTTGGTTATGAAATTCCATCACACTGCACTGACAATGGAAAAGAAAACATTTCCTCATCACTTCTGATGATGTTGCTGTTTGTATGTTGAAATAGTCTTAACAGTTAGAGCTTGTTGGGTCGGGACAGGAATGTCAGTGGATTTTTTTTTTTTTTTCTTTACTTTGCAGTGCTTTCATTGAGTTTGGACTCTAAGTAGCTCTCACTTCAATCTACAACTAATAACCAGTGGAGGCAGTGAACAGCTCGGACTCTTGTGCGACACACATGGAGATGTGCCAGCACCTTTTCACCCAGTAGTGAGGAGGGGTTGTGTGTGTGTGCTTTTGTGTTTGAAAAGGCACAATGATATCTAACCTCATACGACTCCTCATCTCCCGCCACCATCCCGACTGTCTTAATGAATGGGTGCCCAGGATTGTCCACGCCCGTCTGGATAGCCTGATCCAGCATGTAGCCGTTGGGAGTGGCCTTATCACACAGCTTGGAATAAATGGCAGGTGTCAGGTGGCTGGCCATGCAGTTGTTGTGTTTGCGCAAGTCAGGATACTCCGCACTGTACAAATATGAACAAAAGATAGTTTGCTGCGGCACTGATCTTTGAGACAGAGAGGAATAAAGGCATGAGTCACTCAAGGGCACGAAAACACGGCACGTACACAGGTACTAACCCTGTGACCTATTGTTGTGGGACGCCCTGCTGTAAAACATGCTCACTAATTTAGACATAGATGTTATAAAAATGAATGCAGACTGAAAAGAGAGACCAACCGAAGAGAGAGATCCACTCTTTGTCTGCTCAGCTCCACCATCTCCCAATATGTTGCATGTTTTAAATCTTCACGAAGTTTTCAAAATGCCATTAATTTAAGAAGCCTTCAAGCCTTCTGTGTCGTTTCAGAAAAATCCTCCTGAAGAATTTTTATTCTTTGCAAGCTTCAAATAAATAATTAGGGCTTTCAAGCAGTAAGCTCGTATGCAAACCAAAAAGAAACTGGCCTGCATCCAAACTATATACTTAGACTGTCAAAAGACCAGAAGTGCAGAAGCAGTGCTGGCTAAGTAGATTATGGGATTCTGCTTCCTGCTGTCTCCCAAAAGAAAAGGACATCTATTACATTTTAATACATGTCAAAATGTAGTAGATGTCCATCATAGATGCAGGCTGACAGAAGTCTGTTTTAAATGGTTTGTTTCTATAATTGCACGGAGAAACTTGACTTTTTCTCTTGTCTTTAAAATCCCCTGCCTATGCAGGTCGATAGAAGTTCCCCGCCGCACAACAATAGGTTCATTAATGTTGTCATAGTGAGCACATTGTTCTCTTCTTTCTGCCTGTATTCAAAGGTAACACAGTAGAACGATGACAGGAAATGAAGGAGACGGCACCTCATTCAGCCAGGTGTGCCAGTCATATTCAAATATACAGCTTTGAATAGTGTGAGCACATTGTGTAATTTCCATTAGTATCTTAATGTGCACAAGCTGCCTGTTCTGATTTTCTAGGGCAAATCTTTCCTTGAGGAAGGAAGGAAGGAAGGAAGGACGGAATAATGGATGCCTGGATGCCATGCAGCAGGGATTAGTTTAATCAATAATACTGTCACGGACGTCAGTTAAAAGGAAACCTGCAGCACCGACTCTGACTGAAATGGGAATGTTTCTAATTACATTTATTCAAATACAGCACATTAGCAGAGAATAACATCCATTTCATCTTTGATTGGTAGCGTTTTTACAGATTAAAAGGACGTGGCTTTGTGGCTCTATCTTTTTTCTAACATCACTAGTTTTCCTGGGTGGTAATAACACTGGGCGTGTACCGTTGGCACACATTTCCCTCCGATAATGATGAATGATCAACAAGGTTTGATAAGAAACTGGCACACATCTGAGGTAACCTGAGGGAAACCACCACTCATGCCCAAACCAACCAACCAAGGTCAACTCCTTCACAGCTGGTGACGTTTGAAGAGTAATAGATTACTTTTGGGGCTGCAGGTGCAGCTTTGCTAAGGTCATATTGAAACAAGCTGAGGCCTCTGAGATTGAGACGGAGGTGATAACTACTGAAGTGTAACTGACATATGCAGCTCTGTAACGCATGCAGGCGTGTCAGGAGACACGTACGCATCCATCCCTCCTCCCTCCCTGTATCATGCCCCATTTTGTACATGGATGTGTGGATGTATGTAGCATGATGGAAGCATTTCTAACCCACTCGAACAAACAAGTGAAATCTTTTCACCTTGACATGTAGTTTCTGTGTTCTGCACAGACCTGCATGCTGTGGCTCAGGGCGGATGTGCCGGATTATCATATTTATTATTATGTATTTACAGATATATGAACATCAAAATGATACTTAGGTCATTCAGGCGGATAAGTGTTGTTTTTTGCACTCTTTCTTAATTGCACACGGCTCTGTTGGTTCGCTGGTGTAGCGCGGCCGGCGGAGGAGCTCACCTGGCGGGGTACCTCCTGCGGACCGCCGCTCCTGCGCTGACGTGCTCCCGGTGCAGCAGAAATCCCGCCGTTACCGAGCCGCCCACCAAAGACAAGATCCCGATGTTCCGTTTGGAGGACAGCACTCTGGAGAAGCTGCTCGCCATTGTCGCTTTTCGTTTGCTGCCACTCGTTCCTGGATGAAGTGACTCTGACGGAATGATAACGCGGTTTAACCGGAGAGGCGTCAAGCGCAGGCAGACAGACCTGCCCGGACCGGATGTCCAGCTTCTGCTTCAAAATAAGAGAACACCCCAACGTGTAACAGGGGTGAGACAGTTGGTAACTGATCAAATACACCTGGACCTCACAGGCCCAACAGCTGCTAGACCCAATGAGGTGAAGGTCAAAGATGCCGAGGCACCGACCCGCACACCAACCTCAGTATACAAGGTCATGACAACAAACAACAAAAGTCATCTCATTCCATGTTGTGTCATAAGCCAACATATATATTCTTTATTAGCTTAATGTTTGATAGCAAACGAACCAGCAGATGAATCAGATCGTCAGATTTAATGCCAATAGTGGCTGTCTAGTCGTTGAGAATATGTGTTTTGTGCTTATTATCCTCATGAACATTACCTGGATTTCATACAGTGAATCTATTTAACTCAGGGACGGGCTGGAAAACCATCATCGTATAGATTCATTTACTTGCAGAATAGAATGCTATTATCTATCATCTGTACTCAGCAACAAAGTGATTTATTTACATTTGTACAAACCGTCAGTGTGAAAAGTGAGTGCATCAAATTTAGGTGCATTCTCTCTTCACTTTAACTGGCAGACTGACGAGAGACCAAGAGTCCTCATTATACAATCTGTTTTTAATCTCAAATCACTCTCACCGATCATAGCCTTGACCAGCCCGGGGGCCTAACTCAGTGGTAGAGCTGAGGTCCAGCACACCCAAACCCCAGCCACAGCGCAAACCACCAAACCAAGCCTGGACACAATATTAAACTTTAACTTACCAAGAGTTTGCTAAAACAGATAAAATCAGCCAATTGATTATGTATTCTTGATCTAGAATAACATAATTAATTGTAAAGTTAGTGGGTGAAATTCCATTTTAAAGTTACGATGAGCCAAGCTGAAGCAGATTTATTGTGAAATGTTTCAGACAGGAAGTTGTCTTTCTTATTTTGGCTACACTGACAGTGGTGGAATGGTCGGTGTGTGTGTGGTGTGAATACTGAAGGACACAGATGATCAGGTCTGCAGCACATGGAGCAAGGAGGGAGGCCCGCTTCTCCTCAGCCCCTGAAACACACAACGCCATTCATCGTCTCTTTTTAAACAGGCCAGGACCAGGACCAGGACCGGGGCCAGGGCTGGGGCCAGGACCGGGGCCAGGGCCGGGGCCAGGGCCAGGACCGGGGCCAGGACCGGGGCCAGGACCGGGGCCAGGACCAGGGCCAGGACCAGGACCGGGGCCAGGGCCGGGGCCAGGACCGGGGCCAGGGCCAGGACCGGGGCCAGGGCCAGGACCGGGGCCAGGACCAGGGCCAGGGCCAGGACCAGGACCGGGGCCAGGACCGGGGCCAGGACCGGGGCCAGGACCAGGGCCAGGACCAGGACCGGGGCCAGGACCGGGGCCAGGACCAGGGCCGGGGCCAGGGCCAGGACCGGGGCCAGGACCAGGGCCGGGGCCAGGACCGGGGCCAGGGCCAGGACCGGGGCCAGGACCGGGGCCAGGACCGGGGCCAGGACCAGGGCCAGGACCAGGACCGGGGCCAGGACCAGGACTAAGACCAGGGCTAGGAACAGGACCAGGGCCAGGGCCAGGGCCAGGGCCAGGGCCAGGACCAGGGCCAGGGCCAGGGCCAGGACCAGGACCAGGGCCAAGACCAAGACCAGGGCCAGGACCGGGGCCAGGACCAGGGCCAGGACCAGGACTAAGACCAGGGCTAGGAACAGGACCAGGACCAAGACCAGGGCCAGGACCAGGGCCAGGACCGAGACCAGGGCCAGGGCCAGGGCCAGGACCAGGACCAGGACTAAGACCAGGGCTAGGAACAGGACCAGGACCAGGGCCAGGACCAAGACCAGGGCCAGGACCAGGGCCAGGACCAGGGCCAGGACCAGGACCAGGACTAAGACCAGGGCTAGGAACAGGACCAGGACCAGGGCCAGGACCAAGACCAGGACCAGGACCAGGGCCAGGACCAAGACCAAGACCAGGGCCAGGAGCAGGGCCAGGAGCAGGGCCAACACCAGGACCAGGGCCAGGACCAGGACTCAGACCAGGACCAGGGCCAGCTTTTTTTCTGCACTCACACTGATCACAAGGTTAAATCCAGTCATTCGCTCCAGACAAACCTGCTGCCACTTCCTCATAGCAGTGAGTCACGACTGAACTGCATTTTCTGAAGGGAGAAATAGGTTCCTTTGTCCATTTCATTTCACTAATAGTTGCACTAAACTGATTCAGTGACCTCTAATTGACAGCAATACTAATATATTTAGTGTCTTCAGCCTAATATTCATTTCTAACATGCTCTGAATTTGCATCTGCAGTGGCTCAAAGAAATCTAAACCATCAACCTTTCTAGTTTTCCTCAACAGTAATAATAATAAAAAGACATTTGTAGTCTGTGTCTGTGGAACCCGGTCTTTTCTTTTTGTGGGGGGGGCACCCGCGGTGCATTTTTCATAGAGAAAAACTGATTAATAAAGTATTTGGTTCTGAATTAGAGTTTTCAAATCTTGTGATCAGAGGCCATAGTGCATATAATGAGCCCCTTAGGGAGGATAGTTCAGTAATCTGTGGATTACAGAGAAAATAGTGGTCATGTAGCACCCAGTGGAATGAATTTACAACACAGGATCTATTTCCAACAGAGGTACAAACCCATTGGTTTGGGAAAAGTATCACCGTCTACTGAGCTTCAGCCGCCTGCAACATAAATAAAATTTTATTTTATTGTAAATTTACAATGCCAAAATTTGTACTCACCTCACTCTAACAGCACAGGCGGTCTAATTAGACTCTTTATGTATCATGAAACTGTAGTCATAAAATGTATTACTACACCTTCTTTTCTAATCCCACCAAAAGCAAACCCCCCCTCTTCGCTGCTGTGGTGGTGTGATGTAACTGAGGCACTTGATGATGGCTCGTTTGTACAGGATGTATAATTCGAGGAAAACAAAGCGTGGTACATACAGAACAGGCCAAAAGTTTGGACACACCTTTTCATTCAAATGAAAAGGAAAGTGTGTCCAAACTTTTGGCCTTTGGGTCCAGTGTAGGTCTGGACCCTGCTGGTGGCAGCCGCCCACTGAGGACAAACAGGATCTGAAGCTGCTGTCCAGTCAAGGCCGGCCTGCAATGCCATTTTGATCATCATCCGAATGCTCTTCACAGCTTTACAACATGACTTGTGATGGAAAAAGCGCTGGTACACATCAGCCCCACTGGTGTCAGAGGAAGCCAGGAGCCACGTGAGAAATTCTTACCCATTTCAGGGGCACGTTGGAACAAAGACCCTGCTTTTGGCAACTGAAACACCAAACAAACGCATCACAAGTGAGAGGTGCCGAGGTGCTCTTGAGCAAGGCATGTCCCCCAAAAAATTGCTCCAAGTGTGCTAAGCAATGGCGACATCTTCACTCTGAAACCTGTTTGCATGATATGGGGCCCTATGTGTGTGCTGTTGTCTGAGGGCCTGTATCTATAAATATATCTCAGAGTGTAAATGTAATCTTGTTGTGTGTGCATTCACCTCAGTGTGCACAATGACAATAAAGATTCCAGAAAAAAAACAAAAAAACAAATTAAATTCTAGTTTCCTTTGTTGCCAGGCAAATCTGCTGAATTATGAACAAGGACGTTCTAATTAATGCAAACTAGTTTATAAACAAACAAACCAACAAACTAAATAAATAAAGTAATAGAAATGCCCTCTATTATAACCAGGAAAATATCATTTAGGGCACTGTTGACACATTAAACGGTGAAATCTGATGTGCAACATTCAGTGACTGAAAGAAAAGCAAAGCAAAGCCATCAGTTTTATACAGGTGGTGGTTACAAAGTAAAAGCTTTAGGATTTCTTTCATTTGCAGCAAACACTAATTCTCTGACCAGTAGTGAGCTGTTTGGATATATCTAAAAGGGTTTACTGAGGTTTCTGTTTTACCAAACAGAAAAGTAGAAACTGTGACAAAGCATGGACTGAATTAAAAACCAAAACAGTCGCAAAAACTTAATAAAATTGACATTTATTTACATAAAACTTTGGCAAAATATAACATATTTACAAAAAGGGCTTCCCTTTCACTTAAAAGAAATGTTATGACATGTAAAAACTAATAAATACCCATGAATTATACTTATTTACACATTTTAGGCTATGACTTGATCTCAAAATGGCTGCTTACATTTTTGGAAAACAATGATGACACAATCGCCATTTATCAAGGTTGCAACTTCACAGAACCAATGTAGAATTTTAAACTGCTTGGCAGGACATCACAGCACAACTTTTCAATCTGAAATAATAAAGTCCTGGTTAAAAGGAAACCAGTATTCGAACATACAATGGTCAGGTCAAATGTGTTGGAGCAGGAGACTGAAAAGGCATTCATTCATCTACTCATCTCAGACTTTCAAGTGAAGCTTGGAACAAATCTTTAAGATCTGCCATCAAAGGTCGTCCCAACAAACGCAACGGTCACAACTTCACAGTGAAACAGAAAGAGCCATCTTTTTCTTGGATCAGTGAAGTAGTCTCTTCCTGCTGTAGGTTTTCCCTACATTTGACCGCTTCATTGGCTGGCTGAAGGGGGAGACATCAATTTCATTGACTTCTCTCCTCCCCGAAGTACCTTCATCTATAAAATCATAGTTGATTGTTAGTTTGTTTTTATCCTTTTTTATTCATTCAATTTCTTTGTCAATGCACGCTCTGCATTAAATTGGGATAGCAACTCTTTGGTGTTTAGGCAAATAAAAAAGGAAAGTACTTGAGGCAAGTGAGCAACAGCATCATCAGGGCAAGGGGGAAAAATACAGAACAATGCAAAAAGTCAGCAGATACCAAAGCATGACAATTAAAATAGGATTGTTGAACATATTATTCCAATGTAATGAGAATCAACCTGCTTTACCAGCCTCCGTTACCACTCAGAGAAGACAATCTCATATGGGTTAGAACCAAACCAAACCAAAGGGCCTTCCCACACTGCTGCCACAAGGAAGTAAAGATATTTTATGTCGCTGCAATTAACTTTACCTCAACTGAACCCATGCGAAACAGTTCTATACCAGATGTGTACCTTTGGGTAAATGATGATTAATCATCAGATTGCTGTCATCTCCTGGGATATGTTGTTTATTCATTTATCCATTACTTCTGCGCATTTGTCAATAGTGTTATTTGTAAGCCAGATGCAACAAGTCTTAATAATCTGATTCCTTTTGTCCTTGTGTATAGTCTGAATCATAGCTGATCATAATCATACTACCTGATCAATATTTGAACTTACAATACAAATACAGTACAATACCGTATCCTATGTAAATAATAGTATAGTTACAAACAGTACACAACAGGGATTTACATTAAATACAATTATGTGCTTCTACATAATGATGAAAAATATAGCTGGCAAAAATATTACTGATGGTATTAGATTTTCAGATAACATGACACATACAAATAATCATTTGTATGTAGTTAAAGATTCTAAACTATTACAGGTTCCAATCGACAATACTGTGCCCAGCTATCACAAATAAAAAAAATGCTAAGTCTAACTCAAGCAGAGTGGATCTCACCTTTATAATTAGGGGTTCTCTTACTGGAAGAACTTGTTCTACCCTTGAACAACATTGGAGAGCGAGTGAGAGCCAAAATTCCACTCGCTGTCACACCTTTTGCTGCCTTTGAACTTGGAGGGGTTTCTGCAAAAAATAAAAAATAAATAAAATAAATACAGAAAGCAACAATAAGATAAAAGTTAGAACTTTTGTATAATGCTAACGGGAAAAAAAAAAACCTGGGATAACGTGTGCTTCAAGCTAAATAAATTGTCACAATTAAATTTAGGGACACAACGATACTGATAGCGGTATTGGGTATTGGTCCAATACCGGGCATGAGTACATGAGTAATTGCCTCCGATACCACTACGACCTCAGCAGAGGCAGATCTTTCAGTTATCAGGGTCCTCTTCTACCAGTCCGGGGGGCGGACTCTTGCAATTTTAAAGCCCAAGCTTCTGTATGACAGAGCTTATAGTTAAAAAGTTAGTCCTCTACTCTTTAGCTATGCTGCTGGGGGAAGGACTGAGCACCTCTCTTGCACGTTTCTCAGAAGTCCCTGTCGCTCCCAGTTCTAAGCATGTGCAACTATTTACTAACCATGTTCTGCCAAAGTCTCTGTCTCTCGCTGTCCTCATCCTGCAGGTGGTGACTCATCACCACCCATGTTCCTGCAACACCTGCTGCTCCCATATCTTCATGAACCCCATACAGCATCATTTCTATGAACTTCATATGTTCCTGCCTGCACCTGTATTGAATCCCCTCCTCCTGCTCTCTTTCTCTCCCTACACTACCTAACTTATGCCACTGTCACCAAGTGCTTGCTCATTGGGGGATCTGTTGGGTCTCTTTAAATCATTTTATAAAGAGTTTGGTCTCGACCTGCTCTGTATGTAAAGTGTTTTGATGTAACTTTGTTATGATTTGGTGCTAAACAAATAAATCTGATTTGATTTTATTCAGTGCACGGTTTACAGTACTTGATTGCAAGCCGGTAAGTGAGGAGTCATATAAGCAGTGTGGGACTATTTTCAAACAACACAGAATGCAAATTATGTCCAGCAAAAGGAATGACAAAATCTAAATGGCAGACAGTATGTGTGGCAGTGCCATGTTTATAAAGGCACTAATGTTGAATGCAGGTATATGACAATTTTGTTAAATTTGTTAAATGTAAGTACACAATGCACACAACTTGTTTTGTAAAAAACATGGTATTAAATTAAATTACTAGAAATCCAGCATAGTTATTCTAAATCACTTTTAACTAAAACATGTACTTGATCTACATTTGTGAATGCCTCTTATTTCACACAACCATTTGGTCACAAAAAGAGATTAAGTTCTAAGTGATCTCCAGTGCTTTAATGTTGAAACATTAATCGCTTTAGGTGTTTTCCAATCATAACTTACTTGACTTGATATCTCCATTTGCTTTGGGCCATGTGATTTCTTCTTCAGCTGTCAGATGTTCAGCGCATTCGGCCTGCTGAGCCAGATTCTCCATCCAGTACGAGTCTTCCAGGGGAGGGAGAGGAGATGGATATGCCACAACTGGAGGTGACTGTTTGCAGGTCAAGGCTGATATCACAGTTTTGTTGTGTGAGGGCTCATCAGTGTCCTCCATGTCCTGTAATCTGCTAACTCCAAGATCAGCTTGCGCCAGCAACTCCTCCAGCTGTGGGTCCCCCTTCAGGCCACGATCTTTGCCTCCAACCACTCCAATCTGAGCTCTTTTCCTGCGAGGCCAGCTGTTGAGATTGTCTGGAGTCACTTTCCCTGCACTCTGAGGGGAGGGAGTCAGAGGAATGATCTCGGCAGTAGCCTTTGGTGACATTGTTCCTCCAAGATGGTGTGTAGGGGTGTAGGACTGGCAAATGTAAGTTTGGACACTTCCACCTTTTCCAGGCGTGCCCTTAGCTGGGGTCACATGAGTGCAGATAGATGGCGAAACATGTCCAGGATCTCTGTGTTTAGAGAACATGGCTAATGGACTTTCTAGCTGAGATGATTTCACACTAACTACAGAGCTCTGGGTACCTGATTGTGGACCTCCATCTGAGGCCAACTCATCAGCATTCATGGAATCTGTTCGTTTGAATTTGAGCTTGGGAAGGCCTGATGTTTGCATTTCCATTTGTACTTGGTAAGTTAGAGAGCTTAAAGTACCTGTGGCGTACCTGGGTCTTGTGGGACCTCTTGGGGTTGAAAATCGAGGGGAATCATTTGCGTAGCCCAAACGAGCAGCAGCCTCCCTTTGTTGGCGGTCAGGAGTCTGCCTGAAGCCATAGCTTCGCCTAGGCGTACCTTGGAGCAGCACACGTGGTTTAGGAGACTCTATACTCACATAGTCTTCAACTTTTGAAGGCTTTCGTGAAAAGCTAATATTCATCTTTAGTCCACCACTAAACTGGGTCTTTATAACTTCTGCATCAACAATGTCCATACTGTCATCTTCTGTGGTAACAGAGTTAAAATGAGACGAGTCAAACTGTTCTGAGTCTGTACGAGGGGGGCTAGAGTCCGTTTCTGAGGACCGGGAAGGTTCAGCCTGTAACTCTTCTGATGTATCTGACTGCATGTTATTTTCTACAAGGTCACAGTTCTCAGTTGATTTTATGCTTTGTTTGGTGGAAATATTCTCGTGAGACTGGGATCTTAAGGTGCATCTGGTGGTTCTTGCACTTTGGCTGGACCTTTTTCTTAGCTGGAGTCTTCCGTACTTATCTGGAGACTTTACTGAAGTATCAGATGCTGCTGAAACAGTACCACCACCTACTGGTGCAAATGCTGGCTTACATGGGGATGGAATGTTTGAACCTTTGCCTGGAGTTCTTCCAGAGCGAGTAATCATTTGGTGAGTAGGACTCGGGCTCTTGGTTTGGCTTTTAGTGATGGGTTTAGAGGAGAAGTGCTGGTCTTCAGGTGGTGTAGATTGTGCTGGAGGTATTTCAAGTAGACCAACTTGGTCAGGTTTTTCAGGTGGTTTTATAATTGTCTCAAGCTTTTCAGAAGACTGTTGATTTTTTTCCTGTGTCACAATGACACAACTTGCATTTTCTTCAACTTTTAGTGGTACTTGACAAGTCATTTCTGGGGTTTTGAAAATATCTCTTTTAATATTGTTGGTTTTGACAGGACTGCTGAACTTGTTGGAGGTTTTGCTCAGTCTTGGAGAATTGCAGGATGCACCAGACGGGGACTCAGGCACTTTGAAAGTGGCAGCGTTTGCCACAATCCTGAATTTTCTCGGGGATGGAGACCATGTGACACTTTTCTTTGGAGTCTTGGAAATTGGGCTACTTAGCAAAGCTAATTCAGATGAACTGCTTTCAGCAAAGGCTTTGACTGGAGTCCTGAGAATACCCTTCAGTGGGCTCCTGACTGGGCTTTGCTTTGTAGGTGTCCCTACAACATCAGTCCTTGTGGCAGGTGATCTGAAAGAACTGCCCCTCAGGGACATACCAAGCTCACGTGACCCGTCTCCTGCAGGGCTATTTGCAACAGCAAAAACTTGCATCCTGGACAAAGAGGGAGTTTTGGGGGTTCTTTGATTTCGTGGGGTCCTGGGTGTCTTTGGAGTTGCATTTCCAACAATGGCCCACACCTGTTTGCTGGGTGACTTTGTTGGGGTTTTATTTGGACTCTAAAAATTAAAAACAAAATATTTGAATTTTACTCACATTTGGTTTAATGCATTATTAAAGTTTGTCCTTGTAAGGGTACAATATTCATCTTGAAATAAATTAATTAATGAACTGTATAAAGGGGCCATTCTGCACCAATCTGTGAGGACTATAACAGCTCTCATATGCAGGTACAAGCAACTTACCTCAAAGACACTGGAGTCAGTTGACAGCCGTAATCTGGAGGCTCCGGTTGAGCCAGGCTGGACAGATTGATGACCGGGAGAATTAGCAGCTCCAAAAAGAATCCGCATGGGTGACCGAACTGTTTTCACATTAACCCCACTGACTTTACTGTCACTAAGAGAAATCTGGGATGCAGAGAGAGCTCTGTCCAGGTTTCGAGAGCGAGCCTGAGAACTTGAATAGAAGCTGTTTGAGTGTCTTCTGGCAAGTTTCTTAATCCTGGGGCTCCTTCTTAGGTCTGAAAACAAGGCATAAAAAGACAAAACAATCAGAATGTAGTGATACACACTAAAAGGTTTAAGTCAAACCACTATTGAACTATTGATTTCCAATAGAACAACGTTAAAAATGTTTAAATACAACCATGAATCAATATTTTCAAATTCAAAATAATTATTTGATGAAGCAAGTCAAATGAATAATTAAGAGTATTTCAATTAATCCTTTCAAACCTAAGATTCCTATTGTCCACCAGGATTTTTTAATTATTTTAACCAGAAAAGGGCCAGAAAAATGTCCCATTAGTAAATGCTTTTGCCCATTTTTCCAGAACACGTAGAACACTCAATATCTGGCAATTTACAGTGTTGAAGGAGTGTGTTAACAATGAAGGAGCAGATTTGCAAATAGAATTACCGTAATGACCCTTTGTTGGCTGTGAAGAGCAATTTCTCAGCTTTCAGAAACCACTGAAATTTCTCAGACAGAGTAAACATTTGCAAATTTGCAGTAATTCGAAGTGTGGCTGTGCAAATGTGTTGCTGGTGGCACACTCAGTTTAAAACAAGGGTGCAACGGGTCATGTTTGGAAGGCACGGTGCAGATAATTTTTCGGATCAGCAAAAAAAGGGGAATAAAAAGTATGGATAACAAGGTGAAGGCTTTTTTATTTTGAATACTACTTTAAACATAGACAGATAACAATAAATAACAACCAACTAAACGCAACACCAAAAAGAACTTAAGATGTCCATCCAGTGTTTAAATATTAAAAACACAAAAAAATACACTTAATACTTATAAGTATAATAAGTAATTCAAAAAGACTTGCACCAAAGTACAAATCTGCAAAAGGCATTATTCCTTGTGATATAATAAGAACAGTCATTCTCTTCTCAAAAAAGAAAAGTAAAAGAAAGAAAGACCTAAATTTAAAACTTTAAATTCTTTTTAAAAAGCATGGGGATTTCTGCATGTTTTGGGGAGAGTGTAGACCTCTTTGCAGATACTATGTCCCCTGGTGCTGAAAACACCCTCTCATTTAAAGGCAATGAATCGCTGCTGTGTTGCCTATCTTTCTGTTGTCAGCAACACACATGTTGTCGCTTCATGTGAGTGGCTCGATGTATTACCATGCTCTTATGACTTTCTCACGCTACAGTGCCAACACACTTTGACAGTTTTATCCTCTGACCTCCCATCGTCACTGTAATTGACAGAGAAACCAAAGTGCTCCCAGACAGCTGGTTTAAATGAGGCGAGGGTCCTCTCCAGCTTGCTGCTCTTGCGCCGTTACACTGCTCACATACAATTAGCTTTCTTTCTTAGTCAACTAATTTGTTTCAGAATAAAATGCTGCCTTTCCACAGAATACATGCATTCTGAACTGTGGGGGTAAGGGTTAGCACCATCTGATCGGTTACACGCAGAGCCACGGCACGAAGCAGTGAAAGCTGTGCATGCACAGTGCTCACACACACGGCGGAGAGGAAAAAAAGTTTTGCTGAATGGAGAAGACCCAGAGAACTGGGTCTGAGAACCAAAGAGAACTGGATACAGCGTTGGAGGGGGAGCCTGTTCATTCCTACGGATGTTGTTCAATGCTGCATGATGCCAAAAAAAAGTTTTTTTCCGGGTGCCATGGTGGGCATAAAAATACCCCGATCTTCCACATCAGTTATATTGAAATTTTAGAAAACTTTATTTACTGTAGAAAACTTTAGGGCGCTATTATTTGTTCAGGTTTTCATTTAACTTTATAAGACATGCTGCTGAGCCTGGGAGCTCCCTGAACCTTTTGTTAGAATTTTAAAACAAAGATGTCTATTGTCTAAGATAAAAAAAAAAAAGCCTTTAACATGTTTGAGACGAAGTTAAGTGTTGGTATTATTTAAAATTTTGACACCAATATTTTCCTTTTTACTGCAAATGAATAACGGCTCCAAATATTGATCATTGGCCTCCTTGAATACTAATAATCGTTATCGGTCCTGAAAAAAATCAGATCGATCTATCTCTATTTAAAAGTGTCAATATATAAAGTAAGGTCTGACATTAATGTCATTACTTTTGCCCCTAGGAGTTTTATTATACTTATGTCGGATCCTTCCAAACACCCAATATTATTGAGTACTTTAACAAAGGGAGGTATATTGTAATATTGTATTCCAAGTACCTTGAGCAGGTTTTACTGGTGACTCCTCCACAATGCAATCCTCAGTTGGTACCAATCTCCTGAAAGGGAAAAAAAAAAAGAAAAGAAGAATTTTAGACAGTAATAATTTTTAGCTTGCAGTAATTAGCGCCTACATCTATTCGGATCATACAAAACTGTTGATAACATACCCTCCCACTTTCTGCCGGTAAAGGAGGCGACTGGACACTTGCTTGTGGAGAGGTGTTTCACAAACTTTCTTTGTTAGAAGTTTGTGTCTCTCTGAAAAGGAAGAAATATCCAAGTAACTGAAACATCTCTACTTTTTTCAGATAAGCAGGGAATGGCTTAGTTAAATACTGAGAATAAGGTTATTTGGATGGATCTTATGTCCTACTGGTGAGTAAATGTGACAAAAGAATATCTTTAAATGTATCTATCTTATGGTATCAGTTTACCTTCAAATTCTTGGGATCGCTTGCGTTTCAGCCGTTCCACAGCAGACACAGACTGGCTCCTTGGCAGCTTCATTTTCTTTGAGGGAGAAATGATCTCTTGGTTGAAGAGGTTTCTTCTCACCTTGGTCACCTCTGTAGACAATCAGACCATGCTCTGTATTTAAGACTGTAATGTCAACATGACAGTGGTTCCAGCTAAATCAATGTTTCGCTTCACAACTACTTTACTAATATAATTTAAATAATTCTGCTTTCAAACATCTCTTCATAATACTAAACTGGTTAGTAAATAGTTTTGGATCAGACTGGGGTGAGCTTATATTCAGTCAGGTTCGGTGCTTTGCCCTTTTCAAAAGTCAGACAAATTACATATTTAAAAACATTCTGCCAAACTACGAATAATGATGAATCCTGAGAGAAGTTGTTGAAATCATAGGTGTGAATATTGTAAGAGTTGGCCAACTGAAGACCAATCATTTTCAGCTGTCCATGAAGACTTTTTACATTCGGACTTGCAGAGTTTATATACGAATTCAGAAAACTGCAAGAAGGGTTTCAGTTGTTAGGGAGCCAAGATAAAGGGTAAAACAGCACATACCCTGTGTTTCTTGTTTCTGACGTTTCGGTTCCACGCGTGGTTTCTCTAAAGAAACACACCCCTTTGACTTAGCCTGGGAAAAAAAAAGACTTAAGTCAAAAACTCAACATAACCATATGTGCAAGTGCCATCTCAACGATGGTCTTAACAAATGGCAACACAGCACTTCAGTAAGTCAACAATTAGAGATACGGTGAAAACAGCAGCAGCTGTCACTGCTGTTTCACTCACTCACTCATTTTCTACCACTTATCCATTTCTAGGTCGTGCGGGGTGCTGGAACCAATCTCAGCCAATGCGCTGGGTGAGGCCAGGGTACACCCTGGACATGTTGCTAGTCCATCGCAGGGCCAACAAAGAGAGAGTGACGAACAACCACTCACACTCATGGGAAATTTAGAATCTTCAATTAACCTAGACATGCATGTCTTTGGACTGTGGGAAGAAACCAGAGAATCTGGAGGAACCCATGCAGGTACAGGGAGAACATGCAAATTCCACACAGAAAGGCCCCAGGCATGGGAATCGAGCCCACAACCTTCTTGCTGTGAGGCAACAATCCTAATCATTACAGTGCTGTACTACCCCATTACAATGAAATAGAAATGAGATATGTATGGCTTACAGCTCTTGTAGTCTTTTTAGGAATCTCTATTTGACGAAGATTCTGAGATGATTCTGTCATACTGCGATGACGAGTCAGCATCCCACTCCTGAGAACAAAAAAGAAAAAAAGAATTTGAATATATGTATCCAAATTCTTTTTTTGCCCAGGTACTTGCAAAACAAATACAATTCATTCAGATTACTTATATGACTGCGATTTCTTTCCTGTGACACTACACGAACTACATTGTGGTATGGATTTAACAGTGCTCTTTATGTATGTGTGTAAGATTTGTTTAATTCTAGTACACTTCTTATTTAAAAAAAAAAAAAAAAAAAAAAAAAAACACACACACACACACACACAAAATACAATCCAGGAAAATAATCCAGCTTCCCCTAACCTCCTCTTGCTGGCTGAGCGATTTCTTAAGTCCTGCAGACGATCTTTGCCATCAACCAGACTGTGTGCAGAGAGGGGAGGGGATGAGGCTGAAGGAGAAATGCTGTCCTTGGCAAATGACTCGTCGCTGAAGAAGTCAGCAGGCAGAACGGCCACCAAAGCTTCAGGGAGCTGGGTGCCTAAACTGTTATAGATGTCTGCAAGCACCCTGGGGACAGTGGTCAGGAATCTGCCATGATGCAGAAAAATTATAGTTATTATCTTAATAATTATCTTAAGTTGAAGATTTAGGAAGAAATATTTGCCTGTGATGCACCACCACATATTTTTCACTGGTTTTGTAAATAAGCATATTTAAAAGAAATGAGTGACAAAAATGTGCATCTTAATTTTTAAAGTTGAATTAATTTAAAATTCAAACAAATCTAATTCTCGAAAACACTTACGCTGGGAGAACCTCATCTTGCAGGAACCTTTCAAGGCAAACTGGATCCTTTGTTAATGAGATGATCCTGAGCATTTCTGCCACCTGAGACATATGAGAAGTTTGAACTGACATGTTTATATTTGCACTGTTGTGCAGTCAGTGATATTACCTGAAAATAACTGTTGCCAACTCCATGCATTGGTTACATACTTTCTTGAGCTATGCTAAAGCTCTGAACACTAGACTGTACCATGAAAACATTTATAGTAAACATCTTACCTCCTCTGCAATCTGATCGGCATCCAGTAAGTCAGACTTCTCTGAAGAGAAAGGTCTGCACAGTACCAGTCTCAACACAGCCTGAATCTGGCACCTGTTAGAGACAATCTGTGTTACTAACAAAACTAATATGTGCATTAGAACTTATAGAACAAAATAATTTTCTGAAACGGCATTCATAAAGGCTGGTCCATCAGCTGACTTATACACAGGTAATATTCCAGGATAATTATAACTCACTCTCTGACTTTGCCATCGGTATTAGAAGCCATTGCATAGAGTTGTCTTATCGATTTACTGGTCTTGAGGAGATGTTGCTGGACAAACAAGGAGGTCTTGACCTATTAAAAAAAAACAAAAAAACACTAAGACATGCAAAGTAAACACAGCTCAACCGCTCAACTATAATTTATTTTATTTGATGCACTGAATGCTTTTACAAGCCTGAAAGAAATAAAATTTAATTACCACAGACTGATGATAATGAAGTAACAATGAATGACTAGCCAATCAATTATTCCACAAATTCTAAATATAAGGCTGTTAAAAAGGGGAAAAGCGGGTTTGATCAGAATACATCTCACCTCCACATCTGATTCCGCTACAAGGAAAGATTTCACAGCTAATAGGAGCTGCTCAACACCAATGAGAACAGACGAGTCTCTCTCTGCAAGAGTCTTCTCGTAGCTGGACTTCAGATGGGACAGGAGCTCTCCCTCACTCGTGAAACCTGGGCAAATACACAATTTGGTGCATTTCAAAAAATAAACACTTCCACACAACTTGTCTCACTCACACACACAGAGTAAGGGAAAGTTGTGACAGAGGCACTTACTGATAGAGTTTACACCTCCAGACTTGTTCCTGTCACTTGACCGTCTCTTCCCTGGTCTGTCCGGCACCCTGCTCTCAGCCCCCTGCTGCTCTGCCTCAGCCTGGTTCTTTTGGGCTTTTACATTCAACCGTGCCACATTGAGCATCTGAAGGGAGCGGCTCATTGTCTTCATCTTCTGTTTCACAGGTGTGCACTGGGCACCACCTGGGGATCAAAGATGAGAAAAAAATGATGTTAAAAATTATATCCCAAAAACATATGTATATTTGCTGAGTAAACTGAAGATAATCTTCCGCTTTTCAACAAATAAAAAAAGATTGTTGTTGTTTTAATGATCTTCACAAATGGACACAATTTTAAGTGTGGCTCTAATACGTTTTTTGCCCCTCTTGCTGCCTGTGCCCTGGGACGTCTGGTACAGTTCAGCCAGGCTACTGATCAGCTCCTGCTGAAGGAGCGACTCCTGCTCATCCTCCTTCTGTTCTGGCACAGCATGCAGTAATCTGTACAAGAAAGACCAGGATCATGTGTCACCTTTTTTGTGTTAGGGCTGAGTTTGTTTTATGTTGCTTTTAATTTTTACTTGTGTGTGCAAACATGTATATAACTCAAGAAGGTGCTATAGAGAAAAATTGCGAGATCTGATCCACATACTTTATTGAGTCCATTAAATGAGAGCTCACTCCTGACTGGTCGGACTGAGGAAACCAAGTCTCCAACACGCCTGTTGTCAATGGACCATGGCTGACTTCCTGTTGAGCCCACACAGGTACCACATGATCCTTTAGCTTGTCTTAGGAGTAAATAAAAGGAAATTGTTAAGAATCCAGGAATTAAAAATAATGTTGCCATTTGAGCCATTTCACTTTAGAAGAAGAGAGTATTTCATGAAGAAATGTAATGGAATACTCATAATAATCATTTTGTTTATGTAAATTACCAAAACGACAAATATCTGCAATCCAATCATATAGGCTCTTCTTCTACAAAAGGTTGCCATGTTTCTACAGTAGACCAGAAAGAACAAACCAAAAACAGACTGTAGACAGGGCTTTCCTTGCTTTTAACATTATGTCAAACCCACCATAAGCTCTCCTGAATACTTAAAAATAGAGTAGCATTTAGCTGGTTACATATTCCAAATCACTAATATGAAGTGGCCCTTAGGTGATGAAGTAACACAGATCTAATCTACAGAAAGCAAGCCAGCTCTGCAGCAAAATGTAATGGCTTCCTTGCCTTTTTCTTGCTAGTTCAACTTAAGCGCAGATCTCAAAAGTAAATTAATTCATTAACTAACTAACTACATACTTAATTAAAATACATTAAAATCTATATTTTTGTGTAATTCCATTGACCAACAAAAGATGGTTTACAGGGGGGCTCTAGTATCTGCTCACACTGGGCTTTTGTCGTTGATGTAAATGGGTATAAAAAGCATTCACTGACAAGTCAAATGAAATGACTTCGACTTTGAGTAATGCATGTATGACAACCATTTTCACACCCTGTATGTGCCATGATGTCATAGGATCCAATCACTGCAAACAAACACTTCTCAAACCTTGGATTAAGTTTGTTAAATGTTTGTGTAATTCAATACACTGTCACGTTTATTTTAAAGTTTAGGCTTGTCACCTGTCCAGCTATTAACCAACATACTATTTGGATCTGTGAAACCATTCCTTTTCTCCATTTTCTCTGCATCTGCATTCCCTTCAGTTTTGTGTCAACGTCCTCCCAGTCTAAAACAGAATAATTACATTGTCCAGCCACGTAAAAGATATCATCACCTCTTTCGCAGTGTTTACTCATATTTAGAAAACCTGCCTAACACTATCACTACTGTTTTATTATAATAATATTATTTGAATGAGCAGGTTTATCAGCCTAGGTCTAATCTTACCATTGATACCATCATCATCCTCCATGATGTCATACACTACTCCAAGGACACTGCTCACAACATCTGGCAAGTCAGCTGAGATATCAGCTGTGGCAGGAGTGATGATTTCAGTGCTCAGTAGCTTGTTGTGTTGAGTGATTTCAGGCTGGACAATGGTGAGCAGTGCCGTAGAGTGTGACCAGGGAGAAAGGACAGCTGAACATAACAGGCCGCTGTTGGTCACCTCAGCAAGCTGGGGATCAAAGTGAAAAAGCAAGAAAAGTATATTGTAAAACTTAAGCACCATAGTGGGTGAATTCACAGTAGCCCGTCTTTGTAAATGATGCTGTTATCTGATGGCTACTTAATTTTCCAACTATAGTTGCCTGAATGATGTTGATTGACAATGACCAGAGCAAAATATATAGACAAAAAAATCCCTTGATTCAGTTTCTTAATCGTGTTAATGTTGGACCTCAATTCCATTTCCTTCTTGGTAGCAAGAGGTTCAAAGACTCAGCACTGTACAAATCATAAAATGTATGTTTGTGTGGTTGAAACATTAAATTGTCTATATATATATATATATATATATATATTATTTTTTTTTTTATACAAACATAGCAAAATACAGCATGTCTGGAGCTACAGGCACATCACCAACACATGCTCTTGTTTTTCTGTTTTGTTTTTTTTTTTTAAGAAAATTAGAGCAATTTAGTGATTAGTAATGCAACAGAGCCTTCAACTCCCTTGCAAGACTGTTGTTGTTGGAAATCTCACCATGTGCAGAGCTTGAGAAGACAGTTCCATAAGGAGATGCTGGAAGGTGGCAGCTCCCTGTTCCCTGCTGCTGGAGCACTGAAGCACCCATGACTCTGTGGAGGCCTGTGCCAGTGATGACACTTCCCAGCCCTGCAGCACCCCTTTCAGACACACTTCCACGGACTCTGGGAAAAGCCTCTGAATGCAAGACACTGGTTCAACCATGATGTCACAGCTCTGCATTACATCACCTGGTTGGATAAAGGGCAACATGACACATACAAATAGAGGCAGATCAGTACAAGTCCAAAGTTGCCTGCTTAATTCCTTCTGCTTGTCATTTCTGCATCCTGTAGCACTTGCGCAATTGTATGCACAACTTTGCAGTTTTTACTATCTTCGTTTCTTTTGAAATAACCCATTATAATAGGCCCCCATTTCTCTTCTCATGCATGCGTACTTGTTTTATAAAATTATGCTTCATCTAGCAGTTAAATATCTCAGAATGTACAGTATAATGACACAAGTACTCACTTATTGCTTTTTAACTAAGAGTGACAGATACACTATTTCAGAAATGTCAGAATTGTAACAGATGAGCTTATTTGACTTTACCAACCTTGCTCCCACCGAAGAATACCCCCTGTGACAGGAAAAGCCAGGCGGTAGAGGTTTTCAGAAGACAGCAGGTAACCAATGCCAGACTTGAATGCAAATGCCTCTGGCCTGAAAGCATAGTCTAGCTCTTCATTGTAGCAGAGACCCAATAGTGCAACCACAGGGATAATTCTTCCATCCATTTGAGCCAGGGCTTCAGACAGCTTGTCATATCCAAGATGGTCCTCACACAGCAAAACCTGCTAGACAAATGTTGCAATTATTTAACACCGACAATTCAGTAGGTGGGTGTCTTGTTGTATTACTGTGATTGGCTGCTTAACTTTAATATACATACTGTTGATAGTATTCTTAGACTTCAGAATCAGCAACCATTAGTCGAGATTGACTATTTTTATACAATGTGCAAATGTTCCCAAAAGTCACTTTTGTCAGCGTAGTGAGTGAGTATTGCGATGTTTTATTTACTTTGCTCACCTGATCATGTGAACTGCTGTCAATCCAGTGCAACACAATATGCCGCTGCAGCAGCATTTCACGGAGACCCTTGGATATAATATGCTCTGTCACATCTGAAGGAAGGTTATCGCTTGCCAATGTGAGATAGTCCAAAAGTTGAGATCTGGACCGTGGACACTCCGAGACAATGAACACCACATTCCTCCCGTTGCTTGAAATATCGTCCTCCTGTGAAATACTAGGCTTACCAGCTCGGCTCGTCTTCCTGGGCCTCAGAGATAGTTTTGTGGGAGATGTAATATCTGGTCTGTCCCACTGAAAGTCCAGCAAGGTTTCTTTGAGTGCGTTTTGAGCGGAGGCAGATTGATTTGGTTGCTGCCTCTGCTGAGAGGGGCACAGTTTATCCTTCACGCCAAACTTGGATTCAAACTCTTGTTCAAAGTCCTCAAAGGTTTTGTGCCGAAGCTCCTTAAAGTCCGATCCCCTCGATATAAGGCTGGCATTACGACCAGTCTTGGACTGAAAAAATTTATAGCCCCAGCGCACTTTCTCAAATCCGTATTTGTATCCAAAATGGAGCAGGATCTGCAATATTCCTCGTTTCACTAAATGATTCCTGGCATCCAGCTGTTTGGTTGACTCCTGATCTCCATAATCCACATCGATAACAAAAACCAAGTTGTGTAAAGCCATACCGTAAAATGCTACGTGCTGCAGAGCCCTCGACTCAACGATAAGCCATGAAATCCGGCCAGTGTCGATCAAACGTATTTACTCCCACTGTTTATCAATTACTTCTGTGCAACCGTTTTTCCCTGTACGCGAAAACGCAGACGCCATTTACTTGCCAACTCCTGTGAGCTAACTTCTGCTAGCTGTCGTAGCTACCAACGTCCGAGTCAGCATACTAGCAAATTATCTTCCGTTGGTTTGGCAAATGCTATTCGAAATGACTAGGTAAAAGCGCCACAGATGAAACAACCGCGATCGCATTTAGATAGACAGATAGAAAGAGATAACAGATGTTTAAGTATAATTAAGAGCCTATGTAACGTTATTCGCGTATCTAAACTTCAACTTCGCCATTTTCTTGTCTCAGTCCGTCCTTAACCGTTCGCGCTCCTTCAGCGAAAGCCCGCCCCTCCGCCCTGATTGGTTACACTCCGTGGACGCAACAATCTCATTGCGTAACCAAGGCGAAGATAATGCTGAGCTTTAATTGGACGAAAGCCCCGTCAATCAAATCTGTCAGCTGGAGAAACCACCCTCGACACAACAGACGTGCTCAGCTTACATTTAACTTTTAAAAAGAAGAAAGCACCTTCCTCCTTGTATGAATGATTGACTTATGTCTTTATTTCACATAAAATATCTGCAAAACATCTTTGAAACACGGAAAAGCTGCATGTTGTGGTTTCTAACGTTAAAATTAAGATCCATAACGATGCTGAGCAGCTGCAGTGAGACATGTACGCTTTAAAGTAAACACAGGGTAAAAACAGCCCACGCTGCAAGGATAAAATCATCCACCCTAAACCTTCAAAACGGGTGGATTTAGTTTATCATCTGATGTGGTACGTTATAGTTTCAGTTGCCTGCTTGAGGTGTTTTAAGGAGCAATGCTAAAGGATGAAGTTGTTTTTTTAACTGTTGGTCCACTGGTGACTTGCTCTGGTGTGCCAAGTAAAGCAGTGGGAATGAGAGCCTGGCATCCACACCCATTCTTCTTCTGTCGCTACCTAAAATGGAAACCGGTCTGGGTCTTCTGGCTGGATTTCAAGTGTTTTGAAAGATGTGTGCACTCTATAACATTTTGAGATTGTATATTAAATATGCCTGTTGTGAGGTTTGCCATCCTTGGTGTACAGTGCATTAAAATGAACAGCAAAAATCTTTTCAAAAGTTGAATGCAGCCTGTTCATGCTGACACAATGTAAGGCAGTCATTCTTCTCTTATTTAAACTTTGGAAACAGCTATGAGAAAATCCCTTGAAAAGGACATATGCTACATCAACTTTAAGCACGTGTGTTATCAGAGCTCATGGACAGAGTAGGTGCAGTTTCTCCCTCTCTCCAAGGCAGGAAGACACACCAGAGAAAGGGTGATGCCAGGAAAGAGAACACTGGATGTGGATGTGGGTCACCTTCTGTTTCGCATCCATAATCACCTAATTTCTACAGCACCAGGGGGAGATGAAGAGCTTGGAAAAAGATGTGAAATACAGAGAGATCAAAGAAGCATACTGAATGTTCTAGACTAGCTTCTCTAAGTCCCGCCAGACTCCCTGCAAGTCAGGATGTAGGTCAGGGAAGCTTTTAAGAGCTTGCAGTTCTGAAGACAGCATACCCAGTCAGATGACATACATACGTGCACAAGTATTGGTTTTCTAGTTGTGAGAGCACTTTTTGTTGACCTTTTACTTTCCCCAGACTGGAATCATCCCTCTGCTGTGGCTCCCTGTTACTTTGAGAAATGAATGTGAATCATTTGATTAAAATAATTTTTTTTCTTTTGAGCTGTTTTTTTTTTTCTCTCCAATTAAAAGGTTATGATTCTGGAGTTTTAGGTGATCTTGTAACACACAAATGTGCGGCTAGTGTAGTTCTTTTATTTCAAAAATGTAAAAAACTACAATTCTTATATACATAACTGTAATGAAACTACATTCATTATTGCAGTCAAATAAGTTTAGTGGCGCCATGTGGGGATTTATTTGTTAGGATTGTTAGGAAATGGCTCTTTTAATGCCAAAGGTTGCTGACCCCTGCCCTGGCCCCTACCCATTGCCACTGCAATTAAATAACAAACATCAGCGCTATAAATTTAATTTGAATACCTAAAATCAAGTTTTAAACCTTAAATGGACCTCTGTTGTTGTTGGAAAGAAGCACCAATTTGTCCCAAGTACAAATGTCCTTGATCTGAAAAAAAATAAATAAAAATGAATCCACACACACACAAATGCAACACTGTCAGTTATGCCCTGTTCACTCACCACATGTGACTAAATCTTTGTTTTAGAGGTCAAATTCAAGTGTAATGTAAGAGAAGAAGAGTTGATTGCACTATGTATTGCCTGGGTCATAATAAAAGCTAATTTGGTTGATATTTGTGGTGTCATTGTATTTCCGTGCTCTAGAGTAAGATGCCTCAACAATTGTTACATTGCTTGACATGAAAGCCTGCAGCCTATTCAACTTGCCTTCCATATGATGAATTGAAATAACTACACACAAATGTGATGATTTCCAAACTGTGTGCCAGGACACACTGGTAGCTCCCAAAGACATTGCAATTGGGCCAACAAATAATTGTAAAACTGTGCTGTAGTTTTATAGGGTAAAGAGTCACGGTGAAGGAAATAACTTTCATCTTGCTGCACTGACTGCAGGCTGAAGGATGGCATCAAGGGAAAGTAACTTCATCTTTATTATTTTAATAAAAGCGCCCTGAGAACATGTTTAGCCTTTGTATTGAGGTACACCAAGTTAAACATTTTAACATTGGAAAAGGTTTCTGCTGCCTCCATTCCAACACCTTACATGAGCATAGCAACGTGGGTTAGTTTCTTTCATAGTTGGGCAAGTGTCCATCAAACAGCCATTGTTACATTGGCATCATTTCTAAAATAAAAAAAGGTGAATCAAAATACAATTAGGATGTGTTTTGTAGAGGGGAGGTCTGAGAATGAAACTCGTAATACACAATAGCACCACCAGGCTGTCTACCATAATGGTCTGTGAGTGGACTGGCTGAGCAGATGCTTTCAACTCAGCAGTTCCAAAGCAAATATTGCACCAGATATTATTCATGCTGACCTGCATATGATTGCACATTCCTAGAAAAGCCCTGCCAAGATTTGTCCTTTTCATGCCATTGAAAATTCTTTTCTGATCCTGCCAACCATTAAAACCATAAATCCTACAGCTTAGTTTTTTGGTTTGTGTTTGTATTACAAACAACTGTGGACAACTGAAGCATTTTATGGAGATTTCAGCCTTGTTTTTAACCAATTTTGCAAAAATATGACAGGAATAACAAGACGTGGGTAAAAGGAGATGATCACATCAAAGTGAATTGAAACAATTACTATTTATTAATCTGAAATCTCATAAAAAATAACAGAAGAAAGCCCAGGATATATTTCTTTGTTTCTGCTACGGTGAAATTTTGTACATATCAGCTTCATGTTTTTTGCAGCTCTGTTTATCAGTATGGTCTATGGTTTATTGCCTAAGACAATTTCCACCCACTAAGTTGTGACCTCAAAGAAAGTGTGGGATGGTAATCCACCATTGTGAGAAATCATCACTATTTGTTGTTCACTTATAAAGTTTGACTGAAGAAATTCCTCTTTTATCTGTTATGCTTCAAATAGTCCCTCATACTGTCATACGAAATGACAATAAAATTTGTTTCTAATATATCTTCTGTCTCTTATGTCCATATTAAAACATTTTATTAACGGTTAACAGTTGTCTGGCCTCTCTTAATGTCCACTGTGACACCTAAATTTTTAGAAATGCGCATCTTCTTCTTTATTGTTGTTAATTTTAACACAATACTGATCACAGTTTTGTTTTGCACTGTATATTAATAGTACATAACTGCATTTGAATCTTTTATTGAATGACTGTGGTGAAGATGTGCATCGCTGTCAGCCTGTTTTCTAATCTTGTCTGGCTTGGCAGACAGCAGCTAACACTGTCGTTACTGTAGTGCATTTAAAGCAGTGATGTTGTCTTTCAAACACCTCGCCATCCCACCTACACTGAGGGAGAAGAAAACATTGACCCTTTGACAAGGTTCTGTATTTCCAGCATTAGCTTACCTTCAGTCAGTATTCAGCTTTCAGGTTATTCTGCCAGTTAGCCAGAAAAACAACATCTGTACACTTTGTTCTAGCTCTTGAAAGTGCAATCTGACAGATGACTGCCCTATTGCATTATTTTGTCTGCTACCGCATCACAGTGAGGCACAACCCCTCTTTGAACTGCCCCATACATTGGTTTCCTGGCGATTTTGAGATTGTGCTTTTAGTAAGGTCTAGTCTCCATCACAGATCTTGGAGGGTATGAAGGTTTAACCGCTGTTGTTTTCTGAGCAAAGACTCATGTGCTACAAGGCTATAAATTGATGTTGTGCATCCCAAAATGTGGGTTGTAGCAGTCTTTACATCCTACCTTCCCGGTTCTTAGAAAAAAATCACCAAACAGACAGTCAAACTAAAAATGAAGTGTCCTGATTTGGTTGAAAAGAAAATAAAATAATTTTTTGGAAGCTCTTTCACTCGGTTTAGTCTTCTGTCCAGAGTAAAAAGTAGGTTGCTGAAGAAAGGTGGGAGACCATGGAGGCATCAATCTGTCACCCCAGTACAGGATGACAAATGTTTTGTTATCTCTCTGTCTCTCAAAATTGTCCCACACTCCTTTAGTGAAATCTCAGTGACGCAGACACTGCCAGTTATGTCGTCCACACAGGAAAGCAGGCAGTAATTCTGCTGTGGATGCGGGTAAGTATGACAGCTCTACAAGCACTTGACAAACAATGACTAACGTGTGTACTTGTGTCAGAGATGAGGAGTTCTTGCATGTAATACCATCTGGTTTCACTCCATATTGGCTGATGTTAAATAAGAAGAAGTGCAGTTGTGCTTTTTGTCCTTTGTTGATCCAACAGCAGTATGTAGGTGGTCACAGTGGAACCTAGTGATGATCTGTTATGATAGCAGTAGCAAATGTCATTGCTCTAACATCCACTTTAGAGGCATTCACATTGGTTTTATGACTGCATTTGTTCAAAGAAATTTGGCATTGGGTTCTGCTAGGTATTAAATGTACTAAATGGCCAATGTAATTCAACTTAGGTGAAGTCCATTGTCTGATCTGTAGCTGAAAATAGTTCCTGACAAATGCACTTCCTTATTCATAATTGAATAATGCTTGCTAAAATCTGAATTTATCTTCTAAAATAAAATAAATAAAATAAAATAGAATTTAAAGTTTTACACTATGTTCTAAGTGGATGGGTTTGGACTACCTCAGAGTGGGTCGCAAAGCTAGAAAGTACCCATGTAAAACATTGTTTTGGCACTTACTAAAGATTCTACACTGTACAAAGATGCTTATGTCGATATTAATTATAAATACATATAAATGAGCTAGGTTCTATATTAATATTGTGAAAGTGTTGTCATGTTCAGTCCACAGAACACTGAGCCTCTATTCAGAAACTGAGTCTGTAAATCAGTCTTCAGGATTTGTGTAACTTTGTGATGCCACAACAAAGCAGCCATTTCCAAGCCCAGCTCACTGGGGCTTTGTTTGTCTGGGTGAATCAATCAGAAAAGAGGATCTAAGCCTCTATTCTGATTGGCTCACTAACCTGCTGTTGCAAATGCTCCAGAGAGAAGCCTGACAGGAGACATGATTACATTTTGGTACTTCAAAACACACATACATCTTCATATGGATACCAACTCCTGAAATGAAACGCTGGAATGGTGTAAAATGTTTTAATCAAAATGAAAACATCTCTTAATTATGAATGGTCTCACCAAGTTCTGTCCCCTTGTGATTATGGCTTCTCATTGTTCTGGCATCACAGGCCAACACTTAAGTCATCTAGGAGAGATCGTCTCACTCATCTTGCAGGTTTACTTACTTAGATTTCATTTTTGGGAAACTCCCATGCAACCCAAACAGGCAGGTTTCTCCACTAAAGCCCCTGCAGCATTGCCCCCGTGTAGCAGTCATTCTTCCCGTTTTTGACAACAGGAGAGGTGGCTGCAGCAGCTCTGTGAGAGGCTCCAGAGGGCCCTTTGCCCAGTTGGCTGCTGGTTGTTGTGGCTGAACTAGCTGATGAAACCCTGACATTACTTAAAGTACGTCACCAGCTCAGCAAGCATTACGGCTCTTGAGTATTGAGTGTTTACGTATGTGTGAGACATCTAAAGTTCATCTAAACAATGACACTGGTGATGGACAGTCAGCAAAGACTAGTGTGCATACCACTTCAGTTTTTAACATCCTGATTGGCTGAAAGATTATCTGTCTTTTCACTTCAACCATACCACCTTTGTCATACATCAATATTCTACGATCAGTAATGTTTTTAAGTTTCATTATCTTGGTGCTCAGACTTAATGACCTTTGTATTTTTGTCATTATTGATTTCTATTAGTTTCTACTTTTCTCGCTCATTCACTCATCAATTGATGATGAACCGGCTAACTGTTACCACAAATAAATCCCTACAGTCAATTAAATAGAAAGTTAAAAATTACACGTATTGAATATTTGAAAATATTTATTAAAGAAACATGATAACATGTATTTATAAAGTAGTATGAAGTATATAGGTGATGATTTCCTTTGAAAGTCAACTTCAGAAGTCAGATAGAGTGATAAAATATCATGTCTACACCATACAAACGCTATCATGTGTTTTAGCCCAGAATGTTGTTGTCCTTCACAGACAGGACTGCTGCAAAGCTTTGCCTTTCAGAACATTATATTTAATTTTCTTAAAGGGTCTTGTAAAAGTTTTAGTTCTGTGTCAGTTTTGCTTCAATATGTGTTGTGATATTTTTGTGCAACATAAAATATGTTCATTAGTTCCAGTGTCAGTGTATTTATCAGTAAGATCAGGCAAGATTTACTGAACCCATCTGCACCAAACCTGGTTCATGCTCAGACTTAATGACCTTAGCATGTTTTTGTCATAATTGACTTGTATTAGTCTTTTCCTTTTCTCCCTCTTTGCTCACTGGTCATTTGATGATGAACCGCTTGCTGCCAGCTAATTGTTCTACACATAAATCCTTACAGTCAATTAAAATGAAAGCAAAGTATTTGAAAATATTTATTAAAGTACATATCACAAACATGAGAACATATATTTATAAAGTAAAACAAATATAGTATAAAGGTTATGATTTCCTTTGAAAGTCAAGGTAATTTCAGAAGTCAGATAGAGCAATAAAATACGTCTACAACTCCACTTGGTTATGAACAGAATAAGAGAATAAAAAAAAAAACATTTGAAAGATTTTTTTTTTTTTTTTTTTTTTGCTTGGTAATTGAAGCAAGAGCAGAGATTTCATTCAATATGAAGCTGGAAAACAACTCTTGACAAAGCTTTGTGTACTGCTTCAGTGACAGCCAGGTCACTTTCAGTGCTCAGTTTGTTGCTTACAGAGTGGTAAGTCATAATACTAATATCTTTTCTCAACAGTCTCTTTTTTGACTGGTCAAGTAGAAAATTCTGGACAAAACAAAAATACCTTTATAGCTTTAAAATGGAAAAATATTGACCAACTTTCAAGTTTTCCTCATAGACATCTACAGTAGAAAAGGAATAGCTTTGAAGAGTGGTGAGTTCAATACTGTGTCATCTGCTACTACACACTCATCATATATATACAGCAGAATAAGCAGCCTTTGGCACTGGCAGAAATCTTTACACATATGCATCAAGTGCATATTTGAACAATTTACTGTATGTTGATATGTTAGTATATATTAAATGCAGATTTTGACAGTAGCAGCTTACACACTCAATCACACACACGGGCACACACCCACGCAGGCAGGCTGGCAGATGGGCTAGTTTGGTTCAGTTCAGTTGGCCTCCATTTGAAGCGGCGTCAAGGCGTAGGAAGGAATATGGGTGCATGGAGGTGGGCACGTCCCAGTCCTCACTGGGTGGAGTCGGAGTCACTGGAGTCCAGGCTGGCCTGTGTGGGTGTGGGGGTGCAGCTGTGATGGGCAGCTGGTGGGCAGTGGAGGGTCTGCGTGCTCCGCCGCAGGTTCTCCAGGGATTGAAGGAAGGAGCGACGTGCTCTCTCCTCCTCCAGGGGAGAGGAACCTTCCTCTTCAACCTCTGCAATCTCAGCAAAGGTGACAGGCTGTGTTTTGAAGCGAGCCTCGCGTGGTCTGCGTGAGCGGCTCTTCCCTCTTGCTGGCGCCTTGGGAACAGGCAGCTGTTGGGGGAACTCCTCCATGGCTGAGGCCATAAGGTGAGCCGGCAGGACGTGGAAGCCAGAGGCCTCCATAACCATCTGACGCACAGCAGCCATTGGTAGAAAAGAAGCCAGGAAGGATGTGAAATTATATGTACCTGAAATGAAATTTAGCAGATGGAACACCTGCAAGAAGAAAGTTGACTGCTAGAGTCAGTCTCAAAGCTGTCTTTCCTTGGTCTTTCTGGTACCTTGTCCTATTTGAAGAATAGTCTCTGAGTCTCAGGAGCAACAAAGCCAGAGTCCTTCAAAGCACGAAGCAAACAAACACTCCTCAAACCTCCAAGTCCAGACTCACAGAAGATAGTCAGCTGCTCTCTGACTGCTATTCACGCTACAGTGTTTCAAACCTGCTGAGGTCTGTCTTTGCTCTGTGTGAATCTCTGTCTGCTGAAGATAATGTCACCAGGAGCTCCAGCTCTCTCTTTTATAGCATCTCACTACCCATTCTGTCTCTCTCCCTCTCTCTGTTCCTGCCAGGTCCCTCCCACTTCCCCTCCTTCCCTCTCAGTCATGGTTCCGGCCTCCAGAGCAGTCAGCCAGCCAGTCACCCCCCTCAAAATAAACATGTGAGAAGAGTGTAAATGTGTGTGTGGGCACTTTGACAGATTTATATTGGCGGAGATCTGTGAAGACAGAGGGAGAGGAAGATGGTTGAGACAGAAATGGATACGGTGACATTAAGATAGACATTCAGTGAGTCAACTTGGGCAGAACGACAGCAAAGGAGAGGACGGGAAGGCAAAGAATTAGGGCAAGGAGAGAAGTCAAGGTTGAAAACACGCAAATGCTATGATGTGTTTCACAGACCGGACTGGTGCAAAGCTCTGCTTGGTGTGGCAAGAGACAAGCTACCCTTGAAAAGATTTTATTAGCTTTTCTTGGTATTACGAAAGTTTTCATTCTGTGCCAATTTGCTACAATATTTGTTGTGATATTTTTGTGCAACATGCTGCTACATAAAATATGCTCATTATTTCCACCAGGTTTCAACTTGTGTCAGTGTATTTATCGGTAAGATCATCCAAAATTTACTGAACCCATCCGCACCAAATGCGGTGAGGGGATGGGGCAATACAGCCAATTCTGGGGCAGAGCTTCTCTATTTGCTACAAATTTAGACTGTTGTAGCTCTTGCAAGTATAAACCGTAGTGTCTAACCAGGATTGGAAAACTATTTTTCAATATTGAAATACGTGCACTCAATGTGCACATTAAAAATATTCTTACCATGCTGACCCTAACCCTTCTTCCCCATGTAAATATAGTCTATGAACGAAAGACTGCACAGAAAGAAGCACACTCAGTGAAGTATGTCACTTTAGAGGGATCCTCAGTCCTCAGCATGATGTTTGTGTCTGCAAACAAACATGGGTTCAGCTCTGCTTACAGTGTTAATACTGTATCTGTGTAAACATAACCACAGGAGAGGAACTGTGCCAGGAAGTTATCACAAGTCTTGTGTTTTCAACATGTTATATTTTCACACAGCGATAATCTGCACCGACAATAATCAGCAGGCAAATCCACCTGGATTGGATTTGTTTGTGAAAGCAGAACTCACAGAGAGAGATTATCTAACAAAAGGATGATTGCATAATTAACGTAAACAAAGACTATCCAGAGGATCCTTGCAGTCAGGACCCTGTCTTCTGAATCCAGATTTCGTTATGGCACCCATTAAAAGACGACAGTGTTCTTCTTGTGGCAAAAGCACTCCTATGAGACATTTGGCATCCACATTCAGGGACAACCGCAAACCACACAGGCTGCAATGTTATGGAAGTATCTCAAATGAAGTTTATTAATAAATGATGTTTACTTGCAGTTTGTTGATAGACTGGGGAGATGTTTCCTCTCTCTTAATGACTTATGAGAGAGGAAACATTCGAATAAACAACAACAAAAACTGCGACATGAAAGTTTTACTTCGCAGTGTCTCGACTAATGCACTGAGCAGTTAAATGTGTCACCTCTGTTCCTCAGCATGGACTCAGTACTTTTCCATTCACCTGCCCCTGCCTCACTCAGCCTGTCAAGCCACACCCCCTCACCATCTTACTCCTCACACCTGATCATCCACCTGCAGCTCATCGCCACCAATTTAGCCCTGTGAATAAAGACTCCAGCCTCACAGTCACCCAGTTGCCAGAGCGTTCTTGGCTTTCATGCAAGACTCTACAGCACTCATTTTGAGACTGATTCCTTGTTGCTGACCATGCCCATGTTTTCAGCCTCTGGAACCTGTCTTCCCAGAATTACCTGGTGAGCTGTGCCTGAGGATGCTTTACCTTCTGCGACCCTCCACTGAGTTCAAGGTAGCATCTATTGCTCGGGTCTGCTCCCCTGCCCTGGTTACAGCTCTACACAAGAAACCCTGAACTCATCCATGAACTCTGTCAGTTTTTCTGCGTAGGTCACTAATAAAGGTCATTACCAACTGTCCATCGCTGTTTGTGCTGTATTTGGGTCCCTAAACAACCCCGTTACACAAATGATGACTAAGAAAGGCACCATTTGTTGTTTTGACTGAAGCCACTGGGGATTGCAAAAACCAATTAATCATTTTGTGATGTTCACAATATCATAATTCATTTTGCACTGAGACATTGTTGCAGGCTAATGTTTGATAATTTATAAATTTTCCGGTGAAATCTCTATAATTAAACTAGTCACTTTAAACAATTCACTGAGGCATGACAAATAGCAGTGCACATCAGTCAGATTTTAAACACACATTGACCGTTTACTCACATGGTGAACAGCCTTTGTTTGATACTATAGCAGTGAGTGCTTCGTTACATCAAATGAAATTTATTCGTATAGTGCCAAATCATAACAAAGTTACATCGAGGCACTTTACATGTAGACCAAACTCTTTATGGATTTATTCCTCCAAGAGCAAACACTTGATGACTGTGGCAAACAAACTTCCTTTAAGAGGGTAAAACCTCGGGCAGAACCAGATTCAGGGAGGAGAGCCATCTGCCTCGACTGGTTGGATTGAGAGAGGGAGAGATGATGGAGGGGTTGTGAGAGCGAGCATGGAGGAAAAGGGGGGGGGGTCAGCTGAGGGACGAAGTGAGAACAAAAACAGGAGAAGAAAAGATGCCATGGAAAATACAAACAAAACATGTAGTGAGTCCAACCTGGCAGAACCAAGTTAATATTAGCAGTAGGAGAGAAGGGGTTGCGATGGGAAGTGAATAGTAGTGCGTAATGATAACTAAAGGTAACTACAGCAGCAGCAGGTACTGAGCAGGAACATGGAGCAGAGATGATTCTGCAGCTGCAGGACGGGGACAGGAGGGACAAAACAGACTATGGGAAGAAACAGAGTTAGAGATGTGTAAGGTTGTCATGCACATGCATGGGGGAGAGAGAGAGACACACACACAGAGAGACGGAGAGAGGGAGGCAGAGGGAGACGTGTCGCCCCCAGCAGTCTAGGTCTATAAAGAAAAAGACTCACTAAGTCATACATTTTTAACTGGCTTTGTCATAAATGAAGGCTTTCAGCCTGATCTTGAAAGCTGCGACAGAGTCCGCCCCCTGGACCGGTACTGAGAGTTGGATGTACTGAAGAGGAGCATGATAGCTGGAAGATCTGCCTCCTGATTTACTCTTGGAGACTCTAGGAACCACAAGTAAACCTCCATCTAGAGAGCGGAGTGGCCTGCTGGGACAATAAAGAACTACGAGTTCTCTCAGATATGATGGAGCTTCGTACATTAGGAGAAATACTTTAAATTCTTTTTCTGCATCCTCTTGAGAGAGGATGTTTCTGATCTTTGCAATATTGCATAGGCTAAAGAAAGCTGTCCTAGAGACTTGTTTTATATGAGTGACAAAGAACATGTCCCAGATTCCTAACAGTGGAATTGGAGGCCAAACTAATGCCATCCAGAGTGGCTACATGATCAGATAAGGCTTCTCTTAGGTGCTTGAGGCCAAACACAATGACTTCAGTTTGGTCTGAGCTCAGAAGTAAAACACTGTAGGCCCTCCGGGTCTGATGTATGATTAGCTGATTAGTTTTGGTCGGCTTCACTGACAAGTATAACTGAGCATCATCTGCATAACAGTGAAAATTGATCCTGTGCTTCCAGATAATATTGCCTGAGGGAAGCATATGTAGGGTGAAAAGAACTGGTCCAAGGACAGAACCCTGTGGAACGTCACGATCTTCTAAAGTGCATGAGGAAGAGTCATTGTTAGCGTGAACGATGTGATGTCAGGTAGAATTGAATCACCTTACTGTGGCTCCTTTGATCCTGATTTCATGTTTCAGCCTTTGTAAGACAATATTATGGTCAACGGTGTCAAAAGCAGCACTAAGATCTAACAGGAGAAGTATGGAGGCCAATCTATTGGCCAATCCAAAGCCATTACAATGTCGCTGGTAACTTTTACCAGTGCTGTTTCTATGCGATGATTTACTCTAAAACCTAACTGAAACTCTTCAAACAAGCCATTCCTATACAGATGTTCACAGAATTGGTGTGAAACTGCTTTTTCTAGAATTTGGGAAATGAAAGGAAGGTTAGATACGCGTCTATAATTAGCCAAGACATCTGGATCCTTAGAAGGCCCAGATGTGAGTAAAGGGAATTGGCACATGTGTGTTCCATTAAGAAATCCTGGAGAGAGTCATTCAAAATCTCAAAAATATGTTAAAAAGCGTCATTTGGTTTTGGTATATCACACCAAGGTTTCAGTGTGCTATCCACAACAGTCAAGTCACCTTAAAGCAACTTTTTAGTGAAGTCATGACAGCTAATGTAAGAGTTTGATTCTCAGATAATATGAAAAGGCTTTTAGTAGCTGTTGTAAGAAAACAGGATGGCGGTTCATGGGTCACAGACTGTCACACAGAGTGCTCAACATTATATGCAGCCAAAGTAAGAGTAGAAGAGGAAACACAAACACTTTGCACATCCAGCATCATCCCCGTCAACACATGACGTCAGCTGTCTGTAACCGTAATGACTAAATTTATCAGTGTTACTGCTGACAGGAGTGTGTCAGGGTGGTGTCATTTATGCTGCAGCTGACTTTTTCTCTCACAAATCACACAGACCACTTAGTTCCATTCATACGTGCAATTCACACTCACAACCGCACATTCACATTTCTGAAAGAAAGTGGTTTCACACTTTCATCCCAGCTTCTCTGAACTTAGAACCTCAGAACCTTAACAAACTGAGAGGGGAACATGGGACAGGTATCACAAAAATATATTTGCTCAATAAATGAACTATATTATCTCTTGCTTTAGAGTCGGCTGTTTGTTGAGGTTCACAACTATCGCCATTATTAGCAGTGATATTATCATATAGATCATCAGGGACTGACACACAGAGTGACAGACTGAGCAGCTACTGAGCTGAAATATTGTTTCATAACTGATTCCAAGTTCAGTAAGTTCAGTAAACTAGTGGTGGGTTGACTGCTCTGTTTAATTATTGAGCTACCTTCTGTCGCTAAAGAGCAAACATGAAGGATTACATTTTTGTTATTTTGTGTAATAAAGTGACAATAAGGTATTAAGCTGACACAGGGTCACAGAGAAACGTTAACGTTAGCAGAATGCTATACATATAAGTTTTATATATAAGTTTACATTTTATCAATTTTTTTTGTTTTCCTATTTAATATGTGGAAACTCCACAAAGGTCCATCTAATCTGTAACATTATGTTGGTAACAGAGGAAGGATGTCATAAAAACTATGACAAATGTAATTATTTGCAATAATGTGAACATCACAGGAATATAAATGTTGTTTTGTCTTTATGGAGAATGCATCTAGCCCTGTGACGCACACCTACGACGTGTATCATCAGGCAACATGTGTACAAACATCAGAAACTTACAAACAAACCTCAGAGACATTCGGAGTTACTAACATTGACTTCACGGCACAATTTTCACGAATGACGTTACGGTTGAACATGGCTGCCCTGACTTCGTCATGCATTCCTTGGGTGACACCTCAGGAGGGTTCGAGGGAGACCGGGTCATCCTGTTTCTTGTCTCTTTCACACACACACACACACACACACACACACACACTCAGCCAGGTTGTCATGGCTTTGAACTTGAATATACCCTCTTGGTCTATTTCGAGTTAAAGCCCAACCGCACTCAAGGCAACACACAACTACCAGTCAGGTGACATGACACCTCGATTCCTTATTCACTGTATACAGTAGTGTTCAAAATAATAGCAGTCCAATGTGACTAACCAGATTAATCGCTGTTATTAGTATATTTTTTATTGCTACATGGCAAACAAGTTACCAGTAGGTGCAGTAGATTCTCAGAAAACCAACACTTGTAAACGAATTGCCCAATTGCACAGCCTTAAGAGCGTGCATATCATGAATGCTGGGCCTTGTTGGTTTTCTGTTTTCCATGTAGCAATAAAAAACATACTAAAAACCTGGATTGATCTGGTTAGTCACATTGGACTGCTATTATTTTGAACACTACTGTATGTGAGTGTGTGTGTAACAGAGATTTTGCATCATTATGCATACATGTATGTGCACACCTGATTTTTAGTTTTATATCATCACTCATTTGATTGATGATTTTGGCATGTTTGCAGGAATAAAAGCTGCGTTGAATTGCTACTTAGAGGGTTAAAAGCTCTGTGTGTGTGTGTGTGTGTGTGTGTGTGTGTGTGAGTGTGTGAGTGTGACTGTGTGTGTTAAGTCCTTGGGGATGACTTGTTTTCCGAAAAGATCCTGCCAAGGCTGGATGTGCTGTACACAAGGACATAGTCTGGCAAAAACAATTACCCAAAAGCCCTTTGCACACTCATCTCTCAGTCACGCCGTTTAGAGTTTGATGTGACTGTCTTAACAAATATCATACGGCACATTTTCATTACTTGCGTTTAAAATCTCTCAGATCAAAACTCAATGCTTCTGCCAATGTGATGAGCATCAGAAGGTGACTCCACTGGTTGCAAAGGGAAGTTAGAATGTGTTGAAGTCTATGTGAAAATGACCCTACTCTCTTGATTTAGTAGCTTAGTAAAATGTGTTCCTGATTTTAAGGTTTCAGTTTCTACTCTCAAGTCTTGCTCAGTAAAAAATTATATTTGCAGGGTGTGGATTATATATGTATAATGAATATGAAATTGAAATATTTATGAGGCAGCATGGCAGCATAGTGGTTAGCGCTGTTGCCTCACAGCAGGAAGGTCTGGGGTTTGAGTCCCTGGCCCGGGGCCTTTCTGTGCAGAATTTGCACGTTCTGCCCATGTCTGTGTGGGTTTCCTCCCTCCGTCCAAACACATCATGTTTGGGTTAACTGGTGGCTCTAAACTGTCCGTAGGTCTGAGTGTGAGTGGTTGTTGGCCCTGTGATGGACTGGTGACCTGTCCAGGGTGTACCCTGTTCTCACTGTGAGCTGGGATTGGCTCCAGAGCCCCTGCAATGCAGAAATGGATAAGCAGCAGAAGATGAATGAATGAATGAATGAATGAATGAATGCATGCATGAATGAATGAATACTTGTGCACAATTGGAGGTACTTTTAGCCAGCATACTCAAGAACAGTACTTAAATCCAAGTGTGAGTTCCGGTTGACTGCAGAGTCTATCTGCTGGATAAAACTACAAAGATTTTCATAACATAAAAACTGGTTGCACCGAAAATCCTGATTTTGGCATAATATACTGTACTATTATTTATCCTCTTTTCAGAAATGAAACAAATATTGCTCCTCAGATCATTCCTGGTCCTGCCTTGCTCTATTTCATCCTGTATCCTATATCCAACAGCTGATGGCATTTCGGGGAGAATACCTCCAGCAGGAAGCAAGGGCAGCTGACAAATAATCCAGCACAATCCTTCTTGATCACCTTCATCACTCGTCTCACCCTAATCACCAACTGCTCACACACATCATGTCCTTTCAAACATGCTTGTACAAGGAGCGTTACTAATGATTATATCTCTTATTTTCTTGCAATAGTTGAAGAAAGGTGTATTGATGAATTTGATTCAGATGCAGTGATATTTAAAGACCGCTGCATTTGTAGTGTTTCCTTTTAAATGTGCTTACAGCAGCATATTCAAAATGAGATCTGAACTGGGATTTGAGCCAGTGTCAGTGTTACAATGTGGATATAAATACTGCAGCAATGGCTGTGAAACACTGTTGGAAGCAAGGACATCCACTGCAAAAGGATTTAGATGAATCGTATTAACAAGTAGGCTCAAATTTCACTAGATTACACCTCTCTGATGCAGAAGAGTGTGCATGTTTATGGTGTGTGTTATGTGCAGCAGGCTGGTTACAGGGCATAGATATACATAGACTATACAAGTGTATGACACAGTGAGAATTACCAACACATGTTGGTCAGTGCATCAGTACAGCAGGAACTTTTCCAAATACAACAAAGCAAAAACATCTTTACATGGCAAGATGAGGTTTTTCCTTGCCACTGTTGCCAAGTGGTCTTTAAATAAATTTATAAAGAGTTTGGTCTAGACCTGCTCTATATGTAAAGTGCCTTGATGTAACTTTGTTATCATTTGGCGCTATACAAATAAATCTGATTTGATTTGATTTGATTTGAGGTGGGAGAAAATGTTTCATGAAAACTACAAAAACATAATAATAATTGAATTATTCCCGTCTCCTTTGCTCTTAAACCTTAAAAACAAGGCTCAGTGTAATGGAAGCACTTCTTTATTTGCCTGCAGTTCCAGAGCAACCGGGAAACCAGCAGTGTTGTGCAGACTGCCTGAACGAAAGGTGTATTGGCGACCCTGCAGACTGTTCACTCTCCACAAAGAGATTCTGTTTGCACCAGAAACCACAACTCAGTTGCAAAGTACTGCTGGAACTATCATCAGTCAGTGATAACAGTAAAGGATATGTCACTGCCCAGCAGGCTCTGTGTTTGTGTCTGATTGTGCATATTAAAAAACCTCTGACAAACAGAACATTTATAAAAATGCCATTTTCTGAAAATAGATAGTAAAATTATGTCCTCTGAAATCTGATCTTTATTGCTTTCGCTTTCTTTTTCCTATTGTTGGATCAATTAGTGCTACATTAGGACTGTGTAGTGGGACAACATTAAAAATATACTGTGATACAGTTTACGCCAGGCTTCCCAGGCCTACATTCCTTGTCATTATTCATGTCACACAACTGACACACGTAAACAGTGTATGTTTATGTGTATACAGTTCTAACAGGGCGAGATCCCGCAGGGTTAGACAGTGTGAGCGGGAAAGTGAAAGAAGCAGAACATAAAAAACTAAATAAAAAGGGCATCTTCATGAGCAATGTGACACAAATTGTGTCATAAGTGCGTATTTTCAACTGTATTTGATGTCTTTTTGCTCCACTTGATACAGGTCAGTCATCCTGAGTGTAAACACAATCAGTTTAAGGCAGATGTTACGATGATCCAACACACAGCATGATCCAGCACCAGCCGACACTGTGGGCCTTTTGCTGTGCTGCGATTATCTCTCCCTTCCATTCCATTATCGCTGCAGCAAATCCCAGCTGGTATTCGGTGAGGGCCAGGTACATCCTGGACAGGTCAACGGTCTATCACAGGCCCAACATTTAGGAAATTTAATGCTCAGACTCACTTACACACCTATGGGCAATCTAAGAAACACAGACTGTGAGCTATGAGTTAGAACCGAGAACTCTCTTGCTTTGCTAGGAATCTTTAGTGCAGTCCCTACCACAGCACCATCATGCTGAGTATGTGCCTGTGAAATTTGGAATTCATCAGCCCTTATAAACAAATTTGCCCCTGTTGTAAAGATTCAATAGTAGAAAAAATAATGTAATAAACAGCTAATAACATAATAATAAAAATATAAAATGTTATGCAACAGCCTCATTGCTTGTGTTTACAGTAGAACTGTTATGGAAATATAATCTAGATGTATAGATTTCTTTGTTGTTTTTCTCACACTGGATTTCAGAGGGAAGGGTCTGGACTGTGTCTGGTGAAGGGTTTAAACACTAACATTCATACATGGCCTGTACATACTTACATAAACTGTCTGAAAACATTACTTCCACATTCTGAGAGACAGTGCGAGAAGACAGGAAACCCTATAATCCAGGTCCACAGGGTCAAGAGGTGAGGTACACACCGCAGGCCACATTCCCAGGCCGGCAAATCACCCTGTACCTACTGCCATGGGACGCCCCATGTTACCATAGCAACCTAAATGTCAGGGGACTGCAGAGGGGCAAGAAAACTAATGTTGTTCAGCCACACAACAGATCAGGTGTATTAGACACACACACTTGAAAAATCATACCACACTTGATGGCAGACTTAAAGTGCTGGAACTGCCTCTTTATGGACAAAAGTCAGACACAGTGACTTTACACAGAACCCCAAAGTTAACAGATGAAACGTTTCTCTGTGACCCGACCGCTGAATGCCAGGTGGATGTGGGCGTCACTGGATACTGGTCCCCTTACTCCAACTATACTGTCAAACAAAAAAATCAAAAATAAAGAGTGTCAGCTAGCATTGGCTCCAGCCATCCCCTGACCCTGATAGATAGGCAGTACAAATAATGAGAGGAAATGAGAATACACAGAGTTGCTACAATGCATTAATCTCTGTCTTCAAATTACAAGTTAGTGGCACACCGTCCGGGTTTAGATTTACAGACACATGCAGTCTGCTGAATTGTTAATGAGGCCAATTTAATGCTATAGCTGGAATTTTTTATGTTATTTTAAAAAGTCAATGTAATGTCAACAGTCTGTGTGCAAAGATGATGTATTAGACACGGAAGTGACACTTCTTTGTCTTGGATATGAATCTTTCCATAAGCAACTACAGAGAACATTAACTAAGAGAACTAACTACTGTTATCTGGCTCATTTAGTGTCAGCTTTATGACTTAAAAGCCAAACATTATTTTTTCAACGCAGTAGTTTACCTTTAAACAACTATATGAAAGAACAGGCATGTTATTAAGTAACCTTGAGGTGGCTCTGTTTGAGAATACATAAAACAGCAGCGGAGGTAATGCTGACATAAATCGTGAAGAATGTCATCTTTAGAAAGCTGGCTTGGTTCCCTTACCCTCCCTCTCTTGAAACCGATTCAAGAAGACACCATAGGGAGAGCACATTTATTTATAGACTGTGACTTGGACACCAAAGAGCATTCCCATCCAGGAACACTGTGTCTCTTCATGCTGAATGGTCACGTGCACACTCAGATCAGTGACAATTTTTTGTTTCATTTAGAGATCATATGTGTCCGAGATGAAATTGATGATGTTCAAATTAGGACCTACAGCTTCTGCCAAGTTGATGCCAAAACATGTCTCTTAATGGAGTGATTTGATTCCCAGCATTTGAGGTTGAAATATTTGTGTCAGGTGAAGGAAGATGCTAAAGCAGTTCACTATGACATGAGTTTGACAATCCTTAACAATTAACCTTGTTTGCAGGTTCAAGTTGCTCTCTGCATTCTGATTCTTGTGTTCACATGTAGCTGCAGTTCAAGGACTAGCACATATATGGCCTTCTTACGGTTTTATCCTTTTAAACACATCCAGAAATCATGGCATGCACATCCCGAATCAGCTTGTGAAATGTTACCATGCTGGTGATGCATCATGATCAGATGTAATGTTCTCGAGATGCGATTAATATGCTAAAACTCACACAGGAAAGATTACGCTTCACAGGGCAGACGGAGGATATCAAACAGTGGGAGAGAAGTGCTATGACCAGCTGAGGTCATGTTTTCCATGATTTCAAAATCAAGATCAAATTCTATGGCTTTTAACCAAAGAGGGTAAAGGTTTTTCAGACAATGGCTCGTTACACCGTATATTAGAAACAATGTTATATCCAGTTAAATACCAAGTGACCAACCCCACCATCCACTGGATCTGGCTGCTAAATTAAAGGCAGTAAATATTAATACCAGCTAAAAGAAAAAACTTAAATATTATGTGGTCTCTGCTTTCAATTTTGCTACAAAAACTGCTGCAAAATTGCATATAATTTAAGAGTGCAGCCTTAGAGAGACTTATCTCTTCTCACTTCGACATTGCATAAGATCTTTGATCCATTGAGAAGACAGAGGAGAGGGTCTTTCCAATGTTTGTAGGCATGGCCTGTGTTGGACTGTGGTTGGAAGCTGGAGAATCTGGAGGAAACCCACAGAGACACAGTGCTTTTAGCCTTAGGTTTTACCAGCGTTGCCCTAAAAATCCCACCTAATGTACAAAATCAGATATAATGCAGATTCCATAAAAGCGGATACTGTGGCTCAACAGCACTTTTAAAATGGCTTCAGTTTAAAGATTTTAATGAAAAAGGACAAAGGGCTACAAACCAAACTCTGCAGGCAGCTGCAATGTGACATGAGTGAAGAAACGATTTGACCAAACTGGATAAAAGAAAGTGGAAAAGTTGTCAGGAGACAGGGAAGGAGAGTTAGATTGAAAATGAAGAATCTAGAAGGTAAACGGAGGGAGAAGGGGGGAGAAGGGGGAGAGGGGTGAGGGGTAAGTTAAGAGGGTGGACAAGAACTGAGAGGGTGAAGGAATCGGTCAGCTTGTTCCCAGACCAGCTTCCCAGCAAATCACAGCATGACTCTACATGGCTATATTAAAGGCACACACGCTCACAACCACATTTCCACATTCATTCACACACACACACACACATACAAGCATAAAACAAAACAGACATATATCCTCCGTTGTTGATACACATACAGATAAAAACACAAAATATGTCAATAAAACAGTTATGAGCTTCACTCCTTGTTTCTTAACAGTTGTTATATAACAGCATCTACTGCTCAGATGTTCCTGAAGCTCTAAAACTCTTCTGAACATTCTGCTGCTGAGCTTGTTAAAACTCTGTTTATCTTTGCATTGAACTCTACCCAGAAAGCACTAAAATGTATTATTGTTTGAAGTTGCTACACGTTGGAACCTCTGTGGAAATTCTTTTCTAGAATTGGCGGCTCCCATTTAAGTACAATGAAAAACTGTTAAAGGTGATGTTGTTTCTGCTCTTCTTCGCAGTGTTTTCATTTCCTTTTCTCTGTGACAGTTAAGTCTAGTTCACAACTCCAAAATGTTGCACTTGTCATGAATCGGCACAATGGATCCAGAAAAGTCATAATGCTGATTCTGATTGTGCACAAGTTTCTAAAGTTATGCTAGAAACTAAATGGTCAAAGCAATTCAGACATTACTTTTTGAAATATATCACTCCAGCTCAAAATGGTGAATTGACCAACATTGCATCACTCAGTGATGTCAGCACAGGTAGTATCTGACAGGACACATGAGCACATGCATTTCAAAGACCAGCAAACAGCATGGAAAGAATAGTCTAAAATCTTTATTATTCATTATATCATATAAAAGATATCGCAGAGACCCACACCTCAATGGATTCCCTTATTTAGCTAAGCAAATAAACAACATTGTAAAGATACATTAAAGATCTCGGCAGGCAGTTTTTATGGGTCTTAGATGAAGCAAAAAGCTAAATGTTTTTGTCACTGGTAAAAATGACCAATTCATATATGACACCTGAAACAGAGATTGCTTACCAAAGATTGTTAATTAATAAGATCATATAACATTGTTGCCTCAGTATCTAATACAGTCTATGTGGTTATATATTGTATTCCCAGCTGGATTACAGCTTCATTGTCTGTTATTGTGAGGCTACAGATGCTGGTGGCCAGATTAAACAGCCTGGATGGGAACACTGCTGGACCTGGGCCTAATTGGGTGTGATCCATACAGTGGCTCGAGTGGCTAAAGAGAGAGCTAAAAGGAGCCAGTAGCAACCACAGCCCTGATGCACTCCCATAAAACAGGTGACAGGATCTGATCGCAGAGGAACGGCAGGCAGCTGGTTGGTTAGCCGTGGCATGTGTTATTTGCCAGGTTCCTTTCCAGGCAGGCTTTAAAAATATAACAACAATAACAAGACCGAGCTGGGAAAGTACTGTTGTTACAAGAAGACAGCGGCTAATTTTTAATATGCAGTGGGGAATTAAGTTGGCCAGAATCATTATTTTGGATAATTAAAGCAGACTCGATTTGAGTGAGCATTTTGCATTAAGACATTCTGTAACCTTTCTAAATTAAACTTAGAATCTAAACCAATAGCTCAAAATTCTATTCTGGGAATGTCTTTGGCTCACTTTGGGGAACAGAAAAATAGGTTTTTTGGAAACTGCCCATAACAATTGATGAATAGACAGAGCGCTTGACGTCACTATGTGACTGAGGGATCCTGCAAAATTGACCTTTCATATCACAAACTGTATTTGTTTTTCATTATTGTAAGTACATTGATTAGTGCAGCTTTAAAGATGTCTGTTATAAAAAAGTTGCCTTGTTCAATAGGAAGCTGCCAGTCCCAGTCATTGGCAAACAAAAGGAATTGATGGTTACTATGATTAAGCATTCATTTCTCTTATTTGAGAATTGCTGGAAATATATTTAAGATCATTTAAAAACGTAGCTCAATAAAATACGACAATTTATTTATGTATTTATTTATTTTACTTTTAGAAATGGGAAAGTTGCATATTTGAACTTAACAGGTATCAGAAGAACCTCCAGTCAGTGAGCAGCTGCAAGATTTGCTCCAGGGCATTTCCAAAACAAAAACCCACCATGTTGTTCACTTAAACACGAGGGGCTGTCAAAGCCAAATCAAATGTTCTGCTCACATTCACGCTCACACCTGTAATGTGAACTCGTACGTAATGTTCTTGTCCAGAACAAATTGTCCCGATTTGTACCTCTGGAGGACCAACATCAGTAAGTGGGTACAGGTTGGCATGTTGCACCTCTCACCTGCACCGCATCAACTAAAGGCCAAGGACCTATTACTGAAACAGCTGCATCCACTGTGGGTGCTCACTGGAGAAACAGTGTCTGCTAAACCTGTTTCAGTTCCAAATCCTCTGATTACTCTGTCATGTGTAACCATGAATGGTGGAGTGTCAGGGGTAGAGAGTAACAATATGATTCTTACTGACTTTCAAACATCAGCACACTGAGAAACAGCACTGGGCTATGTGTTAAATGAGCTGAAAGACCCAAAGCACAATCAAATATGTTGTAATGGTTACAGTGACTGCTGTGCTAATGGAAAAGTACGTAGAAAATCCAGTCAAGTACACGTTGCAGTGAGTTTTACAATGTTTTGTCAGCATTGGGGGCTGTTAAGATTGAGCAGCTCAAAAAAATTCAAAGACCACAGTTTTTTGGGAGTAAGTCCTAACAGTACACACCTTTAATATGTCACTTTAATATCCAACTTAACTCAGCTTGATCCAGTCCATAGTCTTCATTGGAACAAGAATGGTTTACAGTGTCAGCCAGTGTGTAGTGACTGAGACAAATATTGTTCATCCTCTTTGCTCACCACTCAATCATATGTCCTATTCTGTCTCTTTGTGCTGCATGAGACAACTCTATCATATCATGTTTTACTAAAGAGGGTACTTGTAAGTTGTCACTGCTGCCGAACAGTTTATTGTCAGGAGCTGGTGATGGTGATTGTTGCCTGTTAAGAGCTTTAGCCATTGCTATGATTGTGAAAACTAAAACTTTATGTAACAGTTTTAAGCTACAGCTTCAGAGGAGACTGGAGGCTACATTGAGCCGCTACTGTTAAGTGATAAGATGGGCTAGGGTTAGCTGGTTAGCGTGCTAACTACAGTTGAATGTGTTCTATGATACTGAGTAAGTCAACATTACTCAGATAGCATTGCTATTCATTGCTGTAGACAAAGCATGGTCAGTAAAGGAAAGGAATGTGATGCTGAACTGAAAAAAAAAAAAAAAAATCCTCCAGACTTAAGAAACTTTAAAAATAGCTGTTAATGCTAATGTTAGTTTAACAGCAATAAGACACAAATAGCTCCATTAAGGTGACTATGGCACAGCAAAGTCAAAGATATTTTGTTGGTCATCCAAGAAACTTGACGCTGTTACGTGATTATATTATCACGTAGAAATCTTCAGTTTTTAATCTTTTGATTTGATCTGTCTCTCTTGGTGTCTTGGCTGTTGACATGTACACAGCCCAAACTGCAAGACTAGGTGTTCTTATTATTTCATCTGAGGAATAGTGCTGAGAAACTGTCACATGAAGCTTCAGTATCGAAACAGCCTTGTTACCCAGCGGCTGGTAATGAGCACTTGAGTCAGGCCTTTTCATTTACCAAAGGATCCTTTTGCTGTAATTGGAGCAATCCACACCACACAAACAACTATAAATAAACTACATAGAGAGCGACTGGTATGACTGGACTTACACCAGCAAGTTGATGCTACATGGGGAGTGACCTAATGCCTATAAATACTAACATATTATATAACGGCAGGGATCACCCATAGGAGTGAGCAATGTGTCTTAACACTTAATTGAATATATTTGATCCCATTTCTATTGTATATGATCTGAAAAGTGAAGCTGGAAAAACACAGCGTCTCCATACTGAGCCCATATAGTTAAGCGTCATCACTGCAGTATAATACTTTCACATACACCAGCTACATGAATGGAACTTTAACATCATGCATGGGTCATATAAGAGGAAAGAGACAGAATGCAGTTAAATTCAAATTTGAGAATTTGAGAGTGGAAGGGAGTACCCTGCTGTTGCCCAGAGTGAGCTGGGATCGCAGCACCCCCCGGAAACGGAAAAAAAGCGGTAGAAGATGGATGGACGCAAAGAAGGTTTTGCCATCAAATAAAAATACATACGTTGTCATTTTGCCTGTATAATATATATATATATATGTGTGGAATTTTACTGCGAGTTATTGTCTGTGATTTATGAATAAAGAGACAACATGATCACAAGAAAAAAATAGGACATATACTCATTGTAGGAAATAGCTCTATATACCAACCTCTTGATTTTGAAATAAAATTGAGAATAAAAATGAGATTCAGCTTTGTTAAAACTAGATAAATAATTCTGAATAGTAAACACTGGCAGACACAAAACTTTTTAAACTGACTACATACTTTTTCTATGGTACTAGTGCACATACCTTTTTTTTTTATTACTTATCTATATTACTTGTTTATATTGTCTATTCTGTACATGTTATTTATTTTCCAATTCTGTTTCTTTTTTACTGATGCCCTCTTTTGCTGCTGTAATACTGTAAATTTCCCCACTGTGGGACATAGGCTTAGGGTTAGGGTTAGTTATGTGTAATTGACAGACTGAAATAAAGTTGGATGTAGCTTCTGTGATGTTTAATGCATGCTAATTTGTTGCAAGCATGTCAGTTATAAATAAAAATTCATGCCCTTTACAGCTGGCATGTAGGAGAAAATTAGCTATACACACTTTCATACCAGGCTGTAAACATGACTACTACCGTTGTTACATTTTATTTAGAGTCCTTTGGGACTGACTCAATTTTGAATATGACCACAAATGGTAATTGGAATAGTTGCAGTTTGTGGATCTTGCATGTTGGCTTCATGTTACAGCCTCAGAAGTGGTGTGCTTGGTTAATTACCAGTTAACAATCAATTAAGAACATTTATAACCAAAGTCATCATATTGCAAAAATATGCTGCCAAACTGGGGTTTATAAACAATAATGATAGGAGAATAAAGTTTGACTGAAAATCCTCAAATCTGTGAAATGAGAGTCAGCACTTAAACTTTACCGTTTCAGTTTAAATCATGTCTCTTGAGTTAAATGGCCAGAAATGCATAATAGCCCTTAAAATGTTCCGACTTTACTGCAGCACATGATTTTAATAAAACCACAACATGAAATGCTTTTGGTATAAACACAGGAATGATTATATAATCTCTTGGCTGTCGGGATCCTTAAGTGAACTCGTTCCTGTATTTGTATGTAAACGATTTACTCAGACTTCAGTATGTTATCATGACAGATTCCCTTGTCATAACTTGCGATTGCATTTGAAATGGTCTAAATCAAAGTGTGGTGATATATACCAATCGAATGTTGGTATTAACTGACAAAAATCTCTTTTTTAAATAACAGGACATAGTATTTAAGCAGTGCAAACACTTTTTTAATTTCAGAACAAAAAACAAATAAATCCAGAACTCATGCATTTCTTTAGTGTTACAAAATGAACAGAATGTCTTAACATGTGAGCTTTAAATAGTTTCCTTCCCCCCTTGAGATATGTTGTTCTTTTTTCTTAGATGTAATATTGCGATAACAGCCAAAGCTATTTTATTAATTTTACTATTAGCTCCTAAAAGTCCCATGAAAAACCACATCCCGTTTATGTGAATTTGTTTCTGTTTGGAGTCTGTTAGAGTCTTGTTAGTCACATATCCACAGCCTTCATTTAGGTTGGGCTGTTAGATCTCAATTGTGATTTTAAGAGAAGTTAAATTAACATCACACATTCTGGGCCTGCAAACTAAAAAAGAAACAAATCAAAAGCTTTCTCCATATCATCTTTTACCACATTAAGCTTTCATGAAAATAAGTAATTTAATGTCTCTCTAAGAGGCTCTCAAAAAGCTGGAAGTCCTTTGAAGAGCTGGTGAAGTCTTTTTCAAAGAGACCATTATTAACAAATTCTAGCCCTGATGAAGCTGGAATTGGCCTGAGCGGCCACTACACCTTCTCTTTTTCATAGTAGCCAGGCTCTTCACAGAAAGGCAGGAATTCCTTTAGATCTTATGGCATTTAAGCAGCAGTCTCATCTACAGTGACTTGCTGCATAGTGAGGATTTGGGACACTTTCTTTCACAATGACCCTTTTCATGATGTTAATATTGGTGTACGTGGCTCTCTAGCCACTGGACTAGACTAAATGTCAGAAATATGGTGAAAAAACACCCTCAAAATATAACAACAAAAAAAAAAAAAAATCAACTTAAGTGAATCTACAGATCCAACCAACCTTTTAAAGTCCTCTGACTCCATCGATGCTAACTAAACATTTCATCAAATGTATGCACTGAATGCATAAATAAAGTCAAACTGATATTCAGAGCTGACGTTTGATCAATCCTGAAAGACTCATTATCACCCATTGTCCTTCTCTGAAAACACTGATACCTGATAATCACTACTGGTCACAATTTAAGTGTTATATTGGTTCACTTATGAATCCAGACAGAGCTGCAAATCTCAAAGGGGTTTCAGTTATAGTGTGGTCTCTAACTCAGCGATGTGTTTGTATGACTGGTCTGAAACAGTTTGTCAGCTTAATGAATGAGATGGCGACGTTTACCATCAGGCCTTGTTCACACTCCAGCCATCAGATCTGGCACTGGCAGGATCAGTGTTTCAAATGCCAACACAGTGTTTCCTTAAGCTCAAGTACCTGACTCAGGGGGAAGTTTACTGTTGCTTAGCAGTGAAGCGAAGCTTGGTCCCTGGCCTGTGGTTCTCTGGCTCTGGGTAGATAGTCCTAAATGTCAAGTTGATGCGAGGGCCTCGGTCATGGTACTCTTTAGCCACTTGATGCTGGCAGAAACAGAGAAACAGACACAGTTAATTTTGTTCAAATAAATTGATTTTATGTAGGGCAGCATAGTGGCATAGTAGTTAGTGCTGATGCCCCAAAGCAAGCAGGTCAGAGGTTCAGTTGCAGTGTCTCCCTGTGCTTGTCTGGGTTTCCTCCCACTGTCCAAAGACATGTATGTTTGGGTTAACTGGTGACTCTAAATTGTCTGTAAGTCTGAGTGTGAGTGTGAGTGGTTGTTTGTGGTTGTCTCTGTGTGTTGGCCATGTGATGGACTGGTGACCTGTCCAAGGTGACCCTGCCCACACCCAGTGAGAGCTGGGATTGGCTCCAGAAGCCCCTGCGACCCGGAAACGGATAAGCAATAGAAGATGAATGAATGAATGATTTTATATAGTTATTCTTATCAAACTAAAGGGAAAATGGCTCATTATCCTGCTTGTTCATCATTGTCTGCAAGTCTGAATAACTAGTTATGGGCACAGATGATGTTATTGGGTTCTGGATAAAGTGAAACATCTTGAATGTCATAATTATTAATTAACTGGCACCTACATCGAGTTTTGTACCTTCTCAGTTGTGAGGATCCTTCATACATAACAATATACTGAATACCATGGATTAGGGATTGTTGATCACACAATCACACACTGGAAGTAATCTTGTTTCTGACAATGCCATCAAGACCAAATTCTTCAGTCATTAAGGTGGACGTGTGCAAGTGCAGCAAATACCATCAAGTAAAAATAACTCAAGCCTTAAATTTTCGATAAATATCAATTTATAGATATCAAAATGAGACACAAAAAGATCACTGGAGCAAAAAAGGTTTCTTATACATGATAGTCCCAGTACCTTTGATGGAACTACAGAATCAGCTCAGAAAAACAAAAAACGGGACTCCAAACAAAGGAAGAAACAAAGAGCCGTGTTGTTACTGAGTTTCCAAAACACAACATTGTTTTTGTTTTGCAGTTGACCTCTATGCTCCATTCGAGGGTCAGACTGAAAATGGATCATCAAAGAAACACTATTTCTCACACTGACATTTGGACTAAAAGTCAAAAGTCCCTAGCAAAAGTCCCCCCCCCCCCTTTTTGGTGCTGAACTCATTTATATCTGGACCATCTATATAACTATAGTCCATTATATACACACCTCCGCTGTCACCTTCACCTCCACAGCGGTAAGAGAAGAGGCAGGCTGGAACAGGCAGAAATAACCCCTTATCCCTTTTCAAACAAGCAAAGCACTTCAGTGAGATTGACAGCTTTAGTTAAACATTTAGCACTCACTTCCAAACCCCTGAGCCTGAGCCTAGAGGGGTTTGTTAGGCAGACTTTGACTGTACTGACAGAGATAGAATTAATGGCAGCGTGATCTTCTTTCTCTGGCAACATGTTTAACGGAGAGCTGAAACCTTTGTTAAGATACTCAGGGAGGCATCGCCATAAAACACCTGCGACCTTCTCCTACTTTTATTCTATGCTCAAACCTCTTTCATCGTCTCTGTGATTCACTCTTTGTTGTTCCCTCTGTGCCTTTTGATTTTCCCTTACCTCTTTCAATATTCAATCATTTTTTGTGTGATCAAACCAAAAATGTAAAGCAAACTTCATATGTTTATGGGCAGGTTAACATATTACTGGGTGCGTATTCACCAAGCACTTTATTAGGCTTATTTGTCCATTTGCTTACATATACACACTTCTTCATGCATTTACTTAGCCAATCGTGTGTCAGCAGTGTAATGGATAAAATTAACAGCTTCAGCTTATCACAAGATCAGAATTTAAAGTAATCCAGATAACCACTCTTTACAACTGTGGCGATCAGAAAAACATTTCAGGAGGAACGCATTGAAAACAGAGGCGGATGAGAAACAACCTTAAAAGGCCCTGTCGAGTCCCACTTCTGAAAGCATTGAAACAAATGGGTGCAATGGTGTGGAGCATGTTTTGGCACCTTTTCAAAAACAATAAATCATTGTTTGAATGTCGCAGCCTATCAGTGTTGTTGCTGTTTATGTGAAACCATTAATTAAGTTTCTCCCAGCGTTTCCTTCACAGTGTATCACAAAACATAAAAGTCATGTGAAACTGGTTGATGAGCGTGATGGTGAGTTCTTTCTCAAGCTAGCTATAAATTTTATTTGAAAGTGAAGCCAATGCTAAAGAGCCTTACATCTGCATGCAAAAAAGGAGACTGGCAACATGAAAATGCAGCTGACAAACCTGTAGAAGTGTTAATTATGATGCAGTCGTGTGAACAAGATGGAGAGTCTCACAAAGTATTCACATTCTTTTCCGATCTGTGTCACATTAGTATGGTGTTTCTAATAAAGAGTTCAGTGAGTGCATAATAAAGTTATATCTATGCTTGCCTGTACCTACAGTCAATTTGGTCTTTTTGATCCCTCTGCACTTCATGAAAAGCCAATTTGGAGTCTTAATTTTGTACTTTCACCAAGTTTCACTCTTATAAAGAGGGAAAAGTATCACAAATCCATGGTTAGTGGTTGACTTACGATTGCTAAGCTGAGGTATCTTAAACTGTGATAACTGATAAATTCATTTAAGAAAACTCACGATCCTTAGGCATCATCCACAGAATGTGTTTACGTTTAAGTTTTATCTTTGCACTGAATTCCTGTAAAGTACATTTACCTCAATACAATATATACTATATACTATTACTTTCACAGTTGCTCCCTCCACATATTTAACAAATTACATGGTAAATTACAAAGCATAATTACAAAGTATTAGATAGCATATAGTATAAAACTTATGGAGTTTTGGTAGTTGCAGGAAAATATTGCATGTTCATTCTTATAGCTCCTGATGTGCAAATGAAAATTGTGAGTGTGGCATACAGGAGCTTCTTACTTTTAAAAAAGTTTTTTTTTTTTGTCTGGTTTTGGTTGAGTGCTCAGAGATGCCTTGCAAAGCTGATTTTTTAGTATACATAGCTAAATATAGTAAAACTAAATCGTATGACCTATTTCAGACAGAAGCAATGTGTTTACCTATTGTTACAAAGTCTAAAAACATTTTGTTATCATGAAAATCAGTCAATAATAATATAACATAATCTCATTGTGGAGTGTGACCCAGCTCTTTTTAACAGAAATCAGCTGTACACTCTCACTATCTACTGCGCAAACAATGACTCTTCATTTGTTTCATCCATTCATATAAACCATGTCCCTGTCCCTGATTGTAAAACAAATAGCTCTTATAATTTTGGAGCAGTCACTGCATTCATCCTCACTACATGTTGGTCAGGGGAGGAATCCAAGTCCTTTGAACACAGGTCTACACTCTCACGTGCCCCCAGTCAGGATAAACACACACACAGGCGCGGTCAGCCTTCACTTTACCTCACCTTGCTGAGGTGGAGGAGGTTTCGTGTTCATTTACTGTAAATATCTGAGGTTATTTTGTCACTAACTATGTCAGAATAACTGTCACACTTGTCTACAGTAAGAGGAAAGCCACATGAACTGTGGACTTTTAATGCATACATTTTACATTCAAATGCTGTTGTTGTACACATATGTTTATTAAAGCAGAAGAAACTTTGAGAAATTTGCAGAAGAGGTAATGGCAACATAAAATACAAGAAGCAAAACGCATAGAACGACTGTGTCAAACGACTCTGATAACAGCAATCAAGAGCTTAGTTCCAAAGACGTTTTAAATCTAATCTCTATTTCTGAAGTCTAATGGCAACTGACTCTTACGTCTGATGGGCGGAGCCTACCTGCCAATCATCCTGTGTGGCTCCTTCCATGAGCAAAAGTGTCCCATGGCTCAGAGGAACCCGAATCCGCTCCACGTAAGTGTAGTCACCATTCTCCTCCTAACCCATAAAGAGACATGGTGCACAAAGTATGATCATCAAATGAAATGTGAAGGCACATTCTGTTACCTGCAAATGACTAGTACAAAAATCAACACATCTCATCCATATCATGGCAAACAAAGCCTGCATTCTAAGAGTTGTATATTTTAAGATGTGAAAAAACAACAGACAACTATGAAACATGGGCCACTTAAAACTCTTGAGTCTAAACATACTCCTCACTCAGTCCAGTTTTCCTAACTCACCTTCGCTGGCCTTCTGTTCTAACCCTCCTCTATGTATGAAGATTTGCATAGGAGTGATGTTTTATTACCTAGCGTATGTTTGAAACAAATGAGATCCTCTGACTGTGAATCAAAGATGATGACCCAACTGACTCAAGAGGAACAGCAAATCAAATACTTTGAGTACACTTTAAAGGGGCATTTGTAAGTTTTCTCTGCCTAAAAGCACAGCCATCATTGTTTTTAAATACAACCTTTGTAATTTTTCTGTTGCCATCTTTTTTGAAACCAGATTTGAGACCATATTTGAAGGAGATTGTGGAGGTAGCCAGATGTTGTACGGTTTGACAATCACATAGCTGCCTCGGCCTAAAGCATATTCTGCTTTATGGTCTAGTTTCCTCTCACTAGGACTATTGTTTAAAAAAGCTAACACGTTCTATTGTACAAGACTTGAAACTGGAGAATGCGACTATAAACTGAAGTTTACTGAGGTAACAAATCAAGAGAGGAGTAGGGACATTTTCCCGTAAACTTCAATAGAATCTGACTTCTTTCAACATCCAGTGGAGTCATGCCCCTGATTGTCATTAGCTAGAATGCAGGTTTCAGACTCTTCAACATTGGCTTTACTTTTATGTTCACAATTGGAAAATGATGAGACAGACTGGAGTTAGCTGGCTGGCATGCTAACATCAGTAAAAGACAAGATGTAAAAAGTTGGTGTTGCTTTCAACCTTTGGAAACAGACTCCTTGTTAGTAAAGGAATGAAGTGTGATATTGAATTCCCAACATTGCTTCTAGAATGGTCAGTAAACAGGCACTGTTGTTAACATTGGCTGTGGCAATAACAAAACTTACAAAAAAGTTTCTTGTATGAACACTGGGTGCCTGTTCAAGCAAAGAATGAGGATCATGAAACAAGTCTGCTGTCAGAATTCAAAAGCTTCATATGTTCAAAAAGTAACTTCTTAATGTACCAATAGTCTAATAGTATAGTATATATGTCTAATGTACCAATAGACATATATACCTGCTCAGGCTGAAATGTTGCACTGTCACTATTTTTGCCTACCTCCAACAAAATGATGTCCATTCAGCAAATGTATTTTGGTCCATGTCTACAAATAAATATATTGACATGTGATGTTGTTGTTCTTGTTTTAATTGTATTTTTGCATGTGCTATACAGCCTCAATGCTTGGGGATATGTGGTCTTTTACATATTTGAAAATACTGGAAGGATGCCACTTTTATAGAATTGGCTTCTTTATTTTATAATAAAGGTTAATGTCTACATCTGCATCAACAAATGTAAACAGTAGAATTGAATCACATCAAATCGTTAACATTCTTACACTGTATCGAATTGTATGGAATTGTTCTGTCTTAAAAATAAAAAAAAAAAAATATATATATATATGGGGATGGTCTATCATCACCTTACCGGGGGCGGCTGCTTGCGCAGGCTGAACACTCTGGTGTCCCCCAGACTGAGGGAAGCAATAGTTGGTTTGGGACCCAAGGAAGCTTCATCATCACTGTGCCAGCCAATGCTGTCATAGCCATCCCGATACAAGTTACACAGCAGGGAGTTGAATCTGCATCCACTTGCCTGCTCCACAGCCTCACGAAGTGTTAACAGCAATGGATGCCACTATAGAGGCAAAACAATAAAGAGTTGTATGGAACAGAAAACAACAACCAGATCAAAAATGTAAATCCGATAAAAGTACATGAGACAGGAAGAGACAACAAATCCAAATTAGTCAAAATTCTCAGTGGATTAAAATAAAATAAGGAGAAAGTAATAAATAAAGCCTCTATCTAGCCATCTACAAAAATAATTTGAATGTAAAAAAACAAAACAAAAATAGAACACATGTATTTAACCTGTGTGTTGGCAGCCATGGTGGAGCGAGCATATGTATAAGGCAACTCTCCATACCAGCATGTCAGCCTGGGCTCCTCATATGCCTCACCTGTACCAACACAGAAAAGAACTTTACTTTAGGTAAAACTAATAAGACCATGATAAGAACATTTTGTAGCCTCTATGCCTAACAGCTTCTCTTTCACAGATAAAAACCACATTTCCAAACCAAACATCTCTTCACACAATTGCTAATACAATATTTGAGTTCCAGTCCAGATTATTGAAACCTATATGGAATCAAATGACCACCAGGGAAAACACCTGTGGTTTTAAAAGGTAGTTAGATTGTATTGAAATCTATGTGAAAATGCCCCACATCATTTATTACCTCAGTAAACATTTTCCTATCCTTCCTAAGGCCTCAGGCTCTAATTTCAACACCTTTTCAATATAAGATGTTGTTGATTTTTCAATGACGGCCCCATGTAGAGGAAAAGACTGACAAACTGCAAAGTGTTTTCTCTAAAATTGAAGAACAAGGCCCTACGATAAAGTGGCTCTTTGTGTCCACCACAAAATGATCATCTACTGCAGTATCAGAGACTTCATGCCTGCGGGATCCTGAACCTGTGGGGTTCAAATGCTGTGCTGTTAACTTCCTCCTTCATGGAGAACTGAGGCTATGGATAGAGTTCTTGGTACAATAAAAGCACACTTTTCAAAAGAGGATGCATGGAGATTGAATCCATAGTTACCTCTTTCCTGCAGAATCATATCTATAAGTGAGGCACAAGCTTTTGGTTCTTGATATTTTCCTTTGAGTGGTAACATACGTGTTAAAAAAAAAAAAAAATCACTTCCTTTGTCACTAGAATCCACTTCTGACAGGCGGAAAGGGAAACGTTTAAATCTAACTTCTCTTCTCTCTGATATTGGTTTTTGTCTACATTTCTTGTGCTGGAAACAACCAGCTCTTTCCAAGAACCAATTATCAAGCATTAGGATATTTGGCCAGCCCTCTGGTATGAGAACATGGTGAAACTGAAACAAACAGCTTAAGAGCCATCATTTTTTATGGTACTGAATTACTCACGGCTACTTGAGATAATATTTAAAAATAAATGTAGTCATTTATCAACTCACGATTGCCTTACTTTTTCCATAAAAAGATGGTATCAGGGGAAAAGATTAACAAAATCTTTAGATACTCACAGCCCAGATTTGAGGCCTGAGCACTGAGTCAAACCAGTTTCAAAACAAGGCAGGAAAGGTGAGAGAGGGCAGAAGCAGTGACCACTAATGGGTTAACATCTGTTTTCCACTACTTCCTCTCTAACCCAAACACATGGATGTTGTTGACAAAGACTGAGGAGTAATGGATAGAACATTACACAACTTGTCTGTGTAGCTGGCATTTAGAAATCACCCCGTCTTTGTCACACTAGACAGACAGAGATGGATGAGAGCCAGCTGAGAGAAAGGCTGAGATCAACACTGTTACTGTTGATCCTCTGTGCCTCTGCTGAAACAGAGGAGGCTGACTCCCTTGTATGGTTCCCAAACTCGTGCTTTAAAGCAGACATCAAGAAAATTAGAAAGATGTTGGCATTCTAGTAACTCGGAAGAGTCTCACCAAGCCTGGAAAGAAAACTTAAAAGGGCTCTTTGCAGTGCTAGAAGTTCATATTACTCAGCACTGATAGAAGAAAACAAGAACAACCCCAGGTTTCTCTTCAGCACTGTAGCCAGGCTGACAGAGAGCCATAGCTCAGCTGAACTAGTGATCCCCTCAGCTCTCAGCAGTGATGATTTTATGGACTTTTTACATATAAAACTCCCAATCAGAGAAAGAATCCATCAGCTCTCACCTACATTAGACAATAATCTTCTACTGAATACAACAACTCCTGAATCAACTGCAGCATCTATTGTACATCTGGAACCATTCTCTCCTCTGAATCTCTCAGAGCTAGCTTCTAAAGTCTGATTATCCAGATCATCGACCTGTCTATTAGACCCAGTACCAACTAGCCTCATTAAAGAGATTTTTTATTTAATCGAGCCGTTCATTTCATATCTGATTAATATAATTTTATCTTTGGGTTATGTACCTCAGACTCTTAAGACCGCAGTCATCAAACCCCAGCTTAAAAAGGAGAATCTTGATCCAATTGTTTTGGCAAACTATAGACCCATATCGAACCTTCCATTTATTTCTAAAGTCATTGAGAAAGCTGTAGCAAAACAACTACACGACCACCTGGATGGGAACGGTTTGTTTGAACAGTTTCAATCAGGATTTAGAGCCCATCATAGCACAGAAACAGTGCTGGTTAAAGTCTCCAATGACATTCTAATGGCCTCAGACAATGGATCAGCCTCTATACTTCTCCTTCTAGATCTTAGTGCTGCATTGGACACCATAGATCATAATATTTTACTACAGAGACTGGAACATGAAATTGGAATTAAAGGAACTGCACTAAAGTGGTTCAAATCCTACTTATCAGATAGACATCAGTTTGTTCATGTTAACAACAGCTCCTCTTCATGTACTGTAGTCAGTCATGGAGTCCCACAGGGTTCAGTACTTGGACCAATCCTCTTCACTCTTTATTTGCTTCCTCTAGGCAACATTATGAGGAAACACAGCATTAACTTCCGCTGTTATGCAGATGACACTCAGCTGTACCTATCAAGCCAAATGAAGTCAGACAGATGGTCAAACTGCAGACATGTCTTGAAGACATAAAAGTCTGGATGACTGGAAATTTTTTACTACTTATATCTGAAGTTATTGTACTAGAACCTAAGCACTTCAGAGAAACACTCTCTATTCATCTAATCAGTCTGGATGGCATTAAGTGTGGCTTCCAGCTCCACTGTAAGAAACCTTGGAGTAGCCTTTGACCAGGACATGTCCTTTGTCCCTCACATAAAACAAGTCAGTAAGGCAGCTTTGTTCCACCTGAGAAACATTAGGAAAATCTGAAACATCCTTTCTCAGGATGATGCAGAAAAACTAGTCCATGCATTTGTAACTTCTAGGCTGGACTACTGTAACTCATTACTATCTGGATGTCCAAACAAATCTCTAAAAGGCCTTCAGTTGATTCAGAACACTGCTGCATGAATATTAACAGGAACTAGGAAAAGAGATCATACCTCTCCTGTGTTAGCGGCTCTTCATTGGCTGCCAGTAAAATATAGAGTAGAATTTAAAATCCTTCTTTTAACATATAAAGCTCTTAATGGCCAAGCTCCATCATATCTCAGAGAGCTCATAGTTGCTTACTGTCCTAGCAGGCCACTTCGCTCTCTAGATGGAGGTTTACTTGTGTTTCCTTGAGTCTCCAAGAATAAATCTGGAGGCAGATCATTCAGTTATCAGGCTCCTCTTCTATGGAACCAACTTCCAGTATCGGTTCGGGGGGGCGGACTCTTTAGAAATTTTCAAGATTTCTGTAGAAAAGATCTTCTGATTTTCTGTATGACAGAGCTTATAGTTAAAGAGTTAAAATCCATCTACTCTTTAGCTATGCTGTTATAGGCCTAGGCTGCTGTGGGAAGGACTGAGCATCTTTCTCCCTCTCTCTTTCTCTCTCTCTCTCCCACTCTCAACCCAACCGGTCGAGGCAGATGGCCGCCCCCCCCCTCGAGCCTGGTTCTGCCGAGGTTTCTGCCTCTTAAAGGAAGTTTTTCCTGCTCATCAGGGGATCTGTTGGGTCTCTTTAAATAATTTTATAAAGAGTTTGGTCTAGACCTGCTCTGTATGTGAAGTGCCTTGATGTAACTTTGTTATGATTTGGCGCTAGACAAATAAATCTGATTGGATTTGCTGAATATAGTGTGTCTCTGCACAATGTGTAAGCTATTCTTTTAACAGCTTACCCAGTTACAGGGAGAGAGAGGCTGCAGTTCTTTGATTTTGGTTACTTTGGGTTCATCTTCTCAAGATGAAGATATACTAACTTGAAATAAAAAGACCAAACCTGAATCGCCAGGGATAAGCAGTATAGCTAATGGAATGGAATTGAGTATTTTTATGCAAATTCAGATGCTCACTGAAAACCCTTTTCACACTCCATCTTACAATCACAGGTTCACATTTCACCCCTCTCATGCTGCTTATTCTTAAGCCTCTGGTACATACCCTGTCTGTAGTTGGTCTTCTGGGACCAGGGGAGCTCTGCAAAGAGCTTACTGAACATCCAGTCTGCCTCCTCTTGGGGGAGAAACCCAGGCAGCAGCCGCAGTCTAGACAGAGACAAACCAACACACAAATACTTTTAACAGCAGCATGGATACATACGGCAGTTTAAGTAGTATAATTACTGTTTTACAGTATCCTCTAATGCAGGACACCGTGCCAGGTTAATTGTTTAGGGTGCCAATCATAAATTCCTGGTTCAAGTCTGGACATGGATGTTTCTTGTCATCTCCCTACAACCATCAACTATCTGAAAAAATCATCAAATTCCCTAAGAAAAATAGAGAAGGATACTCAATAATACCTGAGCAGGAAGGGTATGTTTCATTTGATCAACCAGTGACAATGAACATGACCTTCTATTATGACAACATGCTGTTTTTTATCCCTGAGTATAGCAGGTTTGCATATAGGACTGAATTGTGTTGGATGTTAGTAAAGTCAGTTTCTCTACTGTAAAGACAAAACAGCAATGTTATGAGAAACTAAATAATCAATAGCTCTTTTTTTTCTTATCTTCACTTTATTCCAAAGCATTTCTGTCATACAGGAGAAACCTACGGCTGAAGTCACAGAATCAGACAAAATGATTGTATGATCTGAGTGGCATATTCTTGTCTTGATAAAAGAATAATTTCAACTATTAAAAAATAAAACTATATACTGGCTGTCATTTTAAACACCAGTTTGCTGTATATTTTCAGTCTGAAAAACTTGGCTGTAGGGTAGAATGCTTAAAATGCAGTTTAAGCTATTTAAAATATTGCTCATTGGATCACTGCCATCTAGTGGAATTTAAACTCCATCACAAATGCATCATCAGCTATTAAAAAAAAAAATCCGACTAATTCTTCCCATTTTTTTCCATAATTACTTCCCACTTTGTAAAAGACATTCCTCACCTGGACACTCCTGATGGACAACAGCTGATCTCATGATCCCCAGCATTTCTATGGAGAGCAACAATAATGCGTTGTCATCCAATATATCAGGTCATAAAAAACAGAAACTAATTTAAAAAAATGATTTTACATGAAAAGAAACCCAGTTGAACGCCAGTGAAGACAGAAATGCAACTTACTCTATAACCTTCTCTGGTGGAACCTCTCTAATGAGCTGTTATGAAGAAGAAAAAGAATGAGCAATAAATGCTGTGAAAGAGCTGTTTCCCAAAGATTCAACCCACTAACCGTTTACCTTGGTGGGTTGTATGAACTCAAATGTCTTAGGAGTCTTCTGAGGCCCACATCCCCATGAACCAGGGGCTGAGTTGGCATTTTTGGGTTGGTTATTTGGAACTTCTGCTGTTTTAAATGACAGAAACAAAAAGCTGTATTGTATGTATCAGAGAGGCAAATGGAACTGAACTCTTTTTGCCTTGGTTTATGATTTGTTTCAGGCATATATAATCATTGTAGAAATGAAGCTCTTTTAGGAATCACTTACTAGCAATACAACAGTTCACACACACACACACACACACACACACACACACAACCTGATGGTCTTGTGTTTTTTGGCAGTTGTTTGGCCCAGGAGCCCTGGACTCTGGCACGCTGACGTTTATCAGACATCACATCACATTTGCTGGCTCTAAAAGACAAAGTAAGTTGTCATCAAATGTGCCTTTACAAACCCACACAGCACTGGGGATTCTAACTCACAAACTCTAACCTGCCTTGTGTTTAATATATTTGCTGCTTCAACTTGCGTGGCAGTAACACTGTGTGTGTGTCAGAGATGAACAATAAACCTGTAACCTGCCTGTAAGCTGTATTTTTCTCTCCTTAACATTACCCAGCAGATGGTGGCAGCGGAGTGTGACGTCACCCGTCCATTTTTTACGTCATGTCTGACGTGACAAGCAAACTAACACTCACTCACCGTTTCAAATATTCAGTTACAAAGTTATTAGCAAACTAGGTTAACGCTACATAGCTGATGCTAAGCTAAACATGTTTGCTAACCGTCCATATGCGCTCATGTGACTTAAAGTAAGTTACCGATCCGGGTGAGTTTTCAGGTGCCTGATAAAATTTGAAGGAGTCGATCCAGCAGCCTTGGTTTGTGTAGCTTCTTTTGTTGATGCCATCTTCTTTTTAGTTTTTATGACCAAACGTGATTACAAAGCTAACGTGACAGCAGCAGCTACAGGTGTGCCGGTCGCCATAGTTACCGTCAGTTACCCGATGCCTAACACGGTCAGTACCGACATTCAGCTCGTCGGACGTTTCAAAATACACGTGCTAAGTGTACATGTGTCTGTTTTATAGTGGTTATCATCCATGTTGCAGTCATTGTCCTTCGATCTTCTTTTCATGTTTGGCACCGATCTGCCCCCAAACCTCTAAATGTAAAGGAGGATTTTAAATGCCTAAAATGAGCCATTTTACAGCATCTTATTGTCTCGATTTTCACACTCTCCATACATTTCATCTCAGGAAATTTGAGCTGGAAAAACCGGACTGAACAAACCATTAGATGGGAGCTAAATGTAGCTGGACTGATTTAAGGTTACGGAGTTTCACTGGTGGTCTGACAAACCTCAACAGCACAGCTCACAGAGAAGAGGAAACTTTAGACGGCATGAGACGCCTGCTGCTTCTCGGCCATAGCGCTGGTGCTCCACAAAAATATATCCTACCCGGAACTAAAATCTGAAACTATGGTTCCGCCACAAAGTACCCCCCCCCCCAAAAAAATAAAATAAAAAATAAATATATATATACAAATAAATATGCATATATAAGTATAAAAGAAAATCTGAACAACTACTAAGCTCAACGAGTTAATGAAAGATGATAAATGTTTGTATATTAACCCAGCCATTGCTCTCTCTCTTGCTCTCATTTTAATGCAGCAGTAAAGCTGATCCAATAATAATAATAATAATAATAATAATGTGTATGCAGACAACTGATATAGTTTACTTTTACTTTAAGTCTGGCTTACACAATTACAAAAGTGTCCTGGTTCTCTCTGTGCAATGAACTGTACAATCCACAGAACTGTAGTGGTGACACGGAATTATTGGTTCAGTGTTCAGTAACTTTTTTTATTTCTACAATTTTGACTCTCGCTATCAGTGAAACACACACGACAAAAATACTGTCTTATGGCAAAGCTTTTATTAAAGAGTATAAAATATACATCCATCAACAGGTTAAATGTAAACAACTTTTTTTAATGTAGAACATTCAATTTTAATTCCCAGGCATATTAAAAGACTCTTTACAAAGGAAAACGATTCATAAAGTTATTAAGTTGATGCACATGTCAAACCAAGTCATACGAGGTATTCAAATGTACACAAACTGTAAACAGGTGCAGGTTATTCAATAGCTCCACTGGGACCAAGCTCCAGACACCATGATCTGTGTATGGTAGTCTCATGAGTGCAGATGTTAACTAGCTTTCTTTATTTTTTAAACACTCATCCAGTTTTCTGGCTAATGCTATAATCTTAGCTGGATGCTCACATTTATGGAGAGCAGCCCAAGGACTAATCTGGCTCCATTTTCTGCATGTTACATTTGCACATATATCTTACTGTGGGCTGATGAATATTTGAACTCCTTGAAATCACTCTGTAAACACTGACTATGTGTGTCCTTCCAAAAAGTTCTTCAAACACTGGCAAGAACAAGTAACTAAAGTGGGTTTACATTTTGATTAAACAAGGCAGATACAGCAAATGTATAGTTCACAAAGAAATGGCACCATCTGAATAACATCCTTTTACAGTACATCTTAACTCCTCAATACCTGTTCATTGAATTTGACTGTTTGATGGCAGTAGAAAGGCACTTGCATTCAATAAGATAATGATTGATAACCATGCTAAGGTTCCAATACATTGGTGTAAATAAACCCACCACTTACAGATACAGCATCACAGAAAAAAAAAAAAAAAATGTATAGGAGGACAGAGCCAGCAGTTAATGGCACAGCTCAGCAAAGCAAATCAATTCACTAGAGAAAAAAAAAACAAAAAACAAAAGCAGAGGTTGCCATCTTGAAATGGCTCAGTGATTGTAAACGCATTTGAAAGCTACTCTTAAAAAGGTCTTCTGTTTGGGTGCTCATACAAACATAATAAATAATTATAGATTTATATATATGTAAAAAAAAAAAAAAAAAAAAAAAAAAAAAAAAAAAATCCCACCACCATTTTCCACTGCTTACAACAGCAGGGTTAACAAATCAGCTGAACAAATTCCACCATCAGTGTCAGTGAAGAAAAATATTGGCATCCTTTGAGCAGCTTTTATCATCATCATTTCAGACTGCCTTCTTTGGCTGTTTCTCCACAGACTAGTCACATTGGGGTCAGATTGGGGGTTTTTGTTGCCCCCCCCACTTTTTTCCCTTTTTTTGTATATATATTTTTTTTTTTTAAACGTACAAAGTCATACATGTGTTCTGATGTGCACAAAGTACAAAGTCCAAACAACCCTGGAGCATCAATCACAGGTACAAAACATCATCCCTCTAAATGTGGCACTGAATGGCAGAAATTTCAGCGATCTTTCTTACTCGCTCTTCAGACTTGCTCCATTCTTCTGCTCCCGCAGCTTCCTCCTGTGCAGGTATCCAGTACGCTGCAGACGGTTCATTCGGGCTCCCAGGAAGATAACAATGCTGCTCGGCACCAACTTTGTAGTCACCCAACCCTGCGACAAACAAAGGTGCATGGGATTATAATAATTTTAAAACTTTAGTCTTCAGTCTTATAGATATAAAAACTTCAAGACATCTTGAAAAAGCAGGTTCCATGTCAGATGAGTAACTCATACACTACATTCAATATTCCTGACTTTAAAATGTTTACACAAACCCAGAAAGACTAAATTAAACAGGTCACTGAAAACCTAAAAAAAACAAAACAAAACATTACAACTTCTGAGCCAGAAGTTAGTTCAGATAGTTCATTGTTAAGTCTGATGCAATATATTACCTGAGAATAAGACTCAAGTGTATTTGATTTATTCCCACATATTCCCACTTCTTACCATGACAGCGTGGGGGAAGTAGCCATTGGTCTGGCTCTGCAGACCCACAGTTGTGAGCTCAGCGGCTACGTAGCGCTCTGGAGTGGGCTTGTCCAGGGTGGGCCTCCTGATGCGAGTCATCTTTGTGGCAACAAAGAAGGGCAGCACACTCTGCAGATAAGGATGAAACATGAAATAAACTAAAAACATCAAGGAGAATATTAAAACCCCAGAAACTCCCTGTTGCTCCTCTTCAGTATAAAAACATTAAGATTGTAGATTCAAAGTACAGTCATTGTGGGTCTTTGCTGTAAACTGGTTTTGGTAGCTGGGTTTACCAGGTGAAAAAGAACCTCCGGGTTTGCTAAGGTGAAACTGTTGTGCACAATCTAGCCACAGGGTGGCACATGAGGGAATACTACAGACGGCGCTAAAAACGGAACAAACAAGCCCAATGTGGAACAACCTAAAGGAAAAATAACCCTCTGCTGAAAATAAGGGGATCAAAATGGCAACTGAGGCATCATTCATATTAGTGTATTTACCTCACTGACTGGCGATAAGTAAAATTCAATATCAAAAAGGGACAGATTTCATATCCTTCAGTGTCAAACAAGGTTTTGTCATCATCTCCCTGTTATTTTCTCTTTATATTTAAATCCACGTTATTTTGGTCTACAGCTCTTGGTTGTTTATTGGTCATATGCACTCAAACCTATGAGGGTGGGTTGTAAAGGTAAATGGTGTAGAGAGTGTAAATGGTTTACACCCTCTAAAACTCAAATGTGCCTCCTAGCATTTATTTTAGATCATCTCAATTAAAATATTAAGTTTATTTATCAAATATAATGAGGTTGTATAGCAGACAAAATAACTCCCCATGGCTCTGACAACCCTAATGGGGAGTTTGACACTTGAAAAACTTCCAGCCTACCTGAATAATGATGCCCTGACGTCTGTATTCCTCCTGAAGGCCACGAGAGAAGAAATCCACAAAGGCCTGCACACACAAGAACAAGGAGGAGTCAGATTTAACATGTAAAACCTGATGAAACAAGCAGATTCAACCATTATCATTTAATAGATCCGTCCACTGCAAAAGTTCCGAGTTCCGTCTCATTTACAAAACAAGAGTCCAGCTGTAGCACACACCTTGGTGGCAGAGTAGACTGTGAGCAGAGGGACGGGGTACATGCCACTGGCAGAGGAGATGTTCAGAATAACGCCTTTAGACCTGAGAATCAAACAAAAAGGGGCAGCTTTAGGACAAAAAAAAACTTTGTTTTGCTGTTTTACTGTTGAGGCAACATGAACAGCTGCAGTGGCAACACGTTTCACTCTTCACTTGGAATTTTGTCAAATCAAGAAAGCCTCAGTTTCAGCGATGCTGCCGTAACAAATCTAATCACAGGGCTTTCCTCACGATGTGAAGCACTGATCCCACGGCAGCGCAAACATTTATTTTCAGTCGTGTCTTTGAAAGACACAAATTTTTTTTTTCTTCCTTCTGAGCTTCAGTTTTGACTGATTCCCCATGCCTGTGGGAACCCAGTGTCTATACACATTCAGCACACTGACAAAGACACACAAAGTCATGTTCCCCGCACACTAACAGTGTGGTAGTGGCCGTGTGCGTTGCCATGGCAGCCTGTTGCTGCAGTGATGTAGTGGAGCGACGCTCCAGCCTCACACGGCACCAAATGTGCCTTTGCTGCTATTGGACGGCAGGAGTCACATGGGACCTGAGCAGCCAATCGGGTGGGAAGAGCACTTTGTGTGAATTGAAAGCTTGTCAGCATTGCGAACAAAGGAGGAGAGGGAAAGAGAGATGCAGTGATGGAAAGGAAAAGGATTTCTTGTGCCCCTTTTCAATAAGAGTCATCTTTATTCACACTGATCCCCTAAACATCAGCCTTCAGAAACACTCAAGTGTTTGTGTTGAATTTGGAATTTTCCCTGTGCAGCTCTAAGCCAAAATCCCTCATTCACGACACTGATGTTTGACTGCAGTCATGTCGCAAAACATGGAAGCCCATCATTTAACTCACCTCTCAGTCATTCTGGGTAGCACCAGACGGGTCATCTGTAAGAACAACACCACCACAAGCTAGGTTAACATCAACCATCACACAAGAATGACAAAACAGGGACAAAGAGAAAAGGGAAAGAGTTTTATGAAATGAATAAATAAATAAATAAATAAAAAAGACTAAAAGTAGGAGGGAGAGAGAGTTGGGTAAAGATCGACAGAGAGAGAGTTGCGTGGGTGGCGAGTACAGACAGCGTTGGTGTAGTCCACCGTTGCTTTGGGAGCAACTGAGACACTGCAGGTACCATGGTAGAAAGAGCAGAAGAGGAGGAGGTAAAAGAAGGGGAAGAGAAGAACAAAAAAATGAGAGGGCAAAGTGAGGAGGACAGCAAAACCCATGGATCACATTTATGCAAACACTTTGGGCTTGATGTAAATATCGAGTTTGCGAACAGTACGCTAGATCCATCTGGATTGTTTCCTCTGTGAAAGCAGAGAACCAAACTCACCTGACACACAGAGGTCATGTTGACGTTGATCATATTTGTGATGAACTGAAACACAGACAGCAACAGTCAGCTAAACACGCACATATTAGATCATCTATCCACCCAACCAAAAGCAGACACAGAGGCAGCTAATATTGATTAATTTGGGGCATAAAACAAAGAATAGCTGCAGAAAGAAAATTACTGAGATTTTTTTCCCTTCATTTCAAGATTTAAAATAAATAAAAATCACAGGAAAATAGCTGCAGGAAATAAAAACTTACACTGTCCAGATCAGGGATGTGGAGGTAGTACTCAGGGTAGGGGTAAGACACACCGACATTGTTGACTAAAAAAAAAAAAAAAAAGAAATTGAAAAGATATTATTCCAATGATTTCAGAAAAGAATATGGTGCTGGGAAACTTAAACCAGCTGAAGTTTCTACCAGAAGGTGGCAGCAAAAGCAAAAAGGCATTACTCGTCACACTGCCACACCTCAATCAGAGCAACACAGTTGGTAAAAGGACAAAGAGATCCTTAAATGTTCAACAAAAAAAAAAAAAAAAAAAAGTACAATGTCAACAAAAGTCTACATGTCATTATATTACACACACGCAGCTGTAAGTTTGCTGCTACTTTAAAAACATACAATGAGGTGCAATACGTTTTACATCTTTTGACTTTTTTTCCTCATGTCTCCAAGAGGAAGAAATCAAACAGCATTTTGAAGTTTGAAGCCAACTTTGAGAGTAAAAACTAAACACCATGTATCTACAACAGAATTTGAAATGAATCAAATAACTTAAATAATATGTGACTTGGATAACACAAGTGTATGTGAAGTCTAAAAGGCTTTGAGACAAAGATGGACAGTCTAAACATCTTATCACCTGTAAAGTGAGGTTCACATTAACTAAATGCACACATGTTGTGTTATTGCTCCACGCTTAACATAGAACAGCACAGAACCAGCATCAGTTTCAAAGATGTATAAGATGTGTGGAAAGTTACCCAGCATCACAAGCTCTTACCGAGAACACCAATCTCCAGACCAGCCAGCCCCGCCTCGATTTTGGGGTAGATATCCGTCTTTCCAAAGTCAACTGCAATGGTCCTGGTCTCTACTTTAAACTGCTCCTCTGTGAAAAGAGAAAGCATCTCACTAATTATAACATTGCTGCGTGGGACTTAAAGTGTGGAAAAGAAAGTAACATTGTTCCGTTAGCACGAGAAGATCAGAAGGATGTGTGTTTAAGATCATTCATTCACGCACAGATCAGACCTCTGGCATTATACAAAGAGTTCAGCATGGAAAAGTCAAGCATCATGTGCAAAAGCTTGTTAGAGCAGAGAAATCCTGTTTCAAAACACTCGTTCCATTCAAGTGAGAGAAGCATGAAGACTGGAACTGAAGAGGGCACTGCGCACCAACAAACCAGCTGAGCAACTATCATCCCCCCCCACCACCACCACCCTCACTTCCTCCTCTCCCTCGTCATGTTTGACGCGCCTGCTGCAATTAGAATTTATTGTCCAAAGACTCGTTTAGCTGATAGGTGGCGGGGGGAGTTATAAGAGGAAAATTCCCAAGATTTGCCTCGGCAAAGAGCAGTAGTGTGTCAATGTGTGTTCAGTCAGAGTTGAGACAAGGGGGAGGGGGAAAAAAAAAAAAAAAAAAAAAAAAAGATGGATTGATGCCTCCCTTAAATTTATATCCAGTTCAGATTTTTTAAAGTCGTCAGTGCCACTCTGAGTGCATGTCAAAGAAAATGATAAAAGCAGCTGAAGACACAGTGGTATAGAAGCAAAAATATGAAGGCTTGGGTTGCCAAATTGGAGCAGTAATTTGGAGGTTGCCAAGTAGGTGCGTTCAAGAGTCAGGAGATGGCTTCATAAAAGAGAGGAGAAACATTTACAACAATAAAATTATTGGTGGGTCAGGGTAGGTTGCCCAAGCACACACTGAGGAGAGTAGTTTTGTCAAACTAATCGTGAGAGGAGTGCCGGAGTTTGGCATGCCGCACCCCGCTCGTGACTACCCATCAGCTCCCTCTGTGCACTTGAAGCACGACAGGGGAAATTGCGCTGTGGGAGACGTCAGAGGCAGATGGAAAGAGAGCAAGTTGGGGAGAGGGCAATATTTGAACAATGGGGAGGGGGGCTCAGTGTCTGTTCAGCTCTGGAGACAGGCCAGTAAGGAGGAGAAGGAAAGTTTTTCCCTTTAACACTGGTGCTTGTTTGTTGGAGATTTGTTGCTTGTGCAGACATGAACGAGGAAAACCTGATCTGTGTCTATCAAAGAGGGACAGGTCCACAAGCTTTACAGGTTCACGATCAGGCCAGATAATGCTTGATAATCTGTCCTTCTCATACTTTAAGCGAGGAAGTAAAATTTTGAGAAACATAGCCTGCTCAGTGTGATTTATCAGGATTAAAAAGGGTGTGGAAATTTGAATTTACAGAGCAAACTACACACAGAATGACAGGAATTGTAAAACCAGTCAAGTTCGTGCAGCCACACCTCTGATGCAACACCTTGTGCTGACAACCACATAGTAAAACCACAAGGGCTATACTTAGGCCAACATGCATTTTGCCTCCAAGATGTTTCTGTTCCATCAATTTTATCTCTGCTTTACATTTAGCATATGTCTGTTATGAAGACCTCGGGAATCCTGTAGGTTGTGAGACTGCCTGTCTATACACATATCCTTTTTCAGCCCATTCACCTTGATATTGGTGAAATGAACGCATGCACTTACCAAGTGATTTGGCCACATAGTCCAGCTTGTCCTGAGAGCGACTAATCAGCATCATGGCGAAGCCACGCCGAGCCAGCTGGAGATAGAAAAAAAAAAAATGCTTAGTAACAGGTTACACAAGTTTTACCAAGGATCTCTGACAATTTTTAAGAAAGGCAAGATCACATGCGCAATGTACAACTACCAGTTGCAGTGAGTGGTGAAAGTCAGATCCCAGAAATGACTTACATTATATGATAAGCTTAAGGAGTTAGGTTTATTTGCTTGGACTCAGGATCAGGTAAGCACCAGAGCACCAGTAGCATAGCAAACTGTATCCAGTGCACTTTGATTGACCACCGAGATGTATTTTCATGCATCACACTTTTGAGACTGGACTTGGAAGTCCCTTATTCCCCTTGTTCTTTCTACATGTGGTGTTAGGCTGAGCTGGGTTAATCTCGATGACACTGCATGGAAAAGTGAACTAATGTACCTGCATGCTGCACTGAAGAAGTGAGGATTATGAGCCAAAGACCCTACATCAGTATATTACACAGCCAGCACGCCCACAGCAGTATGGCCCAAACACGTGGCAGGGTAGCCCCTACTCAACGTGTGCTTGTTACCACCTCATCAGCATTTGTTGAAGTGTGTATGCGTGCGTATGTGTTATGTTATGAGATATATATATATATATATATATAGAAAGGACTCTCTTCCACACTAATAGGTTTGTAAGAGCTCTCCCATACCATGCCTACAAGTGAACATGATGTGTGTGTGTGTGTGTGTGTGTGTGTGTGTGTGCGCGTGCGTGTGCATGAGTCACAGCTTTCCTGTGAAAGAAATGAAATAAATAAGGGTCCAGAAGCCTCACCTCCTCCGCATAGGATTTCCCGATTCCATCTGTGGCTCCCGTCACAACTGTAAAGAGATAAAGAGGAAGAGGAGGAAGAAGAAGAAGAAGAAAAAAAAAAAAGATGTCAGTGAAGGTTCTGTCCACTACAGGCCAGAGCAGAGCAGGTCAATCAGCTTCTCTACAGCTAATAAGGGGGGACATGCTTTAGAGTCTCCAGAGGTTTAAATCTGATTGAAACCTTGGTTTTAAGTTGACTGCTGATATGAGCATGACATCCAGCCACAATACCTGTGAGTTTTTCATGACTGACATTATTCTGGCACAATAACATATCCAATGTTTCACTTATCTTTCCATATTGTGACAATAACAGATAAAACTGAGTGTGATCCTCTTTGCTCAGAAGCCTTCACTTCAGGTTTGACCACCTCCAGTTGCCATCCTGACAGCACAAAGCGTCAACCTGGGCCCAAGCCCAGGACAAACGGGACAATCACAGGAAGCAGGGGAAGTTCACAGGGTGAACAAGAGCACATAGATTTTAGAGCAGAGATGCCTATGGTCCAATCACAACGGCTGATGGAGATCGCATAGAGGTGGAGAAGAGATGGTATAGAGTAAAGCAGAACAGAGAGAGGAGATGGTGTGAGAGTCACGAAGCCTTCAACGCAGAGTGATACCTCATCATGACTACAGTTTTGCTTCCTCAAACAATAGAGACTCACTTATCAGCATAGTTCACTGACAAAGATTCAATATATAGTGCAAAAAATAAATAAAGGTGGTGGAGGGGGGGGAGAGAGAGAGAGAGAGAGAGAGAGAGAGAGAGAGCAAACCAGAGGTGGAGCGATTTGGTAAGATTTTATAGATGCACAGCAGAAGGATGGAAGAAGGGCCGAAGTGTAAGGAAGACAAAGACAGGAGCTTATGTTCTTCTAGTGTTTAGAGTTCTCCTCACCTTGTCAAACAAGCAGGGCTATTTTTAAACCTTCACTGCCCATCAACCATGGCTCCTGCTTGACTGGTGGAGGATGGGGAGGCGTGAGAAACAAAGTAGAACAAGGGGGGAAGAAACAGACACAAGGGGAAGAGAGGTAGTAGTGGTGGTGAGGGAAAGGTTGGGTGTACACACAAATATACACACAGTTGTGCATCATGAATATATTATTAGCAAGCTCTGATGAAAGATTAATAGAGGTAGAGGACATTCTCTGTCAAAGAGCTGGAGAGCAGGAAAAAGACAAGATGAGAAGGGATGCAGAGAGGAGGGAGCGATGACGAACACAGAGCAGGAGAAAGGAGGGTGAAGTGGGGTAGGGAGGGAGGCGGGTGAGGAGGGATCCTGGAGGTGGCTAAAAATAGAACTGGAGCAAAGCAAGAGAACGAAGGAGAGAAAGAAAGAATAGAGATGGCAGTGGAGGATCGGGGCGGTGGGGGTGGAGGGGGAAGGGGGAGAGAGAGAGAAAAAGTGAGTGAATGAGACAGAGAGAGAGTGTAGCACAAAGTCAAAAGTGGAAAGAGAGCAGAATCCCTGGTTATTTTTAAAACCCCCGTGTTAAGAATGAAATGTTCCATGGCAGAAAAGCCTCAATGGGCATGGGCTGAACCAAATCAGGCTCCGGTCGTAGATGCAGGTGGAGGAAAACATAGCGGGATCTTTGTGCAGTGGAGGCTAATCTAAGACCACACTTTAAATGTTACATAGGAAGAGCTTCTAAAAGGCCATTCCTAGATCAAGCAACTATCAGGGATACTGATACTGAGAACCAGGACGCTCATAAATAACATGTGACATCGAGAAGAGCGTCACTGCACTGACCACATTCCAGTTGCACTGGAAAACCATTGTTGCCTACAGAAGCTGAGACAGCTGAGACACATGCCTTTCCTCTGCATGGCTGAGAACTGCACCTGCAATGTGCTCCTGAATGCACGCAGAGCCAGTTTCCCCCTTAAGCTGAAAGACGTGAGCCTGTAATTGTGTGTAAACTGTATTACAGCATCACCTCTTAAACATGACAGTAAAGAACACACGTGGACTTTCACACAAAACACCTAGAGGACTGGATTTGAGCTGTAGGCCTAAACGCTGTACATTTTCAGAATCGTGTAAAAAGCAGACTCAACCTCATCTCCGCATCTCTTTGGGGGTGGGGCCACGTTATTCTTCCTGATAAAAAGGTGAGAGCTGTGAATGGCCCTCATCTTCCCATTAGGTAAGTCAGCTGCATTTCAAGTGGAAAATCTCCACTCTGCTGGTTTCAATTAGAGGAGATCCTACCTACCAATTTTAGCTTGGAGGTGCAAGTTGCTAAATATCATTAAATACATATCCTTTTAGTAAAACATCATCAAAGATAGAGTTTACCATTTCTTCAACAAAGCATAGCCTTCAAACAGGCCGAAGAATTTGTCCTTTAAGAGGTCACTTTGAAAGAACTGACCAACTCTTCCCTCTCAAATGGGCCAGTGAGATGAATCAAGAAAAACACTGAAATAGTGTGATGGAATTAAATGAGGGAGGAAAGTGGAAAGGTTGGAGGTATGATGCAGTGGCAAATAATCCCTCCATCCACTTTAGAGAAAAGCAAACATCTGGACAGAAAAAGAACAAACATTTAAATGCACTTACTGACAAGTCAAATTGTGATTTTCCACTGTACGTACATCAGGCCCAATGCCCCCCCCCCCCCCCCCGCAAAATCCTTGTGCTGTGCTTATGAATGACTACACTCCTCCCATTATATAACAGTACCATTTTCTCAATAAACATTATCTGGGGTCGAGGACTGCAATGGTGGAGTGTGTGTATATATATATATATATATATATATATATATATATATATATATATATATATATATATATATATATATATATATATATATATATATATATATATATATATATATATATATATCTTTGGATTTTTTTTGGGGGGGGGGTGGGTGGGGGGTGAGGACACAAAGTTCCTCAAGTCTTTAGACATGACCATTTTGCTTTTCAGATCTTCTTGTCTTGATTTCTCGTTGTGAATAAGGATGATTCGGAGCCCGCTGATCGAAAAATATAGTTTATGGATTAATCAAGAGAAACTTATTCATTATTCAGTTGTTCCTGTTGCAACTGGGAACTCTTCACTGACAACACAAAGAACCACAGGAAGGAAACACGAGTCACCTGTTAAACTCTGCTCATGCACGCACACACACCAGTGCTCCCAGCAAGACTTAATTCCCTTCACGTGAGCAACGCATTGCATCTGATACACACAGACGGAACATAACAAAAAGGGGTTTACGCAAGCAAGCACGTGAATGACAGCAGCGCCTCTGACGCTCAGAGAAAACAGGCGGACGCTGACATCAAACTATGTTGATGGGGCCACCACATCAGCATGATGCGTGCAAGGGGAAAAATATGGAGATTTGGTAGAGGCCAGTGAACAGGCATTTGTGAGACCATGAATGTATGCATGTGTGTGGTGCCGGGAGGCGGCTACCTCTCATTCATTTCAAGCAGCTGAGCTCTGAACCCAGTCCCCCACATCCCTTTACCTGGTCCACTGTGCTGGCTCTGGAGTGCCCTGACGGGGGCGCGTTTGCACCGCAGCACTGCTGTGCTTAGTGCTGCACATCACGTCCTGAGGTATTGACATCCCCCAGCCTTTTCTGTCTCCCTCCCTCCTCAGCAGTGGAGCAGCCCCTGCCTGCCTGCTCACTATTCTGAGGGTCTAAAAAAAGCAGCAGGAGGAGTAAAAATAGCAGCGCGCCAGCACTGCCTCGTCTGGGAGCTGCCTGCCTGCCGCAGCACCTGAATACCAACAAGATCCCCCACCACCATCACAATCACCACGACGACCAGGCTGCTGCATCCTCAGCCCTGCCTACCTAAATCCTCCTAATACCAGCATGAGCACTGCAAAGGGGGCTGGGGGGGGGCACAACCCCCAAAGAAGATGTGATCTGAAAAGCAGTGGGAAAAGAGCAGGGTGATCATAATGATTGGGGACTGCATGAGAAGCCCCGTGTGACTGTGATGATAGAAGATGTAGAAGATGAAGACCTTTGTCATTATGGAGATTTCAATTTCCATCAATTCACTGATTATTCCCTCTCAAGACAAAGGTGTTGAGAAGAAGGTAAATATGGGAGCTGGTGTTTAGTAGTAAAGAAATCTGATGTGGTTGTGAAAAACACTTATCCACAGTGTGAGGGCTTTTTTTTGGGGGGGGGGGGGCTTCTATGCAAAGGAAGGGTGAGACAGGACTAATATGAGCAACCCCCCCACCAAATCCCCAATTAAGATTCTCAGTGAGGAGAGACTGCGGTCCTTGTATGCCCCGCTCTTGTTACGTACTGTTATGTAATCTGTCGCACCCCAAACTCGCCTATCAACGAGCAGCCCCTCCTACCACAGAGGGAGGGAAATAAAGGATAGGAGGGAGGGATGCAGCAGAAGATCCAAAGACGCCCCCCAACCCAAACACACACCCATACCTTTAAATAGCAGGGGAGGAAAGTCACATGGGTAATATAAAAGTCTACAAAAATAAAGCTTGATCGGGCCAGGGGAGAGGGAGGAATGAGGGGAGGGAGGGTGAGAGACAGAAAAAGAGAACATGTACTTCAGAGCGGCCCAAGATAGAAGCGGAATCTATATTTGGGTACAGAGCAAAAAATAGTCCTGTCTCCCGCCTACATCCCTCCCTGCCTCCGTCCTCCAGTCACATGCCTCCTTTAAAAATCTATAGTTTCCTTTTCCACAACTATTTGGATTAAGACAAGGTGATTTTTGAGCAACAAACTTTGCGGCTCATCAGGAACAGACTGTACTGTGTGGAGATTTTCATGTCAAACAAAGCTTGCAGCTGGTGATTTCACTTTGTTCATCTGTCCAAGGTGACAGTCAGTGAAATCACCTGCTGGAGTCTTTTGGGGACATGACAGATATCTCTATCTCAAAAGGGGTGGATCCTGTGGCAATACTTGAATTTGTATCAAAAGATTCCACATCATGAGGCGGATGACACACGAAAACACATCTTATTGCCAACAAATACACAATGTCGCATTATTGCAATGCTGATGATCCCACAGCAGAATCACAGTAAAAACTTTTGATTAAGCAAAGTTCAAACTCATGATGTTAAAAACACATTTACCCACTTTTCCCCCCAAATCCAATCAAAACCCAGTTGGCTTTTCTTCTTTACCTAAAACTACACAAATCCCTTCCACACTAACTGTCTTAAGAACCTGGTGTTCATGCAACATGCTCAGTTGATGTTAGGTAATGACTGAAAACATCAAAGCATAACTTCACATGTTCTTTGCCCTAGAAAACACTGACAACTTGCCAAAACACACCTGTTTCAACAGATAGTCACAACTGAACCAACCACCTCTGTGGGATGTTGGACCGCAACCAATGTGAGGTGACATCACTTCATAGAAGTGCAATAAACCACTGACTCTAAATATGCAGGTGGTGTGTTAATGTGAAGTTAAGCTTCTTAGTTTTAGCACTGGATGCTCACTTGTACCTTGGATACACATAAGACAAGGTTACGCACACTTTTGATCTTTATTTGTACAAACATTTTAGTTCTTACGTCAACTGAAATGCTCAGTTAACATAGTTGGCAACTGCTTCAATCAGAAACTCATCTTTTTAAATTTTTTTTTGGTCTATGAAAAATAATATTCTCTTAAAGTCTGAAGAGTCATAGTCCATACCCATGAAGAATCACATGTACAGTCAAATACAGGGTATGAGGAAAAGCAACCAACTGATAAACCAATAGTCCAAATAGTCATTAGCAGCAGCCATGGGCCATTCATTTGGCAAAAAAAAAAAAAAAAAAAAAAAAAATTAGTCTTACAAAACTTAATGTAGCCATCTAAGAATTTAGCAAGTTCCAGCTTTAACAGTTAATACTGACTACTTCCTTTCCTGTTGATCAAATAATGAGGCGGGTCATCCTTGGGGTTAGCGGGCAAACCAATGGATGTGAGAAAGTCAGAGAAAAATAAAAGCGGGGAAAAGAACAACATGCTCTAATGAAAATGGTTTAGTACAAAGAGTCCCAGATATAGATAGGCACACAGAAAAGAGAGAGACTACATGGAGAGAGGGAGTAAAAGGGATTGAGAAGAGCTTGAAATGAGGGAGATGCAGAGTGGGTTTTTTTTGTTGTTTTTTTTTTACCCAGCATCCCTAGCTCTGGCACGTGTCACAGAGCGTGTTCATCATATGAACAGCAGCTCACACACACACTCACACACACACTCACTCTCTCACTCTCTCAGCACTAGGGGGAAGCACATTCACAAGGATGAAGTGGAGACCCTGCCTCAGTTGAATCGCAGACACAGATAGATTTCATTCACATATGTGCGTTTCCCTTACCATGAATGAAGTCTAATGCCTATTCATAAAAAAAAAAAAAAAACAAAACACTGAAAACAATTCTCTAATAAAGATCCATGCCCTCAAACTCTATGCCACCTCCATTCTGTGTTCATGCACAATCCAAAGCCAAATCAATCTCAAACTGATTCTTGCACAAGTGCTGACCCAAATCTTTGTCACTCTTAGGTTCTAATGATGAATGGCTATATCCTTCTTATATAATAGGACCATTTTCTCAATACACTAATGTCGACAGGGAGGAGGGAAGACATGAAGCAGGAGGGGGGTCAACTGTAAGACAAAGGCCAAATCACTACCCCCCCCCCCCGGGAAAAAAAAAAAAAAAAAAAACTTCCCTTTAGTTTAATTTACTTCCCTATTGTGGAGTTTTACGTGCACACATGCAGACACAAATAGGATCCCTTATATAATATGGGATGCTTGGGGCTAAGAGTGGAGGAGGGAGCACAAAGGAGAAAGCTGAGCACTACTACAGAGTGCTCCACTGGAAATAAAAGCATAAAGATTGAACATTGTATCATAAGAATATTGAAAGCTGCTAAAATGTCTTGAATTGTTAAACTAAAAAGAAAAAAAAAAACTGAAAATATCTCAGAAAGCCATATTTATGCACATTGGCAGAAATTTTCCTCCTCGTCTAGTGATGTAACCATTTGATCTTTTTCAACATCTGCCGAAGTCTAAAATACTTTTTGACAGATAAAAATGTGTCGTGTTCTACTGCTCAAGGATTTTTTTTCCCCAACACTGAGTTGCAGACATCGATTGGGCTGGCAGAAGGAAGGGAGGGTGAAGGAGTGTGTATGTAGATGCTCAGTGCAGCAGAGAGGCTGGGGAAGCCGCCTTGACTCATGCTGCAGGTCTGATATTCTGCCGCTAGGAGTCCCATCCACTAAGGGGAAGACCAGTCAGTGACAGAGAAACTCCAGAGAAATCCCTGCTCTGATCTGCTCTGCATGCAAAGGCTGCAGAGCTTCAGCTCACACAACGTGGAAACACAGAAGAACAGATTCAATCATGAACATCAACTACAAACAAAATGACTTGATTTCACAGAAAAAGTAGGGGTAGCCAAAGCAGTCAAGTTTAATGGCCCCTGGGCAAACTGAGACAGACCGGTCTGACCAGGACATACCAGAAGTTTCTAGAAAGCATAAGGATTGTTTCCACGGGGAAAATGGAAGATGTTAAACTGACCTTATCCAAAGATTCATTTTCTCAAACAGCCAATATAATCACCACACTTTATCACACAAACACAAACCTGTGTGCTAATGACTTCACCCAAATAGAGCTATTGTCACAATATATGTAGAAAGAACCAAAGATGTATTTACTTCCTTTATAAAAGTGTTTCTCCACTTAAGTCATTGACTGGCAAGACATATATGGGTTACAGGTGGTTTGTGCTTAACCCTGAGCTGAGAGTCTCCATAGAGCAGAGACACAATCCACCTCAGTAAGATGTCACACGTCACCCTTTTGTTGCTTATGGTGTATAAATATAAAGAGCAATACAATTTCAAATCAATGGCTGGATGTTGCGTAACTTGTTGCAACAGGTGCCTCGGTTCTATCACAAAATGAGAAATCTGGGAGCAGCAGCACTTGACGCAAGAGCCTTTACATAAAGGAATCACACCATTTCCTAAGCTTGCCAGACCTGCAGATCCAGCACAACCAGTTGAGGACACTTCATCCGCTAACTGATGATTCATTAACCCGCAGCTGTCCCACCCCTTCCAAAACCAGTTCACTTCCTGCCCTCTTCCAACAACTGTGCTTGGATAGAAACCTCTGAGACTCGTCATGTCTGGACTGGTGCTAGAAACTGGTTTAGGGAGCAAGTTCACAACCAAAGGAGAAGGCCCAGAGTAGAGGTGAGCTGTTCCCCCTGTTTGAAAACTGCTGCTTCAGCACCTCATGCACGTATCAGAGATTATGTTTGCCCACCACACAGCATAAAACGCTTCAGGTCACAAGCAGTGAAGGAGTGTAGTGAGAGCTATATCTGACATAGTGTGTGTGTGTGTGTGTGTGTGTGTGTGTGTGTGTTGGGCGGCGGGGGGGTTGATGATCACAATTTCTGACCAATTGATGACGAAGCGAGGAACAAGCGCATGACTCATCGGCGTGCACCGGTATTCCTCCGCATATTCCAGGAGTCTCACAAAAAACATGCGTATTAGTCATTCCTCAAGGCCCCCTACCTTTGTGTCGTGTGCTGCGTTTTCCTGCACACAGGGCATCAATTAAGCAGCCCATTCATTAAAAAAAAAAAAAAACACGTCGATTTAGAGGCCAAGTGCGTCACAGTGCAGGGATAAACAAATGTGGGGGGGCTTCGACCTATCCGATGCAGCGGGGAGCGCTCGACAAATTGCGCAGGAAGAGACTCCAGACGCAGCAGTCTTCGCCAAATAGGAGACTGGAGAAGTGGGTCAAGCCATGGCAGGGCGATTCCTATGAGACTAACCGCTCCAAAACCAAAATACACTGAGATCTGAGGGGCAACTCGGAAAAGTGCAATTGTGGAAGCGAATCCGATCTGATCTCATCCAACAGTATGTAGGGCAAACGGAGTGGGACAGGTGAAGTGACGAGAAACCGACGGCAGCACAACGGCCATAATCTGGGACACACTTTTTTAAGTCCAGAGCTCTGAAAATGATCTAGATGTGGGTCACTCCTAATTGAGCATATGGGTTTGTCCTACATCATGCGGATGGGCCGATGTGGCTGAGAGCTCACCCACATTAAACAGCTCTCTGAAAAGTGCGCATAGCCTGCGCAATTTGGCTCTTGGCTCACCAATGTGGGGCACCCTCCCTCCCCCCCCCCCCCGCTCCAAGTGTGGCTGAAAACGTTGGAGCCGCTGGCAGCACACGGTGCCATGTTTGATGACAGGAAAAAAAATCCCCAATTGAACTAATAAGGATCATTATACTGTCCAACAGCTGCTTACCTGCGCCTGTTACGCAACACCAGCCTCCTCTTGAATTAAGCCACACACACACAAAACACGCACCAGAATGCAGTTTCTCTTTGTGCCAAAGTGAAGTTTGAGCTCAATAACCTGACTGTGACGTTTGCACGTCGAGTCCACCTGCCTACTTCCGAGCTGCCCTCTTTGTGACCGTGTGATGGCGTGAAAACTGATGTGACCCGACTCACCTGCCCATTTGCCCAGCTTCGGGGAAAGCAGCTGCCCATTTCCCAAGACCCAAATCCTGAAGCCCGAGAGCAGCCTGTAGAGCAGCCACAGAACCAGGCAGGCCACGGTAAACGCGCCGACCCAGAAGAGAGGCGTCTCGGCCCTGCGGAGCGTCTCCTCGGCGTTCATCCACTTCATGGCAGCGGCTCTCTGTGACTCGGCGTGTGTGTGGAGACCTCAATTTTAGGCAATGTGCTCTAATTTCCAAGCCACAACGTGAGAGAGAGTCCCTTTATAAGGAGGTTGTAGCATCACACACACACACACACACTCCCCCAACACTTGTCTAGCCTGATTTAAAGCGCACCGCCCCCGTCCTACTCTGCCCCGCCCCGCTCCGCTGCGCACTGGCCGTGCCGGTTGTCTCTCGGCTCGTGCTGCCCGCCGGTTGGTGCATTTGCATGTCAATCACCTTCACAGCTTCCCCCATTCATTCGATTTTCTGTATGAAGCGGGGCGGGTCGAAGCGAGACCGGGACGAGTAGCGATTGGGCAAACATTACGGCAGCTCCCATCCGCGGCGTGTCATTGGCTCTCGCCAGAACAGGTTTGTCAGTTTCAGTCAGGATTATGAAACCCTCCAAACCCACGCTTTCGAAAAAAAAACCTGCCCATACCACTTTATGAATGAAAGGGTGCTCTCATTGGCGAACAATGTGCGCGTCCTCCCGCCCCTCGGAGAGCGTTTGGAGAGAGTTGGTTGGCTGAAGCGGTGCCAGTCTGTGAGGTCAGCCCGCTCCCACCTAGATGTGACTCACTCGTCTATTTTAGGTATTCTGTCTGCATCACACTGCTGATAACCGCAGAGAAATGTGGAGCCAGGTGAAGCGGAGTCATCTCTGCGCCACACGAACTCGGCTTTGCGGCAAAGTGTGCAAAAACACCAAAGAAAGGGATCAAAAACTACAATCCCCAACCTAACTGCGTCTCCCTTCGGATTCTCGCGAGAATAGCCCCGTCGTAGTAAGTTCACCCTTTCCAAAACATTGAGCAGGCAGGGATGAGGTTTGGTGAGTTACATAAACACAGAGACAGACGTGTGTTTTTCCATCGCTTTATTTCTTTTTTCACAACATCCCCATGAACACGAATTAATCAGCCATCATTACAGAAGCTGGATGTTTCAGGTGCAGCCACTGAGCAGAGAGAGCTTTCTTTCCCCCTGCCCGACCCACAGAGAGAGTCTGGAACACACAGAAACCAAACGTTAAATTCTGACAAACCGGGCCAGTGTGGCACCGAGCGAAGCCTGCCATGTACTCAGCACAGAGGGGAGAGTAGGAAACTGCGTCCGGGCAATCACAGTCAGCACGGAGCTGCTCGGATTCTTTGGCACAAGTGGAGAGACCGGGAGGAGGCAGCCAGCAAGTTGTGTAACAGTTTGAACCGGGAGGAAAATAAACCTCATCTTTCCAGAGTAAAAATATATACACACAAAAATCTCTTTTTTCACAACATCATTTTAAATAAAGGGATTTTGAGTTGGAGCATAGTTGCACCAAAAATATTACACATTCATCAACAAATGCATAAATATTTACAATCTCTTATGTCGACCTTTGTTCCCTGCATACAAATATATCTAAATATTTTACAAATATCTTCACATTTTCACTGTAATTTTCTGATTAAATTATAAATACACAGCAGCTCAGTTTGGTGTAATAAAGCCAGAAAATAACTGAGAAAAAAAGTGTGTTTAAAATGATGACATTAAAATAAAAAAAAAAAAGAAAATAAAATAAAAGTAAGAAAGAAATGACATGCGCACAAACACACCATGGGACATTTTTTAGGGTCCACGTCCACGTCTCAGTTGTGTCCTCGTAGCCCAACAGCTGAAACCAAGAGTGAAAATGTGGATTTAGTCGTAGACAAATTCCCTAGTAAAATCATTTGAGTGTGTTTGCAATGTGAAGGGACATCGCACAATATAACACAACATCACACACAAGATTCTGAATATTTGTGGGCTTTTTCATTTAAAAAATAAACAAGTTCATGTAACAGAAATTTGTGGTATTTCTGTGGACTTTCCTTTATTTTTTGTGGCTTTTACCGACTTGTGACACAACAATGCCCCAAACAAAGTTCTACTGTTTTTGTTCTGTGTGCATGAAAAGTAACTAACAATCCCAGTATCGATAGCCCTAAACACACCCTCTGACACACACACCACCCCCTAAACACAACAACACATTTAAGTTTCTGCTCCCTCCTCACAACACACACACACTTTCTCCAACCTTATCAGGGTTAACATTAGCCTCACTCTTCCCTACACACACACACACACACACACACACTAATCTGTCCACTCGGACCCTACAGCTTGTTTCTCCCACCTTGTAATTAATATCGTCTCTGTCCAAAAGATACTTATTTTACATGATATTTACTAGAGTTATTTAGCAGGGCTTATTACACATTATACTGTTTTATTTATATGAATAACAGTGAAGCAAATGTGTTTAAGTTAATCACACAATTACGTGAGATTTAAAAGGAAAATGTCCCACTGAGATGTACGTTTCCTCTGTGCTGATCATTTCTAAGCTCACAAAGCCATAAAAACAAATATCTTCACCGTTCCCAAACATGTTGTGATAACAGAAGCTGAAATGTCACTGTAAGGTTTGTAGTTTTGGTTCAGACTTTTCCAGAGTCGTGCCACAATCATTTCACGTGTTTCTCTTTTTCTTTGACTCCTCTCCGTTTTGTGTATCGCTGTCGTGCTTCAGCAGAGGACAGCGACACCTTTAACATTTAAAGCCTTAAAATGTAAATGATCGGCTTCTGCCCTCCACAGCTGTTTCCACATCTTCCACATCAGCACCAGCATCAGGCATTCACGTGGCAGAGAGCAGTAAGTCTCCACAGCCCAAAGTACCCCCCCCAAAAGAGTCTGCCCTCTGAGCTCTTCATAACGTCTGTCCTGTAACAACCTCTTTTCAGCCTCTACACTAACTTTTCAACAGAAGCATCTTCTTCAATGCAGCCAACAGTCCTTTTCACACAACACCTGCTTTATGCGTCCAGAAATTCCCCACCAAAGCCACAACAGTCAGGGGTAAAAATATCTGATCAAACTCAGTCACCCCCCGGCCCCCACCAATGAAGTCACACCGGACCCCCCTCATTTACCTCCACAAATGACAGCTCTTACACAGAAAATCACATCTAAAGCATCACAACAATTCAACAGCACACAGTCACGTCAGCTTCTCAGTAATAATAAATCAGACAATATGGTCGTAATATATAAGTATTATTTTTACATACCCACAGTCCTGTTTAATCCACCAGGTCAACATCTCTGCAGCAGCTGCTTCTGAGGACACACACCAAGCAGAAATTACTCTGGTTTTATTTGTTTAGACATAAGCAATGCACAAACCTGTTATATTTTCATGCTCGTAATTTTTTAAAAGATGAAATTTGTGCTTCAGTGAGTTTTTCCGTCGAAATATATACAGGTTTACAGGAAAATTTTCAGCCACCAAATGAAAAAATAAATAAATAAATAAATCAGAAAACATGCAGCTTCAAAATACATTTTAACACACTGGCAATTGGCATGTAGAAATTTCTATCGTGCTTACATATTTAAAAGTATTAGTTTCCATTAAAATGAGGCCCGATGAATATATGTGACATCAGCTGAGTCCCTCGTTGAATTTTATTTTACTGTTTGTCTTATCTCTATTTAAGGTTTATAAGCAATATTTATATTTGCCTCGAGATCAATATGGTTCATGAAATAATTTAGTTATTTTATTTTAATTTATTTATTTATTAACACACAAGATGAAACATATAATCACCTGTACGTGTGTGTTGTATTCAGCTGAGTAGAGGGTGTTGAATGACTTGCTGTCTCATCTTCCTCCTGTTTATCTGTTCATCCTGCAGGAAAACAAATAAAGACAAAAAGGTTAACACACAAGGAGAATCAACACACACACAGATGCATACACTTACCCCACTGAATCATCTATGGCAATATGAGACAGCTAAACTCATGCTCCTCGCCAAAAAAACGTGGAGACATAGATATGTACATGAACACACGCTCACACAGCAGGACAAGTAACACCACTAAGCTCAAACAGAACCATCTTGAATCATCCCTGAACATAAACTATGTAAAACGAACGAGAGTTAAATGTCTGATCTGTCTGGGCAAAAAGGTAACAAACGACTGGATGTTCAAATTCTGCCGAAACATGAGATTTTTTTTACATGCTTTCATCATACATGAGTTTTCTCCCAAAAATCAGGCAAGCCAAGAAATTACTAGATTCCACAAAGCGTTAATTACTTTTTAAATATTTTTCCACATATCAGTTGTTAAAATCTACATGTCTCTTTATGTATGTTTTAAATCATTATTGTTGTATGTTAGAACAATTGTGCCATTTGCTTACATCTACTGAGCATGACAAACACACACACACACACACACACATACATTTTAAAGAGTGCGTGACTCTTGGCAGACGTGAGTGTCTCAGCATGAGTGACTGCGTTTTTTTATGTTCACATTTAATTTTAAATCAATTTTAGTGACACTTTGTTGTTAGTGTTAGTGTGCGTCTGCACTTATGTTTTACTCTCCTCATTTACCTTGTGTGTCTTTAAATGAACCAACTTGCGGAGACCCTTCATGCGGCACAATTCACACATACACACACACACTAACACACACCAGTAAGACATAACATCAGCAATTCACACTGTGCCTGATTTTATATTTGAGTCTAATATGAATGTGCAAAGCAGCTCAGAAATACACTCTCTCTCTTTCACTCCCACTCTCTCTCTCTCTCACACACACACACACACACAGATCGCCTCTCGCACTTTGGTGATTCAATTCAAATTGTGCTGTATGCTGTGTGCTCTTTGTCAAATACAAAGTACACCATGTAGCGTTCTACATTTGATGTTTCATTTAAGGAGCCTTTAAATGTCACCTTTCACCTCATTGCAGTTTCTGTGGGTCATTTCTAACATGACGCACCTTCCAGTGAAACTTTCTGACACCTCATGTCTACAGCAGGCTTCGAACACACTGACAACACACACACACACTTCAGGTGCACTGCTCTGTTTAGATTTTGCTCCTATGTTGTCTGATATTTGTCTTTAGATAAAAACTGGACATGAACCTGTAGACGTCCCATCTCTTAGATATGATGGTGGTCTGAGTGTGATTTCACTGAAAGAGATTTTAAAGCCGTCACCTTGAACCTGCTGTTAAACTATTTAAGTTTGCTAAGTTCTTTTGTTGTCATCTTTTCTGATCAGTCTTGCATCTGATTTTTATTTGAAAGGTATCCAGTATACTCTCAGCTGTCAGTTTATTAGGCACACTGTGCAGTCTCATGTAAATCACAATTGTTCCTATATTCTTTTTTTGACTGACTGACTGTATGATCACTTCAAAGGCTGTTCAGGTGCTTTGTCTTCTTTACTTTGTCCACAGGATCTCAATTAGTGTAGTCTAAATGACAGAAACATCTTCCTGTATAGTTCAGGATGGTCAATGATCCTCCATAGTTCAACCAAACACCTCTGCGACAGCCTGAACTCAACCTGAACATTTTACATGCTGTAGTTTCTGGATGTACTTAACTAATCCAACCTGTCTAACCAATCAGCAGCTTGGATTTAAAAATGCCAACTGAGGCACAAGCTGTCAAGAAGTACCCAAGTTAACTGTTGTCAAGTCCATTTGTTCAGTTTAATTAATATTCTGGCAGACGGATTTGCCTGGATGATCTGGACTGCTGCTCTCAAAGTTTCTGTGAGAGCAGGGTCCTTCAAAGTTTTTATGGCCCAAAACCCCAAAATTCTTTCTTCTGTTGTGAGGAACACAGGGAAGAACTCCAGAAGTCCCTCTGAGGTCCCCTGATGATTCCCTGCACCCTGGGTTGAGAACCGCTGAGCTAGGCTAAGATAAACTGATACTGTCTCCAGCCATCAGGCTTAAACACTTGGTGCAGCAGGTCTTTTGGTGCCTCTGAATCAACCAATAAATGTCAGAAGATGAGAACTTTGGACCTCGAACTCTTCCTCCCAAACGCCAGGGAATCAATCTGCAAATTCACTGATTGAGTTGCTTTCATTTTGGTTGAAATGACGTTAATCAAAGCAAAACTTTCTGTGTTCATCGACACAAGTGGGTTGGTTGATCTCTTAGCTATTGACGTGAGCCTTTTTTTTTGTGTGTGTGTTATTGTTGAAACACAGCCAGCCTTTCTCTTTTCTTTCCTCTTGTCTTTTCCTATCAATTGTTTCTCCGCAAGTTTAGCGCAAACAAACAAAAGATCAATGTTATGTAATGCATTACCTTTATTTGGTATTTTTGAACAGATTAAGTTAAAAGAAGCCCAGTTCTGGTCATTCTGACCTTTAATTTTACTCAGGTATTTAGTGTAAAGTAGCTAAGTTATCACAGAAAAGTTGGAGGTTTTTGGCATGATATGTTGTCTCTGTGAAAAATAATGAAAGCTGGTTTGCTATGAATAGGAGCCATGCATACCTAAGTAAGCAAACGTCACACCCATTGAACTTTCCAGACTCACCCCTGGATCTGAGTGCACATGGATGGGTGTGTCCCACTCAAACCAGCTTGACTTTCTGTGTTTCGGGTGGTGCTACTTGTGGTGTGGGGGGTGGCAAAAAGCAAAAAACAGGGTGGTGTCTTGGAGCTCTCTTGCCGCCTGTCCAGCCACCTCTCATCTCTCTGATAGGAGCCAACAGCCTTCATTATTCCTTTTTGTCTCTTCTCCTCCTTCATCAGGCCATGTTAGTTTCATTTGACCTCTTCTTGCAATCATCGTTCCTGAAAATGGAAAATGGAAATACAAAAGAAAAAGAAAATAAGTCAACACATTTTCTTTGTGACATACGTGCACAAGATGAGACAAATGCACGGAACAAATAACCAAAAAGTTCTTCTGCTGACAGCGATGTGTGCTGAATTTTTTAGAACCTGAAGGAAGCATTTAACACATGGCACTGTAATTAACAAAAAGCCAGTCTCCAGGAGTGTTGGTAACACAAAAAGGAATTTGGGGGCAGGACACAAACCATGTGCCCCAAGCCCCACGGTCCACATGACAGACTGATTCTGCATCGAGGAGAGATACACGCACACACACACACACACACACACACACACACTTCACATCACTACCATACTGTACAGCATATGTGAATTTCTAACACTGTTTAAGATTCATACAAAGTGAGATAATTTCACATGCAAAACAAACAGGAGTTCTCTCTCTCTCACACGCACACACACGCACACGCACGCACACACACACACACACACACGCCTACACACGGCGTGTGCAGGCTTTTTCAGCTTTTTGTTTTTATATTACTCTCAAACACATGAAAAGGCTCACAAGTAGAAATGGTAAATGAAACAGTACGTATTATACAATAAGATTCGTAGCATGCATTCAACTTATCTGACAACTTCACTGGTGTGATGATGTGATGGATCATACACACCCTCTCTGGCCCGATATGTTGGTTCTGTGTATCTTTTATATTTCTCTTATTTTTCTATTGCCTGTCACCAACAGAGAGTTTTTCTTTTTTTAGTTCTCTGTATATACTTTCCTCTATTTAATTTAAATTCTCTGCACATTTATTCATCTTTGCACATATTTTGAGGTGAGTTTTGTTTCGACAAAATGCTCTATATAAATATATATTTGCATTCCTAAAAAAGGAAAAGGGTTTTCCTTGCAACATTGATTCAATCTTTAAAAAAATAAAATAAGTTGATGATCTGTGTTGCGCTTCTCTCTCTTTAATTCAGATTCTTTATTATGTTTACTGTTAAGAATTAATTGGCTGTCATTTGTGAAAGTTCGGCATCGGCCTCTTTAGCTGCCTGTGAGATGCAGGAGAGCTGCTGCTCAGCCTCTCTGGAGCTCTCTGCCTTCAGCTGTACAGTCAGCCATTTTCTGTCAGACATGAGGAGGCTGCACTAAAGCTGCTCTGCTCATGAAACATAGACTCCATCACCACCTCACGACTACACAAGACATGAAAAACACATGTACATGTGGCAAACATCACTAAAGCTGCTGAAAAGAGTGTTTCAATCAGTCAGCAGGCGTCTGCCTGCCAACACACTGGGGGTCACAACAAAATGGCTGACGTGTATCTCCAAGGATCAGCAGCTCCAGTAGCATCTACCAGGTAATATAAACACTCTAATTTTACCTGCATGTGATAGTCACACTGTTCAGGACCAATTGGGATAAGTGAACAGGCTCCGTCTGCAGTTTTTAAAATTTTTTCCCCCTTTTTCTTACATTTTATGATCAGCATTAAAAAAGATTTCATTCAAACAAGGGGAATCACCACACGTTTAACATAGTCTCTTTCTCAAAAGCTTTCTGTATATTTGTAGAATATTAGAAAGTCTACTTGTTTAATGAAAAAAAAAAAACTTAGATTCTCCACAAGCAGGTTCAAAGCATTTGCGAATTAGCTAAGTTTCTGTTGAGCAGGTAAAGAAGCAACCTGTCAGTGTCATGAAGTCACTCATCACACTTTAAAGGTTTGAATTTTTACTAATGATGTAACTGTTGCTGCTGACAGACACTTAAATTTGAGTGTTTTAGCTTAAACCAATCACATGTACAAGTTGAGGAGTAGTAAGAACATGCCTTTAAATGAACTGAACGAGCAGGAGTTTAAAATCACTTTGTTGGAGGACATTCACTATTTAACTTCATATCGCATCAGGCTTCATGATGACAAAGTTTAAATTTGCCTTTCATTCAAAAATTACATTTGAAGGTGTCTAGAAAATCCATTTTTTTACACTTGATTAGAGTCAGAGAGGAGGGAATCATCTGTAACATTATTTCTTTTAATTTGTGCTGATGTCTGCTAAATGCAGGTGTGTGTCAGATTCTTTCCTGGGTTTTGTGTCTGATTCAGTTATTGACAATGTTTGAGCTTTGGCTTGCACAGCAGACACATACACACATTTGTTGTGATTATAATCAATATTATTATTAATCATACTATCGTCACATCCCTACTGACAAAATATCTGATGGATAGCTGCGCTTGCATCCAGACAGCTTTTTAGGTTTTTTGCGTGTCTTTGTGTGTCCCTGACTATTATCCAACTTTAAATCCAAAAGTTTAAGCACTTGCTGCTGTACATCGCTTATATTGTCACACCAGTGAGTTTGGACTGGTCATTACTGTGGAAAGATAATATTAGTGTTGTTTTGTCAAACATGACTTTTTCCTTGAAATTGGGAAGGAAAAGGATCTAAAATGCATCAAAACGTAACAAACCGCCGGAGCACTGTGTTCTGAATAGTTCAGTAAAGTGTATCTTTGCATCATGTGTTGACCTCTAGTGTCTTCTTTAAAAGTTTGATTTAGTCGGCCATACTTTGATGTGTGTGTGTGAACGCATCTGAGTCTGTGAGTGTGTTTGTGTCCGCATGTGTCTGTCTCAAAAGTCAGCAGAATAATTTTGTTTGTCATCACTATTACACAGGTCTGGACTGTAACAGGCATTAAAGCCAGACCGCTCTGATCAGGATCTGGCGACTAAAGAAAAATTCATTTATTTTAATTTGTTGTTGAATCACTCCCTTGAATACTTTTGAAAATAGAATTAGGATTTAAACTATCAGGAAAAATTGTGAATGAAACTGTCTACAATTTGCTTTTCCAGTGACTATAATCCTGGTAGAAATGAATACACACTCACGCACAGAAAAATGCACTGCCTCAATCTAAATCATCTCACCAACCCTCCCAAACATTTTGCTCTGACATGTGTCCTCTTTGCATATGTTTTTTTTTTTGTGTGTGTGTGTGTGTGGCTGACACACATACATACACTGTGTGAGTCAGTTTGAAATCCAAAGGTTTTTGTCTTGTGTATTACCTCCAGCTGATTTTCATGTTTTCAGCCCGGGAGCTGGTTTAAATAGTAAGAAATTTCTGAACTTTTTTGCTCAGAAAACATTTTCTGGCTGCACAAACGCAAAGAAATGACGGAAAACAACTGAAGGCCCTTTCTGTTCTGTAGTTCCTGATGTGATTACACACATAGCAAAACAATCGGACACACAACAGACCCTCCTTTCTCTGTCACAGATCTGAAAGCTGTTCACGTGTTCCCTCTTTCCTTCCTCATGCCAGTTTTCATCTGTTGTTTTCACTACACGCTCTAAGTGAAAAAAGAAGAGGACTGACGGGCCAAATCAACGTTTGTGCCTTTGGTTGTGGTCTCAGAGTGCACGCCTCGATCTCCCTGGTCTTGTATTTGAAGTGTACTTTTATTTTAGTGGATCATTTGTGCTTCTTCCTTGATTTTGTTAAGAGGAGGGACTCTAATTATCTAGAGCTGTCTTCTTGTACAGATCCAAACACAATCTGATATTTGTGTTCTATATCAATTATATCGATTTATCTACATACCCACTTTCAGCATAATTTAAAAAAATGCATTTAACATTTTTGAATAGCCTTAATACAGAAAAGTGCTAAAGTTGAACGGGTCACTTAAAGATCTCTGATGTTGAGATGTTGTGTTGTCACCTTCACACCTTCGGTAATCAGGTTTATTTTGAAAAATAACAGCAGGTAAACAACTGAGCAAAGATCACGCATGAACATATTAACTATAAGTTTAGAAATTAAAAGGTGGAGAGATTTTACTTCTGAGTGCTGTTTCTATACCTCTCGCATGTTTTTGTCTTTAGTTGCGCTAAGTATCTTCAGTTAGAAACAAAAAACAACAAAAGTTTTACTACCATGGTGACTGAGTGAGTATTACATTTCTTCCAAGCTGATCAGACATTTTGAATTTAATTTGTTTACGGTCTAACCTGAAATCAGATTATAAGCTGTTTTAACTATCTGAAACTAACAGTTATCAGATACAAATGGAAAAATATAAAGTCCTTTTGAATTGTGAGGACTGTTTTTAAAACAGCTGTACTTGACTTGAGTCAGGTTGAACCTGTCATTGTTACAATGGTGTCGGAAATCTACAGATTTGCTTTTTGAATGGATTTCAAACTCATTTACTTAAATATGAGTTAGTATGTACACAGAGAAAGTTAAGATAATAGCACGACAGGAATATATCTCCAGTGTATCCATGTTGTGAAATGACCTGACACATAAAACACAGCAATATCAATATTATCAATAATCAATCAATAATATCACAATAAATGGTATCTGTTAAATTGCCTTACTCTTAAAAAAATAAAAAATAACTGAAATACAAAGCTTCAGTAGATGAAGCAACAGACACAACATCTAATTATACTGTAGGAGTTTTGTACAGTAGGTGCAGGTTTAATATAATAAAGCAACAGCCATTTTGTGAACACTGATGGGTGCCTGTCTTCTGTGTTAATAAATTATTTGTGCTCTATGTTATATTTAAGAAAAACTTCACCTCAGTCTGCTTTCTTTTATTTATGTATTTATCTTAATGTATTATTGGATCATTGTATAATGAAAATTACATTCTATAAACTTGTATAAGCTATCTATTCAATTCAAATGTGGTTGTATTCAGACATTTGTGTTTTAGTGTTTGCTCCATTTGGTTTTTTAAATCATCATCTACATTTTGGAGAGACGAGGACATCGCATTGTTCAGTATCCTTATCCAATAAGATACACACAGACACAGACACACACACACACACACACACACACGGTCATACATGCCACTGGTTTGTCACATGTTTCATTCAGCAGTGCTTTTTTTATTATTGTTGGTAAAAGTTGTGTAGCTGAAGAGAATGTGATTTTTAAAAATGTGTTTTTATTTAAAATTAAAGTGCAGCATTTTCCCAGAAACCAGGACAGCTTTGATCCAGACTGTAAAATCAAACAGATGAAACAATCTGGCAGATGCTGTTCACGGGAATTTCAGTGTCACTGTCCATCCGCAGAAGTGTGTGTCATTCTTTCACGTCTCACTGAAAACTAACATAAGATAATAAAAAGTGGGGGTCTTCAAAATGATTACATACATATAATATGGGTCTTCAGAAGTGCTTCATTCAGATGTATTTAAATGTTGACAAACTGAATAAACAGGGCCTTAAATTTAAATCTCAGACTACTGAGTTCCACAACTTTTGGAAGATAAAAAAAAAAAGGTTGAAAAGTTTCTGAAAGTGTCTTTCACTTGTATTTCAGTATGATGATTCATCTACACTGCATTGTTCTGTGCTGATATGTGTTTCACTGTGACTCAGCTTCAAATATGTCCATCACATCTGAGATATTTCACCCTGTGGATCATGATATATACAATAACGTTATTCAGTGAAGAATTCAGAATTTTTAAAGAACTTCAAATTCAGTTATGAATAAAATTGGGCATGGGGAATCAATGTGCACTAAAGAAAGTGTATCTCATCCAAATATTTTGCAAATCTTAGTCAAATGATCCAAATTATAAAACAAAAACACCAACCCCAATCAGTTCATGTTTTCAAAATACACATTGTAGTAATTTTTCTGTTATTTGGATATTTAATTTTTAAAGCTGTTGTGTGTATGTGTGTTTGTTAAAATCTATAAACACTCTTTACATTTAAAATTATTTGGTTGAGAAGCAAAAGCGTGAATAAACAATAAGTTTGTGTCTGGGAAAAGTTGAACAAGATTGTGTTCATACTGTGTGTTGTGTGTTTGTGTGTGTATGTATGTATGTGTGGTCACAGTCTGACAGTGAAACCTTTAGGCCTCAGGGCTCAGATCAGGTTCAGGTTGGGTCGAGGTTTTTTGTTTTGTTGATGGTCTGCGTACGGGACAGACAGACATCTTGCCAAGGAATGCCCTCGCAACTTTGGTGGAATCAGTGAATGTGTGTGTGTGTGTTTGTGTTTGTGCGTGTATTTGTACGTGTGTTTGTGTGTGTGAGACAGACTTTAAAGAGAGATCAAGGAAAAAGAGAAAGTGTGAGAGTGAGTCAGAAAGTGTCAGGACGAGTGCGTCAGCATACGAGTGAGAATTTACTTGTGAAATTGTGTAATCCTGACATATGCAGGTGTGTGTGACTGTGCGTGCATAAACATACTCCTTTCTCCATGTGAATCTTAGCCTTTTAAGTGTGAAGACAAGTTTGTTCATTCTGCTTCAAGTTGTTTGTGAAAATGTCTTCTAACTGAAAACTCCCTAAACCAAAACAAAAAAATCATACATGTGTTTGAATAATTTAAAATAATTTTCAAACATATCAATTCTTTCAATTTGAAAAGAGTCAACTGAATTAAAACTGAAGCAACTTAATGATACACACTTTTGTCAGTGAACTTAAAGCAATTGCTTCAAAACAGGAGCAGGTATTAATCCTACACTGCCATCGAGAATGTGCGTGCGCTTGTGCATGTTAGTGTGCATGTGTGTGTATTAATGTTCATTTGTCCTCTGATGTTTGACAAACAATGTCAAAGGAATATCCAAGGAAATATATTTAACCACCAGATTGTGTGTGTGCAGGGTTACGAAAAGAAAAAACATTGTGTGTATGTTTTAAATGGCTTGTCTGCTTTCATTCACGTATGTCAGTGGACCTCACAGCAGGAGGATGTGCAGACGTGGACGGCTGTGTATCTATGCTTGTGTGTTTGTCTACATATGTGTGTGTTTCCTGTATCAAGGACGAAAGAGTTGCCCCTTACCAAAACTTCACACCCCCACTCCCCGAATCATTTTCCAGCACCTCCTATGAGACAGGGCAGCCGATGTCTTTTGACTTACACACTAAAAAAGTATGCGACAGTGTTTGCATGTGTGTGTTGGGTAAAGGGGGTTACGTGGGTGGTGCAGGGTTAGAGTCAAAGGCGTATGTATATACAGGGAGGGAGGGGGGCGGACCGCAGAAAGGAAGACATCACATTATGCCCTTCAGTAGCACACACACATTCAGAACCACATCACTCGGCACAAAGGTGAGAAACTTTTCATATTTAGTTCTTGGTAATGTTTTAAAGGTCCACTATTTCCTAATACTCTCTTGGAGAGAACCGTACAGTTTAGTTTAGTTTGAAATGAGAGACAAAGTTTGAGATTGTTCATTTAGTTAGTTCAGTTTTTTGTCATTGAATATTTATCAATCACCAGCGTATTATTGCAAAGTTTATTCTTCATTTATGTTAAACCATACGTTTGTTGGTGGACACATTCACATGCTGCATGTTAACTCCATCAACTGAGCTGTGAACTATTTCACTGGTAAGGAAATCGTAGAATGGCAGTTATTACCAAATTACACGGTTGAAATGATCAACTTTGGAGTGACAACAAGGTTAAATCTAATGATGAGACTTTGGAAAGTGAACGCAACTATTTTTTCATCAGGAAATTAAGGAAAACACTGACAATGAGATTCTGGCACACTGAGTCTTCTTTTCTCTTCCGACATAAAACCCACAATTTATATTCTGTAACTAATACACTTCTCCAGATAAGTTGAACCAATACACACACCACACCACACACCCCCACACACACCCCAACTAACTTGAAATATTTCATAACATGGCTGAATGCTACCCAAGATCGAATAAAAAATATAAAATATAAAAGAAAATATTTTTTTTAATCAGGAGAAATGTGAAGAAGTAGATTTGGTGACAAGTTGTAGTTGTAGCAACATTTAATGAAAGCATTATCTGATTATCAACTTCACATGTGTGCTGGCTCACTAATGGAATGGAAACCAGTACACTGGATCACTTTATTATGTTTAGAGCACTGAGGACGTGAATGAGGACACCTGAGAAACAACATAACAACAACTTCTTATGATGTCATAAAACTATTCCTTATATTAACAATTACAATATGATATGATGTAATGAAAAGCTCTTAATGATGCCATAAATATCCTTGTGATGTCATGAAATAATTCTGTATGAAGCCATGAAACAACTCCCTATGATGTCATAAAACAACCTCAACTGTGTCATCATCAGTCCCTTATGCCATAGAAGAACCTATGATGCCATAAATTAGTCATATCATGGGAAAACTTCCACAAACTCAAGAAGCTGAGCAACAATGGGAAATGTGAATCTGTTTCCTGTTGTATGACATTAACTGAAACCAGGAGATAGACAGCACTCCAAATACTACGGATTTAATATACAATGAATATGAAATTGATACCAGCAGGAAGAGGCTCAGTGGCACAAAAGATCACTTTGATGTTCGTTCATTTTCTTCAAATAAAATACCTACAGTATTTGAGGGTTGAATAAAAACATGTAAAGAGGACTCAAAGTGTCACTGTGTTGTTGTTGAAATCAGTGAGTAACGATCTCTAAAACACTGAACAGCGCTCAGGAAAACACTAAATGATACTCAGGGTTACATGACTTCAGATTTTTTTTTTTTTTTTTAATTGACAATAATGTGATGAAAGTCACGTTGACGTGGAATAGTCAGTGATGATGTCATTGACATTTTTTTTGTCATGAAGTGAATCACATGAGGAGGGAAGCTTTGCAACAATCTGTATTAACAAACAACGCACAACTATTACACACAATTTCTCCAGAGCAAAAAGTATAGAAACAATCAGCATCTGCCTCTTTTCTCTGTTACAGCAGGCCATTTAGTGATGGACTGCTGCGGTGAGGATTTAGGCTCTTCATCAGCTCGTGTTAGCACTTCACTCGTTGTATTTGTGGACAGACTTCTGTATTTTACAAGTGACAGCGCCACGTCTCATCTTTAGTGAAATATTCCCACAACCCTAACCCTAACCTGCTGCTTTCTCTGAGGCATCCATGTTGTTCGTGCCGAAACCAGTTAATCTAAGACTACTCAACTCAAGCTCACAGCATCATCGTGGAGCAGTCAAGTCGACAAGTGTAGCTGACTAGTCTGTGAAACCCCAACCCAACAATACCTCACTGTTGTTGCAGTCATTGGGACGTCAGTTCAACAGAGGCCAGAGGACTTGTGACTTTGTCCATTCTCTCAACAGTAAACGGTTAAACATGAAGTCAGTGGCAGGTTCAGAAAGCTTAGCACAAATACAAGCTAGACCTAAAGACAAGACCAAGGATATTAAAAGAACTAATCTGATTGCTGGTAATGAACAGGAATGAAATTTTCCATCTGGTGGCTTGACAACTGGATGTAACACTGTGTGTGAAAAGTTAATAGAAACAGTGAACAACTGGGGAACAAAATGTTATTCATTGATAAAACGTCCAAGGTACAAGACAAGAAGCAATAATTAGATGTACATTTACATCTAATTATTGCTTCTTGTCTCAAATCTGCAAGAAGCATTTTTAACACGTTAAAGCTCGTTATTCATGGCTCTCTTCTGGCGTCATCACCATGGCGACTACCAATGTGGCTCCTGTATGATTGCTTTTGGTTACTATGGTGTGATTTATTTATATATGACAGACTCCTATGCTGATGGGTGACATGGCAGTTATCCTGAACTTAAGGACATTTTCCCAAAAAAACTCTCTCCATATATCATCGAGAATTGTGCTGATTGAATTCATGATTAATCACGTAATCATTTGTTCCATGAAATATTAGTAAATTGTGGAAACGTTGCTGTCCTATCGTCTTCAAATATTTGAGTTTGTCCAAGTAGCAGTGCAGAATCTAAATATGTTCAAGTTAATATCATAAAGATCCCCTTTAGACCTCAGAATCTGAAACCAAATGTTTGGGATTCCTTTGGACAAACGACTATCACAATTAACAGATTATGTACAGAGTCATTCAGCTAATTGCTGAACTAATCAATTCATCAACTAATCTAAACTGTAGAATGTAAATGGAAGATCCAGTGAGTGCGCATTCAGACGTTCATGCGACAACACTGCCATACCTGCTGTCGTGGTCCACACACTACGTGCTGTTGCTGCTCCAGGGCAGTGGCACTCCACTCACCAGGTCCTAAAACAACATGACAGATAGGAAAGAAAGGTTGAAATCATTTTGTTCATTATGTCACCCCATAAATATGTCATCTCTCTCTCTCTCTCTCTCTCTCTTTTTTTTTTTGTAAATCTGATCCACAGCTATGGATCAGATTTAGCACAATGCAGAAATTCAATGACAAATCGGAAGAACTCACACACAGAGTTTCACATAGAGTTATTGGCAGTGAAATATTTTACAAATCAATTTTATCTACAAAATGGTGGAACAAGGTGTTTACACATAGAGGGCTGTGGAGGACGTTATCTCACTGTGGACCTCCCTTGAGAAAACATGATGCTCTTCCACTGGATGAATATCAGCTACAGTGAGCTAAGACGCCAAATGATTCTTCTACTCTGATTGGTAAATGTCTACAAAGTGTTCATTGTCTTCATCATCCAACCAACATGAACTTAGTAGCGCTGTCAAGCAAGCTCACACTAGTTCAGTTGCTTGTCCAACGCAATGCTGAGACGAACAAGTATCAAATTCTCAACGTTTAAAGCTTGAACAACCATTTTCTAATTTTCACATTTTTTACTTCAAATCAGATATATTTTGATTATGAATTTTCTTCAGATTAAATAATCAGTGCATTTCTAAATTACCTATGCCCCAGTAAATGTGTCTAAACCAACTCACCATTGTAACAACACTACTGTCTTTTCATTTATACTAATGCCCGTCTAAAAGGGAAAGAAACCGTCATTTTGCTGAAATAATTTCCTTTCTTAAAACACAGTTTATGCTAACTTTTGTTTGAAGGTCAAAATTGACCAGAATAAAGTGATTCTGATTCTTTCATCAGGATTTTTGTTCTTGTTGTTATTTCAAGAATTACAGTATGCAAAGCCAAAGTCCCAGCTGAACAGCTGAACAAGTTGATGTGTCTGTAACATAAGTGAGAGGCCACAAAACTGAAGCATAGCAACAGTCAGACACAAGGAGCCACAGCATCCAGCCCTGAATCAGACACCTGCTCAACAGGAGCTCCACACATTGCTCACATTCACCAAGTTTGATTTATGTCATTAGCATCTAATAACATCATTGACACGACACTAGTGATTTACAGTCTAATTCTACATCACCTTAAAATATTGCACAAAGAATGTGAAGATACCTTTAACAGTTACATCATTTATGAGTCAACTTTTGTGATGCCGAAAACTGCCCCACTCATCGCCAAAGCAAGTGCCCTCTTCGTCTTAATGTTGTTTTTCCATTTAAGATTTGAATATTTGAAAGATGACTCTGGAAGGCAACACCAACTAACAATACAACAACTGTTCTGCCATAAACTCTCCACAGTGTAAAGGCATTTTGTGTGTGTGTGTGTGTGTGTGTGTGTGTGTGTGTGTGTGTGATGGGGGGTGGTGGGGGTTGTAGCTGTCAAAATGGTGTTAACTAAATTAGATGCTTTATATTGTTGAGGTTGAAGTTGGTGCCAGTTTTGGACCGGACTTTTTTTCTCATGGATGAAATTTAAAAAGACAATGAATGAGAACTATTTTCCACTGTAATATAATCCAGAGCTGAACACAATAATGTTTGTAAAGTCAGACATTTTAGGCAGGCTGGTGCAGGCAGACTTAAGAAAGGGCAGTGTCACTGTCATGTTTTCAGACATGTCACCTTTATCAGTTACAACATTTTGTATCTCAAAATTTCCTCCTTGTTAAATTTGAAAATTCTACATTTGGTGGCACTTTAGTTTGTGACAAATCATTCTTTTCCTCATGTACATATGGACAATTTACAAAGAAATGTCATTTTGGGATTATGTCTTTAGATGAAACATCTTCTTCCTTACTTTGCAGTTTTTACACACTCAGCTGTTCTTGTGTCTCCTTTTGGCAGTGTATGTCACGACAGAGTATTTTCAACCCTTTTCTGACACATTTCAGGTGACATTGTTCTATGAAACACAAGCAAAGAAAAAGGTTTTTGTTAGAGATGTTCAATCAGATGGGCTTTTCTGATCATTAAAAAAGTGGAGGCTAAATGACGTGTGTCACATGAAGTGTGGATGTACTGTGACTCCATAGCATTACAGGAGACATGAGGACAGACGGAGAAAAACTGAGACGGTACAAAGTAAAGGTGCTCCAAATGGAGAAAGTGGAGAGGAAGTAAAGGAGGAGGAGGAGGTGGAGGAGGTGGAACAAGAGACGTCACCAGCTGGGTTTCAGTCAGTCAGGATTTCCCCTCCATCAATCCTCACCTCGGGCCGCTGAGATTGACAGAGTGAACGAAAGAGGAGGGTAAAGACGGAGACAGAGAGAAATCACAGGAGAGATGGAAAAGACAGACAGGAGGATGAAAACGCACAAAAAATGAGGGGAAACTGTTGAAGGACATGATGAGATGTTCAACTACTATCAGTTCATCATGAAACGATGCATCTCCCTCTAAGGTAAAGTTAGGATAAAGAGTTCTACAAAATTCAAATCAGTTTTTGAATTGTTTCACGCAGGGCTGCTATGTGTCTGTAAATCCTGTAGTTTTCATTGTTTGTTCAGTTTGTCATTACTCCAACACAAACTCTTCACACACTTTTCACCACGTCAGACATTTCTTAATTTTATTTATTTTAATATATAAATATGCATTCGTCTAAAGCACAACTGTTTGTAATGAATCTGTCAGCTAAATGAAGCAACGGCTGCTTGTCATCAGGGGAGTATTTTTTCAACAAAGGGAAGCAAAACACATGGTTTTGCTGCAATGTCGACAAATTCAATCAGTTTCTCTTATTTCTGACAAAGTAGGTGTTAGTTTGCTGTTGTATTGAATGGGACTTGCTTGTTACCATGGTAACCATAGCTAAATCAACCAGGACTGAAATCTTAAAGATTACCACTTAAACCATTTCGTCTCCCATCAATGAATTTCTAAATCTTTATGAAATTCCTCCTCAGGTTTTCCAGAGTTTTTTTATTTGATGATCCAAACGCAGCAAACACAAACTTCATGTTTCTTGTTTGTTGAAGGGAAGTTTGGGGCTTCTCTGAAAGACTGCTTTCTAGCTTTCAGTTTGCCATCAGGATAAACTCACAGACTTCAGATCAGCTCCTTGAGCCCTGGTTTGTAAACATGATTTGGACTTAATGGCAGACATGACATACACTGTTTATCACTTTGAATGTTTTAAATGTGCAGCTGATGTTGGGAGACACTTTAAAAAGGTCGGCTCACCCAATTTTTTTCTCACATATTCATTCATTCATTCATTCATCTTCTACCGCTTATCTGTTTCCAGGTCACTGGGGGTGCAGGAGCCAATCCCAGCTCACAGTGGGTGAGGGCGGGGTCACCCTGGACAGGACCAACACACAGAGACAGACAGACCAACAACCACTCACACTCACACTCAGACCTACGGACAGTTTAGAGTCAGCAGTTAACCCAAACATGATGTCTTTGGACGGAGGGAGGAAACCAGAGTACGGTGAGAACATTCAAAATCTGCACAGAAAGGCCCCAGGCCCGGGAACCAAACTCGCAACCTTTTTGTTGTGGGGCAACAGAGCTAGTCACTATGCTGCCGTGCTGCTCACATATTTCATACTGGTTTACTTCTATTTTACAAGTTTAAAGATGTCAGTTTGTAATTTCTGCTACATTCTGACACAACACAACTGAGGAGAAGAGGATTTTGTTATGTCATGGTGAGAAAACTAAACATAAGATAAAACAATGTTTGTTATTGACAGGCCAATAAAGCCATTGTTAATAGTGATAATGTGACTGACAGTTCTTCTGTTTCATTTTCAAATGTAGGTAAGTAAGTAAGCAAGCGTAATTCCAATTACTTCCATCGTTTTGGGTTGACACCAGGACAAATAAAATGGATAAAAGCAATCTGTATGATTACAAATCATTAGAGATGACCAAGAAAGCAGTGTATTTTTGTGAAATGAATCCTTTAGACAGTAAACCGCAAAACAAAGAAACTGAGGAGGGTTGCTACATGATGGTAAATAATCAAGCTGAGAGTAAATAGAAATGACACATATTCTCATCACAACTAATTTCAATTCAAAATGTTTTAAAACCAACCTAACTTGAAACCAAGATCATTACCGGACTTGTGAAAAGTCAAACAACCTTTTGTTTTTAAGTAGGCGATTGTAATTAATTTGATGACTTTCTCAATGCAGCCTTTGCAGCATGTTACTATGTCTGGGTTTCTGATCCAGACTTTGTGCCCTCTGGTTATGTTGAGGCTGAGATCAAGCATGCAAACATGGCACGAAATTGTTATTTCAACAGCAAAACGCAATTGTCCATTTCTCAATGTGAATAAGATTTGGATCACTTGACTTTTCATCACTTCTAAATTTGGCCTGATTTTAACCTGTGTATCCCAAAATCTTTTAATCCACACGGCCACTTTTATTTTTGAAAAGGGGTGTCTTTGTTTTGTCCATTTCAACAATGATGTTTTCATCATGTAAATAATTTCTAATAAGACACAACTCTGGTCATGTTAGCTCTTTGGATACAGCCAAGTATCCAGCCAGTCTCTGCTTTGACGTCATCAGACTTCAGCAAACACACCCAGACACACAACCATTTCAACCTCTCAGCAATATGAACTTCTGGGAAGACAAAGTTTGCATGAATCAAAAACAATATCAAAGCAAAAAAACTTCACTTAATGACTTTGTGTTTGTATGTATCTTCTAAATGTGTGTATATACATATGAGTGCGTGTGTATCGTCTTGTGTGCAGGCCTACAGCTCGGGCGTATAAAATACTGCTCAGCTAAAAATAAATAAAATGCTCGGGAGAGGAGCGAAAAGCATTGTGCGCTGTGAGTCACGACCAGGAGTGGTGGTGACGATACACTGCCCCCCCACCTCACACGCACACACGCACACACATACAATCACACTTTCTCCTCCCCATTCGAATGCTGAGAGGGAGAGTACCATCCAGGTCTTCACACAGGAAGATCAAGACTTTTATGGCACTTAATGATTCATAAAATTATTTGCAGATATTGGAAAATGGTGCTACATCTGAATTTTGTGGGTTTAGACCCCACAACATTACTGTGTACGTCCTGTTAATGGCCCAAAATTACTCCTACAGGGGATGAGTCACATTCAGTATCGGACTACTGCAAGACAATATACAGTATGCCTACAATTGAAACGTGCAATTATTATGCTATATCCAGATGGAAAGTGTTGTTATTACACTGAAATCCTACCAGCTGGGTTTTTAATTGAACTTTTACCAGAGAATGTAACACAATATTGATATTATTATTGCTGATTTCTCTACGTAAAAGGCAGGTGTTTAGTATTCTGGGTCAAAAAAAGAACACGGAATGGGACAAACGTCAAGGTGTCAAATAAAAATCATACTTTAGACTGCAGACAGTTAAGCTGTTACGGTTGAAATATTAATATTAAAGGGAAAATGAAAACTTCAGAGTGGTGTCAATGTTTTTTTGGATGTAAATCTGGAGTTGCGTCACTTTTACAGTTTGGTTAGTTGTCAAAAAAAAAAAAGGCATTCCCTTTGACTATAAACTCCAGAGGGTTCAGTCACTTATAGGGAGATAACCACAGGCATGAGTTATTGCTGTGGTCTTGGACAGATCAATCTGTCTTTGGCAGCATCCACGTGTAAAAACCAACCAGGGGTTTGGCTCATTCTTTTTTAAAACATTCTCCATCCCTTTAATTCAGTTATTCCAACGTTTGCATTTGTGCAAATACTTTTACATTCGCTTTGGAAAACTATTTCAAACAATTCTCAATTTCCTTCAAAATCTGTGTTTTAACTTTCACCTCCAACAACCAGCTTAAGACAGAAACCTCCACCAGCCACAGGCTGAAGAATTACATTGATTATTTCACACAATCACAGGTTAAAATATACATCAAGCACAAGACCCACAGTCGGTAAATTAGAATTCCTCAACATTAACATACTCCTGACTGTACAGCAAATGAATTGATTTTTAAACTTCAAAAAAACCTTCCTTCTCAAAGGGACCAATCAGTTTTGATCATTAGGACATTTACAACAAAAACCTATGATCTGCTGCAAATAAATAATGATAAGTTACAGCCTGAATTAAGTTGAATCAGTTCAACTGAATGAATTTCAAGACTAAGTGCTGATTGGCTGACATCAGTACACCTCCTGGGCATTATCATCATGACAGAAACATAAACTGCAGTCATTTTGAGATCGTTTTTCCAATCATGTTGTGAAACTGGACAAAGTTATTTTTCATAATGATTTGATCCACAGTGTTTTTTAGCTTCTGTTCATTGTTAATCAACACATTTCACACTTCAAGTCACTTTTCTGTACCAATCCAGACCATGATATGTGTTCAAGGGATACAAATTCAAAATATTGTAAATAATCTTAATATTTATCTTTATGTGAGATTGAGAGGCAGGGAGTGACAGTGGTAAAAGCTGCATGACGTTGTGTCTACTCAATAATCTTTTTATAGATACTGAATTTTAGAAGTTTGCCAAGTACATTGAATAAAAATGTTTCCTTATTACGCTGCTCATCAATCAAGGGTTATATTTGCTTTAATATGTGTTTGTTTTTACAAAGGAGTTGGAGATAATTAACAGGGCTGAAAATATGCCAAGAAATTCTAAAACACTGACATTTATGAAATACTTGATATGATACTATACTATACTATACAATATACTAACATGTCAACATACAAACGGATGTAGTGTATGTACCACGCGTGTACAAAGTAGAAAAAATTCACAAACTCTGCATGATGGCACAAACTGTGCATCATAATACACAAATAACACTTGGAAGTTTCTATGTTGCATTTTTATATGAAATTCGGATTAAAGCAGGACTGATTAAAAAATGAATACATTTACTGTATATTAGTCTTACACCAATGTTGGAAGATGTAATTGTTGATTTTTATATTGTTGATTTTGTATATCTCATTCTATTTGAGAGAAGTGTCCATGTTTGTGTTGAATTAGTTTCATGTTTTCACAAAAAGGATCCAATTGTCAAGGCCCACTGGGACCACCAATGAAAATCTGCCATCATAAGCCAATTTCTATTATTACTACATGAGCCAAATCTCTACATTTCACTCATTCTTGTTTTGATGTGGAGAGATGCCTCGACAGTTGTGCTCCACATTTTGAGGACAAAGCTGATGAGGAAGGAGGAGGAACAGTTCTCACCAACCACTGTAACTGCATCAGAGCTTCTGGCTTATTCTGGAGTCATCATCAGTTTAAGTGTCCCACATGGAAATATGTAATGTTTAAAGGTCCCATGTTGTAGAAGGTGAGATTTCCATGTCCTTTTTTGTGATCATAAAGTAGGTCAGGGCAGTTTCCAGAAGGTCTCATAATACTGTTTAAGTGTGAAATCTTTTGTCCACACAAAGCACATACACCACCTGGACCCACTGCCCAACATGGTTTTGTTTGTTTTTTCCCACTTTATTTACAATAAAATATCAGGTGATCATTCTCTTCTTGAACTAACAAGGTCGAGACCAACAAATGTAGCTGAAATGTTGCATTTCAGAAGGCCAAAATATGGACAGAGAATTTTAGGCAGAATTTTCTCACCAGTTTGGCACATTTAATTGCCAAGTGAGCATCAACCTTTGCATTTTCAGGTTGGTTTTACCACATAGAGGCCTCAGAAGAGGTGCAGACACCGATATGAGACGCCCTGTTCTTGGTGGGGATTCAGAGAGCAGAGAAAAGCTCGATGAGCTCTTTTTTAAAAAGTGTATTCTTGCTATTGTACTGCGGGAGGAAGTCAGGTGACCTCATACAGCCACAGGGACGAGATCGGGAGAGATAAATATGTCATCAAAACATTGCAACTACAGATCACATAAACCTCACCACGTCATTTTTATGTCTAAACTTAAACCAACCTTGGTGGCAGCATAGCTTTCTTATTTTGGTTGTCTCTTTGTTTGTTTAAAAATTATTGTAAAAAGCCATTTTATAATGCACCAGCAATGTTGTTTAATCTGGGAGACTTGTCAAGCTGATGAGGGATCACATCCCTGCTAGTGTACTAGTTATTTCCGCTGGTTGGTTGGGGAGGCTCTAAAGAGGGTGATAGGATTTCATATAGCAGCAGGAACTTCCACACTGTGCAGAAGAGACGGATGCCTCCATATGTCTGCAGTGTACTCAGGCCAAGTTAGCAGAGAGTAAGAATAATAAAGGACAGCACAGAAAGGGATCTGGCCTTTCCAGTTCCAGGGTGAATAAATGGAGAGGTAGGATTTTCCTCAAAATCCTGAACCGACACTTGATTTGGTAAAGCGTCAGTCTTAATATATTTTAAAGGAAAAGTGGAATAAAGATGGCTGGGCAGTAGTGCTTTGTGCTTCAGTCACACCTGACTGTGACAGGTCTCAGTGTAGGCTCACCGTGTTACAGTAGCATGTAAGAAGTCACATCATCATTTAAATCTGTGCCAATCTGTCCAGTGGACGTTTCCCAAACTTGGTAGGCCCTACAGAACATATTTTAAAGGGTCAGACTTTGAGGAGCATCTGTAAGAAAAGGCAGGTTGTCCGTGGCTCAACTAAATGATGCCCATGAATGGCTGAATGAGTGAAAGAATTACACCACTGGTCAGCTGAAAGTCTGAGGTTGCTCCTCTGATCAGCTGGTTACGTATATAATGATCTGTAAAATGAATTGGCACAAACAGTTTCTAAACAGGACTCATTTACAGCCTGCAATGTCGCCATCTGAGCACATTTTCTTAGTAAATGAGAACATCTTAATTGCATTCAGCTCTATGAAAATAATGTATATGTGACCAAAGAGTGGAAGAAACGAAGAGTCAAAGGACGGAAACCGGCTGACCCGACACACAGTCCAGACATGATGCGTTGATATTGGTTGCTTACAGTAGTTCCACAGCGGTGATCTGTTACGTCTTTGGTTTGCCCAGTGAGCACATGTGGTCCAGCTATACGCTACGTTTTGACCTGGTCTTGTTTTTAAAGGAGCTACTTATAATAGGGTGAGCAGGCGTCCTCAATTTTCAGGGACAGTTCCCAATTTGGACAACCTGTCCCTGGTTAAAGCTGGCCCCACAAATGTCCTCTATTTAAATGGATAAGAAAAAAAGCTACACGCAGACTCGAACTCCAGTTATTACGCTGGCCAGCTGAGCTAACGTGCTGATGTTACGATCAGAAAGCATGGAATCTTTCTTTTTAATACAGTAGCTACCACAGTAGAATTCAGTTGATGTTTAAACTTGCTGACACTGTTGCACAGGTAAATTATGAAATGTACCTATTTTATGAAAAAAAAAAATATTTCTGCAGTAGAAAGTGGCTCTTGGTCTGGAAGGTTTAGGAACCTCTGATGTAGCACGTTTGCTTGTTGCCTGGTTTTTGAATGTTTGGTTTTGGAGCCAGAAGTGACCAAGTGGTTGGAACTCTTTCTCACATTCTCATCAACTACTAATTTTCTTCAATAAGCATTGCTAAAATACATGAACATGTAATATTTATTTCATAACAATAACATTAGATTTTTGACCACCACACTGAAATTGTCCCAGATTTCCGTTTTAGAAAACTGGTCACCTAAACGTATAAGTTCCGCTATTGTAACTGTCCACCATTAGCATTGACAGCTGTTTATTTCTCAGTCTTCACAAGAACATTTGGAATTTATGCATTGGAAAACAGGAAGTTGGAATAGATTACGAGCCAATGGTGACATGCTATCAACCATGGCAAAACCAGGCCAGAGCTTACTGCTTAACATGCTAACTTCAAGAAAACAAAGCACCAAAAATAGAAGCAAAACAAGAATGAACAGATTGGTTGTTTTCCATTGTTGAAAACAGTGAAGATTGACTGTACACAGAGGTGGTCGTGCCTGCTGTGACATCACCCAAAGGGTTAACCCTAACCCAATGGGCTGGGCCTGGGAGCATCTGAACTAACTCCACCTAACAACGACTCATCAAAAACTGAGAAGTGCGGCTGTGACTGGGGTCGGGTAAAAAACATTTACACACCCATCACTCTCACATGCCATCATTTTTGCATGCCAGATGTAGTCCTTAAAATTTAGGACCAAATTATCTATAGAGGCCAAACTGTTTGCTGTATCAGACTGTACACATGTTTATTTCTGCTGAAAAGTTAAAAAAACAACGAAGATTAACTCACTTAGGCAGCCAGTTGTGACCGGTCATTTGAGGAACTGTAGGTTTTGGCATCTATGTTTTGGCTTCACTTCTAGCCCTGCAGGAAGCCACAATGGACTTAGAGTTGGTTCTTAGTTTAACAAGCTTCAACCAGACTGAAATCAAAATTATTCAACTGATTTTTAACCTATGTTACCTCTCACAGCAACGTTTGCAACTGTTGTTGAATGACATATTAAAACTTGAGTAAGTGTGGAGATTCTGTTCTGGGGGCATATGATAGTTAAAGGGATTGGAAGCTTTTGTTGAATATGTAGAACCTAAAGCTACATAACTAATTACTTAGAGTTACGCCAATGGTGAGTTGAATGTTACATGGCTTTAGGGTTAGCTCTTCTGGTCACCAGGTTGATAAGATGCTGATCTTTAAAATACATTTTCTAAAAGAAACTCTAGCTTTTTTTTTTGTTTGTTTGCTTGTTTGACTTGAGACTTTTTGCAGAGAAGAAGAAGCACATAACAAATCTGTTTTTTATCCCTTAGATTGCGTACTAATCTAAAACATGTTCATCAAAATACATGCAAATGTACCAAAAATGACATACACACTATGATAAATGTCAGACATCATCATTTTAAGTTTCCTTCCTTCTTTCTAACGGCTTATCCTTCAAAAACACCTAAATTTACTGTATTACTGAGTTCTCTACCATCCTGGTGACACTCAACATCAATACCTTTGTTTGAGACATTCTCAATAGGACACTCAAATCAGGTTACAATATAGAAATTCATATATATATATATATATATATATATATATATATATATATATATATAAATACATAGAATGACACACTTTAAAAAAACTAAGCAGCATTTTCCTGCACTTTCTTTTTAGCATTTTTTTCCCCTTTTTTATTGGATTCAAAGAGTAAATATTGCATTTGCAGGGCTCTACTTTCAAGCTAGGAGTGATAAACATCTAGTCCATTAGGATAATCCAGCAAAAGAAATGTGAATGCGGTTTGGTTCAAAATCATTAAGTATTCAAAATAAAGCAGCATGCCACTCAATGTAGCAGTGGATCTTACTGTTTTGTTTTAATGCATTTAGTTTAACAATTGAGATCCATGACACAGAGGAATAGGCTATATCAGGTTTAAGCAACACAGGTGATACATGTCACTGTGGGCTGTGCATGTTGACCAGTTTTTACCAGCCAGTAAAATCACATTTTCCAGCACCTAAAAAAATATCTGATGATTTTCTGGCTCATACTTATGCTATGCAAAGAAGACCAAAGAGAAGATGGATGCTATAACCCACTTTCACACACTAACAATGTCCAGTTCCTTCAATTGCACTAAATGTAATGCAAGTGAAATAAACTGCCTCCCTACACAAACAAGTAATTGCTAAGTACTGCTAAAATGTGAGATTAAATGAACTTCATGTCAGCATGGTGTTTTAATGATAGATCAACAAATAATAGCAATAACAGCAAAGTGTTATATTATTGACAATTGGATTCATATTTCAAATTATTCATCTATAAAATAGTGATATAGTATGAAATAGTTGTGGGATAAAACTGGATAAAACATGAACCATAATGAATTTAAAGAATAAGTCAAATGTGAATTTTAACTGCATCAACATGTGGTCTTCACGAGGCTACAGATGTAAACACCTCTGTAGGAATAACACATAAATAATTAAATTCCAGCTATTTTCAATGATAAATAATAATCCAATGCATACTTTGTGTGTTGTGTTATTAGCACACAGAGTTTATTGTATGTCATGACGTCTTCTAGCCTGCATCTTCAAAAGCCCTTGGTCTCAGTTGTAACCATGACGTCATCTCCCTAAATATAGCTTTGGAATGGTAGCTCGTATTAAACAAGAGGAAAAGATTGTCAGTGGATATTTAGGAGCAAGCTGTGATTTATCATACACAGGTGGGGTGACGTCAAGGCAGATACACCCTCTCTTCACACTTTGCCTCAATTAAAGCACACCACATGATACTGAAGCCAGTATGGAGGCTATCAAACAGTCCCATTAATGCTTTAATCTACAGCAGCTATTCATTTCATGTATTTAGAGCTGTAGAGAAGGTAAATTATCTAACGTCACAAGACATACATGTCATTGTGGCCATAATTATAAGACTATGGGTGCATCCTCTCGGCAGAGTGCCATTGTGCTTAAAGCTGGAGTCAGTCTATTAGTGGTGTTTAAATGCACAAATTAAAATAGCCAAAGCATATTTCACTGCAGACGCACAACACTGCTCTTTGAACATAGCATGAAAAGTTTCAGCTGTAATGTAAAATGCGCAATGACTATTCTCCCAGTTTGATAGTTAAAACCATTTTGCATCCCTTGTAGAACCAGGGTGATGGAGAGACATGCCACTTTTCTGAAATGAATTCACAAGAAGGAGGAAACCACACGAGCATCACATCTGAAGGTGCGCAATGCAGTGACGCAAGTCAGGGGCAGCAAACAATCACATCAGAGAATAGCAAATTATTCCAATGAAGGACCAAATAGTCCATGAGCAACATAGCTTTGTGCCACGACTTAATAAAAACACAAAAATAATAAGCTTCTTTCCCTAAAACTATTTCCATGTTTCTTATAATTGATGCAATAAATAAGATGGTGAGTATGGTGAGAAGACTTGGTCAGTTATTTTGTGTACAGTGAAAGGCTTAGTTCAGCTGAAATTCCAATCAAACACATATTCTCATGTATTAGTAGTTTTGTCAAGCTTCTGTTTCTGAGATTTCTGCCTATAGCCCAATACAATGGGCGTGAAAGGGGTTTGGGTTGCAGTGCTTACAGCATTGGAAAAATAGATTTAGCAATTTAAGCGCATCATGTATTACTGAAGTCACTGTGCATGTTGTTCTGGATGATGAACAGATCTCACTGTCAACAATGACACCAGACACAACTGTTGACTTTGTGTTCGGTGGATTATCCTGACATATGAGGACCCCACACAAAATATCATTCACCTCAATAGTGTCAGGATGGAGACAAAAATACCAAGAAAATTTCAAAACTTGGAGAAGTCAAAAAATTAAAAAAAAAAGGCTGCAGTACAGCTCACTGTGTGTGTGTTAGGAAACAATTATGTTTGTGTTAATTTAGGTGAATCAACTCAAAATAACCAAATGTGTATTTGAGCCTCGATCATTTTCTGAAAGATTTGATGATAACCTGCTATCTTGCTATTTTGTGTGTACAGCAGGCTGGGCTAAAGATGCAAATTTGTAGTTTGTTACACAAAGAAATACATTCCTTCATTTCACAGAACAAATGTTTTAAAATAGTGCTTTTTGTAGGACACAAACTGTTTTTTTTACTCTGTCACACACACACACACACACATGCTGAAACATCTACAGTATATCCTCCATTTTGTTGCTGTTCCAGGGTAAAGAGAAAAATGATTCTCAAACCCATTGTGATTATCACTTCCTGTCTTAGAAGGAGCTGTTTAAGAGGAGCACCTTAATGCACCACCAAACATTTTTTGTGACGGGGATGCAAACTGCATGACATGAAATGTCTCCATCTGCACTCACAGGTTGCAGGTCAGGACAAACCTGTTCACCCACCTTCCCTCCAGCATTCCACATAACTTTGGTACAAAATCACGTTTATATTTTTATCTCAGTCAATAATTTATAGTATAAATTTGAATCATTGCAGGAATTATAAAACCTGATGTATAGAAACCCTGATGAACTGTTTGTTATATTAGAATATCCTACATAAAAGTATGTCCTGAATAGGCCAGTTCCACAAACCAAAGTTTTATTATAAAGGCAAGTATAGTCTGTCTGACGTCAAAGTGTTGCCTGAACTGTCTACGATACGATGACTCACACTGAGAGGTGACATAGCAGGTATTTTTTTTTTTTTTTTTTTGGGGGGGGGGGTTAAGTATTTGGGGCTGGTGGTGTCACAGTAAAAACAAAGAGTAGCTACAAAACAGATAAGAGGCCCACTACAGTCACTCATACATGCACGCTCACATCACCTCAACAGACATTAGTAACAGTCACTGCATAAGTTTGGCCATCACATAAAGCACTGACAAAAAAAATAAAATAAAAACCACACACACCTCAATAACTCAATTAGAAAAAAAGTTCAACAAAAAACAGATTTTGGACGTGACCACTACAGTATTGTGCTGCCAGTAGACAGTAGAACAAGGCATGTTTTCACATGATCCATTATGAAGTTATGTTGGTGACGCAGGACAACAGCAAAGCGCGATTCAACAAGTTCAGGGTGATTTAACAAGCTAAATGTCGCCCGAGTCATCTTAAATGTGACAACCAAAGAACAAACCACGCACATCACGTCCTGATCATGGATATTATACGAATATAACCTATTAATACACACTACAAGAACCTCCAGTGGATGTTTATCTGTATTATTACACGGCCCAGTGTGCGTACTGAGCCTGTCAAACATTATGAGAACATACATCTTTGACGTTTAAGATTACTTTAAATATGTAAGAGACAAAGTAACTCTGGCACATCCAGATAATGTAAAGGCCCTGCAATAGGTTGAAGTAAAAGAAGAAGAAAAGGAAACCCAGCACCTTGAGCCCCTGGCAATCACAACTCCCGCTCACATGCACCAAACAGTCATTACGAGCCTTGCGCAAAATGCAATTTAAGGGTGATTTGGGTTTGACGTCATCCTCATCCTCTAACACATCTCAGGCCGTGCAATTACCTTTCTCGGGATGAGGAAGAGGGAGGAGGACAAGGAGGAGGAGGAGGAGGAGGAGGAGGAGGGAGGTCGGTTTCTCTCCTTCTGTCTGTGCACTCCACGGTGAAAACATCCAAATTCGCGGGTCCCCCGCCCGTTTTTTCCGGCTCACAGCTGGAGGCAGCATCAGCAGGAACAGGGGGCGGGAGGGTCATCTCGCTTCCACCTTTGCTCCCTTTTTTCCTGTTGTTGGCATTGCCCCCCGCCCCCTGGAAGACATAAAGACGAGACACGCACGGTGAGATTTAACCGTCTGTAAAGTTAGTCTGTGCGGGCCTTCACGCACAGGGGACAGACGTGATGTAAGAGGGGTTTCAGGGAGATATTGGCTGCTGGGGGGGGAACTTAACGACCTGGAGCCTGTAGTGATTAGACGGCGCCACACAGCCACAAACACAAACGGTGTGAGAAAAGATTCAGCTTTTACGCACCCGATTGTCACAAGCCATTCGGGGATAGAAGGCGTTAATTACGTCACCGTTCGGGGATACACAGGTAACCTTACCTCCAGTCACACCACACCCACAGAACAAGAAAGACCCCCCACCACCACCACCACCATCACCACCCCGCCTGCCTGCGCACGACACAGAAATACGCACGAAGCTCCACGGGTCAGAGGTCACGCCGTTTACATTCGTGTCTGCGTTTGTTGTTTCCGGGTGTGTTCATTGATGGCAAGCGTGTCCTGATCTGACATGTTTCACACTGTAGGAGGAAACATGCGTGACCACAGAGGAACAAGGTGTTTGACGCAGCCACATCATGTGTGCAGCTTTGTCGGGGGGTGCTTTGCTTTGCTCACGGGCTGGCTGACACGTCACTGAGGCGCCTGCTGGGATTTTATTTTTCATGTAAGTGTGTTCATCCAGTTTGCACGTCTTGAGCTTTTTATTATTATTTGTTTGTTTAGTTTTAATTAACTTCGTACTTTCTGGTTACTCCACCTCGTCACCGCAGCTCAGACGACCTGAGGTCTAAAGGTTTTTATGGTGACTTCAGTTACGTCACCCTGCTCTCTGACGTACACGTTTTCCATCCTGACAATATATTTCCACGCCGAGCTTCAGGCCTGTAACTTAAAAAAAGATGGGTGGGGGGGGTGGGGGAGGTAATCAATGGGGCTTCCTACACCTGCTTCCCTTCAACCTTATTATTGTATATATATTCTTTAAGGTTGACGGTGATAATTCGCACTGATGCTTCCTGTTACTGAGTTGTGACAGCAGAGAAGAAACTGAGCAGAAAGTTTCACGTGGTTTTCTTCTCGAGGCTAAATTGAATTGCATCCTCCTTTGCTCTTTTTACTCTGTCTTTTAAAGCAGACAGGACGAATCTGTGGTGTTTGTTTTCATCGGTATGATCACTCATCCCTCCCCATTCATAGAAGCAGCTCTGCAGGCCGGAGTTTTGCTGCGCTGCAGAACTTGTGAGTATATTGATTGAGTCGTTAAGCTGCATAAATTTGGGGCTGATCTTTTTTCCCCTTCTGTCTTTTTGTGTGTGTTTTGTTTTGTATCTGGTGGGTCAGGCTGAAAGGACGTGGTCCTGTCCGGTTCTCTGTGTGCTCTTTGTGAAGAACGTTGACAAGGAACAGTGGTGGGCGATGCTTGAGGTGGATTAACTACTATTCACAAAACTGGGAGGGAGACACGTGTGCGTTTCCAGTGGGAGAAAGGGAGGGGGGAGGGTGTTCGCACAGAGGCCACACACACACACACACACACACACAGTCATACTCGGTCAGTGTATGAGGCAGCTATTGCAGCTGTTCCTCGTCCCTCTCCATCTGCCAATCTGGGCTTCTCCCTATGTTAGGATGGGCTTGTTGGGGAATCCCTTGCATATGCACTTTGGTTACAAGGGCGGCGTGTGTATATGTGTATTTGTGTGTGTGTGTGTTTCCAACATCCTTTTTTGAACGGGGTTAGAGGTTCGATGTTCATTGTGCACCCCACCCTCCAACACACACACACACACACACGCACACACACACTCCATTGGTTTGCCCACGTGTAATTCGTTCATTGCAAGGGTCTCCCGTGTTTACACTCTGCTCTGCTAGGGGCCACTGTCTCTTGTTCAGAGTGGGACGGGGGGCCCGAGGGGGGGGGGGGGGGCGAGGAGGAGTGCTTTGGCTGAAATGATGACTTAATCTTGCATGGCTCAAAGTTTTGGCTCTGACGACGTGCTTGTTGACAGAAATACCAATATATATGTATGTATATAATATATATATGTATTCTGGACACGCAAGAGTTTGAGCAAAACTTGGATGCGACGTGGATGCAGAGCTTTGCCACAATTTCTAACAAAGAAGAAAACTGTTGACTGGGAAAAAAAAATAATGACACATGTAGGGCTGAAAAGCAACCATGACAAAAACGCCCCTGCTGTGGCAATGACGAAAATAACAAGAGTAAATAAATGCAACTACATTGCAAAAAGAAAATTCGAGTAGAAAAAGGAAACAAGCCCTTAAAAAATTTAAGATTGTAAAATTCCACGAGTGGAGCCGTCTTGGCGATGTCGATGTCTCGGCGCGGAGATTGCGCCCTCCGCAAATGCTTTTTGGGGTAAGGGCTTCCCAGATTAATAGTTATGAACAGCAAGCCCAGACCGCAAAAAGATTCGTGAAGGACATGATCTGCTGCTGCTGCTGCCGCCGCCGCCGTCCGACGGACACTCCGTGACACCCGGGAGTCTGCTCTCTGTTCGCTCCCGTCAATTTATCTCCCATCCCGGCTCAGTGGATTGTATCTCCAGCCATCGGCAACCCGAGGCGAGTGCGTCCCTCCAACACACACACACATACACACACACGCGCGCGCGCGCAAGCTAGGAGGAGGAGAGGATGGATGGAGGATGGAGAGAAAGAGACAGAGGAAGAAGGGGAGAGAGGGAGAGAGAGAGGAGGGGTCTCCGGATGCCAAGGCTGCTGCTGCAACTGAGAGCTGTCCAAGGTCCTTTCGCTTTGATTCCCCTCTCCTCCAGTTTGAATTATCCTCTATCTCCCCTCTCCGCCTCTTTTCCCTCATCCATTCCTTTCTCCTCTCCCCCTTCCTCTCTCTACCTCACATTTTCCTCTCTTTTCTTTTCTTTTTTATTCTCTTATCCAAACGCTCGGAGGTGCAAAGCCCGTGTGGTCATTGGGAGCTGTGCATCGATGCGTTTTGTTGTCAGTGTCTCTCCCTCTCTCTCTCTGTTATATCCCCGGTCCGTGGTGTGTCTCCCTATAGTGAAGCGCTGGCTCTCTGCAGCCGCTCCAGAGCTCTGGGTGAGGAGGGAGCAAGGCTGTAAAGTGCTGGCAATAAATAGAGAACAGGGAGGGATCTTATTGGAGCAAACCAAACCTCGTCATCAACCAATCGGTGGCTCGCTCATATAGGGACCCCCCTTTTTGAAAAAAATAAAATAAAATAAATAATAATAATGATGATGATAATAATAATAATAATAATAACAACAATAATAATAATAATAATAATAAATACATAAATAAAAAATAGACAGGGCTAAGCAAATTGTGATCCATACCACAGAAAGTTTATAGCTATATGCACTGATATCGGGATATGAATGTTTGATGCGGCTATTTGGTCGTTTACAGCGCGTTGGAAGAGGCTGCCAAACTGACCCTCACTTCACGTGCTTTATATCGCGATAAACACCAAATTATGATGGCAGTAGTCATAATAATGTAAACAACAACTATGATAATAATAATAATAATAATAATAATACTAATAATATACAAGATACGTGACAGCGAGGGTGAGCCGTTTTCATCTCATCACAAATACACCCCCCCCCCCCCCCCCCCTCCCCGCCGTCCTTTCCTTATACGAGACAGCTACAAGCGACATCAGATGAGGGCAAAGGCAAACACAACGAACAGGAATTTGATGATAACAAAAATAAACAAGTGCATGTCGACAACGTGCACAGCCCCGTCCACAGCGCATCACAACAGAGCATGGAAGCATCTGAGGCGACTCATGGTCACCTATAGAGTTCACCGGAGGGAACCACTGCGAGAAGCACACAGGGGTCTCCGGACTGAGTCTGAGCTGAGAAGGTTTTTACAGTTTCAAAACAGCCCCAGCGTGACGATGACACACCAGCACCACTACTACATTCTGCAACAGTTTACAACTTAACACAACGACAACACACTGCTGAGCATCACAACAAGAGTTAAAGAGTTCATCACGACCGTGAACTACTCATTCTCACACACTCAGAGTTCAGACAGTCTTTAATGTGGTTTCTTTTCTTTTTGGTCAAATTTAGCAACGAAATGAGAAATTAGAGAGAAGAAAACAAACAAACAAAAAACTTACCTGTTTTACATTTTCCTGCAACAGTTCCGTTAGTTTTTCAGCAGCCATTGCAACATCCACCCTCCCCCCACCCCTTCATAAACACCCCCCCCACCCAAGTTACAGTACACTGAAGTGGAGGGCCGGGTCACGATCTGGATCCGGACCCCCCTCTCTGTCTCCGTTTGCCCCCCACTTGTTTGGTACCAGGTTGGAGCCAACATAATAACAACAGAAACAACATACCCACCCTCCCCCCACCCTCCTCCTCCTGCCATTTCTTCTCTCATCCTCATGCTCTCTCTCTCTCTCTCCCCCCCCCCCCCCCCCCCCCCCCGCCCCACTATCCCTGATGAAACTCGTCTGCATTCAAGTTGCTGCCAGCGAGCAGCAGGGCTCACACTAAAAACAAGCTTTGGGGAGAATGGAGATATTTAGGATTGTGGGGGGGGGGGGTCGCAAACCAGAATCTAAAGCCCACCCCAGACCCGCACCCTTTCCCTCCTACCATACCCCCCCCTCCCCTCCGGGTGTGGGTATTTTTTCTTTCTTCTTTTTTTTATTGGGTGGTCTTTTCATTTGCAGCCCAGTCAGTCACGATTCTCCCCCACCGTCTGCACTGCACAGTGACTGCCTCTCCTGACGCAGCCAACGCGCACATTACTCACTTTAGCAGTCACGACTCGGGAATCCGTGTTGTTTCCACCGAAATTACCCGCTCGGTATTGAATTATTGAGCAAGATCTCGCCCCTCGACTCAGTATTTACGCGTTTTGACCGATGAAGAATTACAGACTTGTTATTTTTTTCTCTGGTGTTTGGGGGGAGGTGGAGGAATGTGTCGCAGGTGAAGCGCAGTCGGGATTTTGCATGACAAAGGCAGGTGGTCGATGTGTGTGTGTGTGTGTGAGAGAGAGAGAGAGAGTGTGTGTTGGGTTGTTGGGTTTTTTTGTTTGCTTGTTTTTGGTTTGGGGGCTGTTTTTTTTCTATCTGTGACCTCGTAGACTGCATGCAAATACTGGGAAAAATTGCCCAAAGACGTGCACAGACTGGGACTTGACGCGGTGCCGGTGTCCCAGTCTGGCTTCAGGACTGTGCAGACGCCTGCAGCCTATTCATTATCTTTCCCGTCCGGGTCGCGGACGCTAATAGGCAGCCCGGAAAGGGTGATTCCGTCAAAATCTCAGTCTCGTAGAGGAGAAGAGGCGATATCAGCCATGCTGCTGCTCGCCTCTCGCGCGCCCTCATGGTCACGAGGATGTAAAGTTATTGCGAGGAGCTCTTGAAGCAAAAAAGCGATCAAGTCAGACGTGTCTGCCTGAACTCTTTCACAGAATAGCGCCAGTATTTTTGCTACTTTTTTGTGCGCTACGAACTTGAAACAGCCAACACACCTTGTGTTTGTGTTTGAGGTGAAAGGAAAGTGGCTTCGCTTGAACAAAAAGAAGCTGGCGTGGCAAAAAGGAATCAGACTGATTTCTTTTTCATAAGTTGGTTAGACACGGGAGGAAATGACGGGGCAGAAGCAAAGCTGATCCAAGTCGGCCGGCTGCGCTTTCTCTCTCTGTCTGTCTATCTTTCTACTTGTGGCATGCAAGGAGGTCGTTTAAACTATACGGGCGGGAAAAGCTCCGTTAGACTTTAACATCTTTTTAAAGGCATTTATATGACCCCTCAGGAATTTAAAGGAAGCTGGGCGGTTGGGGGGGGCGCTTTAGTATTTCTCCTCCAACGTCGCTTCAGGAAAGAGGATTCACTCAGAATAAATGCTGCCTGTTCCCAAACAGGAGTAAATAAAGCTTTTGGCTGCCAGGAACAACACAAGCCACCACAAGCCCCTACCCCACCCCGCACACACAAACACACAATCATATAAACAAACAAACAAACAAACACACACACACACACACACAGGCAAACACAACACTGCCAGCAACAGCCCACTACCGCCACTTGGTGTGGTTTCAGCACCATTGCTGCTGGACAGCTCCCGGGTTTCCCCATGCGGTGCGCCTGGTCTCTGCTGCAGCAACAGCTCCTTTACTCCTCTCCTCCTCTCCTCCTCTCCTCCTCTCCTTCTCTCCTTCTCTCCTCCTCTCCTCCTCTCCTCTCCTTCCTCTTGCTCCTCCACGGCCGCTTCTCTGCCAGCAGCACAGGACTCGTCTTAAAAGCAAGGGAAAAAACGGAGGGAAAGACGTCCTTAAGCGCTCATCAGAGAAGGGTTCCCCTCGCTTTCGCGGTTAAGCAGGGAGATGGGAGGGAAAAAATAAATATGTGATAGAGACTCAACAGCGCCAACAGACAAAGGGAGTTTTTGCACTTGCTTATTTGCCAAAACGGGGTGATTCCTACTCTGCAGGAAGGGTTGCGCGATCTTTCGGTTCTACAGTCAAACATGCCAATTAAATCCATGCCTACGATCGTGAGTCCTGTGCTTTTTTTTTTTTTTTGCTTTTGTGTGTGTATGTGTGTTGCTTTTTATATCTTTGTTTCTTGTTTTTTACGTGCATGAGACTGAGCAAGAGGCAAAAATTGGGCAGGAAAGAAGCAGCACAGGCACTCAGGAGCATGCACTACTGAAAAGGCACAAAAGTACACGGAATTAAACGTTACATGTGCAAATGTATCACTCACCATGGTGCAGGCTCCTCCTGGTCCTAAACTGGAGAAAGAGAAATACAGAGAGATAATAAGATTTTAGTGCAAAGTCTGAAAGAAATGCAAAAGATTAAGTCCTCCATTTGTTATTATGTAGGCTTACGGTGGCACGTCCAAGTTTGCTCAGGATCGCCTCCCTTTTTATACAAGTGATACCCGTCTGTCTATTTCTGGCGCACGATCAAAACTATGTTGCTATTTTTAGGTCACAGCACGAGGACGGAAAAAAACACTCACAAAAGGCATCGCTTAGGAACGTTACGTGAAGTGCATGTAATGTAAATTAATTTTGCCTCTCCAACTCTGCACAAGAGCCCCGATTCCCCTCCGTTGCATCATTGCAGTGATTTTTTTTTTTTTTTTGGAACCCAATATGTCTTCAACAGCACCACCACCACCACCACGTCCTCCCTCTCATCCTGAAATCTCACTACTTTCAACTAAAAATCTGCAACTCGTCGTCGCTGCGAATAACATCGACATATCTGATGTCTTGTCGCCCTCTTCAGAAGCTTCTCGTCCCAGTGTCACTTCAGCAGCTCAAACTCATGAACGCAAAATAGGTCCAAAATACTGATGGTTAAGGATTAACCGACGCTCCCTGCGGGATTCTTTCTTTTCTTGAGTCAAAAAGATTTGTAATCAAGCTTTGCTGACGAGAAGGGGGGGAAATAATAAATAAAAAGCCATTTTTGTTGAAGGGCTGCGTCAGTTACTAGGCATTGACGTCACGTTTAGATTCTCTCACTCTACAGCCCGTAGAGTCTGATTAAAGACACTGCCGCTTTGTGATCAGCGCTTGGCAAATGTGCCACAAAAAAAAGAGTGCCAGAATAGGAAAATATTACAGGTGGGTATTTGTGGTGTGGAGTCGTGGAAACCGTGGGTTTGGAGTAGGTTATCTCCTGATAGAACCCCCCCACCCCCCCACCCCCTGTTCTCCCCCTCTCCCCCTCCCTTGTCTCTATTTATTTCCCCACCAAGCGCTGGTGCTGTTTTGGTCGTGGATCATTTTTATCCCGTCATCCAGTGCATTTGGCGGACAACACTGCATCTTTAAGCAGAGGGAGAGGAAAGCACACAGCGCACTGACAAGCTGCTCCATCCTTCTCATATATTCATTGTCCGTGCCCACGCACCAGACCTCGCTCATCCACAGAATACACCCACAGGGAGCGCACACTTGCCCGTGCAATGCCCCCCTCCCCAAATAAAACCCCTCACCCCAAACCTCACACCCCCCTCAGCCTCACGCAGTACGCTCTGTCTCTCACCTCCCCTTCAATATCTATAACACCTTTACCGTCACACCCGCTCCAAACACCACACGCCGACCATCTGCACTCATGCCGCGTGGAGATTCACGAGACTTTACGGGATGGGATGGGGTGCGCCAATGGTGGATGGTGTTGGGAGGCGGGGGGGGGGGGGGGGGGGGGCAGAGATGGAGGTGGTGAAGCTGCGCTGAGTGGCAGCTACCTAGAAAAGTCAGCTCTGGGAAGGGAAAAGGGCTGTGCCCGACGCATCGGTCGGTGCTATTTTTATCTCTGCCTGTAGGCCAACTGTATGTCCGTGTCTGCTGGCAAGTGCATGTATAGGGACACACACACAGAGCATTTAGCATCACCAGCATTAGAAATGAATAAAGGTGAGAAGAAGAAGGGAAAGAGGAGGAGCAGGGTCAGTTTTATGCTCTGGATATTTTGGCATCTGTAATTGTCTGGCTTTGTTGTTTAAGCCAGTCAAATGAGAGTAAAAAAAAATTAGACAAAAATGAAACAATTAATCCCCCTCCCAACACAGAGAGAGAGAGAGAGAGGAGAGAGACACAAATGTACACACTCACAATTCCCTGTGGTCCACAATCATTCAATCAAAGAGGGAGCAGTATCAATGGGAGGCGCCACCGAGGTTCCTCGGTGCAGTGCCCAACATCACCGCGTGGTGTCGACAAAGTCAGCCAGAGAGCCGCCCCCCGTGCACCACCCCAACCCCAACCCAATCCAGCCTACCATAAAAAGTATGCACTCCTCACTCCTGCTAGTTGCAGCAGAGTTCTCCTCGCTATCTTCGATCTCTAGTTTATGAAGCTTTGGTCTCAGGAAAAGACAGGATGAAATACAATAAGTAATAATGTACACTTTTAAAAAACCGCACCCGCAGCTTTGCTGCAATGAGATAAGCCTTTGACCACCTACGTCAAAGATTACATATCCACTTCGATTTGAGCTTTAAGGGTCATGTCACATCATGTTGGGATCGAGAACAAGTCTTAAGAAAACGTTTTCTCCTAAAAACGGATTAACCCCCCCAGACAGTTGATATTGATGCTCTGTACCTGACGTTGCACGAGCTGCCGTGTTAGAGGAATTAGGCAACAAGTAACTGAGGCCGATGGCAACACGCGTGGACAAAGTTGTTTGCAAGTGGATTACCTGTGAACTGAGCTTTGACTCAAACTAACTCACATGAATGAGGCACTGTCACTGTCTGTCTGTCTGTCTGTCTGTCCCTCGACACTCACATTGCTCTGTTGGCACGGGGGTATAGCCCCACAATAAATTAAAAACATGAGAAACCGGCTTAGAACATTTAGATTCTTTCCAAACTTTTCCCTCCCTCTTTCCCTCTCTCTGTCTCTGTCTCGTCTCAGATTTGTTACTAGGCATCTGAGCAGAGCAGGCAGCCCGAAGCAGAGGATCCCCAACACGTGAATCCTCCTACGCTTTAGCGCAGCCCGCTCTCCTTGAGTGTCTGCAAAATCCCCTCCGATGTCATTTTGCACACACACACACACACACACACACACGAATATATGTGCGCTCAAAAAGAAGAAATACACTTCCTCTGCCGTGTTTGGAGCCTGGTTTGGTTGTCCCAGCTGACAGCGGCGCCTGGAAACACTCCGGCACGTCCTGTTATAAACCTCATAAAGTCACTCCGGGCAGCTCATGTGCAGAAAATTAGAAATATTCTTAATCGTGAGGTGCAGATAGAAATCTGTGGAGGGCAAACCTCCGCGATTTTATGTGAAGAAATGTTCACCAAAACTCGTGTGTGTTTCCCTTTAAATGACCGACATCCTCGGATAATTTAGATCATTGTGTCAAAGAGATGGGTTAGAACTAGAAACCGCGGGTAACCGGACTTTTGGATGGCGTCCCCCGCCACTAGATCTCTGTTCAGAAGAGAGATAGATCCCCAGATCAAGTGGTAATCACCCAGTCCCCCCCCCCCCCCAAAAAAAAAACAAAAAACAAAAAAACAAAACCCTGCTAGGCATGTTCTAGCTCCAAACTTCTCTGACTGGTACATCACATCCAGGGGTTTCGCACCATCTACAAAAATACACTTACCTTTTTGGGTTGTCATTTTTTCCTCCCCCTCCTTCTCTGTTTAAACTCATTGTTTAAGGGCTCAAGGCAGGCTGAACCACAGAGGGAGAGCGAAAGCGGGGCAGCCTAGTCTCTCCTCCTGCGTCAGGATGGAGAAAGCAGGTCAGTCCGATGCGCGCCGTCTCCCAGTTCTGTCTGAGACTAAAATATTTGGTGCTGCCATTTAGGATTTAGGGAGCGAGCTCAAATAAAAGGTGGGCTGGCTGGATGGTGGTGTTGGGAGGGGTGAAGGGTTTTTGGGAGTGGAAAGGTGGCGGTGGTTGGAGAGGAGGGGAGAGTACACGGAGTTACAAATGTGAGCCAGCAGATAGAAAGAGCCCGCCAAATCAAGGCGACTTTACGCAATTGGGGAGGCGCGCTGCACGATTCAGCTCACTGCATCGACTCTATTTCTGTCTCTCTCACTGTGAGTGCGCGTGAGTGAATATGTGACTGTGTGTGTGTGTGTGTGTGTGTGTGACTACCAGACAGAGACGAAAAGCATGAATGGGGCATGAGAAGCAACTGAGAGTCCGCGCCATTATCGGCGCGAACTCGCCGGGAAGAGCGCAATTCGGGCGCAATTAAAAAAGGAACAAGGAACAAGTTGAACCAAAAGCGTCGTGTGTGTGTTGGGGGGTTATATATAGACATCGGAGAGCAGACAAATTCATGCCACAACAAAAGGGAAGTGCTTCATAGAAGTGTCTCGACGACGAGGCCTGCAAGCACCTCTCTTTCCCCCGCTCTGTCTCTCACTCCCTCCCGGTGTTTGTCTCTGTCTCTATCCCTGGTCCTCTTCTCCAGCAGTGTGCTATTGACCTGCATTGACGTCATTGCGTCATTAGGTATCCCTTAGAAACACTGACTTTCAAAAATAGTATCAAATTAATTCAGCTGGCAAGGAGAGAGGGGTGGGGCTTATGAGTGTTTGGGGCTGGGGCGTTTGGGGTGAAGGTGTGTGTGTGGGTAGGCATGGGTGAAGATGTGATGCGAAAAATGCGCCCCCCTCCCCCCGAACTCACATACACCTCTCCTTGGCCACCATTTCGGGAGCTGTGGTCCAGACCCAATGATAGACTATCCGAAGCCAGCGTGGAGTTACTCTGTGTGTGTGTGTGTGTGTGTGTGTGTGTGTGTGTGTGTGTATGTGTGGGAGGGGGTACAAAATGAATTGTACATATGCATGTTACTAATTGCTGCCAAAGCAAGTATATAAATACACAAACGCAATCTCTTTAGCAATCAGGTCAAAAAGGCCAGCGGGTCCATCTCTTTGTCTCCCTGTTTCTCTTTGGCTCTGTTAGTCTAAATATACCCTCCAGCCTCCAGCCATGTTGAAAACATTTCCCCATATAACCCACAGCTCTTAATGCTGAGGGAGACAGGCAGACAGAGAGGAAGAGAAGCAGTATCTGCACTTCTACAGGTCGTGGGGTTGAAAAGGTCTGGAGGTTTTACTTTCAGACCGTAAACGCAGCATCTGAAAAGACGAATGAATGAATGAATGAATGAATGAATGAATGAAAGGTTGTTTTCCTTTACGGAGCTGTCCCTGGTTCTGAAACGCTGTTACGCGCTGATTTTCTTTTGTTTAGATTTTTTTCCACATTTATTGTCCACTTTTTTAACAACTTATTCAGTGTTACTTAGAGAAGGTTTGAAAACTTTTCCTTAGAGCAGTGTTCTTTTTTTTTGTTTTGTTTTGTTTCCGTCTGGTTAATTATAGATATACTCACAGGTCTGTATGTGTGTGTATATGTATGTATGTCTAACTCATCTGCAGCGCAGGAAAATATTGTGACCTATAACTGAGAACCAGAATAACTATAGAACTGCAGTTTTCACTGCTAATCACCAGGCTATATGCGTTGATATAGACGTTTTACATAACCTATGGACACTGCAGCAGACAATAAAATTTCAAGGTTTAAAAATTAAATCTAGGTAGCAAATGTAAGTTCAGTTATCCATGGTCTTCAAGGTGATATAACAAATGGAAAAAAATGATGTGAACCACATTTTCCTTACCTGGAGTTTTTTACTTAATTGATTTAATTAGAGAAAAATTAAGTTGACAGAGGCTCATGAAAGTAATGTACAGTACAGGCCAACAGTTTGGACACACTTTCTCATTCAAATGAATAGGAAAGTGTGTTCAAACCTTTGGCCTGTACTGCACATCAGAATAAAAACTAGTGTGTGAGGGAAGGTGAAAGAAGCTGCTGTCAGGCAGCACAGAGGCATAGTGGTTAGCGCTGTCGCCCCACAATAAGAAGGTTGCGGGTTCATTTCCTCCCTGGGGCCTTTCTGTGCGGAGTTTGCATGTTCTTCCCGTGTTCTCCCCTGCCTGGGTTTCCATGTTTGGGTTAACCGGTGACTCTAAATTGTCTGAGGGTGACTGTGGTTCTCCGTGTGTTGGCCCTGTGAGGGACTGGTGACCTGTCCAGGGTGCACCCCGTCCTCGCCCAGCGTGAAACGGAAATGGAAAAGCAGTTGAAGATGGATGAATGAATGATTGCTGACACACACACACGCCGCTGCATGAAAAACCACTGGATATTTGTGTAATACAAAGGGTCAGTGATTCTGACTCATCTTGGATATGGATCCCTGGAGATGGAACTGTGCTGTTGTGATCATGATCTTTCACTTACCCGTATAATTACCTTTGAAACAGAAGTCAGCACTAGCGAACATTTAACATCTGTATGTCCTGTCTGTTGTTGGTAAATCTAAACTAAAAATTGACTTAGTCTCCATGGCTGAGAGGTGAAGTCAATGCCGGACTGCCTTAAATCTGCATTCTTATGTATATCTAATCTTATGTACAACGTGACACTCATTTCAAAGATGGTCCATTTCGAAGAAAACAGACCATAAAGCAGTGAATGACAGACTGTACAACCCAATGAGGATAGATTACAGAGCAGTTCAGAGCCACCCAACTCCTCCTCAGATCCTTCTTCTCCTCCAAACATGGTTTCTTGTAGTTTGAAATAAATTAGATTGATGACAAATAAATTACAAGGAGGAGGCTTCAAAACGGAAGTTCACAACCAAGAGGCAACACCACAGAGAATCATGTGATGGTGGAACATAAACTTTTACCTTTCTATGTATGAGCAACATTAGTCATTTCTACCTTTATTGTGATATGACTGAGACATGTGCTTTTGGTAATTATAGCCTACTGAGTCTTTCTCTAAGACACACATTGCCACTGATGCATGAGTGGCTCGCAAACACGCACATATGCTTTCCTTCTTTTAATTAATTTTCATATCAGCTTCCATGAGAAGTAACCAAATCTACTTTAATCACCATGCTGTCATTGTTTGTTTTTGTTTTTGTTTAGTTTTTTCTGGCCGACGGCAGGTAAGAAAGGCCATATTATGTGTGATACATGACGAGAGGGAGAGGAAAATAGTGAAGAAGGGAGGTGGAAGGACGAGAGAGGGAGGGAGAGAAGGGGGGCAAGGCACGGAGGAAGACTGTGGCAAAAATATTTCACTGTTAACACTAATTTAGGTCTCATGATTCATCCTCTTGCATTGAGACACACATTTGAAATGTCGTAGGATGCTCTATCTCCAGTCTGGTATCCATTTAGCAATACACCTTTTAGGATTTTGATGTGAGAATTGTGTGTGTGAGCCAAACACACTAAAAAAGAGGGTGAGAGTGCTGCTTGGGAGGAGGAAGAGGAGTGTGTGATCAACAAAAGCGAGGAGAGATGCTCTGTCTATGGCTGGATGTGTGAATGTATCCCTAACCTTATTGCTAATAACAGGTGGCAGGTCAAACTGTAGGGGGTTTCCTCAAGCAGGTCCTGCTGCGGAGGCCCTGATGCTGCAGCTGACCTCTGATCTGTCTGTGGAAAAAGTGAGAAAATGAAAACAATGATAAGTAAATAAACGCTGTTGCAGGTAAAGGCTACGGACTTTCACATTTACAATTCCAGGACGTGGCGGGGGACCCACATAGACAGAAATGTATCATGGAAGACGTCACCGGCACCAGTGGAAGTCACGCAGCATTCAGGGGTCAGTGCCAAAGCTGACGACAGAAATAGAGAGACACAGAGAGAGATCCTGGGTGTGACTAAGACGCTCCGAACATGGAAAAACAGTGTGCTGTCCTCCATTCCTCCTTCATAATAACATAAACACATGAGTCAGTCATCCTATCTGAACGGAAATGTTAGTGTTGATAACGAAATGAAACTAACGCTCCCTTCATGCAGTCTGCTGAGCTCCGATCCTCCGCCCTGTCCTTTTTTTTTCTTTTTTTTTTAGCATGTCAATAACAATATCTTCCAAAACATTTGTCTTGGATGTATGATGGCTCCTGTCTTTTTCACTGGGATCTCTGCTTGTGTGTGTGTGTGTGTGTGTGTGTTTGCCTGTTGTATACACACGGGTCCTTTTAATTTGTTTGATGTCCCCTCCCATCTGCCTTGTGGCTTTCCATTCCAACTCGTAGGCTGAATCTTTCTAGGAAACAGTGGGTGTTTTGGTCTGATGTTTACTATTGGGCCACAGTCAATGAGTTCAACAATACACTGAGAAGAGAGAGACTCGGTGGATCCACTGACTTTACCAACTGGCCCTTCACACTGACAAACAAATAACAGCACTGTGGACATGAACTGTTTTCATGTTGTTGTCTTTTTATTCCTCTTGTTTCTTCAGTTATTGGTGTAATAAACAGCTGGCCTCATGCTTCTACCTTGTTTAAATGCCAAAATAAAAAAAAATATATATATACAAAATAGAATATAAAAATGTTTAGGACTTTAGGACTCATATTTGTGTATAATAATTCAGTCAATACTTTCAACCAAAACCAAGAGAGAGGCTTTAAATGAGAGGTTTCAGGTCTGGAGGACCCTTTCCCAGGTTTCCATAGAGATATTTTTTGTTGATAGCGTGTACAAATGGATCACTGGTCAGGTTTGTTTGAATTTCAAGCCCAGATTAAGGAACTCTGCGCCCTCTCTTCCCCCCCTCCCCTCCCCCTATTTATTTTTCCATCTCTCCTCCCTAAATGATGTCAATGGAAGCAGAGCTCTAGTGCTATTTATAGAACGCCCCCCTTATGCCTCACACACATGCACAAGTAGACACACCACCACTTACATTTACAACCCCCCCGCCGCCGCCCCCCAAAAAACACCGACCATCCTGAGCATCACATGCTTAGTGGAGAGCTCTTCTGCACACAATAAACCACTTCAAGAGAAGAATCTGCATGAATAGAGCCGCTGAATATTTATGAACGGCTATGTCACATGTGCACCACGCACGGAATGAATGCACGAGCACCCCTCCAGTAACGCGCGTGTACTGTATGTGTTTGCTCTCCATGCCTGGTTATTGCCCGTGCAGTCGTACTTCCCTCTGCAGGAGGGGAAAAGGAAAAAGAGAAAACCCATTGACAGCGCCCCCTGCGTTCTTCTTCCTTTGCTGCTCTTCATTCACTCATTTCGTGCAGTCATTCATTCATTCATCACTTAGCCACTAACTCATTCACACAGTTCTTCCCCCAAAGTCTGTGAATGGGCGGATAAGTGGGATGAATGCAGGGAGGCAGCTGTTCTCTTGGTGCACTGTTTGTAGCTTGTTTTGTTTGTTTTGGGTTTTCCTATACAGTTGGAATCACCAACGTGTGCGCGTGCGCGTGCATTATCTTACGTGAAAGGATTGGGGGGGGGGGGGGGTGATATCAACAGGCCAAGTCTCAGGGGACACCATAGTACACAGTGTTCCCTGGGTATGAGTTTTAGGAGTGCTATGCATAGACCAAACACACACACACACACACACACACACACGCCTCCTCTCTCCCCACGACTCTCTCTGTCTCTTGACATTCACATGCTAAATTACGTAACATAGTAGGGAGGGGTAGGGGTGGAGTTTAAAGATGGTGGTGGCGGTGGGTGGGGGGTTAAAGTCTCCTACCATTACAAATAAATGCATGGTTTGCTGCACAAGCGTCTTCGATTGAGAGGAACTCATGAGGTTTGTTTTTTTTTAGACTGCCTTCTATTTCTGAGAGGCGGCCGTGATAAAAATAAACTACCCCCCCCCGATTCAGAAACGCTGAATTCCTTAATCAACGGATCGTGTTGATACAATGTGTGTGTGTGTGTGTGTGTTGGGGGGGGGGTTAATGCGGCTGATCATCTTTGTGGGTCTACAGCTATATCTCAGTGCGTGTGAACGACGATTTGAGGGGTCTAACGGGGCAAAGACCGGTGTGATCACCGTTTCCCTTAAAGCTGATCGGAATCTGTCCGCTTCTCTTCCAACATGTTCATCTCTCCCTGAATATTTACCTCCGTTGGCGCAGTTTGGCCAAACGGGTCTTTGTCGTGAGACCGCAGGAATGAAAGCTCGTTTTCATGATTGTTATTCTTAATGCTGTTATTATAACCAATCCCGGTTTGGTGCATGTAATATACAGCAATACATATTTATAGCAACTCTGTACATCCACAGTGGTCACACGTGCAGCAGCCGCTTCCCTGCACTCCTGCTGAAGTTGACATGTTAACACTCACTGGCTGCTATATTTAGCACAGCCTCACAGTGCTGTTACTATTCCCAGCATTGTACATGAGGGGGCGGACTCTTGGGTTTTTTGTTTTTTTATGATTGGGAAGAAAAAGTTCCCTTTCCAGAACTGATTTATTTTCCCAGCCATTGATTCTTCACTCTTTGAGGGACGCTGCAGTTCACGCACATCGCGACTCAAAAGATGAAGGTCAGCGACATTAATATGTGATTTGATTCGTGTCAAAGCAACACCTGAACAGAAATAACTGATCATGCTGGGTTTTAAACGTCTACCATCAGAAGTCCATTTAGAGCAAAACGCAGATACCGTTCAGCTGACTTTGACCTTTGATCGCTCTGTGGAGCAACAGCCAAGAAAACCCAGAGAGAATCCTATCGAGCTCTTTGGAATCATCTACCTTTGTACTTACTTGTGGACCTAACACTACAAGTACACTTTAAACACCAGGGTGTGGTTCAACACAAACAAATTCGTGCAGCAATCAAATCATTTCCCAGATTATTTTAACCTCCTGCATTGTTTGCACTCACACTGCCCAAATGAAGTAAATCGTTTTCAGAACCATAGACAGTTCCCATTGGAATGGTAGAAACCTTGGACAGCTCTCAACCAGCACGACGTCAAACTGCTTGATGTCACGGAGGGCATTCGTGATAGACTTAGAGGAAAAAAACACAACTACAACACACAACAAAAGACTAATGTGATTCAGTTTAAGTCGATACTGATGCCAAAACTTTGCAGCATTTTCACAAATCTCATCAAAATTATCTTTGAGCTGTTCCTGCAATATGTTACTTTAGGAGGCAGAGAAATGAAGCCAAGCTTATTTTCCTGACTTATTTATACTTATCGCCACGGATAAAGGGTGATAACAGGTAATAGGATAACAAATGTTTCAGTTATAGTTATAGGCCTTCTTCTTCCTGATCTATGTAATCTCAGATCATGCATGACCTCAAATTGAATAAAATGTTGTCACCCCACAACAAGAAGTTTGGTTCGGTTCCTGGGCCTGGGGCCTTTCTGTGTAGTTTGCATGTTCTCCCCTTGGCTGCGTGGGTTTACTCCCACTATCCATGTTTGGGTTAACTGCTGACTCTAAACTGTCCGTAGATCTGAGTGTGAGTGTGAGTGGTTGTCGGTCTCTGTCTGTCTCTGTGTGTTGGCCCTGTGATGGACTGGTGACCTGTCCAGAGTGCACCCTGTCCTCACTCAGTGTGAGCTGGGATTAAAAACAAAAAAGTGGTAGAAGATGAGTGAGTAAGTGAGTGAGTGATAAGGGCAGGGATATAACCCTAGCTACCCGTTTTACTACAGAAAAGCCCCCCCAGCCAGCCTTACATTTGAAATCAATTGACTTTTCTTTGTTTGTTTGTTTGTTTGTTTTGTTTTACAAAGCCCAGTCCATCCATCATAACTGCACATCTTCCAGAATGACTCCCTGACTGTAAAGACTCAGACTATACACAGGCCCTTTGTGATACATTTTTAAAAACTACATTTTCCCAACAATTCTAATAAACACCAGTAAAGTTGAAGTTGAGAGCAACTGTCCAATCTGACTACAATTGGTAGTGTAAAATCAAGGTCTGCAAGGTGAAATGAGTAAAAACATAAGGAAAACCATTGAATGCTGCAGGTTCCAGATATCATGCTGACCAAATGGAAACAGGAAAGCTGCACCTTCCCACCACAGCCTCTCTGGCAGCTAGAGTTGGCGAATAACTGGCCTAATAAAACATTCAGATGATTTCTGAAACGTCATCACTGAGACAGTGACAGTGGGCCCTGTGAGCCTGGCTGGCACCCACCCATGCAGTGTTCTGGGGGACAGTATGAAGGCTTCCGAGAGGTTGTTAATAAAGTGAGGAGTTCCACCAAGTGCTTCAGGACTATTGATTTACCTTCACTTCTACTCTCACATGGACTCGTACAGTCGCTCCTTCCGTCGGTGTCTCTCTGAGGGTCGTCTTCGCTTCCTCTTCCGCTGCTGCCGCCCACTCCTCCTCCACCACTTGATTATTTTCAGCTCCGTCGTGTGTGTGTTCGTGCGCGCCCAAGTGCATGTGCCAGCCAGGCATTGGTTGGCAGGCAGGCTGGTTTGGGAAATACCTGGTCACGATCAATGAGGAGAGGGTTTATCTCGGACGTATAGCGCCCCCTACTGTCCCGAAAAAGGAACTGGAAGTTAGACTTTAAACGCACCACAGCGGCTGTGCCAGGAGATGTACAGTACATCTGCAAAGAGCCTGCAGGTGAGGATGGTGGTAAACATGAAAAGGGAGAGAAAGCTGATGCATATAATGGTGATATTAAGACCACTACACAAAATGTCCTCTTCTATGGTGTTTGCTCGGCCGGATCGCAGTGTTCCTCAGAGCACAAACACAAAGAGACAAGACATCATGAGAGCTGTAAGTGACTCGTTCAGAGGGGATAAAAATAGACCTGGTTGCTCTGTGAGGAAAACCCTGGTCTGGATCGCCCTCTAGAGGGGAGACACCGGCGGGACAGGAGACAGCATCCAGCGGAGAAAGATGCTGAGCCTCCACCTATAAACACAATCATCTTTGTTGCTAATCAGCTATCTGTAACACATGAATACAATTATTTATTCTAATAGGCATAATCCATTTTTTTCAATAGATTTTTCTTTGTGAGCGTTTCAGCTCATTAACATGCTGCATATAAGGTTAATTATCATGATTCTCATTTTGTAATCATACTGTACAATACAATGAAGTTGATATACACAAATAAAAGGTTCTTCTGTGTGTACCGAAGCGTGTTTCAAAAGCAAAAAGTAATTATGACAAACTATTGCCATTTCATGAAGGCACAACTTTTATATTAATGATGTGATGATGAAATGAAGGTTCAAACCATTGAGTTTCTCTGATTCACCCGATTCAGAAAAGAGAGTTTAAGACCCCCCCCCCCCCCATAGCATCCACCTACACACCCCAGCACACACGTGTCTCCACATGCAGACCTGCAGCTCCCACTGACAGATCATTGTGCATTCATTTCCATTTTTCTGAGAGCCGGTTTTAGATCCCATGGGCTCACACGTGGACATGTTAATTCCAGACCATATGCAGAAAGCACTAAGACTTTTTAAAGAGTGTCAGTTGAAGTAAGAAATTATTTTAGTTACACTGAATGATAACAATCATGGTGTCGCGTCAGTGGTCCAGCTAAGTTCAGCCTCAGATTCAGGGGTAGGCTGCGGTTAGTTTCACATCCAGAAACAGTGTAGGATGTATACAGACCTCAAATCTACAAGAGACAAAAACAGATGAATCCATTTATGGGGAAAATATTTATGAAGCACAGGCTCCAGGTTCAGGGCAGAGCTATTGGGAGGTCACCAGATGAGTAATAAAATTCAAGTTGGCATTGGGTTGTGCTGAGAGGGAGATGTTTGGTTCATTATACACACAAATGCTGGGAGCACAGCGATTCAGTATTAAACTTAATAATTCAGTATTAAACTGAATCGCTGAGCCTGCAGGGGCTTGTGGCTAATATACATCTATATATAGATATATACAGCCTCTACCACTAGATCGTGTAAAATAAAGTCTGATCTGCACATGGCAACTATTTATAGGCACGTCAATCATGGAGAGCTCGAGTCTACTATTTTCTTCTTCATAGCTGGCATGCACACACACACACCCAGCATCTCATAACACAAGGACTTAGGGTGAGGGAGTAGACATGTATACAGTGGAGAAGACATCCGTGTGTTCTAAATGTACACTGAGCAGCACTGAGATAAAATGACCCTGTTGTCATTTATCAGATAGAAGTGAAACAAATGGAAACAGAAGTGAAAGGACAAGGTAGGTTCAACAGGATGAATAAGAATTAGGGTTAGAAAATGCTGTTGGTTTTGAACAAGTGGTTTGAACTGGAGTAAAAAGGAAGTTGGAGTGATAACTTTGTTCTGATCTGTGTTGGTACTGTAGTTGACAAACTATTGAAACATTTCTCATAAACAAGGACAAAGGGTCATAGTTCAATACAAGTTTATGATAAAAATCCAATGAAATAACATCATTGATTTATACAAAGTAACACAATCAGCCAATTGAACTAAAGCTCTAATAAAAAAGAAAACGATTAAATAAAAATGTAGAAAGAAATGCATTCATCATCATGTTGCAAAACAAGAGGATCTTTATCTTTTCCTACGACAATCTGACAAAAATATTTATCAGTTACAACTTGGCAGTCTTTTGTTCCACAAAAATACACAGAATAGTATTTTTAAAAATTAAGGGGAAAAAGATACATTTAAGTCTTACTTGAACTACAGTCTGGGCCAAGAGGAATACAAGGAGTTGATGATGAAATGGCAGGTAGAAAAGTCTAAACTCGTTTTCTCATATTCTGAAGACCTGAAATCAAATTCACAGCCCCCCCCCAAACCCCAGTCTACATGGCCCACCTCAAACAACCAAAAAAGTCATCCTGCATGTGCTAGTTGGAAAGTGAAAAAGACGTGGAAACCTGTTAAAAAACAGAAGGTGACAAAGAGTCCATCTTGGTGCAGAAAAGATCCTGATGTGATGCAGCTCAATGAGCAATATGTACTGTTTGTTTGTGTATGTGTTTGCATGTGTCTCAGTAAATTCGGCCTCGGCTCCTGTTTCCTCTGGCTCCAAAGCCTCGTCCCCGACCGCCCCTGAAGCCACCGCGTTCTACAGACAACAAAATTAGAAAATCAATATGTATCATTTACTATGGCCCAATTACCAAAACAAAATGGATCAGTGTATCATGTCAATATTTTTCTAATGATCACTTGAATTTAAGGACTATGTGCTGAGCCTATTGAAAGTTTAAAAGTTAGAAAAATAAAGCTGTTAGTGCTTCCTGGGGTACAAACAATTTAACAGTGACATATATCCTTCATAGACCTTTGATGAATAGAAAAGTAATGGCTGTAGCTATATTCACAAAATCAAAGTTCAGTTGCTATAAATGACATGTTTAGAAAAGCAAATACATAAATTGTCAGAGTGCTCCTCACCATAGGTAAAATTTCCAATTGAGGCGCTGTACTTGCCGCTGGGAGGGTTGTAGATTTGCCGTGCATCCCTCCGGGGGAGGGGGGAGATCTGTTTTTTTGTGCTGCCTCCAGACCCCAATTCTTCAGCTGCCAGACGCTTCGGCCTAAAAACACGAACAGTGAAGGAAGATTTTACAGGGCAACAAGGACACTCAGCTTTTGCATGAATGGTTCATGAAAAAAAAATGTGTGTGTGGATGACTTACGCTACTGCCTCTGTCTTTTGGACAGGTTTCCAGGACAGAGTGACTGTGCTCTTGTATGAAGGGGGGTTGTGGAAGAGATCCTATAAGGAGAATAAAGTTTAAAAGACATTTATTTAAAAAAAATAAATAAATAAATAATTGTAAAAAACTGTTGCTTCTCTCTCTTCATACGAGTGATGAGAAAAACATTTTATCGTGTCATCTAAAAGAACAGTCCTGACTCAAAATTGTCATTTTGACTGACTGACACACACACACTATGTGGCTAACACCACACTTGCCTTGATGAGGACATTGATGTTGTTTGTGATCTTCAGGGCCACCACTTTGATCTTGTTCTGATCATTCATAAAGAAAAAGTCAGACTTTGACAGCAGGACTTCTGGCACATGCAACACGTTGACTGAGTGTAGCAAATACAGCATATTCATTTTGGTCCCATGTGAGCTGAAGTGGGTTTTACCTCTTCAGTCTTAAGCGCATCTCCTGTCTTGCCTTGCAGTGCAACTCTCAGCTGTCTGATGTAAACCTGCAGGCCTCTTGCAAAGTACTGTAACCTAGTTAGAGAGGACCAAGTGAGAGAGTCTATCAATCCATTTTTGCAAACATAAAATTTTCTAGAGCTAAGACTTCAGCCCCTCACCTGATCTTGAAGTCTTTGAGGCGTTCAGCATCCACTTTGTCCAGGAGGAAGTCTGGCAACTTCTTGCCAAGCTGGTGAAAGCTGAAGAGGAGGCACTCAACGTAGCTGAACTGGAGTTTGGGCTCCTCACTCGTGGAGTTCTCTCCATTCTCCACCTCCTCTGGTGGCAGAGGCATGAACTCCTATGCAGACAAATGCAAACAAAAAACAGGAAAAGTCAATGGCGGAGACCTTTTTGTATTTCTGTAGCCACAAATGGCTGATATTCATTTTAACAACATTTAACAATCAGTGTTGGAGCATGAAATGGAGAAACTCCAACAAAATTTGTTAATAATCGTAAAGATTTTGGGCATTCGCTGAGGGAATTCAATTGGATTCAAGTTGGTTTAATTACGTAATCCAAACGGAGCCAAGATAAGTGTATAAGATGTTCCCAAAACAACAAGGAATCCTCAGATTCTTAAATTTACCCTAAACTGGCCAGAGGCCAAGAGTAGACACTGCAATGGAGCATCCTAGATGAATGTATGAAACAATGTTATGCTAAAGAAAACAGTAAAATCTCAGAATCTATCTGGTGGTGGGGGGGATGTATTCTCAACATGTGCATTTTATTTCCAAAGGAATTTCCACTTTTATTCCCAAATGTCCAGCAACAAACAGGATGATGGGTTCTCACCAGCAGCTTGGTAAACAGCATGTTGAGGTTGGCCTCCAGCTTGTCCATGTCTCCGCAGAATGGACTCATCTCAGCCAGGAGCTTGAGCACCTACACACATACAGACAGACACACACAGATTGTAATGCGCATTGCTAATGAGAAACAGTGTTGCGTGGTGCAGACTAATGACCCATTAACAACATGCAGTTGGCTGACACCTCTGACAGGTGGCTGCCATGCAGACTTTGTTTACTACTACTACGGCTCACCAAATGTCAGACATTAGGAGTATCGACCTAACACCAGCAGCCATATTTGTTGGAACTCTGCTCTCTCAAATAAAGGGATAAAAAGTAGAATAGAATTTAGAATCAATTCTCGTAATACAATATAAAGACTCTTCCCAAATTATGAATGAGTTACATTCCAAACAGCTGTTCGCGTCCTGAATTGTTCGTAACGGAGCACATATAAGAGCAAACACAAGTACAAGGAACTGTGATGCTGGGGTGGCGTAGGCTACAGCCCTGCGTGGTGTGGGTAGCATTGAAATTCGTCCTAGGCAGAAGAGGCGCGCAAAACAAAATTTGAACTCAGTCGGCAAGGGGAGTTTTAACTTGTAGCTCTGTCTGCTTCCATCTCTGAATGTTCATTAGTAGAGTACTGACAGTGCTATATATGATGTTTGCACCAGTCTGCAATAATTTCACAAGACATGTAGACACAGGAGATAATGACTTCACTATTTACAGGACTTATTTCCCAACAGTTGGCAGGAACCACATCTACTTCAATGTGTAAGGCGAACTACACTTGTGTTAATGCACCCCAACACAATAACACATCCACCACTGAGAGCTGCATGGTGAGTGATGGCTAGAAAAGGGGTTTAGTTTGTTGACTTTTTTTTCTATGCTTCCTTTTACGTTATAGGGAATATTTCGTGTTCTGAATGTGTTACCACTATCTATTTATACTGTGAATAACTATTTTCAGTCTCTTGTTGCCACTGAGAATTCTAATTTGAGGAAAAGAAAGCGCATGTCTGACTATAATTTGAAACTGTACTCCTCTCTCAAAAACACATTAAGTTTTTGTAAAATGTATCGGCAACACCATATGTAGTTTTACTTTGTGTAAGATAAGAATTAAAATCAGTGGTATCACACATCACCTCTCTGCTGCACGAAGGCAGAATTAGTCAGTTGGGATAAATGATTTGAATTCAGGAGGCATCAATCAGTAAAAGGAAAAACAAGAACTGCACCTCCAGCTGAATGTCCAGCTCAGCCATAGGACTCGTCAGCATGCTGAGGTTGGGCAGCACATGATCACAGAAGTACGTCACAAAACGTGTGGAATGGACATTTTTCTACAAGAAAAGAGAAAAATATGAATAATTTACATTTTAGGAAAGCCATGACAGATTTTAATGTAATTATTACTGAAATATTTTTGCAATTGAGTTGTACTGAAACAGGGACACAAACTAAAAATTTGTTTTATCAGTTATGTTGGTTACTGTAAAGTCCACATTGGTTCTACTCACAGAGAACAGGGGCAGGGCTTGGCGTGTGCACTGCAGCAGCCGGTCAACAGTGTCTGGGTCAGCTGGGTTTAGAGCCTGCTCCAGAAAAGCCTGCTCCACGACCAGCTCCACCAGCTGCTGCCGGCCATGCACCGTCTGCAAAACCCGCAGGCCAGACACCAAACGCATCAAGAGCACAAACTCTTCTCCCGTCACATCCTCCAGTACCTGAAGAGGCAGCGAAGTCGAGACATAACTATCAGTATGTGCTATTGTCCATTTTGGTACAGACTAAGATCCACCAGAAGCTACATCACAGTTTAAACTTAAAAAAAATGTCCTTATGTAAAAATTTGACAGAATAATAGATCAGTGCAGTTTTAACCAAAGTATCAGATGTAACATTTATTAATAGTTGCAAACCAACATAAGATTTCCAATAAAATTTACAGAAATCTTCAACGTAAAATTGAGGATTGATCAATCTCTCTCTCTCTCGCCAATGTCACTTGCAGGGATATGTTGGCTCTCTTACAATGCCATAAAGACTTTAGTCTGGATCAACCTCTGCTCTACAGATAGGGTACCTTGATGCCACTCTGATGATTTGGTGCCATAGAAATAAATTTTATTTGATTATGCTATGTTCAGCCTTTGTAAATGTATAGTTTAATCACCATTTATTCCTCTAGGTTCCCAAGGAAAGTTTCCAACCCAAATAGTAACCCAATCTATCTATGGCCTATAATATCTCCTGGTTATGCCGGCAGAAAATTCATGAGCCACCTCCACTCATTTTTTTGGAACTATAGGTTTCAGACTACACTTAAATGTAGAAATAAGCAAAATTACATCCAACAATCAGCTTTGGACATCGACATTTGACTCCAGACAATTATATGGTTTGGTGTGGCAATGCTACTTTCAAATTACACTTAAATGACCATGGATGATACATCAACTCTACACTAAATGCTAACCTTCTTTGTTTCTGCGAAGACGTACTCCTCCACCTCTTTCGTCATGACGTCCTCTGGCAGGGTTTTCAGTTTGCCTGACAGAAACTTGATAGCCCGTTCCCGCACTATGTCTTCTCCCTGCAGAATCTGAGAAAAGAGGCCTCCCAGAGTACCTGGACAACAAACAGCAGAACACAGGATAGTGTCAGCGCATATCAAGGATTAAAAATTCATTCCCAAACTTTAACTAGGGATGTAACTAATATGGATGAAGTAAGCTGACAGAGAGGCATCTCATGTTTACAAAACAACACCATTAAGCATCAGTTTCCTGAATACAAAAGAGCTAGTTCATGGCAATTCACACAGACATCTAAAACATCTTGTGTGCAGGTAAATTCAACAGAAACTAAAAGAAACGCAGAATTACATTGATTATTTCAACAAACAATGACAAAGCCCTTAGCAAAATAAGAAGAATAAGAACCACAGCTCTGAACCAGGCCAATAAAAACAGGAGGAAGCAACACTTACCCTTAGCATCTATCTTAAAGATAGAAATTAGCGCAGCATTCACTTGGTTGAATTCTGCAGTATCATCTGTAAGCACAAAAAAAAAGTACATGTGTCAAATTCTGATTACACATGATTTCTGTCAATTATTAGCACAGAATCACCATCTGATGAATTAAAATTATTCAAGAAAATTACTTTAACTGGAGAGGGGGAAAAAATTACAATATTGACAGTTGGCCACAGTTATAGCCGCAAAAAGAACAATCCATACATGACTAGAAAAACCGTGTTTTTAGCAAATCATTCATATCATAAATGATATTATCATGATATGAATGATTTATAAAAAGTCAACCAATCAACCTGAAATTAACAAGCAACTATCTTACTGATTGAACAAATATAAATGAGCACAATGAAATATACAATTGTCACTATTTAATGACAATATATAGACAAAACGTTCAACCAACTAAGAAAATAGTCTGATTAGTCAATCAGAACATTTAGAACTGTGGCAGCCCCGAAGTCTTTATCTCCAAACAACAAATACCTGTCTGAAGGAGCTGCGTGAGAATGTCTGCAACTCTGAGGATGTTCTCGCCTGTTGCAAACCGGGGGAGCTCCTTAATGGCCTGCCGCCGGATCTGGACAAAGACAAGTGCGCACAAACTCAAATGGGAGTTATTGTTGTACAACAAAAACCTACTGAACCAAGGAGGAAACGCCACATCAGCCTAAGGACACATACATAGACGCATAACATTATCCAGCTTACACGATAAAGACCATTTAAGCACCATCCCCTAATTCTAAAAAAATGTACTAAGGCCCTTTTACACTCACCGACACATCTTCGTCTTCACACAGATCAAGTTGAGCATTAATGGCTGCATCTGCCAGTTCTGGAAAGCTGCTGAAGAACTTGGGAATAAACTGTGCTGCCAGGCGCTTCTCTTTGGGCCCACCCTTTACACCATCCAGGATTACTTGGTAGGCATCTTTGTGCTGCAGAGTAAAAGAGGTACATCCTCCATAAACATGAGCTAGACATACAAAAGCAGCAAAACTCAAGTTAGAAAGTAAAGTGTTCTAGTAGAAAAGGTCATGAACATTTAGTGTTCCCTAAAATCAGCGGTGTCCATACCTGAACAATCGTGGGAATTGCTCAGGACATTGTGGGTACTTAGGTAAGAGACCTCTGTATGTATGGCCACTAAGATGGGGCAGAAAGGCTAGGAAAATAGCCTGTTTGGGACAGCATAGTCACAGGCCCAAAAAGATCTTAGATTAATGTCATCTGTAAGAATAGCCTAAATGGTTTCATCACAGCTTCAACTGAGAGAAAAGACAGTACTGTTGCACTGCATTTCATGTAGGACTGAGGGTTTTCTGGAGCTTTCTGTCCTCTGAAGTCTCTTTTGAGTCCTTTGTTATTGAGGAAACACCATTTACAGTCGCTGAAATCCTCCCTGACACCTTTTCGTTTACTTACGTTAGATTTCACACATTGCACTGAGTGTTCACTTATGGACAAAACATCTGAGCCCTGTCCAAACGGAAACCCATACGAAATATGAATGAGATTTATTGCAGGATATAGTGTTAGACTGCGGTAGCTAAGCAAAACATACTGAATAAAATGTCCTCCATGTGGACATCTATGTCCCCAGGAGGCACAGCTGGTGCTCGACTGGCACAATTGTCTAAAACGCGCCAGTTCAACACCATAAACTTTACCCATGTTCTCATTAAAACGTATAACAGGAGAGGAAATGTTCCCTTCGAATCACAACAGCTCATGAAAAGTAAATAACAGCCTGGCCTTAGATATAACAGGCCGAAATATAACGAAGCTCAATAGCGAAGTTGCCACTGCTTGTCTTTGGAGTAGCCGCGGTAATTCCCATTAGCCCGGTCGCTGCGTTAGCTAGTTAGCCTAGCACGCACACAACAACGTTATATAAGTCAACAATGGAAGAAAACCAAGATCACGTGGAAAGGTGTGGGATTCGTTGGTTCGTCTGTGCTTCAAAATGAACATTTTGAGCCTTGTGTACCTGGCTGAGGTTGTCCTTAGCATCAGCAAGGATCCCGTAATTACGGTAGAGATCCTCGATAGTGACCGCCATCAGCGTGCGTCCGGGAGCCTGTCGCTCACAGATAAGACCGCCGATAAAACTGCAAACGAAAACCCCTCTCGGGTCACTTTTATCTCCGCTATCAGATGGATGGAATGCCGCCGACGAGTTATTAAAGGGAGATGTATTCCGTGGAAAGGGGACGGGGAGATAAAATTGGGAGAAGCCCGTGAATAGGCACCCGCCACCGTCGCTGATCCGGTGATGTTCGCAGGGCTAACGCGCTACGGAACAACGAGTACAGCGCGTGCGCAGAAGTAGCGAATTGCACGCAGAGTCCGACACACGTGACTGCACACGTGACTATGGTCTGCGCCGAAGTGATGCTCAGTAGTTCCGCACAGCTTCCCATCAAGGAACATCTAACTAAAGGAACCCAGGGCACATCTGCACCAAACTCCGAATCCCAATGGAGAAACCGAAGCTTTCTGGACCACTGAATCATTATGAAGCAATTTTGTTGAAATGGTCCAGTGTTTCGAAGCATTTGATAGTTAGATGTGGCGACATCTGCTGGCCAATATTCAACGTAGCATTTGCATGGAACAATAAGTGCAAGGCCTCATGAAAGAGCAGGCACTGTTAATTAACAATTAAGGTTCTGTGGTTCTTCTTCAACATCAACAATATACCTGTATTATGATGTGATTGTGCCACAGTAAAATACTGCACGTAATAAAGATATGCTTTTGCAATAATGGAAAATACTTGTGTAACAACAGTACAAAATGCTGGTGAAGCTGGCAAGGGGGTTTGGAGGGGTTCAAAGATTTTTATTCAAAAACTAGATCATTTCATTTGAGTTTGGCTTTTCTTTGTCACTGCTTCTTTTGGAGAAGACTCTTTCACGGGGCAGTGAACTCAGTATGTATAGTGTTTGAATGCCTATGTGCTAATGTAACTGTATAACTGTATGACTTCATGTGCTAATCTCACCCACACTTCACTCTCCCTGGTTGTCAATCGATGAAACGATCCTCCTAGAGGGATTGTGCCCATTTATAAGCATTGTGGGAGTTTGGAAACCACGCCCTCATTTCAAAACCGCCTCTACACATCACAGACAAACGTGACATAATGAAGCTTCATTAGGGGAGTTTTCAAGTCGTCTGCTTCGAGCATAACATCACCAGTTTGATGACTTTGAGTTTCTTGGAACTGAAAAGCCCTTAAGGATCTTCAAAAAAGTGCAACTGCATTAGATATAATTTTCAGAGAACTATAACCTGCATGAATGAGAACCTTCATAGACAGCTGTAAATATTTATCAAACACAATTTATTATTCAAAGCAGACGATGATCATGCACCTTTAAATTTTGCTGGCAGGATCTTGAAATATAAAGTACTGTAATATCTAGCTGCAGATGCACACTCTTTCAAGACATTTAGCAAATAGGTGGCAATGATGTTTCAGTTCTGTGATTTCAGGTGCTTTCACTGATTTTTGTCTTCATGCTGGATTGATTTTATCCCCATACGGTGAATCTATTCTTTCATCTTTTTTTGAATATCTCACGATAAGATTTCTCAGTGTTGTAGCAGAGTCAAGTTCAGTCTGGTAACTAATTATTTCACTTTCACATGGGATATTTTGTGTAATCTGATGAGACTTAAATTTGTATGATTGTATTTTGCCTCTGACAGTCAATGATAACAAAAAATACATCAAAAAAGAAAGTCAGTGCAAACATTTTTATTGCACCACTGAGTTGCAACAACAGTTCTGTACAAGCAAATTTCCCTTCCAGTAAAATATTTCTGGCATACAATTAAGGGTGAAGTACAAGGAAGCACCAGATCCAACAGACATTATTTCACAGGAACCTGATTCCTGCTCCAAACTGAACGCCATCACATATCCTGCAAAGAGATGAGAGAATCAGATGAAATCAAGGTCAAGAAAGTAAAACTCAGATTACCTCCAGTGCATTTCACACACTGTGGAATCCAAAAGAATCTTGAAAGAAGCTTCTCACAATGCGTGAGAATGATTTGCCTCTTGCCTTTTGCATGACTCAATCTTACTTGTGTTGGAGCAAATGATCTGTGGAGAGTCATTTTTACGGACATTTTTTATATAGATAGTTGTACTTATTTATCCATTATCTATACTTTATCTGTCAGGATGAAGGGGGTTTCACCCTAGGCAGGTCACCAGTCATTTGCAGGCTGAACTATAGTGACAGCCAACCATTCATTCTCACACTCACACTGTCAAGGAATTTAGAGTCACTAATTAATCTAAACTTGAATGGCTTTGGTGTGTTGGAAGAAGTCAGCATAGGAAAAACATGAAAACTCCACTGAGGAAAGTCCTTCTTGCTGTTTGGCAATGACTCACTGCCCAAACATAGCTTTCGGGCCTTACATGACTATGAAGTAAATCTAATCTGTGAAATACTTTATCTTAACTAAGGTTAGTTAACCTACCTGTCTCCACTCTGGACTCCCATGGGAATGCAGTAATTCAGCTCGAGCCTGGCAATGTTTCCCAAACGCAGCACAATGCCCAGTCCGTATGACCAACGGATGCACTCTGCCAGTTTCTTCAAATGTGCTTGTGGCCCCTCACCTGATTAAAAGACAGTGTAACTTAAAGTAGATGGGGAATGTCTGAACAAGCCCATATTTGATTAATTTGAGCTCTAATTTCAATAAATAACACAAGTCCAAGTTTCAAACATGAACCAGATAAAAGAGAGATAAACATTCAAATTTATGAAGTCATACCTCATAAAACTCAGCTATTAATGTCAGTTTCACTCAGCGTGAATCTTTAACTAACTCAATCTGTTTCAAATGGCTCACCATAGTTGAGGTTACATAGATTTCCAGCATTGAGGAAGAAGTGTGTTCTGAAGAGGTCACCAAATCCTCCCCTGCCTGGTCTAAACGGTAGAGGGGTGTAGAGATGAAGGCCTCCAGCCCAGTAGGCCTCTCCTCCCAGGTAGTCCCCTGTCATACCAGTAATACCAGCACACAAGCTTTCAATTAACCAGCAGGTATCATTCTGGTCAGCAAACAGCTCAGCTAAGATAGTATCTCACCTTCACTCTGTGGGCCCATACTATACATGCTGAATCCCCTGATACTGGTGGGACCACCGAGGTAGAACCTGAGAGGACACACAATGTACTACAGTCATGAGCTTTCTGTAAATACGAAGACAACTCCACAGTTCGTGACACTTTCAGCAGTTGGCCTGCTTCTGAGATTTTCAAATTGGGGGGGGCAGCAGGAGCGTTAAACTAAAAGTAAAGAGCGTTAACACGAAAATACTGTGTGGTGAGAGGAGCAGATGTTCTAAAAAAACAAAGCCACACTAATCATTGTAGTTTTTGCCACTAATGCAAACATAGCCAACAGTTATGTGTGATGCAGAGCTCCAGATGAGGTCCTCACACACCAGAGTTCCAATTTGCACAAAAAAAGACAACTAATTCTTCTCTGACTCATTAGTCAAACCTGAATATACGACGACACATATTGTTAGCTTACACTTCCTGATCATTACGTCCATTGTGTCAATCACAAATAAATTCTGAAAAAATATAAACTATAAAACTATTAAAAGTTAGGCTTTTCATAAACCCACAGCTTGCATTTTAAATCCTTCAGTATTGCTGTAACTTAGGGATGGATCTCTCTACATTCAGCATATTTTAAAGATGACATTTTGTAAAAAGAAAAAGAAAAATACATTATCATGCTATCTTGATAGTATCTGAGGGGAAGCCATAGTGTAGGACTTTGAAAACCCTCGGTCAGCTTGATAATGGCAATATGGTGGCAGTGTGCCTTATTTCTGTACCTGTCAGCTATGCTTGTGGGCTTGTCACCAATGGGAAGGAGCAAACCGCCCCACAATGAAGCAGAAAGGACCTGGAGGAGAAATTCAAAGGGTAACCAGAAACTGACCACAGAATTTCATCTTTTAAGTACAAGTACATTTTTAAAAACACACAATTGTATGTCCCATGATTTTAAAAATTTGCTTGTTGGTCATTAAGTGTCGCCACTTTTTTTGGCTATTCACAAAGCCTGTGTATAATAGTAGAGCTCTAAATTTCTATATCCTCTTTTTTTGCATATCCATTGGTGCTGCTTGAGGGGGAATTGTGTCAGATTAAGTCACTTGATAGAAAAGAAGAAACATTAAATGCAGAATCTCACCGAGTCCCAGAAGAGTGATCTATTGAGCTGGATCTCAAAGTCCTCCTTCAGGAAACTGGCATCTCCCCCAGTGTAACCAGCAAGTTCCTAAACCAACACAACATGAGCAAATTCTTTTTCATAGAGCTTTTGAAAAAGCCTGGACTTACGGGTGAACAAACCTGATGGATTTTCAACAGGCCACCTTTCTTGGGAAGGATGGAGGAATTTCTAGTGTCAATGACCATAGCATGCTGAAAAAGAAAATGGCAGTAAAAGGTAAATACCCTTTATCAGAATGTTACCTTGTGGGATATTCTGTGGGGAGGGGGGGTTAACACTCTTCAGAGGGCCCTATGAATCTTAATGTCAATTTCAAATCCTACAATAAAGAAGTAAGCGATACTACCGAAAGTGAGGACTTGAGGGAATGGCCACTCTCCTCCCGGACGGCAAAGGAGGCTGTGCGAGCCAAGCAGCCCAGCTCCCTCCATACTCCCTCCCACTTTAGGGTTTGGCTTGTCTTCCACACAGGGAACTGTGTTGTCCACAAGAGATATGACCCCATTTATTACAGCTCTCATAAAGTAAAGGAGTATAGAACGTACATTGTCTGTTAGCAATGAAAAGTGAATAATGATTTTTTTTTGGAAGTCTTCAAAGCAATTGCAAAAAAAAATAATTGCAGAAAATATGAAATGGAAATACGTATTTACACTGAATTCTGCAGAGACACCTCGATCTGTCTCCCTCAGTGAACTCCATGGAAATTGACCTGTGACTTTGTAAACATTGATTGAGACACTAAAAAGGAAGAAAAAGAGGGAATGTCAGTATCCTATGAAAATCCCTTTTTCACTACAAATATAAAAAGAAATACAGACTCTGTGCCTGGGAAATTAAGCCAGTGTGGATCTAATAACCATCATTGGCACCTCCACCCTTTCACCCCTCACACCTCCTCAGCTCCACCTTCTCCTCAAAATACAATTTCTTTTCATAAAAATGAAAAATAAAACAAAACAGGATGTCAACGGCCAGACCGCAAACTCAAGACTTCAAAGTAGCACTTCACAAACCAAGTGGTATCACCAACTGGGTTCCCACTCCACAGTTTTTGAAATTTTCCCGTGGGCCGTGATTTGGACAGGGCTGGAAATCATTGGCATAGATCAACCAGGCATTTCCTGAATAACCTAATGGCACTCAATAAAAATAAAAAAAAAAAAAACTAACCAAAATAAAGTAATAACTAAATAAAAAAATTCTTCATGGAACTTCCCACTTTCCATACAAAATAAAGAACAGGTCATAAGAGAGAACACAACAGCAGCAATAAAAAAAAAAGAAGATGAATACATAAACAGTACACTGTATACATGTTTTACTAGCAATCATAACCAGTTATATGAAGTACACCATGTGTCTTTTGGTTAGGGGCATGTCAGATATGTCTTCTTGTGTGGCTAGGTTAGGGGAAGCAGGGACCTCAAAACCAGGAATGAAAAGAAGGATCTCCAGAAATATTTTAGACTCTCCTATTAGGGGTGTGACCTCATCTGCCAGACGTCCAACCTTAACCTCTAATATCAAAGGAGCAAACAATAAAAACTAATGGTACAAAAATAAGACTTTGATAAAGACCTTATATAAAGTTGATTGGATTCTGTGAAGAATTGTATTTGATGATATTGTTCATATCTTACTTTCGTTCAAAATGCCCTGGTTGTGGTTTGAAGAAGGACAGGCCATAGGATGTCTCTTTGGTGCCATAGGAGAATTGAAAGGTCAGTTTCTCTGCACGACCAAACACATTAGGTAACTTCAGGCCCAGTACCTACAATCAAAGTTGGTGAGATAGACGTGAAACTGTAATGGCTGTGGCACAATGATATACTCTTTTAAAGTTACTCCAGGGCTGTAAATGGAACATGAACTCCAAAAAGTACACAATCTTAATAGAAGAAATTGTTAAACCAGAATCCTGATGACATTAGGACACAAAAAAAAAACCTGAGAGTCCTTTCAGAAAGTGGATGGTGAAATGAACCGCTATTTTGCTCACCATGCTTCCTTCATTGTTTCCAACCATAGTATTATAGCTCCCGGTCATCCGCCTCAGCTCGGTGACCTCAAAGGTCACATCAAGGCCATTAGGAAGAGCATCTTCACCTTGATAGAATAGCAGAGAGAATTTAAGTTGCATTTTAAAGCATGAGACAGACGACTCCTGTGGTGACAATTTCATTGCTTACCACAGAATATTAATCAATATAATTTGCACATTTATTTGTCAAATATCCTCTGCACATTTTAATGACAAGGCTACCACGACTGAGTGCACCTTGAGAGGTGTCAATAACAACTTCAACTTTTCGGAAGATGCCAAGACGCAGCAGCTTCTGTCGCGCTTCATGGGACTTTCGCATCACCTGCACCACAGATGAAACCATGTGTTGAGATCAGTAAGTGCTTTTCACAAACCGAAGAACCATTCAATTCTACTGTTGTGTACTCATCTACTTACATCGATCAAATTTCTTGCCCGGAAAACATCTGCAATTTCGTAAGTCAAAAATTCTTCATTGGTCCTTCCGAGCCCATCTATGTGCACGCGTTGAACCACAACCTAAAAAAAAAAAAAATACAAATAAAAAAACGGACCACATCAGCAACAGGTACAAGTTTGGGGAAGATAAGACAGGGAGGGAGCTGTGTACTGTAATTTCTGTCTGAAACTAAAAATAAATCTTACATGCTTGTTTTCAAGAACTTCTTGCTTTGGCTCCTGCTCAATCACTGTAGTGTCAATGTCATCTGCCTGGATGCCAAACTCTGGCCCATGCATGGGCAGAGGGTCCAGGCTCTGCAACATAAAATATATTTCTCAGTCAATTAATCAATCAAACTATGTAAAAAATGACAGCCTAGCTATAAATTGACAAAATGTTCCAGCTTTTTTTTATGTTTTTGGGTGACCAACAATCCAATATGGAAAAAATATTCAATTTATTTTGTCATGTAACCCAAAAAAAACAAAAAAACAACAACAACAACACACAAACAAACCAACAAATCCGTGTGAATCTGTAATCAGAGAATGTTTCCCAATTTGTAATGCTTTTATTTAATAATAACATCAACTTTACATTCTAGTTACATTTTGCACTTACCATATAGGTGTTTATACACTTCAGCCATCCATAACACACTAATACACAAAGTTTATGGTTTGAACGCCACTTTTAACCGCTGCAACAACAGCAATGTTCTACAGTCGAATCTCTTTTTGGCCATTCCGCAGAATGAGCGCTGACCAGACAGGACTTTCACTGTGAGCACAGAGGCAGTGCTGGAACATCTCAGTCCGCAGAGCTGTGATGTTTAGCAGTGAAGCTGGAGCTGAATGTACAGTACGGGCCTGCCGTGACAGCGCGAACACACGGAGAGGTCAAAGTCAGAGCTCACACGGCCCTGGGCCGGTCCTTACCCGGGCATGGACGGTGCCCATGCTGAAGTCCACGGGCCGCTGTGCCGGTGAATCTGGAGCAAACGTTGGCTGGAGAAAGACTAACTACTTTAACCTACAAGAAACCAGAGAAAGGCGAGCAGGCTCCCTAAAAGGAGACCGCCATGTCACTTCCTGACCACGCCCACTGCTGCTGCGCGTTCAGCACGTCAACGCTGCAAAATGAGAAACGGTACAACGATTTCACCATTTATAATATTGTTTTGTATTATAATACCTTTAGAGGTGGAATATAATGAAGTATATTCACCTCCATATTGTGCTAGTTAAAAGCACATTTTTTGTTTTCTCATCTCATGATACCTAATACATAACAAGTGATGCGGAAAAAATGCTTTGTTAATGTTTAAACTTTCCAGTTGTAGCCTATTATGAAATTAATACTGAAAACATTTCAGTAATGGTTTATGGGTAACTACTAGAAATTATGATATAAGTAATTTCACATTTTATGGGGATTTCTTACTATCCTATTAATTTAATAATTATATAATGCATCAGATTCAAAATCAAAATCAACAGAATGGTCAGAAGATTCATTAATTATTTCAGTTTCAACCACAAATCCAGCAGGGTTGCGGGCAGAGTAATATATATTTAGCAGAAAAAGAAAGGAAATTTGTGTTTGGCAGATTATTTATTGTAGAAATACTTCTTGGCAATAAATCTTCTAACCTTGGAAAGCCTGTTTATTTCACTTTTAAATGGTGCCACATTTGGAAGGAACATGCATTTGTAGAATGAGCAGCAGAGGTGAGTATGGGGGTTATGCCCATGAAAAATTTGTCAAATCTTCTCTGCCAATGCTAAACAGCTTATTCTGCCATTGACTCTTGTTTGGCGTTTGATGGATTGGATGATTGAAGTTTGAAGAAACAAAACACATTGCCAATTTAACTATTTATTCATTTAACAGGAGCCTCAGTAGCGTGTGGAAGAAGCATACACAGCCACAACAGCCTGGCAGCTCCCCCTCATGCTGGTCACCAGCCTGGTCACACACAGCTGTGGGATGGCATCCCATTCTTCAACCATCAGTCGACGTGATTGTGTTGGTCACTCGGCACGGACAGCACGCCTAAACTGATCCCACAAGTGTTCAGTGGGGTTGAGGTTAGGACTGCTGGCAGCTCCACTCCCAAATTCTGGAGGTAGTCTCTGAAAAACCGCTCTGTGGGGGCAAGCGTTGTCATCTTGGAGGATGAATTTGGTCCCAGACTCTGAGATATGGGATTGCCACTAGGTGCAGAATCTCATGTTCATATCTCTCTGCATTGCAGATTCCTCCAATGATGATAAACCTCGTTATTCCAGCAGGGGAGATGCAGCCCCATGCATTCACACTGCCCCCACCATACAGCAGAATAAGCTGTCGGGCACTGGCAGAGCAGTTTTGGCAAATTTTAAATGGGCACAACCTCCATATTCAGCTCTGCTGCTCATCCCACAAATGCTTGTTCTTTACAAATATGGCACCATTTAAAAGGGAAATAAACAGGCTTTCCAACCGTATAAGATTTATTGCCAAGAAGCATTGTTAGAACAAAGAAATAATCTACCAAACACATATTTCTTACTTGTTGTGCTAATCATTAGTTGTAATAGTAAAAAAGTAGAAGCTGCACTCCATCAAACAAACTCTGGCTGGTATTCATAACATTTCTGTCAAAAATCAATGAAGTAAAATGTCTTTTTTTTTTTTTTTAATATTAAACAAATGACCAGATAGATAGTAAAAAAAATATGATAATATAGATAATGATATAAATATAAAAAGAATAAAGTAAAAGACACTTGTGCTTTTCCACACTTTACATTTAATTACTTTATTATCCATTAATAATTACCATTACTATGCAGTGTGACTGTAGTCATGGCTTACGCTTTGGATTTGCACAAGGTCATTCTGAGGAACAACCCAACATAAGCAAACCAATAACAACAGTGGAGGAAAAAACAAAGTCACAGTTATTCATATGTTGCTGAGCATCTCTGCAGGCCATTTATCCTGAAACAACAAAATGACAAACAAGCTGATGTCTTTTAATGATTAATTAAAAAACCTTGAGAACATTTTACATATATATATATATTTTTTTACAAACCACCCTTACGCTTCTGTTTTGAAAGTCTCATGGGATATTCTGTCTTCATTTGCACCTTCAGGACAGTCATTGATGTTTTTTATGCCCAGAGTGGTCAGAGCTGTGGGGGGAAAAAACTCTTGAGTTTATTAGTAGACACATCTCTGATAATCTTACATTAGTTGTGGGCTATCAAGTGATAAGTGAATGAATTAAAAGTAGCTATAGGTACGTAAGTATAACTAATGATATAAAGACAGGAAGACTGAAAACATGTTTGAAAAATTATGCATGATTTTTTTCCCTTGGTAACCTCGCAATAATTTAGCAAATATAAATGCCAATAATAGATTTCCTTGAGTGTGTGCCCAGGAAAGCCTAAAAGTGTGCATTTCCTCTGCTCACCACATTTATATTGTGCAAAAGTGATGTGTTTTTGATTAGTAGGGTCCATAATCCCGAAGATTGCATCCAGGTTGGAGTTGTTGAACAGATTTGGCCCTTTTGTACCACTCTGTTGAGAAATCTTCAGCTGTTCCAGATGCTCAATAAGAAACTCTCTGGGTTTCTCTAAATAAAAGAAAGCAATCACAATGCATCGGTAAAACACTGATAGAATAATTTAATAATAAAGGTTAATTCATTGCACGCTACTGTGCTTAGCAAAAGTAAGATGCAGAGGAAAAGCAATCATAAAAACTGCCATGAACAATAACTGGTGAAAATACAGCATGTAAATTTATAAATAAGAATATGACAGATCGATTCCAGCACACTTAGAGTTAAATCGGGAAGATGTTTGACTGGAAACTAAGTAGAAGCTAAGTAGAAGCTAAGTAACTAGCCATCTGTGTATTCATCTGTAAACTGGGCGCCATTGCTCTGCTCGGTATTAGTAAAAGCCTAGCGTTTAAAGCTGTTTTTAGGCTGTTGCTTTGAAAATGGAGTGAACAGCTCTAACCAGGTCTGTAGAAGAAGAGCATACTCGTCAAGTTGTCCATGAGCTCTATGATTTTGTGCTTTTTCAGATAATCGAGGGCGCCTTTCTCCCTCTGCGTCGCCATCTTGTCCACCCCACTGTTGTTTAAACCCGTTGCTAAGATACGCCACAGTTCGTTTCTCCGCCTGCAGGTTGAGGCACTCGCGCACACTCGTGCTTCGTGATGTCAGTTTATCGTTTGATATTGATGCATAAAATCTTTGGGCAATTAAAACTTGTATGGACAATCTTTTGGTTGATTTGATGTTGTTCTCTGGAATGGTGCTCTTGAACATTGATGCAACGGTCGACGTTGGGAATTTTATTATTATTATATAACAGTTTTATCTCTTAAAATGTGGCGGAGATTGTTGCTTAGCTTACATTTTAATGACCTTCATTTGGACTGCATTTTGTAATTAATTCCCAACTACTCAAATTGAATTTCCGTTGCTTCAGAGAAATTCAGTCCGGCACATGAAACATTATTTCCTGGGTTGTGTGTTCTTCTGGAAAATGTTTGAATGCATTGTGTTGGTTTCACTCAGAGGCTGTTACCTTTCGCATTTACAACGGAAGCGTGCTATTCACTTGTTTAGGCTTAAATCTATTTTGTTGGGTTTAATTGGCCAAACTCAATTTAATAGACTACCTTGGGAAAGAATATACTGTGTACCAAAATGAGATTACCAAAGAAAATTATTAGGAGGTATTTTATTCTTGACAATTTCTCTGTTACTGTACGTACTGTCTAAAGTTTCCTTTGTGTCAATGACTTGGCACTGCATTCAGACTGCCCTATTCAGTATTTATGAGAAAAAAACTATTAAATAAAGCTTTTAGACAGTAATATAACGCAGTAAGCAGATTCATCTCAGTATTTAAAAATAGCGCAGCTTGTAGCCACCCATAACTGAAGATTGGTCTATAGATAATTAATAATTGACAATGTAGTACAACATAGCTATATCTTCATTGAAAAAGCTGTTGACACTACTTATTAAGAAGAGGACTTAGCATTTGACTAATCATGATTGTTGAGGATGCAAGTTAGCGAATATATCTGGATGGAATGTTTACCACAAAATACTGACAAAACTTTATTTTGATAGTTTTATTAAAAATGTCTGGTTGGTCAAAACCATGAACTGCCTGAAAGCTTAGGCACAGTTTGTGTTTGTTTATAAAGCATTTTCTCACTCTTTTATAACCCTTTCCCCATTCAAAAAGGATGAAAAAATGAGTTGACAATAGATAATAACAACTTGTCATATAACAAAAAAAATTAATTAAATAAAAATCCTATTTTAGGTAAGATCCTTGGCCAAGACAGCCAAACACCAATGATATTTTCCCCTCTTGTTTGTTCAATTAAAAGAACACATCAAACACAGAAGACCTCCATTTGCAAAATCTTCCAGAAAATACTCTGCTTCCAGGTATTTTTCAGCCTCTTGCTGTTGTCAAAAACCAAACAGTATCTGACAGATGATGTGTATCACAATGATGTGTATATCAGTCCACCTTTTGCTGAGCTTTAAACTGCTTGAATGCAGCAGCCGCTTCTTCTCTGATTTTATAACCTTGTAGTTCTGTCTGAAGCTCCCCAGGCTTTGGCGGAATCTCTGGTATACTCTGAAAGAGCAACAAGCACTGTTATAGACATACTATAAACAACCTATTAGGTCAGATAGTGTACTTTTTTTACACAAGGTATTTGGATCATTAGTTGTAATATAACAGTAATGTCACATATTTTCAGAAACACTGAAAGTAATTCTGGCCAACTCAGACGTCCCGGGACTCACCCCAAGCGAAATGCTTTAAAACTTGAAATGTTTTCTTGTGAGGGGCAGCTGATCAGAGGTGCATCACTGTACATCCTACTGTACATCTTGCCAGTTAATTTCACAGCTGTCCTACACCATACACTACATGCCATATAATAACAGTAGCAGCACACTGACATTCTGCAATGTGCTGCTGCAGAAATCCTTTTGCAATCTGCATTTTATTTTTCAGAAAAATGACTATTACACTAGCTTCAAGAAATACCAATATTACAAAATATTATTGTTGACTTCATTCGCAAAGCATCTACATAGCACAAACTCCCCAATGTGGGAAACAAGGTTATTTTGTCCCTCACCAGATCAGGTAGATAGTACTGATGGACAACTTGAGCTCCTGCAAACATCGACAGTATACTGGCTCCAAACATCCTCATGTACCGAGACCAAGACACCCCAGCTGGCATCTTCACCGAATTCCTCAAGCTGAAAGAAGTGAAGGGCATTAGTTAATAAACCAGGAGTGTCTGCCCGACAGGCAAGTTGTCTTTGTCGGGTTTCCTTTTTGATTTGGTGCCAGATGAAACCTGATGTCAAAACCCTTTAATGTTCAATCGAAAGAGTTTGGGTAATTTGACAGCTGCCCTACACCATACACTATATTTCATATAATAAAAGTAGCAGCACACTGACGTGCTGCTATTACAGCCCACCTGCACAGTAGATACGTCCACTGACAGTCAGGCTAACAGCTATTGCTAGCCTAATTAAACATTTACTAGTAATACAAGTATGAAAAACAAACAAAACAGACAGGGCCCTAGATTTACACTGTCATGAAGTGACACTGAATATTTCTTACCTTGTTTATTTCCCTGTCAGTCACGCAAACAGCCGCAAACTTTAGCTGGTCTACATCGTGTTTCATCGAAAGTCATGCAGGTCAGGCTGTTTAGCTAACGCAAACTTAGTGTGAGCTGGGAAGAGCTCTCACTCCGCTCCTATTCACGGATACCACAAGCGTGTAAAATCCGTTTACCATCGCAGTTTATACATTTGTGGGTTCGCTTTTGTGAATTTGTGGGTCAGAGCAGGTTGTGTTTGTGATCGCAGTTTTAAGTTTCAATGGTTTAAAGAAGAAACGGTAATACTTACCTTCCGTTTACTGCTGTCAGAATGTCGTGAATGTGTATGGCATACCCTAAAGCCCAGCCTCAGGCAGCAGTTAGCGGGTGCTGACCCGGGTATAAATCAAAATGAGTGTCTAAATGCGGGCTTTTTGTTATTTTTTGTAGATTTTGGAGTTGTCATATTTTTACTGTAGAGTGATGCGCTTTATCAAACCACGCCATCTTTGGTTGCGTTCTTCTTCTACGATGTAAAACCTTGATGGCGCTTCCAAACACGACCGCGCTGACGCTAACTAGCGTTAGCTCGTACGGGTTATTCATTACAGACAGCCCAGGAGTGGATTTTTTAATGTTCACTAAAAAAAATACAACATCTGCTGATTTCCCTCGCGGCTATCAGCTGATAGTCACAACAATTTAGTTGCGTGATTAAGGTAAACATCCACCTCCCGACCAACAGGCGGCGGTAAAGTAAGCGGGGTTAGCGGAAACGTCGACCGTTTAAATGGTCTTTGTTTTGGGATCGTACCCAGCCCCGTCTCCTTATCTGACACCTAAAGAACAAAATGTATGACAGGTAGGTTAGTTTCCTCACATATCTTCATGTTTGGTTAACGTACCGGTCATTCGTGGTTCCTCCGCAGCTGTAGGACTGTGGTTAGCTGACTGTCAGTCAAACCCTCCACCTCCCTGTCCTCCTCTTTGTGCCGGCTGTGTACTGCTTGTGCTTTAATCTCCACACAGCCAACCCACGTTTCCAGTCCGTTTCAATGTATCTCACAGCGCAATAAGTGTTAATGTATTCAAATAAATCAACAGTTAAGATGGAGGAAAACCAGTACACATCATTGACGGTTCCCACGGATTATTTTCAGCAGTGGTGAGTTGGTGTTGGAGGTGGCAGGTCCTGGTTCTTCATTTTCATGCATGAGATGGGGGAAATAGATATCATTTGACAAACATCATACACGTATTCGTGTACGTTGAACTTGGGCTTGTAGCAAGTGATTCATTGTAAGTGCAATAATTAATTCATGGAAAGAAAGGTTACTAAAATTGGACTAATTGCCTATAGCAGAGTTACAATTCAGATGTAATTTCCGGTTTCCATATTGACTCAATATCAGGGCTTTGTTAAGAAGATCTACATCTTTGTAAAAATTTGTAACAATCAATTGATTCATTAATCTTCATTAATCTTTTTTTGTTGTTGTTTTTTGGTGTTTTTTTTTTTTTTTTTCATGAGTAAAGCGTTAATGCAGAATACCAGAAGCAGTTCACTCAGTCTTTTGCTGTGTAGGAAATTTTCCTATTTGGCTCAGACACATTAAAATGGATAGTATATAACACCATCACTTGCTGCAGGCTTCATAAATGCTCCCACGGTGGCTCTTTCTAAGTTTGCCAACTGTAAAGTGAACTCATTACGTGTTTGACTCAGCTTCATATCAATCGCAGTTAGTGTTTTTCAAGTCCTATTGTTTGTATGTCTCCATTCCATTCTATACAAAATTCTACTGACATGAACAATAGATTAAGTGTTAAAAAGTCCCATGAGTGAATATCACAAGGATAAGGGCAAAGTTATGTATGCAAAACATATCTGCTGCAAAGGTATAGTGAATGTAATGCAGAAAATACAAACAGATCTTCATTTCTGCATGTATGCTTGTAAGTATTCTGTCTTGTAAGTTTTCCTCACCTCCTACTTCTTCACACAACACATCAAACATCAGACATCTTGATGTATCCGGTTTCATTTTCGGCTTTTGCTCATTTTCCTCCCCCTTTACTCTTTAAGCTTCTTCCTCCTCCACTCCTCTTTTCTCACACACCCTCTTCTTTCCTAGGTATCAGTCCAGCCAGCAGCACCCTGAGGCACAGCATGTGATGTCATATCACAACATGGGCCATTGCACAGAAGATCCCAGAGATGAACCTGTTATGACTGAGCTATCAGTCCACAGGGAGCCACCTCTTTATCAGGAACCTTTTTACCAAAACTGCCACGCAGCACAAAATCACTACCAGGAGCCAATATACCAGCAGAACATCGGGGAGCAGCAGCCGCCACCGCCGCCACAGCAGCAGCAGCAGCAGCAGCAGCAGCAGCAGCATCTTGGAATCCTGCACCATGCACACCACCCTCAGCATCAACATAAAATACAGCAGCATGAGCCGGGTGTCCAGCATCAAACTCATTCTGCTGGTCCACCTCCAGGTATCTGGATGTTATTGATCCAACTTTCACCCACACCACAAATGTGATATCATAAGTTTTCTGTAGGCATAATTACGCAATTGTGTAGAAGTCATTCAAATCTTCTCATTCTTGAAATAATTTTTCCTGTTTTTTACTGAAAGGGCAAGACAGTTCCAGATGTAACTTGTGCCGCTAGACGTCTCTCAAACATAACAACCACAAGAGACTTTTTATGACAGAGTGAAATTGCATTATTAGAATCATGCGAGTCATTGTCTTTATCACTATTGTCAGCTCTGGCTTAGATTTCTTCAGTGCTAGTCCAGGCAGTTTTTTAACAGCACAGACAAACGGACAAAATGATAATTACTGGTAAAAAACACAGAATGAAGCAACTTACGACTTATATTGGCAGTATTTTCACCTTTGTTCTTCCAAATTAAATTCTTGTGAATTCACCAATTGTCCTTGTCAAAACTCAAAAACGCCTTCCTCTCTGTCCCAGTGGTGACACCAAAGAAGAAAAAGAGAGGCCGTCCTCCTAAACATCAGGCAGAAGAGGGTGAGACGCATGAGGAGGAGGATGAGGCTGAGGCTGCCAAGAAGGCCAAAAGGGTTCTTAACCGCTTCAACGGCATGTCAGTGGCTGAGGTCATGGCCAAAACCCTGCCAGATGTTATTACCTACAATCTTGACATTTTGATAGTGAGTTATTCTCTGGGTATTGTCTATTTGACTAATTACTCAGTTTGTACAGGAAAACCACTGTATTTCATTTGAAAATACTTGACACACAGTGTTCCTATAGTGTAAGATTTCAGCAAGATAAAAAATGTAGTTTTTAGGTCTGTTGTCATGGTAACCCCATTCATATTTCTCCTCAGATTGGAATTAACCCAGGACTATTGTCAGCCTTCAAAGGACATCATTACCCAAACCCAGGAAACCATTTCTGTATGTTGAAATTCAATTTCATTACTGACTGCAGGGAATACATGCCAGTATTCACTCCCCCCTCTGTTGGAAACAGCAATGGGTCCATCATTACAACTAATTGCAATGCAGCTCAGATTTGCTCAAACTCATCATTTCAAATGCAAGATAAAATCCACAGGCCTCCAGAGATACCGGGATAAGGATGTGACATAACTGAACTCTGTAGCTTTAAATCCAATGAATCAGTGCAGCCATGAAAAATGGTGTCTTGGGTTTGAACAGTTCACTCTGTATAAATGAGGTAGCTTCATTTATTCACTGGAACACGCAGAAAATAGGGTGCACTGTATAGATACACCATTTTACAATGATTAAAACAACTTTCGTTCTACTTTTACACTTTAAGAGGTCAGCAAAGGGCAATACCAACATTTAAGGGCCAATATAAAATGAATGAAAGCCTAGAACAGATTTTGCCACATTGTTTTTTGAAATAACAAGTGGCTAAGATCATTTATCAGTTATCAGATTTTGCCTTCTTTTCAATCACTTATCTTTTACCTGTCTAATTTTCTGATTCACTGCATATTCAACACCTGAATGTTCAACTATTTAGTTGTTTAAAAAATCTTATCCTTGCTCCATAGCACTTCATAAGATAAAATGTCATGCTTTTATTCTATGCAGGGAAATGCCTGTTTCTCTCCGGTCTGACTGATCAGCAACTCAACTATATGCATGACCAGAGCCTGCCGGAGAAATACAGCATCGGCTTCACCAATATGGTGGAGAGGACCACACCTGGCAGCAAAGACCTTTCCAGGTGAGGAAAAAATGTATATGCACTTATGATTCAGACCTAGTTCAGCAAGACAAAATTCTAAGATCATCAGCAGCAAGAATGTGATACTTCAAAAAAATCATTAAAAAGATTTTCATGGTTCTCTGTTTTTGCTCCAGTAAAGAGATTCGTGAAGGAGGTCGACAGTTACTTGACAAGCTGCAGAAGTACAAGCCATTAATAGCAGCATTTAATGGCAAAGGTAAAATTGTTGACACCTGAAACTTGCTCATGTCAACTGTAATCTTTATCGTGGTGTATTGATAAAGTTGTAAATAAATGTAATGATGTACTGATTTGTTTATATTGTCATAATTTTAACAGGTATTTATGAAATATTCTGCAAAGAAACCTTTGGCGTAAAGGCAAAGAATCTGGAGTTTGGTCTGCAGCCCTACAAAATCCCAGAAACTGAAACAGTATGGAGTGGCATTATTTTGAAATGTTACCCTGAAGATTCTCAACAATACAAGCAGCAGTCTTCACAGCATGCTTCTTTTCACTAGGTGTGCTACTTGATGCCCTCATCGAGTCCTCGCTGTGCCCAGTTTCCACGTGCACAGGATAAGGTGCATTTCTACATCAAACTGAAGGAATTGAGAGACCAGATGAAAGGTTTGGTCCCCAGCCACGAGGTGGTGGAAACAGAGTACTCCTTCGATCTGCAGCTGGCTAAAGGTGGTTATGATTTTCTGAAATATAAGTTGAGTCTATCTTTGTCATTGTCACAGACACATTTCTCAACTCCATTCTGATGATTTTGTTCTGCAGAGGATGCCAAGAGGATTGCAATCAAAGAAGAGCAGGTGGATCCAGAGTATGAAAGCTGCAGTGGTCTCCCCAATGAAGTGAAGCAAAGCAGCAACATCACCGACTAAAACAAATTAAGGAGAGGAGAGAACCTAGACCTGCCTACTGTAGCACAAAGGTAGTGGAATTACAATATAGTTCTCCTTCAGTCCAGCAAAATTTGCAGTATGATGAATATCATGAAAAAAAAAATTCCTGATTTCATATGATTTAACTGGAACAATGTCTCCAAACCAATGTGGTTACCTCTGATGGAAGAGGTATTCAGAACTTAATTTTGAAATCATTTACTGTGATTTATGTAAATATTATCAGCTAAATGTTCTTAAGTATAAAAGTCTTCATTGCGCAGCCAAAGTTTGTTCTATCAGGACCAGATTTAAAAGTGAAGAACCCCACGTTTATATTAAAGCTGAATGTCTTTTGAACGTCTTTTTGAATGTGTAGCATCAAAGTAAGCGGTAACTATAGCTGTCTGAATTTGTTTGAAGACCAAAAAAAAGAATCTGAATTTTACTAAAGTACAGTACGTGAGGAAACGTACCTGGTCACTTTCCAACACTGCGGCTGATATTTATCTTTATCTAAAATGAGGTAAACATTAGTTAGCTGTCAATACTGACAAGACATATCTTTGGGTGCTATATTTTGGTGAATGACTACAATTCCAAAGTTTTTTGTGATGCACAGGTGGTTTGTTTAAAGTGTAATGCATCTTTATCTTGCAGAAATGGACATCGTAGGCCAGGCAGCAAAGAGCATGGTACAAAATCTGCTGCAACTGTTCACCCAGCAGATACTAGCCATACTGGCAACAAGATGTATCAGTGAGAGAAGGAAACCCACTGATAACACCACAAAAGAAGAGGAGTCACACTGTTCCTGAGCCATCACAAAACACACAGAACAGTTACATTTTCTAACTCCCAAACAGACTGTGCATGTTTTTTGGTGTTATTTTTTAGCACTATTTATTAAATTTTATAAGGTATGTGTCCAGTGAGTTATTTTTGTATTTGGAAAGAATGACATTTTATGATTTATCAGCTGTATAAATAGGTAATTGTACTCTGGAATTTCTTATCTATAAGCACAGAGTTATTAAATCTCTTCTAAAGCTGTAGTGTTTACTGTGTGATTGTTTAAGTCTTCCATGGAAATCTATAATTCTGTACATAACCCATAATATAAGGAAGCACGCACAGAACCAAGCCACCAGAAACACAGACTGCTTTGTCTTGAGTAATTTTGATAATGAAATGTTCACTTTCCCAGCAGCCCTGTGATCAGTCAACTCATAGTTTAAACTAAGTATTTAACTGGGGATGGATATGGCTAGAAAGAAAACGTTACATCAGAATTGCTATCGTACACAATTTCTTTTTAAATATTCACGCTAAACTGAACTATTGCTTTATTTCAACCAAAGCACAGTCTGAGACTCTTTGAATATTTTATTAAAATTCATATTGTTCTTGTTTAGAGCGTTCAACCAAAGTACACTGAAAGCTCCCTCCTCCTTTTCATCTTCTACCAAGAGCATACACATAATAAAAGCACTAACTGATTGTTAATGTTTGGCCAACTCTTAAGTAGTCTGAAGGAAACCCTAAAGGACAGATTCAGTTGTTCTGAACCTTTAAATGAGATTTCATTGTGCATTAAGTCTTCTCTCTTAAAAAAATAAGTTTGTTAATAAATAGGTCCCCAGAGTATGGCCATTATATTCTCTGTGCAACAAAAATCTGCATGAAAATTAGAAATAATGTTCTTTTGTTCTTTTTATTTTGCACAACCTGTTATAGATCACTAGATGGATAGATATAACTTTATTAATCCCCAAGGGGAAATCCACTTCGGGAGCTCATCAAAATAAAAATAAAAGCAAAATATATAAAAAACAAAAAACAAAACATTATCCAGTCAGCAGGGTTGAAATCTAAAAAAAATAATAATAAAAATACAATAAAAATAAAGAAAAACTTGAGAGCTACCAGAATTTGATGCGTCTTGTTGAAGCGGATGTTCTACATTATTAACATGCTTTTAGTTAATGAGGAAGGAGTACAGGTCAATAACACTGAGAAATTTAACCAGTGGCAGATCCTGCAGTAGCAAACTAAAGCACACAGTTAAAACATTATGAGACATATCCGCTCAGGACTATTGCGCTATGAATCAAATTAAAAAGGAACTTCTGAAAACAGTTCACCAATGCAACGAAATATGAGACTTTATATTTACCCTTCACGTTGCAAGATTTGCTGGTTTTATCAGCATCACTATAGCATCACTATAGCATCACTATAGCATCTCTTTAGCATCTCTTTAGCATCACTACACGTAACAGACTGTCAGCCAATAGAAAGCGACCTCACAGGGTTTAAAAGTGGAGCAGCTCGTACCAATGTTTAAAAAGGTAAGTAACGTTATGTTTAGTTGCGACTTTACCGTGCGATTTACATAAAAAAACACCAGATATAAGCAGATATAATAAACATGTTATTATATTGATAGATTTTTTGTAACACTTTTCTTTGCCTTGCATTTTCATGGCTATAGTTAAAAGCTGTTTTTCATTTCCACCCCTACGTCTTAGACTTGAGATGTCCCGGTGTCAAAGTTGACCCACAGGACTGTCATGTCTTTGTTGCCCGTGTAGCATCTGAAGTGTTGAGAATAGGAGAGCGAAGTAGATGGAATAGAAAGAGGTATCTGAACACAGGAAACATTTTTGAGCCCTCCCGGACAACAGGTACGTTTCCGTTTGTAAATACTGGTCAACTCTGGCCTCGTTTCTCTCCCAGGAATCAGTGGGAGCGAAGTCATTCATTCATGCTGCGTTAGCCGAGCAGCTAGCTGTTGGCTAACAGTAGCGGTAATTGTGGCACTGTTGTTGAATTGGCATAAACAAAACAATTGGCACTTTAAATCGAAATACTTAACAGCTATGATTGAAATTAAAAATCCTTTAAACTACATTTGAGTGGTTGCTGTGAGCTCAAACCCAGTTTTAAAACGACAAATTGGTAACTTGGCATTACTCGGGATTAGCCTCTTAGCATATCCATTTTTTGTTGTTTGATATATTTATTGGGACTTTGCAGCGGTTTGTTAATTTCATCATCTGCTTTGTTCTGTGCTGGTATAATTTATGTTACGATTTGTCTTTTGTTGATAACTCCACAGTTTGTTTACAAAACCCTGCCACATGCATTCAGTTTCATACACTGCCAGGATCTTTAATAATATGCCCAACTACATTTACCTCAACATGCATATATTGATTTATCTAATAAAGTCAAACCACCCAAAAGATGGAAGAAAAGATGAATGGATCACTGCCTGTTGTCTCCCCGGAGTATCTTCATCAGTGGTGAGTCTTCCTCCTCACCACAGTGTGGCCGGATCTGGTTATAGCATCAAAGTCCTGAATGGCAAAGTGTGATGAAAATGAAATGAAAGCATGTGCAACCAACTGCCCTTTGTCTTTTTTCCATTTTTCTCCTTGATGTCATTTGGATTCTATGCCTTTATGAATGAAAATTTCCCCTGTGCACTGTTCTTGCATATTTATTGAGCTTCAGTACAGAGAGAACAAAAGTGTGGCTGTCTGATTATGTCTGTGAAACTTCAGTCACGAGATTGACTGGGAACTAAAATTGTAGGATTGTCATGTGATATGAATAATAAGCATGTAAGCAACTTTTTAACCCAATCACTCATTTATTTGTTAAACTTAAAAATATGGTTACATAGAACAGCTACGGACATAACAACAGTGCTAAATACAATAACCTAGTTGTCAGTGATGCTTTGAAAGTGGCAATTTATGTCAGTAAAATAGCTATATAATAATCCTGAATTTCTGCTTGAAGAAAAACTATCTATCTGTCCAATACTGTAAATAAAACAAGTGGAGTGCAGATTCCACAGATATCACACAGACATTAATTCAACTTCATGAAAATGTTATGTTTATGTATTTATCAAACAAAATGATGTGTGGTGACTGAGTTACACTCAGTTGCACTCTGAAATACAGAAAATATTTTTGACAAAATAAAAAGGTTGTACACATTACACTGGTCTGGACACACTGGACTCACTTTTAACTCCGCAGCACAACCCAGTCCAATTTTGCTTTTTAATTTATTGTTGTTTCACTTGTTCTTCTTAATTATTTTTCCACCGCAGGGTTCAATCTGCCCAACAGTTCCACGCTCTCCAGGCTCAGTATTCAGGCTTCAACCCCAACCATCAGTACAGCTACACGGAGAGGCAAGGGGAAGAGGGAGCCACGGCACACATGGCTAACCCAGCTCCTATGATGGATCAACAGGAGCCTACCAACCTAGCAAAACGTATGTTGATCCCTTTTGAAGAAAAAAAAAAAAGCCTCACTCTATGTCGTACCTGGTTGTGGGTCAGATGAAAACTGTTACTTTGTCAAAAAGTTTTAACCCACAGCAAGTCCACCAAAATAGAACTACCTGATGAAAATACTTTTACTGGTGCCTGGTGGCAGCATTCTTTTACAATAAAGCTCTTAGTGACCCCTTGTCAAATATATTTAGTTTTAGTATATTACTTTTCTGCTATTTTGCATAGAAGTTAGGCATACTGCCAAACAGCAGAAGTGCAATAATAATACGTCATGTAAGATAAAGTCCAACAACACGATAGTTCAGAAAAGTGCAAAAGAGAAGCTCAAAAAGTAGACTGACTTTAAGTTCTTTCTTTTCCCCTCTGACTTCTTTTAGCACCAGCCAAGAAGAGAGGCAGACCAGCTCAACCCAAGGAACCCAAGGCACCCAAACCTCCAAAAGTACCCAAGGCACCGAAGCCACCCAAGGATCCAAATGCACCAAAAGCCAAACCTGGTCCCAAGCCCAAGAAGGCAACTGAGGCTAAGTCAGACGGAAAGCAGGAGAAGATAGATGAGAGCTTCAAGAAGGTGAAGAGGAAAGTTGACCGCTTCAAGGGAATGTCAGAAGAAGAGGTCATGAAAAAAACTCTACCAGACCTGCTGGACTACAACCTGGACTACGTCATTGTAGGATTCTTTGTCCATCTGTTCTACAGTAACACCAGTTTGTGGGTTATTTGGAAGTAATTTGCTTCAAAAACATCTTTGGTTTTTCCATTTCAGATTGGTATCAATCCAGGGCTAATGGCAGCTTACATTGGGCGATGGTTTCCAGGACCTGGAAATCATTTTTGTAAGTTTTGTGATAAGAATAATTTAAAATGTAGTTAGTTTATGGTTTCTTTTGCTTGTCTGGTTTTCTATAATGATCACAGGATGCTGAATGTATTTGGCTGTTCAGCCATTTTTAGAAATTCAAACTATGTGAATTACCTTTGTAAAGCCAAGTTTCAGTTTCAGGACTTTTTAATTGGCACTTTTTACTGAACTGATCTTTACTGTAGTTTTTCCATGTCATGAATAAACATTAATCACAAAGCCATAAAACCATTTACTGTAACTTTGTCAGCTGCAGAGATGAACAACTGGTAACTTTGATTTCAGGGAAGTGCCTGTTTCTGTCTGGATTTACTGAGGAGCAGCTCAACCACATGCACGACACCACCCTGCCTGTCAAGTACAAAATGGGCTTCACCAACATGGTGGCCCGGGCAACACCAGGGAGCAAAGACCTTTCAAGGTACAGACATATTAGACACATTACTGACGTTACCTTTCAGAGAAGAATTTCCTTGTAATGCTGCATCTTAACCATTTTTCTTTTGTTTTTGATCACAACAGCAAAGAGTTGCGTGAAGGAGGCAAAATTCTGGTAGAGAAGCTGAAGAAATTCAAACCTCTTATTGCTGTTTTCAATGGAAAATGTGAGCACCCTTCTCCTACAGTGAAACACTACATTTAAATTTATTCACTAAATTGAATTAACAATATATTTCCTGTTTTCCTCCTATCAGGCATCTATGAGATGTTCTGCAGAGAGTTGTTTGGTAAAAAACCACAGAAACTTGAATTTGGTTTGCAGCCACACAAGATCCCTGACTGTGATGTGGTGAGAACTCCGACATGTCACACTTTTTTTTTTTTTTTTAAAGGATTTTGAAGAAAGTCTGACACGCTTCCGACCTGACCTTTCTCCTTTATGAATCTAATGTGCATGTTTCTATACCATTATCATTACCACCATTATACATTATATATATGCTATCTGTCTAAACTTGCATCTTGCATCAGTCCGTATTATTTGTACAAAAATCTGACAAAATCATGCTGGTTTTCAAAATGGTATAACCATTATAACCATAGACTAAAAATTCAATGCCCATATTGAAAATGAGCAAAACTGATTAGCAAAATATGAGGCATCTAAAGCAGTTGTCCTGTGTAATGATGAAAAGACAGATGTTTCAGAAAGGAAGGCGGCTGATAGTTTTTCCATCTATAAAATGCCCTTTTAAAGGAAAACCTTGTAACTGACTGTCTGTTCCATTGCACAGGCTCTGTATTTGATGCCATCTTCTAGCGCTCGCTGTGCCCAGTTCCCTCGTGCTCAGGACAAAGTTCACTTCTACATTAAACTAAGGGAGCTCAGAGATCACCTGAAGGGCATCCGAAGACACACTGAGATTGAAGAGGTCAACTACACATTTGACCTGCAGTTGGCGAAGGGTACGTCTGGGTCAAATGAATGTATTTTTGTGTTTTGGCAGTCAAACTAAAAGAGGAATGAAAATCCTCCAAATGATTTTTCATACTTGCATGGTCAAAATATTTTATGGGGAACTCACATTTATTTTAAATATAAGTAGAAGCAGCATCTTTGTGATAATGCATTTATGGTCAGTTTTCAACTTTTTGTTTTTCCATCAATAGAGGACGCAAAGAGGCTGGCAATAAAGGAAGAGCAATATGATCCAGGTTATGAAGATGCCTATGGTGGAGCATATACAGAGAGAGGACCAGAGGGAGCCAAGGCCCAAAGCCAGACCAATGGTCACTGCACGTTCTCATCTGGAGAAAATGCAGGTAAAAACACACACACATTGCTGATCCTGGTGGGTGGGAGCTCAGAAACAGCAGATGGTTTTGAACCTATAATGTAGAAAAAAGAAAAGAAACCTTCTCAGGTGGTTTGGATTCTTTTAAACCAGATTTTTGCCTTTTCTCTCTTACTTCAAATCAAAAAATTCAGAAAGATCAAACAGGTTTTTTGTTTCACTGTGAAAAACCTGAATATTCATATGATATGGCAAGGAGAAGCATTGAAATTCTAACTATTCCTAATAAATAAATAAATAACTGAAACGTTAACCAGCAGATGAAGCCGCTGTAAGTTTACTAATTGTTTCAGCTCTGCTTGTGCCTTGTCCACCCAAATGAATGAAACTCCCAGGTTTTCGAAACACAAGCAAACCCACTAATAAAAGGTGTTCGAGCCTTTTTCAGCCATTGAGTTTGCCTTTCTGTTCAGATTGATGGCATAACTGTAAGGAGTGATTAAAATCACAGAAGCTGACAGTAGGGAGAGATTGTCTTTAAAGTTGACACTGGCTTCACTACTTCCCTCTCATTGTGTCATCCCAGAATCCCAGGTCCTGATGTATCTGGTGTGTCTGTGCTGTGATGTTGAAGCAGAAAAAGAGCTGAACGTCAGTGTGTTCACCTGGGTGTTGTGTTTCACATCAGTGCAGAACAGAACCAAAGTCAATAAATAGCTTTATTTCATCATCAAATTCAGGCTCAGGTCATCTGACCTGAGCCTGAATTTCACCTGTAGCCTTTTCATTGCCAACAAAAGCCAGATGTGGGCAGTCCCCAGGGACCACGAAGGCTTTTGCCTAACTGCAGCATTGGAGGTTCAAATCCGACCCCCAGCTCATTGGTACAGGTCATTCCCATCTTCACCACTAACTTGAAAGTCAGAGAGGAAAAATTTGGCGGGGGGAATGTTCAAAAGCCGTTAGCAGGACGTAAGATGTTAGCTTTTTTTTTTTTTTTTTTTTTTTGACCAGTGGAAAAGAGGTGATGTAGATGTGACACTACATTCAAACACAACCTGTATAAAACAATTCATCAATCCAAATGTTTGCATAAATAACTGATTTAGTTAGGTATTTTATAATTACATTTTCCTGGAATATTATGTTTGAGGATACCATACACTGAAGTAGACTGATTTGAAATCAATTAACATTTATTTAAAGCTTCCTTTCAAACTAATACTTAAATGGCAACAGGTATTTCCACAATAACTTGAACAAAGAGTGATCCAGTCCAACTGAAATCCCATCTTCCACTTTCCGAACACTAACCATTAAAAAAAAAAAAAAAGCTCAAAATGTTTGACTACACTTAAAAAAAAAAATAGTAAAACATTAACATTAAAGTTTAATTCATGCCTGGAACTGGAACAGTTACATTTACATGTTAGAAAAGGTCATTCATTTTACTCATACATTATTATTTCTGCCACCTGCAGCAATAAAGCTTAACATAATTTAAAATTAAGTCATACATTAATCGAAAACATTGTATACTTCCTTGTGCAGGTTGATAAAACTATTTACAATGCATGTTAAGCTGTGCATGTTTAGATTTACTTTTGAAGTGCGTTTACGGCCCTGTAGGTGGCATCAGCTCATCAGCTCATTTGCTCTGTTTGTCCAGCAGAAGCCCAGGAGGCGACCACGTCACAAACGGCAGATGGCCAGCTTCCAGACGGAACGTGGATGACCCAGTCCTTTGCAGACCAGATCCCAGATATCAGTGGTGGACCAAAGGATGGCAGTGTATGAGAGAACAGGTTTTGACTCCCACTTGTTCACATCTTCACCTCTTTTGTCAGCTCTGAAATTGTTTTCCTCTTTATTAGTGTCAGAGTGGAATATATACACATAGATGGACTTTTTAGGAACTTTGCAGAATATTCTATCTGCATTTTATTTTATTTGTGATCTTGTATACATGTACGATCATCTTCATGGCAGTCTTTTTAAATATGTGAAATCAGGGACTTGACAATGATGCTTGACTGTCATTGGAGGAGATCATGTATTTAAACATAGTTTTGCCTTTGTACTGTACTGTACTGCACTGTGGTGCAGTAGCTGTAAACATTCACATCTACTCTTTTATCAGTAGATAAAACAGATGGTTATTTTATAAGCTTGTCTTACCAGTGTGAGCTTGTATGAGCCTCTTTGTGAAATGAGGATGCATTAATATTTTTACATTTATGGTGCTATGAACTGAACACAATGCAAAGTGATCGTCACCAGACTTATTATTGGATGTCGGAGATTCCACAGAGGGAATTCCTGGTATGCCTTTCCAATATAATGTTACAAAACTCCTCCTGAACATGTCTTATTGGAATTTTTATCATGTTTTTCTTTTAGGAATTTTAGAATTGTTTTGTATCTTTATGGAAATGTCATTCATAACGAATTTTATGAATCATTTGTCCATTAAAATGTCCTGATGATGCTTTTTCTACATTACTGTTTATAGTTTTCTTTTTGGGGTGGGCTGATTTCTTTTTCTTTTTTCTTAGTTTGGGGCCAATTCATTTGTTTTTATTGAAATGTAAACAAGGGCAGTACATTAAAACGCAGACAAAAGTCAGCACAAAAGAGAAGTCCTCACATGCCGGAAGGTTGTAGCTGATTGTCTCAGATAATGCCAGTTACAAGGTGTACACCTTTGATCGATCGTTGATTAAAAGCTGAATAGTTTCAGCAACAATTGTGTAGCATTTTCACATGAAATGCAAATCTGTACTCCAGTTGCCAAGCAACCTTGACAACATATGACCTTTCTTCCCCTTAAAACCCATTACGGTCCTTGGTTTTGGCAGTAATGCTGTTAATGTCTAATCCCCCATCTTCCTGTTTTTTGCTGCTATATTATTTAGCATTGCGCAACGAATCTTGGAATATTAGGACCTTAAGAATGTATCTATCAGTGCAGTTGCATCTTGGGAAAATAAGGACACATTTGTTAGCTGCATTTGACAGAGATCTGTTGAGAGCAGCCTCTTTTTTTAAGTTACTATTATTTATAAATCAATGAAAAAAATGAAAAGTCTTCTTCCTCCCTGGTTTATGGTTGATCATGTGTACATGTATTTCTGTAATTTAAAGCTTTCTGTCAAATTTATGCCGATGTGATGTTTGGAGGTTTGGCAGAACTGTACAGGGGTAGGGGAGGGAGAGAAGGCCCAGGTTCCTTGTCGTCTCACTGGAGATTTTTGTTGCAATCTGGGGTGGTTGATGAGGTCAAGGTTTCATGTCATCGTCTACTCCTGTCTGGTCTTTGAGGTTTGAGCCAGAGGACAATTTTTTGGAGTGACACACTACAGAGACAAGAATGAAAACCAAAAAGGGTTACTGTTGCTGCTCTCCCTTAATGACAGTGATATCACCATTATGACATCATTCCCAGCGGTTCAAAACCTTTTGTGTGGGTTCTCTGCTGGTTCTCCAGCTTCCTCCCACAGTTCAAAGGCAAGCATTAACTGGTGACTAAATTATCCGTAGCTGTAAATGTGAGTGTGAATCGTTGTATGTGTCCACGTGTCGCCCTGTGGTAGACCAGTGCCACATCCAGGCTGAACCCCACCCTCAACCCAACATCAACTGGGATAGACTGCACCCCCCCATGAGGCTGAGCAGTCCAGGGGAAGGACTGATGGCTACAGCCTTGACCTACTCACACACCTGTTGTTTCTCTGGCCTCCTCTGCAGAACGCTGTGGCTGCCATCAACAGTTTGCAGATGACTGTACACCCCAACTGTATCGCACTGCCACAGGACAGACGGATAGAGATTAAAAAACACAGTTCATCCAGAAGTCTGCTCAGTGCTGTCTGGTTAAAAGCTAAGCCTTTATGAGCAGAAGGTTGGACATAACATTAAACAGTAAACTTTTCTGACACAATTAAAAAATGACATCACCTCAGAATTACAGTGCACGTAGTTCGTTTTGAATGGTTTCCTTTGATTTCTTTGACGATTGTCTAGCACACCCCCGACCTGCAGAGGCTTCATCAGCTACTTTCAGAAAGACTCATCTTACCTTTTAGTAAGTATGCACGTCAGTTCCAGGGGCAACATGAGGATGGTCAGCAGATAGAAAACCCCTTTGACAGGAAGGAACTGTGTGAGCTGAGACCACAGGGTGACATCATCATGACTCTCCCTGCAGGCCTCACACAGGACTGTCTCACACACAACATGAATGCAATATATAAAGACACTTGTCGTTAGATTATTTCAATCAGATCAGATAAATGTAATTGGATAATCCATAGAGGCCTTCCCAGAGTCTGTGTCGCCAAGAAAACCTATTTAAGCATGTTAGATTTGAATGGTTGAAGGCCATACAGATGTTCTATTATTTCTGAAGAGACAGGAGCAGATCAGTCATCAGCGCCGTCTGGCTCGTGGTCTCCTCACTATACAGCAATGTCATCCCTGCCAGCATCCTGCGTACCTGACAGACGTCATCACTGAAGAAAAGTTGCTATTTGCCTGGCATCACCAGACGTATTATAAGACTGTTAGTATTGATGGAGTTGGTCAAGATCAAGCTTGTTTAAAACCAAAATTAATATGCTTTCATGAAACTAACTTTCTTTTAGTCTTCGATCAGTTACTGAGTACAGCTTTTATTTTAATGTCAGTGCAATTAAATACAGATCTTATATGTCAATGAACCATTCAGATCAATTTTAGTCCCCCACCGGTGTTGAGGGCAAACCTTTAGGCTCTTCAGCCCTCTGATAACATGCATTAGATTTTTTTGAGAGTTAATGAAGGTAAATCTGTCAGACTCTGTTTTCGTTGTCTTGTACACTTCCTGCTTTATTTTGAAAACCTTGTGTTCCATGTTGTTGTTTGCCATTTACTTCCCCTCTTTGTTCTTTTCCCCGCCATGAGTTGATTCCTAATTTGTTTCACCTGTGTTGGTTCCTGTGTATTTAAACCCTGCCTCATTCCCCATGTCTTTCAGATTGTCTTTGTTACCTCCCGTGTGCTCAGCTCTCTCACATACCCAGTTGTTTGCTCCCAGTGTATGTTTGTTTGCCTGCCTGGTCCTGCCAGCCTGTTTGTGTATGACCCCGGCCTCCATTTGGATTAAAAGCTCTTGCCCTACTGGACTCACAACCTCTGCCTCGCTTCCCCTTTTTGCACCTGGGTTCACTCTCATCAGCTCTGACAAAATCCAATCTGAGAGAGCAGCTGACACCTTTTAATGTCTGTGTTGAGATGATATTATTGCTTTACTTTCATAAGACTTGGTTTTTCTGAATATGTATAATATGTCATTTTCCTCAAAATCCTTTTTGAACTTGCTGCTCAGTAAAACGATTCCAATATCCTTGTTAGACTGGGAGCAAACCCCTGACCCCACTCCTCACCCGTCCCTCTTACTTCTTTTGATGTCAGCAGGGAGGTTCTGCGTGACGCTGTGGTCAAGCCACCCGTGCTCCTCTTGTGTAGGATTTAATCCAGTCAGCTCTGCTTTCTTCACCAGCTCACAACAAGCAAGTTTGACTCCTTCCACCAAACTGGGGGGAAGACATGGTGTCCTAACAAGGTCTGCAGAGAGACAGTTGATCAATATGATGATGAAGAATTAATTAATAATTTTTTTTTTCTAGGATGACATGGAGGAGTTCACCTCTTTCTCTAAGGAAACGGAGAGCATCCATGTACCCATTGTGACAGATCTCAGCCAGCATCTGCCAACAACAAATGTAGCTCATGAGCACTCTTTGTTTGCTCTTCGCGTACAGTAAAGAGAACTGACTTGACTCTGACATTGAATATGTTCATTCAGTTTGTAGATGCTGGAGAGAGGTGGAGTACAGATTGTCCTCTGCTGTGAAACCTCTCAGTACCTGAGCACTGGGAGGTAAGAAGGATGTACAGATGCGGTGAACATTGCCCGTGTTGACCTGGATGCTGACGTTACCATAATGCACCTCAAAGAAGTTGAAAGTCCCCTCAATGGGGCAGATGTCGCTCTCACCGGAGAATGGAGCCACAGTTATGGTGTTTCTCTGCTCAAATAGTGGCATGTTGTTGCTCAGGGCTCCATCCATGTAGTGCTGCATCAAAATCACATCATTTGTAATTCACACCCACTTTAAATGAAAAGGATCAGCAATGGACATTAGACTACATTTGAATGTATATTTTTTGTCACTTCTTTTTGTCCCTGTTTCTGCCTAGCAGCTGATATCTTGCAGTACCAAAGTTCTTGGCCTTCTTCATAAAGATGGAATATGGAAGAAGAAAAACATTGACATCAGATGCAGATAAACCTTGTAATGTTCACAATCTCCCAGTAAGATTCTGCTCATACAAGTACTCCTAACATGGGTGCAGCTGTACCAGTAATCTGAGTTCTGATAAAAGTTCTGATTTGAGGGGCTTTTCAGAAAAGAACACTGTAAGCACGTGCTGTATAAGCATTTCTTTCTGACAGCTATAGCACCGAATGAGAACATTGGGACATGGAAGTGGACTGAACTGCACAGATATCAACTCACCACTCCTCGGTAGGAGGGTGGGATGAAGCCGCAGTAAACAGGGAAAAAGCAGCTGCACATCAGAACCTGCAGAAGGAAGCAGGAAGCAGTTTAAGAACTGAAAACCATCTCTTCTCTAACAGGTCTGTGAGCCAGTCAGAAGAGAGAGGCTCTGACTCTGACTGACTGTTCTGAGTGTTCGAGACAAAGGCCAAACACTGCCAAGCTGAATGGTGGATCTGGGTGGGCTGTGTTTGGAGTATGGCTAGTCCTGACTACTTTGGTATTTCATCAAAAGCTTACAGAATTGTGGTCTGCTGGTTTTAGTCTGGACTGTGTGTGTTTCACTGTGAACTGAGCACTTTCACATTGGTAATATAACGCTTAGGTCTACTTTATATCAAAGAAATGATAGACGTCTACCTATATATAATGTTGGGCCTTTAAATCAACAGCGCTAAAAGCTCCACTCCTGTCTGTTGGGTCTCTTTCAATCATTTAATGAAGGGTTTGGTCTAGACCTGCTCCATATATAAAATGCCTTGAAGTAACGTTGTTATGATTTGGTGCTATATAGATAAATTTGATTTGATCAGATCTGTTTGGGTGCCTTTCCTCTTCTGCTTACTGTTGCTGGTACCTGAATGAGCTCCTCTCTGCTGTCAAACTCTGACACTAAAACGTTCTTCCTATCAGCCATTCTGGTGAGGGACACACAGAGCCGTCCAGAGGCCCGAAGGTGGGCGTCCTCTGGAAGCTTCTGCAGCAGGGATGATCGTACTGTCCGCAGCAAACTGAAAGTCGGATGGAAAACTCCCAGTGTGTGCTTTCTAGCCTCTTTGGCCATGGTCAACACTTCAGCACAGAACTGATCTGAGGAGGAAAACAGATTCACGGAATTTATCAAATGCATCATTTTCTTTGCCCTTTTTTATGTTCTCAATAGTGTGCACTTTCTTTCTGAGCTACAAAATGCATTCTGGGTAATGTAGGGAAATCAATCAAGGTATTATTTCAGCTGCTTTTTTTCTTGCCTCACTGTTTTTGTTTTATCACTGTGAGTGACATGAATATTCTTTGCTATTTATTGAAAATAATTATTTCAATTTTCTTTCTAAATCAACAAAATACCTGACAAAAACATTATTTTTACACTGATATACTGCTAAATATTTCCCATGAGATAGTGAGTGGTCAGGGGGGAGGATGTTTATCCCCCATTCAGCGCCCTGGGCTTTGAACTCCTTGCTACATTTGGAATTTGCCCTTATTATTGCATGATCTGTCATTGCCCTTAGATAACATGCCCCTGATCTTTCTCTGTGACCAGGAACCTCAATTATTGCTGGAAGAAAAAAAAACAAAAACAGGGAACACATAACAAACACAACTTTCACCTGCTCCTTAATATATTCTTATTATACTAAACAGATCCATATTCCCATACTGCATTAAGAATAAAGGGCTGGGAAATAACTTTTACAAAAGCAGTGTCAGACTTCATTTGTTTAAGAATATCGATTTTACATGTGTACATCAATAACTGTGGTGAAAAATAACATCAAAAATAGATATGATGTTATTTTTCAAACATATTTTTTTACACATTGATGCTCAGTTTCTAGCTGAAACACCACAATATCTGTTCTAAGCTTACAGAAACATTGCATTGACTGACAGGCGGAACAGAAGTGTACTGATCTGACGTGTGACATGACATATTGATGGAAGAGCTGGGAAGATTCTGCTCTGGAATGGGACTCACCAATGGGAATCCCAACGGTCAGAGCTGCAGCGACCAGACAACCAGAGGAAGCTCCACCGATTTTAGCAGCACCATGAACCAGATGTGGCACCCACTGCAGTAGACAGCTCAGAGCTCCCAGGTGGTAAATGCTCCTGAATCCACAGCCTGCAAAGGAGATGTTCCACTCCTTGTCCCAGTTAAACATCTTCTCTGAGGTCTCCATCAGCAGCGGGTTTAATGGAAACTAGAAGCATAAAGATTTTATATGTTGCTCTCTCTTCAACCATCTCTGAGTTCAGCTGGTGCAGGGTGTTTGGACGCCATCCAGTGTTTCACACACACCTATAACTGATGTCTTATCTCCACCACACACAGAGGTGAAGTGGGCAGCATATCTGTTGGCTGTGGGATAGTGTTGCAATACTTACTAGTTAAACGTCACAAGTTTCAAAATAGAAAACAAGCTGGAATAACTTGACATGTGATACAACTTTCATCCCTTACCTAACCAGCATGAAATCGAGCACAAGATGTTGGGAAAAACAAAAGCAGATCAACAACTATTGACTCCCTGCTCAGGTTCATTCTTGATTATTGGTCCAACTGACTTCACACCGGTGTTTTATTTATTATCAACCACTACAAGACAAACATATCATATGAACTGCAGCGATTTGTTTTATTTCCAGTTTCATTTTTTTCAACTCTCTGAAAAGCAAAAATATGTTTAGATTTTTGAATTTCTGTCTAAAATCAAAACAAGTTTTCAGCTGCACATCAAAGAAAAAGTCTGTAGGTGCTCATTTATCATATATATTGAAATCACAAAACACAGGAAATGGTTGCATTCATTTATTCAACATCTTCACTTCAATCTTCAGAGCAGTAGGAAACATTTTTACTTGAATGCAGTCAAGGGCTACTGATCATCTGTTTTTTTGTGGTTTGAGGGAGAGTGCGTGGTGTTACGGATCCACCCCACAGCTTCACTCAAGCCCCAGCCTCTACCTGCGCTTTCAGGCATCTCCACGGTGGCTTCAAACCCAGATGTGGTGCTGAGTGAAGGCGTGGGGGGTGGAGTCAGGGGCATGTGATCTGAGTCGCCATGTTTGTTGCAAGTGATGGTGAGGCTGGAGGTGGGCGTGGCCTCTGGGGTCACTGGGAGAGCACGTGGGTCCTCCTTTCTGTTATTCCACAGGTTCAGGCCTAACGGCAGGCTTGTACATCTGTGCAGAGGTGATTCACTGGTGAAGACAAAAGGTGAAGACAAGAATTCATCTTATTTTGACAACAGGCAAGTCTCAGGAAATTGGATTTCTTTTGTTTTTTTATTTTTTGGGTGGGGGCACCCCATAATTTTTAATTGAAAAACCGCCAAGAGTTCTACAAGAAAACTGTAGAATGTCTGAACCCATGAAACAAAGACACAAAGTGGGACGAGAGACATAATCTTTACATTGGATCCCTGTCCTCGTGGTCCACCCGGTCCTTCCACGCTTGTTTGTATATGTCCTCAGCCATGCTGTAGAGCCAGCTCATGTCCTTAGGCACATCTGGGATCCAGTCCACCAGTCTGTAGAGTTTCATCAGAGCATCAATTTAAGACTCACAACAACATTTTCTGAAACTTGTTTTCCACCCTAATCCTCCTGAGAGCTTATTGCTACTGCTAATTCAAAACTCCTGCCCCTAGTTAGACTTTTAGATTAAAACATCCACCGTTAGAAAGCCACAATACACAGACATGGAAGTCGGTACTAACTGATTGTGTGACTGTGTATTGATAGTGGTGTGTGGTCAAAATCACAATGATTGAACATTGATGTAAATGAATACAGGTGAGTGCGGTGTTAGGCTACCTGTGGGCTAGAGAGTAGGCCGATCTGAGGGGAAGGGTGCAGGGGATCTGCAGGTATGAGGTCACCTTCTTAGGGAGATACTCTGTCATTCGGGACAAGAGGCCAACGGTAGTGTGCGATTCTCGACAAGCCTCACACAACACTGACACAAATGCAGTAAGACACAGAAACAGTTAACGGGGATTTCATCACTCACAGGGGAGTCAGCCTGGATGGCAGCCATTACACTGACCCTTTCTGATGTCAGCTGGGAGCTTCTCTATGAGCTGTGGATCCAGCCAATCATGTTCTTTTTGAGGAGGCTTCATTTCCATCTGCTGTGTGTCCTTGTTGGCCTCCTCAGCATTAGCCCGCTCCTTCATCAGCTCACAACAAGCAGGCTCGGGTGAGTCCGTCTCTAAAGCTCTCAATGGGGATTCACTGCTGATCAGATCTGCGAGGAGCATTTAAATGAATTATTTGGACTGTATTGTATTTGAATATGTATAAAATGAGCTTACTGTGCTCCTGCAGGAAGCGGAGAGCATCCATGTAGCCCTTCTGGCAGATCCCAGACATGGTCTGTAAAACCCAAAAGTACTTGATGAGGTTGGAAGATAAGAATTGCTCATCTGCAAAATTTAAAAGGAGTTTGCTGTCAATCCATCATCTCTTTGTGCTCCACTGCTGGTTTAGCAGTGTCACATTGAACGGAATAAATGAAGTTCTTGTGTTTATTCCTCCTGCTGTTTGCTACCCCAACACGTTTCTCAGAGGACAGGAGCTGGTGCGACTTCAGTGGCCAGGCCCAGGGAGTGCTCTCTACAGCTCTGGGGGAAACTACTGTCCACAGAGCGGCCCACCATCTTTGAGCACATACTGTACTCAACAATCTGTACTGTGAGCCTGCACAACCACGCAGGGCCTCTACATTGCAGGACACTTTGAATTGTGAAGCAGAACAGATGTATGATGTTCTACCGGTACCAGATGATCTGAATCTCCTCAGGAAAGGGTTGGTGTGAGAACGTATACGCTGAGATCTTAAAATGAAGACTTCTTTCTGGGTTTATTGTGAGCAATGATTGGGGCTGTTGAATTCAGAATGAATGGTTCCACACTGTCACAGTGGAGTTCTGCCTGCTGCTCCACTTACATCAGTGCTCACAGACAAAGTTTTTAGTTCAAGCGGAACTTTAATAACAAACTTTCGAAAAATGTTTTCATCTCATTTTGAAAGAAAGTAAGATGTTTAACCCACATCAAGTACAACATTTTACTTAGTGATATAAAATATCAAATACTGCTCACGTTTCAGAAAAGGGCTTGAACTCATAATGACTGAACAAAAAAGAAATATTGACCTTTCAGTTGTTGTATGTGCATTAAGGAAAATCTCTGGGAATATATGATTTGGTCTCTGTATTTTTATTGAGTCAGGTGTGGACCAACATTTTTGAGATTTTACAGAGACCAAATGCTGTTCTCAGAGAACTGTTTTAATGTAATAGTATCAACAAGTAACCATAGTTACCAAGTTGCACTCTCATTTCATTGCACAATCCGTGCAGCGATTGTATTCCATTCTATTCCATTTTCACAACTCAACTGAAAATGTTTCCTGTTGCTGTTCCATCTTTCAGCAGGCAACCAGACTGAGATAGCAGACAAAGACATAATGCGTCTCAGTGACCAGTCTTGATACGAGAAACACAACTTTCGATTTTGTGTGTAATGATCAATATCTGTTGCAGCAAGTAATTCGATCAGCCATGAGTCAAATCAAAGCAGGCTAAAAGACAGGACCACATAAATATTATACACACACACACACACACTGTAACATTAAATATAATATAATATAAGTATGAAGTTGTTTGGTAAATGAGCTGGAACATCCCAAAAACCACTGAAAACCAACTGCTGCTACCAAGTGTCATAATATTCTGCATCTCACCGCAGCATCTGGAGGGAAGAAGGTGTTGGCCACTCTGTGCATGTTTTCTGAGGTGACCTGGATGCTGACATTGTTGAAATGCACCTCATGGAATTTGAGGGTGCTCGACCGGGGACAGACGTCGCTCTCACCGGCATAAGCAGAAAAGGTTATTGTGTTTTTCAGGCGACATCGGGGCAGGTTGTCACTGATGGCACCGTCCACATAACGCTGAGCGGGAAAGGAGGGTGTTTGTAAAACATCAGAGTGATTCAGGGCCACTCACTAAGAAGCGGACCGCATGTCATGTAGCCTGTATATACACGTGTAACCATTTATGGATTATGCAATGACTCTGTAAGTGGCAAACTGTCTTGCAGTTTGAGTAGACAACCATCGGCAATAAGAGAGTAGCATGACAACAGGATGGATCTTTTGAAAATCTATATTTGTTTGGGTCTGCTGGTACATTTTTTCCTCAGGAAAAGAGATTAAGAGGCAGTTTATCTCCTCCAACTTCCTTCTTCTCTCTCTCCACTCTACTGTTATATTAGAAGGCTAAAACACAAAGTGTCAATGAACTCAATGAATCACACCATCAACATCCTGAGATCAGAGAAAGGTCACAGCTAAAGTGTTTGCTGGTTTACTCACCACCCCTCGGTAGGTGGGTGGAATAACTCCACAGTAGAAAGGCACGAAGCAGCTGCATAAAAGGACCTGGAGAAAAAAAAGGACGTGATATTGAGTGAAAAACCTTCTGTATGGAAAAACAACAAAAATAAGGACAATCTGGAGTTTCAAGATTCAACTTAACTCCCAAATTGTAAAACGCACCTGAATAAGTTCCTCTCTGCTTTCAAACTCTGACACTAATACATTCTTCCCGTCAGACACTCTGGTCAGGGACACACAGAGACGTCCGGAGGCCCGAACATGGGCGTCTGCCGGAAGGCTGGAATGCAGAGAGTCCTGCACTCTCTGCAGCAGGTTGAAAGCTGGATGCAGGGGCCCCACTCTGGACTTCCTGGCCTCTCTAGCCATGAACATCAAGTTAGCACAGCATTTGTCTGCACAGAGAAACACCGTCAGTTGTCCAATTATTTGATCTCCTTTTACTTCCTTAATTGTCACTTAGAGCAAATGCTGGATAAAGCTTATAAAAGACATTTTTATTCTTTTTCACCATCAGGTTGTGTCACCTGGCTGGCATGTTTTCAAATGAGCTGAATGTCAAGGATTTCTGAATTTACAAAAATCTGATGTTTCAAAATAAGAGTCAATGATCCCAGCAGTTTTAGTGTGTGTCTGAGAAAGAGATCAACGGAGTGTGACATAAAGCAGTGATGTCACACTGACCTGTGGCTGTGACTTGACTTTGATATGATGAGAAAAGCTTTAAGTCAGGCCTGTGGAGGAGCAGCCACCTACCCAGAGGGATACCAACACTCAGCACTGCAGCCATCAGGGACCCCGCTGAGGCTCCGTACATTTTGAAAGCGTCTTGAAAGAGTCGAGGGAGCCGTTCAAGGATACAGCTGCTGGCTCCGACATAATAAATCCCCATAAAGCCGCAGCCTGCAAAGGAGATGCTCCACTCCTTCTGCAAGTCAAACATCTTCCCAGTCACTGCTCATCCACCACACAGACCAGCACAGACTACATGTCTGCTGGAGCCCCACTCCACGTCGGGTCCACCTGTGAGCCGCATCCAAAGGTGGCCTGGCCTCCAAGGAGGTGTTCGGAGGCTGCTTTCCTATTGGCTGGGCAAAGTCACATGAGCGAGCAGGCCTCACGCGGTGCTGTCCTGTCCCGGGACTGTCCCTTCAGAGTCTCACAAACATCCTGTTTGACTTTTTAAGAATGAGCATCCCGGCGGTGGACTTCGGCGGATTCAGTCTGAGTGAGGGAGAGATCTCGGACCGGGAGCTGCACAAGCTGAGCAGAGAGCTGCAAACAGCTTTCACTGAAGTGGGCTTTGTTTTTCTGCACAACACCGGAATCACTCAGGAGGAGGTGAGGCCAGCACACATCCAGATCAGCTGCGCTTCTGCTCAGCATAAAATGCCTCATATGTGTTCCTGCAGGTGGACCGAGTCATGCAAGTGTCCAGGAGCTTCTTCCTGCAGCCAGAGGAGCTGAAAGGGGCCTTCAGCAGAGGAAGTTTCTCCAACAACCCCAACCACGGCTGGGTGTCTCTGGAGACCGAGAGGTGAGGACCCGGAGCAGCTCAACCCCTCCGCTCCAGGTCCAGACTTTGAATCCGCTCTGCTCTTCTCCAGGTTGAACCCACGGCGACCCGGAGACCTGAAGGAGGCCTTCAATGCTGCTTCTCTTCAGCCTGACATTGTAATGTTTACCATCAAATATTGAACTTTGATCACTTCGTGTGTCAGGATGTGATGGTGGCACGGAGGCCATAGTGCAAGTTCACCGATAAGGTTTAGTGCTTTTCTGCGTTAAATACCGGAGATATGTGTGCAGTTATCTAGAAACTGTCCCTCCGACATGATAACTGTGAGCATGTCCCCGCACTTCCCGCATCTTTGCTCTCTGTCCCCGCACTTTCAACAGCCCAAAAAAATCTGAACTCAAATGTTAATCTCTCTTTTTTTAATTAGCAGATTTTAGTGGGGTATGAAATGAGATGATGTAAAAAAAACATTTTGTTAGGGGTTTAAATTACTACTTGAATTAATATTTACTTTGTTTAATAACTTAAATCAATTTAAAAAAAATAAAATTAAAATCAAAGTGAGATACGATCATAGCCCAGCAAAATATGCCTCACCCTTTTGAGTGATGTTTTTATCTTTCATTTTTAACTTCTTCCCAGTACGCTTCTCCCCTGACGGATTCAGATTTTATTCCCATTTATATTTGTAACTGTAAGGTACGGTCTCTTACGGTTAAATGTAAAATCAGTGGAATAGTACATTTAGCATTTTGTTCCCATGACGTTTATCCTTCGCTGCTGCAGCAGTGTTACATTTATGGTGAAACATGTTCATCCTCTCCATCAGCCTGAATTCAGACCTCCACCTCCATCAGGGTGAAATAACTGGATCCTTTTTTTTTCTCTGTTGTCATGGTGACTCCATTGATGATGCTTTTTATAGAGGTTGTGCATGCGCACAACTCAAAGTGAACACACTCAGATCCGCTGGTCTGGATATGGGATATCCCCGGATATCCCCGGGGTGTCTTTGGTGTGATTCAAACATGTTCAGCCAGCCAGCCGCGAGGCAAAAAACTGTGGACGGTATACGGTACTGTATATTATATATTATATTGCCTATTAGGACTGAGGAAAAGTTGACGTGAATAGATGTGAATTTAGTTAGCTAAGGTAGAGGTGGGTGTTATGCTGGTGCGTTAGCTGCTAAGGATGAAGAGGTGCAAGTAAATGTGAGAGGATGATAAATCACTCAATAGATGTCTGAACAGTTTGTCCCCCTCACGTCTAAAATGATGGCTATGCCCCAGACTGTGAGGTCATTTTTCTTCTTCTTTTTAAGCCAAATTGGAGTCTCTGCAACAGAGAGGTATTTAAATTTCAATTATTAATAAAAGTCGGAAAATATGCGTAGGGCTCTACTGTTGTTTTCTTCTGTGGTAGAAATGGCCGCCATCAGATGCTGTGCCAGGGTTCCAGGAGATCCAGACCAATTTCTTCCTGCGTTGTAAGGAGCTGAGTCTGCGGGTGCTGAGGGTGATGGCCCACAGTCTAGGTCTGGACCCAGAGGTGTTCCTGAGTGCCCACCAGTTCATTGGAAGTATGTATGGGACATCAACACTGTCCCACAGACAGTGGCTGAGTTCAGGACATGGCAGAGATTTGTCTTGTACCCTAATAAGGGCTCAACCAGCTGCAGTATTTAAATTTTAAGCCAAAATACTTACAGGATGTTTACACTCCTGTCAAGGAAGTGTTGTTTTTTTATATTCACACTGTGTACAGTTTTTATGGCTGTGCAATCATCATTCTATCTTCCTGTTGTTTCCTTTATTCTATTTTATTATTATTATTGTATTCCATGGTTAATCTATTTTTATTGCTGCTGGACTGCAATAACAATCCAGTTTTCTGATCTAATCTTGGGGTTAGGAGCCTCCCCTCTAAGCACTGAGGTTCACTCTGTGCACCGACAGTGAAGGAGGTGATCTCAAACTGCTTTGTGGAAATTGTATATTTGGAGGAATTTCATTTATATCTTTGGGTTTTCAGAGACAGAGAAGCTGTCAATTAATCAGCTTTGACTGTGATTAGAGACAAGGAGCTGTGGACAAGTAAATGAAACAACATTCATCTATAAAAATAACAGTTTCTGTTCTGCGTTCCTGAGATGTTGAGTTAACGTTTTTTCACTTTAGAAATAAATAAAATATGACATTTTCCTAGGGATATCAAAACCTTTGCATACACCATGTGCTGGGACAGCTGAGCCTTAGGGTACCTTCCTGTCCTCATAGCACAGCCAAAAATAACAAACTCCCTTTATGGTTGATGTAAAGTACCAGGTGAATCTGAGAGGTGACTTTTCTCTTGTAGCTGATGTGAACGGCACCACGCTGCGGTCTCTGTACTACCCACCAGTGAACAGTGAGAAAGCCAAGGAGGGTCAGCTGCGATGTGGAGAGCACTCTGACTACGGCAGCATCACACTGCTGTTCCAGAACTCTAAGGGTCTGCAGGTATGTTCACATCTCCATCTCTTCAGACAAATTACAAAACTTTGATGTGACAAGCTATCATGTAACAGGCTCAACTAATCCTTTCTTTTTAAATTCAAAAGCCTTAACAGAAAATTTTCATGTGCCAACATGTGTAATCCACCTGTAATCCACACTCAGGTCCGCAGACGTTCAGGTGAGTTCATCACTGCTCCCAGCATCCCTGGAGCTGTCCTCGTCAACATCGCTGACCTGATGCAGCGCTGGACCAGCGATCAGTTTGTCTCTGTGGTGGGTCAAGAGCACTTTTTTTTTTTTTTTTTCAGTCTGTGTGAGTTTAGACAGTCGGAGGGATTTAAGATATGAGTACATACAAGAAATGTCATGAGTGTCCTTAAGTCTTCTACATGGAACCTGTACGCATTTAGAAATACAACAAATGATTCTGAATATTGTACCTGGATAGAAAAGAGGGGCTGGCATTTTTATCTGCATGGACTGCTGGTTTAAATCTATAACCAAATGTAATACCAGTCAGTTTACCTACAGAGCCTGAGTTATATTGATTTTATTCCAGCTGTTCTGCAGATGTCTTTATACTTACTGACACTTGTATAAACTGTGTTGAAATTGAATCTTAATACTCAACATAGATTACATTTCAATTTTGGTGGTAAAATATTGTAATAGAACATTTCTTTTCACAGACTCAACTTCATAATTGTATTATAAATGAACATGGAATAACGTTTGTGCAATGTACTTTTGTATGATAGGAGTCTAAAGTTTCTTATCAAAGTTATCACTGTTTTCTCAGCTTCACAGGGTTCTGCTCCCCCCTCCTGGAGACTCCAGTACACGTCAGTCTCTGGCTTTCTTTGTCCAGCCTGATGATGAGGCAATGATTTCCTGCTGTGACGGCTCCAATAAATATCCTCCGATCTCAGCAGGCGACTACCTAACCGATCGCTTTAGTGAGTCATATGGACAAAGCTGAGTTTTAAGCCAGTAGTTCTGATCACACACCTATTATGAAAGTGGATTTTAAAGTCATGTCGTGTCTATGGCTCTGGATCCCATAATTGTTTTTAATAAAATGATTGTGAGCTTCAGGCAGTGTGTTAAACAAAAAAGGAGCAAACATCAAGAGTGCAAGTTCGTTCATTTTATTGTCCACATTCACACCTTGTACAACAGTTTCATTAGGATTTAACTTTCATGAAAGGGCCATAGAAAAATTACCAGAAAAAAAAAAAAAGCACTTGCAGCAGGTAGACTGGTGACTAGACAGATGTGACTGTTTCGTTTGGGGTTTTTTTTTTCCAAACCTTAAAATATACATTTCCTAAGAAGAAAAGCTTTTGTGTCCTCACCTGTAAACTAACACTTTGTTTAAGGGTAGGGGTCACTTTTTGACCACATGGCTCATGATATAAATCCAGTTTCATTGACTATGGTGTAGGGAATACATAATTCTATTATGAGGAGTCAGAGTGTCATCGAGCCTTACAAGCAATGTCACAAACACACCAAATAATCCATATAGTCACACGAACAAGAGTACAATTCTATTAAATTAATAGATTTAAATATATCTAATTTCATATGTAAACTAAATATAGTCTTTCATCAGCATCAACAGAAATTTTATGTATGCATTCATAAAAGTGACAGTTTTTGAAAGTTTGTTTGCATTGAGGATTTTCACTGCAAATGATCCCAATCACTGAGAAGACTTCCTGTAAATGAACAATGGCAGATGCTGAGAACTGGGAACCTAACTGTCCTCTTAAAAAATGTATAAAAACAGTCACTGACTGATAGCTAGCTTCACTTAAACCTAAATAGGTATACAGTATCACAGTAGAGTAGCATTATTTGAATGTGGTGAAAAGAGTTCAAGTCTTATGAAAAAAAAAAAATTACTCAAAGGAAACAAAATGTCATTATGACAAACAAACAAAAAAAAAAAAATTAAATAAAAATCATTCATTAGTCAGCAGTTTAGCATATTTCACTTCTAAAGCTACAAATATAGCATTCTTTTTTAAATGATTTAAATTATAGGCTCTTTTCACCTGAAAAAATAAATAATTTCCCAAGTATTTTCCTCTAACAGATGGTATCAGTGACAATGAACTACAATGTACACTTAACAAAACATTCGTATCAGGCCAAAAGCCCCCCCACATCTAACCCCAAACCACTTCCCATGAAGAACAGAATCCTCGTTGTGATAAAGCATCAAAATGATAAAACAAAAGCGTTGATTGTCCATGTAGAAATCTGGACCAGCTCCACAATTGGAGTCTGGTTTACGCAGCCAAATGAAGGCAGTCTGCTTAATGGGCTCTAAGTCTGAGGCATGAAATCTGATTTTTTTTTTCCCCATGTGCTCTTACATAAAACATATTTATGTCAAGTGCCATTTTGAAACTACTAAACAAACACAGAGTATGGGACTCACTGAAAAACAAACAGACACATTTTCCAGCAGGTACACAGAGCGATGAGGCCTGCTAAGAGTGTCCTGGTACTGGCACATCTTGCTGCTGATGAGTGGGCGGCAACGGTTGGGTGTTTCCTGGTACAACATGTGCTGGTTCCCCTTCATCTACAAGACAGTTACAAGTTTGATTCATGTACATAAGAATAAAGCTGATGATAAAGGCTATACATTTACACAATGAGGATTATACTTCCCTCAATATTTGCAACTTCAGGTGCTCAGAGCTGAGGTTGGATTGCATTAACTTATTACAAGCATAGAGTTGCACAGAAAAGAAGACAATATTAAACTGGCAAGTAAAACATTTACTGTAGTACTAAGTGAAGAGCAGAGCCATTTTCCCATAGATTTCCATACAATCTGACTTCTGACTACTTTTTACATCCAGTGGAGTTGCTCCCATTGCACAGTCATTGTAACAGGATACTTACGTTTGACCTCAGCTTTTGTGTTTTGGGCTTTTAACCTTTCCATTTCTTCTACGGCCTGAATGGAGAAACAAGGATAGAAAATGTTACCACATCACAAATGTAATATTTTGTGTCTGGGGGTAACTCCCTAGGACTACCTGAATCCAGAGAATGTTTCAACAGTAAAGTAACATAATAATTAGTTTTATGTTCACCTGCTGTAGCCCCATCCTCTGAGCATTAAGCTCACTTTGTTTTCTTTCAAGCTCCTCTTTCTGTCTTTGCAGCTCAACAGACTTCTGGTTGATGTCATTCTCCGCGTTGGCTAGGTGGCGCTCATACTCCCTCAGCTCCTCTTCAGTGTAAAGAGGATTTTGATCTAAAGTCTGTGGTGGAAAGAATCGTGTGTGGGTGCAGGGTATGTTCAGATGTGGAGAGTAAAACAAAATTCAGACAAGGATACATAAAAATAACTTTTAAATATAGTCAACAAATTTCGCTCTCACCTCCCACTCGTCCTTTTCATGGAACTCCTCCTTCTTCGTGGCTGCCATGAACTCACTCAGTGAGACAAGTCTGTCTTTATTAGTGTCCACCTTAACATCAACACAGGAAACTGTTTTAATCAACATCAGCACCAGGGCATGGTGTTCAATGATTAACCATTGGCCACAACTGTCAGGGGGCCGCACAGGAGGAAGCATGCACCCTTTAACATCTCTGCTAAAGCACTGCTTCTATTCCACCAACACCAGTGCTGTGTTTTTGATAACAGGGATGGACAGCTCTTCACAGCTTCGGGATGCCTGGATATTCAAATCATTAAGTAGTGAAAAATTGGAGGCAAACAGACCTCGTCATGACTGTAATGAGTTATGTCTATATTTGCAGTGTCACTGTGGTGGCTCACCTCGTTCATAACGTGCTCTCTCATTCGCAGCCTTTCTTCCTCCATCTCAACCATATCATCCTCTTCATTTTGAGGGTTGTACACCTTTTCCAGCTACAATTGCATCCGCAAGTGCAGATAATTATACATTTAAATGTATTAAATATCTTCAAGCATCCAGAACTACTAGAGTTAGATGCAAACAAGTGAACATAAATACCTCTTTAGTGAAAAGAGCTTCAAGCTCAGTCTCATCAAAGAAACCATCTCCATTTGTATCTGCAACGCAAAACAAATGACTGGAATAAATAGATGCAGATGTATACACATTACATTTGTCTGTGTGCAACACATTCAGCCACCAACACCCCTTTTTTATGACAGATGACTTAAGTCACCACTCTGTTGCATCACACTTCCAGAACTGCTTATATGTTTTAGAGAGATAACAGTGGCAACCTTTAATATTCCAGTGAGATATTTTCAATTCTTCAGAGGCAAATATGGTGTCTGCTATTACCGTGCATTTTGAAAAATGTTTTGGGATCAAAGTATTCTGGGTCCAGACCATCTGCCTCCTGCCACACTTCCTTCAACTGGTCCTCACTGCCCTGCACAAACACAAAAACACACAAACACACACGTTTGCATAATTTCCAATTAATTTCCATCACCCAATAGGCTCATTCAGAAATTTTAGCAAAAGAAATATAATATTTTCATAACAGTTTTTATTTTTATTTTACTCAAATGGTTATTAATCACATCTGACCAGCAAAGCTGAGCTCTAACAAAAATCTCATCAAGTTTCCCGAATAGCGTAGTTCACTATCTAATAACTTGAACTAAGAATAATTACAGCTCCTTGACCAAATGAAACAAATCAGAGGACTTACAGGATGATTAACTTTGGGATGGTCAGCGTGTTTCTTCTTCATCTCCTCATAATGCTGCTCTTCCTTCTTGCGTTCCTCCTCGTTCATTCTCCTCAGACGTTCCCTTCTCTCATGCTCCTTCATCATCTCATATCTCTTGAACTCATCATGACGGTCCTTGTCAAAGTTCTCCAAGTCTTTGGTCGCCTAAAAACGCAAACAAAAATGTTGAGGCAGTGGATTCGTATCTGGTTACATTTGTACACTCTGAGGAGATGATTCATTCTGTCCATTGGAGGGGCATCTATATGTGTATGCACTAATACATAATGCTAAGTTCCTCTGCTGTCAAGGCCATTCAGTGAGAGAACCACTAAAAGCTTTGCCTCATATCCTACCAAATTGTTTGAATATTACAACTTTAATCAGCCACTTTTATAAAGTTACTCATTTATATGTGGTATTTTCATTCCACCAGTTACAAGGCATAAATGCTTAACAAATGGCTTTAAAGCTGTGACTGCATCAAAGTTATTACTAAAACATAAAATCATTAACTGTTAATTTGTGGACACCTCTAATGCTCCCTCTGCGCTGAGTGTAGCAAAAATATTAGACAAGCTGTTGTCCACTGTGATTATAGGGATGACTGATGTAGTTACACATACACAACAGCACTTGGTTGAAGGACATGGTCAGTATAAACAAAAAGTCACTACATTAAAGATCTAGTTTTGAAACTGAAGATTTTCTTTTTGTTTCTAAACTTCAAACTAAAGTTTTTACATCGTCTGTACCGATTTGATGAGGCGGTCCAGGTCCTCCACCTCAAAAGTGTCTGGGTTCATGTGGTTGAGGTGCTCAAATTGTTTCAGCAGGGCCTGATGGTCGACCGTCCGGCCTGAACGGGAGGCAAAAATTCCTTTTTTTTTTTAAAACTGTAAAGCTGTTAGATCAACTGTTAACTGTCAACTTATTCTAGTGTACATACACCGTAAAACCTGACAAGAAGTGATTTTGACCTCAAATAAACAGAGTTATGAGTGCTCTTCTCTGTGTGTTTCCCAAACAATTAGTGCTTCAGCAGTTATTTAGTGCACTGGCACCCAACCAGCGGCAAGTACAGGCTTTGTTTACATAAGCCTCAGATCAAATTTACTCTGGAAAAGAGCTCAGTTCAAGTCGTGTGTACATTTATTTCTACACATGATGCTGTCCTATCACTGACTGTTGTGGTTTTAAAAAGTGTTGAGCTCGGGATGCCAGTGGGTAGAGCATGCAACACGTAAACAAGAGGCTGTAAAGTACTTGTTGACAACACCGGTTTGGTTCCAGCCAGTGTCATTTGCTGCATGCCATTCCCCACTCTCTCTCACTCATTTCCTGTCACTGTGTCTTAACAGATAAAGCCAGAAATGCCAAAAAACAAAACAAAAAAAAAAAAAAACTAAAAACTGCTGCGCTCAACCTGCCCAGTCCGTAACTATACTTTTAAATACTGATGTGCTTTTAATCAAATGTAATCTAACAGTTGCCAGTGGCCAGCACCGGCACTGTTAGCTGAGGGAAGCTGAGGAGCATATTACGTTATTATTTTTAAGGGCCACCTTAGACGAGGACCCAACTACGGGCTTGTTTTTAAAACATCTTTTGCAACATAAAGATACAAGTGACACACCAGCAGCATATGCAGGATACTAACCATTCCCCTCCTTGAAGTCATTTTTGGCTTTGAGTAGCATCCGCAGCCTGCCCATCTCCTCCCTCTTCAACTCATCCAGCTTTGTCCGAAAATTGCGGTGGACAAAGTCCAGCTCTTTGGAAAGTTTGCCTTGCTGCAACACAAATTTAGCACACCACAGCTCAATAATACATTTTCAATGGAGTTACAGGATTACAAAATAATGGACTGTTTTGTGACTTGTGTGACATATGTACCTTGATGTCATCTATATTGGCATTTTTGAGCTTTTCTTTGAAGTGAGGGTCTTTCTCGAGGTACTCAATGACTTCCCTGAGGTAGCGGTCATAGTGCAGCCCAGTTTCCTGAAGATCAAACCAAAGCAGACAACATTAAATCACTAGCACACGTCTTTAACTTGTTAATATCTAGCTTGAAATGGGACCATTACTTGATTTACCTTTAAACTACTTTCACTATTCCCTTGGAATACTGAGAGGTACTTTGTGTAATTGGCTAAATGACATATCTGTTTGAATGACAGTGTCCATCTGACTCACAGCACTCTCTGGCGGGTCCAGTTCTTCCTGCTGAGGCTTTTCTTTGGTCTTATCCACACTGATAGGTACTGACTGGATACAAAGCCACAAACTCAGCAAAACCAACCCACAGCGGGCCAAGGCTTTACCCCTCACCATCTGGTTAGGGACAAAAATATTAGAGAATACAGAATATTATATGGTGTTATATGACGATGACATCTCCATTTCGTTAATTATAGGTTACTGATATTGATGTTATGACCTGTGCCGTCAGTGTGGTTCTTCTTTACAAATAACAACACCCTCTATTTGTCAAGCATTGCAAAAGAGAAACAAGACACAACTTCACCTGGAGACACTGGGGGCGGGGGGTTGTGCAGGTTACTCTTAATCTCAAAAGCATCTCAGAAGCACAAGCAAGGGACTGTGCAAAACACTTGTTTGGTAGACAAAGACACAACGAGCTGACTTACAACAACATCCATGCCAGAGCCCGACAAAGTACAACCTGTAACTCACACTTCCTGGCAAACGCATAAGAAGCACATGAGCTAGCGATGTCACTTAAAGAACAGGTTTTCTTCTGGTGAGAATGACAGCTGATTCATTATCCCAAGCCACATGACCAACACATTTCAGGAGTAAACACTGTCTGTCAGAAACCATTCTTATTAGTAAAAGGACGCTTACTTCCAGGCTCTGTCTGCACTCTTGGCTGCGCGTTGACTGTTCAGTTTTCCGCTGGAGCTTGTTTATATGCTGTCATCCACCGCCAATACAAACCTCCTGTGGCTACAACCTACACGAAGAAAGGCTGTGTTCACCATGGCAACCCCCCGCCCCGGCCGCCTCTGATTGGGCAGAAAAAGTGTGATTGCGTTGTAAAAGAGTCGCGTTGAGAGCTGATTGGCCAGTCGACGTGTCAGTCAAAATAAATCAAACGGTCAGCCCGTGGCTTAAGGTGCGTTGAGACAAACCGTACGTGGCGTTCAGGAGACCTCCGGGGAGGGCGGAGTTAGTGTCCGGCGTGGGGGAGCGCAGCGGTGCACCTGGTTCAAACAGGAATTAAACTGTAGTTTGGGTTACTGCATTATGATGAAACATGCCTATACCCACGCTCACAGTTTATTTATTTGCTTGTTAGATAGATCTCGGCAAATAAGGGAAATTAAATCCTATTCACGTGAAGGTACCAGTGTTTCGTGTGAGTAGAAACAGTTCGCTCATTATGGCTAATTTATGTTGTAGTCGAAGATAAGTTTCTTTGTTTGGCCTACCGTTCCCTTACTGAATTATAAAAAACACCTGTGGCTATCGTGGTGCAATTCAGCTGTACTTCAAACAGTAGGCTGCACAATTACTGTATAGTTAAATCATCATCCTTATAAAACTGTTTCACCACAAACAAGACATTATAACCTGAAGGTAGGATTCAGTGCATGTCTGCTGTATAAGAATAACGGTATAATGTATAAACGTATGACAAAAAGTTAACAGCAGAGCATTGTTGTTATCTTCTGATAATAGTCTTCCCCGTTTTGATGCATAAACGTTCCACCTGATGATGGTCACATCTGGAGAAAGCATGCTTACACAACTAACTTAAAATGCATTGTAATTGTAAACACGATGAGGCAGTCAATATAAAGGTAGCAGCTATGGAAACTTCAGTCAGATTTAGAGTGAATTGAGACTTTGAGATTTGGAACATGTGAACATATAATCTTTGTATTTCTATTTTTGGTGCATTAATATTAAGGAAATGTTTGCTCCGTGTACAGTTCACAGTAAGTCTAGGATAATCGAAAAGTAGTTCCGTTTCTTTTCCTATGCTGTCGTCTGCTATTTTGTCATCATAAATTTCAAGACACTAATTAAAATATATCTAGTCTATGTAACCAACCCAGATGAACATAATTGTAATACATAAAGATACAATTAATGAACTAAAAACTAATAAAAATATATATTCAATACATTGGCTTATTTGAACTTGAAATAAAAAACATGCTTAACATCCAGAGAAAAGTGAAAAAAGTGAAAATAAGAAAAGGAAAACAGTTTAACGTGCCAGTGCCAGTCATATTTTTCTGTATTCATGTCCCCCTCTACCTTTTCAAACCCTTCACGGCCTGCTGAGGGTTAGGGTTTGTCTCTCACATTTTTCCAACAGTGGCTTTCTCTTTGCCACTCTCCCATACAGCTTTGACAGGTGAAGAACCTGGGCAACAGCTGTTGCATGTACAGTCTCTCCTTCTCCTTCAGAGAGTTTGTAGATGACCCGGTGACCTCCCTCAAAAGTCTTCATCTTGCCTGATCACTCAGTTTGTGAGGACAGCCAGGTCTGGGTAGATTTAGACAAGTGCCATACTCCATTTACTTCCATTTCTTAATGATGGATGCTCAGTAATTGGAAATCCTCTTGTAGCCATCTTCTGCCTTGCTCTTTTCTTCAAGTTGCTTTTGTGCTCTTCATGTTGCAATTGTAGAAGGAATACTGATGACCACAGACTGGACCTCCCAGACAACAGGGTGTTTTTATACTCCAATCACTTGGCACACATCAACATCAATTGACACTGCTGGCATCAGCTGGTTGGTCATCTGTTGAATGAGGTCATTCACTTTAAAAGGAGTGAACTTTTATGCTTAAACACTTACTTTCCACTATATATCTGTTTTCACTTTAACATGAAATAAGTTTTTTTTTGTAACAAATTCTTGTCAAAAAAGCCAAAGTATACTTTATAATCACATTAAATTATAATTATAATTTATTTATTTGTAAAAGCAACGAAAGGGGAAAACATGTAAAAGGCAGGGTGGATACTTTTATGTTTTATTATGAAGCAACATATGATGGTAATGATGACTTCTTCTTGTTGATAGATAGGAAAATCCCAATATAATATCACACAGGAATTTTATATTCCATTGTGCAAAGTGTTTCTTTTCTATATCCGATAACTTGCAGTTGTAACATGAGACTTTTCAGGTTTTCGTTAGTCAGTCCTATCTATCCATCTATGAATAAAGCTTATTCGTGCACCGTAACCGACAAGCCGACACCGGCGGCTGTGCTCCACACGCCGGCGCTGTTCCGCCGTCCAGGCCTCGGCAGGGAGCCCGAGCCTGGGAGAGACGCTGTCCAACCATGTCCAACGAAGCCTCCATCCGACCAGCTCAACAGGAACTGACGTCCCCTCTGTGCAAGTGGATGGAAAAAATGCAGCTTGAGGAAAAATGGCTCCAAACGCCGCACAGCTGAAAGGTGAGAAGTGAAGCTTTTTTCTGCACTAAACGACTAAACGTCCGGCCGTAAAGTTGGAGCCAGCGGCCGCCTGTGCTCGTCGTCGCTGCCGTTCCCGGAGCTTTCCCGTGTGGCCCAACCTGCAGTTGGCAGGACCAAAGCGGTGGTCTGGATACTTTTAAATGATTAATTCAGCGTCCCACAAAGTGCGGCGCAGTCATGTAAGTTGTTGCTGTTGTGCTAAAGTCGGTCGTTTTTGTGTTTCCGAGGGCGACATGTTTTCCTTCTGTGTGTGTGCGCGCGCGCGCGCGCGTGCAGCGTTCATCTGTCTTAGCGGCTAAACTTAGCATCCAACAAAGTTAAAGTTCCGAACAACCGCTATGAAAAGTATGAAGAAGTCACTTCTGGTCGGCCCGGCCGTGTCAGTTAGCTCCGCCGCTCTCGTATCATGTGTCGGTAGTGTGTTCGCTCTCACTAACACTCAGCTAGCTCCAGTTTCAGGAGGCGTACAGCTGAAGAAAAGCCATTTTTACCGACGGTGAAGACGCATCAGTCGGTGTCAGGTGAGCTGCAGACCTCACTTTGGGTCTTTTGTTCGTTCATTTCTGTTTGAGAGCCAGAAATGAACGACTCGGTGTCATTGTGCTGGAGATTCACTTTCATTCTGCGTTGCCAGGATAAACATATCATGTTTCAGATGGTGGAGTGAACTCCCCCAGATGTCTACGTGATAGTACAAACCTCAGGTCTAGTTCACATGACAACTGATTCAGAAAAGTTCTAAGTTCAGCTACAGATCTTGAAGTTTAAAGGAAAGGTTAAATGTGAGGGTTGTGTGGCTGTGCGTGGATTTATTCAAGCAAATGCAAAGTAAACCACAGTTTCAGAGCACCATGATTGCTGATGGGACACTGGCCAAACATCGACAGTAAGGATTTCACCTCTCCACTGCTCCAGTATGGCCCTGACAGCTTTTGTTCTTTTTATGGTCTCAGTGTTCTGCACAGGCCAGACTCAGTATTGGACATACCAGCGCAAAGAAAACAATGCAAAACAGGTTTTACCATATTGTTTTTAATCTGTGCTTACAATCACAGAGCACACCTCAACTCGATCTGGTTACTTATTTTCCCTTTTTAAGATGTTGTCCTGTACTTTGGTCGGCTGCAGTGTGTATCACCGACATGTCCACTTTTAAACAGCTACTGGAAGCAAAGCCCTCCCTCAGTCTCATGGGATCAAATCCTAAATGCAGACCCGCAGGAGGAATTTTGACGTAGCCTGCTATGCTGTCCAGCCAAATATTGCAAACTGGCACATCTCTATTTTAAATAGGAATTTAAATGTTTCTATTTTAAATGAGTAAATGTGCTAAAATATTTCCAGCTGATGGACTGATGCAGTCTCAGAAATATTTTGTGACCACCATATGCTTTTACAATTTTGCAATGTACGAATAATTACATATAATAATCTGCTATTTTTTGGCCAGTCTTTTGTCTTGGCTGCAACTGGCTTCTTTCCATAAGTAGGATTTTCCTACGTTGTATGTGTCCTGCTACCATATATAGTCTTTAACAATATGGCTATCTTGATTATGTATTTTTTATTTATTTATTTTTTTTTGTATGTAGCCAAGGTTTTGGATATCGATGTGTATCTCTAAGTCTGGTTGAAGCTCCTTGGCTAAAATGTCAGCCATGCCTGAGACTAAATTGGGCTGATCTGACCAATTTGCAGTGATTTACAGAGCAAAACACTTCAATTAACATGACTAATGTTTATGAACTTTAATCACATTACAAAATTTTATGGACTTTAATCACATTACATGGTTTCTCTGGCTGAACCAATGTTTACGCATATAAAAAAGGAAACAGCTGCTGTTCAGTGTCTAGTACAGTGTGTTAACATGGACACTTGGCAGTTAAGAGGATATGAACTTTTTAATTATGGAACCATGACTTCAAATACTAAAGTTTAGTCTGTTAGTGTGTGCAGAATAAATGATAAACAGATGAAATGCTTTGGTCAGTGCATGTGACATTTCTGCAGAGAATTACTCCATCAGTGACACTAGGCACCAAAATATGATGACCTGTCTTTTGTGCATTTAATTTCGCTGGCTGCTCTTTCCTGGAAGAGTTTGGCACTGAGCTTTCCTAGTCAAACGTTTCATGAATGCAGCCACATTGTGACTGCCTTCTGGTGTTAGCACAGCTGATAAGACAACCTTGGGCCACGGTGCTAACATAATGCTAGCAGAGTGAGAGAAAGCAGGAGGAAGAGAGGGACCCGTCAGGCTGCTTGGCATGCCAAATTCCTCAGCTGCACAATAGTGCTAGGCTAGCCTGAGCCCCAGCAGAGCCTGCCTTCACCACAATGGGAGGGGAAGCTCAGGAGAGGCCGGTGACGCCTGGGGAGAGAAGGAACTCACTCAACCCTGGCGCTGTGATCATTCAATGAATGGTTGCTTTGAAAAAGGCGCTGTGTCATTTCAGGTCCCCAAACACTCTGCAGAAATGTTATTCTCATCTGATATACGTTGGATACTTTTGAGTGCTTCCTGTTGTAGGCTAACAATTTTTTTTTCAACAATTGAAGTGGATATTGAGTGTCCGTTACTTTTGGCATTGGGGAAAAAAATAAATCTCACTAATGAACTCATTTACTTATTTCTTAATTTGGAACTACAGTGCGTGTAGACAAGTGAGGAGATGCAGATTATGTCACCCCCTTGTTATAAATTACCTTGTGGGATTGTTTGTTTTAGTCTTTTCTTTTCACATTTGGTCAGCCTTGGCTGCTTCGTAGAATAATTGAAATATGTATTTTGCAAAGTTACAACACAGAGTTACACCACCAAAAGAGAGGTTGCTATGAATGTTCTCATCAACTTAAATGCTAAGAGCATGCTACTAATATAGCCTATGCAAGTTGTGTGACCTAATTAATGCCCTTGACTCCAAAACATGCACAAGTAATTATTGGCTGTGCTGGTGTGACAAATGGCAGATCAATAAGCAATCAAAACATGGTTATAGCAACATGGACCAGGGATTCCTTAGATAAAGAACTGTCAATTAACAAATGAGCTGAATGAGCAAGCTGTGCTTTGGCTGAATATGATCAGTCGTACAATCCCAGGCTCCTCCTGCACGCATACTCCGATGTACTAAACACCATCTGCTCATTTGTGATGCCCAGGCCAGCATTTTGCATCCGTCTGTGTATGAGGGGGTGGCATGTCTTAAAATGCTTTCGAAAGATGCCACTCAAATGTAATCTATTTACCGTTTACCCATGTGATGTATGAGTTTATGTTTCTGGTCTTTGGATTTGCTAGAGTAAGCTGAAAGAAAATTCTAAATGGGATACATTTTTTCTTAAACTTGTCTATGTCTTGTTACTCATTTCAATGTTTTTCCCGCCTTTTAGGTGTTTAAAGTCTTGCTCTGCAACCTTTTTGGCGACCTGACTTAAAACCTGTCACACTCATGGCACCTTCCAGTTAACAGAATGGCCCAGATATCAAGTGGTAATGGGTTCAACCTGGAGGTCCCCCAGCCAAAGGGGGTTGTGGGTAAAGAAGAAGCCCTCCGTATGGAGGAAGAAGCTTTAGCAAAGTTGCAGAAGGAGAAAAGACATACTCTGTCAGCTTCAACACCATCACCATATGCGGCATCCACAGCCTCCTTAAAAACAAAATCATCTAAATATACCACTACTGCTCCTCAACCTTCATCCTGTCCTAGTAGACCAGAAAAAGACCTCATTTTCTTTCCAGAGACCAAGAAGCAAGCAGAGCAGGACAAGTTTAGGGATATTGATGTGGATAAACTGACAAATGAAGAACTTGAAAAGCTCCTACTGGATGAAAATTTTGGGGCTAACAGCAAAGTGTCCCGCCCGTCACCGCTGCTGGGATATAACCTCAGTGCATCCTACCCAGGCCATCCCTGTAGCTCCTCTCCTTTCCAGGGCAGCCAGTGGACACCTGTTCTATCTGCACCATCAAGCTCTAGTGTGTCCACTCCAACCCATCAGCCCACCCCACTGTTCCCCTCTGCTCCATTCCCCAAACCAGGCACATTTCAAAATGGCTTCACTCCAAACATGGCACCCTTCATGGCTCTGCCCCCACAGCAGCCATCCTTCATGGCCTTCACTCCTATCCAGCCTGCTGCTGCCATGGTTTTCCCACAACCAGCGGTCGATCCTGAGTTGGCAAAACTTTTTGACAAGATTGCCAGCACCTCAGAATACTTGAAGAACGGCAGATCGGCCAGCACTGACCTAGATTCCTCTCAAGTGGTCACAGGTTCTCTGGCACCAAACCCACCTCCTCAGCAGCCAGCAGGGATGGAATCATCAAGCATCAGTCGCTTTGACTGGTTGGATCTGGACCCTCTTACAAAGCATAAAGCTGAGAATGAGCATTCTTCTCTGGCATCTGGAGGTGCTGCGCAGACCACAGTACCAGGAGTCCCTGCAGGGGACCCGTGGGACGCAGTGCTTGAGACTGAAGGGAACAGTACTAGCAGCAGCCCCCCGCTGGAGGTGAAATCGCCACTGTCCGTTCGTTCACAGCGGAGGGCATCAACAGGAGCTGCCGTTACCAGGAGTCACTCGCTCAACATCCCAGGGACCTCCACCCAGCACAAACCAAACAATCAGGTATGATCGTAATTGCATGTAAACGTAAACCTTGATTGAGTTTTACTAATAGCATAGTGCTGGAGTTAGCTTATATCGTTGAAAAATGTCAAGCAAATATTTGCACACACCAGCTGATTGTCACCGAAGTACTGTTCACGACTTCTGGTGGCAGTTTTGTTTTAGGATAGCCATAAAATTAATTAACGTCGTCATACTGTTGTACTCAAGGTCTCTGAGAAAGATCCAAGGGAGAGTGGCATGCACGTATTATGATCAGGGTTTGGATATTTGATTCAGGATCTGATGACAACTGTGAGCTTATCTGCCAATGTTGTCAGACCACCCAACTCAGTTCAAATTAAGAAGGTTAGCTGAGTGTTGATGTGTCAAACTGTGTCCTCCTGAACATTAATGGTTGCTTATTTGACTATGATTATTTAATGCTTAATCAGAAAAGATTTTTGCTTTAATAATGCCTACAACTGTACTAGTCCCAGCTCTTTGGTATTATGAACACTGGCCAAATCATTATAAGTCACACATGTGTTGTGTTCTCTTAAGCATTGTGTTTAACATTCACACACTTTGTTACTGTACAATCTATGCTCAGTCTCATTTTTAAGTCAAGTTCAAGTTTATTTCTTAAATACCCAATTATGCAAGATAATGCACAGTGAAATGCACCTGAACACGAGGAAGTGTCCCACATTAGCCCAAACAGAAATCACACATGAACATAAAAGTCCATGAGTGAATAGTTGCCAACAACAACTTGTCTTTGCACACTGTTAACAGCATAGACACAAATATACAGAATGCATGATTATATATAACCAATGCGTAGATAACAATAGCCAGTGTAAGTACAGTTTAGTCAGAGGGAATATTGTTGGATCTTCAATCAAAATCCTGCTCACAAATGCTTGTACATCCTTTGTTTACATCATCATCTATTGGCAGAACATCCTCTATGCTTCTGTACCCTGATATAAGTAGAGTATTTCACTGTGGATAGTAACCTATTGTTTCACTCCACATTTTCCCCTTTACCACATTTTGTGATTAATTTTGTCAAACAAACCACAAAGTGATCTCTTCTTGTGATCAATATTTAAAGGATTCATTTGGGACAGTGCCGTGGGCAAGTGGTATGAGATAATATCTCCTCTACATCTTATATTTCCCCTAAAACTAACCAACCATCTGTCATTTATTTGGTATTGCCGAGTTGAGTTGGTGAGACAGGACAAGAGTTTTAGTTTTTGAGAAGTACAGCCCTCTGAAGGCCATCAGACAAACACAAAATTTGTCTGACTCTTCACTTAGTATCTGGGAATTGGACTTACCATAAATTTTTGAAAATGACGTTTTCTCTGTTTTGTCAGAATTGCATTTCAGCGTTCATTATGACAGAAGTGGAAAAAGCTTATTTTGAATGTGTGAACTAGGGCATTCTGGCTGTCAATGTCTACTATCACCCCCCTTTTTATTTGGTTTGGTTTTGTTTTGTTTGTTTTTTTATGGGTTTCAAGACCACTTTTTTTTATCTGCTCATCGTGCCGAGAATGAAGGGCCCAAACAATTGATGTCTGTGGTACATTTCTCACACATGGGTAATTAACTTTGCAACATTGTACAAGGCCTTTATTTTCAGAAGTCCCCATGGTTGTGGAAAACAATACAATTAGAACATGGTATTTTGAAAGATTACGGTGAAAAAGCGAAGTGGTAAACGTGAACAACTGAGGGCATTTTTGACCAGGTATTTCAAACCTGTGTGTAGGACTGTCCTCTGCCACTCATCGGAGTCAGCTTGTCCAGTCTGTAGACCCAGCTGTGTCTTCCAGGCTTGAGGAATGTCTGTTCCCTTGAAAGGATAAAACTGTTTGTTTACACTTGCCTTTATGTTTTGTCTAGGTTCAGGCCTGTGTTTGCTGAGCTGACTAACATAACATTTTTAGCTTGATGCTCCTCATGTACTTCCATTTTTACCCTCACAGTTGTTGGGTTTTTTTGTTTGTTTGTTTATTTTTCCAATGACATCTGTTATGTGCACTTGTTGTGTATGTGAGGTTGGATGGTATCTGCGTTTGCTTGCTCCCCTTGTTCCATCTGCTTGCCTGGCAGTCAGTGCCCATGTTGTTATAAACAGGAACAAGCTCGTCCAGCTCCCACATGCCGCATGACAACACCAGAATGACCAAACAATTTGCCCTCAGAGGTTGCTCTGCCAACTCTACTCTTAATTTACTTACAGGAGAGCCCATGATTTTTTGGACATTGTGTGTAGTACTTTGTGCAAGTGTGATTGCATCAAATGATGTGGGCAAATCAGACAGGCCTTTTATACTTGCTTTCCAATGGTCTGTTGGTGGAAAGTTTGTTTTTTATTTTCTTCAATTTGAAGCAACCAAAGCTATAGCTCAAACAGCATGTCAATTAAGAGCAATTGGCAAACAGTTGGGTGAATCTAGACTTCAAACACTGGAAAGTGCAGTAAAAAGGGGCTACTAAACCACTTAGCTGTACATGGCAAAGTAAAACTGTCCTTTTTCTTAGTTCACTGCACAGACCACACACAGAGTTTTTGTTTAAATATGCATTTACATTACTGAAAAACAATCAAGTATGAAAATGTAAAGCAGAGGTCACCATAAATAATTATGGACATTAATATGATGCTATGCTGACTTTCTGTAAAGCCTAGCCCCAAGTTATTCTGATGTTGTGAAATCTCACCGTTGTTCTAGGTAACTGTAAAGCAATTACTTGCTTACTTACTTTGAGGTTTCAGGTTCCCTTCAACGTCAGCAATGACAGCATGCATACACACCATTGAAATAGATACAGATACACACAATTCAATAACACTGTTATTATATGATCTGTATGTAGGTTGATGAGTCAATTACAGCTGTTGAGATATCGGAAAGCTCCATGACATCAGACACATCTCAACCCTTAACAAAACCGTCAATAGCATAGCAGCACTTCTCATATAAAGGTCTCAGTCAAACTGATTGAAAGTTGACTCAAGTGTGAATAGATATGTTTGTCTAAGCTATATCATTCAGTGGTCTACCCTTTGAAAACATTGTATCAACAGCTATCCATTTATATATTCAAACTTGGCTTAGCATATAGCAGAATAAATTGTAGTTTATTGGAAATGTATTATATTAATTATTTCTTATATTAATGGAAAACAGTTTGTGTTTATCTGTCCATGAAACCTAAAATCGGTCTGTTTATTTCCCTATGTATCATGGATAGAAAAGTTAGAAAAGATAGAAAATGATAACCAGCAAAAAGTAAGAATTTGCTCCTTATTTTGTCTGTCACACTTGCGATTAAGTGTCTAAACTGTTTTTCTAATGTTACTTCAGAGATGAGTGTTGCCTGAAGTTGCCAAGCCTTGTTGTGGCTGGCAAGAGTGTACCGTCAGATGTGGTAGAGTGGGCAAAGAGGTGTGAAGTGGAATGAATGAGCCTGAACAGCAGCTTAGTCAGACCCAGGCCTTTGAATGTTGTGGCACATCACCTCTGTTATGTTATTCTTTTTCTCTTCTTTTAGTCTCTGTCTCTCAAATCTTTCTCTTACGTCTCATCCTCAGTTTCACTCCATTCCTTTACCTCTATCAGTTCTCTCCTCCAACAGTCCCCCAATTTTCCTGACTACTTATGGTGCCAAGGCTACTTTTCTCTTGCTTTGTCCTTGGCTATCATGGTGTAGGTTAAAGATAATCAGTAGTCAAACAAATACCTCTATCTGCACTTCAGCAGTCATGCCTCACAGCACCAATGCCTGTTCAGACCTGGCTCCTCCTGTGTGCAAAGCAGCACTGAAGGCGTTGTTTATCTCATGTCGCCATTTCTGGTCTGAGAAAACACAACCATCTTGCTTACTCTCATTATTGTTTCTAGAAATGTAGCTTCACTTGATACAGTCTTGCCTTTTTTTTTTTCGGGGTGGGGGGTTAATTACCTTTGTACCAGATTTGAATCCCAGATTTTAGTAATATAATATTTAACTTTGGTTAATGGTTCAGAATTCTGTAATGAGCTGATAAACTGTCGTTCAGACTCAGTTTTGGCAATTACTCAAATCAGCTTGCCCTTCAGTTGCAGATTGTTTCATATCTGTATATCTATGTGTCCTTCCACTGTTTCTTTAATCCTGCTGTTATCCTGTATAATACCAAAATACAGTATAACTTTTCAAAATACATAAGCATACATATGACATTTCTCCGACCTCCACAGACTCAAACACCTCTAGGAGCTCTTACCTTTCTAACACCCACACAACATCCTTCTCCAGACCGTCTGTCTGTCTTTTTTTTTTTTGGTCTAACTGCACCTTAAACATACACATAAAATGCAGCCAACACTAACTTTTCTAATTCTAAATTAACGCAACAAAATTTTGTTCCAGTAGCATGGTTAGAGGATGTTGTAGAACAGGGATGTGGCATGGATTCCAGTTAAATGTGTGACTCACTGGGAAAACAGTTCCATGTCACTTAACCTTTCACCTTGTTTACTGGCAAAAAACAGGAAAAACATTGTGGAGGTCAGATTGATTAGGTATGGACAATATTCTAGTACACATAATAAAAAGCTCTTTTATTTTATATATATATATATATATATATATATAAGCCTTGTCTGTTTGTAGCTTTTTGTGTTGTCTGCATTTGACCAATGTCACATCACTAAAAAGCTAATCAAAAACATATATGTGAGACTGTCCTTGGAACCAAAGTTTATTAAGATGGGAAGTTTAGTTTATCACAGTAACTGAGTTAAGAGTGTAATAACTACCCTCACTTCCTAATTGAAAGCAGAAGTGGATTTGTGTTTTCAGGGCAGCTGGTTCCTCCATTGTAAACCGCTGGGTTTCTCAGAGGCACTTTAGTCTCATCGATGAAGCTGTGTCCAAAGACAAGTGTTAAGCAAACTCTATTCTTGTATACAACCAAAAATGTTCTCGCTGACTGTTACAGGTTGCTGAGTACTCAACACACAGTCAAATGTCATCTCTGCAGTAAGTGATGGAGCATGACAGCATCACTCAGCAGTTACCACACAGGGTTATATTATGTTGAGCAACTGTAGTAAAGTTTGCTTGTGCTGCAGTTGAGATATGCAGATTAAATGGTGGATAAATGTTTTAATTTCCATTAATACTCACTCACTCATCTTCTACTCCTCATCCATTTATGGCTGGAGCCAATCCCAGCCAGCATTGGGCGAGGGTGGGGTACACCCTGGACAGATCACCAGACCATCACAGGGCAAACATACGGAGAGAGACAGAGAAAAAGAAACTCTCACTCTCAGATATATGGACAGTTTAGAGTCACCACTTAACCTAAATATGATGTCTTTAGACTGTCTTTAGATGTCTAATAGGAGCTTCAGTATTGCTTAAGTTTTCAGGACAGAATACAAATCTGTAAAGTTTCTTGAGTTTGAAAAGAGTCTAAAATATTGATAGTGACTGGTGAATATTTGAGTCTGGGTTGGTTGTGGAGAGGTAATTTTCAAAAGGTGTCTGATGTCTGGGTCTGCACTGTAAGTCTATACTGGTGTGGGGCTTGGAATTACCACCCAGCAGCTGAGGCTAGTTAAGCCTTTCAGTTCTGCTGCTTTGCTCACTCAGGCTTTCCCACTTCTCTGGCAACCCAAAGATAGTTAAACTCTGTACACTCTTCTGTTAAACTATAGAGATAAAAAATTCCTGTTTGTGCTAAAACCTTTGAATGTGTGAGTTAGTTGCAAGCTTGAAAAGCATCAAGGCCTTGACTAAGTGGAAAACCTCATATCACAAACTCATAATGTGAATTTGTATTTTACAAATAGTATAGTAAAGTATTTTATCAAATTTTTCAAAACTGGATTCTACTTGGGACCACTGTCGTGGTTCATATTGTTTGCTTTGTACTAAAACTTTGATCACTGTAGCTTTACTTGTTAGCAGTGTTTTAAGGGTTAGGGTTAGTATGTATTACTGATGGTACACACAAACCCCTTCAAAAGACATTTAAAGTTAAGCTGTCCAATTCTGCTGAATTGCCACATGGTTCACCTGCTGTGGAATGAGGCTCAAGACTAGCTTGTTCGCACAACATTTCATGCAAACACATAAAACAGCAGTGTTTATAGCTGCTTCAAGTGGCTGTACTGAAATGCAGAGTGACAAAGCTGCCATTTCAAGGAGAGGCAAGATGAATCATACAAACAAGGTTAGCAGACTTTCCTCTAGGAACTGACTGCGGTCCACTTCACAGCACATGAAAATGAACAGAAGTCATTTTTCGATTTACGATTATTCACTGGTGTATTGTTTTATCTTCGTCAGATGCTGTTTGACACTGCCTCTCTCTCTCTCTGACACAAGCAACATCTGAAAAACAGATTCCTGAAATGTTATACATCCATTAAAGAGAGGAAAAATATTATTGTTCAATATGACTACAAAGTTGGGTAATGGATCTCATCAGTTAACCACAAAGTTTAAAATGTCCCAGGAAAACAGCAGAAATATTTTTACACGTGTGTCACTACTTAATAATTGATTATTTTTCTCTGGATAACGCTGGACATCCAGGACAAAAAAGGCTCTTTTCCAGACATGAATCTTGCCAGGATAGACATTTGTAAGGATGACCAAATCACAACTCGCAGCAGCTTTGTAAACAGTGGAAAATAGTTTTGAGGAGTTCCATGTCTTGTCTGTCTAAAAGAGGAAAGTTGGACATAAAAATGCATCAAGAAAATCCATCCTGAGAAAGTTGGATGGTTTAGTTTATTAATGTATCTTAATCTTTGTGAAAAGACTTAATGTCGCACAGCCCATAGCTGATTTTTGTGAGTTGTAATCATCTCTGTTCATAATTCTATTACTAACTACATTAAACTTATGGTCACATACCACACTTTATTCCCCATGACCCGGAAGATCAGCCGGCAAAAGGGTTGTAATCTTCCTGTGTGTTGTACAGCATGTTCCTGCTCGTACATTCAGTATTGTTACACTTCAGTAAAATCAGAGGAAGGATGAAGGATTAGTCAATGTGTGAGTCATATGAAGTTGTTGTCCCCCTGTATGCCCTGGTGTGTGCATGTGTCTTGTAGCACCGCATTCGGCTAACTTGGCCTCAGTAGATTATCTGCTCATGTTTGTTTTTGCTCAAGCAATCCTGACTCCAAACATAAACACAGCTAATATGCTGTTAGTCTCTTCTCGCTGGCTTTCTCTCTGTTTTTCTCCCATCTCTGCTTTTCTTCCTTTTCTTTCCCACCCTGTTTATTGATTTTTCACTTTCATCCTCCCTTCATCCAAGATTCCTACTGCAAAGTACAATGTATGAAAATTTAATGAATACTTGAAGCTTTGTTAATATAATCAAAGGATTTTTCTCAGTCTCAATAATATCATGCTGTACAAACAAAGACCTGGACACATTTTGCCGAAATGTGTAAGTTTTCTTTCAAAAAGATTTGAAACAAAATTGATGTAGTCAGTAACTACTTCTTCTCTCCCTCTTGCTGGACGAAGCAGGTGTTTCAGTGTCAGACTTTGGCCTCTTTTACCCCCTTCATGCTGACCTAGAGATTTCTATCTCCTGGTGTTATGTCAGGTCAGTTTATTGCTTTGAACAAAAGGTCTACAGGGCTTCACAGTTATGTTCTTTGTGAACTAGGATTAACCAGCAAGAGGCTGTGATCTAAAAAAATTGTGGAACTTTGGCTCTAAGGTATATATTGTAACAGTGAGGCAGTTTCGACATATTAAGTTTGGGTTATGAGGAGGAGAAAAGTTTCTCTGGGAAGGCTGTGTATTATCTCACAGATGTGTTAGGCCTAGCTCTTGCTGTCCAGGCAAAACCTTTCTATATTCTCTATAAAATGAAGATATTAGCAGCAGCTTATCAATAGTTATGTGTCACCTTAATGGGCCAGGTCTGATTCACTTTATCAAACAGAAGAATGTCTCAATGAGAACAGCTAGGCAGTACTATTATATTGTATACGTGACTACAGAGAAAAGTAGGCAGATAAAGAGCTGGAACTAGCTGATAGAAAATGTAAATGATCTGTAACACAGTCCAGTCAGATACTGTGTTTTGACCTAGTGTTGTTAAAAAGTTGCACAGGTTAAGTTGACATGCACATGTTGTAGAAAAACAATCCTCAGGAAGTCCTCTTAGTTCAGCTGTCATTGCCCTGTGTTCATCAAAAAAAAAAAAAAAAACCCTCAAAACTCTAAATCTAACAGAAATGTCCGCAGGGAGGAATGACCTAGTCTGACTGAAATTCCTGACATTTCTTTCACCATCTCTCCTTTTCTACCCCTCCTGGACTGCCTTGTCTTCAAAGCTCTCTCCCCCTCTTTGGGAGTGATGTCAGAGATACAGATTTCTGAGCCATGACTGGGCACTTTTGCAGACAGCCCAAAGCCTGGCAAAGGAAGGGGCGGGGCCCTTTCACTTCTCATTTCCTGTGCCACAGGAAGCACATTCCATAGCCACTGGCAGCCAGACAGCTGTAAAAAGCTGAGTGTAACTGCGAGTTCCCGGTAGCAGGCAAGCCTCCAGGAATCTCTTAAAGTAAATCCCAGTGGAGCTGCCTCAGAATTTGTGTCTGTGTCTGAGAGACAAAGAGACTAATTTACAACTCTTTCAACTCAGGTCTTCAAATATTAAAGAAACATTTTACAGTGTAACAGAAAGTGTAGCGTATGTATTATTGTGTGCCCCTCTGTGAGGTTTAATTAAACTCTATCCAATGTTTTAGTGTTGCACTTAAAGAGACAAAAGCATAAAAGAGCTAAAGAGCTTAGTATGTGTTTCATTGTATGTTTGCTGATTTATTTACCCTAAGATTCATAGCTCTGAGCTGTTTTTAATAAAACTGGACCATTAACAGTCTCTAAACACAAATCACCATAAAGACCTCAAGCAGCATCATCCACAGCAACTGTTAATCTCTTGCAAGCATTTCATATGTGCTGAACATACTATAAATGATAAACTAAATAATCACAGAAACGTAGCACAGCCAGTCACTCTCTCCTCCTAGCCAGCTCGCTTGAGGAATGTAATGGTATTGCTCGTACATATATATTTTGTTGGTTCACTGATGTGTTTTTGTTTGACTCTTTTGCTTCTACAGGAGAAGGAAAAAGGAAAAGGTTTGGTGAAGAATACCGCCTTAGATGAACAGGATGCTCAAAACCTGGAGGTTGTCGCCTTCTGTGAAGACGTTGCAAAGTAAGCTTCTTCCCATTGTCATGAAAATAAAGACCATCTTTTAACCTTTATTGACATTATGACATTTTGATATGAAAACGACTTTGATCTGTAACTTCATTAGAAATATGCATTGAACTGCAGTGTAATAATAAGTCCCCTTGAGAGCTTCATTATTGTGCTTTGTTATAACTTTTTGCTCATGGTTTAGCTGCTCATCTATTTTAACTGATAGTATTGTTTGTTGCTGCAGCACACACCTTTTTTCATGCGAAGAAAGAGACACTCATATTTGAGCACTTCACAGCAGAAGACCCAGTTATTTACTTCAGGATTTGATTTAGACCAAAAGAGTTTGTAAAACTTCTGTCATATTATATCAGTGAAACTGGTACAGGCACATTGCAGCCACTAATACAGGGAAAGTTCTCTTGTTTTTGACTACTGTACTTTTTGTTTTTGATTCAAGATATCAGTTATGATGGCACAACTGCACTCTTATTTTCTTTTTGAAATTAGTGTTGATGTTTTTCATTTTCATTCATGATAAAATGTGGCTGATATACTTGGTGTTAGTAAGTTCGATAAAACTAAATGTAATTTGTCAAGATTTTTGTTGGGGCGACAGGGTCAAGTGGGGCTTGAAAATCCCTACTTTTTCAAAGAAGGGAATGACCAAAAAGGTTGGAGAACCACTGTGTTAGTCCGACCAAAACTGGACTTCTAAAGTACATGTGAACACGTTAGCTCGACTGAAATCGAACTAACACACCCAGATAATACGATCGAAAGTCAAGCTACCTCTGCATGTATACGGACAATCGGATTGGAGGTGGAGGAGGTGATCTGCGCTTGTGCTAAAGTTTTGCACTAAGCTATGACCCGGAAGTCAAGCGGCATTTAAAACATAAACACAAAGGTCAGACAAAAGAAGCTGGCTGACTGCTACGTGTCGAACATAGCAAATACGGCAAATACGGATACAGAGGCTAACTTGGTAGCTCACTGGTCTTTTTTTCTTTCCACCTCTGTTGTTGTCTGTGATGTCATAGGTCAAATGGTAGTGGTCCATTACCCACAAGCCAGAAGAGTACATATCGCCACCTATCGTAGCGGAGGAGACATGATTTGAACAAATAAATCGATTTCACTCCCATGCATGTATACTGGGGCAAGGACAGAAGTCTGATGAGATGGCTTTATCGAGCTATAACCATAGCTAGACTGCACTGTGCATGTAAACGTGCGTAGTGTGAAAGGCAGGACGGTTAAATAATACTATAGCCATTGCATTTTCACACGTTGTTTGACAGGTTTTATGTAAACACATGCATACGTTGCATATTTATACACACTTGCATGTTTTGGAGTTCTGTTCAATTCTTGAGGTTGAACAGAATTTCTCGCTTCAGTAGTTAGTCACAGACAGTCAAAGTCACAGACATTGTACAGAAGAACAGGTTCTCCTCTCTTTCTCTCCTCCCAATTTACCTGTTGTACTGCTCATGATCTATGCAGTAATAACATCCCAGCAACCTGCTACATATGCGCATCCTGGCTGTGGCTGCACCTCATGTGTTTGCACTGGTGAAAAAAAAGGCTAACCAAAATATGAGGGGGAAAAGGTCTTGACTCTGTTTTTGTCGTGATTTTTTTATTTATTTATTTATTTATTTTTTCCCACCTTGTAGCCTCCGTTCCAAATTCCCCCATGGTGACATTTCTACCAACCCTGGCTTCGTCCTCAGTCCTGTCATCACCCAAAGAGAAGGTGGACGTGACAACAGCTGTTCTGTCAAGGTTTCTATTGAAATATCTGAATCTCAGCAGCCTGTGACATTCACCTGCGATGGTAAGCATCTATCCATGGGTCTCCAATCTGAACTTTGTCTCAGCTCCTAATGTGATTTAAACAAATCATAGAGCAGATGCAACTTCACCCTTTTTCTTTTCTAAAATCGGCAAACAGCATTTTGTCGTGCAATGTTTGTATAAAATTACAAGAATGTGTGTTCTTCTGGCAGAGGTACAGGCAATCCTCTGTACAGATGGGACAATATTGCTTTTGAGTCAGCCAGAGAAAAAAAAAAACAACCTTGAGCCTCCTATGCGTTTGAGAATGACCAGTTTAGATTGTAGATAAGAGCCCCAAAGGCGGAAACACCATTCACAGATGCCAAACTCTTCACCCCTCCCCACCTCATTTTTTTTCTTTTAATTTTTTCTGCCGTGGGAAGTACACTACATTCCTTTTTCACACAAATAAAGGTTTGTCCCCTCTCGATGGAGTAGCCATGTTGGGCAAAAGGGACTTCAGTTTACTTTTTTCTTTTTTTTCTTCATCATTGTTCCAAAGGCCCTCTGAGTTTTCTGTCCCTGGTTGTTTTGGGGAGCTGTTATTGGCTAACCCCTCATAATACACACACAAAGTACAAGCAGTGTGACTGACATGTCCTTTGGGATGTGAAGCCAAGCACAGTAGACAGTGTCAGCCAAGAAGGAGGGCTTTTTGTTCGGCATATTGTCACTGTGTGACCAAGTTCACCACTGTCTATCTGGATTCATGAGGACCAAGACTTGGCCACTACATATGTCTGCATACAAGTTTAATGTGTTGTGTATGTATATGTCTTTATCTGATACTGCCCTTATTCTTACACAAATACAAGCTCTTTACACTCTATGTGTTACCACTCAGTTCAATAGCAACCTATAGGAAGTGTATTAACTGCTGTCTTCCTCGTACACCCTAATAACACTTTTCTAGCTTCCTGCATTGATTCCAAGTGTACTTCATCTTTCTTGCCTGTATTGAGTTCACCTCCTTTAATCCCAGTGTTTCCAAGGTCACTGCCTAGGTATACTCTGCACTAGTATGGTGTTAAGATATTTTGTTTTTACTTGGTTGCCTGCCTATGTTGTCTGCAGGGTGCTGACCCACATAGTTGGTGTTCAGACTATGTCTGGGCATGGAAAGTATTTCTCGAGCATTTCTTTGTTTCCTTCTGGCTTGTCTTCTCACTATCTCTGTTATCAACATACTTTTGCTCACCCCCTCTTTTTATCTCTCTGGTCTCCCCTCTCCCTCCCTTTTCGTCCATCACTGTATTTTTCCTCCCCTCTTGTTCCCTAGCATCATCTTCTCTTACATCTTTCTATCCGCTTCATCTCTGTTTTGTTGCTGTGCTAGGTCTCTTGATTCTTTTGACTTCACAGACTACACAAAGCACATATCCCATAAGAAATTCACTGTCCCTTTTGTTTTTTTCCACTCTTGTTTGCTCTATTTTTTTATTCCACATTCTACCTTTTTCCTCTGACACAGCATCTATTATCGCTTTATCTTCTCTTCCTTACCTCCATTTTCTCCCTACAATATAGTGATATCTGTGTTGTGTAACTCTGCTACATGGACTTGTGGCTCATTGTCTTATCTGTTGAGTAAAGGAACAAGGACAAGTGATTTAAAAAAAAAAAAAAAAAATAAAAACATATGTAGGGTTAGAGAGAAGCAGTGAGGAAGAAGAAGAAGAAGGGATCAAATGATCGGAGAATGAGTCCAAGGAGAAAATAAGAGTGAAACATGAAAAGAAAATGTAGTAAGAGAAAAACTAATTGAGAAAATTAGACAGGCAGAAGATGGAAGAAACAAGAGTTTGGCTCAGGGTACTATTACTGTCTCTGGATAAGAGGGTTTTTTTGGTGGTGGGCACACAGTCCATAGTTCTCATTTCACACACAAAGACAAGAACTCCTCCTCCTTCTTGAACTGTTTCATTCTCAGGGGTCTATAAATGTACAGGAATTTGACACTAATATAAGTGTACTACATGATTCTGCCCACACCCACGCTGTGTGTGCACATTTACTCTGAACTGACATACGACAGAGCCCTTTACGTTTCTAACTGCTGACATATTCTGGCTTTAAATGCTCATAACTGCCTCTAAAGCATAAACAGCTTCACATTCCAACAATTTAGCAATTATTGAATAGTTTTATGTAAACCCATTTCAATATGAGGATCTAATAAATTACACTAACTGTTTACAACTAATCCATCATAATTAAACTTGGAATGATGTATGCATTCCTATGATACTTAGCAAGAAGAGCAGGCTTGTTTGTTTGCATTCGTGCAATTTAAAGTTTGGGCGATATCACTTATAGGTGAAAGTTCAGCAGGTAATCACAACGAATTAGACTGCTGAAGTGAGACATGACAGGAGTACATGAGGCCTTCTGCAGCATAGCATTGGCCTTGGTCATGAATTTGAATGCCTCTCGGCTGTTAACTGTTCCATACCCCTCACAATGATTGTGGTTTGCTTCTACCTGTCTCCCTTTGTGTCTGAGTCTCTGTCTGACAGAATTCCTCCTGAGTCTAGAGGAATTAGACCTTTCCTATTTTACATCTTCACTATGTTGGTCTTGTGTGTGGGGTTTTGTTTTTGTTTGTTTTCATTGTAACCTCTCAGCAGCCGGCCTATTAAAAGCCTAGAAGACTGTGATTGGTCTAATCACTCTAAACAGATGTTGAAACCTGTAGCAAATGTTCCCAGTCTTCCTTTTCATACAACAATTAATGTGCGTAAATGTATTTATTACCTTCACTTTTACCCAAGCAATCTTAAAAATTTATTTTTATAGAAGGCTACTATTGGATTTCAGACTAAGGGCTGTTTCACTCAGAGAAGCTTTTCCAATTGGGAAGGAGTTAAGTTCCCAAAAAAGCTGATTTTGGATTAGTGGTTAAGAGCAGGCAAGTAGAGGTTAGGGTCAAGGATGTCAACTATGTGTGAAATGTAGTTGAAAAAAAATTCTCCTCTTTTAACTGGTGCCCTCTGATATGACCAATTGGGAATCCCCTAACCATCTCAGAGTTCTAACAAAATGAGGCATAACGTGTCTTAATTGCCTTGTTACAAAACACATATGAACTATATGAACTACTCGGGGACCACCACTACCACACACACATTGTAAAGTTAAAGCTACTAGCATAAGCTCATTCCTATCAAGGGTGGAGGTCTGTTATTGCTCGAGCCAGGGGTGGTCTCCCTCCTTGTTTTTGTACGTGATTGTCCAAAGGTTGGATGCATTTCTATCTGAAGTGTCTGTATCTCTCTGTCCGTGTTTATGGATAGACAAGGTTAAGAGTGTATTTAAACCTCTGCAAAGTGGCTAAACACCAGAGTAATCTTTCTTGTGTCGGGTTACACTCTCCACCCAGCCTCATCTTGGCTGGACACATCAGATAGCAAAGCATACACAAACATTTAGAGCTTACCCCAAATCTTCCCCACTTAGCATCAGTCCACAACACAGCGCACAGTGCTATTCCTTTGATTCCAGAACAGGTTTAATTTGAAATGAAAATTGAGACGTTCAAAATATGGCAGGATGGTTTGTGGCTGAGAGAAATTCCTGCTTATATAAGGTCCAGAGTTCAGTTCCCAGAGCAACAAGTGTGTCTGTATCAAGCGCCTGAAACTCTTAGAGCAGTTGGATTCAGTACGACAATATGTGTCCTCTTATGCACTTTGTATATACTTTGTGCAGGTGAGTTGGAGTATGGTGTCATGATTTGAACCACCACAGAGCTCTTTTTATCTTGTTGCCCCGTGTGTTGTATTGCTTCTCTCTTGTTTTTATTGTGCTGAAGTATACATCTCTTTCAGTTTAAAGGGATTCTCACCATCTCCCTCTCATATGTATCTTTCACAAACCGCTGATCCCTCCCCTTTTCTGGGCTCTTTGCTCTTCCTGCCCCTCCCTCATGCCTGCCTCATGTGGTTTACTCTCGCTCCATCAATATTCCTGATCACCCTCTGTTCCTCCCTCTCTGCATTCATGGCTGCTCTATTTGATATTTTATCTTTCCATCTCCTCTTCCTCCTTCCTCAGTGAATTCTCCAGTGGAATTGTTGATCACTCAGACTCTCTGCTGGGTTCACGATGACTTGGACCAGGTTGACTTCTCCAGCTACCTGCTCAAAGTTTGTGGACAGGAGGAGGTGCTGCAGAAGTGAGTATACACAAGAGGCATACCATGCATGCCATGTTGCAAAAACCTTTTTAAAACCTAACCCTAAGCCTTAACAACTGAAAGAAACAGTGTTTTCCAGGCTATCTGTCAGTATCAGATTTTGAATATGTTAAGGCTATTTGTCTTTTATGCGCCTCTTTTTTGATTCTTCCTTCATAATCCCCCCAGCCCCCCATACGCTCTCATTCATCCTTTTCTTTATCACTCTTATCTTGGCATCCCCTCAAAGTCTTATTCACACTGGACAGGCAGATGGGTTTATATCATGCCTGGCTCCTGTCTCCACCACTCAGCTCCCTCTAATCATCGGGGATAAATGGAAATGGTTTTCTGCATACCAGGCTTTAAAGGCCCAGTACACTTTCGTCATAAATCCCAACTTACGAACAAGTTACGTTCTGAGCCGTCGTTCATATCCTTAATTGTTCATAAGTTGTTTGTTCGTAACAGAGCATGTCTTAGCGCAAATGAAAGTACAAAGAACTGTGATTCTGTTGTGGCATAGGCTACGGGGCTGTGCAGCATGGGTAGCAGCCAAATCCGTGCTAGGCAGAAGAGACGTGAAGAACAAAATTTGAGCTCACAGTCGGCAAGGGTAGTGTTCCGAACACAATCTTAACTTGCAGCGCTGTCTCTTCATATCTCTGAATGTTCATAAAATTAATGTTCAAAAGTAGACTAGTGACTGTAATCTTTACAACCTTTTTCTTAGTCACTATTATACTAAATACTATTCTTATAAACAATTATGCATTCATCAGTTTTTGTCAGCTCTTGGAACAGCCATGGAGACGGGAGATGTCCTTTTTAAACTCCCTGCTACCTTCAGGAAAATGTTACAGAAGCACACGTAGTATAAAGGCCTGTAAATCATGATTATTATGGATGCTTTAATGCCTTCAGATATTGCATAATTTCTTCACCTGTAATTGAAATGAAACAGCACTTTCCGGTTTGGGTTAGGGTTGCACAATCCGCCAAGCATTGCTAGTATTTATTCTTCACATATAACTTAGAGAGACAGTCATGTCAGTGGGAATTTGTTGAAATGCCAGCAAACGGATATCTTGTATACATGCGTTTGCCTTTTACTCAGTCCAAATATCAGCCCAAGCGCTGATGTTAGACTTTATTTTGGATATTATTATTACATTACAGGATGGTCATCAGCATGGTCATCCAAAGCTTTTATTCTGGTCAGGCCAAGGAAGTATTTTTATTTTTATGTTTAATTTTTTTTTACAACACAGTCACAACAAGACACTCAAATATGGCCCCCAAAATGTTGAATAAACCAAGTATAATTTGGAATTTGTGGTAGGTGTCTACGTCTAAAATTGATAATCTGCTCCACTAATGGAGTTATCTATGTCTGTGTTCTTCGTCTTTTCTTCAGTAACTACTTGTTATTAACTAGAACACACGAAACAATGTGATTTTTGACATATTTTTTTTTTTTTACACCTTTGCCTTTCTGTTACCCTATGCCACAGTAAACACAGTCTAGGCAGCCACGAGTATGTCCAGAACTGCAGGAAGTGGGAGAATGAGATCACATTACAGCTACTCCCTCACTCTACCATGAGAAGAGACTTGGCACGCAGTGTAAGTCACTATATCAAGCTAACATGAGTTCATGTGAACTTTATAGGAGAGTTTTACTGAACAATGACATAACACGTTTATAACTGCTGGAAACTGACAACACATCATCGTCTTTGGTAAAATGATGATCTCAGCAAATTGAAATGATCTCAATAAGAGGAACTAAGCTGAACTCTTCGCAGCTTAAAAGGGTGGTTGGTTTATCTGTACTGTTTTGTTTCTCAGGCGGAAGATGACAATTCTGCAATAGACTTAGAGAAGCACTTGGGCCAAGTGGAGAGGCCTTTTAAAGAGACTATGACTAGGTATGATGTTCCTACAGTGGTTCTACAACTCTGCAAAGAAGTTATGTAATGAAGAAAAAATGTGTTTATTTTGTTTTAGTTACATCCAAGTTATTTTTAACTAAAGATAGTATTCCATGTTTTATCCTGGTCTCTTTAATGCTGATAGTGAACCCCAATGAACCATTCCTCACATACCTCTGTTATGTGTTCCTGCAGACAAGGTCTGGTTGACTACTTGGAAGGCTATCACAATCAAGTCAACATCTGCCTACAGAATGAGGTACATATGGCCCTAGTCCAGGACCGGCATGCTAAGCAGAAGGATGGGAAATTATTTTGATAATTTCCAGGTTTTTATTTCAGCAAAAGGGTCATTTCCTCTATGAACAGTTTTTCACACCAGAACATTGATTGGCAACTGTATGGAGTAGGCCTTAATACAACAGACTACAGATTTAGTTTTTGAATTGAATTTGAATTGATTCAAATCGTCCTCATGTAAATGATAGTAAACTAGGTCACTCTTGGAAGGTTTATGTTAGAAATGGCACGTCTGTTTTTCAACCAGTCTGGATAGTTGTGGAACAATTAAACACACAACGAAGTAACTATTAAGAGCTACGCTAGTGCATGTCCCCGAGCCCCACAACTAGACTAACTCAAACTTGATTTCATCAAAATTTATTTCAATGGCTCACAACAGCGCATTACTCTATTATTATCACTTTAATCTGCTTCTTGCATGCAGAAGTGTGTTGCACTGATCTTAATTTAGACAGAGCTCATTAGTTTGGTTTCATATTGGAATGCTACTAGAAGAGAATCTGTTTGATGTATTTTTCTTGGTAGTCAAAGAGGTCTCCTGATGAGTTAGCTAATGAGTTTGACTGCTGACAAGCTAAGTACACTTTAAGACCAAGCAGATTTATACAAAGTTACCAAAGGCACCTCAGACAAGCAAAAACACCAAAGGAACATTACTTTGACCACACACTGGCAAGCCATAATATGCTGCATCAACGTTCTCCATCTCTGCATGCAGAGTACCCAGTATAAGACAGTAGAGCGGGTGGTGCAAACTGTGAAGAACCTGTGCTGTGCTTTGGATGAGGTGGAGACCCAAGCCATCACAGAGGCCATCAAAAGGCTGCGACACTCTGTCAATTTACCCAGAACACGTTCACCCAAGGTTTGCTCTCACTCATATATACATACCATTATACCACCACATTGGCACAAAGATATCTTTATAAGGCCATCATGTTTTGTATTTTAGATGGGCTCTACATCCTCTGGCCATTCATCAAATGGTAAGTTTCAGTCATTCAACCAGGCTTTAGAATTGTAGTGTGTATAAATGGGTTTTGGATACGCTGGATCCATATCCAAGAGTTCACCTCTATATCTCACTGTTTACTCAAAGTGATGCTTACCTGACCCTGACAGGTTATGCCAGTCCTGTGGAGGAGAGCATGGCCTTGCTAACCCAGGCTGTCTACAGTCTGGCTAAGCTCTACCTGCGCTCCTTCTGTCCCCCTTCTGCCACCTTCAGCTTGCCTACATTGTCCCAGGCTGTCGACGAGGAGGCTGTGGAGGGGAGGAGCAGCAAAGAAGCTTCTGGCACCACAGACCACCTTCAGTTCACCCTGTTTGCATTGCACGGCATCCCAACCAACTGGATCAGCAGGTGAATAAGCAGAGCATTAATACTGAGTCATTGCTTTGTCATTGAATAAAATGTATTCAAATTAAAACAGCTCAGGAATTCATCATGGGTTTGATATATGATGATAGCATCAATGCAGCCCTATGCTTATATTCAAAATTACCATACATCATCAGATTTTATGATAGTCTCTGGTATCATAAAATCCCAACAATATTTTACTTCTCATGTGACACAGTAGGACTTAAGTGCACATAGAAACTATGGCTTATTTGTTATTAAAAACACTACATTGAAAGTGAAGTGCTTTGAAGAATTGTGGTTCCTAGGCATGTGACTGATGTTGAAGGTGCTCTTTGAAAGCAATAAATCAGTATTGATTAATCATGGTATATATGTTGTACCAGAACATTTTATTTAGCCACAAATCTCATGCACACTTAAAGTAAAATTGAATATGAAGCATGTTCTCATCTGCTTCAAAAGTGATTTTGAATTAAAACGTTTATTAAAAAATTGTGTCTGGGGCGGGGGGGTTCTTTGTAACACAGTGCCAGCCATCAAACCAGATTTTATTTATTTATACCAAACAAAGGACTCTGGTCTTGTTCTCAGTGTCTTTTTCCATGCCAGTGTCCAGTTTCACCGTGACTTTATCACCTGAATATGTCTGGAGCAGTGTTAAGCAGAATTTTCCATTCCCAGCTCAGTCATGCCTCACAGACCTCAGAGCCCACTGCAACACTAGCATCCTCCATAGGTCTGAAAATTCCATAAATGCCATGACTTTCTTACTCTTATGCTAGGAAAAACGAGTGACACAGGATGTCTGAGTTTACTTGAGGGGATATTGTTCAGTAATTGTTTAATCGATTGTCAGCCGAAGAGTAGTGGTCAGTCAAAGATTGTTGAGACTTTCATATTTTATTGCTGTGTAGGAATAAGAACTATGACCTTGACTGTGAGATGGAGGCAGTTTTAAAAGCTTTCTGCAGTCCTGTCCTTCCATGGTAATTTTCTGGTCAGCCAATGGGCCCTTCCGAAAGAGGGGAACTGCTTAATAACAGGCCTATTTACTCTGGCACAGCCTCCTCCAGCAGTTATTTTTAGCCAGCACCAAACATTGCTACAATGACTGTCATTCCAAAGACACCTCAAAAATTATTGAGCGCCTCGCAATCCAAGGCCAGAGAGGCACAGAGAGTACAGTATTTCCCAGCCTACGTGGGCTAGAAGCCTAGAAGGCCAGGCACATCTCTGCTGTTGTGTTACTGTAATGCTTCCTTACTGAAGTCCTGAGTGTTTCGTGTTGTTGTGTGTCATCCATCTGGTGCCTCAGTAGATGCCAAAGCACAGCCAGCATATTGCGACACCATCATTAGCAGTGAAGCTGCCAAAACAGATGGTACTTAGCAATGCATTAAGCCTGGAGTAGTGAAAATATATAACTCACATGTTTTCCCTCCTGTGTGTCTCTTTCTGAAATGTGGAGATTTCTGGATGTGTGGCTCAAATGTGATGAATGATATGAATGATCTGTTCACACTTTTCTCCTTCCATTGTTTACTTGGATTGATGTTCCAGTGCTGTGTATTGATGCAGGCATTTAGTATTGATAAATGGGCTCAAACACACTGGTGATTGTGATAGTCAGAAATCTCCCTAACTAATGTCCAATGATATTATATGTTTAGTGATAGCTTCATTTTCTTTAAATGTAATAATCTGCGCTCTGGTATTGTGAATGATGCCTCCCTATACATTGGACTGTCCAGCCAACTGTATCTGGGGTTTTGCCGCCTGAATCAGTAGGGAGAATTATATAATGGACACAGATTATCCCACAATGCAACAAGAAAAATAGCCAAGCAATATTCAGATTCAGATTCCTGCTCGTGTCAATACACAGCCCTTCACACTGAACTGGCCAGTTAGTGAGTGATTTCTGACCCACCATGACACAACCCTGGGTAATTCTCAGAAGTGGTCGACAAGCAGCCCTTTGACAAGATGGTTGCTGGTGCAATCCCAGAACTGGCATATCACAGTTAACATAACAGTAACTGCCATTGTCCTACATTGTTGCCACTACTGCCTTTAAACCCCAGCTGCCCCAATGAAGCTATTCCTTGTCCTTCCTATCAGACTTCAGTTGATTTACTCATCTTTGTTTTTGATGGTGGGGAACTGTTGAACTGCAGGGGAGAGTTGTAGTACTGGGGATTTTGTGTTGTCTTCAAACTTTTTCTCAGGTCTCTTGAACAGCCTCTTATCTTGAATTGAAATGAGAATGCTTGGTGGGTATTGGCAGCCTGTGAATAACAATGTACATGTACTGAATACAGTTAAAATGATCAGTGGTCTGAGTCAGGCTATTCATGTGATAGTTCATATCTTATGAGTTGACCTTGAGCAAGGCACTCAGCTTCTTCCAGGTGTGCCCTGTGTAATTTACCCTAGGTTGTCACTGTTAGGATCAACAGAGCCCTAGATCAGTGCTCTACTAAACAAAAGTAATGGTATTCTTTTTTTATATATAATATTTAATAAGCTATAGATTTAAGTTAAATAAAACTTAAGAAAATGTTTATTCTGTTGTTGTGTGCTGTGTTGATGCAGCTACGAGAAGTACTTCCTGATGTGCTCCCTCACCCACAATGGCAAAAACTTGTTCAAACCGGTCCAGTCCAAGAGAGTGGGCACATACAAAAGTTTCTTCTACCACGTCAAATGGGATGAACTGTGAGTGACTCCTTTGCCCTCTTTTCTTTCTCTCAAGTCTCTTAATTTCCCTTCCTCTCTTATTCTTTTCAATTTTATTACTATGAGAATTTTCTCAAACAACAATTTGCGGTTTGGTCTGTCTTCCCTGCGGCTGACAACATTCCCGTCTCTTCCAGTATCAGTTTCCCCATAGCAGTTGCTGTGCTGCCATTGGAGTCCATACTGAGCCTGACACTGTTTGGGGTGCTGAACCAGAATGCCAGTGGCTCCCCAGACTCCAACAAACAGAGGAAAGCTCCAGAGCAGCTGGGCAAAGTCTCTATGCCACTCTTTAACTTCAGATGGTGAGGAGAGAGGACCAGCTTTTAGTGAATGGATTCATCTTTTTGTGTATTTCACCTGTTTTTTTACATTCACATCATTTAAGCTTTTTACGAAAGTGGTTCTCTCCATTTTTCTGCAATTCTTTAAACCCACATAAGCTAAAAAATATATCGGCAATGAACAGTGCAAAGGCGAAGTACAAGAAAATGTTCCCTGGGGCATGTAGAAAGCCCCCCACCTTCCTTTACAGGACCTTTAGACTGAAAGGCAGGAGTTGTTCTATGAATTGGTTTGTCCCATTACGCTGTTCTCTTGATTGGGATATCTCGGCAACACTTTGAGGGACGTTTGGGGATTTTTTTTGTTGTCAAAGGTCATTTCTTCCTCAAAACACATGTATTAAGCTATAGCACATACATTTATACTCTAATTATGACATTATTTATCAAGAGAGTTTTCATTAGTTTATTTTTGGGAAGTCAAAGGTCATCTTCAATGCAGCATCAAAATGTTTGGCAGAAACACTTCTGGCCATTATTCAGACCTGTAACACAGGATTTGGACATTGGGGCCGTATATCCTGTAAATGATTGGCAGAGGGATACAAATGTGAAACTGTAATTCTATTTGATGGTGGTTTTCCTGTTGTTTTGGGCAGAGTTACATCTACTTGGTCATTTTATGTCTTTTAACTTACTTTTGTGACTTTCAAATAATAATATTAACTAACAGTTTGTGCAAACGTTTGCCCCACTGGCCCTCTGACTTCTTGGGAACCTTGGGCCTGTGCCCAGTAGGTCTGTTAAATTACCCAACGAAACCAGGAATGAACACTAGTCCCGAGGCATATGGCGCACATTCGACAGCATTGAGATCATTGAAAGATTAAGACAGTTTACATCCTCCTCACAGGATAAAATATTTAGTTTGAAAGATTGCCTGCTCTGATCGTTTTGGGCTTGTTGTTTTAAACTTGACTATTTGTCTCAGGGTGCTCGCCAGGGGCAGCAGGCTGTTAGGTCTGTGGACGTCTTCCCAGGGAACTGCTGCTGCCACTGGCTCCACAGGCAGCCGCAAAAGGATCCCCACAGAGAGGATTATACTGCAGGTTCGTATTTGTGCTAGTAGTATCTTTCATTGCAGAGGTTTTAGTACTGCCAGTATTCATGGTGCGTCATTAGGACAGTGTGTATTACAATTAATTGTCAGAAAAATGTAATAGTAATGCCTACTAATGACCTTAGTAATAGATGTGTCAACAGTGGCTCAAACTGTGAAACATCAGTAAGCTTGTATGTTTGTTTTTATTCAGTTTTCTTTTTTGGAGGGGGCTGGTTAATAAGTCATTGTGTTTTTCCACTATTTATGGAACAATCATCACAGATCATCTCTACCAAAATCAAATAGACTTTGGTGTCTGATTTACCAACAGGTGGACTTTCCTAACTCAGTGGTGGATGTTTTGTATGTGGGTCCCAAAGAAGCCGCCAGCCCAGAGCCTCACACTCTGGAGGAGCTGGATCCGGACCTCCGACGCAAACTAGAGAAAATATGCAGTCGAGCTTCCAATTTCGGGTAGGTCTCTAAATTTGAAATTATGACAGAGACTGAAATTCTAAATGTTGGATCTGAGAGTGAAACTAGTAAATACTTGTAACGATGTGACAGCCCTTTCTGCTGTTTCATTCATATCAGGTCTAGATTGAAAGGAAATATGATTTGCAGGATTGGTTTCAAATAAAAGTAGTGGCCTCAGTTAACACCAGAGAGTTGGCCTTGATTTGCAAAACAGACACAGGAAGCTTGAACTAGTTGTTAGACTGCTAATAAAGTTCCCATTAAATTTTGTATTACACATAAACACAAGAAAAGCTGATACTGAACTCGTTAAATGAGTATAAGGCCTTGTGAGACCATCTACATTACCCAGTTTGTAATGTAATGTGTGTGCCATTGTTAATAACAGCACATGGCTAAGCAAGTATTTAAAATGTGACTCAAAGAATGAGAGCAAACTTTTGAAATGTTTTCAAGACTTAGAGCACTTATTGTTGTGAGAAATGTAAAAACACACCCAGAATCAGAATTTCCCGTTCAATTTATCCCCTTCAACAGGCAGCTTTTTGGCTCTTCTTACAGACCACCCCAAATCTGTTGGACTAGATTTAAGTAGAGATATTAAAAATTGCCACACACTTTGCCAGCCACAGTTCCCCACAACGCCTCTATGTTGTCTGCTCCAGTGTGTCTGTTCTCTTCCAGCTGCTCCAGGCCCAGCTAAATGCTCTCTTCTGCCTGCTGCCAGCCAAATCTCCTCTGCTCTGCCAACATCCATGAGTCTCAAACAGCACTTTAGCACAGAGCGCCCTCTCACTGGGCTCCCACCGCCTGCTTTCTGTCCTGCCCATTCATTTGTCCAGCCCCTCCGAGCACAAGACTTGTCAAGCTGCAGTTTGCAATCTGTTGTGTGTCCATTTTTAGTGTGTGTGAAGTTCCATTAGTCCCTGAAGTAGAAGTTTTCAGTTTTATTTCTACAGGGAGGTCAGGGTCAGATACTAAACAACTAGTTTGGCATCATTACAAATGCAGATGTCAGCTGGCAGAGGCAGTTTGGTTTGAGCAAGGCTTCAAAAAGTGATATGATCTTTAAATCAACACAGGCCACTAGCCACATTTCAGACTTGATCAGTAGCCTTAAAACATTTTGTCGTGTCTGGTTTGTGGGTGTTCTTGTAACTTCTATTACCAAAGAATTGTTATCTCAACATGTCATTATTTTCAGATAGTTTCACAGTTACAAATTCATGCACACACTCTAAGCTTTCCCTAATACTACTCCAACTGATGTTACTGGCTGTGATTCAACTCCTCCTAATTGGTTTTGTATTTCTAACTCAAATGTACATTGATTTGATAATCAGAAACATGTCATTTATTGCTCATTAATCCTGACAGATTTTTTTATTTATTTTTTTAAGATGCTCAGATAAACTATGCAGTGGTAACCTTTCAGTCACACTTGTGCTGATATATTTTGCATTGCATTTGTTTGATTAGGTTGAAGTGTTTTCGTCTTTTGTCAGCCTTAAACATTGTTCTTTGTCCTGCCAAGTAAACTCCACAGTCTGACTCCCTTCATACTTAGTTTTTAATGTCTTGAACCAGATAGGCAGCTTTTAAACACTGAGAGCCAAGATGATATATTTTAGTTGTTTAGATTGATGGGTTATTCTGATTAAAGAGATGTACGACAGTTGTATAAATTATGAATATCTCATTTGTATGTAAATACCACCCCACCCATCTTCCCTCTCCCTCTGTTTCTGCTCTGACTCCAGGCTGAAACGGGCAGATCATCAGATCCTTTGGGACCATCGACTCCACTGTCGGAGGGACCACCCCAGCAGCCTGCCCAAGGTGCTGGCCAGTGCACCCAGCTGGGACTGGGCCAGCATGGCTCACATCCACTCCCTGTTGCACCACTGGCCCCCTCTGCCCCCCGTCACAGCGCTGGAGCTGCTCGATTCAAAGTATGTACTGTCCCACATATTTATACATGTATTTTATCTACAGCGTCATCGGCCTCTTGCAATTTTGGAATAACTTGTATTTTCAAAAAGTAAAAAGTGCATATTGATCTCTCACAGCACTGAAAGTCTGGATTTTTTTTGTGGAATTTATTGTCTCATTATTCTAATCATATATATATATATACACGTGTGCGTGTGGGTTTGTATGTTTGCAGATTTGCTGACACTGAGGTGAGAAGTGTGGCTGTTAGTTGGATTGAGAAGAGCAGTGATGATGAACTAGCTGGCTACCTGCCACAACTCGTACAGGTACAGCTTAATATATTTCACATTCGCCCAGTTGTTCTCTCGCTGATGTTTTTCCCACATTTTGTCAGACTTCCTCAATGTATCACTCTTCATTCCTTTTCTTCTTTGTCCTTTCCAGGCCTTAAAGTTTGAGTGTCACTTAAAAAATGCCCTTGTAATGTTTCTGCTGTCCAGGGCACAAGGCAACATCAATATTGCCCACTACCTGTGCTGGTGAGTCCACATCAAAACCGAAACAAGGACCAAACCATCAAAATCTGAAGCGCTTATGCAGAAACAAGCTAAAAGAGCATCAAATACAGAAAAGTTGCATTTGATAACCATCTTCTTCAACAGTTGTTTACACTCTCCTTACAGCTGTTTGTGAAATCTGATGCATTCAGTTAAATGTATTTACCCACAACTTTGTTCTGCAGCATGTAAAATGAGAATAAGGCTTGTTTAAGATACTTATTAAAAGTAAGAGATTGCCTTGTAATCCAGTGTTTTTGAATTATGATCTTAGAGTTGAGGCTGAAGTCACACGTTTAATCCATTTTCTTACAGCATATTTAGAATTGCTACTGAGTTGTAAATCAGCTCTTCTCCCATGAACAATGCATAATTTTACACAGTGTTAAGAACTGTGTTTTGTCCAGGATGGACATGATCTTTACATATTGACTGCTGGATGTGTGTAATGGCTGCAGGCTGCTGAAGGATGCAGTGCAGGATCCTGCCTGGGGCCGGCGATATGAGCGGGTGTTAGGCGCCCTGCTGTGTCTGTGTGGCACCAAGCTGAGGGCAGAGCTGGAGAAACAGACACACTTGGTCACCCTACTTGGAGCTGTGGCAGAGAGGGTCAGGCAGGCCGGGGGTTCCGCACGACAGGTTAGTGCATGTACATATGCAGTTGTGATCTGACTGACTGTTCATTTGGCTAATAAAATGCATGTGTTTTTATTTTTTTTGTTTAGGTGGCGCTGCAGGAGGGTCTAGAGAATGTTCAAAACTTTTTCCAGAGAAATACCTGCCGACTGCCCCTCAGTCCCAGTCTGGTAGCCAAGGAACTAAACATCAAGGTAAAACACGCACAAGCACATGCCCTGAATAATTAGAAATCATGCAAAAAAACTCACAAACACACCTCAAGTGAATTAATAACAGAACATTGAGAGAACAAGGAAACCTGAATGTACTGTTGGGCAATAAAACCACAACATGATATTTTAGAACATATGAGGTTTAAACCACAGAGGAAATTAGCTCATGAAACTGCAGTTTCCCCACAATATAAAACACATTTCTGCACATATTCTCATATGACACAAATATTCATAATGATCCTAGATAATGAGATTTCAGTGAGTACTCTCCTAATGTCTGTATTAGGATGGAACATTACTTGGCTCAAAATTTATTGTTAGAGATAAAGTAGCTTTTTATGAGCTCATGACTCAGCAGCATACATCCCTCAGGTGTTATAGGTATTGTTATTAACTAATAATTAAATGATACAAATGACACAAAAAATTAATGCATCACTTATATGGATTAGAGCCACACACCGTGTGTCTAATTTCCATTATATCAGTGTGTTGGAATTAAAAAGGGAGAAATCTGAAACTTGTACTAATCACTTTAATATTTTCTTTCATTCTATTTGGGACATTGATGGCGAAGTGTAGTGAGTTGTAAGCAGTGCATTGTATTGTGTAATGTATGTTTTTGCCTAATTGGTGAAACTAAACAAATGGCTTTAAAAATGTCTAAAAATATGTATAAGATAAAAGAACTATAAAGATGTGTAGATCTCATTGTTATGTTATATTTAAAGATAATTTTGACATAAAGCAGAAGATAAACTTCCTGTGCCATTCGTGTATATCTGTGTGCGTGTGTGTAGGCCTGCTCCTTCTTCAACTCCAACGCTGTTCCCCTCAAACTGGCTTTGGTCAATGCGGACCCACTGGGAGAAGAGATCAATGTTATGTTCAAGGTATTGAACACACACATACATAGGAAAACCCTGGTACACATTTTTTCATGCTATAGATATACATTTCATTACTATCAACTGGATAGTTGATCATCAGTTACATCAACCATGTTATTTACATGATTCCCAGCTGTCTGCTGCGCCCCCTGGTGGCTGAAGTGATAACAAGTGAGTAAAAAGAGCTGTGCAGTTTAATGTGCTTTAATCTCGCTCTCTCCTGACTGTGTGTCAGGTTGGAGAAGACCTGAGGCAGGACATGTTGGCACTTCAGATGATCCGCATCATGGACCGTATTTGGCTGCAGGAGGGGCTGGACCTTCGCATCGTCAATTTCAAATGCATCTCCACTGGCAAAGACAAAGGTACAGCTCCAGGCAAATCACTATGCCCCTCTAAAAGCAGGGACACAGCTGTAGAAACTGTCCAACTTAATAGCCCAGATAACATAATTCCTAATTTGTGCTTTTCAGAATGATAATAATCTTTCAGATTGGCCAAAGGAAGGCCTCATAATTTTTCTCAAGCCTTGTTTATAAGAAGCAAATGACACGGGATGAAAAAGTGAGGATCATAATGAACTGTAATGACAACTAAAATGCCATATACGGACAAATGTATTAGATCACCTCCACATTATATCTACAGGAACATTTATGACAGCCCATCCTAAATTTATATTCAATATGGTGTTAGTGTTGGAGTTTAATATGGAGTTAATCTCCCTTTGCAGCTATAACAGCTTCCACTCTTCTGGGAAGGCTTTTTACAAAATTTTGAATGTTCCTGTGGGAATTCATCCAGAAGAGTGAGTTCAGATGCTGATGTCGAATGAGAGGGTTTGACTTGCAAACTCAGGGCTCCATGTTGGCCAATCAGGGTTTCCACACCAAACTCACCCAACTATGACTTTGTAGACCTTGCTTTGTTCACTGGGGCACAGTCATGCTGGAACAGAAACTATTCCCACAAATTTGCAGAAGCAGAAACCAAATTTTTGGGCTAGCAGAAACATAAAAATTTCACTTCACTGGCCAACCCCAGAAAAACAACTTTGTCCACTAAGCTTTACAGTTGGCACAATACAGTGAAGCAGTCATTTGTTGACCCCAGACTGGTCCATCAGACAGCCCAAGAGAAAGGTGTGATTCGTCACTCCATAAAAAATGTTTCCACTGCTCCAGAGTCCAGTCGCAGCCACTTTACACCACTCTATCTGAGACGTGCTCAGTGATATGGGGCTTACAGCTCGGTCACAGGAACACGAGCCTTAAAGCTCACCTAAGGAAATGGGTCTGAAGGTGTCCATGTAGTTTAAATGGCAGTGTAACATATTCCCTTTAACATCAATCATATGATACAGTTTGAATGCTGAGGTCCAGAGCTGATTGTCGTGTGCTGGCATTGCTTTCATTGTACGTTGTACTGTCTTGTCTAGGCATGGTGGAGCTGGTGCCCTCCTCTGATACTCTGAGAAAAATACAAGTGGAGTACGGCGTCACTGGATCCTTCAAAGACAAACCGCTGGCTGAGTGGCTCCGCAAGTACAACCCTGCTGAGGACGAATATGAGAAGGTACACACAGGAAGGATGTAAAGGAGAGCAGCTATGGAAGCACTCCGGGAAATCCACAACAGCTATTGATGAAAGTGAACTATCTTATTCTATAATGTCCCCATGTAGAGACAAACAACATATTGCCCTCACAGTCAGGCCTATGGACAACTTAGAATCAGCAGATAACAGGTCTTTGGACCAGAGGAGGAAGTCAGAGTACGCAGAGAGGACACAGGCAGGCACAGAGAGAGGACATTAACCAAACCCAGAACATTCATACTGTGAGGCAACAGTGCTAATCGCTGCACCACCATGCTACCCTGTTTTTTAATGTCACATGATGTAAATCAGGCGTGAGGAAAAATGGCTTGGTTATGAAAACCATAATTTAATTGTGACAGAGTGGTTTGGCACAGTCTATGTAGAGAATGTATTTGTTCAGTTTATGGCAGTCATAGAACTGTATGACCTTTGATAGCTGTAAATGTGAAATTTCACTGCAAACCTAACTTCTGACCATAGTAATCCAGCAACATCAGGAGGATGCATGAGCAAACTGTTGTTGAAAACACCTTTTCCTCCTTTTTAGGCTTCAGAGAACTTCATCTACTCATGTGCAGGATGTTGTGTCGCAACCTATGTACTGGGCATCTGCGATCGCCACAATGACAACATCATGCTACGCTCCACTGGTCACATGTTCCATATTGACTTTGGCAAGTTCCTGGGCCATGCCCAGATGTTTGGCAGCTTCAAAAGGTGAAACTGAAATTCAAATGTGCTCTTTGGTGTTTGGCTGTGCGTACCCTGAAATATTCAGGCTTTAACAGTGGAATACCAGGATGTTGATTGTTTTCACCCAACCATCAGTGCTTTACCAATTACAGTAGTGACTACATTGACACTAATGTTGTCTTGAGTTAAAGGTGTAAACTTGAAGCACCAGCGGTAATAACGCATAAATTGGCAGGTTAGTCATCAGGCCTGTCTGTAAAAAACTTGTAAAAGTGATCAATACTTGTTTTTTGGCTGAATGAATTTCAGCTGTAAGAGGAGAAATATACCAGGTTTCCCTGAGCTGCAAGGTGAATGTTTTTGGACATGACCTGCTTTCATAGCTGCCCTAAAAGCAGACATATTTTTTGTGTTTTCATTTATCTGCTGTTTTGTGTTTTTCGTGTTATGTGCTAAAGACTCCCCCTGTGGTTGTTCTTTAACTCTCCTCATCCTGTTTTTCCCAAGAATTTAAACCAGACTGACAGAAGTTGATCTACAACCCCCCCTTTTTAGAACCACTGAATTCTAAATCTCTTTCCTTGCCCTCATTCTTTCCCATCAGGGATCGAGCGCCATTCGTTCTGACCTCTGACATGGCTTACGTCATTAATGGGGGCGAGCGTCCTACCAGTCGTTTCCAGCTGTTCGTCGACCTTTGCTGTCAAGCATACAACCTCATCCGCAAGCACTCAGGCCTTTTCCTCAACCTATTGTCACTGGTGAGACACAACACACAGACACAAAGCGCAGTCAACACATCATTAATACACACAGCTGATTGTAGACGTGTTGGTACTGTTTCTGGTTTGTGTTCTTCTATTTTTATTTTACTGACTGGATTTCTACCTTTCTACCTTTGATTTCTTGAGATTCCTTTTGTGTGTTTCTTAGCTGTTTTTACCTTTTCCACATTTTTTTTGTTTAGCTGAAGCATTTTCTGTGCAGCTCCATGAGCCTGGAGACCAAGATATGCAGACAAAGAACAGCAGCAGTTTCTTGATAATAAATCAGTGCTTCACCATTGCCCTGGAAGTGTCAGTTCATAGAATTGGGTTCTGTGAACTGACACATAAAATAATCTCTTGTGGATTCTAAAGGGGATAATGTATTTTATAAAATTTTAAACACCAAGGCAAATCAGAGGGGTTTTTATTAGGTATAATAGCACATCATTTTAAAGGTAATGATTGTGTGTAACTTATCACTGATTTAATTCTGAAATAGCAAATCAATCATTAAAGTGACAGTTGGTGTGAAAGCCAGAAAACATGTTTTGTTTATTTGGAAATGCTCTTTAATATTGATAAGTGCTATTTGAATTGTTATATTTTCATTGTATTGTTATTTGTGGTCTATATAGATTTTATGGAATAACAATGCTATAAAAAGTTATTAGTATTAAATTGGCACATCTATGAAATGACTTAAACTTGAGTCCACCTCTTCTCATTATGCGTCTGTGTAGATGACGTCATCAGGCCTCCCAGAGCTGACTGGATCTCAGGATCTGAAGTACGTGTTTGATGCTCTGCAGCCTCACAACACAGATGCTGAGGCAACAATTTTCTTTACCAGGTAAACACACCAACCAGATCTGTTGTCCCTGCCCTCATCCTACAACCACTTTGTTGCTGCTTCTGCTGCAGACTCCACCAGGTGGCAGTATACACTTAGAAAGGATGAAAATATCAGTTAGACTGGGCTGCAACTAAACTAAATTTTCTTTCAGAGCCTTTAGTCAAAGCATCTCATCAAGACTTGTTTATATGTCTCATCCCTGCCTCGTCTCTCACTCTTATTTCACCTGTATTTTCTCTCCTCTGCAGGCTAATTGAGTCTAGTCTGGGTAGTGTGGCCACGAAGTTCAACTTCTTTATCCACAATCTTGCCCAACTACGTTTTTCTGGTCTGCCGGCCAATGATGAGCCCATCCTGTCTTTCTCTCCTAAGACCTACACCCTGAAACAGGAGGGCCGCATCCTCCACGCCTCAATCTTCTCCTTCCAGAAGAGATACAACCCCGACAAGCATTATGTGAGTCCCACTGCATCATCTTTGATTATTCTAGACTCACCTCACCCTCTTCTCAGCTGGAAAGGTAGTGACAACTGTTTCCCTGTTGTTCTCCTCCCTGTCTGCTCCATGAAGACATATGTGGTGAGGATCCTGAGAGAAGGTCAGAACGAGCCCCAGTTTGTGTTCCGTACTTTTGATGAGTTCCAGGAGCTTCATAACAAACTGACCATAATTTTCCCTCTGTGGAAGCTGCCGAGGTAGGCCATCACCTCACCTGTAACTAACAGCCTGTCAACAAGTCAGCCACTTACCAAGAGTTTCACTTGTCATCAGTGATACTTCACATCTCTTTAGTGACACATCAGGTCTTGCCCGCTTGACTAATTCACCGTAACCTTTTCAGGATTTAAATGCTACCTAAAAAGGAGAATAGCATCAGTTTGTGCCCTTTCTGTCTCTTTACCTCTAGCTTCCCTAACAAAATGGTGCTTGGACGCACGCACATTAAAGAAGTTGCAGCCAAGAGGAAGCTGGAGCTCAACAACTATGTCCACAACCTGATGAGGAGCTCCACAGAGGTCACCCAGGTACACCCACTGAACATATCCACATGGGCTGTGTTCTAAAGCCTTGCCTGGACATAATCATAGCAACCATATCCCTCAAGTAATTCCAACCCTTACTGTTAAACCAAGTCTTACACCTGAAAACTTTTAGGGTCCATTACCATAGTAAACATACCAAACACTCACACATCATCAGTAGACTGTGGGACAATGGCAGTGAAGTAATCTTTCATTGTCTGTTTCTAGTGTGACCTGATCTACACCTTCTTTCATCCAATTGCACGGGATGACAAGACCGAAGGTTTAGATGCCACGCCCAAAGCACCAGGTAAATATTTCCACTTTTCAAGCGTCAGTCACCTTACTGTCCATGCTTTTGGTTTCTTTGTAAATGTTCCTTCCCGGTAGGTCATCACTCTTATCGATAATTTTTAGTTTTTAGAAAGAAAGCACTGTCTTCACTGTATCAAAAACCAAAAACATACAAATCCAGAACAGCTAACACCTTTGCCGCCTTTTAAATGTTTGGATTGTACTCTTTCTATGTTGAAGAATTTGTGTTTCTCTTATCCCAGCACTGTGAAATTAACATGTGATGTTTGTGTATCTTGCAGAGCCTCCACTGAGTCCCACTTCTGGTCGAGTGGAAGGAGAAGTCAAGCTCTCAATCTCCTACAGGAACAGCACTCTCTTCATCATGGTCATGCACATCAGAGATCTGGTAAACAAATGATAATTATAATCACATCTCCAGATTTTTCTTCGACGGAAGTTCATACTGATTTCATCTTCTGTCGTTGATCATGTTCTTATCTATTAATCCAAGACTTTTCATTTATCTGCTGTCCTTCAGGTTTCAGAGGATGGGACAGATCCCAACCCGTATGTGAAAACCTACCTGCTTCCAGATCCACACAAGACCTCAAAACGCAAGACAAAGATCTCAAGGAAAACAAGGAACCCTACATTCAATGAGATGGTTAGGAAAACATAGCTATAATTGCCACTCTTCATGTATTTGTTGTTCCTAAACTAAAGGTTGCCTGAGAGAAATGTTAACATAAGTTTCCTTTTATGGTCGGACTTTAAATTAACATGTGGTTACATGCATGTGAACAGAAAAGAACAGATTCTTTACTCACATTTTCATCCTCTCCCTCCACAGCTGGTTTACAGTGGCTACAGCAAAGAAACACTGGGCCTACGGGAACTTCAGCTGAGCGTGCTCAGTGCTGAGTCACTGCGTGAGAACTACTTCCTGGGTGGAATCACGCTCAGACTGAAAGACTTTGACCTCAGCAAGGAGACAGTCAAGTGGTACAAACTCACAGCTGTCCCCTACTTCTAACCCCCCATTCCTTCTTCCCATCTGCATACCCCTGAGTCTCCACAGATAAAAACTGCATTCGCATCATATTGCAGATGCAGCACAGGTGCCTTTTCTTGAAAATACTGCTCACCTCAGCTTTCATTTCAAAATACTTAAGAACCTGGAGGTCTGAAGATGAACCCTTTTTCAGGTGTAAACGGTGATCCTTAAATTTCAGGTCTAACAAACCAAACGGACCATTGTATTCACATGGATTACATTGTAACAAAAACGCATCCTCTCACCATCAAACAAGGTTTAACACCTTAAGGTCATGGCTTATAGCTATCGTTATATTTTCTCAGAAGTTATTACCATATGAAATGAATGCAAAATAAAAACTCCTTTTGGCAAAGACAAAGGATGGCTGAGCGGGCAGATTCACACACCCTCAAAGAGGATGCTGCTCTCTCATTCTTTACTCTTTCTCCCTCTTCCTTTTAACTAATCAAGATTGTTTTTGTGACAAACAATCTCCACTTATTTTGTCTTTTTCCTAAACTATAACAAGAGGTGTAATGTTTTGTACATTTTGGATATTAGAGGACCAAAACAGCTTACTTACAGAAGAGTATATATAGATTGACAACATTTATTTTTTAAGGAATAGAAAACGGTGGGGGGGAGAGGGACGATTTTTACATTCTACATGGTTGCTGTTGTTTTGTTGTTTTCTTTTTAATATATAGACAAATAGGAGGTATCAGGGTTTCCTGCTCTGCAACAGACACCTCTGGTTAGAGCAGTCAAACACACCAGATTCCAGGAAATCAACAGTGACCTTATGATTCCCCAAGAAAGTGCCAAAATGAATGAGATGGATGGCAAATCAAACCACTCTCCACCACAGGGAGAGGAAAAGGGTGCCTTTGTTTGTGCTCACAATCTCTTTATAATGCTCAACTTGGCCTTATTGCTATATATTTTTTTATTAACAATGTGATATGTCCTTATTCAAGAGAATCTATATTCTGTAAAGATATATCAGTAGTTCTTCCAGAGCAGGTTGTTTCTGTAACAGTGGACTGCCACTAAATGCACACTACCAGGTCTTTCGCTCATGGTATTACTTGACTATTTTCACACATCACATCTTAAAGGGGAATTGGTATCATAAGCTTTGAAAACACATTTTGTCAGTGCTCTGGATGAACATTTTACAGTTGCCTGATAACGCTGGTCATTAGTCAGTTCAGCTTTCTTCAGGTGGTTCAAAATCACAGTGCAGACTTGCATAATCATTTAGGAACTGAGTCTGGACCTGAGGCTGTTTTAGCTCAGGCAGCAATGCCACACTCACTCCCAGTGCCTGACAGTGGTGTAATGACGCCATGACGAGTAGCTGGCCAAATGGTTAACATGAACTTTAACTGCCAGTGAAGTCCAGATGCAGTCAGCCTTCAGGATATTATATATAAGTGAGAAAGTGCAAACTGAACACAGATCAGGCAACTTTTAATTTAAACTTCATTAAAAAGGGAACAAGATCGTGAAGAAGAAATTAGCTGCTTTCCTCTCCACTTGCTAACTATGAATCTAAAGTTGTTGTTAATGTTTAATAAAGAAATTATGTTGAATTTATTTGAAAAGTTTTTAAAGAGAAAATCTACAATACAATAATGATTTAAGAGCAACACTCACACTAAATATTAGTGACTTGATCCACTCTTTTACTGATTGTACAAAGAAAGCAAACAGAGTTTGTATTAACATGGGCAGTTATTTATTCTTAATTGGTGACTTGTAACCTGAATGGATCAGTGTGTACTGTAATCCCTCTTTCCTAAAGCAAATTAAATGTTTTTGGAACAAAAATTATGAGACTTTGTTTCTGTTGTGTAAAGTGTGTTGGGTGTACGTGAGATTTTCATATATCCAAACTACTTACATGGGATCACTACAATGCCCAATAACTTGGCTGCTTCATTAACAAGCTTCGGCTCATCTACATTCAAGGTCCAGGTCCAAAATGACCACCTGCTGCAATCGACGTGCGAGGAAAGGCTGCAGGGCATGTGCATTTAAAGCTTTGTTCCTACTATAGTTCAAAAATGTCAAAGATACACATAACCCCCTGTGAGTGGGTGTGAAATTTGAACATATATAACTTGTTTGTATTGTATTGTCTGAAAAACTTAATTGACCAAGATGTTGGAGATATTTTAGAGCCACAGGCGCATCATGCCACAGCATGAGTAGGCCGCCTACTCACTGTGCCACATTTAGCATTAATATTTATCATGAAATAGATAAGCTGCATAATTTTGGTTTTAAGAATGCATTCCAATAGCACATTGTACTATAGGACAGGTGCCCCAGGCTGAATAATAATGTGGGTCTTTGTAATCTTTAATTTGGTTTAATGACTAAACTAAAGCTATAACACCATACACTGTGAACGGATCAAGAGTTGGATTGTTTTTTTGTTTTTTTTTTTAACTACTTCATATCTCTCTCTTTTGGATCTTGGTTTTAATTTAATTTTTGAGAGAACGGTAAGTTTCCGCTATTTTCTACGCAGACTTGTAATTTTATCGGTGTTTATCTTGAACGCGTTTGGCGGCGTCACGACGTCCCCCTCAGCGGCATTGCGTCATTTCCGACGCAGGCGCAAAATAGCATTTTCTGTCGCGTGTGCGGCCTCTCTTCCTCTACCGCCATCATGGGTCGCATGCACGCTCCCGGGTGAGCCCTCTTTTTATCATTTAAAATGAATATTTCGCACTGCTTGGTCGGTTCCCATGACGGGATATGTCGTTGAAACCTCTTATAAATGTTTCAGGACCAAATTGAGCTCACTAACACGGCACAGAATCGTGAAAATTACTCAAATATTCGCACATTCACAATCGACATCCACCTCCGGCTTGCTAGCTAGCATTAGCTAACGGCTCTCACCACTCCACGATGGCGAGTTTCAGTCAATCAGAGGCAGTCGTATTCTCAGCCTTAGTAAAACACCTGCCTGTGTTTTTTAAACTGTCAAGCCTCTGAAAGGTAAACTACTTGACACTATCTAGCACGCGTGTGTAGCCATCGTTAGCCGGGCCTCGTCATACTCGTGTTTCAATAGCTAAATGTCAGGAACCCAGTTTGATTGTTGAAAGTTAAGCTTAATATTAAGTGTGCGTTTGGATTTCTTGGTCACTCTGTGTAACAAATCTCTGTTCTACAGAAAGGGCTTGTCCCAGTCAGCTCTGCCTTACAGGCGCAGTGTTCCCACTGTGAGTATACAGACACGATACGTTGTAAAAGTAAAAATGGTTGACTGTGACTGTCTAGTCGCTAATCATTTTAAGGTGATTTGCAGTGGCTGAAGCTCACATCCGATGATGTCAAAGAGCAGATCTTCAAGCTGGCCAAGAAGGGCCTGACCCCCTCTCAGATTGGTACGTTTCTGTTTTTGTGTTTGCAGGTCTTAAACATGGCCACATAATGCCATTTTATTGTTCAACTGAGTGCGTGAACGACACCCACACTTGGATTGTGTGGTGCAGAAAGCATCAAGTATACCATGAGTTTGTGCAGTGTTGGCTGATTTCAGACCATGCTTTTCTGTTCATCACAATGTCTGACATCCCAAGTAACAATATAAGCAACGGTGGTTGTCCTTTAGACAATGTGTGTTAAAGGAATTTAAACAGTTTTGAGCTCAACCTTAATGAAATGTGTTCACAAATCTGTTGATTACTTCTTCCTAGTTTTAATTGAGACTACTCGTGGAAAAAGAACTGGGGGGCTGCAGACCTATAGGTGCTCCAAGTTGGATGTGACTTGTCGGATTGTCTGGTCAATGCAAAGCAACTAACTTTAAATAAGTAGTGTCCAAGTGTCAAGCCTGTTTGTCACCTTGTTTAGGTGTGATTCTGAGGGACTCCCATGGTGTGGCCCAGGTACGTTTCGTCACTGGCAACAAGATCCTGAGGATTCTCAAGTCCAAGGGTCTGGCCCCTGACCTGCCGGAGGATCTCTACCACCTCATCAAGAAGGCTGTGGCAGTCAGGAAGCATCTGGAGAGAAACAGAAAGGTATAGCAAGACTAGGCCAAAGCCTGGATCAAATGAGCTTGTGAATTGTTAATTTGTTGCCTGTAGTTGTTTTTGTGTGAAGGTTAATTCATGTTTGTATGTTGTAATTATCTCAAATCGTTTTGTCTTGCTCTTTAACCAAACAGACGCCCATCCATGGGTTAATAAAAGCGGCACTTATTTGCAGGTGCCACCAGAATGTTTGTAATGTGAATACCATTAATTAGATTAGTAAGTCATTACTTGGGAGTATTCCTGATGTTATTTTGGTAAATTTTGATATTGCTTTGTGGATCTTGTGGGGGATTTTTTTTCCCCCTCTCTCTTTACAGGAAAAAAGTAGAATGAAAGCCACATTAGTGGTGACTGAGTCCTTAATACAGGCACTGAGGTTTTTCACACATTTTGTTACTGTACTTGCAGGACAAGGATGCCAAGTTCCGCCTGATTCTCATTGAGAGCAGGATCCACAGGCTGGCCCGTTACTACAAAACCAAGAGAGTACTGGCCCCCAACTGGAAGTAGTAAGTATTGTCTCTGTCTCTTTTGTTTTATGTTATATCTGGAAAGGAATCTGGTGCTGCTTAGTGTCGTACACAGTTATGTGGTTTTACCATCTGCCAGCTTTTAATGAATTTAATGCTTTTATCCCCAAGAGTCTGTTTATGGGGATAAACTGACGAGTACAGCTATGTATTCCACATGGATTATGTCCATTGGAAGATGCACAATTCATTGTCCTGCTCTTCTCATTATTTAGAGCAGTGATATTTCTGTTGTGCAAGAAAAAGGTGGAGGTAAATTAGCAGAGTGGCTCGTCAGTACCACATCTGCCAGTCCCCTTCATACAGTACAATTATACTTATATTTTCTCCTGTGTTTTCTGCTGTAGCCATCTACATTTAGCAGTTAGATAAATGGGTACTCCAGAGTTTTGTGGTCTATTGCACTCATAGCACTAAGCAGAGCTTAATTTTTTATGTGTTAACTGGTAGCACTCGAGTGGAAACTTACTCTATGAACTAAAAATATATTAACAGTTGTCCCACAAGAGAATTGTTGACAAATGCTGTCCATTGTGTCATATCTTAGTTTTTGAATTGTCCTTCATAAATGCTAAAAGTCTACTGTGTTTATACTGATGCTAATTTTGAGTGCTCCTCCTAATGGTGGGTTTTTCTCTGTTTTACAGTGAGTCCTCTACAGCTTCTGCTCTGGTGGCATAAACATACACTTTTTGGATTAATAAAACAATTTAAATTGGAATCTGTTGTCTTTTCTTATTTTTGGCCTTTCTATGCCTTAATTTAAATTAAGTGGCAGAGAGGCTGACAGGAAACGGGGAGGGGGGGCGCTGTGATTGGACCTAGAATGCTGAAATGTGGTGAGTGTTAAGTGCTCATCTCCACCAACCCTTTTCTCTCTCTCTAAATATTATACAGATCCTCTGTCACCTAGGCATTATGATGTCTTGCCATATTTTCTGGTGTAGTGACAAACCAGTGTTTGACCTTAGTGGTGGTAACTGAGCACATTTACTTTGAGCTTTAGCTGGTGTCCCTGTTTGTCAAATTTACCCTGATCAAGAATGAAATGTCCCTTTAAATCCACTGCACTCAATTGAGTGCTTTAGCTGCTATTTACCTCCATTAAAACTGAAATAATTTGATCAGGTTTAAGTGATTTGTTTTCTACCCTCCGACTGATTTTGTGCCCCAGCGGATTGCAGGACCATCAAACAAACGGAGTAATGAAAGGTACGAAGGCATTTCACTGTTACCAGTTTCAACATGTCACCCAGGTCAAAGGTGGCAGTCCACTGCATTTTTGCTCCAACAGTGTTTCTATTAAAGTAGGATTTTATTGTGAAAGCGATGTCGAAACAGTCCGTGTCTGTTTGCTGTCATAGTGACTTTCCCCGCACGTTTTTGTTTCCTTCTCTCAGACTTTGAATTTGTTGACACGGCGTAGTTTTGGTCTGAAGCGCGTGCGCGGCCTTTCCCGGTGACCGGAATTTACTGGCATTTTCCACACTCATGCGCTACGTAATGTGTGGGCGTGGCCTGACGCAGAGCTATATTAATAGCACGCGCCGTGAGAGCGAATATTCAGCTCTACTGCAACAACAATAACAACAACACAATGAGGAAACATGGAGCAGATAAATGACAACATCTGACGGAGGACAGCGGAAAATGGCACAGACTGGTCGGAAAATGAAACGACAGCACCTGTATGCTCATCCGTCCCCCACGAACGCCCGAAATCCCTCGGTTTTCGACGAGGAATACCAGAATACGTGAGGCTCTTTGTCAGATCCGAAGATGGCTACGACGGTTGGTGCCGCGAAGAGCTCGGAGCGGACCGCCATGGAGAGGTTCGGCAGCGGAGGGATGGCACTGCTGCCTTGGACCAAACACATGCTCACCGTCATGTGGGAGCAGCTCCGGCTGCTGGTTCAGGTCATTTACTACACCTTCATGTCAGGTGAGGCGAAGTTGAAGTGAAGCTCGTTACTTTGTTGGTTTTACAAAGTTCAGCCGTTTGGTGTGTTCTCTATAAAATGAACAACAAAAAATACAATGCGCCATATGAACATTTAATGAACATTTAATGACCATTTAACTCGTACTGCTTACTGCTCTCATAATTTCCGGCTATTTGTTTTTAAATCCACCAGCAAATTTTTCGTCATGTTAAGTGACGTCACTGACATGGGGGTAGAAAAAACAAATGTGTGTGCGTTTTGTATACATACAAAGGATGAATAGGAAAACACCAACTCATTTCATGCCACTCTGACGCTTTCTCTTGTTCTATTAAAGTTTTCCAGATGTTCAGGTTTGAAGTCCATGTGAGAATAACAGATGAGACAGGTCAGCACATCCAGCACATGAGCACAGCAGCAAAGCCAGCCGAGTCCTTCCTGTTCTCATCACTGTTTGATGGAGACAACAGCGTCATGGTCGGTGGTTCCAATCCCCTCTCTAACTTCTGTGCTGACGTCGGCGATCCCTTCACTGGAAAATCCCCGGCTGAGGCCCTGCTGTCCAGCCTGCGTGCCGACGACCTGTGCTGCGGAATAGTGGAGGACTTTGTGTCCAGAACGGCCGGGAAAGAAGAGGGCATCTTTCTCGGACACCAATCCACCTGGAAAATGGGCTTCCCTGGCGAATGGAACATCTTTGTGTCAAGTAGCGACAGCTCTAGTTCAAATGAGGCCTGCCATAAATGTAGTGAGAAAGTCTTCAAGCAGGAAAAGGTTTCCAAACAAGACAGTTCAGAAGAGGAGAGAAGCTCTCACTGGAGTAGTGAGGAAGACCAGAACATCACAGAATTTGACAGTGAGGAAAGTAAAGCGCTTTGGGAGTCTCTGTCAAAATCCAGTGATCCGTACAACCCCTTCTTTTTCTCTGCATGTATTTCAACAAACACCAACATGGAAAGAAGTAAAAGCAAAGCGAGGGACAGCACTGATATTGACCTTATGTCAGTGAGCAAACCCAGCAAGGAGATGTCGGGCTCTCGAGGCCTGAACATCTGGGTAAGCCGATCTGACAGTGAGAGCAGCTGGGCCAGTTCAGATGGTTCGAGCCCCGACATCGACAAGGAGGAGAGTGAGAGGCTTTGGGAGTTCTTCAGCAGTCCTGCAGACCCTTACAATCCCATGTGCTTTACTGCATGCACTTCTCCTCAAGCCACCCCCACCACAGTCTCACTTTCTGCACCAACCACCAAGTTAGACACAGACACTGACGACAAGGACGGCAGCTTTCCTCCTTCATCTGAGGATGATGAAGAAGAGCAGCTGTGGAAGTCCCTCTTCCAGAGGGACGACCCGTTCCACCCTCTCAATTTCCAGGCCTGTCTCCAGAGCTCCACAACAATCACACTCCATTCTGAGGGAGATCCAGATCCACCCACAAAGGGCAAGAATTGTGAAAAGGAGGCAAAAAGAACCAGAAAATCCAGAGCCACTAGGCCTTCTCTGCCAGACAGGCAGTTAAAGCGTCACTCCCACCCTGATAAGACACTGGTGCCCTGGAAAAGGCCTGCACAAACACCTCAGTCACCTCCAGGGGAGACCAAGGACAGAAGGGCCAGCACCAACAAGAAAAAGGTGATTATCTTACAACAGTTTATTTCGCAGGTATAAGACAGGATTAGACCAGGCATTAAAGGAAACCTCTGTGGAGGTTGAAATAAAAATCATTAAAAAAAAAAAAAAACATTAAAACTGGCAATGACTTGTAATGGCTGTAGAGTAGTCTTACATGTAAAGCGGCGTCGACTATCAAAAACAGGCTTCAGGATATCAGGTGAAACACTCCTCCTCAATATATTACTAACAAAAAAAGATACAGCCTTATTTTGCTTGATCTAATTTAATCCAAAGATGATGTGATCCGTTATTCTCTGTGGTTACAGTGCTATCACCAGGGAGGGGCTTTTACCGACTCGAATCTGAAAGGTTAAAGTTAATTCCTGCTGTTGCTAACACTCGCACGCACGCCTATACTTAATGTACTGCAACATTTGTCAAGTTGTTTTGTTGTTTGTCATTGGTTAGCAACCAAGCTGGTCGTCATGGCTAAGCTGGTCATGTGACTCCAGTGAGTCAACAGAGAGTTTGACTTCCTCATGACTAAAACAAGTTGCAGCAGTATTGCAAATCCATTTGAACATCTTGTCCAGTCATGCCCTATTACTTTTGACCTTTGAATAGATCTCTGTCTCAGAAGTGTCATGATTGGAAGTATTTGGTCCCTCTTTTTTTAGCTTAATGTAGCAAAAAAAGTAATATTTGAAAATGCCCTTTAATTGTATTAGTAGTTGGCTAAACCCAAAATGAACTGCACATAAACATCAATATCAGTTTCAGCAAATGTATTGAATTAAACATTAAAAAAATTAATTAATTTATTTATTTATTTATTTTAAACTTGGCTTTCAGGTGCAATTTTCTCCACTTGTCAAAGTCCATGTCATGCGGACGTGGCCGTTTGCTCGTCAAGCCACTCGTAAAGGACACTGGGAAGAAATGGCACGAGACCGGGACCGTTTCCACCGGCGGATCAGGGAAACGGAGGAGGCCATTGGCTACTGTTTGACCCCACCCCACAGGGAGAGGATGCGGGCCTACCTGGATGGTGCCTTGAAATAAATTAAAGTCTGAACACTGAATGTTTTATTTCCTTTTTTGGATGAGAACTTCTGATTGGTTGCAATGCAACAGTGATTTTTGACTTAGGCCAATTAGAAATTTGATGTTAGGCCAATTTTAATGTTCGGTGTCAAGTTGAACAACTTTGTACCTCAACAGGTTTTATACATTGTGTGATTGTTGCACTAACTGACACTTTTCTCATATTAACCTCAAAATTAATGTGTGGAATGTTGATTTTGTATGCCTTATCCACTGACCTAGTAATGTAACTTATTTATGCCCTATGGAGCTTGTCATTTATTTTTTACAGGTGGTTTTAAGAGTTTGTATGTGTTTTTATATGTGTGAAAACCGCAGTGGTGAATCTAGAGAGTAGAGTAGGTCATGACGAGATCACTAAAAGCAGACGTTTACAGTACAAAGTGTTTTGGAAAGTTTCATTCACGCATGAAAGATACATATCATAAGTCCTGGTGCAGTTCTTGTCTTTGAAAATGTTCAGGTTGATAGATAGGTTTTTGTCTTGTATTTTCTTATTTGATGGCACATAGCCTTTTAGCACTGAGTGTGACAATGGATGTTTTTATTATCATTCTGATATTGACTGCACTCCCATGTGGCTCGATCAGTTTCTCATGGTAACGTCACGTCTGTAGCAAATTTGTCAGTAGGTGCTTTGTCAACTAAATAAAATGTGTTATCTGATGTCACTGTTTGGTGTTTTGCTGTGCAGAATATTTACTCTCCCTGTTGTGTAAAGAGTTGTCCATCTGCTGTTTCCTGCCATGAACAACACAAACACCCAGAAACTTGTAAACAACAGGTCCAGTTTGAGCCAGAGCTGTAGCTGCCTTTTGTAAGGATTCATTTTCAAGAAATCTATTTGCAAAAGGCTGAAAGGGCCAATGGCCAAACAAGTGTTTTTCTGCGAGTGTCCACAATCACAGCTGCTGCTCCAGGTCACATCTCAAAGATTAGGGGATTTGACGGAACACAATATGTGACTGCAGGTTCAGTCTCACTGCTGACCTCTGACACAGTGAGAGCAGGCACCTCCTACAGACGCAGGAGACCGCTCTTTACTCCCTGACCCTGTGGGCTCATTTAAGTCATCTTTATATTTATCTGGCTTAGTTGATGGTTTGTTTTTTTCATAAGCTCACCCTAACCCTATTTCACCATCAGCTAGCAGCCATTTTCAGCCTATTAGGACAGTCTTCAAACATTAACGTTGAAAAAGTAATGACTTATCTAACAAAAACAAAAGGTTTCATTGTCAATAGACAGCTCACCTCGAACCAAAGTGGGTCTTGACCAGCAAATCACAAATGCATTTTAAACTATTTGTGTTTTTCTCCATCAAATATTTAAACTGCAGGTGAATGTGCAACACGTAAACAAAAAAGCGTGTTTGTTTTGTTCAGCCATTCTAACCCTTTCCTGCCTCTCTCTCTCTCCGACACACACAACAGCTGATAATTTCCCCGAGGGCTGCGAGTCTCCGTGCAGACTTGAGTGCTGCAAGTCTGTCGTAAGACAAGGGTTAAAAACACCAAGAATGATGAAATGACTTTCTCCAGGGATGAAATCAATTAGCAGGTCTCCGCTGCTGTCCCCTCCTACACAGACACACACAGAACATGGTGCAAAGGTGGGCAATCACTGATGCAGCAGCAGTGGGTCTTTTGCTGATGTTGTCAGCACCAGCCCGCTGCTCTTCTTCGTCATCATGTTTAAGGTGGGGAAGCTTCAGAATGAACCCAAGTTCCCACACAATAACCATGTTAAACTATCCAACATCCACTGTGTGATGCAGCATGCAGTGTCCTGGAGTCTGACTGCTTTATTCAAACATCTAATGACCAATCAACCCAAAGTCCAGTCCAGAAGCACTGAGCTTTAAAAAGAAATATAAAAACACTTGAAACTTGAAAAAATTAGATGTCCTGTGTCATCAACAAACATTGTGAAAGGGTTTTTTTTGGGGGGGGGGGGTTCTTTGCTATCAAGGTTTTTTGGGGTAGTTTTCAAAAAATAACAATCATCAAGAGTTTTTTTAGATAAATGAGAATTCTGGTTGTTTAAGGAGCTTGGGTTTTTCTTCTATGAATGTTTTCAGAGCTTCTGTTGCATCATATTTACAACCATGCAATTTTCCTTTGTGTGTGTGTGTGTGTGTGTGTGTGAAGCTTGACAACAGTCCATGTGTAGATGGTCTGTAAGCTGAAACAGGTGACACATGAGCAGACAAAAGCTGTGAAGCGTGTCTTTGTGCGTGAGGATCTGATCTCCCTCAGCTTGACCCGTCTGTTTCCACGATGTCTTCATCCACAGCTGCTTCACAACGTAAAAGTGTTTGGTGTCCTGCTCAAGGGCACTTCAATGAGATACTAATGTTACCTTATTGAAGTGAACCCTGTGACTCCGCAGTCTGAACACTCCTCTCTCTTTCTTTTTGAACCCCCTCCTCTCTTTGCATCTTCGTCTCCATCTTTCTCCTCCTCATCTTCCCCACGTATCACCAGCTCTGTGGCCTAGACGACCCTGTCTCCAAGCAACCAGCAGCAGTGGCGAGGCGCTGAAAGGATTGCAGGTGATTGCAGCAGCGGCAGAATCAGCAGCAGCAGTTGAGGAAGTGGGTTTTCAGCCACACACACACAGCTGCCCCTCTCTCTTGCCTGCCTGTGAGGGGGTATCTCTTGGGTCACAATTAACTGATGATGCAACCTGCCAGCAGCTATTGTGTCTGACACCAGCGCACACTGACAGACTGCATGAAACACAAAAGACAACAAAGCTGCTCATCCTGTGTTCTGTACAAATACATGCAATAGCCTCCTGACACTGATCTGCACACTGCTACAGGAAACACACTCTGAATTCACCTTTTCTATTTGTCTTTCTGTTTATTTCCACTTTTTCTACATCACATTTGCATTTAAACAATTTCTGCATGAATCAACCCAAATCTTAAGAAGTGATTGTTTAAATTTACAATTTCACCTTTATTTGCCTAATTTGGCTCAGTGAGTAACAGAAAGGACTTCAAGGCCCCCTGTGGGCCCTTCAGGTGACTCCGGAGGCCCTCAGCAAAATAAGGAATAGTTGGGTTATAGAAAAAAACAGCAATTAAAGAATACAATACATCATTCTAAATATACATATAGATGCAACTCAATGAAAAATGAAATATGAGCAGCTATAATCAAACATTATTGTGGTAAACATGAATCTCTTCCAGCATGTCTTCATGCTGTTTGTGTGTCTGAGCAACACCCTGAACACAATATACTCACTGCTCCGTCAGTGTTTGTCAGTGGACATGCTGGAGTGGAGTTTTAAATCACAAGGGGGACACACCTACACTCTGGTACGTGACAGCACATGCGCACACACACACACACAACTTCACAAGAATGGCATGTTAGAGAAGGAGAAGAATCAGAATGTGTCACGACAACATAAATGACATCATTAAAATTCCAGTGTCACTGACTACAATATGAATCAATGAGTTAAAACTTTACAGTTTTACAGCTGATATGAAAAGCAGATATTAGTTTGATGCTTCACCTAAATGTTCATCTGTATCTCATTTGTTGGGACTATCAAGAGTTTGCTTTAGACCTGCTGTATATGTAACATGCCTTGAAGAAAACTGTTATGATTTGGCACTGTATAAATAAATTAGATTTTAATTTGATTTGATTGATGGTCAGCTAATGAGAGGGTAATGAGATGTCATTTCTCAGCTCTTCCTGTTTACTGTCACAGTCTCCTCCCACACAGATGTCCTGGTGGGACATTCTCCAGTGTCTCTGTCTCAGGCTATAAAAAGCGTTCACTGCACTGCTGTGCCCTCATGTGGCCAGACTGACAACATACAAAAAGGCTTCATCCAGATTTTAAACTTTCAATTAAAAAGTTGGAAAGAGCTGCAGTGAAACCAGAGTGGAGGCAGCTGACACAGGGAATCAGGGTAACCCCCCCCCAAATGACACCAATAAAATCATGTTCTCAATTTTTTTGGGGGGAGTTTTTCCAAAATGTGTTCAATGATTTCACCACCTATAGATCTACAGGCATGGAAGCATTATGAAACTCTAGGACCCCACGAGCAGTGACGTGATGGATTGGCTTCAGTTTTTAATTGTTTCACTTCTGTTTGGAACCTTTTTTTTCATCTCTCTGTCGCTCTCTTGTTTCTTGTTTTAGTTCATTTACATTTATTTACATGAATTACTTAAGAAGTTGAGTGAATAACTTGGTGTCAAAGTGTTTAGCACCCTGAATCTTGAAGACGAGGGCCACCCAAGGGTGCGTTTGTTCACCTGTTCTCTCCAAAGTATACACAAAGGAATATAGAAGTTGCTACCTGACCAGCTATATTATTAAATTGTCAGATGATTCACATGTTTCACCTGCTGTGTTTATTTATTCTGAGTGTGAGTGGTTGTTGGTCTCTGTGTGTTGGCCCTGTGTTGGACTGGTGACCTGTCCAGGGTGACCATTGTGATCTGGGATTGGCAATCCAGAAACAGATACAGCGATTGAAGATGAATGTTTATTTATTCTACTTATTTTATTTCATTTCTTCATTTTTCCATACTTTCGAGAGCATTGCAGGAGCACCTGTGACACGAACAATTTCTCCCTGCGATCAACAAAGTAATTCTGATTCTGATTTTGATTTTGATTCCTCGGTGGTGACGGTGCTGGGCTGCAAAGGAGACAATGTTGGACAGGCCAGTGGTCGTCCATCTCTCAGGTGATATCATAGAAATGTCCTTTTATTGATGCTGATGCATGTCGACACTCTCTGCAGCATCTCCAACGTCAAGCAGAAATTCATCTGCATTTTCTATCATGCTGTTTTCAGAGCCTGATTGGCTTCACTGCCTGGTGGCGGTGAGGTGGTGCAGCTCATGCAGACTGCATGCACAATCCCAGCTGTCCGATAACATCCACCCTGCAGGATGACATAGAAGCAGGCCGCCTTAGAGCAGCCAATACAGCCATCACAGAAATTCCTACATGCTCAGATCCTGCCATCAGGGGTGGCGGTTAGAGTCCCATTGCTGTCAGACAAACTCTTAAAAACTCCTTTTCCCCGCATCAGCAAAACTACTTTATGGGAAAGTAATGAGAGAAGCCTAAGCACAACAGTCATCATCACTGCAGGCGTTTTATGAAGGTATATATGGTTTCAGTAAGGCGGGTTGGAATCGATCTATTTATCTGTCTGCCGTTACTGTTCATCTCAGTAGAAAGGGTCAGCAGTCACAGCACTACACGTACCTAGTTATAGTTTTGTTTCACTTGTTTTTACACTCCATCTCTGTTTGGGATATCCTGTGGGACCCCGGGCCCCTGGTGCTACAGAGGTGGAGGTGGCTGGAGAAGGGAAGGGTTGGACACAGTCTGATAATGATATCAAAGGTCAAGGAAAAGGGAGAAAAAAGGAAAATAATGTAACCAGTCAATCATCTTTGTTCAGCACATTTGAAAATAAACAAATTGAATTAATTTGACTGCTTTTATGGGACTCCCTGCTGTGATCCAGCTGATGGAGCAGCCCCTGTCTGTCCAGCTCCAGTGGTCAAATACTGACGCTTATCACCACAAAGCCTCACACTGAAGTCTCTGGTTTTCCTGCGGTCACGAGGGGAAGGAGGCATCCTTTCTTCCAGAACAGTTGGTTCGGGGCTTTGTCCAGCAGGGTTGTTAACTTTCATTAGACCAATGAGCCCATTGGTTTCTCAGCCGAGAGAGGAATGTGCAGTCAGCAGCTAAAATGAAAAAAGTCTTCTGTGTGACATGACTGCTGTTTTCCCATCAGCCTGTTAGTTAGCTCCTGAATGACTCAAATTAGTTTCACATTCTATCATTCACGTACAAAACCATCATAAGTGCAGAGAAAAAACAAAAACAACAAATATTCACCATCACTGTAAGACTCAGTAGACACGTGAAAGAGAAGAGTGAATGAGTGAGATTGTATTTCTGTCAGTTTAGCCTTGACTTGGGATTTGCCACAGTGGGAAGATGTTTGCTGAGCCAAGCAGTGCAGCAGTTCCACAGAGGAGCCTGACAGGCAGTGAACAGTTTCTCTTCCCTCCAGACTGAAAGAGTTGACAGATATTTGAAGGTTCTCAGATAAGCTGTTTAGACAAATGTGAACACTTCTACTGAAACTCTGAGTGGGTTGATGGATGCCCAGCTGTTGTTCCTCTGTGCTTTGAAGGGTTACTGTCAAGAATGTTGTCAGCGATGTAAGTTACAGACATTTTCTCAAAAGATTCACTGTGTGGTTTCACGTCATCATTTTGTCTCCCCAGTCCTTTTACTCGTAATCATGCGTAGACATATGTAGGTCCTGTGATGGATCCTGGGACTGGTGGAGCTTTGTGAAGAGGAAGATTGTTGATTATTTACAACCTTTTGTGCTGCTGTTTTTTTGTACAGTGGAAAAACTGACAAATGGAGAGTGTAGATTTTTTTTCTCCGTATAGAAACAAGATGGAAACTTTGTCACGCCTCTGCCTCTTGACAAGGTGACACTGTGTTTTCATGAACAAATTACAATTGTGAAAGTCGGTGACAGACTGACTGAGTGATTGTATTTCTACCAGCGGCCATCCAAATTCCACGCAACATACTTTGAGCTGCCCAAACATTTCTTTCAAAATGATTTGCTGTGGATGCTGGGACAGTTTGTGTCTTTCCTCGCTGCAATTTAATCAAAGTTGTGGACGAACAACAAAAGCAAATAAACAAAATCCAACATTTCTTAAAAAAAAAAAAAAAAAAAGAGAAATGTCTTCATTCTTCCAAGGAAAATTAAAATATTTGACCATTACAGATTTTTAAAATAGAAACAAAGACGGCAATGATTCACTGTAGATCCTGATAGCATGTTATTTTCAATTTGAATTTAGTTTCTGGCATTTGTTTTTTTTTTTTTTTAGATTAGCATTTAGTCTTTGAAATGTCATTAAATATGCAAAAGGTTCTCCGAAATTGTGTTGTGCTTTATAACTGTCCATTCTAAATACGGTGACCCACATGCCTCAGCTTGAACCAGGAGACACCTGAGCGTAAAAATATCTTCAATATAATTTTTTTTTTTTATCTTTTTGTCCTCCTTATGTATGTTGTTATTGTTATTCATTGAGTTCTGACAGCTATGACTTCCACTAGAGGGCGACAGAGTAATTCAGAAAATGTCTCTTTTGAAAGTGTCTTTTTTTTTATAAGTTTTGGCAACCTGCTCAACCTGTTTTTCATCTTAAAAAACAACGCAGGTAAGAATAAATGTTTCCTTGTAGTTTGCTATTTTTTTAAAAGATAAATGCTGAAAATAATGTGTTCTAAAAGTTTCTGGATTAAAGAAATTTGATACACATCATTTAGGCAGAGATGTCTAATGTTTTACTCCACAGCCCTCTTCAGTAAATTGAACTTTTTCAGAGGTCAACTTTGCTCATGTGACAATGAAGAACACTATAGAATCCTGAAAAAAGCAAGAAAATGGACCTTCTGCTTGTTAATCTTCAGAGCCACAATATGACTACACTAGCATTCAATTTTATTTTTTATAAATTTTTCTGTGGGAGTAATAGAGTTGACTGATTTCTTAAGCAAACATTCCTAAATGTTTTGTTGCTAAAAGGGAAAATCGCAGACAGAACTGACCATCTAGTGCTTTAAGAGTTCTTTTGTGTCTAATTGTTTGGATTCTGGCTGGCCTCTGAATCCACCAGTTCCCTTCAGGTGATGAATTGAGTTTTGAGAAGTAGGAAGCCTGAGCAGGAAGGGTGAAGCTCTGTCAGGCCCTCGGGCTCTCACACAAGTCGCTAGCTCTTGTATGGAGCAGAGCAATGCATTATTCATCCTGCATTTACATAAGACACAATGGGCTAACCTGTGCCAGAAATGTGTACAGCTTAGCCGTGTGTGAGCATTTCTCTGAATTCCTTTGCCACCTGAAGTTTTTGCCATTCTGCCAAAAAATACTGACAAAACATGGACGAGGGCAAAGGCCCTCAAACTCCTCCCCAAATCCCTGGAAGCTTTGGCTACCCATTACAACCAGAGAGAGGGGCTGGTAAAAAACAAGGTCACTGATTCACTGTGTTTTCTGGGGGCTTGCAGCCAAACCAGGCGTTGTGGTGTTGTTGCTTTGGCCACGAATCACTTCAGAAACCTTTCACTGTGATGGAACAGCTCTGTGTCACATGCTGCACTAACAAATAAAGTGTGTAAGAGTTCAGGCATTGATTCAGAATCTCCAGTCGCTGCCACTGCTACCCTTTGTGCTAAACCGACAGGAATTTGGATCGAAGGGTTGATATTTGTGGTCTTGACCACAACAAATGAGCCCTCACAGCACATCAGACCTACAGTCAGTGTTGGGGAACCGTGAATTACCTGGACTGAAACTAGCAGTTTTATATTTTGCAGAAACTTGCATATAGTCCCTCTGAATTCAGATGTGTATAGTGAATGAAGTAGTGAAATGGTTGTTATTTTCATCTTATTATTTTTGCCATTTTGCATAGTTAACAACTGAAAATACAAAGTAAAGGAATACATTACTACTTTTCTGCTGTAAGACCACACTGAGGGCAACCCAGCCAGTCCATCAGCAGCTGTACTTGATATTTGTGCAGCGCATAACCAAACACCAAGGGTGTTGCTCAGTGGTCCCACAGCAGCATCACACATATACTGACCAGTGATTTCAAAGAAGCTTCCCCACAAACTGCCTGCAATACACGGTACAAAGACAAAAGTCAAATAATGATTGTTTTGTTCTGGTTGGTTTGCCAGATGGGTTGAGGATATGTGACACGCCTGGTGATCAGATGGATCAGATTTGCCTAAAACACCTTTTAAAATAATGAAAGGGTACAAAGTCATGCAATGAGACGTCATCTTCAACTTCTGTTACATTGTCAGGTTTCCTCTGTGTTCAAGGTTTCTAATGTTGATGCTTTGAAGCATGAAAAGACAACACCAGCTGTTGATACCTAGCTGAGTTGGTTATGTGTGAAACAGCTCATAAATGTTAAGTAGAGGAAAAGCATCAGACTGCAGTGATAGTAACCAGTGACTCAGATTAACTGTTTGCCCAAAATAAATACATTTTCAGTCACGCCAGTAGCAGCATTTTAATTCTTGATTCTTTTACTTCTTCATATAAAGTATCTCCATTTGTTGCACACCAACATCCCTTGAGACTGACACCCTACCTACTATTGAAGTGTTGGGGTCAAAAAAGCCGCACAGAAACGAGCTAATTATTGCTTCTCAGTCTGCCATGCAATACTGTTTTGACTGATGCGTCACTGGTAAGATCATAAAGCAATTTGGACATCGTACTCTGCTGGAGTCTCTCTGCAATCTGTCCTCTAAATGAGTTACAACATGGTGACTTCAAGAACTATTCAGTTCAACATTTGACTGTGTGAGCAGTTATAGCTGACTAGTGCATATAGGAGCTTTATGTTCTGGATTAAAATTCAGTTAACATGCCCTTTTTATGTAAATACCTCGTGACCATTTTTCTTTCAAACCGAATGCAGTGTAAGCTCGGAGCCATACAGAAAAAACACGTCTCACTCCTTGTAAGTGTGGAGCTTTGGTCAGTCTTGTCTTTTGTTTGTAACTCTACAATCAAGTGCACTTTGGCACAAACACAGGGACCAAAGTAGGGTTAGCCACAGCAGATGTCATCAACCAAGGTGCTTTAATTGATCACAAACATGATTGCTGAAAGAGAGAAGAGTAGAAGGCCTCACATGTGCAGGCACACAATCAACAGACTCTACATATCAATGTGACAACTTTGAGCAGTGGGGTTGTTATTATTGGCTCTCTTTCATGACCTATGCCTTAGTGATGAATACATTGTTACCCACTTTACATATATGTCCTAGTTTATGGCCGAATCCTGATTTTCTAATTGGAACTAAAACATTGTTTTTCTCTGTCTACCTCCTTTTCTCCTTCTCTCTTTGCTCAATGTGACCTGTGTTTGGTTATTCCCCGTCTGCTTTTATTCATACTAATTTATATATATATCATATGAACATTACCCAGGTTGGACCAGTACTGCCTGTCCAGGACTGCTCCAGGTCAGACGCTTTCGGCTCTGCACAGATTCAGTCTGGTATCAGGTTCTTTCCTATGAGCCATAAAACACACTGAGACTGACATCCCATCATTTTCTCCCTCTCTACCCCATTTACATATACTTTATTCACCTGCTGTTTCTAATTGCAGGACTCTTTCAAAGCAATCAAAAAGAGCCTGTAGATTTAAACTGTGTATGTAAAGTTATTAAAATAATGTCACTAATGCTTCCAGAAGTGAGATTCTGAAGGTCATAAAATATCTATGAAATGGCAAGAAAACTGGGAAAGAGTCTGGTGGTAACCAGACCCAGTGGAATCCTATTTTATGGCTGGACATATGGTCAAATCCTAATTTTATAACTGGACCTTCTCTCTCCCTCCCTCTGCTCAGTGTATCCTGTGTTTAGTTACCCCCCTCCTCTTTTAGCTAAGGTGATAAATGTAATGAAAGTAGTTTAACTGCAGTAATGGAGGCTATAGGCACTCCATTTCCCCAAAGTTCCCTGCTTCTTCAGATACAAAACCAACTGCACCAATTCATTTTGAAAAAGCAATGGGTGATGGGAAAGATCAGTCAGTGCACCGGTGGGTCAGGAGGTCAGGAGGTCAGTTAGGGGTTTGTATTGCTGCCACAGATATCGAGCTCACAGACCGCTGCTGTCACTGGTCTTTCTGTCCCACTCTCTCATTCCTTTCACTGACACATGCATTTTGTCCTTAATCAGGTTCTGTGTAACACGGCGCACATCTGTGTGTTTGCTTTCTTTGTTTTTTGTTTCCTCTTGTGCCTTTCAACAGCTTCTCACACACAACTCTATAATGGATGTCCTGGCAAATGTGTGTGTGTGTGTGTGTGTGTGTTTTAAAGGAGGAAGAGCAAAAAATGCAACAGGCATACGTGAATCAACACATCAGTAGGATGCTGTTTGCAATTATAAATATATTGTTCTTGACTTAAATAGTGTAGAGTTAGACTGTTGTTCTAAAAGTATAGAGATCACACAACTTCAGGCAGAATCAATCTGTTGTACTTGATATGCATCAGAGGAAAACAGAAAATTCCCTGCCTGAACCCAGGAAGATAGGGACAAATGGTGATAAAATAAAGAAATTTCAAATCATGGAACATTCAAAATGATCCATAAAATGAAATCAAAAGTGCAAAACTGTGCTTTTATGTGTTTTGACGTGTTTTCGCGTGTCTTTGTGCATTATGGTCTGTTTGCAGTGATGGTGAATAAGACAGGGAGACGGTGGAGAGTAAAAAGAAGGCATTCATATGTGATTAGTCCATATGATTAGACCTTATAGACTCTAATGTGGTACATTAAAATGAATAATCATCTCCCAAACACACACACACATTATTTAAAGCTCTTATTAACAAAAGTCATGTTCCCTTGTCTTATTGGAGGACATGTTTTTTAGAATGTGAAAATACATTAAAGTATGAAACAATTATCCACATTTCATACTATCAAATGACCCCCTGCAACCTTGATGGATGAGTGGTTGAATATGAAATTTTAAAAAGAAAAGTATTATCAAATGACTTTGTGCCAGGAAGTAGGTATTTACTGTAGTTACACACAGCATGTTATCATCTTACTCATTGGAGGACTTTAAGTGGTCAAGAATCACTTAGTGCAGTTTTAATTTACATTTAAATTCAAATTCCTTCATTTGCCCAACAGCGGAGCAAAAATAATACGTAAGCTGAACAAGATGGAAGGACATTATGTGATGAATAAATTAGAGGAATAATGGTTCTTGGATGGATTTGTCTACTGGAAGCAGTGCTAACTGTACTGAGAGCTGTGCTGGTTGGACTGGGAGCAGTGCTGGTTCGACTGGGAGCAGTGCTGGTTTGACTGGGAGCAGAGCTGGTTGGACTGGGAGCAGAGTTGGCTGTACTGGGAGCAGAGCTGGTTTGACTGGGAGCAGAGCTGGTTGGACTGGGAGCAGAGTTGGCTGTACTGGGAGCAGAGCTGGTTGGACTGGGAGCAGAGCTGGTTGGACTGGGAGCAGAGCTGGTTTGACTGGGAGCAGTGCTGGTTGGACTGGGAGCAGAGTTGGCTGTACTGGGAGCAGAGCTGGTTTGACTGGGAGCAGAGCTGGTTGGACTGGGAGCAGAGTTGGCTGTGCTGGGAGCAGAGCTGGTTGGACTGGGAGCAGAGCTGGTTGGACTGGGAGCAGAGCTGGTTTGACTGGGAGCAGAGCTGGTTGGACTGGGAGCAGAGCTGGTTTGACTGGGAGCATAGCTGGTTGGACTGGGAGCAGAGCTGGTTTGACTGGGAGCAGAGCTGGTTTGACTGGGAGCAGTGCTGGTTTGACTGGGAGCAGAGCTGGTTGGACTGGGAGCAGAGCTGGTTGGACTGGGAGCATAGCTGGTTGGACTGGGAGCAGAGTTGGCTGTACTGGGAGCAGAGTTGGCTGTACTGGGAGCATAGCTGGTTGGACTGGGAGCAGAGTTGGTTCGACTGGGAGCAGAGCTGGTTGTCTGAAAGACTTTACAGACCAGTGAGTGAGTCCTGCAGGAGGTAGGAGGTGACAGCAAAGCCATCAACTTGGCACCTGAGCGTGCGCGCACACACACACACACACGGTCACTGCTGTGCTGTTAGCTTTGATATACTGATGTATCATCTCATGATATCATAACTTAGCTGAATAAGTCTCTGATTATTTTTTCTATTGTACGAGCCCTTTCTTGTTTCACACGAAAACACAGGAATGTTACAAAAAAATGCCCTGCGCTCTCAGCAGTGAGGCTGTGCGTGCTGACCTCTACGTGCCCTTCAGCTCACTCTGCCTTGTCAGGAGTTTCTTTTGTTATTGTTGACGTGCCTCCAAACTGTGTGCTACTGACTGAAGCCAAAGAAAGAGGGTGAAGGAACTCAAACAAGCACACAAAAGTCACCAGATGTGAAAGGTATGTTCAATGCTGTTGGGTCAGGGTATTTTGGGTAATTGGCCAAATTAAACCTGATGGCGGGGAACTCTGGATAGTTGCCAGTTGAGAGCAGGAGCTGAGCTAAAATTGTGAGATTGCAAATGATTATGATGATCACACAATGATTCTGCAAAAAAAGTCTTCTCATTAAAAGCTCTGTACTCCAGGGGGCAGTAAATGAAGAGCAGTGGCGTGAATATCAGCATGATCCTCTGCTCTTCACACTGTGCTCCACCCTTCTGGAAATTACTGTTTTTGGTGAGGATTCCTGCCGACCGTGAAGTTAACAACAACTCAGGTGAAGTGTTTTTATTCCAAGTGTGGATTTCAAAATGACAGGGCTGCATGGAAAACGTTCTCAGGATGTTGTTGTGAACATGCCAGCACACGTCTGCAGGATTTGGAGTCACTCTGGAAAAATGAAATTCCAACGAGCTCTGAGTGACTGAGAACAAACAGTTTGACAGCGGATGGAGACTCTTATTTACTTTAATGATCCACTAAGGAAAACTAACATGTTTGCTGAGTGTAAACATTAGACCCTGACTAACATACCAACAGGATGATGTTACTGTTGGATATTGGCTCTCCATATATTCATATTTGCCTAGTACCTGAATGTTTGAATAAAGCTTTAACAATTCTATAACTTTCTCAGAAATTCCCAGAAAACTTTCTGGTAAAAACTATCTCAATATTGTTCTCCCTAATATACTTCCATTAACTGACTCCAATGAATTGACCAGATGTTGCACATCTTAGTATATAAAAAGTACATTACATATAAGTATTCTCTCTAAAATAAGTGATAAATCAACAGACTTTTTTTTTTTTTTAGGAATTGAAAAAAACATTTACAAACTTGACTTGTAAAATCTTATCCAACAGGCACTTTTTCCTATATTTAATTTAAAGTAACAATTTAATGTAATGAGCCCACAGGTTCACTGTCAGCAGGTAATAACGACCCATAGATAGGTTTTGTTGCTAGGCAAGATCTAGTGGTTGTAATAATTAGAGGAAAAGTGTGGTGACTTAATTTATAGAGCAACAAAGTTGATGTCGGACAAAGTTGGCGTCTATGGATGGATGTACAAGGTATGTGAAAGAGCAGCGCCATGTTCGATTCCCATGTGTAAATAGCAGGTAATGTTGTTCCCATTATCCATCATGACCTCTATTATTGTAACTATGACAACCAAAGGCGGGAATACCTGCTGCTGTAGAGAATCTGTGGATTCATATCAGATGATGGGAAAAATGGTTGACATTTATTTAAAAAATGGATTTTACTAAATGAAAGTCACATGTGGTTTTCATTAACAGACAATGCACTGGCTCACCTTCAAGTGGAGTTTCCTTTCCAAATGTAGAACCACTGGGAAAACTTTCCCCATTTCCACGGTACATGGAGAAGGCGGAAAGTACAAAGAGGTCATACCTCCAGCAACACTTGCAGCCTAAATAATCATTTATAGTTCAGTTTGTGGCTTCACGAGTTGCCCTGAAGGGGTCAACTGCTTCCTTTTAAAAATGCTGGTGGGTCAAGGAACTGATACTGTTTATCTTTACATCATGCACCCTACCCTCAATAAGACATACTTGGCATTTTATCATATAGAAATGACAAAGGTTGACATGCATGCAACCATGCATCCTTCTAGATGGACATCAGGATTACATGTCCACATTTCACACCTTAATTCAGCAGGATGCTGTTGTGTTGGTAAACTGCATAGCACTATGTGTTTAAACCGTGTCATATTTAGCCAAACTGATTTTAAACAGGCTCAGTAGATTCCCACACATATACTTATGTTCAGGCCTGGCCACAACTGATATTATCTTTATTATAATGAACAGCTCCACTGCATTAGTCCTGCCTCTGTAACAGTCCAACAGGAGGCTGCTTGGCTGAGAATCAACCTGTGAGCAGATCACTTAAAATCTAAGCTTTAGCTAACAAGGTTCCTGATTGGTTACAGGAAACGTTTAATCTCATAAACATAAAGTGGCACGCGAGTCCAAAGTCAGCACATTTTTCATTCACTTTTTTGCTGCTGGGAAAAACACACAGCAACTGCTGCCTTCATGTGCTGCTCAGAATGTCGTAACTAAGAAAAACTCATACATACACACAACTTTTTGGAAATGTACTGGCTTCAATAGTGGCCGGTAAAGATATGCATTATTTTAATTTTGTGACGTTTACACAAATCTTAAAAAAAGCTTTTGCCCAAAAAACTTCAATACTGAATATTTTCATGTTGTTGTTGAAATTCGCATATTGTTCCACTTAACAAAATGAAATGATGCATGAAGCCATATCTAACATCACTGACTAAAATTTAAGTAAAAAAAAAAAATAAAATAAATTGTGACAGTACAAGCACAGGCAGGGATACAAAGATTTCTTTGGAGCATTTTCACCCATCAAAATCATTTCTGTGCAAAAACATCTCACTGATCACATATCAGAAACAGATGCAGCTTTCAGGCGCATTCTTTAACAGGGAACACTTTTCACTGTAAAATTATCTCTGTGAATTTTATATAACGACTCTTTCATTCACTGTTATCCATTCATTGTCCTTCCTATTTTAGGTCACAAACCTCTAAACAGTCACCAATCCGATGCCAGTTTTGTTAGCAGTTATTGGTGGTTGAAAAAATATTTACGGTGCAACAACATTTCTGCAGGCAGCGGAAAGCCAGAGCGCGTCCATCGTGGGTGCTGAGACGTACGGACGTTGAGCGCGGTCCCTGAAAGCGGCGCCGAGCTGCCGGGAGCCTCCATGGAGAGGGACTGAGATGAACCAGGACTTCAGACCGGATCATGGCGGCGCCGCTCGGGCGGGACACCTTACCTGAACACTGGTCCTACGGGGTCTGCGGGGACGGGAGAGTCTTCTTTATCAAGTGAGTGGCGTATTCGGGGCTTTGTGGCACCGTTCCTCCCGGTTCGGCGGGAGTTGGCGGGGTCTGCCGGTGTAACAGGTGTTTTTCTCCCCCTCCTCCTCCTCCATGTCTGCGGCAGCGACCAGACTCGGACCACCACCTGGCTCCATCCGCGCTCCGGTGAGCCGGTCAACTCGGGACACATGATCCGCTCAGGTAGCTAGCTAGGCGGCTTCCTCGGCCGGTCGAACTTGCGGTCATCTTATGGCTGTTTACTTTCGTAGTGCCGCCAACTTCAGCAGGCGGTCAGGGCCGAGCCCAGCGGGAGGAAACTTTCAGCTGTCTGTTGTGGTTTCCTTTCAGACCTGCCTTGGGGATGGGAGGAAGGTTTCACGCACGAAGGGGCCAGTTACTTCATAAAGTAAGTACCTCATCACCTCCACCTCCACCTCCACCTGCGCAGAGCGTGAAGTTACCGAGCAGCTCAACATGGCTGCGGTGTAACTGCCCGACGCTGGGCGGCTGACCCGCTCATGACCCGATCATGACCCCTGTGCCTTCATTAGCTGCTGGGTGTGCAGCTGTCAGCCGGACACAAAATCCAGGTTATTTTACTAAATGAGTTTCACAATGTTTTCTTCTTTTTGTGTGACATAACTGGGGCTGCACCTGATATTTGCCCTTGACTCATTGTGCTTTAACCCTTTAAAATACACACTCCTTGGTATTGGTGTTTTAATTGTGTTTTGTCTTCACTGGTCCCTCCTTGAGCAGCCTTGATGAAGCGCTATTTCTCCTGATGCTATCTGTGGAATCACAGCGCTCTGGGATTCACTGTTGACACATTGGTTCAAACTTTTTGTCAGTGGCTCCAAAGTGTTAAGGCACAAAGGTAAAACTGGCCTCATAATCTCTGTTTATGCAAATTCAATGCAAGTGAACAAAATTTGTATTTGTGCCTATTTCCCTGGTTTACCTCAAGATATACTGCTGACTTATCAGCAACTTATCTGGTGTCTGCAGTTTATCTTTGTCTCGGGAAGAACATCAGGCTGAGGTTGGGGTGGACCTATGTTGTTATTAGTTTTAACCATCGTCAGATACTCTCAACCAAACTTAAAAAACTGTTTTCTGCATTGGCTGTTTCCTATTGTTACCATGGTGACAGAGGTCTTTCTCAAGAAACGTTCCCCTGGGTCGTGTGAGACGGGTGACAAAAACACCTGTGTGGCTGCTCAGGCTGGTCTTCAGTGTCTTTTAATGGTTATCTCCAAGTTTTAGTGTAGTTTGTCTGCAGTTTGAATTATCAGCGATTAAAAATGCAACATATTTAGTATCAAGTTGATTTAGCCTAGAGCTCAGGAAAAACAAACTGTGTGAAGTGATGCTAAAGTTGGCTTCCTGTTTGTATTTGTTCTCTTGGGTTGTATGGGACATTTCATTCTCCTCTTTTACTCTTGTTTGGTTATTTTCTCTTTCACCGTGTACTATCAATTGCTATGTCAACATTACATACAGAGGCGCGTTTGTTTCAGGGAGATCGCAGATTTTTTTCAGTACATATTCTGTGTGCTTGTTTGTAAGATTCCTTGGTGGATAACTGATTACCAGCTATGAAAGAACGTGGCTGGTGTTGCTTTCACCTTGTTACACTTTGCAGCTGTGCAAGTTACAATCATAACTTGGGGGGGGAAGGCTCAGCTTGAAAGTATCTTGTCCATGCCTTGATTTCCCAGTACTCACGAGCAGGAACATCAACATAAAGTATCATGGCTGGTGGTTGATGCTGTGTGTTGCATAGAATTAGCATTGTGAGTGCTGGAGTTGTAACCTGCTGCTATGAAATACCCTCAGTGGGATTTAGCGTTTTATAACGTGTCTATGCTGAGCGGCTGTGCTGACATAGTTAAGTGTTACTGCAGATAAGAAAGGACAAAGGACAATTATGTTACTGTTGATTCTTCACTGGAAGCTGAAGCAGTTTGAGGGTCCGAATTCAGGCTCATTGTTAAGTGTCTTGTGTTTGATGCTAATTAAATTTGCTCCGAATCAATACTCAGTCGCTGTTATATTTTGCAGTGATGCATGACCCAAACTCTGTGCGTGTGTGTGTTTGTGTTTGCTGGCACTCGTTGAGAAACACAAGAAACCAGCAATTACTGTCTTTCTTTTTTCAATGAATCCACAATTTCGTCTCTTGTTTAGCTGGAACATTAACATTAACCCCAAACACACTCCAGTTTAAATCAAGCTGTTAGCAAGCAGCTGTTGCTTTGTCTCTAATGTGATGGTTAGCTTGAACTTTTCAACAAGTTTATCAGCAATGGTCAGGTTTGACCAATAGAAAGAGGAAACACCAGTCATGGCTCAATGATGCACGTGGAGAGCAGAGGCTGGCCTGTGTGGTCTCCTCGAACAGAGGAGCTGCTATAGCTCAAACTGCTCAAGAAATTCATGCTGGTTGTGATAGAAATGTGTCAGAAAACACTCAGCTGTGTAGCTGTAGGTCAGTCAGGGTGTGCATGCTGAACCCTGCCCACTACCAAAGGTTGCTACAATGGGCACATGAACATCAGAAATGGACCACGGAGTGGGCCAGATTCTCTTTTACAACATGTGGATGACCAGCTGCAGTGGAAGTAGTGTGATGCTTTTAAGCAATGTTGTGCTGGGAAGCCTTAAGTCCTGCCATTCAGGTGGATGTTATTTTGAGTCTTAGCACTGGCTTAAACATGGAAATAGTATCCCTTCAGCAGGATAACGGTCCCAGCCACACTGCAACAATGGTTCAAAGAACAACAACCAGTTTAAGGGGTTGACTTCTGTGCGTCTGCTGGATAAGAAAGTCAGATCTACGGAGGCTCCACCGCACACCTTCCATGACATAAAGGATCTGGGGTCAATGTCTTGGTGCCACACGCCACAGCTCAGAGCTGTTTTGTTGGCAAAAAACCTGATCTTCCCAATTTTTGCCAGGATCATAATCCTATGGCTTTTCATTGTATAAGTAAATATGTGCATATGTTTAGCTTGCATTGCAGTTTGATTTAGGCGATAGCTTGTGCTTCATACTAAGCAACTTCAGCTGAGAGAAGAAAAATCTTTGGGCATGTTTGTTTTCTGTGTCCCTCTCCTAACTTTTAATCATCTTATGAATGATATTCCTCCAACAGAAATAACAGGGTGAAGCAATAACAACCTTGAAATCCAATATCCTATTCACATTGAAGGGGGACTATTTATCTAGAGACCATGTTTGTGTAACAGTCCCCCAGGGTTCCACCACTGTCTGCTCTGGAGCCTCTTCTATCCGAAAAATGTTTTTCATGTTTTTATTACCAACAAAAAGAAGAGCACAGCTCCTGCCGTGCGTCTGCATGTGTTTCACTGTCCTTGCACACTCGGAGTTCGTAAAAGCAACTTCTTCTGTCCTTTCTCAGAAAAATTGTTATTTTAAAGTGACAACCTGGTGATCACTGAAAGCCAATCCTACACTAGCCACGTCCTAATGTGTTCCCTATGTAATGGTCTATTTTCATGTGAATGGGATCATCATTTAAAATTGAAAATCATTTTGTTTTGAAGACTTCAAACTAGAGACTGAGACCATAAACATTTACTGAGGCAATAAAGTGAGAGCCAAGTCAATTTTCACATAGATTTCAATAAATTTTTTTTTTTCTTCAATAACCTGTTGGTCATTAGGTAAGATGCAGCGTTGGCTTCGCTTTCAGTCTACATCTACATTAATAGGCAGTCTCTGGTTAAAATTCAGGTACAACTGTTGATTTTCTTTTTTTATTGACATTCCTTTAAATAATAAGTAAATTAATTTATTTCATGATTTGAGTATACTACTGACAATCATCAAGGATAAAAGCACAAAAGTAAAAGCGTAAAAGCTGAACAATGTGGTTCTCACATGTAGCAACCAGTAAGATGAAAGCAGCATTAAACTGGAGCAGGTACTGATCCCCACATCTTAACTATGACATGGGGTTGGGCTTAAAAATAAAATCTCAGATTTTTGTCACACCAAACGTGATTTACAATTTCAATAAAAAATGTTTAATTCTTAAAAACAAACTAAAATGATAAAAAAATCATTCAAAACAAGCTTTGCCTTTATTTTGTTTAGATTTTCCATTCTGGGACTTAAACAAAAATTTTTCCTTTTGAGTTACAGTGGAAAAGTGTAGAAAGTTTCTCATTTCATGTTTTCTCAAGAAGCCTGATGCCATTTTGTCCAAGTGGAGTTGCCGTACAGCTCGTCCAAGATGGTGAAACCGGCTGTGCATTACTCTGCTTGCTGCTTGTGTGAATCACATCGGGTAACTAAGAGCTTGCCCCGCTCTGAACTACGACAGTGAAGCGTCGCAGCAGAAGTTAAAGAGAAAACTAAATTTCACTCAAATCAAATTGGCCTAATGTATGAATTCCAATTAATTTATGTATGCTCAGCTCTAAATACCAATTTAATGAAATCCATTTTAGCTAAAAGAAAATGACATTATACACAGTAGAAATTTTAGGCCTACTTGAGCTTGGTATTTTTTTCACACTAAAGTCATGCTGATGAGATTTACTTATGTCCTCCTCACGTACTGGAATAGAAGATATTATTCAACTCTGGATCTTGTCTGATTTCATAAGTCTTTATGTGTATAGCCCTTCACAGGAGTAATTCATAGATATGTACAACTTCAACTAAGTGCTGACAATTGCGAAGCTGAATGGCCTCTATTATGAGCTCACTCCACTGTTAAAATCAGTTAAGATATTACAGACAAATCATCTCTTCAGGGTTGTGATCTTAGCAGTAAGTGGTTAAAAGGTGCGGAGCAGAGTGAAGGGATGAAGTTAATCTGAAGCATTGAATTAGTTGAACTCCTATTGCGAGTTAGCATCTCAGAGAGAATGTCTTTAATCGATGAAAAGTAATTAGAAATCCTACCTGATCGATAAGACAGGCCCTGACTCCCCTCAGCTTTGTAACTGTGTCCTTTGTTGTGTGAATTGTTGTCTCTGTTCATTGTCACTGAGACTGAATTTGTTTCAGAGGAGTGAAATAATTTCTCCTGATGTAAGTGCAAGGCTTTTATTTCACCGATGGCTCCAGTGCATCATGCTATAGAAGAACATCTCCACTCTTGTTCTTTGCCTGAATTTACTTTAATCACTTACTTTAAACACCCCATGTCCTGCCATGGTTAAGTGAGTTGTAAGCATCAGGCCAGTTTGTTTAGCAGCTTCTTTTTCAAAAGGCCAAACACACTCTCTTATACCTCACTTCAGAGGCATTGCTTAGTGTGCATCAAACGTTTGTTTGCCCACACTCATACCTACGTAAATGCACACAGTTATGGTGCGTGATTCTCTCTTCCCTCAGAGGGGCCTCCAGATGGGTCACCCTCCACCCCCAGCCACCCCATCCTGCAGCCACTCGCAGCAGGGGACTCCTGGGAGGTGGGGAGAAGAGCCGATCAGATTCAAGGAGGGATAAACCTCCTGCAGGAATGTCTGCATGACTGGCTTCACTGAAGGGGATTGAAGGAAGGCAGAAGTGAGGAGAAAAAGACACATGCACGCGCACACACCCACACACAGTGATGTGAAAAATGATAGAGCAAACCCTAGAGAAGAGAGATGACTGTTGGTTGATAGGGGACAGCTGGTTCAGCCCTACAGGCCTCACCCCTGTCCTTGGTCATTATCCTGCAGCTCTGCTAGTCTATAAAGGTATGAGGAATGTGTTCAGTGCCTTAGAGAGGAGATGTGGAAGAACTCACTAGCAGTTCAATCCATGCTGGAAGCAATTCACTGTTTATCACCTCTCAAGTGGTTTCACATGATGTGACCAGCTGTGGATAGTTCACATGAGCATGCTAACTATTAGTGTAATGAAGTTACAGCATGAATCATTATTAAGCAAAAATACCAAATCCTGTTTCTCAGATGTGGAGATTTGCTTCTTTCCAGTGCATTTAAAATATTTTATTTCTCATATTTAAGGCAAGCTGTCTTTCTGAAGTAAACATTGTGTTCCATCAGGTTTATTACAACAAAACCCCCCCCACACACATTTTAAAAAACAATCGTTAAAAACACATGCCTTACTGTCATTTATCTTTATGTTCTGACAAATCAGAATTTTTTTTGGTCATTTTTAAGACTGGTGGTTAATCATGATTAATCCAGTGATTAATCAGATTTAAAATTTTAATTCTTTGACAGCCTTAGTAATAATGGATTGAGTTGAAAATTCAACAATATCATTGTCAATATCTGCCGCCTTCATTTATTGCCAGATTTCTCAGAAATATGGTGTTGAATAGATCGAAGAAATAGCCAAGCAGGTTTCATGTACAGACACAAAACAAAAGCCTTTTATCAGATAGGTTAAATAACAGCTGCAGGGCCCTTAGTTCTTTTCACACGATACAACAGTATACAACTATTTTTACCCCCCACATCTCATTTATCTTCTGAGTGAACCTGTTATTTCTAACCTGATCGACTGAATCTACAAGCTGTTTGCCAAGAACCGATATCTTCTAATGAAACATTAGAGCAATCTGATTTAACTCTGCCAGCTACCACCCCTACAAACGATGGTTCGTTAGTGTGGGCATCTGAGCTCAGCGTGTGAGCTATGGTCTCTGATCCTTTTCATTGCAATCAAGATAATCCACTGCAGCTTTAAGATGAACAGAGAAAAATGCTTTTGACCTTGTGCCATGGTCCTCATTGGCATATGTTCCATCATTCTCAGAGCAAAATACAGAAAACAGGAGCTTTGCTTTCCCCTAAATATACCCTTACCTGCTGTTGCATGACCAAATTTCAAGTGAATGTAATGAGGACTGGGCTAAATCTGTGTGGTGATGACAACTGTCAGATATGCTTCCCATTTTGCTCAATACGCAAAAAATGCATTGCTGGAAAATATTTTATTTTATTGCAAAATAAATAAAACATTTTGGTGTTTATTTTACTGACTATTGTACCAAGCAAAAATGTTTGTTGAGGTCTGGAGAAAATAATCTCTGTAGCACTACAATGTTTATGGTGTTAATGATTCTCAGTGCTCTACAGTTTACAACCTAAATTAACATTCATAACATGCTATTTCTCTTCAAAAAACAGTTTCTAAGATCAAGAGCATTTTCACTACACAGTGGCTAGATATGTATTGACTGTATTGTAGATAATAAACCAACATTAAAATGATCTAAAACAGGCCTGTTGATAGATGTAGACAATGCTGGATGTGGCATAAAATATACAATGGAGGTTATAAAGAATATAACACACTTAATTGATAATGAAAAACACAAAGAATCAAATCTAAGACTGGTAAATGTTAACAAAGCACATAAAAAGAAATACACAAAAATGTAATATTTCTGATGAAATCAATAAGTAATTGTTAATTTGCTGTAAAATTTGGACCAAATGAGCAGTTGAGAATTACTGAAAAACATTGAACTTGAGATTTTACGCTGAACGATGGTGACACTGAAAGACTCGGGGCTTTGCCGTCATGCAGAGGTATTGCTCCTGGCAGAAACCTGAAATTGGCTGTGGTGATTTGAATGCAACCTGATGGCAGCGTAAGCACAATGATAGTATCACGAAGCTGTGACAAAGAGGCTTATCTCAAAGTAGCTTACAGCAGTATGGCCTCGCAAGCCTTAAACCATTTAAGTCTCTGTGTTATACTGACTGTAGATCCCATCAGGATCACGCGAGTAGTTTCTGTCCTGCAATATTTTTGTGAATGACTTTACTAAACCTTCGAGGGTTTGCTGCACTTTTTAACCTCTTTTTGTCAGCAGTGTGAGCGTTCATATTTTGTTGATATTCAGTCCTTGAACAACTATAGATTGGGTGAAAAGGCCAAATAGCAAACCTATTAATATTTCAAAGAATGCTGAAGTCTGGCTCATTCCCTTTCTGGGTGCACAGCAGGGTAGCATTGAATATCATGAAGCAGGCAGACAGTGGGAAAAATTCAACATGACTGATGAGTCATATCAGAAAACACTGTGTCCCTGAAAGACGGTGTAGAACAAATATGAGTTGGTCTGTGTATAATCTTCATTTTTGGTAAGGTTCTTGGTCACTAGATGAACACAGCACTGAAAGGACCTAAATATAGATGTGCACTTAGAAGGTCATGTTGCATTGGAGTGCCTCCCCCGAATGGCTACTGTGAGTTTTTTTGTTGTTGTTGTTTTTTTTCTTTTTTCTTTTAAAGGCCACATCATATAATGAGTTCACAGAAAGTGCTTTTTCTTTCTCTTTGTGAAACTGCTAATAAAACTGATGGATCATATTAAAGGCGTAATAACACAGGGTTGGTTTGTTTTGCTGTCTAACACTCTTTGTTGTCAAATGAAAAAGAGGCTTTGTTTGCAGTGGAGCCATAGCTAAACCAAAGAACCAACAGTTCCCTAGCAGACAAATGAAGCCTGCCAAAGAAAGCTTTGTCAACAATAGCTTTTCTGTTGATTTCATCTGTTGAAGGTGCTAACCAGTCTGTGTTTGCATTCGGAGCAGCAGGAAAGTTAAAGATTATTTCTTGTAAACACTAGCCCAAGGACAGTGCTTATATCTAATTTTGTCTTCACAGAATGTTCTCCATACTTAATGATGCTCCCTCAAGGAATTGCTTCCAACACCTGCTTTTCTACAAAAGACTATATTCAGCAGCATATGCCATGATTATATTTAGCTTTTTTTTTTTTTTTAAGCATACTACAATCACTGACTGTCTTTCAGCTGACTCTACATTAGAAAAGTAAATTAGTAACTCCCAGAGGTGTCAGGTAAATCATTTCCTTGCTCCTTCCTGGTGTCACCTCAACTAGTCCCACACATCTCAAAGCTTATGTGACTCTGTGTTAAGATGTCCAGCATTTCCCTTTTTGAACTTGCACAGTAAAATTTAATTGCATCTTATTTAGAGCTTTGAATGTCAGCTGCACGGCTGCATGGCTGAAGTGTCAGATAATGCTTAGTGAAGGGGGATTCACACAACAAATTTAAAACAGTTTTTGCTGCACTTTCCACAGGATTGTCAGCTCACGGATGAATATTTGATATTTGTTCTCCTTAGAAGTTGAGAACAAGTAAAAGTTTTGGATGAGGGCAGGTGTCTGCGTGTGTGTGTTTTGTAGTGAATGAGTTTGGAAATAAGACAATTAAGTCTTTATCAAACCTTCCCAAAAGATAACATCAGCTGAGGCAGCTTCTCTTTCACACCCTCGCTCTATCTCTGCCAAAAACCGATGATTTTTGGTTCATTCGTTCTGTTTCATGTCTTCACCTGTACCTTTGCCCTTCAACTTTTAACTTTTAATTTTTGGTGAGGCAAGTAGTGAGGTCCTCTCCCAGTTTAATCTACAGCAATAATACTGTCATATCAACCTTTTATACCCCTAATGAGACAGAGAGAATGAGAGGAGATGCCATTGTGCAAAGGTCCATGGGCTGGACTTGAATTTGGCCCAAGTTTTAATACTTCAGTTCTATAAATACGATGAAATGCCAAAGTGCCAGGCCCACATAACCCGTATTTAAAAACTGTGCCTTCAAACAAAGGTGACAGGTCCTCAACAATTTTATGATGCTAGGACAAAGCAGTAGCCACCATCCATTCCTTCCTGAAATCTGCTATATTTTTCTTCTATCCCTCAGAGTGCTCAGAGCCTACTGTGATTGGCTCAGTCAACTGATGGTGCTCTACTGAGAGGTTGGAGAGAAGTGATATAAAACTAACCTGAGATGGTGTTTGGTTTTTAAAACCACCAATATATCACCTATTTGGGTACCAATGCCTCAACTTCTACAAATTGAAATCATTAAACAGTGAAAATTAAGACATTAAACATAACACAACTCCCTGAACAAAGGTGTGTTTTAAAAACATACCCGCCTAGGTAGGAAAATAAAAATGAGTAATAAATAAAGATCAGTTGAAGTACGGCATGTAGAAAATACTGTACAGATTTTCAACTTCACATCACAACTGCTCATTTAAATAAAAACCTCTTTGGGTTTACTATGCAAGTTGAAATCTTACTTAGGAAACAGCAGTGCTAACGCTAGGTGCTAAAACGTGTTGCCAAATGGCTCTGCGTGGCTCGTCATTGCTATCGTTAGTTAGGTCAGTTAACTCAAATGTGCTGGGTGGCTCAAACTCAATGAGGCTGGTCAGTGCTACATGCTAAACAAAGTTGCTAGGATGGCTCAACAACAACATATTGGGCTTTGTGATAGTGTGCAGTCACTCGGATGAAACAATTTCGCACATTCGGTACACTCTCTAGACACACCAGTGTTGGAAAGTGTTAGCCTGTGCAGTGAGATATCTGCCCTGATAAACCTCTGGCAGATGATGAATTGACTGGCAATATCAGAGATGTGCCACTTTAGTGGTGGGTCCCTGACCGTTAGTGAAAGAGTCTTAGAACCACCCAGATTTACCTTTTAGTTTTTTTCTTTTTGTGAGCCTAAAATGTATAATTTAGAGAGACGGATCATATTGAAGCTTGTCTTCAAGTTCTCTGGAAGTCCAGTCCTTGATGAAAAATGATTCTGAGTATCCATCTCTCCAAGGCCAGTCAATTTGGTCATTTCAAAAGGGGACAAAGACAAACAGTTGAACATACAGAACATTTTGTTGATTTGGACAGTTATAATTGATTGAATCTTGCTGATGTAATGAATAAAAATGATATTTTCCAGAAATGCCACATGTAAAGACTAAAATCAAAACTGTGGTTAGAATTTCTAAGTCTTTTCAGCTGCACAAGTTGAAAAAGGCTCACAAATTATATTTTGAAGCCTAGAACTACAGCTGCAGGTATCAGGATGTTCAGTGTTTGTAAGACAAGATGAGAACAGTGAATCATGGTATATGTCTGACTCACTACATTCATTCTGAAGCCCAAGGAGACTGCTACTGAGCTAGTCAGCTACCTCTGTGCCTGCAATTATTAGTGCTTAGTATTGCAGATGGTGGGAGTATGATGGTAACAGTTTTATTTGTGTTTGTAGATGGCGAAACATATTGATGTATTTAAGCTTTTCAGGAGGTTATTACCGATGGAAAATCTCTCCCATGATGCTTCACACAGCGTCAGACTAACATCCATCAAGAACCTCCTAGTGGCTGGTATCTCCCCTCTCTGGTTGCTGTATTCTTCTCATCCTCAAATTGAGCTTTTATGTGTGGAGATCCACCGCACGCCCATTTGTCTCCTATACTTGTTTCTCCTCATATGTTACGTGCACAAAATTGCTTGTTGAAGCTATTGTTGTCCGCAACATGCAAGTGTGTATGTGTGTGTACACACGATGAAGACGCTTTTTGAAGTTAGTCTGAAAATTGAGGTCTTGAATATTTCACCTTGCCCCATGGTTACAGTGTTAATCCACCAACTCAACCCATTCAAAACCATTTGCATATGAAAAGCTAGTCAGAAAGTAATGCTGAGTTTTCCAATCCTGTTGCTGGACTAATGAATATGGAAGAGTATTTAATGTATGTGGAATGTATTTAAAATGGAAATGATCATTTTAGACACCTTGGCAGTTGACTGTGATTTTTTTTCATCTTCAATTTAACAAAATGGCAAAACTAGCTTGATCGTTGCCTTGATTATCATAGTGCCATATTTTTCTTTCTGAATGTTGCATTTCTGAGGAGATGCTCTTTCTATCACGGTCATAGTTGGTCAGCTGAGGTCTTCAAAAGTTGACCAAAGACCATACACCATTCATCCACACAAAGAGAAGATACACACACTTGTGCCATCTATTAACGTGTTAGCCACATCATAAGAAATGGAGATTTGTGTATATGACTACCTTGTTGCTCTCAATTGATTGAGAACAGCTGCAGTAGATTTTTAAGCCAAAGGAGAGAGCAGAGTTGAGTGTTGTTTCTCCCCTTGCTTCACTTTATCAACAGCAATTTTCCATTTCGGAGAACTGCTTCCTGCATGTTCAATCAGTCTTAATTTAAAATTTACTTGGAAGACACACATATTAAACATTGTGTGCATGCAGACTGTGAATCTGTAACTGTTGGTGAGCACAGATATCTGGAGAGATGGAATGATGGAGCTACATCTCTATACCTGCCTCACTGCCTGTTTGGTCGCTATGGTTACATGTGACTCAACACCAGCAGCATCATATTTTTTTTTTCTTCTGTCTGTTAGTGTCTTTAACCACTTAAGTCTGCAGTAAACTTAATCATGACCATTTCCTTCTTTCTTCCTGGTGACAAAAGTGAAGAACTCAGCACATTACAATCAGACTGCATGTCAAGAAAAACTGAAGAAGCCTTAGAAGATGCACTTGCCCTCAATTAAACCTTTCTTGGAGAACCATGACCTGGATGACTGAGAATCTCACAGATGTGTAGAGACAAAGGTACAGCACAAATTGAAAGCTTCAGTCTTTGGATCTGTAACAAAGACTGTTCAAACTCTATTAATTAAAATCAACCTTTCTTTATCTGCTCACCACAAGGAACCAGGAGTGGAGGTCAGCAACACTTGTATCTTACACCTTAATCCTTTTCTCTCACTAATCCTCAGCCAAATAGATATACTCTACCCACTTGAAAATGGAAAGAGAAGCAGTAGAGTCAATGTGTTGTATCACTCTGGCAAGCTAATGACCATATTATACAGAAATAAAAGAATAAACATTCGTTAAGGGTTTTTATAAATGATTGAGGGAAGTCAATGGTAACTCAAGAACATTTCTATTATCTCACAAATTTGGTGATGGAATCTAACTATTGTCAGGTTCATTTAGAGGTGTGATCAACTGCATTCATTTGGCCTTAGAGTAAACACAAGAAACTTGTGCGACAAAAAAAATGGACCAGACTCAGTGACTAACTCCCTGACAACAAACTTTCGCCCTGCCTTATGTGCCCTGAAGATAATGTCTAACTAAGCCAGTGAGCAGGGAGCTGAAAAATGTATCCATTTACCAATAAGGCCATGGCCAAATCATCTTGAGGTGCTATTACCCTGCTTTCTGGTAGTTTGCTGCAATATTTGTACTACCATGTAGCTAGGGCCAAACAAGTGAATTGTGATCAGAATAGCAATATGTCCAAGTGTGATATCCAAATAGCATGATCAATGTTTTGGCAGGCCTAGGTGGCAGAGTAGTTACTGCTGTTGCCTCACAGCAAGACGTTTGTTGGTTCGGTTCTCAGGCCGGGAGCCTTTCTGTGCAGAGTTTGCATGTTCTACCATTTCTGTTTTGGTTTCCTCCTACAGTCCAATGACATGCATGTCTAGATGAATTGGTGACTCTAAATTGTCCGCAGACATGAGTGTGATGGGAGGTGGTTGTTGGTCTCTGTATGTCTCAATGTGTTGTCTCTGTGATAGTCTGGGGACCTGTCCAGGAGGATCAACTTTTTATTTATTTTTTTTTTGTGAAAGCTAAAATGTTTCACAACAGACCATAAATGATTTTTAGTTGGAAAAATAATCTCAACTCTGGCAATAATTGGGTGAATACCTCGACAGTATAGCCCTCTCCATATGTTACGTTCTCATACATGTAGCGTAGTAACACTGAGCTAGTGAAATAAATCACTTGATGAGCCACATGTATTTTGAGTTTTTGTTGCCCTCAAGCCAAAGCATTCATCCTTACTTCCTGTGGCCTTGAACAGTTGTCACAACATCCCACCCTCTCACACTCTTTAGAGGATTAAAGTCACCTCTGTTCTTCTTACCACTGCCTGCTCCTTCATGTTCTCTGTATTTCTTCTATCCTTTGATTACATTTTTTTTTTCCTTTGCTGGTTCAATCGCCCTCTTTTACCGCCCCCCCCAAAATAGTATTTGTGCAGTACTGCCATTCACACTACAAGCAATGAGCCTGAAATGGGCTCTGAGTTCATAAAGGAACTGTGACAGTAAACAAATCAACATGATCTCTGTTGACCAGCTGGCTCTGACCATGGGGACATTAATGTAATGATGAAAAATATGTTTTTACATTTCAGTTGAGGTTGCTGCTCAGATTGCCACATGTGCTCAGTGTCCCCTTTGTACACTCAAAGCAGAGCTGATTTCTATCTATATATATATATATATATGGGTTCGGTTCCCGGACCTGGGGCCTTTCTGTGTGGAGTTTGCATGTTCTCCCTGTGCCTTCAGATACTCCAGTTTCTTCCCACCGTCCAAAGACATCATGTTTGTTCTAAACTGTCCGTAGGTGTGAGTGGTTGTTGGTCTCTCTTTCTGTCTCTGTGTGTTGGTCCTGTGATGGACTGGTGTACCGCGCCCTCACCCAGTGTGAGCTGGGATTGGCTCCAGCACCCCTGTGACCCAGAAACAGATAAGCGGTAGAAGATGGATGAATGAATGAACTTGCTGTATTTTACATGCAGCAAATCAGAACATAATCTCTTATATTTTAAATGTGCGCTTTACCAGTGATATAGCATTCCCAGTGTGACTTCACCTCAAATTAAAAGCTGTTGTTCTCCTCTGTTCACTCCTAATGTACCCTAAAATGTAACATGGATATAATTGTTGCCTGATAAAATGCAACATTTGTCTTATATTGATTCTCTTTGTCATAGTTGTTGGACACCAGAATTGTAATCAAATATAAGATTGAGATTGCAGAGCCCTGAAGAGCACACGATGTGCTATGAAAACAACAAACTTCAGAAAGGAAAAATTCATGAAATGTTGAGCCTACAAATGGAAACTCTGCCCAGAAGCTTTCTCCACTCTCCACAAGACAAGCCCACACATTTCTACGCTGTCGTCTCACTCTTCTCTACATGACTTTTGTCTGTGGACACAAAACAAAAGCTTGGCATTGGAAAGTGTAGGGAGATCCATCTGTGTCCCACACTGAGCAAAGGAGGACAGACACAAAGAAGGGATTGAAGGACCCAAAACACAAACAGCAAGTGAGAGAAACAACAAGATGGTTGATACAATGTTGTGGCCCTCACAGTCTGGCTGGTCGTGGGAGACAGTGGCACTTCTGTCAGTGTGAGGAGGAGGCCAAGACTGCCAGGGCCAGGCCTCCAAAACATTAGCAATGCAGTTCAGAGAGAGAAATCACATGAGCAGCACTGGGGAGGTTGGGGACAAATGGGAAAGACAAAAAGGGGTGACACTGGATGGGAGGGAACAGCAGCTGGCAGTAAGAGAAGAGAACTAAGAGATCAATGATATTCAAACATCTGGAAGAATCGAAAGAGAGAAATTCAACATGCTGTCCATGATCTGCTTTGCTTTTCCCAGTGTTGTTTAATTGAGATTCTCTCACAACTGTATTTGGAAGACACGTAGCCGACAGTGAGGACAGGTGGACAGCATTCACAAGAGATGAAAACCTGGGTGAAAGGAAGGAAAAACCAAGAGTGTCCAGCCTCTACAAGTGAATGAGTTTTGAGAATTAGAATCTCCAAAAATCCAGCAAATAGATAATTTGTTCTGGAAGAATGGGCACCTGCTGCAGCCGTGACCCCACACGGGAGGCTGGCCACGAGCTGGTTCCCATTAAACGTCACACTGCCTGGCCAAGGACAGCGAAGGTGGTCACCAACCTTGACAATCATGAATTTTCCACATGGGATTTGACCTGTGACACAAGGTAAGGTGCATAAGACAGCACAGTGAAGAGAGGATGATGTCTGAAAGTGTTGGTTTAAGGTAACAAATGTTTTCAGGCACTACGCCGCAGGGATGTGACAGGGATTTCAGCTTGTTAGCGTCTGTGTTTCCCGAAGAAGCAAAGTTCCCTTTGATACAGCATGAAGATACAAAGTAAAACAAGTTGTGCATGCCGTAGTTTGTCAGTTTTATGTGGCTGTACCAGTCCATAAGAGACATAAAAGTAGACACTTAATGTGCAAGTTGAGGGTGTGTCCGTTTGGTGGCTTCACATGTACACAACTGACTACACACACACCAAAAGCACACACGCCAGTTGTGTTTGTCTTACTCTTTTTTTTTTGTAAACACACACATACATATACACACACTTGCACTGAGCTTCAGCTGAATGCAAACATAGGTCTAATTCATCTTGACAAAGGGTGTATGACAGCTTTACTGTAGTGTTCAGCACTTTCCTCAGACTCACTCAGCTGGACTATAAAGATGCATGAGGAAACCAGAGGGGTATTCCAGAGAGCGGGGTATGTGAAAACTCTGAGTATGTTCATCCTGAGATGAGGGAAACTCTGAGTTATCAGTTCCAGAAAGACGGTTATGTGAAACTCTGAGACAATCACCATGGTAACAGACTCTGTGAACATAACCTGCTCGCTGGCAGTGAGTTTCTACCTGTCTCCTCCCACACAAAGACAGCTGTTTTCCCTGTGGACATGGATTTCCCATTCATTCCCAATCCGATTGATATCGAAGGCCAAGTAATTCGAAATGCTTTACATGGCGAGAGATTAGATGTCCCAGCGTTTCCAGCGGAGCATCTGTCATTTATCTCAATAACATTCTCCGGCCATAGATCACCAACCTCACACACTGTGTGCAAATGGTAATTTTCTTTACAACATCAGTGATGTAGAACACTTTGGAAAGGCAGCAGTGTGTAGAGCTGTGAGAAAAGTAACTTTTACACTGAAACGGCTGTTCCCAATGATGGGAGTGTTCCGGGACACAAACCTGTATGAAACGTCAAAAGAGGAATTCAACAGGATTTACAGATCACATATTCTATTTTAAATGATATACATTCTGCTGCTCTCCCTGTGGAAGCACACAGCGTTTCTTCTTCATCCCCACGATCATCATCATCATCATCCTGTGATGCAGGAAAAAAGACACTGTTTCAGAATACTTCGAACAGCAATTGTTTCAGTCGGAGGCTGAACGAGGCAAAAGTTTTATTTTTTAAAAAGACACGTGCATCCTTACATCTGATGTAGGCACTTGTGTCCTGGGGGGTGACCCCGGGATGCCCTCAGCTCCTCAGCCTCTCAGACAGGTGACGGCTCCACCCGTTTTTCGGGCCTCTGCCTTCTTTCTGTTGGCTAAGCAGAATTCAAATGTCAATCTCTTTTTTTAAATTAGTAGATTTTATTTCGTTCGTGTACACATCGTCTTTAATAAATGTGGGTAAACATTGTATGATGTGTTCATCTACTCAGTAGGCTATTAAATGGGGTGACGTTAAAATATTTTGTTAGGGGTTTAAATTAATATTCACTTTTAATAGCTTAACTCAATTTAAAAAATAAAATTAAAATCAAAGTGAGGTACAATCATAGCAAAATATCCCTTTTTGAATGACGTTTTCATATAAAATTTTTAACTGCTTCCAAATATGCTTCTCCCGATGGACTGCGCCTAAATGAAGATCTGATTTTATTCCCATTTATATTTGTAACTGTAAGCTATGATCTCTAACGGTTAAATGTAAAACCACTCAAAGAGTACATCCAAACTTACGTGTTGACTCGGGTAGTAATTTTTTCCTCCTGCTGTTTCTCCTTTGCTGCTGCAGCAGTGTTACATTTACGGCCAAACATGTACTCATCCTCTCCATAGGCCTGCATTAAGACCTCCAACTCCATTAGGTTGAAATAACTGGATCTTTTTTTTTCTCGGTTGTCATGGTGACTTGAAGGATCGGGGCTACATTGATGATGCTTTTTATAGAGGTTGTGCACGCGTGCAACTCAAAGTGAACACACTCAGATCAGCTGTTCTGGAACCGGATACTCAAAGTTTTCTTACATTTTGCAAAAAGAAAAGGAAACAAAAGAAGTAACATTTGTTACATGAACTCTTGTGTGTGGAAACCTGTGTGTGGTTAATGCCTTTAATAGTGTGATTGTTGGTGTAGATATCTTATTGCAATTTTACTGTAGATTAAGCTAAGGTTAACGATTAAACTGGCACTTGTTGACATAGTGCCAAATAACATTACCCATAACATTACTCATTTTGCAGGTTGAGCAAACAGATCCCATGGTCCTGGACTAACCAGTTATTATAGGGCTTGTTATGCAAATCAGTAAAACGGCAACATTCTGCGATGCATAAACAAACATGGCTAGTCATTTGTGTAGTCCTCACTTATTGATGAAACATTAGATATTCACAAACCCTGTTTATATTGACAAACCCTTTCACTGTAACTCTGATAGTCAGCACACTTATAACGATATCAATGTATAAGGCCCTGCTGAAGTTCTCTGCCAAAGTATGTGAAAGCAGATGCGTTTCTCCGAAGATGTAAGTATCGTCATATGCCCCACAACACGACAGTTTCATGTTCGATAAGGGAAACTCTTTGTTCTGTTGACGGAATAGCTCTCTGGAGATGTCAAACTCTGTCAGCCTGAGTATTTGTTATGGAGGGAGAGCTGTTGCTTTGTATCTGGAGATGTAGTTAATTATTCAGGAGGAGAATTTAGCTACTTAAAGTTTTGTTGGTTTGACATCCTTGATCATTAGGGAAAAAATCCAAATGTGGAAGACATGATTAGATATTTACTGGCATTGTGGTAAGAACCATAAAGCTTTGTTAAGCAGCACTAAAACTGTGAAGTTCAAGAAATAAAAAGCAAATATAAGCTTGAGTTGCTCTATGATTTCTCACATTGGCCAATCACCAACGACCCTGTGCAAAGCTTTCTGACTCACCCACCATAATAACTGATTTAATCATGACAGAAAAGGATAAATGGTTGTTATCAAGTCTCTCCGAGGTGTTGAACATGGTTAGATTTCAGATTTGTTTATGCAGTCATTTAAGTTTCTGAAAAAAGTCACTGCTCTAGTCTTCCTGTGGAAGTCCAGGACTATTGACTTATTCCACCGAAGGCATGTTTGTTTATATCAAGCATTTAATATTAATATTAATTAATATTCAATAATATTGCTACATTAATAGACAACACAAGACATTAGAATGAGACATTAAGAACGATGAGACAAATGAAATGAGATGAGATGTTAATTCTTTATTCTGCTTTTATGGGTGATCTGACCTTTTTTTCTTCCTCAAGATGTTTAACCTTATCCTATAAAGCTACATGGTGTTCAGTATGGTTCAGATAACAGCACAGTGCTACCAAATATCCTGAGGGATTCAGGACTGAAACAGCAGCTCTCTGAAAGAGGTAGCGTTGCCTAAGAGTGTTTGATGGGAGGTCCTGATTGTTACAAATGTTTCTGCTGAAGATAGTAAGTGTGAATAAATTTTAAAGTCTTAGTTTCTCTGGAATTATCTGATACGTCCTTCCTGATATCATACACACCAAAAAAGAATCTGAAGATAGTCATGTTGGTTTCCCTGTTGATAAAGTGACAACCCCTAGTAATAATATGCATTGATTTGTGAAATGCTGTTTTGAACACTCCAATATCTAATTTGGCCATAGGAATCGTGGTTTTTGCTTTTTTTGGGAGGGAACATAGAGCTGAGGAGGATTGTTGAGTGTATCTGCAGTGTGCAGTATAGTGGTGTTCAAATGCAACCATCTTTTAAAGGATGAATATTATATGCCTTAACAAAGACTTAAAACCAGACAATGAGACAGTAAACACATTAGGAAAATGTTTTTTGAGCTAACGAATCATGTGAGATTCTATATAATCAGACGTTGGCTTCACTCTATAGCCCCAGAACATATGTACAAGTTTACCTCTGTTGTCCATCCTGAAACATTTAAACAACTTTCAGATTGATTGCTGTGATTAAGGATAAAAGGGGTGAAATGCGCCTGCAAGTGCTCAAAGAATTTCACTATGACACATTTGTCTGTCCAGAATTCATTGACCTCTGAACACGAACCTACGAACATAATGCAGCTCTGCCATGCATGGTACTCTGGATTTCTTCTGTACATGGCAGTAATGATACTGAAATAACTCATTCTCAAGAACTTAAAGTGCTCAATATCATTTTAAGTTCTTTGTGTTCTGAAGCAGTTCTTTGACTGTTTCTTGCTCTCATTCAGGATATATTTTGTTTCCAGTATCCAGCAGTAAAGATTTTGGATTCCTGCTTCTTGAAAAGCTCTTAGAAAAGCATACTTGTATTGATGACAGTTCTAATGATTCAGACAATGTGGAACCAGTTCTGGATTACCTTCCTCAGACGTAAGAGAGTTGGGTTTTCTCTATCAACAATTAAAAGTTACCAAAAATACATTGGCAATTTGATGTACCTATGTATTGATGTATTGGGAGTAATTGTAGTGGGGTTGCTGCTTCTCTGTAAGCTGAAGCCGAACTGCACTCCTTGCTTGAATTTGGAGTGCAAAATAGTTCCCTGAGACACAGAATCAGTCACAGGTTTCAGTGTTAGTGTTTTTGCCTGACAGGCTGTCTACTTATTGGCCCACCTGCTTGGTATTCAGCTGGTGAATTGGCTGCTTGGTTGCTGTCGAGCTCTGTGTTTTTGACTGAATCAGGTTAGCAGTAAAAAGCAGTCCATTAGTACAAGAACAGCTTTTGTCCAGTCCCCTGGGGTACTGTAATGACAAACCACACACTGTAGCAGGAGCCAGTTAGATAGAACATGCTTTCTTTCCAGTGTTATTCTGTCTTGTTTTTACACCTCTATAAAAGTGATAGGAGAATTTTATGAAGTAGACTTTTTAATCTTCATTGCACAACATGTAACATTCAAAGATGCCAAAGCAGTAGTTGATATAATATGATTAATCCTTGAAATATACCATATCATAAACGATGCAATGTAGAGCTGGGTGGTATGACACTATAGCAATATCTTGAATAGTTCAAACTTTTGCCTTGATTATACTGAAACCATTCTTTTTTGAACCATGCACTCCATAATCAGTGATCAGGTGAGGCTGGCGTCTATGTCATGGTTTTTTGTTGTAGACGACAGTGAACCACAGAATTTTCTAATAAAACAGACCCAGCAATGTTTCCGAAAGTCTAATTTGCAGGACAGGAAAGCCCGGACTGGACTGGAGGCTGCTGGGTATAAGCATAGAAAATGTGGACTACCATAACTTGGATGAGGCTCGCAGTGTCCAGCCTGTTGTTTTCATTAATGAAAACCTGCTAATTAACTGATCGGCTCGTTGGAAAATAGTGGGAAATGAAATGATTATTTTCCATGTGACGTGTTCACATTGCTCGTTTCCTTGGAGCAACCTGCTGTGAAACAGAAAAGAGAAACACACACCATCGTCTGTTCCATTCACCATGTTATTGATAGAGGACTAACCCTAACCCTCCCAAGATAAGTGTGTGTTACACATCACTAAAACAAAGCTGGTTGGAACGCACCTCTAAGTCACCAGTTTTGTAACAGTGTTTTTTTTTTTTTTTTTTTTTTACTTTCAAAGGCTACATTCACCATATCCACAAAGTTATTCTAGTATTGAGTAGAGGACATAATGTGTTTGCCAGGAAGATTGCTGCATATGCAAGGCATCATTACACACGTGGATTGTTCAGGCTGATGTATTTTGGTACCAAACTGTAAATGTTTATCAGCATTTTATTGCACCCAATGACTCAAAGTGGACAACACTGGCCTGCAGTGAGCACCGTTGACTCCCAGGAGGAAGGTTCCCTTTCCCTCCCAGAGAGATGCGTGTCGGCTTAATTGGTAGTTTTTAAGAATGAAACGTTGTGCCACTGTATGTTGGCCTGTCCACGGTGAACCCCACCCTCACCCAGCGTAATCCGGACCACTATATGGATTTTATATCAAAATTGGAGTAAGGGTTTAGGAATTGCAGCTCTTCAAGGGTCCAAACGTAATTGGACAATTGATTCGAAAGCTGTTTAGTGGACAGGTGTGAGTTATTACTTCTTTATGTCATCATCGATTAAGCAGGTAAAACCTGGAGTTGATTCTAGGTGTCGCATTTACATTTTGAAAGCTGCTGCTGTGAACCTACAACATGAAACATGAAAGGAGCTCTCAATGGAAGTGAAGCAGACCATCTTTAGGCTGAAATTTAAAGAGAGAGAGAAAGAGAGAAACAGTTTTGTACATATACAGGCCGCAATTGTTTATAAGCCGCAGGTGTCGTAAATATGGGAGGAAATGGCATATGGCAGGAATTATGTTACACAGAAAGATTTTGCCTTTTTGCCAGATTGATCGACTTTAACTTGAGAGCTGCATCATATGCATTGCTTTGTGTGTTTTCCATGATAAGGGTGTGTGCATGAAGCGCAAAATAAATGTAATCTGTAATCTGTTAAGTAATTTCATTGGTCTGATGTTATGCTAAAAGTATTAGCGGCATGAAGCTTGTTACGCGTAAAAATCCAGAAATTGGCCGCATAGTTGTTTAAGCCGCAGGGTTCAAAGTGTGTGACAGCGTGTGACAACATCCACCCAAGTGAAGAACACTCTCCAGGAAGTAGGTGCACCAGCATTTCAGTCTGCCATGAAGAGAAGGCTTCATGAGAGCAAATACAGAGAGTTCACCGCAAGGTACTAACCATTAACGAGCCTCAAAAATAGAAACAAAAAAACATTTGAAGAATTTTTCAGACAGAATTCTTTGGACATTGTCCACTTACTTTTGAGCCCCTGAAATGAGGTCCCTAAGTCCTACATCTTTCATAGGATATTTTTTTCAACCCCTTGGATTGAACCTGAAAGTCTGCACTTCAATTGCATCTCAGTTGTTTCATTTCAATGTGGTGGCATGAAGATCCCAAATCATGAAAGGGCCTAGCTGTAAAATTCATCCATATGTACTGTAAATCTAAATTATTTAGGAAGAAGGAATAATCTTTTTAGAAACAGTGAAACACTAAAACGATTTGCTGGTTGCTGGTTAATTTGTTGATTTTACGCAAAGATTTGATATAAAACTAGACTGTAAAAGTTTTATTTGGATGCCAATGACAGACAGACATTCCATTTCCCTGACCGAATTACTGAAGATTTGCTCTGTATGTGTTCATTAAATCTGTTATGGCCTCGTTTCCACCAATTGGCAACATGGAGAAATGAAAAGCTACATCTTAAGTGAGTAATTATGCCATGATGTCAGATCACCAAAGGAGCTGTAAATGTGAATATGAAGCTGATACATTTGCACAAATTCTGAGTACTGAAGTTCAAAACTTTTCACAGTTAGTTCACTCACCCAACTCAGACAACTCAGCACACAATTCCATAAGGTGAAGGCATGATTGAATTTTTTACGACCTTGCTAATATTGTGACAAAAAATAATGAAACAACAGAAATGGCTTCACTGCATCACATTTTCTCAACCAATAACAGCCTACTCTGACTTACCCGGGTCGGTGAGTGTTGATTATATATTATGACTTGGCCCAGTCTTGGCAGCAGGATCCAGTCAACCTGAATGACAGACCCACAGGGACGGGAAAACCTTCATGGACTTTTGACAGTTCACCAGTTAACTGATGAGGTGGGTTCCTCTCTGTGACCTTGATGGACAGCCAACTATGAAAAGATGTGTGTTTAGTGAGTCTGTTTTTGTGAAAGAGCTTGAGGATGAGAGTGACGGAGTGCATGTCTTGGGAGGGGCGAAGTGAATTGGTGCCCTGTGCAGCTTTACAATAAAATAGGATTTTACTCAATTTAAGTGGTTAAAACAATTGATACCCTTAAACCAATGTGCCTGGAGGGATGAGTACTAAAACTCAGCATTAAATGGGCCACAGGGCTACATTTTTGAACACCACAGTATCTTTAATCTCTGATGTTATTGGTTCTGCAGAAATGAAGAAAATGGATTTCCTGTTTTATTATTGCTGTAAAAAACTTCCGTTTCACATTTTATCTCAACAACTCATCCTTTTATTTATGATGCCTTTTCCCAACACAGAAGATATCTCTCTCCCTCTGTGCCTGTTTTGGGGGTGGGGCCAGCTCTGTCACACCGGCCAGAAACCACACGAACACACCATTCTTAGTGACAATGGCAAATAGCATTTCATGTTAAAAAAGTGTATGCATAAAGTCTCTTAAGATGTAAGTGTAAGGTTAGAAAGACAAACAGTCTGTCAGAATTTCCGAAGGTGGCTATAGTGTATTTGGCATTTGTGATTTGGGAGCTGCAGGTGTGATCCATTTCCGTCATTAAATATCTGTTTAAATAGTGATTCTATTCTCAAACAATGAAAGCAAACTCATAATGATGCTCAACCTTATGTTTAAGGACACACTATACATGTAGGCTACTTCTCTCATCAGAGCCGTGCTTTACTGTCTCAGCTTTGACTGATGTGTAAAGTGGCTTATTACACCTTGGGTTATGTCTGCAGCTCCTGCTTCAGGCATAAGGCTGAAAGCAGCCACATGAACATTTAGCATTGACATAGTGCAGCTTTTATGTGACCTGGAACTCAGTAAAACACTGACTGCTTTTGCTCTGAGCATAAGGTCATAACTGAAGGTGCCTGAGATGAGTTCATTAACATATGCAGCCGCTCTGATCTTTTCTCAGAGGACCATGTTTACAGAAACTAAGGATTGTAAAAGGTGGTGGTGGTGGGGGGGTACAGTATTCCTTTGAATCCAGTAAAAAGAAAGACTTATTTACTCTTTTTAAATTTTATGCTACAGATACACATTGGTCTCAGTTCTTAAAATGTATGTGTCCTCTGTCTTTTAATGACCATTTGAGATATTTAAAGCAATGGAACCAAGACTCTCCTGTGAATTCAGCTTTTCCAGTATGCCTGCGAATTAAAGTCAAATATTGACCTTCACTGTATCACCATGTGACATTTCCAAACAATGGAAAGGTGATGACAGGAAGATGAGCATGTGGAGAAATCCCATATATCTACCTTAAGCAAAAAGCTTTGCTGAGCCTGAATGCTCCCATAAACACTCTTGGTCTTTGTTCATGTGCTTTCCACTACAGTGGTGCAATTCTAAATGCCTCATTACCACAGCCACCACCCAAAAAAAAAAAAAAAGCTTCATTATATCCCTGAATACTGGTTTGTGACGCCACTTAACAGATGAGTGCAATTTAATTAACAGCAAACACAGTTGTCATAAAACCTCATTCTATTTGTCCTGGCTGAGTTGTCAACATATGATTATATTTGTCATTATTGGGGTAATACCTCTGCTCAGCTCTTTGAATGTGTTTCACTTGTCTTCTGTCTTTATCTCTTCACACAGTTTAATTATTCTACTGATGGCACCTGTCCATTTGTCTCGCTCTGACCTCCCCAGTGGCACGTTTTCACATTTAAGTGGAAACAGTAAAGTTTAACCTTGAATTGATGGACTGACACTGTGCTCTTCTTCGGTTCCCGGCAGCAATTGTCTGCCATTCACTGACAGCGCCCTTTGAAGGCTTAGTGAAAGGGGCCACTTTTGGGTGGGGAGGTTAAGCTGTGTCATTCTCACCATTTAAAAGAGATTCAATGTGAATTCACTTTATCACTTAGACTAAAAGAAATGCATACAATATAATGCCAAATGATAATATTAGTTATAATGCAGAAGGGTTACAAATCACATCAGCATGAGGTGCTCTTATTTGCAGCATGTCGATTGTGATCTACAGATACCTCTGCAAACTCAGTAAGCATGATGCAAGCAAATTGATCAGTATCCTTTGTTTTTACCTCCCTTCATTTCACTAAGGAGACATTATTCAGTATAAGATAAGATAGTACTTTATTTATCTCACATGTGGGAAATTTGTCCTTACAGCAGCAACCACAGGTGTAGAAAAAAAATACAAGAATAGAAACAAGGAGTAGAATAACGAGAAAAATACAAAATGTGAGTGATGATGATGAAGTGACAATAAGAAAAACTTTCACATAGTACCATAAAAAAGTGATGTAAATGTAATTCGTCCAGAGCACGGATGTTATTGCAGCAGCAGAGAGCTGTTGTACAGTCTGTTCCTGAAGCAGCTGTTTAGTTCACCCACAGTGTCAGGAAAGTGTCAGTTTGGCCAACATCCTCCTCAATGGAGGTCCAGGTCCAGTCCAGGACAGGTCCGGCTCTTCGGACCAGCTTGTTGAGCCTCTTCCTGTCGCTCTCTGAACTTCCACTGCATAAAAGATGGCAGAGGCCCCCACAGAGTCATAGAAAGTCCTTAGCAGAGGCCTGCACGCTCCAAAGGACCTCAGTCTTCTCAGTAGGTGGAGACCACTGTCAGTGTTTAGTGACCAGTCCAGTTTATTGTTGAGGTGAACACCCGTCCAGACCTTGGAAGTTCACTGGCACTGTGTGGAGTGGTCTGTTGGTGAGGTAGTTGGTGGTCCATGCAGCCAGGTTACAGCCCACTCCAGCTTCCAGCTTCTCCCTGAGCGGTGGTCGCTGGATAGTGTTGAAAGCACTGGTCAAAAAATATGACCCTCACGGTGCCGTCAGTGGCCTCCAGGTGTGACTGACAGCATCTTACACAAAAATGCCAGGTCTGTGTGTGAACTGTAGAGGGGCCATCTCACTGTACACCGGGAGTCTGAGGTGGTTCAGGACGATCCTCTCCGTGGTCTTCATCAGATGAGAGGAGAGGACGACTGGCCTGAAGTGTTTCGGCTCCCTGGGATGCATGGTCTTTGCTATATGTGGTCTTTGTGTACTACTGTACTGTTAATAATTGGTCTCCTTCCCATAAAAGTCAATTTACTTCAAATTCCAGATTCAGAAAGTAATCGGACCCCTTCACATCATTACGTGTTTTAGGTTTAATTTTAATCATCACTGACAAATCATGAAAACATGTTTTTAGAAATATAAGAAGACATTTCCCTGTTTTCTTGAATAATCTTTGTCTAAAAAATACCTGTTGACATAAGGTGAAATTGAACAGCGAAATCTAAGCAGCTCTCTGCAAACCTTAGTGATACAATTGTGGTAAGATGCATATCAGGGCAAGGCCATGATTTCTAAAGCCTTAAGAGTACAGTGGCCTTATTGTAAAATGAAAGAAGTTTGGAATCCCCAGATGTCTTTCTAGATTTGGCTGTTCAACCAGATGGAGAAGCTGCTGGAAAGACATCTGTCTTGACAGACGTCCACCAATCATCGACTGGGTGTCTCTACAGTGAAGAGTGGTTGTGGCATCATGCCATGGGGGAGACAACTCTGTAACAGGGACAGAGAAAGGTCAGCATTAATGGAAGGAGCCAAAAACTATTGAAAACCTGCGCCAGATCAGGTGACCTGAACCTCGGGTGGCTGGGTATGTGTGTGAAGCACAGTCAACCCAACTTTGAAGTGACATCAGGACAAGTCTGACTGTCTTTGAGTAACCCAGAAAAAGCCCACATTTAACCCCATTAAAAAAATCTGTTGAGAGACCTGACTATATGGGTTCAGACTATCACCACTCACTCTGATTCAGCTTGAGTGAAGCTTCCAGCAATAATGGGATAAACCTCCAAAATCCAGGTGTGCAAAGCTCGTGAGATTCACTTGAGACTTAAAACTGCAATTGCTGCCAAAAAGGGGGATTCAACAAAGGACTGGACTGAGAGTCTGGAAAGGGAGATTGGATTATTGAGAGTTGACTGATGCCGTTTCATCTGTTTACAGTTAAATTTCCAACATAAAGTGTGTATAAAAGGAAGGGTTTAAACGCTTTCTGAAGCCACTGTAGACTAATACAAGAGGTTAAAATCCACAGATTTAAGTAATCCTACCAGAATCACAGTATCCAATACTAGAGTTCATTTACCCCAGCAGAACAACTGGAGTGGTTATGCAAATAAATGTCAAATAAAAGTTTTACAAAAAGCATTTTCAATGCAGCGTGTATTTGAAGGGCATTTTTCTTAACAACAAAATCAAATTAGTTGAAACAGGAGAGATATGAATGGAAAATATTGGTGCTTGAGCAGATAAGATTGACCACTGAAGGAGAAAATGAACCTGCTACGCTTTCTTCAGCAGAATCACACTCAGGAGTACAAACTAGCAAATACTGTCTGAAATGGATGTGTCCCCTGAAATCCCACTAATCCGTCCCCTGCTACCACAAACACATGGACTGCACATCTAGTTTATTAAAATCACTTTCATACAGGCATAGAAGACTCAATCATTAAATGTACTCTTAATTTATTCGTCATGAATGTAATACACATTTTCTGTTGTGTTTAAATCTGCTTCTTCTTTTTTCTTTTTTGTTTTCTCAGAAAACAGTCTTTGGATTATTACTAGACCTCCAGAAACAGCTCGAGAGGCAAAATGTAAAACTAGCCTTGCATGGATTTTCCTGAAGTATCCTACTTACCTCAAATGTATCTTCTTATCGATAAAGACTTAGACACACAGCACAGGTCCGCAGGTCAGAGTCAAACCAGGGATGCTGCAATATATGTCGTTGAATCCATTTGTATTCATTTTGAACATTTACATGGTAAAAAGACCAAGAACTCCAAAATGTTGTACTTCTGCTGGTGGACAAGGCAGAAACACCATAATTTGCAGTTGCCTGGTACTCCAGCTTCCTCCCACGGTCCAAATACATGTACGTTTAGGTTAACTGGAGACTTTGTATGTTTTTATATGTTGGCTGTAAGATGGCCTGGCAGTCTGGCCAGGTTGTCCCCACCCTTGCCCAATGTCTCAATCGTTGAAATCAATGAGAGATGACCAGAATCTGATGGTGCCCAGACAGTGACATGTCCCTTCAGACCCAGACCAATCAGTCAAGCTCAGAGTGACAGTTGGGGAAAAAAAGGTGTTGACTCTCAAAGTTTCAAGAACATTGATAGTCACTCAGGTTTGTGTGATGAAAGGTCTTTTGCCTGTTGTGGGTGAACTCTGCAGACTGTCTGCATGGCAGTAAAACCTCCTTGACTTTGAACATGAGCCACTTTGAGACCTGGAATGATGATCTTAAGCGTTTTGATTAACAAAAGAGGACACTCTCACCTATTCTGTCCTTCTGTGTATTAGATTCTCAGTGCATCAAGAGATGTTTTTTTTTTTATTTTTTTTTTATTTGTCTGTTTTCTTCTTCCCAGCGTGAAGTGTTGTGCTGTGTACAGATGGACCAGATAAGTATGATGCATATTGGTGTGTTATTGTGCCAGCAGCTGATGTGATTATGATTGTCTCCATCTAATAAGATATACCCATTCAAACCTTCAAACAAAAATTCCTGCAATTTCAGCATCAGTGATGCAATTATCCTTTGTGAATGTAGCCCAAAGGTTGATAGGCTGCTGTTAGATTCTATGTCTTGATGCATTTGTATAGGTGTTTTCTGTTGCAGTGGCCCAATTTCCTCAGCAGAACAGAATCATTACAGTTTGGCTCTGCAGACATTGCATGCCAATAGTATGTGTATGTGAGTGAGAAGCTTGTTTTGTCAATGAAATACAATAAAGCTACATCTAAACAGTAACATTAGAGACACTAACACTTAAAAAGTGTAACAGCTGGGCTGTGTTTCTTTGAAGTTGACTTAAAATACTGCTATGAATCACAGGTGCTAATGGCCTGTTCCCACTTACAGCTTGTTTTAACAGCGTTCTAACAAGCATACAACACATTTTTAAGGTTCTGTAAGCAACCGTCACTGCCACTAGATGTCATATTAGACCACCAGCATGTCACATCAAATAAAAGTGCTTTTGTCGGCTACACCTCCTGCCTTAATTGTGACAGAGCTGATGAAACCTGAAAAGCTTTTTTGGATGTTTTGAAGGTCTACCAGCCACCTGACATTCCAGCTGGTTGTCTTCCCAGCCAATTCGTCAGTATTCCAGTCTAATTTCTTTCTTTGTGACAGGCCTGTTTAAATCAAAGCTAGTGTGGTACATTGCAAACTGGTGGAAATATCATCATTCATGACACCGTGCCAAACCATCTTATGAAATAAGAATTAAAAAATTCAATGTGTTATCATGGAATAAAACTAATGATGCTAGGCCAGGTAAGACTAGACTAGTCTACAAATGGCACAGCTATGTATGCTAAAGGGACCATCGAAAAAAGATTGCGGATGCAATTAAATGAAATCGAATTGAGGATTTGTGAAATTGTGACACCCCTAATAAAGATGGACATAGCCGCCATGGCATCTCCTGAAGAATGGTCCTCTGCTATCGCCATTTCAGCATCAGCATAGCCCTCCCCCACCTCCCAGTTTATCTCGAAATGGGAAAAAGTGGTGGGGCTTTGTGGAGAACCAGAACTGGGGTGCACGATGGCTTGTTGCAAACATATGCACACCCACCACTCAACTCACCCTTCAATTATACAGCACTTAATGCCTTAGTACGATTCAAATGCGTGAATGGTATGAAAATGACAAATGATAACATACTTATTTCTGTTGTGAAGTTGGGCATTTCAACCTTGGAATCCGTGGAGATAAACCTTTTTTTTTTTTTTATTTTGTGAGTGGCCATTTAGACCAACTGCACTGTTTGACACTAGGAGATAGCTGCTTGCATTAATATGCACATTCTGTCAGATCAGCTACTATAACATAGTGAACATAGTTCTCTGCCATTGTTTAAAATCTTATTCTCTTCATGCAGATCATGAAGAAAGTAAAGTTTTAATATGAACACGCTAGTCTTGTTTAATTGTGTTTGAACCAATCAAACACTTACTAATATTGTCAAAATTTCAATTCCACTTTACCTCCGCCTCCTAAATAGCAAGTGTCACGAATAGGCAAGTTTTCTTGGTTTCTTTTTACAGTTTTGTTTGATTTGATGATTTTGTGATTTGCCTCAGCATCTCTGTTTGACTCCTGTTTTTCTGCTCCAAAGCATGCCACAGCAATCAGTTCCAGCAAATCCAAATCTTTCGAAGTATCTTTTGTTTTTTCATATCTCTCTGCATTCTGAATCTGATCCAGAATGTAAAAAAAAAAAATCCCTTCTAATTGTAGTGTCACAAACATCCAGACATGATGAAAGCAAAGAGCTCAGAGGAGTTGTGTCTCCTGTATGTGTGACTGAGGATTGATAAATCTGGATCAAAAGTTGCCCTGGGATATTGAGACACATGGATACACAGAAGTTTTGCATCATTCAGACGAGCAGAGCTTATCCCAAGACATTTGGGCACAATCTTGAATTATATGAGGTGGATAATAGTCCATCCACCGGGGGACTTTATCCAGCATTCTCAGTGACGAACATTTGTACCACACGGCACACAGACACACACACATAAACAGCCATACATTTTCCCTGTTGCAAAAGCCCCTCTATGGATTTATAAATATACTTTTCTTCCAATGATTTTTCTTTGCAATCTGTTCGTTTTTCATCTAGAGACACGTGGCTCATGCTGGCCAGCTGAATGATTGATCAAATCTTCCTGAGAAAACTAATATGAAGTCTCACCAGGCAGTGACTGAGCAGAGGCAGAATGGAAGAAAGGAAGGAGCTAGAGAGACTGAGAGATTAGGGCCACTGTGTCTCATTTTGAAGCATGGAAAAAAGGCCAAAATTAAACTTGTTATTGGCAACTTATTGCAATAGAAATGGGAGTAATGGCCTAAATTTAGCAGAATCTTAGCTGAATTTCATCTTTGTAGCTGTTGGTGATATTGTGAGGAGTGGACAGGTTTAGTGAGCATATGTCTGTAGAGCTTCCATATTGTATGTGACCTGTGTGTCACTTAAGTTCTCTTCTTTTAGGCTTCTGTTATGACAACAGTTATATGAGCCAATCTGAGGCGAGCCTCAGAGCTTCTCTTCTTATTTGTTAACTGACTGGGCTGGGCTCAGGATATAGCTGATTGCTTTGTTGTGACATCACAAAGTTACAGATGTGCTGATGGCTTGCTTTAAGGCTTGTACCTGTTTCTCTGTGGAATCCTTGTTACTTTCACAGTATGAATAAAAAGTAGAAAAAATAAAACACATTGACATCTCACTTTCTACAATATAGGCCCTTTAATGGATGATATGTTCACTATAGCTATATATAGAAATATTTAACAGTTTTTTTTGGGACTTCTAGGGGATTATATATGTCATTATATAACATCAGGTCCTGGAGGCTTTGCTGTTAAACAGAATGGGTTGCAGAGTTCATTTAGAACGACAAAAGTCTCTGCTATGTGTGCTATGTTTGTGCTGACGGCCAATAATTTGCTTTCAAAGAATTATGGAAAATGTTCTTAAGGTTTCTTTGAGAACTGAAGGTCCAGATGTGACCTTGACAGTGGATATAAGTAAATGGAAGTGTGTGTTTGTATATATGTGTGGGTATGTTTGAGTGGTGACTGGCGATGAAGGGATTCTGGCTGCAAAAACGCGATAAGCTGAACCACAGGCCTGATCGCACTCCTGCCATCTCACCCACTGACATAATGATTCAATATTGCTGTCAACTGACTTCAAGACGACACTTGCTGAATGTGTGTCGTATGTACATGCTCTGGTTGCAGATTGATATTTGTGCGCCTATGTGCCCTTGTGTCTGCCTGTGGTTATATGTCATCCACTTGTAATGTTGCATGTACAGGTGCATGGATGTGTGTCTATGCCTGTGCAGAAGATTGTGCACCTCTCACCTACATGTGTGTATTGTTGTGTAGGAAGAGTAGGAAGAAGCCTGAATCCTGATTAGATTGCTGGAATTAAATTTCACAACAAAAACAACCAGCAGGGGACGGACATGCTGACCTCCTCCCCTCCGTCCCTTTCTTTCTCTGTTCTTTTCATCCTTCCCTTCCCAGGCCCTCTTCCTCCCTCACTTTTGTTCACCTTCCTCTTTTTTTCTCGATCTGTATATCTCATGTAGTATTTTCAGCACAAGAAAGAGGTGTGCTGTAGTGTGATGGTGATGATGTCCCTTCAGGCTGTGCTCACAAACTCATGTCTGCATGGCGTTTGTATGACATCAATGGGAAACAGTTTGATTCCTCCCCTCACACAGTATTTAGCAAACTGTGTCTAATGTTTGTAATGAAATTACCAGTTTAACTGGTATAATATTATGAACTTATTAATCATGTGACTCTTCAGCAGGCCAGCCATTATTACTAGTCAATGATTACTTTTGATTTAATCACCTAGACAAGAGAAAACATGTTCATTTATAGATCACCTTTCAGATGCAGATAATTCAAAGTGCTTTACAAACAATGGCAATCAATTGATATTAATAATAATGAATAATTTTAGGTGATTAAAATAAACCAATCAAAACAACTTTTATCACTGCTGAATAAGAGTAAGAGACCCCATTTTAAAGGGAGTGCTGTGGGGAATGACTCCAAAGCTTGGTTGGGGTGCATAAAGTCTACCACACTGTTGAATACACATTAGATTAAATTAGATTTCACCAAAGGGAAATTTCCGATGTAATCTGTTGATCATTTACTGGCCTCCATGTTGGACACCATGGTGACTTTTTGTGTTCCTTGTTTTTCATATTGACAAATCCATTGACAGCAAAAGCACATGCTGCTCTCTTTAGTGGTACTTCTGTTGGATTTAGTGTCAGTCATTGTGCTTTTCTTGGACGGGACTTCTTGCTTGAAGTCACTTGATGATGCTTTTTAATACCAGGGAAAGTTTGTCTTGTGGGTGTGATGAATGCCATGACCAAACTTTCCCAGGCTTTGTTGTTTCTTTTTCCCCATAGCTGATTGGAAACAGTTTTTAGCAAATACAGATGCCAGAGGTTTGTGAAATGAGCCCCCGGCTCTCATTAAGATGAGAATTTTTCACTTCACACGGGACAGTGATGCAAGATGATAGTAAGAATGTCAAAGCAGGGTGTAGATGAATGAGTAGGCATGTTCCAAAGGGAAACACTCCACCAGTTAACATTCATTTTTCTATTTCTGGAAATGGAATCTGGTTCAGACTTCCTGTCACACTAATTAACAACTTTTATCATCAAATTATCAGGATTGGGGAAGTGAATGTCCCTTTCGTGATTACAAAAAGAAAACAAATATTAATTAGATAGTCCAGTGGCTGGATGCTTTTAGTTTTTCAACCTGCATCTATCTCTTTTTATCTCTTTTCATGTCTGGACTTTGACCTGCTCTGAGTGAAGCTGTTGTTTCACCAGCTTGGCTGCTGTGTCACTCTCTGTTCCCTAGGTGCCGCAGAGTCGTCCTTGCAGCAGGGTCATGCCGGTGCTTTGCTTTGTAGGGTACTGGAGTAGTCCAGCTCTCCGGGGAGAGAGCGCATTTCTGTTAAGCTGCACAGAGGTGACCCCTCACCTGCAGGTCTCGTGTGCTGATTGGGAGGTTTGAGTCAGGCTGTGAATAACCTGCTGTGGATGAAAACAGACCAGTCTGTGTCTGCTTTTAGCTCTGCTTTCTAATCATGGTTTTGGCTTCTCATCTTGCTATTGTTTTCAATCAGGGCTGCATAATATGTAAAAAAATAAATAAATATATAAAATAATCACATTGCGATTATGTTGCCAGAGTTTGTGTTTTCAATGAGAATGATCTTATTTATATCACAGCAATAAATTATTTGGACACACTTTCCCATTCAAAGGAATAGGAAAGTGTGTCCAAACCTTTGACTGGTAGTGCATATATATATATATAGTCTTTGTACCAAACAAAATGTTGCTTTATATCAACCAGGGAGCCGATAGAGGACAATCACCTCTATAAAAAACATAGCAGCTCCTCCAATGTGGATATTGCACTTGAACATGTTACAATTTTGATTACATTTCCATCAATTGTGGAGCAAAATTCTTCCTATACTTTACCTGCTCTGTTTTGCATTCTCTGTCTTCATTTATTTATATAATCTACCTTTTCCAGACAGGCTGTGTTTACAGTCAATAATGTGACTTTGACACATATTCTGTGCAACTTTTAAGCTTGACCAGGATCAATAGCAAGATAATAGCATCTCTATTGTATCAATGAATATGAGGACATGGCAAGGTTTGCAAAACCACCTACTGATGGTGGATGTCTATGACAGTGTTTGTGCAATGATTATAATATGTCATACAATGTTGCACAGATTAAAGCAAAAAACAGAGTCGAACTATATTTGCAATACATAAAAACACATATCAACTTAAAAGCATCAGAGTTTTTACTTGTGGAGGGGGGAACTCTGGCGGAAGGTCTTAGAGCCAAGTGGCAATTTTAAGCCTTGAGTTTGTAACTAGGCCTTTGCCATCTTGATATATTTCAAATGAGAAGACTTCATGTTAGGATGTGAAGACTGAAAATCATGTATATTCAGGAAGACTTGAAGCTATAAACTCATTTGGAAACTTAATGAACCAAGTGAGAAGTAGGGCACTTTTCCCATAGACATCAATGCAGCCTAAATTCCTTTCAGAACCAGAGGAGTCACCCTCTGATGCTCATTAGATACAATGCAGGTTTAAGGCTCTTCAGCAGTGGCTTCTTCTTCTCTGCCATCAGTTCACCAAACCAGTGTACTCCACATATTTAACTGTCATTATACAGTCACATACACATGACTAGTTTGGCCAGGACCTGGTGTATATTTAAAGTGTCCTGATGTAAATCTGTTATGATTTGGTGCTGTGCAAATACATTTGATTAGAAGCTTTTTCATTATGCTCATTTTCTGTTTTCCTTAAGTCAAATTTTTATCTGCACCATCCTCCGTGTATGCACTCTATCGTTGGATAGAAACTCCTAAAAAAAATCCCTTTAATTGCATTGCAGCGAAGAAAAAGCAGCTGCGGAGAGGACAGCATTGTCTCTTCTCTCTCTCTTCCTCCTTTTGGCGGTGTGTATCCTGCCAGATTCGCATGAGGTGGGAAAAGGAATGCAGCTCTGCTCTGTTCACCTCTTCCTCATTCTCTCATTCTTTCCTCCGATACTGTCACTCTCTCACCTCCTCCCTCTCGCTCTTTCTCTCTCTCAGTATGCTCAGTCTTTCAGCTCTGTGCAGCACTGTTGTTTCGTGAGGCTGGTGAGCCGGTTGGGAGAAATAAGCGCTTGTGCCGGCACCGGCTACCTCAGAGATGAACTAAACCCAACTGAGGGACAGGGGGACTGTGGATTTTAACCTGCTGCTGTCAGGAAGAGAGGGCTTTGTGGCACCCATGAACTTTGGAGTTAATGCATGGCACATGTGGCTGCTCATATTCGGCATCAGGGATTGCTGGAGAAAAAGGAAGTCTCGGAAATCTGCAGCTCATCTTGAACAAGGTCTGGGAAAAACATTTGGAAGTGTTGAGCTAAATCACTGAGATGTGAGGTGGCATGACTAAAGATACAGCTCTGCAAGGTTAACCTCAAAGACATCTGTTAGACCTGATCACACCTGACGGGAAAATGACCGGCTTCAGGCAGGATTGAAGGAGCAACCTGTGATGTCAGACCTCACCTGGGGCCGCCGTCTGGGACTCTGCTGAGTAGTTGTATTGTCTTGTTCAAGGGAGGGAGGGGGGGGGGGATGGGGGTGGCAGGAGGAGAGACTTAATTTTCATGTGTGTAAACAACACCGGACGTGATTCAACTGACTTCATCCATCCCCCCTCCACTCATTTTCTCAGCAGTCCCCGCTCTCAAACCCAACACCAGCATTCTCTTCTCTCTCCATGGACCCGTTGGGGAGACGGGATTGCTGATTAATGTTACTCCCAGTGGCCCAGGTCTGATTCCACGCCAACTAGATAAGAAATAAAGTGCAGAGAGAAACGGCGGCAGCAGCACTAATCAACTGTCATCACACTGAACAAAAAGCACCATGTGGAATCAGTCTGGGTACTGTAACCACATTCCTCACGCTGGATATCCCTTCTACCATGCACCCTGCAGGTAAGCTATCACAAACTCTGTCTCTACTTTAGTGCTGTCACGTTTCTCAGCAACTTGTTAAAGCTACCTGCCTTCTGCTTTGAGGTCAAGCTTTAGTTGATTCTTCTCACTGGGCTATAAATCAGTGTATTTATCATGTCTGGTGATGACATTGATTCTCATCGTTTTTAACTTAGGTGTCCTTCTGGGGACCATGAGTGGTCTGCTATCTTTATTTATTCATTTTTTTTGTTCTCTTCTGACATTTTGGAAAGTCATTCTTTGCTCACTTGGACAGTTTTTGATCTTGTGAGTCTGTCTGTAGGCAAAGTAAGACAGATGGCTTTATTACTTCCCAAAGCAGATGCTGTTAGCAAACTGGTTTGTCTGGAATGAGGTTTTAACCGAACCTAAAAACTGGTTTAACCATTGCAGAATAATAGTCGGTGAATAGGCAGGTTTGCTGGTCAATGTAACAAAAGACTGTTATTAAGATGTTGCTGGAAAACACTCCCACAGGAAAGGTGTCTCCTGTCTTAAACACTGGATTCAAACTGAGATTACATAAGGTTTTACTGGACCTCTTCCATTATTTCCCTGCCCCCCACAACCTCCTGCATCAGTAATGACATCATTACATTTATCACACGGTTTCAGATGTGACCCAATCTGAAATGAACACCATCAATCCTCATTCCCTAAGGGCAGAACAGACCCATGTCTATGCCTCTTTCTGTTAGATACTGTAATAGCCTCCAACCTCTAACACTCAGCCACCAGAATACTGATCCACCACCATTAGTTACTTGTAAAATCCTTTTGTGTATAATAAAGAGATAATTTAAACATGAATTGTATCTTAAATTATAAACATGTAACTGTACAAATGATGTTGGGGCAAGTTCACCTATGAAATCTAAAGGTTTGGTATTTCTGCCTTCTTTTTTATCTTTCTCTTTCTATATTTTGCTCATCATTGTGAGATTATAGTTAGTAGTGGGCCTCTCTACTGGAGGAGGCCAGAGGGCTTTAGCTGATGAGTGAGTCATACCGTAGACCACTGGGCAGGTCAATGACCTGTCAGATCAGCCTGCTCATGGCAAAGACAGTGTGTGGTATAGAATACCCAGGAATCCAGGAAATAGCCCCGAGCTCCAAAACAAACCAACAATCAGTATTCCACTCCCACTCCAATCTAATGGTGAAGCACTCTGACTCAAACTGAAAATTTCAACCTGTATTCTAATTCAAGTCAGTTTTGCCTTTTTGCTGCGTAAACACGCTGTCTGGTGTGTTATAGATGCAGCATCTCTACTGGATTGATGTTTGTTAGATTGTCTTCTTTTTTTGATGCTCACTTTGGACTTTTAACTGTTTTGCTTCAGTGTCGTATGTTCTGTGTTTCCCATCTTGATTTTAATCCTCAGGGGTTGCAGTTTCTGTTCACCTGCACATGTTACATATTGGAAGACTGATTGCTGTGTGAAATATTTAAGTTCTTCACCACACGTTTTAAAATTTGGAAAAAAGTGCTGATTCATATTTACTTTAATGTGGTTTTTCCAAATGGACGGTATGTTCTATCCACCACTTGCTTGTGAAAGGTGAAACAGCGGTGCTTATCAATACGGTCAACACTCAGCCCCAGTGAGACCCAGACTGCCTGCCTGCCTGAGTTTTTTGACCACAATAACTGACTAGAGGTCTGCACGGCTGCATAGTCCTTAGCACTGTTGCCTCACAGCAAGAAGGTTGTGAGTTCAATTCCTGCATGGGACCTTTCTGTGTGGAGTTAGCATGTTCTCCCCATTCCTGTGAGGGTTTCCTCCGGGTATGCTGATTTTTGCTCACCATCCAAAGACACGTTTGGGTTAATTGGTGACTCTAAATTGTCTGTAGGTCTGAGTGTGATTGTGAGTGGTTGTTTGTCTCTGTCTGTATCTGCATGGTGACCTTGCCCTTGTCCAATGTGAGCTGGGATTGGCTCACCGTGACCCGGAAACAGATGAATGAATGGATGAATAACTGACGAGATGAAACATTACAGAACAGTTAACACAGTAATTTGTTGGTAGTGTTAATTAATAGTAATATTAGTTGTTTGCTGTTAACTGCAGTGGCTGAAACAGTGTCAGCAGTTACACCAAGACTCGAGACTTGCAACTAGAAGATACATGACAACGTACACTGTCGTAAGCATCTTTATTTGTTTGTGTTCTTTCTCCCGTGCTTGCAGGCTGACAGCATTTGCTCGTGTTTTGACTTCTGTTATATAAAAACACCATATGGTCATAGCTTAAAACTTAATTTTCATTATATATAAAGTAACAGCTACATCTCACCAACAGAAAAATCCTTTATGAGAAAGAGGATTGCACCTGAAGTAGATCCTTGTTTATCTTAGGAGGACATGATGGGGCTTCAATATTTTGTCACTCCAATAAAATGATAATGTTTTATTTATGAGCCTCTTTCTAAAGTGTCAAAGCAGCCTTCATACTATTAAAGCTGCTTTATTAATAAATGCAGAAAATGAAATTGCACGTGCGGGATAGAAGCATTGGCAAGATAATGGAGCGTGCTCTCTGAACTCAGTAAAAGTTCAGTGGTCCTCCCTCAGGCCGCTCCAGTTAATGATTTCCTCACCTGTCAACAGATATGTCATTGGCGCCTCCAGTTGGACTCCACCTCCATTCTTTGCTTAATCTAGTGCGTTTACATTCAAATATTAGGTTGCTTGTTCGCAGTTTGCAGAAACAACAAACCAAGCTCTGTTGTTTGGTTCTGCTAATCCATCATCAGTCAGCATGATCAATCAACCACGGAAGCTTTAGGTGAGTGTGAAATCTTAACGAGAGCCTGCGTGTTTGTCTATTAGTGTACATTCTTTGTGTGTGTGCATGCATGTGGTGATAGTGTGGCAGGCTGGCAATTGAATTTTGTGTTTTCTGTTTGGGTGTGTCGACTGTGTTTATCCTATTTATGAAAGCTATCAATGTAGCGGAAACATTTTTAACAAGTGTCACAAATTCTATTGCATGATTTTATTTCACAGTAGAGATGTGACCTTATGTTGCATCATTTACATACTGTCAGTTGTGGTATTTACAGAAGGTACTCACTGAGTGGAGCAGAGAAAATACACAACATTGACAGAGTGACATGACGACGGTCATGACATAGAATCAAACAAAGGTAGACACCCCAGAGGTGTATGCTCAGTCTGCATATGCTGTTCTGTGTGTGTGTGTGTGTGTGTGTGTGTGTGTGCGCGCGCGCATACATGCACAGGACTGTCAGTCTCATGATGGCTCAGAGTTGTAAATGGATTAGGGTTGGTGGCACAGCAGGGGGTGCATGGAGCAGATAGTGTGAAAGCCTTCTTTTCATTCCTACACACATGCACACACTTATTCGCACAAAACCGAACACACACATACAGTACTATACTGTGCTTGTTCTTCCACTTTCACAGTCTTTCTGAATGTAACTTCCAAGAACTCATAATTGCCTGTGTTTTAAATTAAGAGCTACATTTAACCTCACTCAAATATTTAGATGGCAAAGAGAGTGTGATCAGCAAGAAGGAAATCTATTAGAGCTGTGCCATTTGTGTCATCTTTACTTAGGGTCATGAAATAAATTTGTATAAAAGGATTCCTTTCCCTTTCAGCTTTCAGTGTCTGACATCATACGAAGTGGAAAAACCTGTGAGCAGAGTGTGAGAGCTAATAAAGGGACTGCGCACACTGTAATAGGAGAGGTTGTAAGGTGAGTGTGTGTGGCATGAAGAATTAAAATCCGTCCTGCTGATAATTCAGAGGAGTCTCACATCACAAGCCAAATGTAACATATTTGGTGTGTATCACCAGCTTTACTGTACAGTCCGTGATTTCAAGGAACACAGACTGAAATATTCTTACCCAGTATGTTGTGGGCAAATAGCCCAATAGTTTGTGAGCTGCTGAAACTTGTTTTTGTAAAAAACAACAAGCAAACAAGCAAAAAAAAAAAAGAGAGAATGTGTAGGTGAGGTGGAGTGAGGGCAGGATTGACCCACTCCATCCTGACTATCAGGCAGATCGCTGCCTGAGCTCCAGTCAGTCACACTGCAGCCATGCCCTAATCCATCCCCTGTATTATGGTCTACTTTCCCCTAAATGGAACCATTGTTTGATATTCGAGACTGAGACCACCAACTCATTAGGAAAATGTTTTTTGAGGGAATAAATCAAGTGAGTAGAGCTGTCCCCTGATAATCATTAGATAGAATGCATGTTTAAGGTTCTTGAGCATTGGCTTGACTTTACGGCTCAGTGCCTGGGTGTGCTTTTAAAGTTTGTGGTTCTGGATAAGAACAGTAGTTTGTACTAAGGAAACAGCTGAATATATGGCCTGAGGCAGAGTAATTGTTTGCACCATGCAGCCAGGAACTAGAGATTGTGCCAATTTCACATTACTAACCAGATGATGACTGAGAGCATGGCTTATTTTTGGACACAGAAAGGAGGAAAACAAATCTCAGTTGCTTAAATTAACCAAAAATCTGATAGCAATATGTGTGTGTGTGTGTGTTTGTGTGTGTGTGTGCGCGTTTGGGGGGGGGGGGGGGGGGCACAAACAGACTTGAGTTGAATATTTCACAACACTGAAACAGAGAGCTAGCATTGACATATACAGAGAAAAGGACTCAGTAAAAGCAACTGACCAAGCATCTTATCTCATCTTGTCAGTCTCCAGCTACAACTCCTCCTCTAGTGGTGGCACTTGGCTGTGGCTGGAGGTTTGATGCCACTGACAAAATGAATTCCACATAAGTCATGCTCACGGAGGACACCCTTATGTCACAAAGTGTCCGACTGTCACAGCAGCCCACTTGGGCTGAACTGTATTAAGGAGAGGCAGCTGTCATGGCTGTGGTTTCCTCAACAATGCGGTTTGTTTTTGACAGCGGTGCTACAGTCGGATGGTGAGTTCACTGTCGGTTTTCAAAATACAGTCAGAAACCACAGCCAGGCAGCTGTCTTGGTGTCTTATTGAACAGGAAAATGAAAGTGACTGACAGGGAATATAAGAGGATATCACATGTTGTAGTGACAAGACAGACCGTATAGGAAGAAAACAGACACTCAGATACAACCAGCTACTCACACATGCACACATCACAGCAACGCAAACCCTCAGAGCTTCATTATGCAGCTAACTCCTCATTGTTGCTTGACATTTACTGTGTTCATATGAGGAGGATATGGTTGTGTCATATTATGGAATGAAAGAGCCACTGATCAGATGAACAGAAAATTATTCAACACTTCTTATTCAACAATCTTTGCATAAACCTGCCAAACATTTGCACTTCTCGCTGCTCAAATATGAGGATTTGCTATTTGTTGGTTATGTTTTGGGTTTTTTACTGTGGTGTTGAAACTCATCTGGGGCTCAGTCATAGCTGTTTTTCTTAGACTGTATGGATGAAGCCTCCATGACACCACCCAAAGGTTTCTGAAAACTGTTGGGGTTTTTTTTTGGTGGGGGGGTGCTTTCATGAATTTGTTTCACCGGCAGGAAGTGACAGATAGGCCAGCAGGGAGTTAGGTGAGAAGAGGGGAATGACATGCAATATAGGTCCCCAGGTGGAAGTTGAACCTAGGATGCTGCAATGCCATGGCGTGCCTGCTAACCGCTCAACCACCCACACAGCCCTGGAAACCAGTTTTGGGGCTCAGAGTGGGCTGCTCTGCTGTCGCTGTTGTGGCAAGTCCTGTACGGGCCGTACTGCCAGCTAATCAACATATGAATGTGGTGAATGCCAGTTTGTGACAAACTTACTCTCACCCGCCGGTCGCTCAAAGCAATACACCCACAGTTATCCAGAACTGTAAGCTGTTCAATACTGACCAGAGTTTAATATGCAGTATAAATCATGCTTCACTTTCTCCACCATGTTTTCAGTTTTTGCTGTCAGGCTGCCTCAGCCATCCAATATCCTTATTAGCTGATTCTGATCGATCACATTATATTCCTTTAGAGCTTCTATAATTTTATCATATTATGCAGGCCTACTTTAAACATGAATAAAATTCAAACAGCTGACTTCTTCAAAAATCACCCCACATGTTAATATTTGAGTCTATGTGGACTGCTTTCATGGTCATTTGAAGAACTGTGGTTATTGGCTCCTCATTGCTCGAGGTGTTGCTTCCATTTTGAAGAACGAATTCATAAATAAAAAAATAAAAAAATTGTTGTAGCTTCAGTTGTGTTATCATTGTACATGTATAAAAATAAATAATTCTGATTTAAAAAAATATGAGGATCAGTAGCTTGATACTGACCCAGTGTGTGAATAGAATCAGGTTTTTATCAGTGTTTTATTTGATTTTGAAGTTACACAAGAAGCATTTATATCAGTTTGACAAGATGGATGATTAAGACGGTTCTCAGGAGAAAATCAAGCCATTTGGCATTTTGGGAACAATCTGACTTAGTTTGGTATTGCGTTGTTGCTGTCCGATGGAAAGCTCACATCTCCAGATTGTAAGTGTTTCAGTAATGGCCTCATTAGTTTAGGCCTGTTTTTGTTTTATATTAGTCATAAAGCCACAGAACTGCCAGTGGGAGGAAAAACGTAAACCCAGAATTCAAATTAAAACATAATTGACACTGCTGACATTTTTTTCGAATGTCATCAAATTTCCCCTGTGCTCATTAGTCAGATTAACTCAGTTTACACCCAGTATATCCAGCTCGGTCAGGGTGGTAAATTAGCCTGAAGTTCAACCTCATGAGCTCATTTTATATTCTTACACGGGACACTTTCCAAATGTCATCCTTGTTGTAATGCTAGACCTGCCTCATTCATGAGAAGGGGGAGGAAATAATAACAAGCAGAGTTGTTTTTGCTCTGAGCAGCAACATGGGAGAGTTCACTGGAGGTTTGGAGGCTAAATCCTGTCCAGAAAAGCTGCTGGTGGAGAGTGTAATCTTTTTTTTTTTTTTTTAAGTTAGTTTCATCAGCTGTAGGGTTAGTGTGTGTGTTGTGGCAGGAGTGAGAGGATCAAGGCTGGAGGATAGAAAACAGCTGTGGACGTGAACAATTTGAATTACAGTGAAGATGAGAAGCGTATCTTCACCATACCATGAAACTGCACCTAAACTCTCGCTGGGTATGGGTTCATTAGAGTTGAACGGTACCATGCAGATGGTGGGACGGTAGCCTGGAGGCTGCTGGCTTCAAAGGCTTCACATCTGTTGATTTTGGCTGAACTGGAGAGGCGCAGAGATGCTGAACACTTGTTGGGGAAGCGTGGGCGTCTGTTTGGGCCTTGGCCACAGAAGGTAGGAGACACCCGAGTCAAATATACTGTCACGGGAAATATCAGGAAGCTTTATTATAACATCTCAAATCATTATCTGAAATTGATTGTTCCTTGAACACATTTTTCTCACAAGGATTTTGAAGAATATCTTTTAAATGTTTCACATATTTTTATATCATTCTCATTTTACTGAGCTTTACCTCACTGCTTGTGTGCAACCACTGTAAAGTGATGTGCCAAAGCGCCACTCTTTGGTTTATGTCTGTAAAAATGAATCCCTGCAGTAAGGAGGACGACACACAAAAGCTGAGAGCGTTGGCAGGGTTCATGGTACAGCCAGACTGTGTGTGTGTATACTGTATATATGTATACACGCACACACACATAAAACCAATATTAATGTAGAAATAGACCAAATCCATTATTAAGGAATTGATTCCTTTATTGAATGTTTCATATACACGTATGTAGATTCAAATTCAGATTCAGAGCTCATAGTTGTTGACTTCATTTTTGTCAGAAATTTTGAAAGGAGGTGTGTAGAGTAAGCTGGAGTTCAGATTCTGGATGTATGACTCCTGGTGTGTAACACTGGTTTTGTGACTCAACGTGGGGTTAGCGAACTTGAGCGTTTTCTTTTTGCTTTGATGTTTCTGTATGATTTAAAGTTCCAATTCCTGATGATATTGGGATGATATGTTAACACGCTCAGGAGAAATAAGACTGAACTGTGTTTCTTCTGATGAGTGTGTGTGATGGAGTCCATGCTCTCTGCAGATCTAAAGATGTAGTTACAAAAGAATCATTCCCCTGCCTCCACCCCAGAGCTGGAGCTTTCAGATACCAGCCTGCCCCCTGTTCTTTATGTATTTGTCTCTGAAGCATTCTGAGTTTGACAATCCCTCAGGTCTCACGTTATACTCCAGCTGGCCCAGTCTCTGTGGGCAACACAGCTCTAATCCCTGCCTAATCTGAGAATCAAAGAATCCACTGTACATGCCTGAAGTGGTGGGACAGTGCATTAAAACACACACAGACACACACAGGTTACACACGAAACGATTTCCATCAATACTCAGAGAGGCTGTGGTGTGTCACTTTGACTTTGACGTACAGTAATTGTTTTGATGCTAACATAATGTTGTAACTATACCACTGAGTAAAGTCAGTAATTTGGCTTCATTACCAAAGGATGGTCTGTTGTTATGTACATGATCATATCGCAATGCAATTAATGCACTTGGAAAAAAAGATAAATATTGTTAAGTTGCACAAATGGAACAAAACTCCAACATATTTCCATTGCATGTTTTTCACTTCCCACATTGGCAGCTCCAAATGAGAAGCCCATTGCCTGGCTTCAGTCTCTGCAGGCTTGCTAAGGGACGCGTGGGCTGGAGCAGAACTGGAGAGATTCTCCTCAGCGCAGACCGGATTCCTCTCTGCACTTCCTAATGAGACATAAAGTGGCGTTTTACACCTGCGCTTTGCCCCAGACGCCCATACTTCTGAATATTTCAGTATGGACATATGAAGCTTCAGGAGGTTTGAACGACCCAGAGATGGATCTTATTTTTAGTTCCTAAGTTTCTCTGCTGGGCTCTAAAAGTTTTTTACTGTAGTTTACAAGCACACTTGCTTCATTGCTTTTAAATGCTGCTGCAGATCTGTGTATCCCTGGTGGCGGAGGAAGACTTCACGTCTTTAAAGCCCAGCTTCATTGAAGTGATAGACCATGCTGGTTTAGTCAGCAGTGAAATCTAACACTAATAAAAGCTCTGGCTAGTTGAACTTTGACCCATGGATCATTTTGGATTTTATACTTTCTTGTCTGATGTAATCAGATGCTCCAAATCTTGGTTGTATTCTTCTGCTGTTTTTGATCTTGTCAGTAGAACTGACTCATGGATGAAAGAAATATTTCAGAATCTTCTCCATATTTCTAACAGCCTCATGTTGCCATTTCATGAAATTTATTTCCTTGTTCTCCTGGTTCTTCCACTCCTCTCCCTATGGCTGACCAACTGATCTGGACAGTCCTCTGTATCACCTGCACAGGAATATCTGAAGGGTCCATGGTCAGTGTCGCCACAGAGACAGAGCTCACAAAGTGTTGATAGAAGCTGCGGTTTGCAGGGGGACATAGATTTATGGCTGAAGTGTGAGCTGAAGATGGAGACAAACATGTCTGAAACAGAATAAGTGTTGTCTGGTATAGTACATTTTGTTCAGTGAGATCAGTGATGTTTTACTTCTCACTGCTCAACTCATAGGTGAGATGCTTAACTTCCTATCAGGGGGTGACACTCAAGTTGATTAAATGTGGCGCGGGGGGGGGGGGGGGGGGGTTGTTTACAGTCCTGCTGGAGAGATGGTAACCCGGTTACAATTTACAGCAATCCCCTAAACACATCACATGCAATCACTCCTGCTAGATGCTAGCTGTACACAGAGTAGCCTGTAATCTCACAGACAGGTGTGAGGCCAGCAGATCTTATTTAGTTTGAATAGAGCTGTTAACATAAGCTGTTCTAATGTAAGATTTATTGGCTCTGCAGAGAGGAGCCCTGACTTCTGGAGGCTGCACCACGTGCCACCAATCCAAAAGTTATTCAGTGGTCAGCTGGCTGCTGCAGACAGGAGAGAAAACACAACAGCATGCCCAACATCATGTTCAAAATAAAGGAGCTATCAGAGCTGCATATCTGTACATAAAGGCTGAACTATTGGAATTTCTTCGCCATAGAATGTGATGTCACTAATTCTGATCACCAAGTTTAGCACTTTGTGTTACCTGAATGAAATGTGGGAGCCAGCAGACTGATGGAATCATATTAAATGTCACAGAATCAGATCAGGGTGGAATCTGTTGGCACTGCATGGCATTTAGAGGCATTTTTCAACAAAATCAATAACACGCAGGTCAGTTGGTCTCAAGTGGGAAATATCTGTGTTTGTGTGGGCGTGGTCACGTCTGTCTGGGCCGTTTTTATCTCTGTCTCTGGCTGCAGTTATTCATTGCATCCTTTCACAGACATTTAAATGCCTGAATCAAACACGGCTTCTGAAGATATAACATCTGTCTACCTTGAATAGATGCCTGGGCTATCTTCAAAACCCAAACATTTTCTCCGCAGTCTGCTCCCTGATCGCACCGTTTGGTTGTCTGCCTGTCTGCTCTCGCTCAGAGGCCACCGCATATCTTGGTGCATTTCTGTCCCATTAGTGAGCCAAAAAATTTAACTGGTCTCTCAGGTTCTATTGACATCCCGAGAGACAGGAAATGCACATTTCTGAAGCCTTAAGTGATTTTCCAACATCTCAGCAAGATTTTCACAGCAGATATTTCATGTCTCGCACTTGCATCAGACACTCAATTTTACATGTTTTCACCTAGAGCTCTTGCAACGTTGTTGCTTTGTGGTTACAGAAACTGTCTCAGCTTTGATGCCTTAAAACATCTCAACGTAGTTTTATATGCCAACAATATATGGAGCCTGTTAACTACTGTGTTCAGTGGAATATTAATAACATTGTTTATGTTGATATTAGGGTTAGGGATAGGTAAATTGTCAAATTATCAACATTTTTAACCTGACTAATCTGGATTAATCACTATGGATCACCCATCCTAAACAGGACTGAAAAATTCACTTTTTCTCTGTAGATTTTTGGATAAGTGACAGCAGGCAGATATATATGCTTAGTATTTGCTTTTCTTAATGATTTATTAACCAAAAGAAACCATCAGAATGAAATTGTTCTTGCGTTGTCCGCTTCCATGATGTGTCAGGAAACAGGAATGCTCCAGCTCACACTGGGTGGGGATGGGGTACATCCTGTGCAGGTCACCAGTCCATCCCAGGGCCAACACACAAAGACAGACACAAACAACCACTCACACTCACAATCAGACCTATGGACAATTTAGAGTCATTAATTAACCAACAATTAACCCAAACAGTGGGAGGAAACCCACGCAGTCACAGGGAGAACATGCAAACTCTACACAGGAAGCCGAACCTGAGGCAACAGCGCTAACCACTATGCCACCGTGCTGCCCCTACAAGTAACAGTAAAGAATTATTTCCTTGACAACTGCACAAACCTAATGTGCAGATGATGACAACTCAACAGAGTAGAAAACTGTGGTGGGACTGAGTACTGAACTGAGTGGGCTATTTTTGAAAGGCCCCAGGCTGGGAATCATGGCATTGTTATGGGCCAACAATGCAAAAGAAAAAAAAAAGGGTGCAATATAATAATGTCACTGCTGCTCTGTGCAGTAAGACAGATTTCTGCTTTGTATTTAAACCTTTGTCTGATCCCTTTCTGGCAAACATTCTCAGTCCTTTCTTCAAATTATAAACAAAAGTATATGGAGACAGAAGGAATGCAGGGACATCCCTGGCTGGAATCGAACTAATTAAAGCACACCTTCACTTTAGGTAAATGTGACAAATATTATGAGAGTGGGATGCTGTTAAACCATAGTGTTAAACAAAGTGAGTAATGATCACTACTGAGATATTATGCAACTTCAGCAACTGGGGATGAAACTGTTTCAGTGTAAAACAACAGTTTTCAGCATCTTCAGAAGTTTTTTTTTTTTAATCACTTTTCTTGATGCGGTTTTGTACCACAGATTCGACAACATAACTGCAATCAAAAAAAAAACAAAACAGATTATGCTTAAATGTTGACCATGATAAGCTCACTCCATCACTCTTATGGTGAAAATAGAATAAAGAAGAGCTTTTTTTCTTTAAACTTTTGTGGCTTTTGTGTTTGTTTGATAGTGAAAGTAGAAAGGTGTGTATTTTAGAGAAAATATGTCTCTGTATCTCTAGTATCCATTTATTAACTGAATTATATAACTTCCTTAGCTCTTGCTGTCTCTTGCTGGGTTTGACTCTCATTGACACTTGTACTTTCAGGCCTGGTAATAACATCCACCTCAGGTGATCTGATCACCCACCCAACACATCTGATGTCTGATCACTCAGTTTGTACTCCAAGGTGGTGAACACAAATACATTCTGGGGGACCTTGAAGAACCATCTCCTCTAGGGAAGCCCTCTAGTTGAAACACAAGATATGTTAGTATTTCAAATGGCTACAACGCGCATTAACATTACAGCCCTCTGCACGGCGCAGCATTTTGCTCATTCTCCCACGCACATATACACACATAAGCACACTGACAGCACACACCTATTTATTTCCAGAGATGCAGGCTCGAAGAGATGCACTAAAAGCTGACCACTTGTGATTGGCTCACTGAGGACGCAATAGCAGTCTGAATGGGGCCACTGACACTGATAGGGGTTTGAATATGAATGCAGTGTGGAGCTGTCTTCCATTAGCATGCCATGCTGTCAGCCTCCACATCCCCGTGTTGTCCCACACACACTATTTATGTGTGTTACTGCAAGTGCTGCTTGTAGTGAACACTCTAATCAAATATTTTTTTTTTTTGCAAAAGCCCACTATAAAATCCCAGCACTGTTTGGCAAAATTTATTGCAACAGACAAGAATCTGGGCTTATTTAAAGCCAAAAATGGCCATATCTTCATGTTACCATGGCTACAAATGTCCCGAAGCAGTCTCTTGAGGGGTAGGGGGTGTTCTCTTCTGCCTTGTAGTATCACTAGTAGCAACAGAAGTGGACGCCACACTGTCTGACGTCTCATTGGTTGTTGATGGATATGTCCATTACACCCCCCCACCCCCACCAGCTGCGTCCCCCCCACCACCACACACAGACCTCATCACTCCCTCCCAAATGCAGTCACAATCAAGATAGAACAGCTCATCAGGGCTGAAGAATCCCAATCCTGCCTCTTGATGGTCCTGCAATTAACTGAGAGTGCCACTTTATGACCCATGTGTCTGTCTGGGGAGCATCATAGTGGGAAGCAGGAGGTCAGCTGCCGAAGTTGGACTGAGACTCCATGAAATAAGTAAAGAAGAAAAGATGGGTTTAAATGACATTCTTCAAAGTGGAGGAGTGTACAGCAAGGAAATTATGTAAAGAAAGTTTGGGCATATGAGGGGAATGAGAGGGAAGAAATGGAGGGAAAACACAAAAGAGCCATAGTGAGCACTAGAGGTGAAGTTTTTGATTGAGAGGAGGTGGGAGGCACGAGAGAACAAGAAAGGTTGTGAGCTGTAGTCATGGCGGTGAGGCTGCGCTTGTCTGCCAAGCCCCATGGATGCTCTATAAATAGTCCTGCAGACTCACTTCTGAGGGGCACAAAGGTTGCTTTTCCTGGAATCAATGAAAATATGATCAGGGCAACAACACTGACTCATGTGGCACAAAAGATTTAATTCACATGGTTTTAGAGGATATTTGTCCTGCTTAGGTTCTGAATTCTCAGTGAACACAAGCTGCCGTCTCAATGTCGAGCTGACAGCTACACCAGCTTTGAAATATTTTTCCTGTATATTATTATTATATTATTAAATATATCCTCTCTTTTTCTGTAATAATTTTACTTATCAGTGTGCCTTCATTTGACTGCTGAGGGTTTAGAGATGGAGATAGCTGGTACGCGGCTTTAGCTGAAAACAAAACTGGAGGCCAAATCCTGCAGGAAAAAATTAGCAGTTGGAACGTATATCTCAACAGAATTGAATGAGTGCATGGTTTTTCTCATCTGTTCTCAATTTGGATGAGATGGATATTAAATCAGATTGTGCTAAAAAACAATATTTAAGGTAGATCCTCATTTGTCTGATACTGATAGTGAAAAACAATAAAATAGATCACACAGCCATAAAAACAAAAAATAGAAAATAAAAGAAATAATTGGAAAGAATGCAATTCAAAGCATATTCACAACACATTCATTCACTATATTTTGAGTATCAATAGAACCAAACTACAAGCCAAAACCTGTTCTGTTCTCTGCTGTCTTTAATTAAACATTTAATATTACACTTACCTGTTTCATAATCTGTGTTTTAAAACCATATTCTTATCATTTTCTAATTTAGTTATTTCTTGTGCTTTTTTTCTTTATATACCTAGCAGGTGTGTGGATACAGTGAGAAACAGTGGGAGGAAAATATGATTAAGCAGCCAACTTAGTTCACTTACTCAGTCGCACCACAGTTTTCTGCTCTGAAAACTGCAAATGAAGTTTGTGCAGTTGTCACAGAAATAATTCTTTACTGTTTCTTTTAGGGACAGCTGTTGCCTCACAGGAGGAAGGTCACGGGTTCGGTTGTCGTCTTTCTGTGTGGAGATTGCATGTTCCCCTGTGTCTGTGTGGGTTTCCTCCCACCGTCCAAACACATCATGTTTGGGTTAACTGCTGACTCTAAACTGTCCGTAGGTCTGAGTGTGAGTGTGAGTGGTTGTTGGTCTCGGCCTGTGTGTGTTGGCCCTGATGAACTGACCCACAGTGAGCTGGGATTGGCCACAGCACCCCCTGCGACTCGGAAACAGATAAGTGGTAGAAGATAAATGATAAAAGATAAATGAATGTTATTTTTAGATTTTTATTTTTTTTTTATTTTAGCAATTTTTACTGAAAATATTCTCTCCTCATGCCTCATCTGTGTAACATCTGTATAAAAATAATAAACTCTAACAGTTGCTGAAGATCTGGAGATATGCTAACTTTTATACCTCCTTGTTTTTCCAGCTATAAATACTTAATCTTCCCATTAAATTATTACCATCTTTACTGTTTAATCTTAGTCTATCCCTTTCACTGGAATGATATTATCTAGTTGTCTCCTCTTCAGTAATAGTCACATCTACTTCTGCTTTGTGCGAAACAAGCTGCTTAGTCTGAGCTATCAAACTAACGTGAAACTGCTCCTCTGTTATAATTCTACTTTTTTATTTTTTAAAGATAGTTGCAGTAGTGCAGGAAGAATTTCATTTTGTGGACATATTCACACCAAAAAAAAATGCTTTTGCTGCGTTAGAAGATGTTTATTTTTGTTGGGTTTGTTGACATTTGGTTGTATTTTTCAGAGGACTTTTTTGTGTTACGTTAGCACCAAAAATGAAACTTTCAAATGAACCAAATTGTTAAAAAGCACGTTCCCTTCAGCTTCAGCTTTACCTGTGCTAATTAGCAAATATTAGCATGGCAATACTAAAACTTAGTGTACACATTATATCAATAAAAGCGGATTTGTTGTCCTTGTTTGAACCATCCAGCTGTTTTGTTGTGATGCAGAAGAAGTAGGCATCCCTGATGTGATCCCAGTCTGCTATGGTAGGAGACGACGTCAGCAGTAAACAGCCGTGTGTTAGCTACGTCATTTAGCTGCAGCCTCCCAGAGCTGCTAATATGACTAAAGGCTCTTTCACTTCCCTCAATTATTATCAATTGAAAAAAGGCAAACAGGAACAAAGCTTTGTCTTTGAGTTTTAGTTAAATTTTTATCACAAACATTAAGGGCCCTTCAGCAGATCTCTGAAAACCAGCCCACTGCAGCAGGGCATTTCCGTAGGTGTCCAAACAAAAAAGAGAAGTTGCCAACAGGGATCAATGAAGTACCACATTACGCTGTTACCTCTGAGTACTGTAAGCAGAAACCCAGCTACTCTGACGCTCAGAACAGCCGCTTGAGCCATGGATACGGCTCAGCTGGCACGTTTTTCCACCATTGTACCTCTTGATGTTGACCTGCGCCCACGCAGCCTCGGCACAGCTGAAGAGCAGCCAGTAGATGGGATCCTTGTTACTATGCCGATTATGTTAACTCGACACTCCTACATTCTTGTCCTGTGCTGCTTTTATAGTCTTTGCTCTCACCCAGAAGTTGATGGCATTATTGTTTAAGAGAAGGTTTGACTCATGCGGAAGTGTTTCAAATCCGCAAACAGCACCTCATTTCAGTTTATTCCATAACTCAGAAATAGCCTCCCAAATTCCACCCTCGCAGGCAATTTCTCCATATGCTCACAACAGTACTTATTTGCTGTGAAGGGACAAATTGCCCAGTGAAAGCTAATATACAATTTGTGCAGCCACTTTCATAATGAGTCCTACCATTGTTCACTTTCCTACATGCTCTCCCCAATCACAGGCCTCCATTCCACTGTCATTCCTGTTTATGCTAATGCACAATATTTTCATTATCTCTGCAATAAGACATTTAATAGGCAGCCTGCTCCTCAGCCCGGCGAAAAGTGGCTATAAATAGATTGAGCCAGGCAGCTGAAAGGGGGAGGAGGCAAAACGTCACAGCTGATTTGAACGTGGACAAGTGGCTCACAAGTGGTGATCTGATTTCCATAGAACTATCAGGAAAAGCTCCTGCAAGTGGTTTGGATAATTAGAGTGGGTCTGTTTTCAAAATGCAGCAGTCGATGTGATGCCCTACATACAACCCTCAGACTGTATGTAGAAATGGTACAAAATGCATTTTTGCACTGATGATATTAGATGAAAAGTCATTAGAATCACTAATGTTATTATGTGCAGTATCTATCCATTTGCTCACCAGGCAAATCCCTTAAAACCAGAGACCTGGTTAACAGCTTCAGGTGTCACTGCGCTGAGGACAAGAGACTCCACAACTGTCCAACCTGAAAACACAGATGATTAAACCCTGGGCTTGTGATTTGGTGCGAGAAAAACAGATACATGAAAATGAATCGGAGCTTGAACCAAACAAGGGAGAGCTGCAGTAAATAAGCAAAAACTAGATGTTGATATTTTACATTTTTCTGCACCAGCCGCCTGCATCCATGTGGTGAAAATGAAACACGCTTGTTAACATTTCATATTCCAACGGAAGGGATCTGTTTGCTCCAGATTTGTTCACCCACCGCATCTGTTTTTAATGATGAAGACTGATAAATGTGCTAATTCATGGCAGAAGTGGGGGTCGGGGGCGTATTCTATCAGAACATCCATCCATCCCTTATCTGCACTGTTTAACCACACAGGGTCTCTTGCAGAGGGATCATTTTAAATTCAGATTGTTGATCATTTCAAATTGCAATGTGTTTCTGAGTAAAAAAATATTGATTTTGTAAAAAATGTGGTGAGTTGCTAAAAACAACAGCAACAACAACAACAACAACAAAAGTAAACACAAAGCAAATGTTAGTATGATAGCTCATGGAAAAACATGCATCTCCTTTCATGTGACTCCAGAGGGGTATACTACCAAGCGAGGTTAGTGCCTTAGCGAGCTATGTTGAGCCTAAAGTCAGGCTTCTCCATGTCACAAAGGTGGCTCTCTTTTAAGCTGACTATATCACCGGGGTAACTTATGCTCCAACTTTTGGCCTAAAGTCCGCTCCCTCACCGATCACCCTGCTTGAACATGGTAACCCCGTTACCATGTTACCGTTAAATCCGGTGGATTTAGGTGACTGAATTATTACAGGTGCTCTTCTGAGGGAGAGTTTTTCCAGCCCGGAGTGATCTGTTGGCGTTTTCTGATGATATTCTCTGAGTGATACAGATTCTCAGCTCAGGGAAGATGTTACATATACAGTCTCGTTGAACCATGTGCAAGTAATGTGACCACACGAAGCCGTGCACCACCAATCACAGGATGTGTTTTATTATTTATTAAAGTTCTGCCTTTCCTGGGAAAAGGAAAAGTCATACGTATAAAATGTCAATCATGCTTAATAAAACATTTTAAAGTAGCATTTACGGCAGTACCCTTTTGCCCTTACTCCAGTTGCTCGATCTCAAGTTTTAGTTTCTGATTATCCAGCTCTTCATTCCTTTTATTAAGGGCCCTCATATTGTCTGCTCCAATAGGACATCAAGCAACAGAGATGAGTGAGATAGACTTTTATGTTGGTGTACTATGTTCATCATTCACTGATGTGTTCTTGGTCAGGATTACTTTTTAAAAGTAGACATAGGACTGAAATGATAAAACCCTTAGCCCTTGTTTTTTTTCTGTGGACCTAGAGGTGGAGGCCACAGGCTGAAGGGAGGGTTACACAATGTCCTCTCCCTGTGACATTCATGAGCAAAAAACTTAATTATTTTACATTTTTAATTACATTCTTTTTTAGATTATTAAAATATCTACCCCAGATGTACCTCTGAATACACTGAGTGTCTGCTCATTATTGATCTCCACCTGTGGAATAGTTGAAGAGAAATGAATAAAGTGGATTCACCACAGCAAACAAAGATGACATGACAACTTTCTTTGACACTTACCTCTGTGTGGGGGTCAGTAAGGGTGTGTGCTGGCGGCTTGAGCACCTCTACAGTGTCTCCTTCAACTGTAAATTAGATTAAGACTTGTCTCGTTTGAGAAACAATAAATATGCATTTAGTATTTTACCACCAAAGCACTTATACATCCCGTGGCTGCTCCAGCTCCAGGGTCTGACTGAATACCCCCTGATATCCCCTCCATGATCCAGCTCCTCTGAGGCCGTGTAATCTGCTGGAGCGGCACCTCCACTCTTTCTCTTCTCATTTTTCTTCTGGTTTGCTTCAGATAATATTAACACGTAATATGTTACGCAGTGTATCATCCACATTACACTAAGAGTGATGAATACATACCATTTTGGATGATATTCTTGTGCTTGGTCTGGATTTGCTGCCAAGACCTTTTTCCCTGCTGGCACTACAACTAATAGAAGACCAATTAGAAAATTGCTTAGACTTTATCACAAATAAGACAAATCGAATGAATTTCACTTTGATTTGGCCCTGATCTAAGTGATTTCCATGTATCCTTTATAGTGAGACAATGTCAGGGAGGGAATTAAATATATCACGATATATTATATTAATTTACTCATAATATTAACTTACACGATCAGAATTTTTTTGTCTGGCTTCCTCTCTCGCCTTCTTTGTAGAAACAGTGTTGCTTTCAGCTGTTCTTATCGGTCTGAACTCTTCATAGCTCTCCATTATCATAATCTGCTCTTCTTGGCTGAAATATGCGGCACGTAATCGGACAGTTTTTCTGCTGAAATGGCGTCAAATGACGCCTAAACGCCCCTTTTAATGTGAATGCGCACAGAGCTTGATGAGGAAAGCCTGGGTCAACAAATCAAGTTGATAACCACCGTCGTGATACTCGTTATCCCTGATTGGAGCTTTGGGCTTAGTCGAGCCAGCTCACCATGTGATGCATCGGATTTGTGTTAGTTTGTTGCTGACCTACCAGGCTCCTGCTCAGCCGCACTGTGAAGTCTTTATTTTTTGTTGCAAAACTAAATGCTGGCCCTTTATATGCAAGCCATGGGTGTGTCGGGAGCGTTTTATAATGGCCCTGCAAGGTCATGCTTGTGCACACAATTGCAGGATGATTCAGATGTATCAGGGAAAAAGACGTGGAACAAACATATTTAGGATTTTAGAAATCTGCTGGAAAGACTGCATCCATATATTTCCTGTTTTCTGTGTACACACATTTCAGCGTTTTATACATTGGGACCTTGGAGTCCACCTCCAGTTTTCGACAGTGTCTTTGTTGTCAAATGGTTGTCTGTTTTCATTAGTAATCCACTGCTGTGGTGCCTTTCGTCGAGGGCACTGTAGAAGTAGCAGGTGGCAGGCGAAGCTCACGTCCATCAGGGCCGTGGCAGTAGAACCCCCCCCGCCCGACCAGGGATGTCAGCGACACTTGTGTCTCTCTCGGCTCATAGCTGGCACTGTGTCACCCTTAGACTTGCCAACGAGCGAAGGCCTTGCACATGATGCTCCAACCCCCCTTTTACATTCTGTGCTGCTGGAGATGCTCTTTAGTTTAGTGGGTCATCCTGAAACCAGAGATTGGAGGAGGTAATATAAAAGGTCTGCGATATAATGAGCAAAATGACACTTTGCACATCAGCTGCCGGCCACCTGGAGGTCACACACGGGGCCAGTTCACTGTGCTTCCTGCTTGAAGGATAAATAGTTGGTGAGAGCTGGGGCAAGCTCAGTCAGTGATGTGTCAGGGAGCGAACGAACATAACAAGAGCTGCATCTTGCATCATCTTGTGTAATGCAGTCACTTGTGACAAAATACTTAATCTTCCTGTAAAAACAGAGGGGAAAAAGCTAATATAAAACAGCTCAACTTAAAAAGCTCTGGACAATTTGTGATAAAACAGTTTTATGTAGCTTAAAAGCACCTCTGAGAAGAAATCATGTCCAACACTTTTAACTCACAAAACATGAGCATCATGGGTATTATAATGGTTCTGGTTTATCTGAGCTCCAGTTTTGAATCCCCCAGTTTGTGATTTGCCCATCGCCATCTTGTGTATGTGTGTGTGTTTGGAGGAGAAGGTGGGGCTGAGGCCTGAGTGAGGCCTGGCTGGATCTGCTCTTTTCTGTACTCCATCCTGATTGACTGATTGAGTGATAGGCTAGTTTCTCTTAGTGGTCCAGTCAATCATAGGGAAGCCACGCCCCCTTTTATATCCTGCTTTATGGTCTGTTTTCCCCTAAATGGAACCTTGGACGCAACCATTTATCATTTTGTCTAAGAACCTACATCCACTTTTATGTACAGTCTGTGGTAATAACAGATTGAATTGGAGCAGGACACAGATTAAGTGGCTTCACCACCTGACAAACGCTTTGCAGACCTGTAATTACCTTGATTTTATTGAACAAAGGCGAATTCTTACTGTTTTATGATGTGACTGGGAGTGAAAGGGAGCGTGTGAGCAGGAGTGCAGAAAAATGACAGGAGGAACACTGTTTGTGTCTGTGACGTGGGCAGGTACATGTGATCATTGATGACTATGACCCCAAAACAAGTAGTAGTGGTGGCAGCTAAGTCGAAAGTGTCGCTGCCTCATTCCCCCAAGGAAAGAATTTACTGGCAGTGACAGTGGCCTGCTAGGAATCCAGCAGGAAGCCTGAGTGCATGTGTGTGTGCAAGACTATATGTGTGTTAGATGCGTGTTCGACTTTGTGTGTATATGTAATGGTCAGATTATATTCCACTTCTTCCCCCCCCAGCCAGTTATAAACCAGCGTGCTGGCACTGCCTCCTCCTTGTTTCAGACAGGAAGAGCGTGCCCTGCATGCAACATTCAGCCACATTCACAAGCTTGGAGAGGAATAAAAGTATTGGAAGCCACAGCACAGACAGCGTGGGCACAGGTAAAAAACAAAACAAAACCCAACAACATCAACAACAAACAAAAGAAAAAGGATAGAGAAAATGAAAGAAAAACAGCCAGAGCATTTGTATTTCATGCTTTTCATGATTCAATGGGCTTCCTGCTTTTTTCATGTTTGGCAAGGTGGAAGTGAGCTCTAATGTGACACTGAGCCGAGCTGCTGTGTCCACAGCCACTAACACAGCACGCAGGCTCTCCTCATACATGTTGCTTGGACTGTTAGTCGCTGAGTAACTCCTCTAATCAAAGGGTCACTGGCTGGGGGAAATATGGTGCTTGCTCTTTAAGACTGGAGAGTTTTTAATTGAAATAAGTAGAAATGTTTTATATTATTTATGTGACACTTTCTCTGAATGTTCCACAAGGTTCTGTATGTGAAAGTGAGTTTTGTAGTGCGCTGGGATCAGCGTGTGTGATTTGGGTTAGGCCTGAAACGATTTCCTGAATAATTCACTTTCAAAAAACGCGAAACCAAGCTTTGTTCAAGCAATTTCACCCGCCAATACGACAGGCTCTGCTTGTGTTTCACAGGTATGGTTATTACTGATGCACATCATCTCCAAATCTGCTTGCGTCATCATAGATGAGATGCAGCAAGAAAAAATAGAAAGAAAGCGAAAATGGAAAGTGTCAAAGGTGTAGTATCATTTCCAGCTACAAAAACACTGTGAGTGCGTCCACGTTAAAATGGAACTCGAGTCGAAGGCACTCAAGTCCACAGAGCTGAGCCAACACAAGATAACATAATCATACGTTCCTTTCATTTGATCCTTTTTTCCTTTTTTACCATTACTGTTTAATAAGGGAAAAGAATTTATTTGATTATGCGATGAAAGAATCAATAGAACACTCGCTTACAAAAGCAATCGATGGCTGCAGCAATATTTTTGTGCTTTTCTCATATAATAGGACAGCGTGCAGACACAGGAAATGGGATAGAGAGAAGGAGAATGTTGTTAAGGGAAGAGTCCAAACCGCGGACTCACCTGCTCAGAGCATGGTATGTGCTTCAGCTTTGTGGTCACTGCTGCTGTCGTACTCATTGAGTCTGTGATTTCTGTCTTTATTGTTGTAACGTAGTAATAAACATTGTTTTGTAATCAGTGACACTTATAATCATTTGGCTTAGCTTACGAAATGGTGTTGCTGTTATTTTGGCAGATATTGTGTTTGTGATATGCGTCTTGAATTCAGCTGGAGTGGTCTTTGCCGTATTTAATGTTTACTTAGAGAAATGAGACACTAATGGTGATGCAGTTTTCATTGGAGCGCTGGGGGAGTCTCTGCAGCACCACGGTGCTTCATATCTCATTTGTTGTGACATTTTATCTGTCTCTACAAAATGCAGCTCCTTTGATTAGGATATTGCACTTGGTCACGTTTCAAGTTTGATGATATTTCAATGAATTGCTCAGCCTTAATTAATTGTGATGCCATCTGGAGCAAAACAAGTGAAATAGCAGGCATTGCACCAAGGAATACTTAATTTTTAACTTCATATATTATTTAAAACGATTACTGAACATCGTAGTAAAACAATTAACATTTTTAAGCACCAAGATTTATTAGCTAAGGTTACTTTAGCGATATTTTGGGAGCCTCAAAGTTCATGTGACAGAGATGCAGATCCAGATGCTTTTACGACTTGTAGGACCTGTGGCTGCTGGTAAAGAGAGCTGCTATGCCAACGGCTCTGCTGGCTGCCAGAAAATCTACAGCGGTAATGTTTTAACCTGCTTCTTTGCTGCGGCCAAATCAGAATCTCTTTTTGCAGCTATGGAAATGTGGAAATCCATTAGGCGTAGTTTATTTAAACATTAGGCCGCGCACCAAAGAGTCGTTTTGTTTTTGGCAACAGGGCTTGTGTGTGTTTCTGTGTGTGTTTGAGTGTTTTCACATCAGTGACAGCTCTCCAATAGATTTTAAGTCACATTGTTTTCAGAGACCAAATTCATTTGTGTCCAGAGTTGATCAAGTGTTTGGGTCATTTGTTCAGAAGAAACCAATGGGGCTTTAGTTTATAATTTTCCTAATTGTGTTTTGAAAGCCATCCTCGGCTTTTGAGAATTGAAATGGAAAAAGTCACATGTAGCTAAGTTCTTGTTAAAGAAAACTTACTTAACTTATACCTCAGTAAATTTGTTTGAGAGTTTTCTGTTTTTGGCTGCTTTACTTTTCTTTTTTTTTTACCAGGCTCAGTGGGGAGAAAGGGTTGATCCCAACTTCAGTTAGATTACTCTAATTTGCTGTACAACCAAAACACTGATTGAAAGTAATCAATCATTATAATATATTCTTATAATTTTCATTATAATATTTGTTTATAAAATAAACAATGTTTCATAATCCTTAAAAAGGATGCAGAAAACTGACTGTGGTCTGCCAGAGGACAGTGTGATGGCTCAGAGAAAGGGACCGTGGAAAAGAACGGGGTGACTCACATTATGTTTGTGAAGTTCAAAGCACATTTATGCTATGAAATCGAAGCGGCAGTAAAGATTTACGTTTGCATGAAACCTTTGGCTCCTAAAGCCCCCTGATTGGCAGGCCAGTGGTTGGATCCCCAGCCCTTCAAACCTGTGTGTTGCAGTGGTGTCAAAGTGGTGTAATACTGATCATTGATACTGATGGATGGATGTGACAGGTGCTATCGCAGAGTGCTTCAAGTGGTCAGTAAGAAGAGAAAAATACTTTCAAAGAGTGAAAATCGCACACAACAATTCAGACACATATTTTACCATGGACACACACAGTAAATGCTCTCTTACCCTTACTTTCTCTCCACCAAACCAGGATGGGATGGTGAACCCATACTAACAGACCCTGCACATTGCTGAACATGCACTCTGATGGGGATGACCTTGTGTCTCCCCACGCTGCGCCTTTGCAGCCTACCTCTCTGCACTTCAAACACATTTCATGTGGAAAAACCCTTTAAATAGACATGACCTTTGACTGCGCCAACACCCACTCACCGAATCCTCTGGAAACTCTGTCTGTTTCTCGTCTGGTTGAACATGGGCAGCGACACAAAAGACGAATCCCTACAGTTTATCTCAGCTCTGCGTTCTGCAACATCCATCACAGGTAGATAAAGGTGTGCTGAGCTGACGCATCCATTGGTCTGTCATCAATAAAAACAGTTATCACGTCTAACCCCGCAAAAGAAGAGGATGCTCATCTGAGATCATCTTATGTATGTATGTAAACATCACCCTCATCAGCTGGATTTCTTCATCAACTTCACGTAGGAATATATCGCTCCAATGACGGCTCATTAGTGTTCAGGGTTTTCACAGACTTTGATCTCACATGCTCTACAAAATAAACCTGCACACCAGCAGGTTGCAGCATCCAGAGTGTCATGCGAATGTGACGGATGTTTAGGACTCTTTTGAAGTTCTAATGAATAATATTCATGTTAAGCAGACTATTATTGAATTTGTGAATCTGGTGTTGTAAAAGCTGGTGAAAATGTCAGCAAACCATCTGTTATATCTTTTTAGAACCCGTCAGGTCGTATGAGACTTTTTGCCCCCCTTCCCATCATAGATGACAGATTTCTTGCGGCCTCTCTGTGAATGTGGATGAGCGCTTCAGTATTTGATGAAACACGGAGAGCTTGGTTATGACACCATGTACCTAAACAAGGGATTATAAGAGTTGCAAAGAGGAATTATTCTGTAAAAACAAAAAGAGATTCGCAGAAGATGTCAAATTAGTGGCCTCATGCCGGACAATTAAACATGAAGTCCATGTAGAAAGAACAGCTGTGGAATTAATCGGCCAAATGTGCACATATGAGACCTGTGGTTAAGATAACAGCTGAAAGCACCACAGATTGTAAGGTAAGAAGTGGAGCGCTTCATATGGTATTATCTTTGAAACAGTTTTAGCTGTCAAAACACTGGTCAGTCCCTCAAAGAGGTCTGAGTCATGGTCACAGTGTTAGTGTAGAAATAAACACTATTTCATCTGTTTTCATTCATCTTCAGCCTCCAGCCCATGATTTTTTTCTGTTGTCTGTGTTTGACAGGTAATCAGCTGCGGATAAAAGGGCACTTAGCTCAATCCCATAGCAGGCCACCCATAAAATTAAGAGCATTGAATTAACACCTCTTGGGTTTCGCTGTAGGATTCCTGAAGCTGTATAGTTGATAGACTTTCACATTCGCCCTTAAATGAAGTGGAGGAAGAAGTATCTCTGGAGTGCTGCCACAGGGTCAGGGTTAGGGTTAGTGTGCTGTTTGTTTCAATCATTTCATCAGCACAAAGTGAGAAATTAAGTGAAAGAAAAAAGAAATCATTGCTCCAGATCAAGCCTCTTTGTTCTTTCCCCAGACCAGCAGCCATTAGAAAGTAATGAGGTTATCAGCAAATCACAGTTACAGAGATGATGTCAGCCTATCATGAATCATAGTGTGAACATACATCAGAGCAACTGTCTGAAAAATGACAAAAACCCAGTGACCATAAAGGTCCTGGCACAGTTTCACTCAGGCTGTGAGGAGATATTGATTATCAGGATGCTCCAACACTTTCTGGCACGGGGCTGAGAGGAGGAAAGAGCCAACACAGACTTAAATTAGATTGTTGAGCTGTTGTGTTTACTGCTGTTTAATCTGTAAATCATTTTCCGGAAGTAGTTTAATGTTATTTATAGTGTAGATGTCTTCATACACTTAACATTCAACTTTTATCCTCAAAAATACATATTTTTTGGCCTTTAATCAAACAAACAGCATTTACATTTGCACACTACACATTGGCTACGTTAGTATTGCACTGAAATTATTGTATACATATGCATGCATATTAACCTGCCAAACAAATATCAAAAAAAACAAAAACAAAAAACACACACTCCTCCTCCTTCTTCCGCCCTCATTCATAAAGGTAAACTAAATAACAGCAAAGAAAGCCCCGCACCTTCATTAAAATTTTTGTTATTGAGCTTTTCAAGGCTGAGATAAGCCTGGATGTCCCCCAGCCACTGAGCATAGGTGGACACCGCTGCGTACCTCCAGCACAGCACCCTGCCATAAAGGGCGACCAGGGGCTTTGGTTTAAAGTCAAAATAAGGGGCATGATACATCAAATGTGCCAGTCTTGAAACACAGGGTTGAAAAGAAGAGGAAGATACTTCAGGAAAATTCACGTATTCAGCAGCACACACACAAAACACACAACACCAGTTACAGATGTACTATGAATAAATAATCAATAAATAAATAGCTATCAAGAGCAATGTTGAAAATTGGTATTCATCATAATAAAAAGCTGCAAAGCTGGTGGTTGGACGGACAAAGGACCTTCTCAGCCTCTCCGTCCCACAGCGCAGTGAGATGAGCTGCTAATTGCATCCAGCCAGTATGATGTGGAGAGGGCGGTTCACATTGCCCATTATGGTGTGCAGTTTTTTCAGTTGTCAATCCATCTAGCCTCCTGCTGAGCAGGCCTTTTTATCCAGGCTGTCCAGCGTCTCCTGTTTCTGTCCACCATGTTGCCTCCTCAGCAGACAGCAGTGTAAAACAAAGAGTTTGCCACCGCTGTCAGGTATCACGTGCAGCAACTCACTGCAGACATCAAAAGATCTGAGCCTCCTTTGAAAGTAGAGCTGGCTCTGCACCTTCTAATACAGAGTGTCCATGTTAGCAGACTACTCAACATCCAAATATCTATAGGTCTCCACAACCTCAATGTCCACCCCTCGTATGCAGACCAGCTGACATGGTGGTTTAATTTTTCCTAAAATCCATCACCAACTTCTTGCTGTTGGAGATGTTCAGAAGCAGGCCATGCTCAGTGCTCTGGGGAATGGGGGAACATCCAGATAGCTGTACTGTAGTACTGTAGCAGCAGGTGAAGGACAGCTTCCTCCACACCAATATGTTCCTGTCAGGCAAACTGAAGGGGCTCTTGTTCCTGTGCTATCACAGTTGGAAAAGATGACCAGATAAAAGGAGACTTGAGACAGATAAATCATAGAAACCCAAGTGTTTTAGATCCACACTCTCATTGTATGCCATAAAATTCCAGTTTATAGAGATATATTTTCTCATTATTCAGAACTGGAGTCAGAGCTCCCTCTTGATAAATTACTGAAACAATTAAATAAATAATGTAATATTTTTGTGATTCATTTTCCTTGGACTGACTGATCAGTTAATTATTTCAGTGCTGCTTGGTTTTACAGTAGCGTGACTGCAGTGACAAACAGGCAAAACAACCCAAAATTCTGGAGAAGCAGAGTGACATCCAAGTCATGTGATGCAGCAGGTGCAATGTGCACTGCGTGTCAGTGACAGACAGTGACGCGTCCAGTACGTGTGGTCATGCGTGCTCACATGTGAGGTGTGTTGCACTGTGCGGACTGTTCTGTGTTTATGTAACCAGTGGAGGTTTTAGTGTCGGTCCTTCATAAATGTCATGTGGATATTGACAAGGTCAAAGAAGTCAGACTAGACGCAGAGGCCTTAGAGTGTAAACAGCTGACTGCTGCGCAGTGGTCAAGTGAAGAGGAGAGTTCACTTAAACTCCCCGATGTGAGGGGCACACTTTGCCTCAGCTGCTCGGCTCTGGTGAATTGAGCTCCGTTGGGGGCTGGAGGAATAAAAATCAAAGCTTTAAACTGAAATGAAAAGGAGAGTGATCTTTGTATGTTCCGCTTTCTCTCAGGTGAAAATAATGAGCCTTTTTTTCTGAACAGTTTGAGTCTCAATGTCTCTAAGTGGATGATCGAGTGAAACGGACAGATACCAATACTGCTTTTCTCAGACTACTTCTAAACTAATGAGCCACTCTCTGAAAAGTTTATTTATATTCAATGTTGCACTTGTCTTTACAATACAAACTGCTGTATCATTGACAGGATAAATGTCCCCATTACACTTTAAAGTATATGACTCAGAACCGGCAGTGATTTGGATGGTTTTGATAAAGATAAAGTTCCTTGGCGGGATCAGAAACAGGTCCCTGAATCTCATGTGCTGTATACAAGTTTATTTGATGTCAGCTGATTGTTGCAATTACCTCCTCTGTCAGTTGCACCTGAGTGACTCAGCTGACGCAGATGGAGCTGAATGTGTTCTTGTAATCGAATCGCCATTTGGTGACTGCTTCTTTGGAGGACACAAACCAAATTGTGGTCCTTCATATCCTTTGTTGACCATGAATATGCTCCAGGTTCCTCCTTTGCTGTTGCTTCTGTTGCCTTAGCAACCTCGGTATCACGTTAATTTTTCCATAAAAACCCACGTTTTTCACTGTTAGCTGAAACCCAATACTCTCTGTTGGTGTGTTTCTGCTGCCATAGTGCTTTTGTTACCAGTGTGAAATGAATCCTGGGATAGGTTGAGCTGAAAAGGAGCCACCCATAAATGGGACAGTCTAGTTGCGTAGACTGTGATGCATCAGTTTTGATGCAGCTCTGAATTGAGACATGGACCGCAGGGAAAGTTACCTGATTTCATGCTGCAAAGGTAGCACAATAGCAGTTGAAGAGTGTGTTACCTTGAGGTGTCACTCCTTGCGTCACTCCTTGCGTCACTCCTTGTGTCACTCCTTGTGTCACTCCTTGCGTCACTCCTTGTGTCACTCCTTGTGTCACTCCTTGCGTCACTCCTTGTGTCACTCCTTGTGTCACTCCTTGTGTCACTCCTTGTGTCACTCCTTGTGTCACTCCTTGCAGTATTGCACACTGATCTCACTCCCATGAGTGAGTTTGCTATTGAGTTATTTTGGGGCTCTTCTTCAGAAGTACTTTGGGTTTACTGTGACCGCTTAAAAATAAAAGCTAAACCGTGTTTTGCCTTTTGAATGCTTTTAATGTGAAGCACTGGATAAAGTTTTGGGTTAGTACCTATACAGCAGAGGTCAAGATCCAGACCTAGAAGACATCCTATCCACACAAGGACCAAAACAACCCATAAATAATCAAATCCCATACCATTTCTGACAAAGTGTTTCTATATCCTCTTGTTTTTTCAGCTGTAAGTGTGGAAGAGTAGTTTTTCCAAAAATAACTAACTAACCCAAAAATGTGTGCACCTCAACCGTTACTACTAAGGCCTATATTCCTTGGAACTAGCTGTATTTCACATATTGTTGAATAGCCCTTCTGTGGAAACTGAAGAGAACCCTGTGAGGCTTTCTCTGCTCTCTGGCTGTTGTGGAAAATCTGAAACATCACAGTGCATCAGCATGACTACAAGTCCTCAAACACTAACCAGCCTTATAAATATGCCATCATTTTGCATTGGCATGTTGGGCCTCCTCTGATGAGGCCATGTTGTAAAGCTGCACTGCAGGTAAACACGACACCTTACATGGAAAGCTGCAAGCCTACCGTCAGCATCAAGTGGGCTATTTTAATCAGCGGGTGTTGGGCTTTTTTGAGAGGCAGCTCTTTGAACAATATTGTTGTTATGTAAGTCTCTCATAGCTGGAGAACCAGCAGGGGAAGGTACAGCAGACCCTCAGTAGTCCTTCGAGATTCACATTCATGAGAGGGACCCAAAGTGCTGAAAAGGGAGTGGAAGACATATTTACAGTTGTTGCGAAAGGTTTTAGTTGATACCGTGCTTCAGGTGCTCTTCACCTGTCAGCCACATTTGGCTGATTACCGACAATAGGAGATATAGCACTTGAAGAACACAATGAAAGTCTGAGCAAGAGCCTTCAATTCAACGCCCGCAAGGTCTTCTGTTGTCTTTTGAGGCAGTTGCTTTACATTTTGAACTGCGTACAATGAGTTCATAGTGAGTTGAATTCCATCTCGTTTGAAATGAGATCATGTTTATACAGGAGCTGTGCGGTTTCAGCATGATACAGACAGCTGACAGGGACATGGGTGTTTTTCTATGTGTTTGATGAGGAGAAAAACATCTTACCTAAATGAACTAAATTATTATTTTATCAATATGCAGGAAAAAAAGTCATATTAGTTTGAAAGATAAGATAATACTTTATTGATCCCCATTGGGGAAATTCAAATGTCACAGCAGCACAAGGCAATAGAATAGGTGACAAATATAGATTTTAAATAGGACACAGACAACAACGACAATAAGAACAAGGTGACAAACGCGACCAGAAAAAAATCAGTCAGCCAGGTCAGAACTGTGTGCTGTACTTTTAATGTCACCTTATGACACATATTTCCTTGCAGCTCTTTCGCTTTGGACATTGCAATTTTAATACCGTTACGATTAACTTTTCATCACAAGCTGTAGCACTGAGTCAAATGATCATTCTGTTTTGGTATTTCTGTAGTCCATTTCACAGTATACATGATCAGACGAGCGAATCAGATTACTGAAAACTGCAGCTTTTGACTTTTCATCGTGTCCTTTTTTTACCTGCATTCAGTGCTTTACTAATCCCCAGAGATTGACAGTCAGATGGGTAGGGAAGTCTTGTACAGGACATCTTTAGCTATTACTCAGGTTACTCTTTCAATCTGAATAACCAACTAAAAACGTGACATTTACCATTTATGTTTCACGGTTCACGTTCATGTTATCCAATGTTATCCAAATCTAATGAACCTACACTGGACTTTCCCTTTTTCAGGGGAGAATAAGAAAGAATGGAAAATTGAACACCCAGTGCATGGACATAGCAAATGTTAAAGGCCATTGTTTAAAGGGTCCAATGTAAACCTTTTAGAGCTCCTTTCAGCATTTTTGTTTCACAGTGTGGCTCTGCATTTTTCCTCTCCTCTGAAATGAGAATATCAAGGCTATTATATCTCAGTCTATTTTGAAACTGTCTGCAGAATGAAATGATGATGCTGCTGATAAACACGTTGTTGGACACGTTGTTCCCCTTCATGTTCTGTGAGCAATCAGAGATGATATCAGCTTCACATATCGGCTCTGGAATAAACAATCTCTTGTTTCAATATGTAAGGATCAATATCTGCATCAAAGTGAGAGTGAGTGAGAGGAGTCGTAAATGCCTGTTTACCATGTGACAGTGTGACAAAGAGATCGGGGTTACCAAGTTAACATAAACCAAATACTGAATTTCATTGCAGAACGTCACCGTTGATTCTGCTTCTAATAATGTTTAACATGCTTGTGTGAATGAATGCATTTTTTCATCACCATAAATTGATATAGTATTTAATGCATGTACATCACATGCTGAGTTACTATTTCACCTCACGTGCTTTTATTTCACCTCGTTTCACCATGGTGCATGAATGCTACTCTCCAACACATTTGGAATAATATTGCCTTTCCCCTGGAGTGGTGCTTCACTGAAGAACATTGCTTTTAGTGCCATTCTTTTGAATTAACATAATAAACCATTAATGTTGTGTCAATCCTGTTCCATAATTTATTACTAATGTAATTTAGTTCCTATTTATGTAAATGTAAATTTCCAGCTGATGTAATTAAAAATTTTTTATATAATCCATTTACACCATGAGCTCCAAATGAACTCCAAATAAAACCGCTGCTACCACTGTTTCGTACCGTACAATCGTACGTAAATTTATTCATTCATTTATTTAGTCTCTTTTTAAATATTTGCATGGCTTACATTTGCTGCTATCTTTTTTCTTAAGTATTCTACGTACGTCGTAGTAGTACGTCTACTTTTAATGCTACTGCAGCATCAATGCAATGTCATTTCGTTCACTGTGCACTGTGCCTGTGTACCTGAATGACAAAGTTTATCTATCTATTGATCACAGACCTTTTCCATATATATTCATCCCTTTTTAAAATGTACCACTAATAATTTCTTTGCTTTTAGATTATTTATTTTATTTTCCATCTGGAAGTTTCTTTTTTATGTTTTTTTTAGAAAGCAATGACTTTTTGTGTTGTGTTCATATCGTCAAATGAAATAATACCGTATACGAAATATAAAAAATGGTTGATGACACTACAAAGTGTAGTAAAGACAATGCTGATGAACCATAAACCTGCACTTTATCTACTGACCATCAGGCGGCACCTCAGCTGGCCATAAAAAGAAGTTTGATTGCATTGAAGTCTATAGAAAAATTATCTCACTGATTCTCACTGATTTATTAGCTCGGTGAATATTTTCCTAATGAGTTCATGTTCTCAGTCTCTAATTTCAACTCTACTTCTTTGGAATGTGATGTTGATTTTATAATTGAAATATAACTGAAAGTTTCCTTTTTTTCCTTGTTGATGTTGAATAAAAAAAAAAAGAAAAAGCAAAACATACAAACAAACAAAAAACAAACAACTATTGAGATAAACAAATAGATGGAAGACTTTAGGCCCAAGACAAAATAACCGCATTACATAAGGACAATAAAAAAAAGAGAAAGAAACAGTGAAGTCAAGAAACTAGAGTATCCAGTAATGTTTTGCACATCATTAATTGAGAGGAAACTGTCAGGCCAGGGTCAGGCAAGACGTGTCATTGAATTTTTCACGAGTAATAATGTGTTAACTAAGTGTTCGTAGCTCAGTGTTACAGATGGTAACCATGAATGCAACATCCATGACAGTCCAGGCATTGGCTCGGTGCCTGTCGGTAAAAGCTCACTGACATATGACTGAAGTACATTTAATATTTGCTGTTGAATTTGTCGCGGCTCTGCAACAAGAGTTTGACGGTCATAACTCACTGCTCAGACACTCTGAGGACAAATAGTTTCTTTTCTTTCCATGGAACAACTGATCAATTATATTTCAGTGCTCTTCTGACAGTTATTAATTTGTGGAGCTCCTCAAACTAACCTGTGAGAATCCAGTAAGACCCTGTTCTCTGACAGCTTGAGCAACAATCTCCAGCATCGTGCAGTTCTACTTCTTTGTGCTTTTGAAAACGAAGGCTCCTCATGCTCCTCTGTGTTTTGTTTTATTTGTTTGTTTTATTTTCCTTTCCAGAGATTTTATTTGGCTAGAGATTCTTTACATTATGTAGCCAATGTACTTTTTCTTTTTTGCTTCTTGCCTAAAAACTGAACATACAGCCTGCGCAGTAAAGTCAATGTGTTGAGGTATAGAAAAGTACAGTCGGAGTGGTGGTTAGTCAATCACGTTTCTGAACGTTCATAGATGTTTTTGATTTTTTGAGTCCATCCATGTCCATTCTTTCAAATGTGACTTCTCAGTGTCATGTCATTCATTTCTCTGGGATGGAAGAATGAACTGACTGTTTTGGTCTTGTAACCTCTGTGTCCCAAGGAACTACCAAGGCACTTTTCTCTGATGTGCCACAAACATTCACTCAAAGATCAAATCAAGCTGTGGTTTTTGGAACAGGGTCCAAAATTCTGGTTCCGGGACCGGTTCCATCACTTCTGGAGTGATGGTTCCCCAAAAGGGCATTAGATTGTTGGCAGCTGTGTAATTCTTCTTTCATTTGGCTGTGCCTGTGCATTGAAGTGACTGTGGTCCATCTACGTGAGTGAGTTGAGTGGACCCGCCCACTGATCTCAGATCAGGAGCGGAACAGAGACAATGAGTTACCATCTAAAGTGTGGTTGTATTTTAACAGTTTTAAAGAAAACGAGGCAAAGTGTATTAAGTGTAGAAGAAACAGAAGAAAATGACACCACGAGCATACACAAGGCTTTAATTACAGTTTAGGTTGTGAACTGCAGCTGTTTTCACACTCTTTATTACTGGCATGTGCTCTGTATTTTTGGTGAAGGTATTGTTTAGTGTGTTTAAATACCACCCCTTCTATTTGCGTCTCGACACTGGCTCAAAGGAAGCTCCAACTAACCCATAACTGCCATTTTGCACACAAGGGTCTCGATGTTTAGCTCTCCTAATGCTTGTTGGCCAAAGATGCTTGCATGTTCAAGGGACCATAATGGTCTTGTGCTGTCTTTGAACTACTGGCAGTTTCTGGAGTTCAAAATCCAAACTTGGGAAAACAATAAGATACTGACAGGCATTGCAGTTAATTCAATGTAAGACAATGTCCCTTAAATAAGTAATAGACTGTGAAAAACCCACAGGAGTGAATTTGCTTTCAAATATCATGTTGTCTTTAGAGTGTTATTGCCTCAGGATGTACGCTTGAGACAGGCTGTTTTTCCCCTTTCACAGTCAAAGACCAGTTTGTCTTCCTAGTGTTTTAACTAGAAAATAAGAAAAAATCTGTGGCTGATTTTTCTTGTTTTATGAGCCAAGATCCCGTTGTAAAGAAGGGTCTGATGTGTGACATGAATGATTATCTGAGTTTGTGCTGATTCTGAATGTGTGGAACACCTGGTGGATTTAAAACATGTTAAAAATGGAAAAGCTTTTAATTGATTTTAAAGGGCTTCGTGTTACTGCCACTGTAACAGGAAAAGTAATAGGTACTACTAGTAGTAGTAAATTACCTGTCAGGAGGGAACTGTGTCACATACATCACTGCCTGCTAACAAGAAGATGTCTATGTGGGGTGCATTTAGCTGGAATCGGTTTCATTTGACAAGTTGTGTAGATGTCTTTGGTAGTGAGCTAATAATGGCACTGAGTCCCAGTTGGGGAGTTGCTGCTGCCATGTTACTGGGTCTCCGGAGTAACCTTGTGGGAGTCAATCTTCAGATACTCCAAGTGGGAGTGGGCTGCAGCAAGAGTTGTGCATGCTGCAAACGGAAGGAAAACAGAGTGACTCCGTATTGATTGTTGTCAGAGATGGAGGAGGAGCTCTGAACCTTTCCACACACGGGGTGTGTTTGCTAAGGGAGCATACCGTTCTTCAACCGTGTTGTACAACTGCTGGTGACCGCTAAGCAGAGCTACTCGGAAACTTTAGAGGGCGGGACCTTTTCTCAGTGTTTTTTGTTCTGTGTTCATTTTCAGGCGGCGGCACATAAGATATGTTTTACATGTTTGTGAGACAGTACTCATAAAACTCTCAACCGTGTGCAAACACTAGTCTAACGTCACTGCTATACTTGTATTTGATATATGTATATTTATGAAAAGGCAGGAGAGGTGCTGCTCAACAGTCAGTTAATTTATTTCATCTGTAGAATGTCATAGAATAATAAAAATATCATATCTAAGACACCATGGCAACCACATGGTCCTAAGCTTGATATAAAGTGTGCAATCATAAAATAAAGTAAGAAACTCCTGCTTGGCATTGACGATCAAAAGATTCATCATTTGAATGTTACGTTTTCAGAAACAAACCAGTTTCAGTCAAAAGGAATATAAAATATCACACTGATCCCTTCTTGAAGTGACACCGTGATGTCACACATTTTTTTGTTGGCTGCTGTTCTCAAGCCACCACTTTGTATTTGGTACTTCGCCATCCTGATTCATTTATTTATTTATTTATTTATTTTTGAACCAGTATAAACCATATTTCGAGGACAAATAGGAGCTAAGAAGTTTGGCGTGGAACTGACCAGCTCTTTACTCTATCCTCATTGGGCCATATGGTCTGTCAATCACACAGTGACCATGCCCCTCCATGCTTTATGGTCTACTTTACCTAAGTGGAACCACTATTTAAAAATTAGCATCACTGTTTAGAACCAGTGGATGACCTCATCATCAGGTCTAAGGCCCCTCAACACTGGCTTCACTACTCAGACTGTTCAAAGTCTCCATTCATTCACTCCATCATCTTCTACATTTCATCCATTTCCAGGTCACAGGGGGTGCTGGAGTCAATCCCAGCTCTCATTGGGCGAGGGCAAGGCCACCCTGGACAGGTCACTACTCCAACACAGGGCCAACACACAGAGACAGACAGACACCAACAACCACTCACACTCAGACCTACGGACAGTTTAGAGTCAGCAGTTAACCCAAACATGATGTCTTTGGACAGTGGGAGGAAACCCGGCACAGGGAGAACATGCAAACTCAGCAGAGAAAGGACCCAGGCCGTCTTATGGTGGGGCAACAACACTAACCACTATGCCACCTCTGTGTTTGTGTTTATTTGAGATGAGAAGTTTATTTAGCCAATAACTTCTTTGTTCATGTTGACAATCAATGTAAACATTAAAATACACAGCGATCCCGTCACCCTCCATACTGTCCTGTGTTGTTTGTCCAGTGACATGCTTTTACACTCTGGTTGAGGCTTAGAATGACTGCCTCAGTCAGTCTGTAACCGGTGGAGGCCCAGGCCTGCGCTGTTCAACATTTTGTGCTGAGCCCAACAGTTTAGCCCATACAGGCTGTACAGGACGAGTGGGGTGGGGTGAGTGGGTGGGGGTCTTGTGGTCGCCCCTTCACATTCTACACTGGGCTGGAAACGTCAGGGATGAAGATTCATCAGGGTGAGGAGGTTGGACAAAGCTCCTAAGCTTGCTGCTCCTCTGGGGAATGATTGGACTGTGTACGCTGTGCTTGTGAACCTGCGGACTTGTGAGTCTGTGAGGGAGGGTGTAAAAATCCTGGGTGATGCCTTCACCCTGTTTACAGCACAGTGAAGGTTTCTAATTGTGTCCTTCCTCTGTCACCTCAGTCATAACCAGAGGACCACGGCGTTTCGGCACCCAGTGACCGGACAGATTTCTCCAGAGAACGTAGACTTTATCCTGCATGAACAGTAAGTGATTGAGTTTTTTTACTTCTCTGCAGCCTGTCCATGCATCTGTCCATCAGGCATTTTGGTTGCTTTGAGGTACATTTAGCTCCGCCAGCTGTTTTGAGATACATCAATGCTGACGTGTTCTCTATCTTAAATTTGTGTCACTCACCTCATAAAATGACATTAAAAATGAGGAGCATCTCAAAAAGAAAATCTGCTTTTGGAATTAGGACTGTTTTGTAGATTGTTATAGTGTCATCCTGCAGTTGTCTGACCCTCTCTTTGACAACGGCTCAGAAATAATTTCACCTATGTCTCTCTGTTTTAACTCAATTATATTTTCTACATCTTCACTGAGTAGGTGGAATGCAGGCTCCTTGAAAGCTTCTATGTTGTTGAAGTTGAGATGAGGGCATGATAAATCCAAAGGGCTGCTTTTGAAAGAAAAGTGAAAGGAGAAGGACAAGCAGTGCTGCTGGAGTGGTCTCACCATTTGCTAATTTTCAGTCAGATCTTCTTCGCCATGTTACAGTTGGAAGGTGCAACTCAATGTGCTAATAGTTGCATCTGTTTCGTTAAGTCTGCTTTTTTGGCCAGAGTTTGAGGAAACGATTGTTGAATAAGCAGCCGGATAGTAGAATTTCTCTTTTAATGGTAAAGTCGGGGGAGTTTTTGTGTTGATACCAAGTTCTGGCTTCCAGTATTGGACAATATTGAATATTGCTATAATTTCTTTCAGAAAGCGTCCAAAAAAACAAAGCCAAATGTAGTTTAAAACACAAAATAAAACAATACAATTACATGATAGGACAGGACACTTCCACCGCAGAGATAATGTTCTGTATCGTGATGACTGGACATGAATGTAATGTATTGTTGAAGCCTCACCCAGGGTTCAACCTGGTCCCTTACACAAGTGCAAATTAGAGCTTTTATTCAGAATTTTTTTATCATAAGTGCAAGTCTGAAATGACACCACAGTTTTCCATGTAATAACTTTAAAGTTGCTCTTATACTACTTTTGCTTTTCAATTAGAGGAATTATCATCTTCACCCAGTCATGACTCAGTCAGCTGCTCTTGCTGCTTTCATGTCCCATGATGCTTTGCTGAGCATCATGGGACCAGGTGAGTGCAGGTCTCTCTGGGAAATAAACTCTGAAGTCAGAGTGCTTACTCGTGCCTGTTGGGTCAGCAGTTTATGTTTCACTCCAAGTGTTCTTATTAGGCAAAGATTTCCTGCCAGTGCCTGAACTCAACACCAGACTTTCACCGCAATAGCGACACTCCTCGAGGCCTCAGATACGGGGGAGGGTTGGCACTTTTCTCTCCTTCCACCCTGGCTTGTAATGTAGGTCAATATTACAGATGGATTTGCATAAATACATCCCGGAGCTTAAATTTAGTACCATCCAGAAACAAACATGATAAAACCTGAAGCAAAGTGTCGCTTGATTTTAAGAGCTGCCTTCTTTGAGGCAGAAGGTGCATAGGGGGTTTGGTTTGTTTAGAGAGTGTTTGTCTTTGTCAGCCCTGTAAGGAAAAAAATATTGCACATCTTGCTCCAAGCAACATTTTCTTTAAACCAATGTCAGTAGAGTACAACTCAAAATGGGTTACTTATGTGTTTGGCACTTTTCCTGTGTTTTCAGTTATTTTATTGCTTTTGTCTTCTGTCTGGAACCAGAGTGCAACTGATCCAGTTTCAGTCCTCCTGCCATCTCTTCTCATGTCTCAGGTCCACTTCCCTGAGGTGAAACTGAATTTGAATGTAAATGTGTAAAACTGTCAAAAAGAAACCCAACCGAGAATTCATCCCTTTGCAGCAGTATGTTACAATGGAGCATCTGCATGAGACTGTTTATCATAACCACAATCATCTGTGCAAGCAGCTTATTGACGACCTTCAGTTAATTGCTGCCAGCTCCCTTTTATTTATTTATATGCACAGTGCCTTTAATTCATATTGTGTTTTAACCCTATGTTTTGCATTGTGTTATGTCCTAACCTGCTGCACGGTGCCAATATCGGAGCCTGAATTTCCCTGATAGCTTTCCTTTGAGGGATTAATACTATCTATCTGTCTGTCTGTCTGTCTGTCTGTCTGTCCATCCATCACAGCTAAAAATGAAGTCAGGTGGTACACATAGAGTAGCAACATCCACCTTAGAAGGGGGTTAGGGTTAGTATACTGGAGACCTTTTTTTAGTTTTCCTGTATAATTGCTATAATTACCACAAGCACAAAGATAATAAAGTGACCTGTCTGCAGCCATAGCCACATGAGCAGTCTTACTTTGGTGATGAAGGCCTGGCATGCTCCTGTGGGTTTGATCTGAAGGGAGGGACCAACTGGAAACTCTCCATGTAGTTCTTTATTGGTTTGTCATCGTAAGATGCCTGTTGGCACAGCTTTTACAGATAGTGTTACCTTTTTTTTCTTGTTGTTTTGTTGTTAGAGCCAACATTGACATTGTTCAATGATTTTGTAAGAGGCAACATTATACTGCTCCCTGTGGATCTGTCTAAGACTACCACACCAAGAAAACAAAGCAAAGCGCCAAACGGTGCTGGAAACATCAGATATCAAACAGTAAAACATATTACACAGACAAACTAAAGCATGACATGGAGAAAAACGTTGTAGTTCTAATAAGTGATTCCCTTTCCTGAGCAGAATGATGCTCTTTTCTAATGTGCATGGCACAACTTACAGTTTGTTATGAAGTGAAGGCATGCTGCGGTCCCCGTGCCACATAAACCCTGCTGCAGCCTCCGTCTGCTGACCTACAACATTAATGTCTCTCATTATTGTAAATTAGTTGTTTTACATGTACAATGCCCTCTGATGGTGGCATCTGGAGGCATTTGGTTGGATAAAAGATACATCTTTTTTGACTTGGATCATGAAAATAATTTCCTATTCCTGTCAGTATAATTTAATAATATCTGTCATTCTAATTAGTGTGTATATGTTTGTGTGTGTGAGAGAGAGAGAGACAGAGAGTAAGTGTGAGTGTGTGTTATAAAGCAGACAAACAAAATAATCATCTTGGTTTTGTTTTTCTGCTTAGTCCTGCTGTGATCTTGTTTATACGTCATTTGCTCTCAGGGAAAATAAATGACGAGATTTCCTGAATAACTGAAGTTCAGCATAATAAATTTCACTTCTTTTGACTGGTCATCATCAGACTGTGGGACGAATTAAAACCTAATCTTTTAATATCAAACCCGAAGAAATGGCTCATCCTCCAGAATAACTAAACGTCATCACCTCTGCAGGAGCTGGTTGCACTCGTGTGTTCCTTAACTCAGCTCTGAGTCACAGGCTGATGTTCTTCAGTATAGTTGAAGGGTTCCTCAGGTTAATAACTTGAAGATTTGACTAAATGATCCACTCCTGATTAATTAGAAGTCATGTTTGCTTCACCTATGCCCATTGTTAGTAATGTAACTATGACAACAACATCTAATCTGAAGGATACTTTTGTGTGTGAATCTAACCAACCGTGTCAACCCAGACCTGATACTCCTGTAGTGGCGCTACTTCAGGAGACCCCCATGGGTCATGCCGTCTGTGTCTTCTGTTTAAATTCAACAGTATTAATCCAATACGCTCGTTCAGCCTATTTTCTCTGGTCAAAAATGTACTCAGACCTTCTAACATTTGGCTTTTTTCATCAACGGAAAAGTGGCATTTCGACGTGGAAGAAATGGAAGAAATGGCTGTATGGTATAAGGGTACACAGGGGCACCGATCGACATTGATGTAAACACCCGGGAAAAACTTCTCTTGGTCTAATGTCTCTCAGAGCACAGACACACACTTGTGACCTGTCTGGAAACACCATGTCTACACCTTCCCCTGAGAGTCAGCTAAAGTTCTGAAATAACTTTTAAAAATACACAGCCAAGGCTCCAGTACTTTTCTATTAGCACCAACCTCTGAGACTGAGCTGAGACTTAGCAGATCCAGTTTTATCAGTTTGAATGCCGTCTAGAAGGTCACCGTCCCTCCCATGTCCCTACTGTGTGTGTGTGTTCAGTGTCCAGTCTGAACAGAGAAGCAGTTTACTGGCTGTGGAATGTCAATCTGTGCATAAAAACCTGTTCATGTTCACTAATTCTTCACCCAGAATGGCAGGGGGGCGGATCAATCCTGTGGACGTGTGGTATTGATTCCTTTTAAGAAATATCAAAACCTAATAAATATCAGTGGCTTCATTTCTCCCAACATTTACATTCTTTAAAATTAATTTGCTAAAATAGATGTAACACATCCAGTCAGTCCATGTCACATGGCTGTGGCAACCAATGGGACACGAGAGCCAAGCGGACACTGTGTAGCTGCTAGCACTATAAAAGCAACTTTCTTCTCCTGTGTTGCATCTGTTGTCTGTCGGTTTGAGTGCATCAATTGGGACTGTGAAAATGTAGGCTACGTTTCAACGGCGAACACCTCGACTGAGGAGGGTGAAATGCTCATTAGAAAGTTCTTCAGTAGGTTTTTCTGAGCATTGTTGTCAGGAAACTTGAATGTGTGACAATATTAAGAAATTAATAGTTGTTGTTTTTTTTTTTTTAGGGATTATAATTTTATTTTAATTTTTAATTAATAGTTATAATATGCCTTGATTTGTTTTTAAATGTAAAGTTTTTGTTAAATTTTTCTTAAAACCACGTCAGTTTGAAAACATATTGGTATCAGTGAAATTCTAACAAAATTATTGATATTGTATCAAAAATAAAAGTTAGGTAGTGCCCGTCCCTTCTGCATGGCCTAGGATAAGCTATTAGCATGTAAATCAATCCACGATCACCAACACCTGCTCTTTACAAGACAGCGTCTGTGACAGCAGAGAAAATCTACAAACATGCCTGCAACAAACTCATTTCATATGCAAGTGCTGCTACTTGACACACGTGCAGTGCAGTGATGGATCAAATGTTGAACAACAGCATGCAAGAATTAGATCAACTACCAGAAATGTCTCCTTTGTTAATTATTTCAGAGTTTTTTAGCCCACTGAGATTAAAAAATCTCTCTGCATTCACTTCCATTGACAGAGCCCAGTTAAAGGAAGGTTTTCAGCTCTCTGTGAACAGTTAAGAACCAAAGATGATCTGTGGTTCACATCATAATGATTTTCGCCTTGCATTTTCTTTGAGTGTGTTATTTCACGTGCACCGGGCGGGAACACTAACTTGTCCTGCTTTAATTCTTCCTGAACAAATCTAAGCCAAGTTCAGTCACTAGTTGGGTGAACAATTACTGGAGCTTTTGTAGCTGCTAATCTAATGAAGACACACATTAAAATGCAATGAGGCTTCACTGCACTGGCTCCATTTCTAGAAAACTATTTTTGCTATTCATTTTTTCCCTCCTTTCTGTCACCATCATGGGTTCTTTTTTAATTTCCTGTTCTCTCCAGCTCCATCCATCCCACCTGTTCACTTATTCTGCCTTCCCAGTCTGTCTCCATTCTTGCCCTTCTTCTCATGACTCTGCCTGTTTTGTTCTTTCCCCTCATTTTCCATCCTCGTTCCCTCTTCATTCTTTTTGCCTTCATCTTTGTGTCACACTCTGGTGTACAGTTTTGAATTTATCACCTCATTTAAATAAATTCAAATTAGTTTAGTTTAATTTAATCTTACTTTCATTCTAATGGGTATGGTAGTACAGAGACAATAAATGGATCCAACTAGTATTTAGCATTCAAAGTCACTTGAAAGTGAAAGAAAGATGGAAAGTTGATGCTCGGATGTCCAGGTCTAATCATGCTTATCATTGAAAGCATGTTATACATTAGATAGTTTCCATTTATCACGCTTACAGGAAATCCATTTCTGTCAGCCTCCTGTCACTGCCATTGATCACGTGCTATCATGTCTTTTCCATGTTTCCGAAGTAGCACTTCTCTCTCAGTCTGATGGTGCACTCTCTCCCTCTGTGTCACGTTTTTCTTGTAGTTAGGCATTTCTCACTCCCCCAGCCTCTCATGCACTCCTGTTTCTCTTCAGTCCCTCTTCCCCTTTTTTCCTCCACTCACTCCTACTCCATCCTCCATCTCTGCGATCCAGATGAGGTGGGAGCAGGTTACATTTCTCCTGCGTTCTGATGGATCTGTCTTATTAGCAGCTGCGTAGGTGTGAAGCAGGCCTGTCCAAACTGCTGTGATAATGTGTTAGTGCAACACACTCGTGCACACACACACACACACCTCTGCATATGCACACAATTTGGCCATTTGGCTGTGTGTTATATTTGCATTTAATTCCTCCCTGTGTAATATTGCAGTGTTATACTCAAGGATGCTCTTTGCTGTGACTGTGAGAGGCTCCAAAATACCAACACATTATCACAGTAAAGGAATTTGTTGAGGGCAAATGCATAATGGGTTGGAAAGATCAAATAAAGTCACATCTAAATATTCAACAAAAACAGCCAGAGAGAAAATTATGTATCAGGTTGATGAGAAGGAAACTTAATACCCTGTCTATATTTCACTGACTGACCAGTGTTTTGTCCTTTTTTTTTTTTTTAACCGGTTCAAAAATGTTGATTGAAAATATTGAATAAAGTGCCCCAGGATATAATTTCAAAAAGTAATGCTTCCATTGTGGGTTAGGCTTAGAGTTAGGAAACGGATATGAAAATTTCATACCAGAATTATCCTGAATTGATCATGAGCTATGAAAAGAGAATCAACTGGAACATCCAACACAATGGAAAGAACAGCAAGTGTTAGGTTTTGTGTTGCAATTGTGTTGCAATGACATCTGAGACAATATCTCATAGGAATTCATAGATAGCTGCTTTGTTTTTCAAATGTTTGTCTCCATAAAAAACTAACCACAGATGGGAGTTAGGTGGGCCATGACTTTAATTGTTAGATCCTCATTCTGAAAAAGTTTGACATGCACTTTTTCGTTTAAGATTAAATGAGATTTTGGCATTATTTCACAGGTTTTCGGTCGTATTGTGTCTCCCCACATAGTGGAATCGCTTAAACTGATGCACGTGTGCAGTATTTAAGTCAGTAGAGCTGAAGTCTATCAGGGGTCCTGTATCTTTCAGCTTTTATAGTCGAGTACAAATGGGATCGCTTGTTGCCCATTTTTTAAAATTACAGTACGTCAGAGCTAAGTAGCTTGGTATTAGTCTTTGTTCATAATAATGGGCTAGTCATGCTTCATGTGCCGTGTCAGGTTGGAAACACTTATGCAATTCTATTTCTCCAACTGCTACCTATGTAGGAGGCTGATATTATACACATCCACCCTCTGTTAGCTGTGAACTCTAATTATCCAATTACCATCACACCACTGCAAACAAGTCAAGAGAAACCACTGTGCCATCACAAACGTCTGCTGTGATGCCATTCAGAGCCTTGGATAGGCCGCGGTGAGTCACTTGAAAACTCGAATTTCAAAATTTCTTTTTTATTCAAGGACTGAGCTTTTTCAGCTTTGCTTCACTTTCATGTACTTACAAACACATTCATACCTTTGCTGTGGGCCACAGAGCCTCTTGGCTGGAGCAGAGTTAACCTTTAGATAACTGCCGCCCTGTCGAGGCCGCATGCTGGCACACAAGTTGTGGAGTTCACTCGAGCAGATACTCAGCTTTAGGTCTGTCACTTCTACATCCGGCTCTGCTTGCACCAACCAGAGCCCCCCTACCCTAATTTTTTTCTTTTTATATTTAATGTCAACTTAATGTCAGCGTTAACTTTGATGGAGGAATAAGTTCACAGGCCATCAAAGCAGAAATGAAACGCCATCTGAGAGCATTATTAGCAGCAGGGTGTGTGTGGTCTGGCGTCAGCGAGCCTGCTCATGAGGTTTATCACAGATTAAAAGGGCTAATATGTCAGGACTTTACAGCTGCTAGGAGTGTTTTATCAACTCTGCAATAGTAGTGATGGAATAACTTCCTTGACTGCTGCTGTCTGGGTTTCAGTATCGTCTGAATCTCAAGTGTGTCTGAGTCTATTCGCACCACATCTGTCTGTCTTCTTCTTCTTGACTCCACAGTTTGCATCAGTGATACTAGTATTTTGGTTTTCCTGGATAATTTTAAGGAATCTACATTTCAAGGTTTATTAAAATGTTACCTCTGGTGTTTGGTGTTATTTCAGGCTTTATTGTTAATCCTAATAAAGAAATATATCAGGACTTTTTAATTTCCAGCATGTGGTTGCAGGGCAACATCATGTAAATCTCTCTTCCGTTGTTTTAACACCACTTTGGCAGCAAAATCCTATTTTTTCCTATTCATTTTCATATCTGTAAATACTTTTTAAAACTGGAGATTTTTGTTGAAAGTATCTCTGGAACCTGTCTACTCAAATAGAAGCAGAATTTCAGTCAGAGTCAGCCTGCCTATTTTATCCCTTAACTATGTCAATGGAATTTAACTGAATCCCCATCTGTCCTGCTCTCATATTTGTCTCTTTCGGGTCTTTGTCCCCTCTGTCTCTCTTTGAGCTCTCCACTGGCTGGTGTCTCTCCTCCCTGTGGCTGTCCATGTGTATTTATGTCTCTGTCCTGTCCTCTTCTTGTTCATATGGGATCTGGTATTTTAGAGGAAGTCACGCCAGAAAATGTGATGAGTGGTTTGCCAAGGCAACACTGCCATTGTCTGTTGCCATGGCAGCAGCGCAGAATACAGGTGTAGATGGAATATGTGGTCGGGTTAAAGGGTGTTTATTGTGCCAAACACGGCAAACTTGGTGTAAACTTCCGTACAGGGTGCTCAGTTACGAATACATGCAAAAATATTGCCACACTAAAGCAAACCAGAACTGCTCACTGCTCCTTGTTTCCTCAGAGTGACGGCATACTATCACAAAGCACCGTATGTCGACATCCTGGTTAGCATGTTGCACAGACCAGATGTCAAGATTTCAACTTGCATAATAGAGCAGGTTTTTTAGAGGTTTTTTATTTAAATGAGCCGTTGGATGTGAAGTTGAAAATTTCTGCATGCTGCACTTTAATTGATCTTTAGAACGTATTTCTATTTTCCTACCTAGGCCCACGAATGGTTTTATTTAAAAAGAACCATCTTTTGTTCAGGGAGTTTTAGTTTTTTGCATTTTTCTGTACCAAAGGTGTGCTGAACCATGATCTCAAAACCGAGGTGCATACTGAACTGTGACTTAGCATACTGTTAAATTAATACTGTGTTATCACTGTGCCAGAGATTGTGTATGGCCAGTAAAGCACAGGATTATCACACTGGTGTTCCCATCTACATCTCTTTTGTTTTACCCCTACTGTAACCACTTATCAGTATTGTAACCTTGGCAACAGCACATGATTTACCCTTTAAGTACTTATTTTAACCCAAACCACAGCTTTTGTTCTTGAATGTAAGAGCCATCAAGGGTGTAACTATATTTTAAATGTCAGCTGTACCTGTGTGGGCTGCCAAAAATACTGATTTTCATATTTTATTGCAGTGTTTCCATGAGGAACTGTTTGGATTAGCCATGATTTTAAGTGTCTTGACTTTTCCTGTTTTCTTGTGAGTTATCATTCAAATACAGGAGGTCATGTGTCAGAATCCTCTTGATTTTTACTTTTCCTGGACAAATAAATCTTTCTCAGATCTTCTTTTTCATTGCATGGCCACTTTTTCCTCCCACAGCCATGTAAACTCCTACTGAACAGACAATGAATGACCTCTGACCACTGCTGTACTGTCACTCTGGACTCATGGCCAGTGTTGCTGAGTGAGATTAATATGCATTATGATTTGGATCTGGAGAGCTGCACTGTTGTACTCTCTCTGGGCTACTAAGGGGCCGTCTTAAGTGTTGGTGGTTGTTATGTATTCATAGTTGGAGAAGCACAATGCACATTTGCTGCAGGACGAGGAAGAAAATAGCCAAAAGAAACGGAACATTGTGTTCTCACTGTTTGTCTTTGAGCTGTCATTGGCGATACTTGGTCCCGTGTTTCCATGTAATTTTATTAATAATGGTATCTAACTTTTGAAGTCACTCAAATAATTGTCCTTTGGTTGTGGTGAAATAACAGCCCAGTCCATTTTGGTTAGATGTGTTGATGTCTCTGAATTGAGTCCTCCCCGTTCCAATGCTGCATCACTCACAAAATTCCTCCTTCAGTGAAGTCATTAAAAAGGTTCTCCTGTGATTTAATATTACACTTCAATAAAGAGACAGATTGGAAAAAAGTGAACTGAAGCATTTCAGTTTTCAGTGACAGCGTCCATACGAATGTTCACCCATCTCATTCTGTATCACAGTAACTCAGGAACACATTGAGTGAAACTCTTGCACAAACATTCATTTAGACTTGAATACAGGCTGACTAGAATTTGATGGTCAAAGACTGTTTTGGCTTGCTTTCTGAACACGCTATCTCAGAAACTCCTGAAGAAATCCCTTCAGATTTGGCACAAATGCCAAATTGGACTCAAGAATGCTTATGAGAGATTGTTGGTTAAAAGTTAAGGGTCACTGTGACATTTATGGCCTTTTTCATACGATATCTGAAGTGTTCATATCTGTGTCTCCCCCTTGTGAATGGGACATCTCAGTCATACCTGAAGGGTAGCTCAGAGGGAAGAGGGAGAGAGAGAGACACAGCTCTGGGAAAATCTAATGCTCAGTTATCCTGTACACATTTATGACATAATATAATTATAAATGCATTTAGATTATTAATAAGCATCAAACAGTGTCAGCCTCAGATGAGTAAAATACTCCTCCTGAAGGTAAGTTAAAAGGTGTGAGGTGACTGTAGCCTTTAAGGTGCAACAGGAATATACAGCAGCGCCTTCTATAGGAAGAAATTGTGTAATTTGTCTGTTTGCTATCACCACTCGGGACTCTGCTCTCCTGTATCCATCAGTCATCAAACACAGGGGGAATGGGGAGGGGACTTTCTCAAGAGGCAATGAAACCTGCATCACTGACTGCCTTTTGTTGTGTGCAAAGGAAGCATCCAGGCCCAAAAACAAAATATTTCCCTTCGTTATCACTGTTCTTCATGATTATTTTGGTTTATAAAGCAGAAAGGTGAAATCCTCCAATCTGACTGTTGTTGACTGTGATATATTGAGCGTAAACCACAGCTACTATTCTAAAGCCTTGTCACAGCATATCGTTCTGCGTCAGGGAAGCAGCAATATACTCATGACCACGACCAACTGTTAGCAGGTAGCAAAAAGGACCCCTCAGCTGTGGTATAATGATAATAATAATAATAATAATAATACCGCGGCCTGTGTGCAGCTATGTTTCCATGACAACAACCAACTGTTATAGCAGGTAGCAAACCTTAGTGTCAGTGTTTTGACAAAATGAACAAATAGACTAAATGAGTTGAATTCACATTTAAGGTTAACGTTCACCTCCAGGGATGGTTGACAACGGTAGATTGGATTGAACAGTGACTTTCTCCTAAGAAAAAAAAAACAAAGCAAAGGAAAGACGACATGCAGAGCTAACGTCAGGAGAGTTGGGACGATACATCACGACAGGCCGAGGTATACGTTCATTATACCACAGCTGAGCGGCGTTCTTTGGCCCAACGTGAAGAAATGAATTATTAATTATTACATGGCTTTGTTTCACACCCAAATTCAGATTGGCCACTTTTATTCTGCTCCTGTGCCAAATTCTCAACACAATGCTGACTTCTAATAAGAATAACCACTTTGTGGCAAAAAGATCAGTGTGTTTGACAGCTCAACAGACTGTGTTTAGAAAGGGCGTAAATCAATTTAAACTGGGCTTCACTCTGTGGTGGTGCTAATAGCCTAAAGGTCAGAATTGCTGGATTGTAATGGGAAATTTTACAGTTCGAATAATACGACCAACTGGGAAAGTCTTGGCAGGGAAATCAAGCAAATCAAGCTTTTGCCTCCTACTGTGTCTACTACAATCAATGTGCCCTTGAGAAAGGCACTTAAATCACAGCTGCTTCACTAGATCTGCTTTGTAAATTCCCAGTGTGATTTTTCTAACATACTGCATGTGTACTTGTTGAATGATGTCTCACTGGGTATTTGCTCAAGCCAGAAATGTGATGTCTTTTCTATTTACAAAATCTGAAAATCACTGTTCATTCCCATTGTTGGTGCTGGTTCAAGGACAATACTTCACTCAGTGTAAGAAATGGAGCCATGACGCTGATGCTATTTTCGTGGAGTAAAAATCATTAATTGCAGTGTCAATTGAGTTTATATATTTAATTTTGCTATTCAATTTAGACACAGCCCACAAACTGACAAAAGGAATGAACAACATTTAGAGTCGAAGGTCAGAATAAAGAAAATAAAATGTACATTAGTAGTCAGGATGATACACTGCAAATAACAGGGAATGGCTTTTTGAGGCTGATAAGTTGAGCTCCTGCCTCCTTAAATCTGGTAAAGCTGCCAAACTTTTAAGGAACTGTTGTCTGGTGCATTTCAAACACTGAAACACACCGACACGCACTGACACACACACACACACCACAAATATTTTCCCTGATTGAGGTTAGCTCTGAAAGTCAGTCAGTCACCATAGACTCCCTGGGGAAAAAAACGCTTGATTCCTGGAGTAAACAATAAATTTGGTTTCTATAGCTGATTTTGTTCCACATGACAACAGCATGACAATTTTAATTTTTCTATAAATAGGCATTAAGATGCTATTTTGAGCATATAAATGCGTTCATGCTGAGAAGAACAGAATATGCAGGCATTACAGAAAATTGAGGGAAGCCTTCAGTTTAGATTTTATTGAGTAGAATAATGAGTACACTGTGTGCTACATGTGAGTAGACTGACTGAAGTATCTGATTTCAGAAAGTGCACAAGCATCACAACTGTTCATTTTGTGATGCCGCAGAGGCTACACTCAGTCAATAGTCATTTCATGTTTTTTGACATAATAATGCAAGAAAATAAAATCACTTATGACACTGCAACTTTTCAGTCTGTTACCCTTGCATAGTAAAAGCACTCTACTGAGGAGTTGAAACACTGATGGAGCCGAAGCTCAGTTTTTAGTGGAGTGTTTCACTCTCCGTTCATTTTGTTGCTCATGAATTACTCAGTGTCTTCTTTTCCTTCTTCTCAGTTAAACTACTTTCCATCTGATCAGAGAGGTTTGCTGGCTCAGTGAGGACCAAGGTTATAGACGTATTACATAAGAAACATCATGAACAATTAAAAGTAGAACTGGTGCACACAGTCTGAACAAGGGGATATTATAATTTAGATGATTTGATGGACTCCTATGGCAGGGTATAGGGTGGTGGTTTGTCACTCATTGTGGTTTCTTCCCCTTTCTCTTTCGTCTGGTGAAGTCACTTTAAATCTTACTGAGTCACATTGGAAACTCCCAGTAGAGTCTGATGCGGACGTAGGAGGTGAGTCTTGTACACTACAAAGCAAAGGTCTCTTTTCTGTGGTTTAAGGTTGTTTCTGTGAAGAAATCTTTCACTTGATCTCACCTTCAGTCTCTTTGTTCATAAAACTTTGTCATTGGTTCGGTCTTTCTTTGCAGAAAAACATGGCTAAACTTCCTCAGAACAGACTTTATTTTAAGAAGAATAAATGAATAAAAAAGGAAAAGTTTTGTTCTTGTTGGCCAGAGGATTGGCCCAAAATGTCGGATGCCTGTCTGTGTTTGCCTGTTTGGAGAGGGTAAAGTACAACAGCTTTTAATCAAAGACCAGTGACTTTCCCTGATATCAGTCATTTGTTAAAAATCCGTTCTATTCAAAAGCTGTCCAGTGAATAAATTATTTTGACTTTGACCAAAATGCATCTAATTTACATTTAATAGTCCGTGACCTTTCAAAAGTTCGCATGAAATTCTCTTGACAGCAAAATTCAAATACGTTTCTCTCTCTCTCTTTCTGACTATCTCTCTTAACCCAATCACACAACGATTGAGACATTTACATTATGCATCTGCAGATATATATTGGTTGTACACTGAAAGTGGTGGATGTGTTGGTGTGCTGCAGTGCAGCCTGTAATAAGGAGGGCAGAGAGGAGAGTGCATGGAGTCTGTGATGTTGATTTATTCCAAAAATATCTTCATCTCAGATAAATAAGATTTTTTTTCCTCTTTAGTAATAGAGAAGCCACAGACACATGCATGCAGACATAACTTAAAGTAAGAATGATTTATTTGAAAAAGGTAGCAGTATTGTAGCTTTAGATAATTAGGTTGGATTTTTGCATCAATGGATGCATTACATTGCCAGGGTTGTCCCCTGTGAAACTAATTAGACGAATTTATACATATACTCTGCCCACTGTGGCCCCCTGACAATAAAAACTCCAGCGTGGAACGTCTTTTCTGTCACGTCAGTTTCACCACAGTGCGACAGCAGCAGTGACATGGCTGTCATCACGCAGAGAGATACTGAACGTACCAAGAAAGCAGGCAGTCATATTTCACTGGGATTTGCTGTCTGAACTGTGTTTTTGTGTATGTGTGTGTGTGTGTGTGTGTGTGTGTGTGTGTGTGCGCACGCTCTGTTGAACCTACACTGTTTTCTAGATATATTCATTCACAGTAGAGGGTAGATGAGCAGTCAACAAAGTCAACACTGACACAAACTGACTAAATGTCATATTTTGGAAATGTAGTTAAACCGTAGGGCAGCACGGTGGCGTAGTAGTTAGGACTGTCTTCCCACAATAAGAAGGTCACAGGTTCGGTTCCTGGGTCCTTTCTCTGCTGAGTTTACATGTTCTCCCCGTGTCTGCGTGGGTTTCCTCCCACTGTCCAAAGACATCCAGCGTAACTGGTGATTGTAAATTGTCTGAGTGCTTGTCTGTCTCTGTGTGTTGGCGACTGGCGACCTGTCCAGGTTGTACCCTGCCCGTTGGCTGGGATTGGGTCCAGCAGCCCCGCAATCCGGAAAGGGTTAGGGTTAGATGGATGGATGGATTGTTAAAGCATGCTCTTTCCCAAGATAAGAATGTTCAAGGGTTATAAATAAAATGTGAAATCAGGCTTTTCATTTTTAACTTGTTTATCTGAAAATGTTCATTTTTTCTTAACATGCTCTCAATTTAAAAATATAAAAGCTCTGAAATGGTTCTGTGCCAAAGCACAAAAAAAGAAATTTCTTCAAATTTTCTCCAAGCAAAACATTATAGTCAGGTTTAGTATGTCCAATACTTATTTAACTTCACACTAAAGAAGATACAAAACAGAAATTCAACACATTGGCTGTTTGGTGCGATTACTTTAATTTGACACATTCACATCCTAAATTTATTTCCACCAAGAACTCAGTATGTTTGATCATCAGCATCAGCACAGCACAGTTAAATCAGTCTGAAGTAACACTGAGTGGATGTTCACGCTGTGTAGCTGTGGGGGCTAACAAACTTGCAGGGCTTCCATGTTGTATCCATGGAAACATAAGAGAAAAAAAAACTGCCTGTACAGGAAATAAATAAGAGCATGATCTCCAGTTAGTCTTGGTTTTTGCTCTTTTTTAAACAAACACAGTAGAAAAGACTGCAGAGTAGATCTAGTTCTTTTTTTACTGAGGCCGGTTAGCGGAGACGATGTTTGCCGGGTGTTGAGCTGTTCTCATAAATCACTGGATGTGAGGGGAGCACCTGTTAAAAACCAGTCCAAGATTAGCTGCGTGTCTCAGTCTGAAAGCAAAACCCTGAACAGAGAGAATGAACCTTGAACTTGAACTTAACCTGCATTGCATTTCTTTCCTGAACATGTTTTTTTATATTATTTTTATCTTTTTATGACAGCAGACCGGGGTCATGAAAGCACTGGACATCATGCTTTCAGAAATGTCTGGGTGACTCTGCTGATCTCTGAATAGCTTGCTGTGTGGCTCGCTCATTTACAGTCCTCTGATCACAGATGACATACCTCTGTTAGCTGTTTGTACAACCTGCTCTGGCCTCACACTGATCACACTGCTTCGTCACTTAGTGTGCCACTGTCTACAGGAATGAAATGCTATGCAACCTTGCTGATGCACTACAGCTTTCTAGTTTGACTTTAATTTGTGTTAATAATGGTTGCATTATCTAGGAGCTGAAAAATTGTGTCATCATTTTGGTTTGTGAAACCTTCTCAGCAGATGTTGGATCACTTTCAGCTTCATGATCAGTTTCCATTGAAGGTTGTTATGAGTTGCTACTAATAATGGAGAGTTGGGAGGTTTGGTCCATAAACGACATCATGTTGAACAGTTGCAATGAGCAAATACTGGCTAGACAGTAATATATGGCCCATCAGAGCTTTGTGTTTTTTTTAATCAGACACTCCATCATTGAGCTGTTAGAATCTCCTGCCACCTGAAGACGCTTAAGGTTGGTCCATGATCCATGTTGAAAGGCATAGGGTCACAGGCAGCACTATAAAACGGGCAGAATGATAAATCCCCATCATGGCAGCAACAATTTCCCACAGATGCTTTCTTTCTTTCTTTTGCCTACAAAATAAAAGCACTTTTTTTTTCTTTTCTTTTCTCTATTCGTTATTCCTCCTGGAACAGCAGCCATGTGATATGAAACTTTAACACCAGTTCAGTAAATCAGTCAAAAGTATAATAAAAACTGATGTTGATCCAGCTTTCAAATTACTTTTAAAGGAAGAAAATAATTAAAAGTAACATTTAGTTCAGACGCTGGTGCTAATTTGTCTTGTTGAAATATGCAGTTATATAACATAGCTTACTGCTGCATGCACTTTTATTTTTCTGCTGCGAATCTGGTTTGGTTCTATTTATTAAAGAGTCATGTAAGGTAATAGGGTAACCTAAGGGTACAAGTGGGGAATAGATGCACGCACACACACAGAAGAGAATTTATTGATTGCACTCGAAGGTGTGTGCTATGGGGACTGGAAAATTAAGGACATCCTGACTTCAGGTCATTTAGCTGCCTCACTGTCAGATGTTGGCTGTCACTGCATAAACACACACACACACGCACCCACATTTCCATTATTTGTCAGAACACCCATAATGCATTCTCTCATTCTCTAGTCTAGACCCTTATCTTAAGCTTAATGATGCTCATGTCGTTCTGTCTATAAAAGCAGAATCTCCCAGTCTGCTCTATATTAACACGTGGACTGCACAGTGTGGCAGATATTGCAAATGTAAATTATGTTAGAATGGTTGTTTTTACATTTTATTTTCACAGGAAATAAATATTAAGCGGTTGATTTTTGTTGGGTCTTGTACTAGACAAGCATTTTCTCTTACGTCTGGACATTATGATTTGTTGGCCAGTTGTTTATTATTATATTTTGATTAATTGTGAAGGCAAAGTTAAAACTGTTAGAGTATCAAAGTGCTCAGTCTGTGTTTAGAAACTGACCCCTAAAATCAGCTAACCCTAACCCAAGACCTCGGGATCTTTGTGATGCCACAAAAAAGCAGCCACTGCCTTCAGCCATGCCCCGAGCCCCGCCCACCATCCAATCTTACAGGCGTTGGTGTTAACCTGAAAACAGTCAAGCTCTCGAGAGAAGATGTAAAACTACACAAACACTTTCACAAATAAATGCCTTAGTCTAATTCTAATCTCAACTCCAAAACCAAATATTTATCTATTCTTTTCATCCAGACTCCATTCTCTATCCTGACTCTCCCTCCTCACACTCCATGGAAACTCATCCATTTTTCCTCCTTGGTACTTAAAACGCGTTATTTGAGGCTCCTTGAAATGTGCTTGATGATAATGAGCTGCAATTCACACAGTGTATTAACAATGAAGTTGCAGTTGACTGTGGGTCGTGAATGGAAACAAATTTAGTTCCACATCTAGAGATTTTAATGATCATCCCGCCGCTGTCCTGTCTCTCTGAATCAAGGCAGAAATCAATCCCCACACTCGAAGTGTCTGTAACCATGGCTGTAGAGCTCTTAGGCCCCAGAAAAAATGCACCCATGAATATAAACGCTACATCACATTTGAGAAAGTGTTATTGATCCTTTGTTTGTATCTTTTTGTGTTGTCATCTAGGCCGCAGGGTGCTCGTATGATGTCCAAACCGGCAGGTGAGCAGCTCTCCAGCACCACCATCAGCGAGGCCTCCACCACCTTCACCTCCTCCACTGTAGACACCACCCCTGCCTCCAAGGTTTGTGCTTGTGTGTGTTTGTGAGACTGAGTGAGTGAAGGTTGTTTGTTGCCTTTTTATTGTGCTTGTATCTAAAGTTCCTCACATTATGGTGAGAACAGCATTGTTTATTGTGAGCTGCGATGTTGGGGACATATCTGTCATCTAAAGTACGTGAGTCAGCGGTGTGTGTCAGTGTGTGTGCATTTAGATCATTTACTATTAAATTCCTTTCATAGAAAAGTGTAATTCTCTGAGAAAACCTTCATCCAGTGATGACAATGACAAAATAGACTCAGTTAAAAAAGTCCATTAAACACAGTCAGTGTTGTATAAAATATTCAGCTTCCTAACAGATGTGTAAAGGTTAGAGACATCTCAGAATCAGGAGAACCAGTGGGATAGAAAAAATCAACAGTAAATGACATAAAGAGACTAGTTGTCATCCAGAGATTAATGCTGCTTTAAAAAGACAAAGGAGAGTGGAGAACATTGCATTGACCCTTTGTATCGTTATCAAACTCAATCCTTGTTGGAAAGGCAAATGCAAACTTTAATCACACCAAGCAAAGATTCACAAGTCAGGTCAGTGCTGGTCTCGGATGCTAATCGGAATTGTTTTGATGGGTGAAGTGAAATGGATTAATTTGGTAACTGCTGTTAAAATGTTAAACACAGCTCAGTGTTTTAATGAGCCAGGGTGAACCCACAGACCCTCTGACACTGGCTTGACAACGCAGATGGCAGAGCCTCTGCCATCAGCCTCTGTAAACTGTGGGGAATCAAGCCTTAGGTGCTTCGGCCAGCAGTGAAATAACATCAAGTCATTTAGTAGTTTGCTTTGCTGTTTTTTTCTTTTGCTCTTGTTCCACATAGTTTGACCCCAATGTTCTGAAATGACTCTGTCCAACTGTCTGCTGCTCCCTTCGGTGTCAGTATTAGGATGAGATCCACAGTACTGTGTATTTCATTATATAATAATATAATCATATTCATATAAGGAGTCATATAACCATAATGTTAGCAAGGCTGAGTGAAAAAGACCCAACAGCCACCTCAGTATATAAAGTGTGTTGACTGGAGGTGTCATTGTAAAGATCACGTTCTGACACTCATGTCAGTGAGCGTTTTTAGTTTAGGTTTTGCATGAAGAGTGAGTAAACCCACAGGATTCCTGACCCTTCCTTTGCAAACAGCACTGTCAACCTGTCAGATGGTACTGTGAGTCCAGCTGCAGATGCCTAAATTAAACTTCCAGACAGACATGAGTTAATTTGGGCTTCATACCAACACAAACTGCCACCACCAAACAAAGTATAGCAGAGATCTTCAACCCACAGTGTGTAACTTCCGCTGGTAGGGGTCTGTCAATCAAAAAAAAAAAAAAAACAAACGAATCTGCTGGGTGAAATCGTGAAATAGCATGGGACCATGGGAATTGTCCTCGCAACCGCTGCTGTCAGCTCCTCCTGGTTTGGAATCCTTTCATGTCACTTGTGAAGCTGGGGGCTGAAGTTTCCCTCCAGTAGAAATACAGAATAAAGCAGGTTCACGTTCAAGTCAGTGTTTTACTATTTGCTAGATGTGGGACCTCAGGTAGAACGTCATCTAGTTAAAATATATAGTTAAAACAACCAAATTAAAAGTGTCTAGCTTGAAATTCCTGTCAACAACCCCAACGCTTACAAATGCACAGAGGATGTCATGTCTGACATTCATTAAAGTCACTAACATAACACAGGTCCAGTCAGTTTTGGGCTTTTTAGTGTTGATACGTTGCTAGACCATAATGTTGATGGTGGCACTCCCCTTCCCCACTGGCTGTTTTTGGCTGACTCATACCAGCTGAGATTATGATGAATGGAGGTCTTTTGCTCGGTTGACTGGGATCTATAACAGATGTACAAGAATGAAGGTGCAAGTCGACGGAGGGTTGGTGATGGCGACGGGGTCAGCGCAGTTCTCGATTGATTCTAGCAGGATTTGGGGATCGGGGGGTGATGTAATCACAACAGACCTGTCTACCATGCAGGAGCAGAGGGACATTTTTACCATAGAAGATTGTGCTGATCTAGATGGTTAAATAAGACCTCATTATCCTGCTTTTTTTTCTATTAGGCTCTTAAGTCTTTAACAGCAGCTTGTGCTACTTAGTAATTATTTTGTTAATTACTTACAACACAGCTAATTAAAGACTGACAAACCTTTCAGTGTGTTGCATACCAAACAATGAACCTCAGTGATAAAAAATAATTTTGGTTCATAGAAAGAAGGAAATCCTCCTCTGCTCTGTACTTAAGTTTTTTCTCTGTCCTTCTGTTTGTCTGTATTTGATTCTGTTCACATTACAGATTCTATATCTCACTTCTCACATCAGTTGCAGGATAAAACCACACACATTCCAGTGTCAATTGATAGTGACAGCAATGGCAAAACAAGAAATAATTAGATTTGTTTTTACTTTTCTCGCCAATTTACACCCTGTGTCTTACTGCCCTTCAAGCTGTCATTGACTGGCAATTTGCTGTCGCTGCCAAATTGATGAAAATCTCCAAGGGTGGTTGGTATAAGCAAACAAAGCTGAATTTCAATTTGAGCCTCCAAATGCAGATCTCATGTAAATCGGGGTACTTTTCTTTGGAAAAGGTGGTTAAATGAGGATAAGATTGGTGGTGTGAATAACCATCTTAACCCTCTGCTCTTCATCTCTAGTGAAAGAATAAAATTGAGGAAAAATGATCAATTGACTGATTGCAGTCTTGTTATCATCTATCGGTCACTGAGAAATATAAACCAACACAAAGTCAGACAGCTGAAATGAGATATCATGCTACAACAACATGTGGAGCAAAGGCTGGTTTGCGTGGTATGATCCAAAAGAGGTTGACATAGATAATACAGAGTGCAGACTGGTCAGAGTACCCCTGCTGATCACAGTCCAAACTTGAAAATCTGGAACAGCTTCATGTGGATGGCTGGAACTCTACCAGAATACATTATGGGAAGGAGACAAGCTGATGTAAGTGTCATGCTTGGGCCAAGGTTTTGCTGATATACTTTGGGTCCTGACATTTACGTGGAAATAACTCTGACACACTGTTGCAGGGCCAGTCCAGTCCTTCCTCTTTATCAGAAGCATAACCTCGCCTCACTGCAACATAACACCCTCTTCCCAGGTACCACAGCGAACCTTCAAAAGTCTAAAGGAGTCCAGGGCTCAGCAGATCAGGACTACATAACATTAGGCTGGGGTCACAATGGTATGACTGACTTTTGGGTGTATCATAGCGAGGCACTGACAGCGATTGATAAACTTCGCTAACGTTTTGTAGTTTATAAATTGATTGTTTTCACTTGACGTAACACCTCATAGTGTTTATGCAGAGAGGTCGGCGCTATCGTGATGCTTCTACAGTGTATGTTTGCATATCACCTCTGACTACACCACCGGATGGGATACTCCTCCCACACTCTTCTCTTCACTCCACACTCCTTTCAGTCTATCTGTCACACTCCTTCTCACTGACTGGCGTGCATGGACATGCACAGCTCTGCAGTGGCGTGAAATCTCATCTGGCCCTATCAACAGGTGCCGCAGGCCTACGATTGAACATGTGTCACTGGGTGGGGCCCCGAGATGACAGGGCATCCATCACAGTGGCCTGGTGCCATTTCCACGCTGCATGTTTTCCTGGCCCATAGCCCTCCCAGGTGCTCTGGCTCATCAACCCTGCCATTGAACAGCAGGAAAATGGCTGAGATGCCTCATTCTGACAAGAAAAACTCTTAACAAAAGGATTCCAGTCTCTGAGGAAAGATGAGTCATTTGTGTCTCTCACTGCATTGCATATCCACATTTTGGAGTAAGTCGCATTCATTCTGCCTCTGACACACCATCAGAGGCAGGGCAAGTCAGAATTCATCCCATTTCTACTATGAATTCTCTTTGAGCACTTGTGCTCTCTGTTGCCTGATGCATGTTTTGTCATGTTCTGTCCATTCCAGCCTTCATTACTTCTTTGGGATTCATCAAATGCAGTGTCATTTAAGATAGCCCTCTGGGTTCCAGTTTGCCTTCATGTGCCTTACTTAATTAACTCATTAGCATTAAGTGCTACTTTGCATATCAAGCCATCACACAAATCATTACCCAAAGTTTTCTGGATCAGTTAATAGAAAAAATTGGACCAAAAAAAGGCTGGGATAGGGACAGCCATTAAGATAAGCTCCCGACGTTGTCATCTGCTTTAGTCAGAATTTTTTTCTCATCAGTCATATTGTGGCTGCTTTTCTCTGGGTTTTATTATTTATTTTATTTTATTATTATACTTTTTTTTTGTTGTTAATTTTGCTGAGTTTTAGATTTACACAGTCGAGCACAGTGATAAGTAGGAGAGTTTGTGCTGAGCAGCCCACATCTGAAAATCCTTTGTTTAAGGAAAGGACTTGTATTATCACTTTGTGTTCGTGACTCCGACCTTCAAAGTCTTGATTTAAGCTCTTTTGGATTCACGGTAGTAGCTCTGGTGTCTGTCTGTCCACCGCTTTGGTCCCTCTAGGTAACCTGGAGTTTCATGGTGCTCAGAAGATGAATCCCAAAGACTGACTTTTCATCCAGCAGATCAATAATTTAACTCTTGCTATCTTGTCAAGTATCGACATCTAGTGGATCACTATAGGAAATCAGAAAGTCTTTTCAATACTGAGTAATCCGTCACTTTTTTAGATCACTATTTGTCTACAACAGAGGCCCACCATCCAAATCTGCACTCAGAGCTGCCCTAGCTGGAGTGGCACCAATAACCTCTAAATTATTGACAAATATTAAATCATTACTTTATGAAGAATCACTATGACAGGAACCATTACTGAGAAAAAAAAAAACAACCCACAGACGAGAGCAGAGATTTAATATGTTTCAAAGGAAGAAGATAAAGAGCAAGGAAGCAGAAAGGAGGTGTACTTCTTCAGAGTCAGTGTTGAGATTATTATAAAAATTGTTCAATTTGTTAAGATGTGAAATGGAGTCACCCAAAAAAAGAATGTTCATTATACTGGGGGTTATTTATACTTCCTCTTATTTAACCGTGTTCCAGGAAAGAGTGACTCTTTCACTCATGAGGTCATCATTTTCACTTCAGTCAGTTATATTTTCTTGTGCTCCTTCTGCAATGATTTGCAACAATATCATCCAAAAGCCACTGATATTCTGTTTAAATCAGAATAAAGCACAGAGTAGTAATAGTGAAAGTTCGACTGCTGCTGTCAGCACTGATCAGATCCATCTTAACAGACTGAGATAAAGTGTAAGGAGTAGGTATGTGATCAGCAGCTTACCAAAAAGAGCCATTTTGGGCCAGCTGGGATTTGAACCAACAACCTGCAGGTCTCAGACGGGGCTCTTTAGGCTTTCAGGTTTGTCTGATCTCGTACCATTAATATAACTAATAGCTGCTCTGCACCCCAAGTGGCTCACCTACAAGGCTGAGTGCTACTTTGCAGCAGGGACCACAGCCATTTCTACAGGACTGCCCCCAGCCTAAAAATAGACCACTGCAACTCACACACACAAACACAAACATGCACGCATATTTGCAGACAAACAATCATGCAGGGAAATACATCTACTGTATATTTATAATAGGGACAGATGTGACAGCTCTGTGTCTTTGTATCATGCTTTGCTGAACAGCTTCCCTCTAATTAGTTTATGTGTTTGCTGATTTCCAGCTGTGAAAACATCCCAGTGCTGCTGCCAGTCCATACACATGCTCATGCAGCCATCACACCAAATCTGTTATTATTAAAACTGTGTGAGGGAGGTGGCGGGGTTGATGCGTGTGTGCAGTGCGAGGAGGAGTTGTCTTTCTTCAAAGGTTTTACAATGGAGGGTGGTGTAATGACATTTCATGAGTGTGCAGTGTATGTTTGCTGGCTGATACTGCAGGAAGGCACGCAGCAACTCAACTACACAATAATACTGATAATAAGACCAAAAATAAACAGTGCTGTAAAGGAAAGAAAAGCTGCATGGGCATTAATTGCTGCTGCTGCGCAATCTCAGTTTAAGGCAATGTCTCCATTATTCCATAATCTTGAAGGGTGTCTTAGTTATTTTATGATTTGTCCGTAATAGCTGCATAAATTATATACTATCCACAAAGAGTGGGCCACAAGGGGGATCAACCATAGACTATATATAGACGTGGGCATCAGCTGCATATCTCAGTCTCTACTTTCAGTTCTTCTATAATACAACATCATTTTTAAATTAAGGTCCCATTTAGAGGAAAATAGACCATAAAGCAGGATATGTGTTAGGGCGTGACTACGTTGTGATTGACATTGGTACATTGTCTGTACCACACTCTGACAAGGGTGTCTGACAAGTTGGATAGAAAACAGAGCAGGTCCGAGCCACCCCTGACTCATAGCAACAGAAGAGTTGCAAACTGGAGACTTCAAAACTGCACCTCTCAAACCAGTGGGTGACCTCACCGTGTGTTGACATTTGGAGTCACCTGTGGCGTCCTTCTTTGTGAAATGTCTGTCCTCCAGTGTGAGCTGGGACAGGCTCTCCCATGATCCAGGTTAAATATAAATTAAACAAAGTAGTTAGTGTTCTTACCCTGGTTACAGAGTTTAAACTTTTTAGACTTTTACCTTGTCATGTACCTGAGTTAAAGCATTGCTTAGCACCTATCTGTGATGACAGTATAACATTTCCCCCCTGAAAAGTTGGCTTTATCAGTAATGCTTAGCTTTAAATTCACTACTAACTGAGTGAGTGCTTTCAGACACAACCATTGTTTTTGGTGCATTCAGATTAAACAGGTGGTAAATGCTAACAAAGTATCCACAAACTTTACTATTGAGCATGACGTGCATAAAAACTTTGTGAAGAAATTTTTTGATTGACTAATTAATGTCAGGAAGTGATAACGAATCATGTAGCAGCTGATGAATTAGTCATGAACTAATCCAGACTCTTTCTCTGCAGGGCTCCCACTCAGGTGGCAAGGTGCACAGCTTCGGGAAGAGAGAGCAAGCCATTAAGAGAAACCCAAATGTCCCCGTGGTGGTCCGAGGATGGCTGTACAAACAGGTGAGGACGCACACACACCAACACCACTCCTAACACACGGTGCAAATAAAGACTGCTTTATCTGAAAGACATCTTAACTTGGGCTATAGTTCACACTTTCAACTGTCCATGAAGTGTATTTATCCCACAAGGGCAATTCAGCTTTCAAGTAAGTACATCACCAGAAATGTAATGATAAATGAATAAAAATAAATAAAGAGTACATTACAAATTATCTCCACAGATTACTTAAATGTGCACTTAGCATAAAATCAATCACAACTCTTTGCCTTAAACAGCCTGAAAGCCATATATAAACATTAATAGGTATAGATGTATTGAGGTGTGGTGCGGGTAGCATGGCAGCATAGTGATTATTGCTGTTGCGTCACAACAAGAAGGTCAAGGGTTTGATTCTCGGGCATGTTCTCCCTGTGCCTGTGTGGGTTTCCTCTGAGTACTCCACTTTCTTCCCACTGTCCAAAGACATCATGTTTGGGTTAACTAATAAACTGTCTGTAGGTCTGAGTGTGAGTGGGAGTGGTTGTCGGTCTGTGTCTGTCTCTGTGTGTTGGCCCTGTGATGGACTGCTGACCTGTGGAGGGTGTACCCCCCGCCTTCGCCCAGTGAGAGCTGGGATTGGCTCCAGCAGCCCCAGTGAAGCCGGAAACAGATACGTGGTAGAAGATGAATGAATGAAAGGTGTGGTGTGTCACCGGTTTCACAGCCAGCAAAGCCAGCTTGACGTTCAGTAAACTGAGTCCTGGGTATGAAAACCTGCATATGATAGTTAGATACTTTTTTGCATAGAAGAAGTTGGTGCTGTATATTGTCTCAAAAATATATATTACATATAATATATATGCCATATCAAAAATACATGTATTGCATGAAAGTTGTGTGGATTTCTTTTTAGACTTGTATATTTTGTTCTGTTATATCTATCAGAATATAATATTATGTGAAGTTTGTAATGCCTCCTTGTTAGTGCCTCCTTACACAGAAGGATGCATTCCAGCTTTAGTCGGAATGAGCTTGTGATATTTCCTCCAATGGCCCAGTTTTCTTTTTTTTTTTTTTGCTTTGGCAATATAGAGCACCTGCTGTTGATCACAACAGCAGACTGTTACTGGAGACCATGCTCATTTTGAATTGTGTGTCACTGGCACCTTTGCACTGAAAAGCTTTTGGCCTCCATACTAATCAAATAAATGAGTGATGTTCCAGAAAGGCAAATATATTTTAATTAGCACACGCATGCAGATATACATAAGACTAAATGCACAGCAGCAGTTGCCCAGACCACACACAGTGTTAGCAGAGAGAGTACACATGCTGTACATTCAAATGCACATAAATGTACACAAACAACTCAAACACAAATACACTATCAGGTTCGCCCGACACACACACACACACACTGTGTAATATGGCAGTGGCTTCATAGGTCTGTGTTTGAGGTGATTTCATCCCTCGGCTCTTCGACCAGCACCATTAGCAGGCAGACAACATAAAAGACAAAATGGGCAGTAAAGCAGCAGTGGCAGGCCCAGCGAGCCGGTGAACGAGGACAAACGATCACTCCCACCCTCTGCTGTTCACTTTCTTCATCCCTGCTCCTCTCCTCCTCATCTTTTCTTTACCTCAGTTTCTTTCCTCTATCCATCCTCTGTCTCTTAACTTTTCAAAGTCTCACATCAGCTTCACCTCTCTCTCCTCTTTTCTTTCTTTTTTGTTACATCTCCAATCTGTGCCTCTCCCCGTCTCGCTCTTCATTCGTTGATTACTTACATTCTTTACCCTTCTTTCTTTCTGCAGGATAGCTCTGGGATGCGTCTTTGGAAAAGAAAGTGGTTCGTTCTGGCAGACTTCTGTCTGTTCTACTACAAAGGTGAGTCTGACATAATGCAGCTAAAAAAAACCCAAAAAACATCTTGGTAACCTGTCAAACTACCATCTCTCAGATTAAGTGAAGTAGCTGTGAGACAAGAGACAAGCCTAGACATTGTCCAATGATGATGTAAGAGTTAATCACGAGTCGGTGTGCTTGAAACGGTCGTTCATTAAAACGTGGATTTACCTGCTTATACCATGGTCAATATACAAATAAAAGGATTTGCCAACGTTTGGTGAAAGTTTTGCACTCCAAATCGAGTTTTTGAAGCAAGAGCTTACCATTGTCATGACAAGTCCCTTTTACAACCACGCCGATTACAAATCCATATTCTATTGTTTTTAGCAGAGAAAGTCCGTCAACATTTCCACAACCCATTTTGTTATCTTTTTAGTATTTATCCCGTCTTTCTCCTCCTCTATCATTTGCAGCTCTTCAGGTGTCAGTTCCTTGTGCCGTTTTTCTCTCGATATTTGTCTTTTCTTCTCCATTTATTTTTCTTCTGTGGCATCCCATTGCTCAAAATTCTTGTACTCTCCAAATAAGTTAAAAGAAATGTTAAAATCACCCATTTCTGTTAGTTTTTTCCTCTGAACTTGCAGTGGACAAGTTGACAGTATGACAGCTGGGCTCGTTATGTTGCTATGGTTACATGCACAGATTCATTTAGAGCAGTTAGCCTACAAAGTTTAGCCGAACTACATGTGTGTTTAACGGTTTTAACGCACACCTGCCGACCAATCAGAAAAGAGTATTCACACTGACCATGGTATAAATTAGTTTATACTAAAAATCGAGTTTTTAATCCTCTTAACGTGTCCATATGATTTTCTTTATATAATACAATCAATAAAACAGTCAGTGAGCAAGAACTTTGTGTTTCTGCCTTGGAGCTGAGATAAACATTGTCATAGTAACAGATTGAGACAGCCAGGGATTCATAGTTCATATAACAGCCAAACTGTGGGGACGAGAGGGACTGCAAAATGAACTGAAATCTTGAAACTTGAAATCTTTTCCCAAATGTGCCACCCACTCATAATTCTAACTTCAGTTCCATCCAGGTGACTTCTGTTTCTTCATATGCATTTGCAGTGTTTCTATTGAGCTTTTTTCTGGATGTGATAAGGAGGAATTCAGTAGCAAGTCTTCCTCCACAGCTCCTGGCCAACTCAGATCTTACCAGTACATACACCACAGGATTTTCACACCACTGCCATTCACCTAATACTATGATTTCATTTTGCTTCATTAAATAGAGAAAGGCACGTTTAGTTATAAGACACAATTAACAAAGCAGTTTTTGCTGTATAGTATCATAAAATGTTGTTTATCGCTCTGAAGGTGACCTTGCTGCAATGTGATCTCTTTTTGCTGATTGTTCCTGTTTGCTAGTGATGGAAGCCCTGATCACCACCTACTTTATTTCCCAATGTGTGGTTTGTGTGGTTGCCATGGCCACACAGCAAGTCGTAGTTGAAAACGTTGCACCATCACAGACCCAGAAGATGGCAGGAACAATAGTTACATTTCCGCTCCACCTTAATACCATTTCTTACAGCTTTGGATACACTCATCTCCATGACAACTTGCAGATGAAGACAGTGATATGCGATTGAAAGCGAATGGTGCTTAATGAAGTGTAATACACTCCACCAGGGGAAATGCTACTGACGGTGTGACAGTCTTCAAGTTGAATTGGACTGTAATGATGCTGGATTGGAAGTGAACAGCAGCTGACACAGGGGCCAGTGAGTCAGTCTGTGTGGGCATTACGCTGATCTGTCTCTCAGTGACTCACAAATGAAACACACACACTGAACTATACCACCCCTGACCATCATTCCCAGTCCCTCGGCTGTTTTTATCTGCCTCTCCATGCCTTTCCTTTTCACTCCACATTCTTAACCAAACCTTTGGAGACACACTTCTCCACCTCCTTCCTGTCTACAGGACGATGGAATCAATGCTCTGGCGTTTCTCTTCACTTTTCCCTCCATCTTTCATGCTCAGTTCAAAGGTTCTGCTCTCAACATGAACACATTTGATCTGTCTGCAGCATCACTTTTCCCCTCTCTTCTTCTCATGTTGTTAGACAAACAAACACAACAAAAGCCCCATTTCTCTCCATCTTTTTCTTTTTAAATCTATTGATTGTTGCCTTTCATTGGGCCCATAGATGTGTAAAAAACGTACACCTGTTTTATAGGCTTATTCTATTATTAAGAATATTATCTGTCCAGCAATGAGGGCACAAAAATAAGAAAATATGGCTGACAGGAAGTGTTGAGTTAAAAAAAAAAACACACCATTTTCGATTTGTTGAATGTTTAGAATCACTGCCACTTGATGTGGCTCTGGGCCACCAGCATGTCAGAGCAAAACAAATGCATTGTTGGCCACACTTGCAGGCTCCATTCAGCCTCAGACCTATCTGCTGGGACCGGCCGCATGAATGACACTAACAGCGCCACAGTAAACTTTGGGGGGTTAGGATGTTTTGTTGGTCCAACGGCTGACCGATATTTGAGCTGTAATCCCCACAGCCAGTTGACTGTGATCTGGTGTTATCTCTTTTTCTCCATAGCCTTTTTAGCCAAAAAAAAAAAAAAAAAAGTTTTGTTAGTGGAAGAATTTTGTGGAGTTTGGTCTCACCTGGACGCGACACCTCTAACCCAATTCTTTTGTGTTTATACATGTATAGATAGCCAACAAGCATTCTCACGCACAAACATGCACATGTCAAAGCCCCTGATACCAAAACAAAGAGCAGAGAACCCCCAGGGGGTGTGGCCTCACTCTCACTATATCTTTACATAGATCAGTAGTTCTTTATTGCTATATGAAAATGCAACAGGCTCATATAGCGTGTAAAGATGCTCTATTTGATGAGCTGATTGACAGGAAGTGCAAGATTTCAATGGATTCATTCAGCCAACTTTCAAACAAAAGTGAAGCATATTCTATAATTTGAGCCTCTCAAATGTGAGATCCTGTGCATGTCTTGGTTTTTGGCTTTTGGGCAGATGGTCAGATGAAAGACTATTGGATTGAGTGTCTGTAAAATCCTGGCTATGATCTTGGTTCCTCCATCCTCCATCTTTGTATCACGGTTAGTCTTCTGTTTGGATGTCATGTGACTCCACTTGTCTCAGTCTTGCCTGCTCAGTGTTTGTGTGCACGAGTGAGACAGACGTGGCAAAGCAGATAAAAAGGACCTCACTTGTCTCGCCCACTATTTAGGGAATGTCTCCTCCAAAGGTCCTTGAATTATTTTTAACCAATTACCCCTTTAATCCATAGCACAGCCTTATCACCTCTCAGCCAACTACCCCCCCGCCACACACACCCTCAAAGGTGCCATGCGTACATATTTTCATATTTATATTATCATTATGACATCTTACAATGTGGCACCTTTTGCAGAGAGACACACACACATGCTCATGCACATTCTGGTGTGTATGTGTAAATAAAATGTCGGTGCGTCTTTATTTGTAGACGTGAACTAATTAAGAGAGAGGCTGCTCTAATGCCACGTTTGTGTTTGTCTGTCTTTGTATGAGGATCCAGACCTTGAGAGTTTTTTTTTTTTCTTCTTCTTCTTCAGAGGACTGTGCTCAGGGTTAAGGGTGAAAGAAAGATCAGTCCTCACTAATATAGAAGCACAAGTGTGTTTTAAGTGTGTGAACCAGATGGACGGAGGAATGGTGGCTGGCTGCCAGTCGGAGCAAGCTGGCTTTAACTCTGTGACACTGGGATACCAGAGTGGTCATTTACTGCCTGGCACAGCACCATGGTTTGAATGACGGCATGCGAGTGTGTCAGTGTGTGTGTGAGTGTTATGATACTGGTGGCAGGCAGTGATGAAATTAGTGGGTGATGACTGATATTTATTCACTCGCTCCTCCTTTCCGCCATATATCGTCTGCTTCTTTTCTCACCCTCCTCACCCTGATAATCTACTCCCTTCCTCCCTTTGTCTCCCCCATTCTATCTCTCTCTCTCCAGACAGCAGAGAGGAGTCGGTTTTAGGCAGTATTCCTCTACCCAGCTATGTCATTTCACCCGTGGGACCTGAAGACCACATCAGTCGCAAGTATGCCTTCAAGGTACGCCTCTCTTTCTTCTACAGACTGCTCTATGCTGTGTCATATTATTAATTACATTCACTGATGCAATTTCTTTTAGTGTAGTGTGTGTGTGTGTGTGTGTGTGTGTGTGTGAGTTTCAGTACGTGTCTATGAAGCCACCTGTATTTGCTGGTTTCTGACACAAACACTGCTTCCCACTGAAAAAAGAAATGCAGCACAAATTTTCAGATTATTCATTTGCAAGCATTTATTAAAAAACAAAAACCTGCTAATGACTTGAAAGTAGAATTGGCGTAAATACAGCTCGAATTAACCTCACTGCTTTGAAAAAATGCAGAAGCTGATGTGACCAAAACATCAATATTCACTTTTTATATACTTCACTTTTTCAAGTGAAATTGATGGAATTAATGCAAAGCTGTCAACATTCAGAGCCAGGTTGACACTGTTGAACATTAAGGAGGCATCAAGTGAGGAGGAGAATTGAAAGATATTCTAAATACTTCACTGAATTTGACTCTCTAAAGGTTTCATTCCCACTGCAGGAACAAATGCTAAAAATGTAAGCCGTCCTGCTTTTTAAAGCACTTGCATATCATTAATGACGGAGAATTTCAATAGATGTAAAGCAAATCCTCAACAACCAAGATCTGTCAGCACTTCAACACAGAATGCTACTCTAACACCTGCTGTATGATGACAGGCAGGTTTGCTGGCATGCACCCACCTCCCTTGGATATATAGTTTCTCTCACACATCATCAGGCCACCAGCAGAAAAATGTGTTCAGACAATTACGCTGTCTTTAATTGTAAATCTATCATTGTTCTTCAAATTGAGCATTTTCAGCAAAGGTTGGAGTTACAGTTAACACGGATATCGGCCCACGCTCATAACTGTGCCTGTCTACCCACCAATCACCACCTGTTGCATTGATGTCTATTTACAACTGAATGTCTGTCAGCGTCTTCATTGAGACAGACAATATTCTCTGGAATGAAGCCTCTTCATCCCCTGAAGCACAAGTCTCTTCAGGTTAAAGTTGCTTGAATATTTTCTGTGTTCCACCAACACAACCGTTAGCTTTTCACAGCCAGAGTAAACAAGCTCACTTTAACTTTTAGCCCTGGTTTGTTCCTGAAGACGCATGTTGACATTCATCCTGGAGACAGGCCAGGATCCACCGCTTCTTATTTCTCAACGCTCTTTGTATCAGGCCCTTATCATTAAAATGTTTTGTCCAGGCTGGCATGCTAAACTGAACAAATCGAGAAACTTTCAATGGACCTGGTGGATAAAAATGGCAAACACATGAATGCGTTTCCCTGTTCACTCATTGGTTAATGTCAGACTCACATCCATGTTGATGTACTGGCATCATCTTAAATTATTGAAGCTTTAATGGAGAATCAACCCAAATATTACAAATGTTATACACAAGCATGGCGCTAATCGTTGATATTCCAGCAGCAATTTTATCAAATTTATATTTTTATATGAATATACATACAAACGTATATTTGTTGAAGAGAAATGGATGATGTTGTCGGCCCTTCTTCTTAACATACATTTACAATTGTTTACTACATGAATTCTGTTCAAAAGAAGTCTTAGCATTTAGTCTCCAACTTGTTATTTTTTATTCAGCCTTTTTTCCCCTTTTTAAAAAAAATAAATAAATAAGGCCTGAGGGTGTGGAAAGTAAAAGCCTGTCAGTGGCCTGTGACCACCTCTTTCTCCTGCCATTGTTATGCACCTTGTTCATCCTCTCTCAACAAAGCTGTTGTCTGACTCTGTGGGATATATATTGTTTCCACTTCAGACACATTTAAGATGCTCCATGTTTTTATACCAGAATCAGAGAGGAGATAAAATAAAACTGAGTGCGTGTGCATGTGTCAACAGGAGTTAATGTCAACTTGCGTTCTCCTTTGTTCTCTGAAACTCTCACTCTCTGTCCAGATGATTGCTAGTGTTTATTTTAATCACTCTCTGCTAGACAGGAGGGAGTTTGCAGAAATTAACGAACAAACAATGACTGGGCCCCGAAAAGATGCTGAGCATATATATATATATACATATTGGGCTAATTAAACAGGCTTTAAATCTTAAAAAGATCCCGTGCAAAGTGTTAGTACATGTCTGTTTGGATTATGAAGCAGGTGTAGTGGCAACTTTAATTCTGTGAGACTATCAATGGGTCCACAGACAAAATGAACACCGCTCATATTCAAAATCTGTGCCTTAAAACAAAGAGCCGTCAAGATTCATTTAGTTTTGCGATCACAGTGAAACTGTGTCCCCAGTATGACCCATCTTGAAACAGCATACCTTTAAAAAGCAGACTGGGGTCAGATTACAATCTTCTCACTATGATAGCGAGATGTGCAGGTGTAATCCAAAGGGATCACTGCTGACAGCATAGCTCTACACCAGTCAGTGACCCTGGGTGTGCTTCACAAAAGGAAAAAGAAACAGAGCTCTTGCTTTTGTCCTCCTGGAGTGATAATTGAAGTGACTCCATAGGAAGGGGTCTGCTGTAGTTAACTCCTCCTGCCTGCTTCTCAAAGCAGATTAAAATACTTCTATCAGGAATGATTGAAAATACCACTTGGCCCAAGTCTGTAACCCGCAGCAAAATAAGAATCTGAATCAGATATATATTATTAATCTCCGGAGGGAAATTCAGCAGGGCCCATTCTCTCTCTGTGTCTAATCACATGGGCCCCTATTCAACCAATCCTCTTCCCTCTCTTGTTCACATTGGTTGGCTGCCCGACTGGGACTTCCCTCCCTGTGAGTGTGTCGCGTCGTCCAGTGACAGTGCGCCAATAAATAGGTACCCCACGCTCTCACTTTACCAGATGCAAACCTTATATATCTCTGTTGTCTACTGCTGGTGTGGCTTTTTGGGTCCAAACATTACAGAATGTTTTGGTTTTTGATGCATGTCCTGAGAACAACGTGTCAAACTGGCTGATGTGTATTTTTTTGTTACTTTTTTTTCCCCCAGAATTCTTTGTCTTATTAATTTGCCCTCCTGCCTTTATCCCCCTTTTCTGCTCACTCTTTCTCCTCATTCTCATTATCATAATATAAATCTTTGTATTTGGCTTATCTGGTTTTGAGCTTATCGTTCATCTATGTGCTGCTCTTTCTGTCTCCTCCATCTGTCCCTTCTACTCTACCAGCATGTTTTCTGAGGATGTGGAGAAAAAAGGGTTTTTGGGGAGGAACAAAAAAAAAAAAAGAAAGAGTGAGAAAGAAATAAAGTTGAGAAGCTGAAGGAAATCTTTTACTCCACAACAGCATGGTCAGCTCCCTAACAGATTTATATAGATCTCCAATAGAACGGAATGTTTTGGGTTTTTTTTTTGTTTTTTGTTTTTTTTCTCCAAAGCAAATTTGGATGGATGTTTGATTTTTGTGTTGTTGTTGTTGTTTCTACTTGCAAGTTTAAGCGAATATACCTTATCAGGAGCTTTGTGGCACTGTGGCTGCTGGGGCTTATCTTTGTGAGCACAATTGCTCTTTAAATAGTGCCCACATAAAGAGAGCGTGTGTTTGTCAGGGGATTTCTACAGGAAATAAGCCAACACTATTCTGAGTGTGTGATATTTTCTAGCTTGTAGAAAATGAGAGGCCAAAGGGGAGAGAGTGAGGAGAGGGAAGGAAGTGATCAAGGCTGGAAAATAGCAGGATAATGAAGAGAGGAAGAGATGGGAAAAAGGAGAAGCGGTGAAGAGGAAGGAAGTGATGAGGGCATGTCACGGTGAAAGAGAGGGTAGAAAGAGATGGTGAGAAATTTGTTTCATAATGCATGATTACATAATGTAATGGAGAGAAGAAATCATCAGAAACAGCCACCAGCTCCCACACAAGCACAAATGACAACACAAAGCCGAGCAGTGCCTGGGTCCAAAGTGTAGGTGGTGGTCATGCTCTCAGAGCTGTGTGACCCACTCAACAATCCTGACGCAGTCACTCCTGCTTTAGTCTGCTGCCGGAGGTGTGTGTTGCATTTTTGTCACTGCTGTGTGTCTGGATGTGCATTCTCATGTATCTAAAATAGGGTAGACATGAGGATGGCGATCCGAGTGAGTGGTCTGAGCATTTAAAAAACACACAACCACAGGAGTAGGATTTGGAATCAAAGATGAGATTAGACATTAGATTTCCACTCAGGCTTTGACCTCAGTTCATTCAACATATATCTGTATAAATGCTGTCTTTGCCTTACAGTTTGGCACACAGTATCTTTGCATGTGCCTAAACATCTGACAGAGGTACAGTCCTCTGTCTCTCACCGTGCAGCTTGTCCCATTGGAGCTAACAGAGGCCATCTGTCAGAGTGCTGATGGTGTGTTAGACAGTATGTTTTGACAGCTGCTTCCGGAGGATGCTGATGTTCCACTCCTCTGGAGTTTTAGGGTGTTTAAACACGTCTACCATTTGATTTTTATTTTTATTTTTTTTATTTGTCTCATTTTACGTAAGTGGCTGCTAAATAGTTCCACTGCCTGCTTCCTGTCTTGTGATGGACCTAAGCAAAGCTCTTGTCACAGCAATTGACTGAGTTCTGTGGATGGTTCACATCTGTGCTCCCTCTGAGTAGCAGTGAGTTACAGACCTGATTTAACCTTCAGGAAGACAGAATCAGAATCAGAGTAACTATACCATAAAGTGATATATAAAATGATTAGAAACCTGAACATTAAATTGGCCTGGTCCTGAGAACATCTCATCGAGTATGATCACTGTGATCACAGGATGTCACACCCTGTTGCTGCATGACTAACATTTAAATGGACGAATCTGCGGCTTGTAGCTTCAGCCAGTGCAGGGAAATTGGGTTACACTGTGTGAAACAATCGACAGTAACAGATGACCAGTGACTCAGGTCAATAAGGACTCCAGGGATGTAACTTTAAAGAGAACCAACTATTTGCATGTGAGGCAGATGAAGGCAGATAAGAAGCATATCCACAAGTTACATACTGTGATTCAGTATGATCGGCACATTACAATATACGAACTGGGGCTTCCACTGATGATGTGTGCGTGTTATTGAGTAATCTACTGATTGTTTTTGAGTCTTTTAGTCCAAGGGGAAAATATGAAAATGTTTAATAAAGAGAAAGGGTCGTTGAGAGAAAGCAGGAGCAGGGGCGGGTAGGTAGGTGAATCTGGCTTGTCTTCAGGTTCAGTCGAGGAAACCAGAAGACCAGGTGATAAGGTGACATTATTTCAGCTCAAAAGTCAAATCAGCTGCTGACTGGCTCCCAGATATTAAAGATATAACATTTTGTCACCATCAGCACCAAGAGGCTGAAAAAAGAAGCAAAACTGGAGTGAGAAAACTGCTGTTCCACAGATTGCCTCTATCTGGCTCCAACAGAGAGGCTGTTCCCACATAAAGGTGTCCAAATTTCCAGCAGAAATAAATCCGATTACAGTCGACCTTTATGGCTGATTCCATGACAACTGTACAGATAGGCATTTATGAAACATTTATTTAATTTGTCTGTTTACATTTTATTAAGGCTTGAAATCGTGTGTAATTTAAGGGGAGTCTGCTTCGAGTACTTTGTGGGTGAGTATTATTTTTTCTCAAACTTGGATGCACGTGAAGTCTTAGCTCCACTCACGGCCTTCATCACCCCATTACAAGGTGGAGTCAGGATGTGCCAAGATTGCAACGGAGGATCATCATCTTAGAATAGTTCAGGAGAACATCAGCAGTCTTTGTTTGCCTGCATATAGGTCAAAGCAAAATTTAATTGACTGAGAAACTGCCTGGGTAAGAAGTAAGACCAAGTTCACTTTCAGTTACCTAGAGCCAGGCTAAATAAGCAAGAGTGGCAATCAACTCCCACATCACAAGATATGTATCAGGATCAGTGCCAACTAAACACTGATGGCATGTTCAAAGTTGTTTTATTGGTTCAGTAGCAACTTGTTGCTGACAACAACAAGAGAGGATCTGATTTGCTGTATCAAAAGAAACCTGGGAGAGATTGTTTGTCTAGATTTGTCTGAGTGTGTGTTTCTCTGGAGTTCACAGTGCCAGTGACAGCACAGCAGGGGGTGACAGCATGTCCTTGTGTTATTCATGAACTTGTTCAGCATGTATGTTAAACAACACAAGTGAGTGTGGTGCGTACTGATGCCCATCACGCTGCAGAGGAGATGTTGAGCACTCACACCCATCGTATCGCAATATAAGCCAAATCAAGAAATCAAAGTTATTGTGTTCCCACCACAACAAGCAAACTCTTATTAACCTGCATGCATTATTCAGTGAATGAACTAGAGTAGTGAAGATTTAGTGTTTAATTACTTTTCATTTGCATATATCTGTTCATGAGTTGGCTCTCCCATTGGTCTTCCAATAACAGCCACTGAAACACTGAGGGAAGGAAGTTAGGAAGAGGGAGGGAGAGCAGTGGATGTAAAGTATTTATAGAACTGCCGAAATGCAGGGTTATGTCTTTTTCCAGAGTAAAAAAAGAAAAACACTATTAGTGATGTAATGTTCCTTGTATTTCTCTCCCATTTCTGTATTTGATGGAGTGTTTTCTCACCTGTGTGGATATCAGTGACTTCATGTTTGGATATTTTCAGTGGAGCTAAAACAGAGTCCGGCAGGAGGAATATTTTTCTAACTGTATGAATTATCAAGCAGAAAAACTCGTTTTCAGCCTCTCAAGGCTTTTCTCTGGACTCCAACAGTTCAACACACTTTGAGGCAGAAATCTATAGCACAAGCAACTTCTCTACTGATTGCGGTGTCAGTGGATTAAAATGCAGTGCAGCCAGAAACTTAAAGGGACAGTTCTAATTTTCATTCACATGGAGAAAACCTTCCCTCAGTTTCTGTAGTTACACCAACAGAATTAGTTTTTGGATATGTTGTCTTCTGGTGCACAGTCAACTGAAGGAAATGCAGGAAATTACAACAGCGAGTGAAAAAGGTCAGCCCTGCTGAGGCCGAGACTCTGCATTGAGCTGTGGTATCTGGACGAAGACGAGAGCAGCAGATCCTTTATGTCCGGGAAGTTGCGTGGTGCTTCCTGAGTTGTCTCAATGAACATCCAGATTGGATTAAAATCCAATAATTGCTTGTGTACATGAAAACCAAAACAATGATCTGACAATAAGATAATAAAATCACATCTGTGGACATCACCATTTTGTGAAGGTTTAAAAGCAAACTAATGTATGATAAAAGTTAGAATTCACAACTCAAATGATCATATGTATTATTGTGTTATGTTATTGAACCTTTAGCATGAATGAGGCTTGTTATGCAGCATCTACACTGTGATACTGATTGTAGTCTAAACACAGTGTCAGTGAAGAATCAATGCAGCTGTGCTCTCTGACAACCGCGTGCTAAATCACCAAACTAAAAGCCTTTTTTCCATGTTACAAAGAAGTATCCATCTTAAGTTTGAATATGCGTTGTCATGAGCTCGGCACCTAAATCACAGTTACCTGGCGTGCTGTGAAAAGTGAATCAGACTCTCACTTAACCTGCCCTCCTTGAGGAACTACTTTATCAACCACTGAAATTCACATTAGTCAGAGATATACAGTATATTGCAGTCATAAATGAAAGTCTATTACAAGATCATTGGTTGTTTGTAAACTGACTATATATCTGTTCTGAGTAGGTTTCCATCTAAGCTGTAAAAGCAGGAAGGACAAAGTTTGTGAGAAAACTTTGGGGTTGGAGGAAGAGGGTGTTCCTAGTTTTTATTTTTTCTATTCTCCATTGTACAGACTTTCCTGCTCATTGGTCAAGTCATGGCTCTGTTGGTTGTTATTGGCTGGCATTTTTGTCTGTATTTCTATTGTGTGGTTTCCTTCACTGTCTGTACTGGTCCATGCTTATCTGGCCCCTTGATGTTGTTTCTCTCATTGGATGGCATGTTGTCTCCCTGTCTCTATGACCAAAGCTGCAACTGGTCTAACTCTCACTACCAGCTCATCTGATGACTCTGCCTCCAAACACAACACTGATCCAGCCTCCTCTCTCTTCCTGTAGGCTAGCCATACTGGTATGCGCTCGTACATTTACAAGCAGAGCTCTGTGATTGGCTCGCAGGCAGAGCACACTGGGATGCGGACATATTACTTCAGCGCTGACACCCAGGAGGACATGAGCACCTGGCTGAAGGCCATGAACCAGGCCGCACTGATGCAGAACCACGCCAACGCACTCATCAGGTACACACAAATACACACTGAACTGAACACACACACTTCTCAAAAAACGGCAACGGTGAATGCCAGCAACATCAAAAAGTCCATTACTGCCTAGGAATGGGCCAATATGTGATATTATTGAATACGGCAATAAAATTACTCAAGATAATTAAGATAATCATGAATGGTTATAGCCACTGATCTTTTCATGAGTGACATCAAATTTCCTTAAGGTCGCCCACCAAGAACCAAGGTATTGCTCACCTCACTCCCTTTGATACCAAGTTGCAGGACTCTTTATTGTCCAGAAAAGCCACTTGGATTTTATTTTTACTCAAGAATAATTCCTATCTGTGATAACTGGGGGAAAAAAAAAAGCAAAAAGAAAAAAACAAACTCACACTATCACACTGTGATATATTATATATTATTATATATTATTATTATTATTATTGCTTTGCTGTGGCTTTTGATTCTCTTCACACACAAAAAAAGTGCCGCGTGATGCAGAAAAATGTTTTGCTTGTATGTTTTAGTTAAAAAATGTAAAACTGATGAATGTGACATGACTCGTCTTATGTAAAGTAGTCACTATCAGTCCGTCTTTGGTGCAAAGTATAATTTCTTGTGCTGTAGCTGTGCTGTGGGGATGATTGCACTACACTTCCCAGAAACCACCTTTTAATCAGTCTTGTGACCTTATCTTCTCATGTTTAACTCAAAAAAAGTACTTCTCACCGACAAAACTTTATTGAATTCAATTATTATTGTCCTGATTGTGAACTAACCCTAACTCCTGTTATGTAATTGATTAATTAATAATCAGTCAGTTAATTAATCATTTTCATTTAGCCTGAAGTTTTTTATCAGGGATGTCAGTTGTTTGTTGGTTTGATTTATTTCCATTTATGCATTTTTTTCCACTCGTCTCCAATCTATGGTTCAGGGTTCCTTAATGTTGATGTTTGAAATATTTTCGACTATAATCTTATGAATGCTTGAAACCTGAATCCTCTTTGTCCATCAGGTACCATCTGCTAGGTGATCATGTGGCATGAAACTATTTGTCTGTAGTATTTTGTATGACACAAACACATGCCTTGTGGAAAGTGTTGACATCTGATTGTCTGATATGTTACTGTAGATGATGCAGATTCCTGGAAAACATCCCACTCTACTGTTTACAGCCTCAACACATCTTTGTGCGCCCTAATGCTGCAGTGTACCAGTGTAGGAAGCTTATTTATGTGTGCTTGCTCCCTTTTCAAAGAGTACACTCTGATGCTGTGAAATGCTGCTGTTGAATGAGCAGTAGCTTCCTCGATGTATTATTCATGTTTCGACGAGGGGAGGAGGCCCAGATCAAATGCGCCACATCACCCACTGGGAGCCCCAGACGCCGGCGCCTTGAAACCGCTTTGTTTTCATTTTGCAAAGGGATATCCCTGATGATCATACAGGCGTGACAGTGAATGACAGGAGGGAAACTTTCCTGAAATGTCATTTCAATTCATTTTCAGCACAGTATTTTCCTGTTTGAGCAATAATCTACTAATAACACTTACATGGCTTGAAACAAATGCAAATGCATTTTAATATACCTTGATTGACAGCATTGTATGCCTGACACTGCTGTAAAATCTAAACTGCTTTGTTTGCCCCATTTATTATACAATCTAACGGACAGGTCAGCCACCTAAGTGCATATATATATACACACACACACACACACATATATGCACACACACGTACATGCATATATAAATATATTTGAAACAAGCTGTAGTCTTCTTCAAGTCTTCTTTCTGTCATCTGAGGCTGCTTCATTCATTTTAAAAAGTCAAATTTGTCGTATGCTCCATTGAATTTCAGAGACCTGACAGTGTCTTGTTCCTCTTGTCAAATGAGTTTTCATGCTGTATTTACAATCTTTGCTTGTTATCTGCCTGACCTGAGATGGTGTAGCTCTGTCCTTAATGTTAGGAGACATGCTAAAATTTTCCCCTTAATGGTGACATTTTAAATTCAGCTCAGCACATTGAAACAAAGAATAAAAAGTGGAAGGACATTCTGTCCATGGGAAATTAGAGAAGTGATCAAATCAAACAAAACTAGTGAAATCTTTTGATAAGTTTTGCTGTGGTTTGTTATCTTCTGGTTCTCTCAGGAGTGAAAGTCTCACAATATTAAAGAGAAACTTACAGAAAGTATCTTTATTGTCTCCACAGACCATCTGACAAGTTAGAGAAGTTGAGCATGTTGCAGCAACAGCCTGTCCCACAGACTAACAACGTCAACCATCGCAGTACAAAGACTTCAGACTCTGATGCCACCAGACCAACCATCCATGAAGTTCTCCTGGAGCCCATACGCCGCGAAGTTGATGAGCGCTGCAGCTTCCACAAAGACTCTTCTGGCACCACCATGTTGGAGCAGCCCAACATGGGTCTGGAAATGGACACGCACACCTCCCTCCCCTCCAACCCAACATCCTCCGCCCTCCCGCAGGCGGACCCGGTGTCAGCCTCCGCTCCTGTTTCCAGGGTGCCTTCCAGGGCGCCATCGAGAGCCGCCTCTACGTTACCCTCCAGCGTTTGCACACGGAATGGCCTTGTTTCCACACCCAGCCCCATTCTGGAGCCCAATGGGATTGCAGCGGGGACGTACCAGAGGGCTCCACCGCCTCCTGCTGACACTCACAAGCAGGTGCAGAGGAGAAGTGCTCTGGACCAGGTGGAGCAGTGGATCCAAGTGCAGAAAGCTGAGCACAAAGGGTAAGTCATTGTCACACACTGTCTGCAGAAAACCTTTCTAAATTCAAGCTTTTTTCAAGCAATCAGGAATTAATTGATAATATTTTTGGATATTTGCTTGTAAAGCCCCTTGAGACACACACACACACACACACACACACACACACACACACATATGTGTGTGTGCTTAATAATCCTCCTTAAAAATCCCCATGTATCCTGATGTTATTCAACAGTGCACCGTCCAGAGAGAACACCCTCCCACGTCGCACGCCACCTACCCAGCCCAAGTTCACCTCTGTGGATGTGTACCAAACCCTGCCCAAGACTCCTCGGCAGAGTCCCCCACTTGCCCGACTTGGTGAGTACAAGTACGCCCAGGACCGTCTGAGCCACTTCCGCCTCACCCCAGAGCAGGCTGGCCCTGGGTCCAACACTGTCTGGCAGCTGTATGAGTGGCAGCAGCGTCACCAGTTCCGTCACGGCAGCCCCACCGCTCCACTCTACACCCCGGCTCCGGAGTACCCCTTCGGCCCCCGGCCACCGTCCACTGTGCCTCCCTCCTCGTCAGCCCCCAGGTCCGAGGGGTCTCCTCGCTGTGTGTCAGTGCCGCCATCATCTGCAGACATCCCTCCTCCGGGGCCCCCGCCAGGCACTAGCCGAACCCTGTCACCCACACGGAGGCCGCACACACCAGCTGAACGGGTGACAGTCAGGCCGCTGGGTGACCAGTCAATGGTGGACATCCCCTTCACTGTGTCCCCCCGCAGGACCAAATCCCAGCTTTTTAAGGTAAAATTATGCCAAAGAGCTTACACTATCTGCAGACAACACAAGGCGTGACCAACTGCATCACATTAAACACACATTGTGCACTGAGAGGCAATCTTACTGCAGAAGGAAGTCGGGTAAAATTTGAATGTTATAACACCAGTGCTTCTACACTATACACAATTTAGGCATTTAATGCAGTCTCCTATTCCTCATGTGTCATAGGGATGATGAGTAGATTTCTTGTGTTTTTTCTATCTGATGCGTTGAAATTGATACCATCTTGTTGTTTGTGCTCTTCCACAGATAACACTTTGACACTTTTTTCCCACAGACAAGTGCAAAATATCAAATAGAATAACTTTTCATCCAGAACCATTTCAGTTATTCTGACAGTGTTTGGGGGCGGGGGGGGGGGTTATATCTGTGCTCCACTGAACAGAGTAATTGTTTTGGAGTTTCAGGCCCAATGGCGGACACATCCTTAATGCGTCGAGTCAGTTAAGTAGTCAGCCACGGGGAAACTGGCTTTTATGTTTTTGTCACATTTATGGAAGCTGATGCATGTTCCATCAGCAGCTGCACGTCTCCTTTTTAATATGCAAATGTGCACCTGGTCACCCACAACCATAACCACTTCATTATGCTCAGAGATTATGAACATGGCACTGTTTTGTTAACAAGGTCATGCAGCCACTAAAACAAGCTCAGGGTGATTCTTCACCAGTAGAGTCAATTCTGTGTGGTAAGACTGGACCTGGAAAACTTTCAAACTTTATACAGATGGACGACACATTTTTCCCTCCATCCACAAAGCAAAAGAGGAAAGAAGGGGTCACTGATGCTTTGATGAGTTTGAAAAATAATGGGACTTGTAAGCTTTGCTTCTCCTAGTCACCAAATCTCAACCCAACTGAACTATGGACAGTGTTCCTTAAGACTTTCTCATGGATCGCCTTTAAAATCTCTCAAAATAAACTGTGTTTTCCTTTAGTTTGCCAAAGGTATCTAATGAATTACTTCATTAATTAACCACAGTCCAAACCGTGGCAGTGTAATATGTGTTGGCTTTGTGTTTTCAGGCTGCCACCATTGAGAGACGGTCGATGCCTCCGTCTGGCTACATCACACACACAGTCAGTGCACCCAGCCTTCATGGAAAAACGGTATGTTTGACAAAAAAAAACAAATAGTACACTGCAAACAAACATATGTATGTGTATGAGTAAACTAAATGCATAAATTATGTATAGATGTATTTACATTTATTTTTTTTGCTTAATAGTTTCTGAATATCTGGGTAAGGAATCCTTGCTCTTTAGAGAGACTTTAGATTTAATGGGGTTTTAAGAAGTGATCATATTCCCAGCAGCGAATCTGTGACATGTTCTGCCTCCATCCTCTGCTACGAGTAGATGTTACCAAACACTAACCAGCTGACTGGAGCTGATTTTTTTTGGGAGAAGTGCTTCTCACCAGCGTGTTGTTGTTGTGCATCTCCCTTTTGTTTGAATGCCATTAATCCTCCCTCATTTAGCTGCTTGTTCAAATTAGCCACCAGCCAGCTGCATTACAAACCGCCTACATAGTGCCGTCAAAGAGAAGCTACTTAGCTGAACCAGGACAAGTTCCATTCAAGCTTACGGTGGTCACTACCAGATATTTGTCAGATTTAATGTCCTGTGGTGCCTGACAGCCCGAGGAGCTCACTCTGCTCCTCATTCAGCTGCGCCGGCATCAGGCCAAGATGGCCTCCGCACGCCAGCACACATTAGCCCAGCTCCAGCGGGTCAACGGCCCCACGGAGCCCCTTCACCACAACCACCTCCTCGCCACTACCACCGCTAGCACCAGCCCTCTCCTCAGCGCCGGCCCCTCTCCTTTGTCCCATCTTGGACATGTGGGCCTCTCAGCTACCACAGGCCCTTGCAGTACCCAGGTGGGGGCCCCTGCGGCACGCCTGCCCCATTGTCCCCCTCTCATTTTACTAGGGGCTGGTAGAGGTTGCCATTAAACATCACACTTAAATCAGATCCTGCAGTAATTCTTACGAGTTGTTTTTATCCTGTTTTCATGGCTCTGGATTTCACTGTTCTCTGTTTGTCTATTGTTGTGGATGCAGAGCGAAATGATTCAGCAACCATCTTACTGGCTGTCCATGAAAAATCACTACATTCTTGAATTCCCATCACGTGACCTCCTTTTTGCTGTGGATAATCATAGTCCTCAGAGGACGAACCCTGTTGATGCCTTGAATTTCTTGTGCACCCACCAGGTTCTGGTGTCCCCATGCTATTGAGTTTTATACACGTGTAATATTAAGTGACAGATTCCTCAGCTGTATTTTGTTACCCTACCTATCAGTCACCCACAGTCTCAAACTTCATCCACATCCAACAGCCCTTCTTAGCCTGATACCAAATAACAACATAATTCAACCTTCACCAACCTCATCCCCCAGATCAGGTACATACAGATGTGGACGAAATTGTTGATACCCTTCTGTTAAAGAAAGAAAAACCCAATTATTATTGTTAACTAATGGAAATCAGACATTGCTTTTGAATTGTAGCTCAGCAGAATCATTTTAAAAAACAAACTAATGAAACTGGTGTGGAAAAAAATGATGGTACCCCTAGAAAAGAGACACATTAAACTAAGGTGTCTCTTGTAATTAGCATCACAGGTGCCTTCAATCTCGAAATCAATCATTCTGCCTATTTAAAGGGTGAAAAGTTGTCACTGTGCCGTTTGGTATCATGTTGTGCGCCTCACTGAACATGGACCAGAGAACGATAAGGAGAGAGTTGTCTGAGGATATGAGAAAGAAAATTATAGACAAGCATCACAGGTAGAGGCTGTAAGACCATCCCCGAGCAGCTTGATGCTCCTGTCACTACAGTTGCACATGCTATTCAGATGTTTAAGGTCCACGGGACTGTAGCCAAAATTGTCAGTAAATTTGCATTTGTTATTACTTTTGGAATTTATTTCAGTAACCATTGTGTGTTTTTCTCCTTTTAATTGAAGTGTACAAAGAATTTTGTCCACGTCTGTATACAGATCTGGGTGAACACTGATTAACATCAGCTGTGACATGTTTAAAACTGTCCTGTCAGATGTGAACAGGGCCACAGTTGAACATACTGTCAGTATCTGATTTTGAAGATTAGAATTAAATACTTGTATCATTTTGACTTCACTCTAATCTCTTCCATCTATATGTACAAGTGTAAAAGTGTGTGTCAGGGTGAAAATCAAGCTGAACAAGAAACCAACCCCAGGATAAATAAAGCCCAAACAGCTGCACCAACACCTGGTCTCGTATATTAGTGGCAACCTCTACACAAAACCTCCTGTGCTTTATTGGTGTGACTTTGGGCATGGTTGATCTGTGAGCACTGGCCGAGCTGCTGTCATAGAACCATCTACACTTTTTCCATGTGCAGTTTTTTTGGCTGGTCAGTTTCCATAATGTGCTTCTGGTGATGCTGTCCATAGCATGTTGTGAAGCCATCCCCTGGTATGGCTGACCGGTTGGCTGTGGATGTGACGGCCACATCTCCTTCTGATTCGCACTCTCTCATTGTTGGTTGTACTTGTTTGTTTTTTGTTGAGTGCTGTGAAGCTGAATTCAAAGCTGAGTTTTTGATGTGTCAGGACCTGCTGCTGATGGATCTGGTTTGTGCTGGTGTTTTTGTTTGTTGCAGTTGGATCTGAACATCTCCAATCAAAGGATACATGCTTGAATTTTTACAGTTTTTGTATATGTGTTGCAGTGCATGACAATTAACCACCATGCTTGATACACAGATCTAACTACATCCTCAAGAAACATTGACTGTATCCCAAATCAGTAGCCACTTCCTCAGAGGTCATGGTCTACAAAAGAGTAGCCTTTGTGAAGACTGAACCGAAATAATAATGATAGTAATCATTATTAAGTCAATAAAAAACTACAAAATCTTACAGAAAAATGTAATCATATCAATAAAACATGCAGAGAAGAAGATGAAAAAAAGAGAACACTCTCAGTTTGTGTTGCCTTGCAACTTCAACAACATGTAATTTTTATTTTTTTTTTTTACCAAAACTTTTGAACTGAGCTGGTACCTAACCCTAACCCTGCTATGAACAATCACGTCAAATCAAATTTATTTATATACGGCAAATCATAATAAAGTTACATAAGGGCACTTTACACATAGGGCTTTACAACAGACTCTTTATGGAGTTTCTAAAGAGACCCACCATATCCCCTCAAGGGCAAACGCTTGGCGAATGTTATGAATCTAGGAATTGGTTGGACCATGAAGATCCACCTGTTGGATCCTTTGTCGCCAAGGGTATGAGGGCTGCAGTTCTTGACTGCATTATAAGGAGCCTCTGAAATGTGACAGCCTTGTTGCATCCATGATGTAAATGCAGCTTTCCCAAGGATGCGGCCCCTGAACTGGGACACAGCTCTTGTCAATGACATGTTTGTAGATTCACTTGAACCAGATGGTAAATGATTTAATCCACAGTCATGCCTGCTCTCTCACCTTCTAGGCTGATGACACCTACATGCAGCTGAAGAAGGACTTGGAGTATCTGGACTTGAAGGTAAGACAGTGACAGGGGCAGAGCTGATATCCTGGTGCCAGTTGGTTCTTTTAACCTCTCCTTTGCTTCTGTTCAAGTGCTCCACTTCTGATCTGAAATGTCTCCACCTCAAACTAACACACTTGGTGTTTTTCACTGACGACCAACTGTAACTCTGGGCCATGCTGATTATTTGAGCCAAGATGTTAGTGTGTTGCAGCTACAAATGAAAATATTCAGGCATCGTTGTGGGACAAAAACATCCCCAACACCCAAGTTCTTGCATTGATCTTCTAACTCTTGAACTGGTTTTCGAAGAATCTCACAAAAGCAGCCACCAATTTGTGACTGCAGCTCTATGTCTCTGGTTTTTAACTCCCAGATCAGAGCTCTAGAGCCCCTGATCCTCGCAGTTCACAGTTTACTACTGCACTGCACTGCTGGGCCACTCAGGCCTGTAATGAACGTAAGCACTATGTGTGTGTGTGTGTGTGTGTATGTGCGCGCGCGCGCGTGCGTGTGTCTGTATGTAACTGTGGTATGTCTGTGGCACCTGTGCATGTTTCTCCTAACTGTGTAACTGTACTGTGTAGTCTGTATGAAAATGTAAGTGTGTGTGTGTGTGTGTTCCTGTGTTTAGAAAGTCTGTGTGTCCTAGAAAGACCATCCCATTGCTTACAGCACCGCACTCACAGCTTGGCATCTATAATGTTGACCCTCCCCCCCTCCCTTTCTGCCATGTGGTGATGTTGTTGATGCTGTGGAACAGTGGGCATGGGATGGCTCGGCAGTGCATGTGTTGTGGCTGTGGCTGTGGCCCGGTGGTTGAAAAGCCAGCTGCTTCTACCATCGTCTCTGAAACGCTGCACCTCCTTGACAACAGAACAGGGCTGGACTGTGTCACCTTTTCACTTTTCTCCAAAAGAAGCAAACATTCTTCTAAACCCTCCATATCCAAGCACGCACAGGAAATTGTTTTGCTTTAGCACTTTCGTGATTACCCAAACCAGCGTGAGTGTTTTGGAGGTTGGTGTAGCACTGTAGAACCCTGTCAGTCAGCACCTAAACTAAAACAAACATTTTCCCCATTCAAATCAAATGTATTCATATAGCACCAAATCGTAACAGGATTACATCAAGCCACTTTACATTGAGCAGGTCTTGACCAAACCCTTTATGAAGAAAAACACTAAAAAACACTTTTCTGTATATTGGGTACAGATGTTTAATGGAGAAGTCAATCTGTGCAGGGCTTCAAAGTGTCCATAGCCATTGTGTTCTTCGTGGCAAGAGCTGATTTTGTTATGCCAAAACTCACTCACATTGTCATGTATGCAAGGCTAAGAGAAGATGTCACACATAATCTGTCTCAGCCTCAGCCTTGTGATAGTTGGTAGCTAGTCTGTTCTCTGTGTTTCTGTATTTCCTCTCTTTTTGCATGGAGTCCAAAGTAACACATGGAAATATTGTTTTTTTCATTTTTCAGGTTGCTGGAAGTCAGACACTGAAGGAGTCATGGAAACCTGTCAAGGTTGCAGAAAGTGACGTGGATGTAAGTCCAAGTCCGAAAGGAACACAAAACAGCACTCCTTTGACTGGCAACTTGAGGCTTTCTCTAAAAGCAACTCGTGCTACATGTTAAGATGTCAGAATTTACAGCAGAAATGTGTCATGTTTACAGCCTGGTACATTAATGATTTAGGTCTCTCTCTCTAGCTAATTTGCCCGTACATGTCAACTGCACAAGGAGTACATTTTTATACAGCTCACCCTGTTAAATCTTATAAAAACACAGTTTTATGCATCATTAGGGCATTTCCGCTTTGAGTGAGGGGAGTGAGTGCCGTGCACCAAAGTCTCAGCTCCACATGTGCCCCTACTCCTTTACCTTTTTAGATTAGTTGGGAACGAGGCAGAGTCCAAACCTGCCAAGGTGGAAACGGCAGTGCATCTCACTTTGGGTCTGCGTCCATCATAATATCCAGACTGTGGTAGAAGGGTGAAAACCTGCAAACCACTCTCAAGACCATGTTAACAAAAAACTATTTCACTTTTCTATTTGATTAGATTTTGCTAATATTGAAAGGTAAGAAATATTTCAATTTCATTTTTGCTACTTTCTCACAATTTCTGGAAATCTGGAAAATGATATATGTATAAAAACTATGAATGAAATAAGCATTTCGAACTGTGGTTAACCTATGACAAGCTCATAAAAACAGATTCAGACAGACTCACCCTTTCCAAGTACAAGAAATATCGAATTCCAATTTCAGGGACAAGCTTGGTGGGCAAAATAATGTCAATACCTCATCACTGCCGAGAACAGTGGGTGGCATTAGTACAATCACCAAGACTTTGTCAGCAACTGTCAGTTACAAGATTACAAATAACACAAGCAAATAAAGGATCATACGCTAACTGCTCAGTTAGCTGACTCCTCATCCGAGTTGCAGTGTGACTCAAATGTGTGTCTGCATCTCTCTGATGTTCTTCACTCTTTCACCTGTGAATCTGGAGTCAGCAGCGATGCTGTTGTGTCAAAAGGCCTTATTCAGAGTTTTCATTGAAGAAATAAGTGTTTGAAGTGTTTTTCCCCGTCCAGTTTTCATGGGAAAGCATCAATCAAAGCAGAAGGTACTTCAGGCAAATGTTGCAACTTTAGTTGCTCCTCATCCTCTTGCATTAGAAATCCTAGTTTTTTTAGGGGAGTATCAAAGCACCATAGTTCATTTGGGAAACAAGTGAAGGTGATGAAGGTTCAACAAAATATGGATCATTTCATAAAATTGTGTGAGAATGTGTTGAACTCTTTTTAGCTAAAAAGGAGAGTGAGAGTTTGAGGCGATAAATGCCAAAGTGATTGTTCTGCTTTATAATCCAAGCAATTCCCCCACAGCTTTTCAAACACTCTTTTTTCTCTTACATAAGTCTGAGCTTCATACACAGACAGTTTAAACAATTTATGAGGACGTTGTCTGCAATGAATATTTGATTAGATCCAACAACAACATCACTGGAGAGAAGACAACTGGATGAATAATTTATTTGATGTGATATTAAAAACTAAAAAATTTGTATGACCATGCACTATGTGCTCACCAAAACATTCAGTCACAACTTTACTACACAAAAGTTGTTTCACCTCAAGATGATAGTGATCCAACATATGCCTTGAAGTTTGTTGAGTCTAATCAGGGATTAATTAACAAGGCTCAGAGCCTCCCTGACACGGAAACAGAGAGCGGTAGGTGGGTTTCACCCACTTTGTCTAATGGGCTTACTCACAGGACTCCCCTGGACTAATTACACCCCATAAGTCCAGGGGAGCAGGGAATCCATGAATATTTAGTGACACAAACATGCATGCTGCACTCAAACATTAGACAAATTAAATATATTCACATTCACATGTGCAGCCACATCTGTGCACATGTCACACATGTAACCAAATAGATAATAGAGACAAGGGGAAGTTGCAATTAAGTAAATGGGCCACTAAATTATAGAAAGTCAAAACACACAACCTCACACATACATTTGGGTGAGCACTTTAAAGATGTTTTATCTGACATAGAGTACAGCTGTTGCTCTCCCTCAGCCCACGTAACTGCTCAGCTCTGTGTCTCCCCCAACAGGTCAAGCTGAGTCGATTATGTGAGCAGGACAAGATCCTGAAGGATCTGGAAGCCAAGATCAGCTCCCTGAAGGAGGATAAGGTACACCCTCAGCTATTGTGTGTGGGCTCTCAGTCTAGCAGATAAGCTCGCTGGCATCTCTCAGTTATGATGAGTCAAATTATAAGAAATAAACCATAATGCATGACGGTGCCACATTCAAGGACAATCCAGCTGAGCTACAGTGGAGTCTGATAACAGAGACTGATGATTGAAAGGAAATAGCAGTTCATTAGACTTCAGAAATCAGTGCCTCGCATTCTGTCAAGGTTGCTTATTGTCACTTATACAGAGACAATTCAAACTTCCCTGATGGGGAACAATCAAGTATTATCTTATCTTCTATTGAAATCACATTATAGGTGAGACAGGGAAACAAATGTCTTCCATTTTAAAGCGAGCAGAGCTCCCCAACAGGAGGCACATGAGTTTACACATGAGCTTCCACACCTAAAAAGGAATGTATATAATATATTAAACTAGAAGTTGTGGAGGGAAAGACTAATCTCATGCTGCCCTGTACGGGAGAGGATGTAACTCACTGTAGAGATATTCTGCCCTCTAGGGGCGATTTGAGAAACCTGCCTCCTGCTGAGCAGTCTTCACCCACAGCACTGTCCTGTAAATGTAGCCTCTCTGAGTCGCTTGTACTTTCAACCCCCCCACCCCCACCCCCAGGACAAACTGGAGACCGTACTGGATGTGTCCCACCAGCAGATGGAGCAGTTCCAGGAGCAGCCCGCCCACGCCCACAAGATAGCCTATCAGCAGAGGCTGCTGCAGGAGGACCTGGTTACCATCAGGGCCCAAATATCTCGCCTCTCCACGGTCTGTATGACTGTATGTGTGTGCGTGAGCTGTATGCATAGCATGAATCTGTCAAAACCTTTATCATTATATTTTTCATAAGACACTAGTACAGTCCTTATGGAAAGACTGATCCCTGTATAACCTCATAGTGCTTGAACAGTTTGGCAAAGAAGATTGGAATAAAATTGCAGTGTGACTGAAACCTCTTCACACAGACTGTGCTCTGATTATGGTCAGGGTGCATCTACTAAATACTGACTTAATGGGTGTGAATATTTATTCACTCACTTACTTTATATATTTTTAATTAATATACATTGATTCAAAGAAATCTATATTCACTTTGACATTAAAGTTTTTTTTAATTCACAAAAAACAAAACAAATTATGTTTACTGTTATTTCAATAAAGGGCAAAATCCAAGGGTGTGATTTATTATTTTTTTTTGCACTGTAAGCACAACAGTTTCTATTCACATAAATCTGTGTTTCAGTGGACGTATTCTCAGAGTGTGTGTGTGTGTGTGGTGGGCGTGTGTAGGAGATGGCTCAGGCCTGGGAGGAATACAGTAAGCTGGAGAGATCAGTGGAGCAGCTGAGAGCAGTGCTGCTCACACACATGAACCACAGCTCCACCCCTCAGGTGAGGCCTGAGACTTGCAGCTCTTCCTTTTGTAAGATGGGTTTCATATACACAATTATCTGTCACAGTCTGCATTTAATTTTTCCTCATGTTTTCCAGACAATTTGAAAACTAACATTCTGCTAATCAATCATTTTGAAGATGAATCATTGAACAGTGCAAACAGGTAAATATGTGCATCCATTTGATCAAACTGTAGCAGGAGAAGGCTGAGATGAAGCGCGAGCTGTGGAGGATTGAAGATGTAATGGCGGGACTGAGCACCAGCAAAGCCAACTACAAGATCACCATTGACTCTGTGCAGAACCCAGGTGAGAAGACCACAGCCGCCCACCAGGATCAGCTGATGATGGAAAGAGGCAATGAATGTCTTGGTTTGGTATTAATCTTCACTCCACATGTCATCTATAGATGAAACTACAAATATCCCATCACAGCCTCACAAAAGATTCTCATAATCTTTCAAACTCTTTCCTCAGATTTGCTGCACGTTAACAGTTTTGTATTCATTGCGGTTTGGCTGCATGCGTTGAAGTCTGGGTTTAGATCAGTGTTTCTCAAACTTCTTGGACCAAGGACCATTTAGCCATGAAAATAAAACTCATACACCACCTCACTCCCCAGGATTGCTGCTTCAGTAGTAGTGTAGTGAATTTGTAAGTTTTGCATCTTGATGTCATTATTGGTCAGTGACAAATCAGGAAAAGGCAAAGCAGTAAGGAGTCAAGCTGACCAGGAATAAAAGCGCTGTCTTAAGATAACACAGCATACACCCTAACCACATGGCCATCTAGTCGTCATAGTGGGCTCTGTGGTCACTGACAGACAAAACATTGAACATGAAATTTTAACAAATTTATTTATGGGCCTCATGAGGTCGCATGTGACCCACTAGTTGTCAGCAGACCACACTTCAGGAAAGGCTCTTCTCAGAAATGTCCTCCCATCCTGGCTGTAAAGCCACATATAGAATACTTATAAGCTCAAATTTCTGTATTCACACTTGCCCCACCAGAGAGGAAATTAGTGCCTTCAGTTACGGACTCGGCCGTGCCTTCTCATAGCACAGAGGTTCAGCCACCTCCTCGCAGCTCCATCCCCAGCATCCTCTCCTATACTCTGCCTCACAGCACCGTGCCAAAGTGGGTGAGTGTCGAAAAAAGAAACAGCACAGCAGAACTGACTTCAGCTGTGCATCAGGAACCTGAACTAAATTTGTGCCTGTCTGTGGGCTGTGCAGGCTGAGGACAGCGCCCCACCTCGGCCACCACTGCCACGCCTGTATGATTACGACGAGACGCCTCCTGTGGTGCCTCCTCTCCCCAAAGAGGCCTCAGTCATCCGCCATACATCAGTGCGTGGACTGAAACGCCAATCAGATGAGAGGAAGAGGGACAGGGAGAGTGGGCAGTATATTGCCAATGGAGACTGTAAGGTGTGCTTATGTTTCACTCCTTTTTTTCTTTAATTTGCACCAAGACCACTGGATCACTTAGCTGTAGAAGCTAACCCTAACCCAGCTGCCTGTCTAACCTCTTCTGGTTTTAGGCTGACTTGCGTTCGTACCTGAGTGAACCAGAGCTGCCAGGGATGAGTCACCACAACACTGGATACGAGACTGACTACCACTATTTAACAAGCAAAGGTATCCGAGCAGTAGCACATGGAATAAATGTACAAATAAATACTTCCTGTTTATTTGACCAAATCTTTTTATTATTAACACGTAAAAGTAAATATCAATGGATGATGTCTGTGAGTTTTTCAAGCCTTCAGTTTGTAATTTGGCCTTGAAACCAGAACCATACTTAAAGGAGAAAATGCAGCCAAGAAGAGTGAAGGATGTGAAGGAAGGATTCTAAAGACTCTATCCTTATTGACAGGAAGGTCAATCACACAGTAGCCACAACTCCTACTCCATCCCCTGCTTTTTGGTCTGTTTTCCTGTTAACGGGGCCATCATAAAAAAAAAACCAAAACATCATGCTGTGTTGAAAACTTGAAATTAGACACTGAGACTGTAAACTTGTTAGCAAAAAACTTTACGCAATTACTAAATCAGTTTAGAAGTAGGGACATTTCACACACTGACCAAACTATGTTGCTTTAACTTGATGTGTCAGACACCTCATCACATCTGAACCAGTCCAACTCCATCTCGTCCTACGTCACCCTAAGGAGAGGTCCTGGGAGCTCTGCAGCCAGGGTGAGTCAATGCAAGAAGGATTGGGTCACAGTCAGATCCGACCTACGTCGACATTCTCACTGTCCCACAGCCCAAATGCCAAGTGTCATAGAAGAGACGATAAAAAAAATCTATGCTGTCCAACATGGCACTACTCACTGATAATATTGTTAATATGGTGTTAATTGATGCTTTCAAGTCTCCACTTTGTAATTCGGCCATCACCATCTTGTTTTCTTTCTGAACCTAAAAAACTACATTTGAAGGAGAAGATGTGGCTGCAGAGGACTGAGGGCTGGATGCTGTCTGCTCTGGACTCTATTCTCATTGTCAGGCAGGTCGCCATATTTGGTACAGCCTGTCAGTCACACGTAGCCACGCCCTAATGATACCCTGCTGTATGGGCTGTTTTCCAGCGTTTGAAGCTCGAGACTGAGACCATAAACTCGTTTGAAAAGTCTTTCCTCAGTTTACCATGGGTGTCAGTAAAATATGACTTCCTTTTACAATCATTGGAGTCAACCCTGATGATTTTTAGATAGAAACAATTTGCCTTGGCTTTACTTGGTCTACGATCACTTTCACATAATGTGTGTATGTGTGTGTGTTATATAGTGTTCATGGCTCTTATTTAGCTTGCTTTATTGTTGCTCTTTTTTCTGTCTTTCTTCCCCATTTATTACTTTCCATGTCTTTTCATGATTTGCTCTAAATCCCAGTGCTCCCTCCCCCTCCAGGACAGGCCTAAGAGTGCCTTGGAGCGCCTGTCATCACCCACAGAGGCCCTGCAGCTCCACAGCAGCCAGGCCCGGGGCCGAATGACGGCGGAGGAGCAGCTGCAGCGGATGAAACGCCACCAGAAGGCGCTGGTTCGGGAGCGCAAGAGGAACCTCAGCCAGGGGGAGCGCTCCAGCCTTTCAGCCTCTACCATCACCGGCCAGCGCTCCTCGTCCTCCTCCAGGCTTCCCTCCAGCAGCTCTGACCCTGCGGCCTCCGTACGTTACACCCAACCCTCACGTGGCAGCAGCAGACACAGGGAGCAGCACCTTCACCACCACCACTGCTGCTACGCCACCCTCCAGCCCCCAGCCACATAACAACCTTGCAGGAATGCTAACACAATAGCACTCTCTGCTCTGCAGCTGGAGGTTGATGACATTAGCCACAAGCACTAACAAGCCACAGCTGGCTAGCTAGCTTGGTTAACGCTTTAAGAACAATGGGAGATAAAACAAGAACAGGGGATTGAATGCTTGGCTAGCTTTGGACTGGGATAGTTTCCCCCCTGTTTATTTATTTATTTTTTTATGGTTCAGGGGTCAAAATGAACCTTGTTACCACTGCCCCCGGTGGGACCTCACTGACACAATTCTGAATGTAAATCCATCGAGAAAAGGAGGGAATGGAAGGTGTTGCTCTGCCTTCGGCTCTCTGATTTTAATCATCAGAGAGTAGTAGAGAGAAAAGCCCATTTATGTACATCTACATACCGTGTACTTGTACACTTTTATTTATTTACTGAGGCATATTTTCAGCATACAGTTGTACAGTTATATTTCATAGAGATTTGGTACATAGATCATATAGAGGAGAAGGGGAAATGTCTGAAAAAGAAACAAAAAAGCATTCAGGTCGATGAAATGAAGGAAGAGGCGATGCTAGTGGCATAAATCATGATTACACCTCCCTGCTTTCTTTTCTTCAGATGAAATTCAAGTGCCTTGTTTTGCTGATGATCCTTTTGCCTTTGTCCCAAATTTACCTCCTTAATCAGCATTTTAGTTCATGAAGCACACGTCTCCACTGCAGAATCACAGGACCAATGCAAGAACTAGCAGAGACTCTCATTACGTCAGGATGTTGTGGGGACACTGCTGCTTTTAACCCAGACTGACTTTGACATTTAAGCTGAAGCTGATTTTGTGCTAGTTTAGCCCCTTGATTTTAATGAGGAATGCTAACAATGCCTAACCCGTCAGAGTGGGGGGAAAAAAGTAATAAGAAGTAATAGAAATGTCAAAGCCTTCCATTAACATAGTGTGACGTATAATAAACTACCAGATTGGTATTACAATTACAGGTGAGACACTTCATTACCAGACTGTAATCAAACCACGTTTCCCGTAAACCCTTGTTGTGGTATTTCCCTGTAACAGCGAGCAATACATAGTCTGTGATCTTTCCTCCTCTATTTTAGTCAATATAACCACAAATGCCAGAGCATATTTTTATTTCGTCAACCACCAGCATAAATCATGTTTACGCCATCTTATATTTGAAATAACATCCTCATTTATCCAGTCTTCTCCTGTATGGACTTCAAGGTTCTTCTTATAATTTTTCAGTGGTTGATAAATTTATTGCTGCAATTCAAGTTGGGAATAGAAGCTGTTCTCTTTATTGGAGCACTTTTACGTGGCCTATGCTGTGCTGTTTTATGCATCATAAATATACAGGACAGGTTTGAGCAACTGGGCTGAAATGCAATGAAACAAAAAGTGAACAAGGAGCAGACAGCTTAGCTATGGGTAAAGGTTTGATTGCTTTGCATAAATAAATATATTTTAATACCTTAAATTAACGATTTAGCCGGAGAGACTCTCCGATTAATGATGAAAGAAAAAATGTGGCACCTTTTATTTGATAAATTTCATTGCAGCTGAATCATTTTCCTTTAACAAACATGTCTTTGCAGTAACATAGCAAAGATGATCTCTTTGAAAAGGTTATCAGTGCGGTGGTGTTAGATCTCCAAGGCACAGCTGACCACTCCTTGTTGTTGACTAATATTAATGAGGAGAGCCTTTCCGCCATATTGCTTTGACCCTTCCCCAGCTACGTTCAGTGAACAGATCACAGAGAGATAACTAGTTGTAGGAGGTTGCTCAGCTGAAGAGTAGAATTATAGTTGAGAACTTAGAGAAACAAACCGCTAATCACCTAATTTTGTGTAACTGAGAAGCAACACAACTCTTTTCCCTTTTTCTTTTCTATCATGTAGAGATTTGCACTCAACAATAAAGAGTTCTTGCTTCTGAAACTTCCTTTTTGCTGTGTTCTTCCTAATCTGGTGGGGGGTTTTGATGAGTCTTTGTCTGCATGGTGTTCTTTCTCTCTGTCCTGCTGGGTTTTTCGTGCCTGTGATTCTCCTGAGCACACCAAAGCATGGGATGCAGTGTTTCTCAGAGCATGTGAACACACCACCAGATCAGACCCTGCTGCAGGCTACTGAAGTGGGAAGGATGCATGCATGGCTTTGCTCCTTGGATGGATACTCACAAGTACCACACACACACACACACACACACACACACAGAGTCCAGACAAACACATGCAAGGTCTCTTCAGAAAATGTGAGATTATTTTTATACTTCTATGCAAACGTGCTGGTGTTCACTGGGGACAAAGATGTGGTGTGTGTATATAATTACAGAAACACAGACTTATCATCTGCCTGGGTCCCCTCTGAGGTGATTATACTGAGTATCATCCGTTCAAATCCCTCGATAAACTTCTTGCTCCAGTTATTTCAAGTTTATATTTGTCTCCCTCTAGCTGAGACCCAACTCACTGCAGCAACGTCACACACCACAGGTTTAACCTGCCAGCCCAAAGAGTCTATCTGTGTCACATTTTTACACATCGGACCAGACTGGACTGTGTTGGCTTTCTTTCACAGAAAGACTGTTCCTATTCTTCTGTCTCCCACTGCTCTCTATGGCTTTGTCTTTTCTTTCCTCTCATTCAAGAGTATTAGCTTCACTTATCTGCACAACTACTCTGCTCAAAATGACTTCTTCAAACGTCCTTGTTTTGTGAGGTCAGCTGTTCAGA